>NC_091793.1:127255357-128619285 GCF_041296235.1 Equus asinus
TAAAAAATGATATAAGATGAAGAATCAAGTGAAAGTATTAGTGAGTCACATTTTTAATCTATTTATAGTAGTTTCAATTTTCTGTTTATAACATCTTCATTGGTCTTCTCAAAGAAGGGGTTAAATTTCAGTGGACTCTACGTTCTAAATATTAGGAGTAACATCTGTCTACTCTTACCAGCTCATCCCTGAAAATAGAAACTCTAGAAAATAATCTATTGCTAAATTTACTTTCTATATTTGTTAAGTATACTATAAGGTATTTAATCCTTTAAATATTGGAAAGAATTTTCATAGGAAAATTAGAGAATCTAAAAGAAAAACAAGGAGGAAAATAATAACTGAATTTGTCAATAGCTTGGATGTAGTAGAGAGAAAGGAGGCAGGCAGTCAAAATTGATAATTAGTTATATGCATAGTTATATCTATCTAAGAGATTGGACAATATACAGGCCTATGTCATTGATAAGTCAGATTAGAAAGGTTAGGAAGATGTAGTATTTGTTACCTTTCCTCCAAAACTTGATATTCCTTTTCCTGAATATACTATTACTTTGACTCATCAAATTTTAGTGAAAAGTAATATTAAGTAGTAATAAAATCCCTCTAAATAATTTGCAATCATATTAACTTTTTTTAAGGTGATTAAATGCGTTACACATGATAGCTTTTTCCATGTTCTTCCAGTTAAGGAGCAGACAGAAAAAACTTAAACATGGCAAGACCGTGATATGCCAAAGGTCACATAACCTGTGAGTACAGCCTATTATTAATCTAGTATAATATTTTAAGATTCATTAGATTACTAAATCTGGTGATCAATTAATGACGCACCTGACACACACCCTTCCTGTTTCATAAAAATCATCCCATTAACCTTTGTGGATCTATGCGTTTAAACCTAAGTGTTTCAGGACATCGTCTGAAAACATTTCTGGCGTGGAGTGGAGTGTATCTGTAGGCTCAGAGAAAAATTCAGTTTTCAGATCCTTGGCTCTTTTACTACAAGTCCAAAAGGATAAATGGATAAAGTAATACAGTAGTAGGAAACGATTTAGAGAACCAGTATTAGGATGCTTCTATTTTAAAACGATGAAGCAGCTTTTAAAACAGACAAGTATCTACAATTTTGCTTTCAGCAAACTAGTGTTCAAGGAATCATTGCTGTTCAAAAATAGTTTTGAGATGCTGATGTAAATTAAAAAAAATATTTTTTAAAAAGGAAAGCAGTCGTATTCTGGCATTTCCCTCTGTCTTTGCCCTCCCCTAGAACTCCAACCCTTCACATGGCTAAGTCGCATAGCTGAAAGGATTTTGCTCATTTTTTCCAAAACACTTCACATCTGGGTAGTCGCCAACCATGGAAAGTTTCAAGTAAATGCAACATTTGGGAGAGGGCCGAGGCTCCTCTAGGGCAGCCTTCTCGGGCCCGCGTCCCTCAGTCGCGTCGCCACACGCCCTCACCAGGTAGCCGAGGGCCAGCTGCAAACTTGGACCAGCCAAACTCCGACGGCCCGGCCGGACGCCAGCTCCGGCCAAAGTCAATGACCGCCGGCCTCTCGGCTGCGGGGGGCTCTTGCTCATCAGTCTCCCTAGCAGTTCGAGGCCCCACAGTCCCGGAGCCCCTGTGCTTCACAGATGACGAGACCCCGAGACCCCAGCTCCCAACTAGGGCAGCATCGGAGCTGGTCACGAAAGAGGAACGGGCTACTCAGGACCCGGCCCAACTCCCCCGTCTCACACGTCAGTGTGACTCTTCTCCCCGCCCACCGCCGGTGCCCCGCCCAACTCTTCGCGCACCCGGCGCCGAGAGAAGTTTGACTGCTCTAGTAACCAATCAGAAGAGAGGTCGAAGAGCTGAGCCAATCAGAGCAGGCGAAGGGGGCAGGACGCCGGCGTTCTCCCGCCCCCGCCAGGGTGAGCGGGGAATGTCTCCGGCCCTCCCCTGCGCTTCAGCCTCAGTGCGGAGCCCTCAGGGGTGAGAAGAAGAGCGGTAGTGGGCAGCTCAGGAGCGGCAGCGGCGGCTGCGGGAGCCGGAACCACACCCACGTCCCTCTCCTTGTCCTCTCTTGCCCTCTCGGCGTCCTGCCGGAGACCGCGTTCCCGGAGGAGAGCGGCCGCCCACGCCCCGAGCATCCTCCCCTGTCCTGCGGGCACTGACAGACTCGGCGGCATGATGCGGCTGCGAGGCTCGGCGATGCTGCGGGACCTGCTCCTGCGGCCGCCCGCCGCCGCCTGCGCCGCTCTGAGGCGGGCGCAGCCCCTCGGCACCTTGAGCCGGCGCCCCCGCGGCGGGGGACGCGCGGCTGCGAGCTCGGCGGCCGCCGCGCGGCTCTACCCGTGGTGGGGCGGGGGCGGCCGGCCGGCGGGACCCCTAACGCGGGGCCTCTCCAGCTCCCCCTCGGAGATCCTGCAGGAGCTGGGCAAGGGGGGCACGACGCCGCCGCCGCAGCAGCAGCCCGGGGCTACCCCGCCCGCGGCCCCGCCGGCGCCTGGCCCCAAGGACGGTCCCGGGGAGCCGGACGCGCTCGGCAACAGCGAGGGCAAGGAACTGGTGGCCTCAGGCGAAAAGTGAGTGTCTCGGCGAGACGAGGAGGCCTAGTCCCGCGTGGGGCCCCGGCTCGGGAGGGGCCTGCGGGTGGGTGGGAGGGGAGCGGAGGTTCGAGAAAGAGAAAGAAAGAGATGCCGGGCGGCCTGCGCCGTCTGCGCCATGTGATTAGGCCCGGCCCCGCCCGCGCCCCTCAGCTCGGCCCACACTTCCCTTCCCCGTTCCCGGCGCGGGCCGCCAGCGGGGAGCCGCGAGGGGCGGCCCGGGCCCCCGCCGCCGCCCTGGAGCTGCGGCTGCCCGGCCCGCGCCGCCTGCTCCGTGCCCGGTCCTGGCTGCAGCGCCTGGCGCCCGCCCAGCCCTTGGTGGTGATGCCGCACGAACGTCTCCAGCGAGTGACATTTGGGAGTCGGGCGTTGAGCAAAGCCTCTGCCTCCCTGACTCGTCGCTTTTCCAGGCTCGAGTGTCCTCTCAGCCTGCCCTCCTTCGATCTCTGCCACCATCATTTTGGAAGCCTCTATAGCCGAGTATGCTTAGTATTTCTGGAGTGGCCCCTGCAGGCCTGTGTAGAGCCATCTGGGGCACCGGAAATAGTGTTTCTGAAACGAGGTGAGGAAGAAGAGAGTCATGTGGCCGAGAAGATGGGGCACGCAGTACAGACCACCTGTTTGCGCTGGGGACCAGCTTTGGCCTGTCTGATGTCTTCCATGAAATGGGCGCATTTTTGGGGTGGGGGGAGTCAAAATAGCCAAGATGAAATGTGATGGGTAAAACTAACTGAAAAATCCGAGGAAAGTAGCTTTTGTGATTTAAATTGTGGTAGGATGTTAACTCATCTATACTGCACAGCAATTTAATCTTAAAAGTGGTTTTTCTTACATAATTTCCCGGATATTTTGTTTTGTGTGGTATAAATGGACACAAACTTTGTTTTCCCAATGTGAGTAAAAGTATACCTGTCTGCCCTCTTTATACCCTTCTGTTTTTCTGACTTTGTACTGACGTTATGTGACTGTTTTGTCTCCCTTTTACTGATGTTACTACTATCTCCAGCTCCGGAGTACCTTAAGTCAGGCTGAAAGAGTGATTCTTAAACTTTCAGTCTCAGGCCTGCATAATATTTCCTGTAATTGAAGTTGGCACCTTCCTAAAACATTCCAATCTGAAGTTGTTTTCCCAGACTGAAAAACGTTATTTAAAAAAAATCATTTGGTGATGGGCAAAATTTGTAGTATTCTGTGATAATGGTTTTGTGCTGCGAAGTAGCCTTATGACCGTGGGCAGATCATTTAACGTCTTTGGTTAGATGATTCATATCCCTTCAAGTTCTAAAAAGCTGGACTTTTGTTAAATTTCTACCTCTCTAATGTTTTTTAGGGACTAGAATATGTGTGCTTAATCTTATCTGATACTCAGTTTTGCCTTGACATCTGGTTTACCAGGCATGTAACTAGTTTAAATACGCTCAGAGTGACAGAATTGCAAAATGCAATTATTAGCATTTAAAAATCCTTAAAGGTCCTAGGATGGGAACTGCTTTCTTTCCATTGAAAATATGTCTTTCATTGTCTCTTCAGTGACGCTAGTGTCCCTCTTCCGCTTTGTCAGATAGGAAATTGAGCTCCTTTTGTGATTTACATGTTTCCCAGAAGCTTTTATCTTCATTGCCTTCTAAATAAGAAATCATCTCGTAGCAATAATTTTGAAACACTATTTTGGCTAATACTTATTGACAGCCCTCTATAAAAAATGTCCCATCCTGTGCCTGCTAACCTCCAAAGAAAACCAGTCTAGGGAGGGAATCCTTCAAGAATATTTGCTCAGATACTCTGGAAGTTCAAAGTGCCAATAAGATAACCTTGTTTACCATAGTTCAAAGGAGTTTATTTTTTTGCCACCAAAATTTGAAGTAATAACTAGATTGGTTCAGGAGCAATCCAAGTATCTGATAATCCTGAGAGTTTTCAGTCAGTGTTATCAGGAGTGAACCCCAACTATCTCCAATTTACATATAAAGTGAGGAACGCTGGCTTCAAGATTGAAACAAAATTTTAATCTGGTTAACGATTCTATTTCTTGAATGATTTGGTTTTCAAATGTAGCTTTCCTCCTTTGACCCCTTCCATTTTGCCTTTATGTGATAAACGTTTCTCTTATTCTGGGAGGTAAGCCTCTAGTTGATCCTGTTATCCTGTCTAATGCTCAGCTTCCAAAGCATAGGTCATCCCTCAGTCAGCAAGCCACCTGGAATGCCAGCACTCAGGACTCTGGCAGGTCTCATAGAGGGTAATTAAAAGAAATAGCCCCATGAAAATTAAAGGAGCTAACATTTTGTAAAAGGCTTAAGGCAATATTTGGCTTTTGTTAAATACTACATAACTGTGTATTAAATAAGAGTAAAATTGCTTCATTTATTGTAAAACCTGACAAAGACATTAGCCTTTGAATTTTAGGGTCACACATGAGAAATTTCTTTTTGTTTTTCTGTTTCCAGAAAAAAATTTCTCTTGAGAAATTGTTGTATTTCTTATATGAAACTATAATCATGTGCTGCGATCAGTGATGGACTGCAAATACGACAGTGGTCCCATAGGATTAGTACCATACAGCCTAGGTGTGTAGTAGGCTATACCATCTAGGTTTGTGTAGGTGACGTTCACACAGCGACAAAATAGACTGACGTCAAATTTCTCAGCACATATCCATGTCGTTAAGCGATGCATGACTGTATGTGGGTTGCACTGTTTACCTTTTTGCCCTGCTTGCCAGTAAGCTCAGAGTGAGTGTAATACTGAACCATAGCAATTTTATTAGTTCACATGGCTGGGATACTTTTCCCCCTTTCCTTGGTCTGACTTTATGTTTTATTAACCTTCCCATATTGTATTCTGGAAGGAGTTGGCATATAAGCAAGTTATCTACCTACTTTTTGTTCCATTTGTTCACCTCTTTGAACCATTGT
The DNA here is from genome assembly GCF_041296235.1 of Equus asinus. Lineage (NCBI taxonomy): Eukaryota > Metazoa > Chordata > Mammalia > Perissodactyla > Equidae > Equus > Equus asinus. The sequence goes on from NC_091793.1 coordinate 127,260,865, forward strand.
CATCATAGGCTGTGCCATCTCCTTCAACCAACTTCAATTCTGGTTTAGGTTCCTGGTTAGGTTAAGATTTTACTACTATCTTAAATATTTTATGGAAAAAATGTAACGTCTTTGCTCAGTTTTCCCTCCAGTGCTCTTATTTAATTTTGTTAACGTCATTCCATTATTTTGAAAACCACTTTGCTTGCCTCTCTTCTCTTTAAATGGTTCTCTTTGCTTTCCTGGGGGTTGTGGGGTTTGCTCACTGGGTAAACTCTGAGCCTGAGGTCTCTGCTTCTTTCCCACTTCTCTGCCTTCTCAACAGCATATGCCTTCTCTCAGCTTTGACTCTCATCTTTGTGTAGGTAATATTTCATCTCTTATCCAACCTCTGTTTCCACATTGGTCTCCACATATCTGATGACTTAAATTTGAAATCTGTACCTTCATATCCATTCTTTTGTCTCATTTCAATCTATTTTGTGTGCTGTTTTGAGATTAATCATAGAGTTTTAATTTCAAAATATCACTGTCCTTCCAGAAAACCAATACAGACTGGAATGAGCAATGTATCAAAGTCACAAACCATGCTATAGCACTCAAGGTTCTTGAGTAACCTTTATGCCAATGCTTGCCCATTGGCATAAAATGGGTGTTTTTATCACAGTCTTCTCTGTCAAGTGTAGCATGCTTCATTTCTGAAATGAAAAGCCCAGAAGTATATATCCTATCTTAGTGAAGGGTCCCTGGGAAGAGTCGGCAGGTGGGGAAGAGAGGGCATTTTTAAGTTATTTTTTGTTTGGGCATTTTATTGTTTAATTAGAAAGGAAAAGAGAGATAATAGAGAAGGACTAGGCTGGGAAAATATCAACACATGTATACTCTTTAGAAAATAGGTAATTCATACAGGGTACGATATTGAAAGTATTCCATTAAAACAACAATGAGATCATTTTTACTCTATCAGATTGGCAGATGTTAAGTCAAATCAAGTGATGCAAAGGGTGTGGAAAATAGGAACTCTTACATTGCTGGTAGAAGTATAAAATTAGTTCATCTATTCTGGAGGGCATTTTCGTAGTATGTTAAAAGCTGCATAGTTATGATGCAATAATTGTATATTTACTCATCTACACAAAGTCAGGGCATTCTTAAAATACATTTTTAGTTAAATAAGCATATTTAAAAATATATTAAAAGTGAAAGTGAAGCAAAAATGACTTCAGTTAGCTTCACATAGTATGCGTTTGTTTGTGTGGTTCATATTTATTCTTAGATGGAAAGTGAGGGGCAAAGAATTACATTGCATGCTGTGAGAATTGAATTTCAAAGTAAGATTAAATAGCTCTGCTTTTCAGCTGGGTCTATAGAAGAGTACTGATAATAGATTTGAGACAGTATTTGGCAGATAAAGAGTGTATTTTGGAATTGAAAAACAGAACCTTATTGAGATAGGTGACAAATTATATTATGATCCCTTAATAATACATTTGCTTTTAATTTGTAAAAGTGAACAGTTTTACAATTCACTTGAACTAAAATGAAGATTAAAAGTATATTTAATTTTCGAGGAGGGGCTTCTCAGTGAACCTCTCAATCATTTTATTTGTGATTTCCTCAATATTAAAAATTTTTTCAGGGCCGGCTCCATGGCCGAGTGGTTAAGTTCGCGCGCTCCGCTGTGGTGGCCCAGGGTTCAGATCCTGGGCGCGGACATGGCACCGCTCGTAAGGCCACGTTGAGGCAGTGTCCCACATCCCACAACTAGAAGGACCTGCAACTAAGATATACAACTATGTACGGGGGGGTTGGGAAAATAAAGCAGAGAAAAAAAAAGAAGAAGATTGGCAACAGTTGTTAGCTCAGGTGCCAATCTTTAAAAAAAAATTTTCTAGGTTACAGTTATCAGTGAGTTTTAGTTTTGTTTTAATGGCAAGTCATAACATACATCATAACATTTTTTGCTGCCTTATGTTTACATTAAACCACACTCGTCTGTTTAGCCATTGATGCATCTGTACATGATCTGTAATTAACGCACTGCATGCTACTAATTAATTTTTAGATGAAATTCATGGAAAGAACATGAATAAGATCCTCAAGCTTAGTCTCCTTGAATTTTAGCTGCTTGTTTTCAGGCTTTACTGTTCTACAAAGAAGACTGCCTACCTCAAAATCAGCTAACTCAGGAAGTGACTACCAAAGAGAATTCAGTCTTTTTTGTGAGACAGTATGTAGGGAAAAGTAATGGTGGTGGGGGGGTTGCACGATTCTAGTCTGAAAAAGATAAATGTCACCTTGAAGAGAAATTTGTTGAAGATATTTGTGAGTTTCTTCAAGTTTAAAACATTGTTTGACATCAGTAAAAAAGCTCTTCTCCTTCCTTGTGATACGGAGGTGAAGAAAAATTATGGCGGTAGAAACTGAAAAGCTAATTGTAGGATTTGCATTCTTTAGGGAGCTCAATCTTTAACTCCTGTGTGAACCAAGGAGTTGCCTGTCTGTGCCTTTTCACCTTTTGAGTCATTTGCTAGTAAGAGGAGTGCTTAAAGCAGAGTGAACAGACATATTATAAAAATGTCTCCTCATTATTGATATCTCTAAGTGAGATAAATAGCTTTCAGGTAGAGACACTTACTATGATTTTATCCTGGATCTGCTCAGGTATAAAATTGCTTTGGTTATGAAACAGGGTGCATATGACTGATTACTGCACTCGCTGATTTTTGTGACCACCTACAATGCAGTAGAAGCAAAATGTTAACGTGTCTTGGCTTCCTTTAAGAAGTATTCTCTTGGTGGTGTGTAACATTATTGCTTACTGGTTTCTAAAGAAATGTTTATAGTGAGAACACTAATTTTAAAACATAGAATTAGTGATACTGCATAATGAACAAAAATTGATAGCTTTCAGGATTTAGAAATATGTTTTTGGGGCCGGCCCCGTGGCCGAGTGATTAAAGTTCACACTCTGCTTTGGCAGCCCCCAGGATGTTGTGGCTTCCACTCCTGGGTGTGGATATGGCACCGCTCGTCAAGCCATACTCACGTGGTATCCCACATAGCACATCCAGAAGGACCTATAAGTAGAATATACAGCTATGTGCTGGGGGGCTTTGGGGAGAAGAAGAAGAAGAAGAAAAAAAAAGATTGGCAACAGATACTAGCTCAGGTGCCCATCTTTAAAAAAAATTACTATTAAAAAATTTTTTTGCCTACTAATTTCTGGTGCAGCCTCTAAAGAAGATTTTAAAATTATCATTTGATGCAGATATTTTGAGTGACACAGGCACTTCCTTAGATTCTTGGTGGAAGTTATTGAAAGAGTACAGACTTTCTGAAGAACAGTTTTTAAACTATATGAAGAACTTTAAATATATTCATACTCTTTTAGGGACCTAGGCTAACAAAATAAACTGAGGTGTAGAAAGAAGATGTAGAAAGATTTATTCACTAATATTTTTCGCACAGTATTATGCATATTAGAGAAAAGTGGGGAACAACTTGTGTTCACCATTATTGAAATGGTTAAGTAAATTATGCTACATCCAGTTAAGAGTCTTATTCAGTCATTTAAGAAGTATACAGATACTTTTTAGGGATATAAGAAAATAACATGTTAAGCCAAAAGTTGGAATACAAAATTTTCTGTGTGATAAGATCTCAAGTGTTCTTAAGCTTTTAAAAAATGCTTAGGAAAAGTAATAAAGAGAAATAAGGTGAAATGATATTAGCAGTTGTAAGAAGATATTGTTTTTCCTGCCTCCTTATAGTTAGTTTTAATATTTCTCATGATTTCTGTAATCAGAGGAACCACACCTGTTAAATCTTAAACTTGTAAATCTCTACTCTGCTGTCCTAGTGTGCTATCCTAATACCCTGTTTCTGGTACGTATGGCAGTAAGCACCATTACATTGGAAAAAGTTGTGAAAAAAGATTATGAATAGATATGTACAGCTCCTGTTTATCAGCATTATCCAGTTGTATTCATTATTATCCTCAAACATAAAAGTTTTTAATTTGTAAACTATTCCTAGTGTAAGTCTCCTTAGAAAATGTTGCATATTTTTCTGCCATATTATAATGAATGCAGCTTAACATTTCTTGTTCAACTTATTTTTACTATAAGGGAACATTACTATACTGTGTGCTAAAATACACTGATGCTCTAAGGCAAGTGTTGGCAAACTTTTTCCCTGAAGAGCCAAATAGTACATATTTTTGGCTTTGTAGGCTATCTGGTCTCTGTTAACAAACTATTCAAATCGGCTGTTGTAGCAAAGCAGCCATAGTGCATAAATGAATAGGCATGGTCGTATTGCAATAAAACTTTATTTACAAAAACAGATGTCCTCTGCTGTATTTGCTGTTCGTGGCCCCTACACTAAGCTGTATTTGGTTGTGTAAGATGTTCCCTAAATACCCTGATTGGTTCTGCTTTGAATATGTTTGTTCTTTTGTGAATTTTTCTATCTTGCATCAGTTGCTACATCTTGTTTCTGTCCTTCATGTCTGCACTTTAGCTATTGTCTCTCTCTCTCACTTTCTGTACCCAGTTTCCCTTAGCTTTTGAAAAAGATTGTGGTAAAATACACATACATAAAATTTACTGTTTAAAACATTTTTAAGTGTACAGTTCAGTGGCATTAAGTATTCCTCTTACTTTTTTAAAGAACCCAGATAATTAAGCTTTATGTGTAAAATGCGTGTACATGGGTCCTTTATGTATACAGAGTTCCTGAGTGAGTGAAGTTTATGGTCTTTAATATAGGAATTTAGGAAGACGTCTATTTTTAGCAACTCAAAAAGTGAGAATTAGAGTTGGAAGTGGCTTTAAAGATATCTAATTCCACCTCTTTTTACATGTTTTATAAACTGCCCACAGATATTAAATGACCTAACCAGGTTCATACAATATTAGGACTTATTGTTTTTTAATCTAATATTAGCAGATTAATAAAATACTTAATTGAATTGATTACTTTTTTTAGGTTTGGGATTGGAAGAGACCTTAAAAACCCATCTATCCAGCTGATTTTTTTTTTTTTTCCTCTTCTGTTGTATTCCCTACAGGTTGTGTTCATCTCTGCTTGACTACTTCCTTGACAAGAGAGTCGCTGCCTTAGAAGGCAGCCAGTTCCATTTTCAGAGCTATTTTGTTTTTCCTTATGTGTAGCTGAAGTTTGCTTTTCATTAACTTCTACCTATATATTTTAGTTATTTCAAAGAAGTCATCTCTAGTGGGGTAGATTGTAGTGATAGAATTCACATAATATCTGTACATTGACAACTAGAATAATTTATTAAAGGATACTTGACTGAGGGTATACATTGTTGGAAGGACTAACAGACTTCCCCGTTAGGAACTTGATCTGCCCAGCTCCTTGTCTTCCAGTGGGAGAAAGGCAGACTCCCCCTTTTGGTTAGACTTCTAAAGCTGTACACATGGACAAGTTGCCCTCAGCTGATACAGATAGCCTGGCCACTTCCTCACATAAAGCTGGCTTTTGTGCTTCTTACTTTGGCTTGCTCTTGAATAAATTTCAGTACAGCCCAATCAAAACAGCAGCCCTAATTTGATATAATCTCATCCTCGCTTTGTAGAGGATGCAGTTTTAACAAGGCAGAACAACAATTTACTCATCTAACATAAGTAATTCACCTGTTAGCCTTTTGGCTAGAAAGTCTTCTGTATGTAAGGAGTCTCATCTTTCATTCTTCTGAATGAACTCCAGGTATTCCTCCTAAAATGGAGTGTTAGCAACTGAGCACAGTTGGTGTGGCATAGCAGGAAGAATCTGAGACTAGGAATTAAGGACCAGCTTTCTAGGACTAATTCTAGTCTAGCCACTTAAGAGTTGTGTGACATTGGACATGTTGCTTGACTTTGAGACTCTGTCCTTATCTGTAAATTGGGGACAGTTGGCCCACCTTGCTTTACCACATAGAGTTTTAAGATAAAACAACAGAAAGTCCTTTTTTTACAGAAAGCCACAAAAGACGTAAGATTTTGTTTTTAAATTCCACCAGTAGCCTTGGGGCAAAATGACTTGGAGGATGAGCAGATTTTTTCACTTTGTTAGGCTTATAATGGTATATGGCCACCCTCAATTCAACTTTCAGCCTCACAGATTTAAGCTACTAATTTGCTTGTGTTGATGGACACTTACTGTCAGACCCCTCTGAATTCAAAATGATAAACTGATTTAAAAACAACTCCAAATATTTTTTAAAGATCATTGTTTTAAAATGAAGACATAAATAAAAACACCAAAGTATTCTTTTGTGTTCTATTAGTGGAGCTCGTTTATTTTTTTAACCTAGTTGAAAAAACAGTTTTTTACTATCTGGTAGATTTAGCATACTAAAACTATGTGTTTGGGTTATGTGGGATTTGACACCCTCCCCCCGCCCCCCAAAAAATTTAGAAAGGCATTTACCCCAACCTTGAAGCCTTATAGCTTGGAAGGGTCAGGTAATATGAAACATTATTTAACGAAATAAAGCAGTGTAGTTGGTTTCAATTTTTTCCCTCTTCTCCTTTTGCTGTTTTTAGTAAAGACTTGCTTTTCATTTTCATCCTTTCGTTTGATAGTAGAGGTTTTTCTTTTATAAAATTTTGGAACTGATGAGGATGTATTTTCAGTATTGCTCCTAATTATAAATTATAAATTTTCTTGATTTCTCCCACCCACCAAGGCAAAATTGAATGTTATTTTATACTTCCTAATACCTTTCTTAGACTTCTGTCATAGTACTTTGGCCACATTACTGTAGTCTTGCCTCTCCTAGGTGGCAACCTTACTTTGTTCATCTTTATATCCCCGATGGTTGGCACATTATACGCTGTATAAGAAAATTACAAAACTTAGTGATGCACTCAGTGTGTGCTAAAAAGAGGATAGAGAACCCCATTGGGGAAAACCCTCTGACACAATTGGAATGATCATCGATACCTTTAAGGTTTAGGAAGAGTAATGTTGTAGACAGAAGGCATATATAGGTAAAAAGTAAAGGTGAGATAGCAGGGCTTATTTATAGGTCGGTGAGTCTAGTCAATTACATTGGTGAATTATAAGTGATAAGTTAGGAATAGATTGTACAAAGTCAAGTTATAGAGAACTGAATACCAGACTGAGGAATTTTAATTGTCTTTTGGTATTGGGAAACTGGTTGATCAGTAAAATAAACAAAGACAGTGCCTCTTTTCATGTTGTAGAAGTTGGCCCTGAATTTAAACTCCATATGTAAATTTTGGGGAATGGTCTCCTCATTTATTGGTTGATTTATATAGATCTCTCTCAACCCTGAAAGTTAGGTGTTTTAACAGCTCATGGGTAGAAACAGGCACCTTAATTCATATATTCTGTGCTCTAGCTGTTTGCTGTTCTTTGTAAACACCCAGTGAATGCTTACCTTCATGGCTTTGGATCGTTCTGGTTCCTTTGCTGGAAATCGCTTTCTGTTGCCATGTTTCCAGCTCCTACCCATCTTTCAAGTCCAGCTCAAATTCCATCTCTTCTAGAAAAGCTTAACTTTAGTCCACAGTGAAGTAATTTTTCAGTGATAGGATCCCATAGTTCCTTTCTTGTAATTCCTTGTAATGTACGTCTCCTCTTTCCCTTTTAGACTGTAAGCAATGGCTAACATAATGCTGTACATATTTTAGATGCCAGTTAAATACATGGGATTTTTTTTCTGTTTTTTTTAAAGAAGTCATTTTTATTTTTAGGCAGGTATTTTATGAAGGTAAAGTAGGGAAAGGAATGGGAAAAGAAGGAACAAAATGATGGTGAAAGGATCTTAAAGGCAGAAATTAGAAAGGAAATGAGGTAGAATAAAAGGGAAAGAATAGGGGCTGGCCCCGTGGCCGAGTGGTTGAGTTCGCGCGCTCCGCTGCAGGCGGCCCAGTGTTTCGTTGGTTCGAGTCCTGGGCGCGGACATGGCACTGCTCATCAGACCACGCTGGGGCAGCGTCCCACATGCCACAACTAGAAGAACCCACAACGAAGAATACACAACTATGTACCGGGGGGCTTTGGGGAGAAAAAGGAAAAAAATAAAATCTTTTAAAAAAAAAAAAAAAAGGGAAGAAATAATAAGGTATGAAACAAGGATTTTTCTGTGAATTTCCTAATCTTCCCCTTACGTCCTATTTTAGTTGCTGAGTGTCATAACCATTTTATGTTTTTCCCTAGGGAATGTGGAGGGTTTACTTGGGTTTATCAATAATTGTTGATGTTACAATTTGAAAGCCTGCTATAATAATATTTTTTTGTCATTAAAACTTAAGTTCTTTTCAAGGATTTCCTAGTTACTGTATAGCTACTGAAAACTGCAGTTATTTCAGCTTTTGAATTTTAATGGTAAAGCACATTATTGTGAAACGTTGCCACAAAGCCATATTAAATTTGTGGAGAGAAGAGGGAGTAATGTCAAGAAATATCTCTGGAGTACTACCTATTTGAAAATTTGGGGAGAATCTTTATATTTGTGGGCTCACCACACTGTTGAAGTGAACTCATTCTCAAATCAGAGTCTGAACTTTTAAATGCTAAGATAGGTAGTACTTTCTTTGTATCAGTTTTGACCGTTTATTGTGTGGGCCTATTTTATAGGGATGACTTAAATCTCTCCTGTGGATAAAAATCAGTTTCTTGTCCAAAAGCAAGTAAATATTTACATTTTTTGCTTGCTGTGGCAATAACATGGTTATTTTAATTTTTTGCACTATGTACCATAAGCTAAAGAAGTGTATATTTTATGTTATTTACATAGCTTTTAGGCAAAGCAAATACCATTTACTAGTGTGATAAATAGAAAGCTTATTCTGCAGTTTTTGAAAATGATAAACTACCACTATCTAAAGTTTATTTGACAAACCATTTTCTGTAAATAATTGGTCTGTTATTTTCCACTGATTTTTTTTGACAGCTGGCTCAATTTTTCTTTAAATATTAAGTCATCATTGTTGTTGAACACTGTTCAATGATTTTAGATCAGCGTAAGACCTAGAAAAATTGTACCTTATAAAAGTCATAACTAGCTAGTAAGTTTGAGAGCCAGTATATTGTAGCGGTAAATAGTTTGGACTCTGGAGCCAGAGAAATGGGGGTTCTAAATACATATTTGCCCCTGTGCAGTCTTGGAAAGTTTCTTGACCCCTTTGAGCCTCTGTTTCCTCATCTGTGAAATGGGGATAGGGTCATTCATTTTTTTCAAGAAATAATAAATTTATTGAGTTTCTACTGTGCACCAGGAACCATACTATATTTTGGATAATAATAGTACCTCCTATCATAAGATCATTGGAGGGATTAAATTTGAATGCATGTAAAACACTTAGCAGAGTATTTAGGACATAAATGATCAATAAATTTTAGCTCTTATTGTTAAAATATCCCAAATACCTTTTTAAAAGTTCTGTAAGAGCCTAAATTGTGATAATCCTATGTGTTAGTTTTTTAAAAACATTGGCATGAAAGTCGTATATTTCAAGGTTGACCCTGAAAACTAAGTTGGTGTAATAGCTTTGAGAACAAGTATAAATGATATTAATACTAACAGTAATGTTTCTTTAGGAGAAATTTTATATATGTGTTTATAAATGTACATACTATGAACCAACTCTATATTTTGTTGTCTTCTTAAGGTAGAAATATATGGACTACTAACAGTAGGAAAGTAATTATATTAGGAAATAATTGAATACAAGTGGTCTTACTCAAGTATGGAATTATTATGTAATCTTTGGGTAGTCCAGGAAACATTTAGACACCTAGAAAAGTTTTTTTTTCTTTTAGATTGGCACCTGAGCTAACAACTTGCCAATCTTTTTTTTTTTTCTTTGCTTTTTCTCCCCAAATCCCCCCAGTAGATAGTTGTATACTTTTAGTTGTGGGTCCTTCTAGTTGTGGCATGTGGGATGCCGCCTCAACATGGCCTGATGAGCGGTGCCATGTCTGTGCCCAGGATCCAAACTGGCAAAACCCTGGGCTGCCGAAGTAGAGTGCCCGAACTTAACCACTCGGCCATAGGGCTGGCCCCAGGAAAAGTTCTTTTTAACAGTATAAAAACACGATTTTAAACAGACCTACACTATGTGACAGTTTATTTTATGGAACTAATATATACAATTTTCCAATGAAAATTGCCATTATACCTATAAATAGTCTGGAATTGACTGTATTAAGTTCTGAATTTAAGAAAACAAGTATTCCCTCCTTCTTTTTGCTCTCTTTCTAGTTTTCTCTCTTGGTTTATTGAAACACAGGTAATGTTCTTTCCAGAATATTTTATGCATACACACATATATGTTTCCCTCTCCCATTTTAATAAATAGTGATGGATGAGGAGGCGATTGGTTACCTTAGTTCTGTAATCTTGAGAACATCACTACAATACTTAATGATAGTCATTGATGTTCAAAGTAACAAAATGTGTGTTTTAGTTTCAGAGCCGTAAAAAAGACATTTAGCAGGTTTATTATAGTTTGTTTACTTGCAAGCTTTTCAGTGGCTAGGAAAAAATTTCTTGTTTAAATGTTTGGTTAATTATAGCATCTTATACTAGTTTATTTGTTAATGAAGATTTTAATGTATTTTTTACAGTGAAATTTTTATTCTAACAGTTTTTGTGGTTTGTGGCATCTGATCTATATATGTAAGCCTAGATCACTTTAGAAATAGTAACCACAACTACCATCAATTGAGAACTACTCTCTGCCAGGCAGTGTTAAAGATATTGAATGTATTGAGTCAGTTGATCCTCACAACCCTGTGAGGTAGGCGCTATTATCTAACTTTCTTAGATGAGGAAACTGAATCACAGAAAGGTTAATTAATTTCCCAAGATGACTCAGTAAATATTATAGCCAGGATTCAAGAACTTGTGTGCTAGTCTTTACTGTCTAGTACTTAATTGCTGTCTCCCCCAGATTTTACAATCATGTTAACTATGTGAATAATATATAAATAAAGTCATATTAATAAAACAACAACAAAACAAAGCGTTGGCTCTTACTTGAACATTTGCTGAGGTCTGTAAATAGTATTGAGTGATTGTATTAAGCTGTACAGAAAGTTATCATCATAACAGATGGCTGGGCATTAGTACCACAAGAAATGGTAATGAAGATTTCAAAACCTGAGATTAAACAATATCTGTATTCATTAATGAATCATTAATGAATTTTTTGAGTGTGGTTTCAGTAATACTGAATTGATTTTGGTAAATCAGCATTTATTGTGACAGTAGTCTTGAGTAGATCAACTCAGCTGTAGTCTGGATCAGTGATTATATACTAATAGATGTAGCTAAAATCCTCTTCACACAAGGATTAATTTATCTTCTTTTTCCTCCTTTAGTAAAATAAAACAGGGTCTGTTACCTAGCTTGGAAGATTTGCTGTTCTATACAATTGCAGAAGGACAAGAGAAAATACCTGTTCATAAATTTATTACAGTAAGTTTTTACATCTTTCTGTTTTAAGTTTTTAAAAATCAGTAATACTGGATCAGTAATATAATAATATTGAAATGTAGTTTTAAAGGTCATTTGACATGTAGATTCTGACTGACACTGTTTCTCTTATTATGTTTTCAAATTTTCATCATGCTCATTTCAAGGTAATCAGTGAAAGAAAATGAAAGAAACAATGAGAAACTTGTCCAGAAAGTGGGTAATAGTAAAGCTAAAATGCAATATACATATTCAGTTCTTGGGTAGAAGTTTTTATATACAGAAATAAAAACTTGTAGTTGGAATAAGCATATATATATTATTTGCACTATGTATTTACAAACTCTTATTTTTTTAAAAACAGGCACTCAAATCTACAGGATTGCGAACGTCTGATCCCAGGTTGAAAGAGTGTATGGATATGTTAAGATTAACTCTTCAAACAACATCAGATGGTGTCATGCTAGACAAAGATCTTTTTAAAAAGTAAAAATTTCTGCCAAACCTTTAATGGTGATTTGCTATGTTATATGGTGATTTTTCATTTTAAACAAAATTGCGTCTTTGAAGACCAGTGCTTCCTGTGTAACTGAAAAAGGGTTGGGAGGGGGGATTTATAAACATCAATTGTTTGAAGAACTGATGTGCATTAAGCTTCTGGAATACACTGGGGCTGAGAGTATACTTTGTTTGAAACTGCTCTAAGGAAATGTAGCTATCGCCGTTTCCAAGTCACGGTACCTGCAGATTGCATTCAGTCTGAATAGAGCACACACTTTGTCCTGTCGTGGCTTAAACTGATCTCCAGTTCCTCTGCATGTCTTGCAGGCTTTCTCAGCTTGGTCTCTGTTCTTTCCTACAAGGTGATTTAGATGATGTCATACAATGAGAAGGCTTCAGACAGTCTGTATTCCTTAGGTTTATGTATCTACATTGTCTGCTTCTCTCCTCTCTTCTTTCAGACATATTAATAAGTAGGCATTTGACTATTTTCATTTCCCTCAAAATATTTGAAAACCAAAGACAACTTGGAGATTAAGGCCTTGATACGGTCAAATGAGAATATTTTGACTTTCCTATATTTGTCTAACTGTTTATTATTTATCTTCATTAATATGTTCCTAGTAGTCTGATTACTTAATAATTTAATGGATAGCATGTTTGTAATGGATCCCAAAGAAGTAAATGGTATTTTAAACTACTAATAGTTAAGTGAAAATAGTATAGCACTGTAAACACTACTGTAAGACCTTGGCTTTTTCCAGACCGTAGACTTAAGTTGAGATAGATCTAAAGAGTTCCACCATTTACCTTGAAAGTTTATTTGTACATATGTATGTATTTTTATTTTTCTTTTGGGGGCTAGATGATTTGTTCTAGTTAGCTCCTGGGAATATCCTGGAGTTTTAAGTCATCTGAAGGTATAAGTATTGATCTGAGGTCCTCCAAAGTTTCCTGCGTGCATGGTGCACTGCTGACAATTTGGATTCTTATCTTTTCCCCGCAAGGTTCTTGATTCTGTTAACTCAGCTGACTTTAGAAAGTGTAGATTTTAGGTCCATGCTGGTATTGGTGTTAGGAGTTTTGAGTCTTCAGAAGCTATTTCTTTGTGGAGGGAAGGGAATCATTTCTAGTTAGCAGTGCCTTTGCAGTAGGGTTATTTTATTTTTAGTGTTCGTGAACTATCTGTGCAAAGCACTCTTTCTTGATTTATGGTGCCTTCTGGGGAGTTATTTTGGCGTATCCAAGAGTGAAGTCAAAGAGATGGTAGGTGGATTTGTTGATAATAGGTATGAGGAATTACTTTGGAATTTTAAGTGAAAGCAGTATTTTATACCTTTTTAGTACTGTTTAAAATTTTTTTGTGCTTTGTAAACATGTTGCTGTGTTTAAATTTGAAATTAAAAGTAATTTAAATATCCTGATTATGAATTTTAATCATAAAATTTTCTACCCATAATTATATAAAAATAACAATTACCATTATTTTAAACGCTAATTCAGTTTTTTAAAGAATTCATGATTGTAACACAGGCAGTTCTCAAGTTGACAAACGCTTAGAGGTATATATGAACAGGCAGTGGAAAAGTCTAAGTCTATAGGCATAGTGATTTCTCTTTTTATGCCTAGAATGAGGTGATTCAAAACATCTATTAACCTTTCAGGTCACCTGGAAAGGTGATTGCTCCAGAGAATTTCTTTCTCTGTTTTCAAAATAAGAGGTTTTCTAGTTAGTGTTGACAGAAATGAACTATCTCACCTCCATGCAGGTGGGAGGAAGATGTTATAATGGAATTCATTTTCGCAGAGAAGTAATTTATAAAGGTGGATAGGTTTGGTTGAAATCGGTGTGTTGATATTTTACCTAAAATATATTGTTAATATATTTAGCCTTTCAGGATAATCGGAGAAACAACTGTTATGTATGACATTTTTTTTAAATAGGAAAATGAGTCTAAGCATACATTTTGGAGCATATTATCTGCTGGTAAATTGGAGACTGCCTGTACCCATCTAGATATCAGTTGTTTTTAATGCTAATAATTAATACTAATAGATAGTAGAAAATTTGTGTTAAAAACGAATGTCTTATTTATTCATGCATTTTTAACCATACAAGTATTAAAACTATTTTTATGTGTGATCATAAGTTTTTGTTTTTTTCTGTTTTGGGGGAAAATAAATGGTAGTCATTGCATTTGTATGTTTGATTTTCTTAAAAAATTCATATCCATTATGTTATTTTACTAATGAAAAATCATATTTGAGATATTTTGTAAAACATTGATGTTCATTACAGTTGTTAATCATAAACACTTAAGAAGGAAAGAAAAATGATGATTATTCCCAATTTACAGATGAGAAAACTGAACAAAGCATGAGAAAGATGTGACTTGCTTAAGTGTGTAGGCAGTTCCTTCTCAGAGTTGTTTATAAGACTTCTAATTTTCTAGTTAGATTCCTGACATCTTTAATATAATAACTCTCAAGAAAAGCATTACTGTTCAGAATCTTGTCAGTGTGCAGTTAGACACTTCTGAGCGGCAAGATTGACTTTATTGGCCAGTAATTCACCTGTGAGGGTTGTTACTACAGCTCTACCAGCACTTTGTGATACAGCAAAAAAAAACTACCCGTTTCACTGAGTGTACAATTTTGGTAATTGTAAAGCCTCCTTCTAAAAGTGCTGATTAATTTTAAAGAGTTAAAAAGTAGTAGGTTGATCATTTAAATTTGTTTGACAGTCCTCATATTTTCTCATGTATAACTTGTTGAAAACTGAGGATGTAAATTTGATTTGATACAGATATACTGAGTTAAGATCAGGAATTGTTAACTTTTTTCTGCTGAGAAATATGTTCTTTGGTGTTTCTTACAACTTTTTTATGTGCAAATTGAATTGCTATTTGAGACATTAAATCTTAAATCAATGGCAAAACAATATTTTTTAGATTAACATTGAAACTATCAGAAGACAATTTATCAAAGTTTATTGAAGTAAATATTTTTTATCTCTGGGATGGCAATTATTTCTATATCTATAGGTTAATAATGGAAATTAGGACTACAGTTTTTTCACGTTGTAAGTGGTGCACATCTTTATCGCTGAAAACAACCTATTTTATTTTAAATCCTTTAATTTTATGTTGACCAAGTGCATATATATCCTGGAGTTTCTTATAGTTAAAATGTGATATCTGGCTTTTAATTTTAGTTTGGTGTTTCACTGAGAACAACTTGAGATATAAAAATTTCTCTTTTACTGTGGACTGAAAAAGAAATACTGTATTTACTCCATTTATTAGTACAGATTATTTACTTTGCAAGTTATTCATAGAGTTTTCTTATCTGTAAAGTGGAAAATCTTCCTTCTCAAAATGCTGATGTTTTGAGGGTTAAACAGGATGAGTAGTACTTGAAACTTAGAACTTTTTTTTCCTCTTCCCCAAAGAAGCTGGTAATGTAGCATCAAATCACTTACCTGTGAGGAATCTACATAAAAAACTTTCCATAGTTAATGAATACTTCAACTGTACACATCTGGCTTTTTGCCTGTTAAGGGCTTAGTCTTAAGTTTGTATTATGGCTTGATGCTCATGTCTAGCAAGTCTTCATTTATCACCTAAGTATTCTATTACTAAATTACTGAGACGCTAAGAATATGAGCTTAGAGTATATGGTTGGCTGGAACCTATTTACAAAACTCTTCTTTAAGATTATATTAATATATTGATTTTCTGGCTTAAAACTTCTTTAGAGCAAAGCAGAATATTGGTTTAAATCTTCAGATTTCATGCCCTTGCATCCGCTATGGCTTACCATATCTTTTAAATAGTTTTTAACAAGCAAAGATTTTTATTCTACAATGTATTATGTATCTTACAATGAATAGAATAATGTAATTTAACATTTTTGGTGCTTCAAATAATATAAAATAATTATAATGCTTTATATATAATTTTCTTTAAAATTGTATATTATTTTTACAAGCGTTTTAATAAGTATTTCATCTGAGACAAATTAATCTGATTAAGTAAAGTTAATTTTATCTCTTTTAGCTTAGAAATGCAAATTGTAATTTTGGAAAAATTCAGGAAAAATATATTAAAATACAAAACATTTAGTTTTTCTTTGAAATACTGGTAGTAGTTATATAGGAACTAAGGGATGTATGTCTGAGGTTACTTAATCGAAAAATAAACATGATCTTAACTATCACATATTAAAGTCTGATTTTTGTTAATCAAATGTCATGATGAATGCTTATCAACTCTGGTTGTTTTTAGATAGTCTTGATGCTTAACTTGGTGGAACGCTCTGCTCTTTTAATCTTCGACAACTTTTAGGCAATCTAATTTATTTCTTTAACTTGTTCAACAACTTATAAGCAGTTGCAGAAAAGGCTGCTTGAAGGAAAGAAAATAATATGGAAAGTATAATTTATAGAATTTAGATTATTGTATAAAATGATGAATTTCTCATTGTTTTAAATATTCTCATACTTAATATTGTTATTACCAAGTACTAATATTTGAAAGATACCTAGTCTATTAATTTTTTCCTCACATTTCACAGATGTGTTCAAAGCAACATTGTTTTGTTGACACAAGCGTTTAGAAGAAAGTTTGTCATTCCTGACTTTATGTCTTTTACCTCACACATTGACGAGTTATATGAAAGTGCTAAAAAGCAGTCTGGAGGAAAGGTAATGTTTTTGATGTGAATATTTTTCTAAAGCAATTACTTAATAAATTCAGCTCAACTAGAGCTATAAAGAATAAAATTGTATAGTGTTCTTGTGTTTTGCTAATTAAGAAATTTAAATGAGGTGACTGGGTTAAGTGGTTTTAAAATATTTTAAATATTTAACTTTGTTATTTTGGCTAAAAATAAATCTATGTTTAAGAATTCTTTTTGATTTTCAAGTGATTGAGATGGCTTTTAAATCTTTAATAAAAAAGTAACTTTATTAGGAATTTCTGCAGGAATACTCGAACATTAAATAAAATGTTTCCAGTTTTAAAAATCCTCTAAATATATTAAGGGCTGTTTTATTTTTTTCTTTGGATTGGAAGTTTTTAGATAGTAAAACCCTACCAGCATCACCCTGATTAAGGAAGTTCTCTATTTCTTTCCCCTAAAAAAAAATCAAGTCCTAGTTCCTGTTTTAGACTGCTTTTCTAAGAAGAGAGAATGGATTGGAAAACATAGGGGTGATGGAGACTGAGAGAAATCACTTAGATCTGTCACCTGTAATCTTGGTCTGTTGTGCCCTTAGTTTTTATGAATATTCTTATAAAAGATAGACTACAAAGCCACTGGGCACTATAAAATAACTATCCATTGGTGGAAGCTAAATTGAGATAAATTTTTTGGTAGAAGAAAATATTATTTGCCTATATTATATCTGTTCATTTCTTTCCAATATTTTGGATAGGTTGCAGATTATATTCCTCAACTAGCCAAATTCAGTCCTGATTTGTGGGGTGTATCCGTTTGTACAGTAGATGGACAGAGGTAAGTTTATTTCAAATCCATGAAAACCAACTCTAAGCCTCAAATTTTGTGTAACAGTGAGCAGGAGGGCCAGAGGAGCATCTTCTGTAATGGAAATTAGCTCTAATATGACATAAATTCAAGAAGGTGAATAAGTTTATATTTGAATTTAAAAACCTCAACTGAAACAATAACCTTACACTAAATTTTATGATGCATTTCATCTATCTTATTCACAGTTGTACTCTTCTTATTTGAGTGTTTATTCAAGTACCTGCAATTAGGAATTTGTTTAGGAAAAACAGACTTATCAAAACATGAAATTATTCACTAATGAGCTGACCACTAATAAAATTAATTCCCATTTCTCAGCTTAACTTTGATTACCAAGCCTGTCATTATCTTGTTCCTCATGCTCCTGATATGATTAGCACGATAATTAAGAGGACAGTCATGCGCTGCATAGCAATGTTTTGGCCAGCGACGGACTGCATGTACAATGGTTGTCCCATAAGATCAGTACCATATAGCCTAGGTGTGCAGCAGGCTACACCATCTAGGTTTATGTAAGTATACTCTATGATGTTCCCACAATGATGAAATTGCCTAACAACACATTTCTTAGAACATATCCCCATCATTAAGCAACACACGACTGTACAGTAGTCCCCCCATATCCGTGATTTCAGTTACCTGCAGTCAACCCTGCTCAGAAAATGTTAGTGGAAAATTCCAGAAATAAACAGTTCATAAGTTTTAAATTGCCCGTCATTTGAGTAGCATGATGAAATCTCTTGCCATTCCACTCCATCCTATCTGGAGGTGAATCATCCTTATATACACTACCTACCATCTAGTCACTTAGTAGCCATTGTGCTTAGATTCTCTGTCTTGGTATCTCAGTGTTTGTGTTCAAGTAACCCTTATTTTACTTAATAATGGCTACAAAGCACAAGAGTAGTGATGCTGGCAGTTTGGCAATATGCCAAAGAGAAGCCATAAAGTGCTTCCTTTAAGTGAAAAGGTGAAAGTTCTCCACTTAATAAGGAAAGAAGAAAAATTGTATGCTGAAGTTGCTGAGATCTACAGTAAGAATGAATTTTCTATCCATGAAATTGTGAAGGAGGAAAAAGAAATTCCTGCTAGTTATGTTGTCCCACCTCAAACTGCAAAAGTTACGACCACAGTGTGTGATAAGTGCTTAATAAAGATGGAAAAAGCATTACATTTGTACAATAAACTATTTTGAGAGAGAGAGACCACATTCACATAACTTGTATTACAGTTTACTGTTATAATTCTTCTGTTTTACTTTTACTTATGGTTGTTCATCTCTTACTGTACCTAATTTATAAATTAAACTTTATCATAGTTATGTATGTATAGGAAAAAACATGGTATATATAGGGTTCGGTACTATCCGTGGTTCAAGGCATCCACTAGGGGTCCTGCAACATATCCTTTTCAGGTAAGAGGGGACTTCTTTATAGTCTGTTACCCATCAGTCATTTGCAAAATGAAAAGTCTTTTGCAAAACATGCTGGATTTCAAGAAATCCATGAAAGTGATCTTTGGGAAATGCTTACACTGCAGGCACAGCCACTGACACAGGAGGATCTAGGAGAGCTATAAAAGGGATAATGATGTGAGAGCACTTCCAAGAGGATGGTTTGATTTTCAAAATCAGTGAATTAAGAGAAGCCCTTGGAAAAATGGAAAAAGTTCTGAAATATTTTTTCAAGACTGACTCTCTTTATTGTGCTGTGAGACATAAAGATTTATTACCATGTTGTAATTTGGTTTTGTCAGTCTGGTAAATTATGCCAAAAAAGAAAAGAAAAATCAATATTTTTTACTCATTCGAAGACTTAGCTCAGAGGTATGATCTTTCTGGTTTTTTGTTTTTCACTAAGGTCATTATTTATCTTTTTTTTGAGGGGGATTAGCCCTGAGCTAACATCTGCTGCCAGTCCTCCTCTTTTTGCTGAGGAAGACTGGCCCTGAGCTAACATCCATGCCCATCTTCCTATATTTTATATGTGGGACACCTGCCACAGGATGGCTTGACAAGTGGTATGTAGGTCTGCACCCCGGATCCAAACCGGTGAACCCTGGGCCACTGAAACAGAATGTGCAAACTTAACCACTATGCCACTTGGCCAGCCCCTATTTTTTTTTTTTAATTAAAATATAACTTACATAAATACGGTATACAGCTCCTAATTGTATACAGTTTGTTTGAAGTTGTATCAGAGATGTGATTCTATCCTAAATTTTGTAAAAACTACAAGTCATTTAGCCATATAATTTTAGGTTTTAACTTTCAAGATAATGTCCCAATTAGAGTTTCTCCTCTTTTTTGATCTCTTAAGTGCCTTCATTTTAAACGATCTTCTTATTTTTCTACTAATTATCCTCCTCGAGTATTTACGGTAAAAACCATATGGTTTAACCCTTTCATTCTTAAGGTAAGGAATCTGAGGCCCAGAGTTCATACAATACTGGCAGAGGTGAAATGAGCCCTAGGTCTCTTAACGTCTAGTCCGTCGTTCTCTCCCTTATGACAGGCTCTTATCCTCATCTGGGCCTGTAAAATTTACTAAACACTCACTGTGTATTGAATTAAATGCTGAGTACTATGAAAGGACACAAATACTTGGGAAGACATGGCTTTATTCTTATGGAGCAAATTCCAATAAGGAGTGATATTCCTGTTTTTATATGTGGAGGAAGTGGTTTATCATGTATTAGAAATTTTTATATGTGGAGGAAATTATTGTCATGTAATGCTTGCACATGGTTTTTTTCTTAAACATTCTCAGTGTATAGAGATGATTCTTTTAGTTTTCTTATATAGAGAATTTTAAAAGTTGACTCTGGACTAGAACATATGTATTTTTAAATCCAAAAGCAGTAAGACAGGCTTTGTATGGTTTTCGAATGCGTATTAAGTTGAAGTTACAAGTTGAATTAGAAATTATTCATAAATTTCTTAGGAAAAGGATTATATACTTTTGCTATATATACGTATTTATATTCCATAATATACTTAGAGGCGAGGTGGCCCTCTGACATTTCTGCCCTCTGATGTCTCCGTTAACCCATTTGTCCAGGGTAGTTATTAGTAGTACCCAGTTTGACTGTGAATGAGTTCAGTCTGAATGAATGAATGCATGCCTGTAATGTGTTGGGGCATTATTCAGGGCACCTGGCATACTTCAGCAAATAAAACAAAGATCTCTGCCGTCGTAAGGCTTATATTATACTGAGAGGTCAATCAGAACTTGTTCGTTTTCAAACCTATTCTCCATGTGCATCCCAGTTTGGTAACATATAAAGCTTTCTTTTTGTTCTGTTTATCTACATGGTGATAATGACTACCATTAGTGCCAGCTCTATCAGATTTATAAAACTGGATGCTATTTCTTTTAATGGAGTTAGAATTGTGAGTAGCTATCGATCACAAGGTGAGGCATTTATAGACAGGGTCTCAGAGAACGGTATTGAATCTAAACTGAGCTCTGTTTAAAAACTAATCAGTTTAGCCATGATTAAAGCTGTGAGTAAAAAAACGGTGACTAATTTCTGAAAGAGCTAGTTCATTTAATGTGATTGAATACAGGTAGGAGTAAGGAGGGCCATACTCTCTTGCCCTCAGAAGAAAGTTTTCACTTAATTATTTATCATCTAATTTTGAACCATTCTGTTACCTGAGTACTTTAAACTTTTGCCCTTTTTTTGCAATATCCTTCTTAAAATAAACATACTTATATTTATTCTTTAATATCCAAGTAAACTTGTGGTTGAATTATGGGAAAACCTTTGTAAATCAGATTAAGTCAAATTATTCAGTTACTTTTTTTCCAGTTGATCTTAATTTTTTTTTAAATCTACTTTTAAATAGGCATTCTATTGGAGATACCAAAGTTCCATTTTGTCTTCAGTCCTGTGTAAAACCTTTGAAATATGCCATTGCTGTTAATGATCTTGGAACAGAATACGTGCATCGATATGTTGGGAAAGAGCCAAGTGGATTAAGATTCAACAAACTGTTTTTAAATGAAGATGGTAAGAATTACATAAAAGTTGGTTGGAAAAAGAAGTACTTCATTTTCCTATGTATATCTAAGTAGCTATTTTTAAAATTTTTTTGCAGAAATTTAAAAGCATTCATACTTTTTTTCATTTGTCCTGGAATTCTGTGAAACCCATAGAGATAGTTTAATCACCTACTTGTTAAAATTGTTATTTTAGGCATCTTATACCACTGGAAAGTGGGCTAGGGAGAAGATTGGGGCAAGGAGTAAGATATTTGCTTTATAACCACCTATTGGGGAATGTCTTGTAGTAAAATCTCGCAATGTCTGGGATTTGCTTTAAGGTAATTCAGTGGAGTGTAGCTGGGGGTGCTGAGTGTGCTTGTTACTGTATGTTGGCAGTTTTTGAAGTTAAATGATGGACACATGGGTGTTTCTGTTCTTTCTACTTTTCTATATTGTGTATATTTGAAAACTTCCGTAATAAGTTTTATGGGGGCCCTAGATGAAATAATAAGTGTTTTTGCTTTTTATCTTTCATAGCATTCAATATTTGAAAGAAACATCTTGTATTAAATACTTGGATAGCTAACAAGTCTTAGTGCTCTGCAGGAATCCAAAAGAAAAGGGGAGGTCAAAGACAGTGCTTTTGATCTGATAGAGGTTTTAAATCTAAACGCCAACCTATGGATTGGTTTCTATTTTTTAATCTTTCGGGCATATGCTATGTTCTTCATTGTGTGATGAGTAAAGATAGAATTGAAGAAAGCAAGAGTGAAGAAATTCAGTGGTTACAATAATGGTTGTGAGAAATATACTTTTATATTTTGTTTCTGCTAAATAAAAAAATGTGCTTTATACTCATCGTTTTTTTAATGAAGTTATAAGACTGGTATTTTCTTATGCTTCTCCTCCTATTTGTTTTGAGAGCAATTATATTTTCTTACCTGTTTTGCCATAATCTTTCTATTCTAATGCTACGATTGATTTCATGGAGATTTCCATAAACTAGCAACTTCAATAAGGACATCATATGCAGAAGTACCTTATTTATGAAACTCACATCCAGATTTAATATAGAAGGAATTAATATTTTTCTAACAAGATTAAATGTTTTATAAGAAGAATTCATATTTTCCTTTATAAGGCAAAGTAGAATAATCTAGGTGGTTCTGTTGAATTGACTGATTTTGAGAGAACTTTTTAAAGAATAGAACTTGGGAATTTGAATGTGAAGAAGTATTTCAGAAATAAAAAGTAAATAAAATGGGCTTGGGTTAAATGAACTTAATATTATAAATTTTTTGCCATGTACATTTGTAATTTTAAGAAATTACGATTTATTGACACTGTAGTCTGTGAGAAAAAAATCATAATAAGAACTGAGGAATTTAGCACTAGTTTATAATAACTGAAATAGAAAGTTTAACAGAGGTTTTGCCTTGATATTCCCGAGCTAGAGCCAATACTAGAAATCTCGGAAGTAGTGGGAAAATGAAGGCCTCACTCCTTCCTGAGTTCTGCATAGGTTCTGTACTCTAGAGTCTTGGTTTTAGAGTAGCCCCAGCAAAAAACAGTTTGTAGGTCTTTTTCATATTTAAAATGTCAAGAGTAGATTTATGGTGAAACTATATTTTGTGTGTGTGCATGTGTGTCTGTGTATCTAGCATTACAACATTTAAAAAAATGTATTAATGCTGTCCTAGCTTTTTAATATTGTGATAAATTAAGTTTAATATGAATATAGTGAAGAGATAAAGAAATTATCTTTTTAATTACTCTTTTTAATATCAGTAGTTTTAAAATGTTTTACAGCTTAAAAAGTTATAGTCTTGTGGTGAGGAATTGGCTGATATTTTCTATCATTATAAATCAGGAAATAAGTTACTTGATGGAGGTGTCGGATTTGGAAACCACTATCTCCTGGTGAAGTCCTTTTCCACATTTTGGTAGAAATTAGGTTAATCAACAAATATTTGTATAGCCTTCTTCCCTTATATTGTTAACAGCTATGGGAGGGTACATGGCCTGGGTTCTTGGAGTAACTTATCTAGCTAATACTAAAGACTACAGAAGAAGTTACATACATCTAATAGGGAAAAGAAGACAAACTCAAGCATTGCATACTGCTAATTATATTATCTTACGAGTTTGTACTTCACAGAAGCCAAAATGTATATGTTGGTTTATATGTGTAGAGGATTTGAGAAAAAGGAGAAGTTGAATTAATTTGCATGAGGAAGACAGGACTGAATTGTATAGAAAGAACAAAGTTTGAATGATTAGGTGGGCACTGCAGGATTAAACTATATATAGAGTATATTGAATTTTTATATGGCCCTGTAAAATTCCAGTATAATACCTAAAATATAAACTTAACATTGATAGTTTTTAGTTCTTTAATATATGCATTAGCAAACTTTGACTTAGCCTCAGTTATGAACCACATCTTTGTAAGCTGCATATGCTTAGCAGTTTGAAAAGCTTTTTCTGGTGTAATATGAAAGAACTTTCTGTGTTTATTGCCTCGGAGGGAATAAATGCTTGTTAAAATTAAGCAGTTTTGTGCATTCTGGTTAAAAACATTCCCATAAATTTCAGATGTCGCACATGTCCATTTTGTCATTATACCAAGCACATATATGTCATTATTTTGCATAGTAGCCTTTATTAATTAGCTTGTTATTTGTGCTGTCATGAATATTTTTTAATTAAAAATTCTAAAGTAAACTTGTAACTCTCTTCTCTCTACGGCAGAGTAGATTTCACAGTCAGAGGTTTTAGACTGCAGTAATGCTGGTGTTATAATATCTCTGGTGTATTTCCAAACGTTCACATGTCTGGGTTTCGAGCCAAAGGCAGAGTGAGCAGTTGCTTTCATCTGAAAATTGCACTGTCATGCCATGAAATGCTTTAGTGTTCTTTGAAAGAACCTCTTGATTGTAGCTTATGTAGTATTTGCAGAATATTTATGATTTAAAAAATATTAAATGCCCACATTTATGTAGTACCATGAAGAATAGCTGCCTTCTAGGACCCCAGTGTCTAAACCTTATGATGTCAAAAAAAAACAAGAAAGGACAGATACATGAATATCTACACAAATACAAGTATAAACTAATTTAGCTCAGTGGGATTTCCATATTCTGCTTTCTGTCTGTGTGTGGTTATTCTTTCAAGTGGATAATGTTAGGAAAATTTTTGTTTCTTGGCTTCCTCTTGCCAGGTAGTAATTTTCTGTGCAGCAGTTCCTCTCATTTCATGTGATCTCGGAGAAAGCAAACTTCTCTTAGCATAATATGGAATAGGTAAAATCTTGATTGTGATACTCAGATATTATACTAAGTTTTCTTTTAACTTTTGGAACTAGTTGTTATCATGGGTAACCCAAAATGTACAATGTTTAAAACCTAGCTACTAAATCACATTGTTGATCTTATGTTGAGGGAAACTGGTAGACTATAAGTTATTCAATTTTTTGTCTTTATTGATTTTTTTAAATTAAAGATTAGCCCTGAGCTAACATTTGTTGCCAATCTTCCTTTTTTATTTTCCCTTCTCTCCAAAGCCCCCCAGTACATAGTTCTGTATTCTAGTTGTAGGTCCTTCTGGTTGTGCTGTATGGGATGCTGCCTCAGCATGGCTTGATGAGTGGTGCTAGGGCCACGCTGAGGATCGGAACCGGTGAAACCCTGCGCCGCCAAAGCAGAGCACATGAACTTAACCACTCAGCCATGGGGCTGGCCCCTAAAAATTTTTAACAGCTTTGTTGAAATACTATTCATGTACCATACAATTCACCCATTTAAAGTGTGTAATTCAGTGGCTTTTGGTATATTCATAGGGTTGTGCAACCATCAGCACAATCAACTTTGGGACTCTTATCAACCCACAAAGATACCTCGTACCCATGAGCAGTCAGTACCCCTTTCTCTTCTACACTAGCAACTAGTAATCTACTTTCTGTCCTATAGATTTGCCTATTCTGGACAGTTCATATATTTGGTCTTTCATGACTGGCATATTTTACTAGCATACTGTTTTTAAGGTGCTTTTGTGTTACAGCATATATCAGTACTTCATTTTTTTGTTGCTGAATAATATTCCATTATATGGATAATAATGCCACATTTTATTTATCCATTCATCAGCTGATAGGACATTTAGGTTATTTCTTACTTTTTTTTGTGAGGGAGGATTGGCCCTGAGCTAACATCTGCTGTCAACATTTTTTTTTTTTTTTTTTATGTCAGCCACCACCACAGCATGGCCACTAACTGACGAGTGGTGTAGATGTGCGACCAGGAACCAAACTGGTTGCCGAAGCCGAGCATGCTGAACTTAACTACTAGGTTACCAGGGCTGGCCTGTGATTTTTGCTTTTTGACTATTATCAGTAATGCTGCCATGAACGTTTGTGTACTAGTTTTTGTGTATACATATGCTTTTATTTCTTTTGGTTATTTACCTGGGAGGCAGATTGCTGGGTCATATGATAACTCTTGGTTTATCAATTTGAAGAACTGCCAGGCTCTTTTCCAGAGCTCAAAGTTGTTTAGCTATAGGCTCATCTCACAGAAGATGACTTACTTAAAATTCAAGGAGGCTAATAATGTGGCAATAACCTATTTCTGCTAGATTTGTCAAGCTAGATAAGAACTTGTTCCCAAAGAAATAAATCACCCTCACAAACAGATAAATTAGGAATTATGCCTTCAAATAAATGTTTTCAGTGCCCTAAGAGTTTTGTGTTTGGTGTTTGTGCCATGCTGTGAATGAGAAAGTAATTATTTGAGATTTAAAATTCTATTTATTGCAAGAATTAGGAGAAGAGAGAGAAGATTTTGGATGAACTTAAATTTTAAGTAATTTTTCAAATTATGTAAGAAATACATCCTTATTGTCAGGAAATATAGAAAGTGTAGAGAAAACAATTTAAACCCCCTATAATCTTTTTATCCCATGTGTATCACTTGTTTATGTTTTATTTTTCTGCATATATATGTGTATATACATAAACACAAAAATAAAACACTTCAAACAAGCAAAATTGGGTTCACACTCAGTGTGCTTTTTCCAAGGTGAGTTTTAATAATAATATTATTTGAGAGTGTAAGGTTGTCCCAGGTACTTTCTAAGCATTTTATATGTTTTAATTCATTGAAGCATTACGACTTGCTGAGGTGTCAGTGCTATTATTACCCAGTTTACAGATGGGAAAATTGAGGTACAGTGAAGTTTAGTTACTTCCCTGGGGTCAAATAGAAGTAAAGAGCAGAGTTTGGAAATTTGAATGTGCCCTTACACTACTATTCACTGTCTTTCTGTACATGAATCTTTGTCTATATAATTATAATGGCAGCTTCTTAGAAGTGTATTACTTGTTTGATATGTAAGAGAGTTAAATGCATTCCTCTACGCCCCAACTCCCCTCCCCCCCATAAAAGAACTATAACAATGGCTTACATAAAGTAAATAGATAGATGTTTGTGGGAAGTACCTATGCATCGCAGAAATGATATCAGATATTTGAAATAATGATATTGCTTTTTTATTTTACAGATAAGCCTCACAATCCTATGGTAAATGCTGGAGCAATTGTTGTGACTTCATTAATAAAGGTAAAATGTTGACATTTCTTTTTAACCTAGTAAATTTTTTTAATAGCTAAGGCATAAAGATAAATCTTGGATTATTTATGTAGAACTGTGAAAAGTTTTCTTTTGGTGTTAAAAAAAATTAATTCTATGGTGTAAGGTTAGGATTTTTATTTATTTCAAAATAAATGATGTAATTTCAAGGGCCAAATGAAAAACAGATGACTCATTGTAAATTTCAAGTTACTCTTGACCTGAAGATCTGGCAGAAATTCAAAAAGAAGTCTGCTGAACAATAGGCACAGAAGTTTTTCTTCTTAAAGTTTTGATATTTTTTTCTTTCTCTTCCTTTTGGCTCTTCTAGAATGAACAGATGTAAACAGAATTAAAAGCATTTTACTGTTTAATGTTTGTCATCAGCACATCTAGGAACAAATGTTTTGGTACTTTGTGTTAAGACAAAGTACATTCAACCTTGAATAATTTCAAGTCCTTTATACTTTCATGAGCTATATTCACAATTTTCATTTGAACTTGTTTCATTTGTTTTCCTTTATCATATAATAACTAAAATAAGTAATACTTATTCCAATTATTAAGTTATATTATTTTTCTTATACTTTGTTTTGCATTATATGTTTTGAGGGTTTTTTTTTAGTGTCTGGTTTGTCTTAATAATTGGAAGCTCTAATGTTGTTTTGAAATAAGTATTTGAAAATGGTTCTATTGTGTCATACTGTTTAGATTTTTAATTATAAATTTCATTTATATTCAAATACCTTTCATTTGTGTTTGGAACCTTTATAGACCTTCAGTAAATTTGTGCCTATCTATTTTAAGCTTGAAAAAAACGTAACTACATGGCTTTGTAGATTCCTTACTGGGGATGGGAAACCCTGGTTACACAAAGAATGTTTGAATATAAATTTTTCCTTGGCCCAATTAATAAAAATTCATCTAGTTTGTATACTTGAAATATTCTGTTAAGTTTCATGAATTTTATATATTCATGAGAAAAAGCCTTTAAAATAGAAGACTACTATCTTAAGAATAGTAGTATGTTTAGTTGCTATTTTAGGGCAAATGCTTTATAAGCGTTGGCCCACTTAATCCTTGTAGCTCTCATGAGGTAGATATTATATCCAAGTATTATTTAATGTAACTAATTTTAATAAGCTATGGAAATTTTCTCTTTGCCCATTATAACATCTAGTTATTCATGACTGTTTTACCTAAGAGAAAAGTTGTCAGTTTCAGGTGAAACTATTTATTGTAGAAAATTATAATATGAATATGTGCTAGGCACAGTCCTGCCTTCAGGTAGCTTACATTATAGTGTGGGGTGTATACAAGTAAATGGGCCCTTACAATGAAATTCAATAAATATGGATGAGAGAAATGTCTCATTAATAATTGTTCAGATTTGAAGAGTAACTTAAATTAGAGGTAAGGAAAATTATGATAATACAATGTATGTGTTAGTGCTTGATGAAAAGCCACTAAAATGGTTCTGAACCTTTTTAGGTCTTCCCAGAAAAATGTTCACATACCGTGATTTTATGTAAACTTTAGGGAGTTCACAGACCCTTTGAAGCTGATTCATGGATCCCAGTTTAAGAACTCTTACACTGGAGAAAAATTAGCATGGCACACCAATAGTATTTTCAAGAAAGAGCTTATGTGAATGATTAATAGAAGCCTTCCTTAATTGCATGCAGTTCAACATCGTTTGTTTAGTGATTCATGGGTTTAATATACCACACTGAAATGCTGCATGTGGCAAATGCATGTCTGGTCATACTACACAGTCACTTCATTGGTTTCACTTACCATGTTCAGTCACAAGCCATAAACTATACGTTGAGCCACAGTAGTAGGAGCGCTTAGAAACAGAGTTACAAAGGCACACATACCCAACATAAGTGTGGTTCAGTGTCCAACAGTGCAAAAATTTAACTGAGTCATCTTGTATTTACAAATTTGATCAGTGATTTTAAATTTATAAAAATTTTAAATTGACAAAGTTGGAAATGAGGCTTTGGAGTATGGTTCATATTTAAGATCACTTTCTTTGAATTTTTGTTTTGTTTTGTTTTTAGAAGGTGTTTCACAAGTTGTTGTGTTTTTCTTGTCTGTTTGTTTTTTTTATGAAGTTCGTCTAAATCTTGGAGGGGTAAGCCTGATATACCTCTGTGTAAAACTGCCCCAGAATGTAATACTTTTCTTAGACTCTTTTTTAAAAAGAATTCAAAACTCTGAAAAATAGCTGTATGTGATCTTTGCATAATATTTATGAATTGCTAGTTGAAATTGAGATAATAAAACTGTAGGCAAAAGGGTCTTCAGACCCAGCCCTCTTACTTTGTGTAGATGCGGTGAGGAAACTGAGATTGATAGGTTCTAACAGCAGTGGAATTGGGCTTGAGCTAAATCTCCTGATTTTTTGTTTGCTGTTCATTAGAATTTACTCTGCCATATTTAATGTAAGTGTTTGCTCTTTGATGACATCTTTCTCTTTACCTTGCATAGTTAAATTGTCCAAAAAGCAGAAATTTTATTTTCTGAATTTTAACTTATACAAAAGATACCAATTTATTGGCTTAAAAATCACATCTGATTTTCAGTGGGTGAATATGGTCATTCTTTGGACATTAGACAGTGCTTCCTGTCTGTAAGGAACGAGGCCTCTTCTCAAGGACCTTTCGTTTGAGTACCCAAAGCATGGATATTTTACCATAGCTACTAGATTTGAATTCTGTTTTTTAGCTCTTTTAGTTGATTACCTTAAGGCTATTTTTTTTTCTTTCAAAGTTCAAGACTTCATTATCGTGCTATTAAAAGATTCTCCTCATGTTATTCCCCCTCCCCCACACACAAAAAAATTAAGTAGAGTCTTTAGTAAGACTCTTTATTTCGTAATTTTGTAGTATTGATATTTTTTCCTTGTAGGATTGGTGGTGATCCTCAGGAAATGGGGGAAGAGGCAAAGCAAATGTTCAAAAGGATTAGCAGATTGTGGAAAAAAGGAGGATTTGGACAGAAGGAACCTGTTGCATAAATTCTTAACTTCTAAACTTATAGGAAAACTCCAATATTTAAAATTTTAAACAAAGCTATATAGGTAAATACCTTCATAAAAACAAATGTCATTTTGTACTTAAAATGCACATAATTCAAAAAACCATAAAGGTATTATACTTCCTTTTTCTCTATGGTAGCTACTAAATTTAGAAGAGTACTTTTTGATGTAGTTTGTTTTATTTGATGATGATGATGATGATGTGGTTGCTTGATTTAAAGGAAAGAGTGAAAATAAATTTGAAAGTAGCAGAGTTATTCTGGATGAAATAGCAGTATCTTTATGTAATTTTTTTTCTTTTCAGCGGTAAAAATTTCGCCTAATTAAAAAGTTTAAAAGTTAAGGTCTGGCAATAACATGAGGGTTTGGGTGGGAAGATGAGGACAACATATTACGAGATAATTGCCACACTTCTGCTTTTTTATTTTAAAGGCAAAGAATGAGTTACATTGTTTTCTTCTTCTTTATGTCTCTTATTCTAGTAATTATTTCCAGTTTTTTTTGTTTGAGGAAACTCGATTTTTTTTTAATCAGAAGTATTTTTTAATTGAAAAAACTGGAGGTTTTTTCCTTTCTTTTTTAAAAAAACAACATGATCATGCTCCATGAAACTTAGGACAAATTTAGTTAATATGTATGTAATGCTCATTTTGGTCATGTTAGCAGTAAACTGTTAGACTTGCTTATAAGCCATATTTTTTGAAGGCACTTTGTGGCTCTGGGAAGCATGGATGACATCTTGGACATGGTAACATTCATAAGAAAGGATTATACTGGTTTATTTACTTCATGTTTACATCAGTTGGTGTATATGAGGTTTTTTTTTTTTAAATAAAAGGCAAATAATTTATTGCCAACAGAATCCACTTTTCTGTAACTTTATTTTTAGGTTAATCTATGAAAATACTAGATTTAAACCTTTTTCACCTATAATATCTATTTGAATATTCCAAGTATTTAGCCTTAAGGCATTTCCTGTAGTGAGATTAAACTAAAAGTATTTTTTTAAATCATTTTCAGGTAGCTCTTTTTTGCCTCTTGCTTCTATGATCTCTAATTTTCAGTCGGCTTTTACACCTCCATACTTTATGAATGGAGTAAAGTGATTTACTTATAAAATAACTGATTAATATGTTGACTCTAAATGAGTCATTTTTATATTAAATTTATTGGCAGATGTGTCCCTGTTAACAGTGATATTTTCACCTGTGTTACAATGCATAATATGTGATTCAATTCATGAGTATGTTGTAAAAACAGGCTATAAAAACACTCCAGTGTAGTTATATTAATTCTTTTAATAGTCAGTGTTAAAACTCAGTGCCTTTTTATCAAATTTTCTTTCCTAAAATTTTCTTCAAAGGAATGCAAATTTTTTGACTTGAGATGTGTTTATAGAAAAATAAATTTGTGTAATTTTCTAGTCTCGGGGTCTGATTACTACCATTTTCAAGCAAACCACAATGGTTTGTTTTTTAAAAGTCATTTGGTGAATGAATTAGAAGTGTTAGTAAATATATTTTGTCCAGTTTACTTTTTTTTTAAGTTTTCCTGCTGTACTTACTACAAGTTACTGTACCATTTTCAAGATTAAAATAACATGATATCTAATAATCTGTGCAGTGAGTTAAAACTAGGAATTTTTTTCCAAGAGATAAGGGACATGGATAGTTTTAAGACTATCAGTTTCCAAATCCCAGCTTTCATGTGTGCTTTTCTTAAAATGAATTTGCCTTTGGTTCAGGTTTCCTCTCACTTTTCAAAGGAGAGGCATACTTCTCGTGTGTCACATTTTACTGTGGTGTACTGCTTCAGGTTGTAAAAACTTAATAAGTACCAACAAAAGAGAACATTTTGAAATATTGAAGTCAGTGGTATTGAGGATGTGAATCACTATATAATGACTGGGAACAAGTCTCTTGTATACCACCTTGTTTCCAGTTTTTGATTTCAATAAAATGGAAAGAGGATCTAATCAAGTTGTTAGTTAATAAGACCATTAAGCATAATTTTTGAGGGTAGATTACTGTGTGACTTTTGCATGTAATGAGATAGACATGTAAAGAACTGAGTGACGTTGCTATAACAAAACCTTTTCTCTTTCCATCTATTCATCTGTTGTCAGCAAGATTTCTCAATTCATACATCTGTAAAAATTTAAAATAGAGAATTAAACTCCTCATTCTACTAATAGAAACTATTCACTGATAGATGAACTAAATAAAAATTACTATTTCAAAGGGAAAAGAAAATATTCTAAAGGAGCAGTTTTTGTATGTTAGCATGGGACATCGTGGTGATTAGCAAATAAACATTTTTCCTTTAATGTTTTATGAAAATTTTCAAATATGTACAAAATAAACAGAATAGTATAACTAGGCCCCATGTACCCATTCCTGGCTTCAATTTTCATAATATCTGTTCCTCTGTACCCCACTACTGGATAATGATGATGGTTTTTTTGCAGTTTGTTTTTTTGCTTTTGGGGAGGAATTTACTCCACTTTATTTTGTATGAGTATGTGTGTTTTTTCTAACATCTTTAGAAATAAACTTTATACTGTAACTTTTTCAAAATTAAAATAGCATAACATCTAATAATTATTAGATCCCATATATATCCCTGGGGTACATGAAATCTTTCCAAGACATGCAAGGGCAAATATATTTTGTTGACAGGTTAAGTATTTCCAGGGTGGTCTTACTATTCTAGTAAGAACAAACATTATTCGAGTGCTTTTACATTTAAATGGGGAAGTTTTGGGGAGAAATTTTCTTGAGTCAGCACAGTCATTCAGATATTTTATTTTGCTTGTTTATATAATCTGCCTAGGACATTTCAATAGCTTGCCCAAAATGTTATAGAATGATAGACATTGGTAAATATCAGTTGTTTCTTAAAAATAGCATAGAAGCAAAACTTAATTGTACTTTAATTTAGTAAGCTGCAAAGTAGACCAAATATATGACCACAGTCTAGGGTTGAAACAAGTTTTTTTTTAAATTAAACATGACAGCCAAATAAAGAAAATTTGTATTAATTTTATAGGGCACAGTTTAGGTCAGAGAATGAAAGTTCAATATCACTTGTTTATTTTACATTGATTAATTGTATAACCAGTTATTATCATGTGACATCCCAATGCAAATGCTGACATCCTTTTCCAAAAGAGTTGTTTTTTTATGCTTTTTCAAAGGTTAAAAAGGTTTTTGTGGTTTAAATGTTGTTACATATTTTACAGCATTAGGATCTATGGAATATTTTGACAACTGCAACAGTTCAATGAAGTTGGTAATTTCTTCTTTTAATTATTTTTCATTGAACAGCTTTGGAGTTACATTTCTACATTTTGATTTCTGGTGTATTAATAAGGAAAGAAAAACTTAAAATATGTCAAAGGACACTTTAGAGAAAAATACATAGATAAGTGATTACAATATGACTGTAGCTAAATTATCCTTATCTTGTTTAAGCTCTGTTAATGCCTAATTTTGATAAAATAGTGTGGTGTTCTTTCCAGCTACTGATTGTATGTGTGATTGGACATCCTTTCTCAAATAAATTGACTTGTAAGATTTCACAGATTATCAGCCACATCCTAATCCACTTGTAAAGTGGAGAATGAAACTGGCTTTATTCAATTAAATGATACTCTGATACAGGTTTTCTTCCCATAATGAAATTTTAAAGTGCAATGTTTTGGATTTTTTGAGGGTAAAGTTAGAAAATTTTGTTTTTATAACTTTAGTTGTCGAATTATTTTATTTTAAACCTGTTTTAAAAATTAGAGATGTATTGTTTCTATTGGGTGCATATCACCAATTAATACGTTTGATTTCAGATCTACAGCTTACTGCTTTGTAAACTTCGCCGAGGTAAAATGAAACCATTTGGCTACTTGAACTGATCTACATTACATAGATTTTTCCTATTGACATTTGCAGTAGCTAACTTCAGAAATAGAAGTGATGAAACAATACATCTTCCATGCTCTGAATTGGCATAGTGCTAAATAAAAATACAGCTAATTTTTTAGGGACTGAACTATAATTTTTTTTCAGTTCAAGTATTGTTATAACAAGTGAGATATTAAAGATAGAGCCTTCTCTATATAGTAAATTGTATCCAGATTGTTTGCTTATACTAGGATTATAAAAGATTAGTTAGTTTTGCAACGTAACTCATTTTTCTAACTCTAATATTGGTTTAAAGTTATTTTAAAAATATAAGTAGATTGTTCTGAATTGAAAACCATAATTTATATATACTTAATTCTTTTCTAAGGGTGAAACTTTAAGTTTTTTAAAAATATGAAATTAAATAAATAACATACATTCTAGCAGATTGTGTGTTGTCATGAAAAATAAGGGGACTTGGGGTAACTTGTATTTAAAATTCTGTAACTTGGGTTGGGTAAAGATATACTTGAAATAAAGCATTCCCTTTGTAATTCAGATCCATTCTCAACATATGGTGCTAATGAAAGAACATGTAAAAAGTTTATGTAAATATTAAATTACTTTAGAAGTATTTTCTAGATCTAAAAGTACTAATGCGCAGTATATTAATTATAATGATAGCAGTTTGAAATTTTGATATTATAGTCACTTAAAACTTAACTATGGTGGTGCCTATATTAACATATTTATGTCTCATTTCTTTGCAGCAAGGAGTGAATAATGCTGAAAAATTTGACTATGTAAGTGCAATATAGAATTCAGTTTTCATGCTACATTCTTTATATATTTGTTTTTTGATTACTAATACTTTCTAATTTTGGTTTATAGGTGATGCAGTTTTTGAATAAGATGGCTGGTAATGAATATGTTGGATTCAGTAATGCAACGTGAGTCTGATTTATGACTTAAGTGTTTATAATGGGTCAGGACTCTTTAATTTTCAAAATCTAGATTATAGAATTTTATTTTAAATACTGTTTTGTGACTCCATATATATATGAAGTATGATTTTATATTTTTATATATATGCACATGCACACACACACATACACTCACTGTATTTAGAATTAATCTTTTCTTCCTTTTTGGTCCTAGGACTGACTTCAGTGAATAAATAATTATTTAAAATTTGGTCATTAGAGGGAAGTGAATGATTTCTAAATTACCTGAGGGGGGGGACACTTAAAATGCTTTAAGTATTTTCAACAAACTTTATGGATAATCAGAATTAGAAGAGATGCCAAGTTCACTTCAAATTACTGGCATTTATTCAATTTTCTCTTTTTCTATAATAGCTGTCTTAACGTTTCTTAATCTGTGTATGCCTGGCTAATTTGATTTTTACCCCAGTTTTTTATTTTGAAATTTTCAAGTCTGCAGAAAAGTTGAAAGAATAAATGATGAATATCTGGATATCTTTCATATTATCTTTATATTTTCTGGTTAATATTTTGTCTCATTTGCTTTTTCTCAACCTCTCTCTTTAGATAAACAGTTAAAAATACGTGTATCTCTACATATATATGTAAATATATGTAAATATACATGTATGAGGGCTTCTTTTTCTCTGAACTATTTGAAATTAAGTTGCAGACGTCATGCCACTTCACCCTTAAATAACTCAGCATGAGTGTCCTAAGAATAAGGACATTCTCTATGTAACCACAATACCATCAACACACTTAAGAACGTAAATATTAATTTTAAAATATCATGATGTTAATCAATATGTAAGTGTCCCCAGCTGTCCCTGAAATGCCTTTTATGACCTTTTTTTTTTTAGGAACTAATGAATGAATGTTCATACATTACATTTGGTATATCTCTTTTATCTTTTTAAAATAGAAAAGGCCCCCTGTCCTAGACCCTTTCTTTTTAAAATTTTATTCAAAATTTTATTCAACTTTCTCGAAGAGTGCCAACCAATTGTTTTATACAGCAGGAATTAGCTAACTTTTTCTGTGAAGGACCAGATAGTAAATATTTTAGACTTCTGTGCCATATGGTGTTGCAACTACTCACTTCTACTAAGTAGGAAAACAGCCATAGACAATATGAGGCTGTGTTCCAAAAAACTTTATTTGTAAAAACAGGCAGCAGACTAGATCTGGCCCATGGGCTGTAGTAGATATTCCCCATTTTGAATAGGTCTCGCTATTTCCTTGTGATTAGATAAAGCTTAAACAGTTTTGGTGTGAATACTAACTAGGTGATGCTTTGTACTTCATGTTTCAGAGGGCAAAAATTTTGAGGTTGTCTGCTTTACCAACTTTTATTCATCAGCTTAAGTATCTTCCATGAAGTTTTTCATGAATCTCATCTCGCCTCTCTTCTGTGCTTTCATATTACCATATTTTATTGAACTTAATTCTTTGTCTGTCTTTGTCCTCTCATCACCATTAGACTTTGACCTTCTTAAGACCTGGATAGAGTATCTTCCAATTCATTTCTGTATTCCTCTTATATGGCTGATATTAGGTACTTGATGTAGTGTTTGATGAACAGAATGCTAGGCACTGGGATAATGTCTAAGTAGTTAGTCCTTTATACCGTGCTGATGTTTTTTTAAAAAGTATGGCAAGTTGACATGTTTATTTACAAGAACTTTCCCATATCCAACATTGTTTTTCTGACCATAGAAATATTAAAATACACAGTTAGAAGGGGCTGTCCACGCATGATCGATAATGCAAACAGTATCACCCACAGTTCCTCTTTTGTCAGCAGTCTTCTGGACGCTTGTAGGTTGAGCTCTGAAATGTACCACAAATGGAATCTATCTGAGTCAAAACTCATCTATTTCTTCCCAAACTGCTCTTTGCTCCAGGGATCCTCATGTCAGTTGATTATCACCATTCTTTCAGTAGACTATTTTAGAAATCCAGGCTTTGTACCAGACTTCACCCTGTTTCTTCTCTTTCCCATCAGGTCAGAAGACTTGCCCAACTGCTCTCATGTTCTTGTGTTTGATTACACAGCTCCTTCCATTTCTATCACCACTACCTAAGTTCAGGCTTGCTGTAGCTCTTATTTAGTAGTCTCATAATAACATCACTTATCCTTTCTTTTTCCCCTTTCCTAAACTGATGACAGAGTTATCCTCCTAAAATGTAGATCTGACAAGGTAACTTGTTTGAAAGCCTTCAAGGTTCATTCTATAGGCAGTCGGGAGCCATTACATTTTTTAGCATTTTTCGGTCTTGGTAATTTGATCCTAGCCTCCTTTGTTAGTTTGCTGTTTCTCTACTCTTCTCCATGAAGGATATTTCCCAGATACATCAGAATATTTGCCATTCTTCAATGAAGTCCTGTCTTTTATACTTTTATAACTTTGTTCACGCTGTATGAAATTTGCCACCACCCAGGCTTCCCCCTGAAATCTGTTAATCCAGCAAATGCTGTAAGGCTCATTTCGTGTGTCCCCCTCTCAGTGAAATTTCCATGGATTCCCTCAGTTTGAATTGACTGTTTATTGTACTTTGGTGGAATCCAGAAGATTCTGAAATTTTTTAGTATATTTCAATGGTGGAATGTTTGATAACTTTAAAATTAGCTTGTTTATTTACAAAATGTGAAGCAAGAAAGGGCCTAGTTCATTTCAGTCCTTTTACAGCTAAGAAAATTAAGGCTGAAAGAATTGTCACTTAAACGACTTGCCCAAGGCCACATAGCTAGCCTGTTGACAGAACTGGGACTGGAGCCCAGCAGCCTCGACTTTTAGGTCAGTGTTCATTATACTGCACTTTGCTGTACAGATTAAACTCCATTATAATCATACTTTTACAGAAAGTAAATTAATAGAGCCAATGTGTTTTTTTCTTCTAGGTTTCAGTCCGAAAGAGAAAGTGGAGATCGAAATTTTGCAATAGGATATTACTTAAAAGAAAAAAAGGTTTTTAAATTTTGTTTCTATTTCAAATAATTCTTTTATTTAATAAAATACATGAAGATGCATGCTAAGAACTCAACAATAGCTTTTCAGCAACTACCTATTAATATTTAAGGTGCAAAAGTTTTTGCAAAACACTCTTGAGTTAATGTTATCAAAGTGTTAATATTATTAAATCAGTTTGTATCTGGCAGTATTCAAATTTTCACTGAGTTATATTACTACAAATTTTGCTTAAGGATTAGCCCATTACTTTTTCCAAAAGTACAGTGCCTGACTATTGTTGATTACACTTGACTTTTTAATTTTAAGTGGCTGGTCCAGTAACTTGTTTTATTGTCAGTTAAACTAGTATCTATAAATCTATATGTGATATAATTTTGCTTTATTTTTCTTCATTATTTCATGTTTATACCCTTTTGTAGGTTGTATACTATTTTGTTGTCAAAATGAAATATTTGTATACATTTTAAATTTAATCTTCATGCATCCTTTGCTTATGTGCATATATTTTTTTTGCTATGTGCCAATGTTTTTAATTGCCTTTCTATTTTTTTAGTGTTTTCCAGAAGGCACAGACATGGTTGGTATATTAGACTTCTACTTCCAGGTAATTTACTTTAACTATATGAATTGTTTGTATAAATTTGTGTGTCACATTAGATCTCTCTGTAATCTTGGCTCTAAGCCAAGAGAAAATACATTTCTCATTGACTCCCAAAAAAATGTCTTCATGAAAGACAGTCTCATATCTGTATCTTCTAAAAAGTCATGCCTCAGAATGTAATACAGAGAATTTTTTTCTGTAAAAACTTTATATTTAAGAAGTATCAAAAATAATGTACAGTTCCTGTAATTGGCTTCTCCTTATTATAAACTGAGCTCTGTCTTGTTTACTTTTAAATTTTGTTTGGAGGAGTTGCTTGTTTCTTTATCAGAGAGTTCATGTTAAGCATTTTAAAGTGACAGTTTCTCAGTTTGTTTAGTTCATTTCTGTAGTGTCACATAGTGACTTTTCTTCTATGTTAGAGGAGCTCTCCATATTTATGGGGAAGGGGGCCACTCACCTAATCTGCTGTGGTGTAGAACTCAATGGAAGATAGCCTTCCAGGACATCCCTCTCCTCCACCCATATTTTCAGTTCAGTTCATTCTTACAGATTTAATATCATGGTGTCTCTGATGGTCTATAAGCTACATAGTAACAAATCAATTATTGTTAATTTCTAATCTACCTTACATTTGCCTGCCTTTACTTTTGAAGATGCTTTAATTTTAACCTCTACTAATCTTAAAAAATATATAAGAGAGGTTGATAATGAAGTAGATTTTGATGGAAGTCCAAGTCACAGTTTGTCACCTGCCCAACATGAAGAACTGTGAATTGGGAAACCAGGCTATCAATATAAAATCAAGATCTAACTTGGCCACTTTTTAGCCGTGTGACCTAATTTCAATTTCTGAGGCCTGGTTTCATTATCTGTAGCATACGCTTGACATCTAACGTTCTGCATTACATTGAAGATAACCTGAGATGATATGTGTGAAATTCCTTTGAAACTGTTGTTAGATGAAATATAGTGTCATGTTGGCTTTTATCTAGTAGGCTTTATTTTTTTCCCTAGCCCATATGAATTTCTTCTGTTTGTTAAAGTTTCTTTTCCTCTAGTGTTCATATTTAACTTTGGCTGTTATGGCATAGATGCTACTAAGCTACTGTGAAATTTCTACACTTCAGAGCAAAAATCAAGAGACACCCATAGAAGCCCTACCTGTTACTTTTGTGGAGAAGAACTGCTTCTAATTAAACCTCCATCAGGGTATCAGGAAAGCACTCTTAAATTGGCATTTGTCATTAGGAGTGTATCACCTTATGACAGACAAAATGCCAGTTAATACTAAGTATGATGAGGAAATGATCATTGGAATTTAAATCTTGTTTCTTTTGGAAAACCTTTCATGATTAGATCAACTTTACTATAAATCTTTGCTATGTGGGTCAGTACAGTAAGTAGATTCTGTAGTTTTGAGAAATAGGGCAAAGGTTTTGTATAAATAGGCAAAAGTGAAAGTCAGTCAAAAAGTGGCTCCCAATCAGTTTTCTAATTCACTGTAGTTAAGAAGTTTCCCTTCTTGCTATTTCCAAACCCCTTTGTGCCTCTTGTAGATCCTGACGTATGAGTGAGGAAAGTTTGTAAGTTGAGAAAGTCTCTTCTTCCCCCTTTGCACCTTCCCTTTCTCCTCTGCTTGCCCCTCAGTTTTGGTTGCTGATGATGAAAAGTAAAATAGAGCATATTTATTGTTCTTTTGTTTTATGGGTAAATTTAGGTTTGGTGTGGTAAAGTATTTCCATTATTTTGATTATATTTAAATGCAAAAATTTCATCCCACAGTGTACCTGGACTTTGTTTTTTTCATTCATCATAGTATATCCAGCACCCATAGTCAATATCAAATATTTGAATGTTAATAAATGGTTTAAAAGGAAGCATTTTGGTTTAGGCACACAAAGCGTCCAGGCAAGAGCTGTCTTAGATTTTTCTTCCCTTAGTCCTTTGCATGTTACCGTATGGGGATGCTGGGCTTTGTTATGGTGAAATGTCAGGCATTTTATCATTTTTTTCCTAAAGTGGGAATTTCTTATGTAGATGCTGTCATAATACTGATGTATGTTGCTTTATCTTAAAAATATATCATGGCTCCTTCTTCTCTATTGAGTTAAAATAATTATGTTTGTGTATCCTATGGAAAGCATTAATATTTAAGCAACTTTGACTATCACATGGGGCAGTTACAAATCTTAGTGCTTAGAGGCTGACTCTTCCTATCCTAGTTTGGCTATTAAAAGACTGAATAGCTAGGTAAGTCAGGATAACCTTAAAGGGGCTAGAACTTTGTTCAAATAAAAATCTTTGGAATATCATCAAGTTATGTTAAAATAATCCCTTTGGAAGAAAGATTTCAGATTTATATGAAATACCAGATAAAACAGATTATCGTAGAAGTCAAGTGAAATACTAAAAATAATGTGGGCCTAAATTTTCAGAATTCCCTTTTTTCTTCCTTTTAGCTGTGCTCCATTGAAGTAACTTGTGAATCAGCTAGTGTCATGGCTGCGACACTGGCTAATGGTGGTTTCTGCCCAATTTCTGGTGAAAGAGTACTGAGCCCTGAGGCAGTTCGAAATACGTTGAGTTTGATGCATTCCTGTGGCATGTATGATTTCTCAGGGCAATTTGCTTTCCATGTAAGTAATTGTTTAATCTTAATTTTTTCTGGCAAGAAACTAGTCTGGACTGGTTCTTTTAAAAATGCAGTTTAGAATTTGTTTCTAAAGCTGTACATTAATTTTTGAGAGAGAAGCTTGTTTTCAAGGTTAATTTGTTACAGAATTGGTAAAGAATATAGTGAAGCACTCTACCAGATGTTCTTAAGAACTTGAAGTTTAATTTATAGAACCTCATCACTTCTATTTTTAAGACATTTCAATGTACAAGGTTAGTACAGGCTTTCTTTTAGTTGTTAATGTTTTGCATTATAGTGATTACATGCCTCAAGAATTCCTTAAATTCAGAAGTAGTGCATAATTGTAATGTTTAACATCTTTGGTTACAGCCATAGATGTTTCAAAGGGCTAAAAGTATGTTAAAGTTAAAACTTAAAAATATAATGCTTTAAGCTTGCTTGTACATTTGCTACTTGTGAAATGTATAGACTTTTCTTATTTCATTCTGCTTATGTCAACTTCTAATGTGCTAAAAAAAATTTTTATTTTAAAGTTTAGAAAAATAGATGCATTTAATGTTACCCCTCACTCAACTTCAGTAATTATCAATACACGACCATTCTTGTTTCATCTATATGTACACCTACTTCTCCTACCCTTGTCATAGTTCAGTACGTGATTTTAAATGATAAGCACTCAAAAAAACCTGCAGCACCATTATTACATATAAAGACAACTAAAGTTTTAATCTTTAATATTCTCAAAATATTTAGTCAGTGTTCAGATTATCTGGATTGTCTTATAAGTTATTATTTTACAGTTTGTTTGGCTTGTGCAAAGGGCCATACATTGTGATTGCTTGTGTCTGTCTCTCTTTGTGTTTTTTTTAATCTGTAGTCTTCCCCTTGACCTCTCTCTTTTTTCTTGTTATTTTTGATTGAAAAAACTGGGTCATTTATCCTGTACAGTTTTTCAACAGTCTAGATTTTGCTTATTACATTCATTCCATTGTCCCTTGTATTCCCTGTAAATTGGTAGATCTCATTCAGGTGATTTTTTTCTTTTGCCTAGTTTTATGCAAGAATCCAGCAGCAAGAAATACTCAATGTCTGAATATTAGTAAGCCGTTAATGAACACTGCCCTGATGATTTAATTTTTGTCTTTTATCATAATTATTGTCAAGTTTTACATAATGTAAAATTAAATGTTTTGAAGAGATTTAATTTGAATTACC
Source organism: Equus asinus (assembly GCF_041296235.1). Taxonomy (NCBI): domain Eukaryota; kingdom Metazoa; phylum Chordata; class Mammalia; order Perissodactyla; family Equidae; genus Equus; species Equus asinus. Next base: position 127,303,323 of record NC_091793.1, read on the forward strand.
GTCTTATCTCTATTCCTCAGAATTTCTCTGACAGTATATCACAGAAAGTCTTTTAAGAAGATATAATTTCTTGTTGTTTTCTAGTTGTAAAATATTTTTTTGAATTTAAAATAACTTCATACTTAAAAGCAATGCGTGTTTAATACAGAACAATTAAAAAATATAGATAGGCAAAAAGAATAAAATAAAAACATGTATAGCTCCACAATTTATATGTAATCTACTTTAACTGCTTAGAATATATCTTTCAAAATTTTTTTATATTTAAATGTATCTTAACTATTTATAACTGTCTTTTCATTTACTCTATTATAAACATGTTGATGAATACATTTTTAATGTTGGAATTCTACTGTATGGATATATACCATAATTTTTAAACCAATTCTCTTATTGTTGGGCATAACTTTTCTTATTTTAAAATGTTAACATGAATGTCCCCTTTTTCAAATTATTTTCAGGTTGGTCTTCCTGCAAAATCTGGAGTTGCTGGAGGCATTCTTTTAGTTGTCCCCAATGTCATGGGTATGATGTGCTGGTCTCCTCCTCTGGACAAGATGGGCAACAGTGTTAAAGGAATTCACTTCTGTCATGTAAGCGTATTTTCTTAAGGAAAATAACGATCATACAAGTTGAACCATCCAATGATTCTCTTTTTTTTACAGTTTATTGATTGTTGGCACTCTACTTTCCTGTCTGCCAGTTAGTGGACAGTCATGGAAGTACTCATAGAGCAGCTTCAAACTGCCTCTACCAGACAGCTCCCATAGAATCATTCTTACAGAAAATTACATTTGTTTGATGCTTATATTTTAATTTTCATGGTTGTAGTTAGTTTTCAGTTTCCAAAAGCTCAGCAAAAGATATTAAACTTGGAAAAGTAATTTAAAATCCAACATAAATTAAGATTATTGTACTTTATTCTGTCATCTTTAATCTGCCTCGTTGAATAGCTTTATCCATAAACCACTACCTTTAAAAATCTTTTTTTTTTTTTTTGAGGGATTGTTACTACTCTTGACTAGTTCAGTATTTTATGTTGTTACCCAAGTCTTGGCTAATATTTCAACTTCTGGTTTTATTTACTGCTTCCTAGAGTCTGCATTGAGTACAGTAATGTTTTCTGCAGACTTTCTCAATTAAAATTGTGACTTATTTTTCAGTTTTTTGTATTTTACAAAAACTAGAGAATGACATAGGATTGCTTATAGATTATAGTAGATTGTAACTGGAATATTTATTTATATATTTGTAGTGCCTATTGGTTATTTGATAGAAGAATTCTTTCATCTGGTCTGTTATAATGCCTATTTTGTGGGAAATGAAAGTTAAACAATTTGAGTGCTGAGCCCTAAGGTCACGCTATATAGTAAGCAGTGTTCTCAAATTTGTGTTCATATCTTCTCATTCTGACTTCAGCCCTCTTCTTCTTCTTCTTCTTCTTTTTTTTTTTTTTTGAGGAAGATTAGCCCTCAGCTAACATCTGCTGCCAGTCCTCCTCTTTTTGCTGAGGAAGACTGGCCCTGAGCTAATATCGGTGCCCATCTTCCTCTACTTTATATGTGGGATGCCTACCACATCATGGCTTACCAAGCGATGCCATGTCTCCACCCAGGATCCGCACTGGTGAACTCTTGGCCGCTCAGTCCTCTTCTTGATGCATCATGCTGCTTTATTAACATGCAGTGGTGCTTTCCATGAGATAGTAGTTAGGTTGAACAGTATTAGTGTAATTTGTTAAAATATGAAAAAAACAATAGCCAATGAATAGCCAGTTTCTTATACCTGTTCTGTTTATTTACAGGATCTTGTTTCTCTGTGTAATTTCCATAACTATGACAATTTGAGACACTTTGCAAAAAAACTTGATCCTCGAAGAGAAGGTGGTGATCAAAGGGTAAGCAAAATTCTTATTTTAGATTATTATGTAATATTTTTTTAAGAAAAAGAAAATGAGATTTGCTTGTTTAAATAAAACTTAGTTTAATTGTTAGTGGCCTCATATGTTTGCTAATCACAAATTATCATAAACAAATTGTTGATGTTTTCATCCTCAAGCAGTAGTTCATAGATAGCTGCTGTTTTATTTAAATTGAAACTGGTAGGCCTAGCAGCAGAATTCTCCCCTCTGTCCCATTTTTCTGCTATTTTAAGTACTATTTTGAAGAATTGATTCTGTTGAAAGAAGATAGATTGGAAAGTGCTGCATACTATAAAAAGAAAGCCTTGTTTTTCCTCTTAATATTTGTCAGTTCTAGTCTTGAATTGAAGTTTATTTTGACGTGGATGGGTATGTAAGTGGAAAAGGGATTACAGTATTAGTGAAAGACCTTACAAAGCCTCATAATAAGTTTTATAGGCCACTAAAGATGATATATTTTTTTTTTAAAAAGTGTTTAATGCAATAGTCCTGATATTCTTAACATTTGTTTATTATTAGTTTGGCTTCGTATTATTGCACATATATACTTCTTTTTTTATAGCTATTATTTAAGAGTGAGCACTTAAATTTCAGGAATAAGATTTCTTTGTCTTCATAATTGTTCGCTGGACCAAGGGACATGTTTTGAGTTTTAATTAAATTTCTTTGCATCCCATATGGAAATTGTTTATAGTAAAATTACCTAATTAGATTTGAACCTAATGTGAAGCATTAATAAGTAGAAAATATTTTGAATACATACTAAGCACATTTTCCTATTGTTAATTCCAATCAAAGTAACTTCTAATAATATATGAGAATTATGCTAAGCCGACAGAATAGAAACTTCCATGGGAATCAACATGAGTAACATGGAGCAAAACATCAGATGGTGGTGGGTGAAAATGTTAACAGATTTTAATAACATTCATTGAAAAATACCGTTTTATAGCTTGGACCTTTCTTCACTCAAGTGCACTAATAAATTATGTATGTTGCTTGAACAACTAGCATTCCTTTGGACCATTGGACTATGAAAGTCTCCAACAAGAACTTGCTTTAAAAGAGACAGTGTGGAAAAAAGTGTCACCTGAGTCAAATGAGGACATCTCTACAACTGTAGTGTATAGAATGGAAAGTCTGGGAGAGAAAAGCTAAAGAAATGAGTTCTAGTTTCAGAATGTTCTTCATTTAACTTTTCAAACACCTTTAGCTTTTTTGCATACTATAAATATTTATTTGAGTTTTTTTTGTGTTCTCAACCTTGAGTGCTGGAGCCATAAAGCTTTTTTTCTTTTAATCTTTGTATAAAGATAGTAGATTAAAAAGTGGATTTGTTGTTCTTTAGAAAAGTATTTGTAAGTAAATAAAGCAAATTTGCTTTATTTTAAAAAATGCAAGAAGGAAAAATTTCTTTAAAATTTTTCTTGGTGTAATTAAAATTTTAACTATATAGTCAGATTCCCATTTTAAAATAGCAACAGAAATTTGTAGTTTCTTGGTTCTAAAACCCACACATTGAACTCCTAAGTTTCATTACATTTTGTTTTTTCTTTTCCAATTTTAAAACTGACATGATGACTGTAGTGGCAATAGAAAGTATTTCTATGCTAAATACAAAACTAAAAAGGCAAAATAATGAATCCCAAATTATTTAATAACAGCAGATTATAAAATTAGCTTCAGTTTACATTTTATGCCATTTTTAGTGATCGATGGGCTTTAAATTTTAAAAAATTCATTTTAAATTTTATCAGACACTTTAAAATATGTCCTGTCATTGCTTTTTTACTTTGCCGCTCCTATGTTCTGTCAGAATTGTCATGTATAGGAGTGTCTTATGTTATTAAAACATTCCAGCCAAAGATTTTCAAATGTAAGATAATGACATGTTTCATTGTTAAAAAGCTATAATGGTTACTCAGAAGGAGTGACAGTGAGTGTCTTCAAGTGAAATGTTTACCTGAACAATTTTATTTTCGTATTATCCACATAACTTTTTCTATGTTATATTTAAATATGAATGATGAATCTTGGTTTTTAGCTTTTAATAATTTTATTATCCTAATAATTTCACAAATGCTAATGAATCTTTTATGATAAATTATAATAAGCTCTCATAGTGTGTTCTATTTGAACTCTTTTAGAGTACTTAGGAAATGAATTCAGTCTGAAGGTAGTAAGTATGCTACTAAAATATCTGTTAGATCTGAATCCTTTTGTTTGGTTATAAAAATGCAATATTGAGAATCAAAACTTGTTTTAAGAGAAGGACTATAGGTTCTAGATAACCTGATTTCAAATAATTCCCAGTGTTTAAATTCTGTCCTGGCAAAGTGATTGTAAAATTCTTAGGACCTATTCACACTTCTTCCTTCCTCCATATACCTCTTGAGTTCTCCCCACAATTCCCCACAGCTTCGAGGGTTTTTTTTTTTTTTAATTGATTTTAAACTTATGTGGAGGGGGCAGGAGGGGGCTCTAGAAGGAGAACTTGATATGCAGTTTCTTAGTATCATGGCACATATGTGGTAGGGTAAAGTCTGTAAAAGTAAATAGAGTGTAGCAAAAAAGATTTCACAGTAATTTAGATACTAGTGCAACTATAGATATAGAAAATCCTGACAATGTGAGGTCTTGAGTTTGGGAACTATGATATTAGGAAAAGAAGTTCCCTCTCAGAGGTGTTGGTCAGAAGCCTTTTGGGCTAACTTAAGTATTAAACTTACATACTTAAATAATTACATACTACGTTTTAGAGGATTTTACGGTTACTTGAGTGTTCCTCTAATGTGCAGATCCTAATGCATGTCCTAATTGGATGCTTCTGGTTTGGCCGTTTGCAGGAGAGTGGTGTGTCTGAAGGCCTCGCCTCTCTGTGACTCTTTGGACAGTGGTGTTTGTATCAGTTTCACCAGAGCCGTTTGTGGTTTGGGGAACTGAATGCCTTAATAGGTAGTTTGCAACAAAGGCTTTATTTTTTCCCCTATGTTCTAAATTGTTACATTTTACTGTTTCACTTGGAAGTTGGTTTTACTTTATAAAATGAAATTTTAATGTTTCATATTGTGTTTATGTTTGTATAGATTTCAAAATCATGTTAATTTGTGGCACTTATTACTATGTTAGTAAGGTTTAAATGCACATTTATCAATGAGATAGGGTTATCTAAGCTATTGTGTTTATAGAATCTTGTTAAGGAAGAGCATCCAGAAATTTTAGTAGGAAGGTATAAATGGAAGAAGGGGGAAGATATTGTGAATAGGCCCTCCAACTTTACTTTAAAAAGAAAAAAAGGAAAACCTTTGCCAGATTTAAGGACATTGTTTTAATTCCTTAAGTATTTTTTAATACCTTTCCAAATAAAGTTCTTGAAAAGTACCCAGTGTTGTTGAATTTAATGTTTCATGCTATTACTGATTCTTGATATTCAAGCATGTAGAAGTTAGCATATTTGTTTTTCTTTTTTTCATCGTTAACATTTCATTTGAAATGCATATCCTTTCTGAAATACTTTATTTTTAGCATAAATGTTGTGCATTTTATCTTAGTGTTTGGATGAAAACATTTGTGTTATTTAGCTTTCTTTCATTTGCTTTGTATATTTAATAATGTACCTTTTATTTTCCGGTATGCCTACTTTTGTATTGTACAATAAATTTATTTTAAGCTGATTTTATTGTTTTTTTTTTTTTTTGATGAAAGCAACTCCAGCATTTTAAGTACAACAAACAGTTGGAATTTTAACTTAAAAATTCTTTATGAAGATTCTATTAAAGTGCTTTATATTTTTAATTAATTATGAGGCTGCTATGAAGAGAAACTAGAAATACTCAAAAGGGCTTCATTTGATTCTTTTTTTTAACCTAGTATAGTGTCGGCGGGGTTTTTTTGGTGGGGAGGACGTTTTCCTATTGGTTGTACTGGAAGTATTTGAATAAAGACTTTTCTCCCAGTTTTTTTTGTTGTTTTTCCATTTGACAACTTAAAAAAAACCAACACTGCCCTATTTGCAGGTTCTTTCTGCTTTCTGAGGAAGAATGTAACTGTTGTGTTTTATGTGTTGTCTTGAATAGGAAAAACATACTGCTAAATCAAATGAAGAGTATCATAATGTTGCTTTAGAATAGAACTGTCAGTCTCAGTAGAATTTATATTCAGTGGAATAAGTGCAATATAGAAATGCACCTTAACTACTTTTTAAGGAATTTAATTTTCAGAAGGAACTTAGTATATTTCCACACCATGGTTCAAATTATCATGAGGCTTCATTCATTGTAGGTCAAATACAGTACTTGAAATTTTTGTTTGATTAAATCAGCCATTCATATCCAGAGACGTCCCACATTATTTCCATCTATTTTTATATATTTCCATATACTTCTATATATTTTGTAGAAGTTTTAAAACTATTTGAAGGGGAAATACCGTTGCTTATAGGAGTTTGTATATATCTGTGGGATTTTTTGCGTTAAGTTCTTTTGGGACTAGTAAATAAGGAGTTCTGTGTCATGGTATATTCAGAATGTAACAGTTTATGATCATTTGCTTTTAAAGACGTATGTGGGGTTTTTTGTTGTTTTTAACCCATTTGAAGGAAAGGGAGAGGTGACAAAGAGCTTGGTGATCTTGATCTGACAGTGTAGTTTCATAGGCATGAATGTCTGTCAAAAGAACCACTGATAGATGCTGATATGTCAGTCTGTATTTTGATAGTTTATTATAATGTGTGTATGTATAAAGTGTGTATAACTATATGTCTATCTATCCATCCATTTTCTGAAAATCAGCAGCAATTCTTTCCACATAGTATGTTATGTATAAATAGTTCATTGATCTATTCCTATTACAAGTTTTGTCATAAAAGAACTCCTAACATTTTTGCTGCCCCAGAATTTATAAAATATGACATATTTACTTGTTCAGTTTAAGTTGAAAGATTTGTGGTTTCTGTCCTTGCTCCCCTTCACTATCAGCACTGTCTGGATAAAGTAAGAATATTGGGGAACTCCACAGAAGGGAAAGCAAGAACATCAGACTTCATGTGGAAGTTGACTTTATATTTTAAAGCAGCTTCCAGATTTATTATGTAGAAAGATTGTATTCAACTTAAATGATGTATTTCTCAGTTTGAACAGTTTACGGAATAGTTTTATTCCAAGAATTGTACACATTTTTGGTTTATGAATCTGCTTTACTATTCATTTGTAAAAATTTTGGTTTTTCTCTTAGATGGTTTTGAAAATGCTAGAATGCCTTTTTAAAAACAGAAACGTGATTTCTGCTTAATGCCTTCTTTACCATTTTATATTAAACATAATATTTACATTGTGTAATAAAACCAAAACAAGCTTGTTGTGATGCATCATGACCCATCCCTCAGATTTTCACTTAGATTCATAATAGACTTTACCTTAGTCCATTCTCTGTCATGAAGTTCAAGGGCAAAATTACACTTGAACATACATTCAAATATATCAAGTTTAGCCACTTTTATTTCAAATTGTAACAGTTAAAATGTTTGTTTCCTACACTGCTCAGAATTAGAAGGAGTTTAATTGTACTGGGAGAGGTTCTTTTATCCCTCTTCTCCCTCTGCCTCCCTCACAAGTAGTTTATTAATGTCAGTACCATGCAATGGACATGACTTGAAGAAACTTAGAAATTACACCATCTGAGGGGCCAGCCCAGTGGCACAGTGGTCAAGTTTACCCATTCCACTTCGGCAGCCCGGGGCTCACTGGTTCGGAGCCTGGGTGCTGAACCATGAACCACTTATCAAGCCATGCTGTGGCAGGCATCTCACATATAAAGTAGAAGAAGATGGGCATGGATGTTAGCTCAGGGCCAATCTTTCTCAGCAAAAAGAGGATTGGCGGCAGATGTTAGCTCAGGGCTAATCTTCCTCCAAAAAAAAAAAAAAAAAATCTGAGTCTGGACTTCTGTTTTTAAAACTACTATAAGGGCATCTAGGGCAAAATCTATCCAGTGTAAATCAAAGCTTGCAAAACTTGATGTTTCTTAGCGTCCTTAACTTCTTAAACAGTAAGAGAAAAGGTACTTATTTTTTAAATGGAAGATGTTAAGTAGACTGAGCATAGATCTTTATATTTATTTAATGAAGTGATTCTATTACTATGGTTTTAAGAAACATTCTTTTCCTTAAGGAGCATGTATCAGAAGAAAATTTATTTAAAGGTTGACTTAGTTTCCCGTTTCTTGTTTTGTAGATTTGTGGATCCACTTTAGTAATTTTTATAAGTTGTAGCTATAGAGATCTTTAAGATGTGCAAAATGTGTAAAGCTCTGTTGATTAAAACTTTTATAATGGCTTCCTAATCCATTAACCTTTAACTAAAATGAATAGGATTAGCAGTGCAATTTTGGTGGTGTCTGTGGTATTTTTTGCATAAATTACAGAACACATCTTATTGAGAACTGTTATGTATTCGTGACAAAAAAATGAACAAGTTAAGATCCTTGGTGCTGAGAGCTGTGATGAACTCTATGAGCAGTCCAGTATGGAGGCTCACAGGAAAGAGTAGTAAAATGACACATTCAGGCAATTTGGATCTCATAACACTTCTTGTAGACTTTTAACTCTAAATCTCATTTACTAATTCAGATATATTTCAGTTAAAATCTCACTGGTAAAGAACAATTTCGTGTACTTATTTTTATGCCACATTTTCAATATCTGAGGACATGATTTTTCTGGACACAGTATTATTAAAAACAATGAATTTTTTTCCTCATTAAGTACTTACCTTGCTGAAATGCTTTCAATCCTAATATCTCAGATGATGGAAATTATCTGTCTGGAAGGCTTAGCTTTTGAAAGGAAAAATTTTTACCTGAAATAGTTTTAAACTTCTGTTTTCATGTTATATTTCTAGTGATTTTTGTTTATATAATGAAAATCGCCTCTGCCCAGCAATTCCACTTGGAACCCTGAGTTATAATTTTAATTCACATTCCGTAAACAGCTGAAGAATTTGTTTCCTTTTTCAAACATAGTTCAGCCTTTCTGGATCTGATTTTCTTTCGTTTACCATAATCTTGTAATTTATTAGAATTATAGAGCTGAGTTTGAAAGTATTCTTAGAGTTTATCTCTGCAAGCTCCCACTCCACCCAACTAGCTTTTCCAGGTTTCTTAGCACCTTGCTTTCTCAATTAACATATTTACAATTTTTCTTTTCCTTTTTTGATGGAGTTGGTCTGTTTTATGTTTTGTTGAGACAACCTTTTGTTTGTTGGTGGTTTGTTTTTAACAGGAAAGCATAACTGGTGGTAGTTAACATGACTAAGTTATTTGGCAGACTATCCCATCAGCATTTACTGAAACTACTTAAGTGTATTTTTCTGGTAAACAGTCGTGTGCCACAGTTTATAAAGACTAGTAAAGTTAGAAGTGAATGTTAGAATTATACAGTAGTTCTAAAAATAAGACATTACCCTTGAACCTTCTTTGAAACAAAGTGTAGCAGAAATGTCACTCTAAAAATAAATGTACCATTGGCTTTTTAAAATAAATTCCTTTTGGGTTAGGTTAAATATATAACTAAAAAGATCTTAAATAAGCAGGGGTTATTGGAGTTCTAAACAAATGTTCACTAAAAAAAATTTTGTTTTCTTTGTAACTTAGCTTTTTCCAGCACATACCACACAAAATATCCAGCTACTCCCCTTGTTTTTATTTTAGATATTTGGATCTCTGAGTAGCTTCAGAGCAAGTCTCCTCATTTGTCTGTTTATTACTCTTGTGTGTATTGTCCTCAGTATCAATCTATTTCATAGTTCTGGGATTTTTATTATTTATTTATAAAGGAAATGTATATTGCTGTTCTTGAAATGCATTAATTTTGAAAGCCTTTGTTGACTTACAAATGTTAAAATTTAAATATTGTTACTGCACTTTCCTAATTCTCAAACTTTGCCTTAGATAGCTCTTCTCTCCGCAAGTTTATATAGGTGAGAACCTTTTAACTTTTAAGAGACTGGGCCTTATTCAGTATAAACTGTGCTTGCTTTCACATTATACCTATTAAAATTATAGTATGATGCTGAAATATTAACATGAATTATACAAGTATAACCATTCATAGTTGGACCATTCCATTGTAAAAACCAAATTAAAATCACGATCTTTAGCCTCTTGTTTTCTTTAGGTTAAAATTACTAGTTTTCATTATTTTGTGTGTAAATTGTTCTTTAAGAGGATAACATAAAACTTAAGTCTTGACTTTCTTCCATTAAGTGAGATTAGTGATGGTTGTATAAAGCCACAATATAAATTATTAATTGAACTCCATCTAAAGTCTATTGTTCTTTCTCAGTCACTCAAAATTAAAGATCCTAATTGAAAAACTTAAAATATATTAATTTCAAGTATATGTTTTTTTCATCCTTTCCTATCAATTAATTTTTGGCTGAAAATAAGGTAACTTAAAAAATTATATCAGAGTTACTCATAAAATGGGTTTTCATTTTCAAATTTTCTTATTGCTGATATATCATTTCCAAATCTTTTAATATTGTTAACGTTTGCCATTCTAGTATTGCTTTCTTTAACAAGTTAAAAAAACCCCTAAGTGTAAAAGTCCAAACTTCTTTTTTTCAATATAATATAGCTTATGCCTGATAATTTATTATTTTACATATGACTCTAAATATATGCATCTGTGGGTCCAGGTCTATGCACAAGATTTATAATTTAACTAAATGAACTAAATAATACTGTTTCCATTTTGAATTGAGATGAGTAATGTTACATTTTCTGCATAATGAAACTTCATTGACATCTCTTGAAATTACAGGACAAGTGATTTTGTTAAAATTCTATGGTGACTAAATACTATTAACCCTCTTTAATCATAACAATAAAATATTCCTGCCTTAGTGTCTCTTTTTTACTTGAAAGAGAAACTTTAGAGAATGGTTTCAAGGAGGAGGGGAAGTAGAGCTTAAGTTTCTATTTACCTGTTAGTGAACTGTTTCAACTAAACTAGGTATGATATAGCAGAACTTAGAGTATGTATAACTTTTCTTTCACCTGAAGGAGAAACAAAAGGAGAAAGAAAACTAATTTTCTATATTTTTAGCCAAGTAATAAAAATTTGAGAAGCTTTAATATTTATTTTGTCTCGTGCAATTTTATTTTACATCTGCCGTATATATGCCTGCCACTGTTTCAGAATAAGCACTGTTGTTTATTTGGTGTTCCTTACATGTGGAGCTTTGTCATATAATGATATACTTACTCATTTGTTAGTGCATTTACCTTGTACTTAGGGGCTCTGGATAGAGGGTTGCTGCTGTATTTGCATATTGTCTTTTGTAGTTTTTGCTTTGCAAAAAGTCTCATTCAGTGCCACTGTGAGGGTTAGAATTTTGTGTTAGTTAAGAATTTGGGATCCTCTGCAAAAGTTCTTAACTTGTTGAAGCTTTCAGTTTACCTTGTGCTTTTTGGACTTAAATAACATCAGTGAGTGCTGGACAGTTGGGCATAGGATCTGGGTAGGTAGCCCAATGTGATATACCGTAGGCATGAACTTCTGAATTTTGTTTTCTACCTTAAAAATCCATGTAAATTTTGTTCTATTTCGTAATTCTTGTTTTAATATTTTTAAAACAAGTTCTATGACTTAGAACTTTAGAATAGAATTACCAGTTCTGTGACTAAACTTTTCCTTTCTCCAGAGTCTGAGTAAAATTGGCCTCAAGAAGATGTGCCATCCTCATTCATTCTGACATAGGAGAGTAAACCATAACAGTTAATCTGTAAACAATCTTAATCACAGGTTTGAAATTACTGTTTATACCCCAAATTGGTGATGACTTAAAATGGAAAATAATGTCCCATCCATGCCTATTGCCTGTGCCTAAAGACGTTGGAAGTCTAGAGTTCGTTTGTCAGTCCCTTATCATAGGAAGCTCAGCATTGTGCAGGCTGGAACTGAGTATACAGTGATCTGTCCTCAAAGGTGTGGGCCTAAATCCAGGTAATCTGGGTTTGCCCAGGCAGTCCAGTTTGCTAGCATAGCAAGATCTTGTGGTTTTCTGTAGATTTCCTCTTTTGCTTCTAATGTCAACGATTTCAGTCAGCTCTAGCAGCAGAGCATACACAATACACCATCAGGAGAAACCTAGTAACATCAGACTTTGAATAGCATGGCTTTTAGGATCATTGGTAATAACTATCACTTATTGTGACTTAACTATTGGTCAACCATCAGTGAAAGGCATATTTTGAGAATTTTTTAATCCTCATAAAGTCTATGAAATAGGTACTATTATTACCTCTGTTGATTTAGATAGGTCTTGTAAGTTCCTTAAGATCACACAGCTTTTAGATGTATTGCATGAGGGTTTGCATCCAGGCAGTTTTGGTTCCAGAGCCCATCCTCTTGAGCATAGACTACTGTTTCCCATTGCAAAATGTAACAGGAGCAACTTATGTCTCCTTGTCAATAAAGTTGGGATAGGCCATGAAAATTTAAGGACAGTGACCATTTCAAAGTGCCTTGATAGATCAAGCATTCAGGGAAATTTCATATTAAGATTATCCTGTGATAAGTTCATTTTTCACTATAACTTTTATAATGCAAACAGTGTCTCCATCCCATTATCACCAATATCCTATGAATCTGCATATACATATGTATTTCACTCATAGAAAAGAAATTATCATCTCCAAAGACCCTTTTGCTGAGAATTTGGTGTGATGGGAAGCCATGAGGGGCTTTCAGCAGTCAGGATCTAACATGACCACATTTATGTTCTAAACTGTTGATCTAAGTAGGAAAAATTAACTGCAATATTACTTGACTATAGAAGATAGTCAGCTCTAAATCTTACCATTAAAATCATTTCTTACCTTAGCTCTCTTGTAGATATAAGTGCTTTTCATTACTTAAAAAATTTCCTTGTATATTCCTACAGCATTCAATGTAAATATAAATTAGTATGTTAGCACTAAAAGCTGATGCTTACTGTAACTCAAGACTTATATTAGAAGATGCATTTTTAAATCCTTTTGTTTGCCTCCTCTAAATATCTATCAGTTAGACTCAATTTATTAGAACCTTCCTAAACCCTGACTCTTTAGAGGTTTTCATAAAGTTCAAAGTAGGAGTTTTCATTAATCCTATTTATATATAATAGTCCTATGATCTGGAATTTTATATCCAAAAAAGTGAATGTCTTTGTTCACATCTACGCTTGTTTTCAGGATAAAATTTTTTTGGGGAACCAACAGAACTAGAATGACTCTGATGAAAAGATCAAATTTTCTATCCTCGTCTAGAGCCATTTATAGTTGTCCTTGTATATGTGTTTGATTTTGAGTTTAATGACAATGTTAAATATAAGCAAAATCATAAAAATATGCCCATGTATACTGGATTATGAAGAAGCATGCACAATTCTGTTATTACAGTGTATTAAAAAATTCTATTCCAATGCCCTTACTCTGGCGAGTGGCAGTAAATGTACCAGTTTTCCAATTAAATTGTTCTCCTTTTCTTCCACTATTGCTTTTGTAATAATGTAGTATGGTACAAGAGTGGTCAGATAGTTCATTATTTATATGAAGTTGCTTTCCCACTTATGTGGCTCTAGGAAAGTGGCCAGGACCTTCTGGTTTCTACGTTTTCATTTCAATATTATTAGTCCCTGTTTTACTTACAATTTTACTTTACAAACAATTTTTCATCTCATCCGTATACCAGGAATTCTGTTTTCCTTTTGTGTGTGCTTTCTCCTCTTCATTTCTGGTACTATATGTAGGTTTCCCACCAGTGACCAAGATCAGATCCCTCTATATAAATGAAAATGTATAACCTTTGAAATTATTTTTTCCTTTCTACTAAGAATCTCTCAGTATTTCACTAGTTTTTGTTTAAACAGCACACAAACAGAAATAGTTCAAGATATTTAGCCAATTTAATTTGATGGAGTAGTTCAGATTTTATGTAAATTAATTTAGCATTGTCCTATTCATTATTCATTCACTAATTAGTTATTCATTCAACCAGTATTTATTTCTTGCCTATTATGTGCCAGAAACTGCAAAGTGCTTAGGATATGCAGTGGTTAATGAGACAAGTATGATCCAGCCCTTGGTGTTTGCAATCTAGAAGAGGAGGCAGATATTGAATAAATAATTACTAAATTAAGATGATAAGTGATTTGTTCATACTGATATATGTAGATCTAGTTCATTTTAACTTATAAGAGAGATGAAATGGCATATACCATATGACACCGTTTTTATACACTGATAACAAGACTTTATGAGACAAATATACAACGTAATTAAAGTATAAGAGCATGCACACCAGGCTCCAGTAAAGCTTACCTCTGGGAGGAAGGGGAGTGGACGTAGGGGCAATCGTTAGCTGTATGTTTAACGTTCTATTTCCTTAAAGAATAGGCTGAATTTCTTTAAGCAAGTATGATAATGATAGAAAAGTACAGATTGCTAGCAGAGGGTGTAACAAGAAGACCTCATTTTATCTGGATGAGTAGGTATGGTTGGTTTTCCCTGAAAAGTGGTAAACTTTGAATGAGTTAGAGGAAGGGTGGAGTAGGATTAATAGGATAGTCTGGCTTGAAGGCCCCAGGGCAGGAGGAAGTTTAACACATTTGAGAAGGTGAAAGGACACAAATGTGGTGAAAGAAGAGTGAGGCGAGGTGAATGGAGATTGGCCCTGGATGAGTCTAGAGATAAGATCACATTGTGTAGGGTAGGTCTTCCCATGTTCTAATGTGCATCTGAATTGTTAGTGGGGCCTAATTTTAAAATGCAGATTCCTAGGCCCACCCCCAGAGATTGATTAAAAAGCACCCCAAGTGTTTCTGCTGCGGGTAGTCCTCTGAACACAGTTTGGGAAACATTTATGTAGAATTTTCTATGCCATATTAAGAGTTTTGGACTATTCAAAGTGCACTGGCTTCTAAGAAGGGGAATGACATAATTTGGTTTTTAAACATTGCTCTGTGGAGAACGGATTAGATGGAGACAAATGTTGAAGTTCTGGGCCTGAGATGAGACGTGATGTGTAGAATAGGGCAGTAGAGGTGAGAAAGGTAGGTAGATATGAGATGCGTTTAAGAGATGAAATGGACAGCATTTGGTGATAGTATTTGGTGGACGAAAAAGAATATCAGGTTGACTGTCAGGTTTTTAGTATGAGCAACATACTAAAAAAGCAGGACAGGTGCTGCTGCATTTTGTAAGATGGAGAACACTGGAGAAGCAAACCTTGGGAGTACAGGAAGAAATTAATTTTGGTGGTTCTAATAACTAAGGGTCTGTTTGTAGATATCAGGAGGTTGATTAACAGTGGTCTAGACAAACGGGGTTATTTTTCTAATATAAGAAGTCTGGGGTTGGACAGTCCAGAACTAGTGCCATCAGTAAGGTATGCTTCTGCTCTGAACAACCTTAGTGTGTTGGCATTAGACCTCATGCCTGTCACTTTATACTCACAAGATACCTGTTCCACCTTTAGCTTCACTTGTATGGTGAAAGTGGAAGAAGAAAGGAAAGAGAGATACCTAAATCAGGTAAAAGAAGTCCCCCAGAAACCCATCTGACCCTCACTAGCCAGACTAGCTGCAAGGGAATCCAGGGAAGTATTTTTAATTGGGCATGTCACTACCCCTAGCAAACAGGAATTCTGTTAGTACAGACAGGGTAGGGAATGGATGATGGGTAGGCAATTGGCAGTGTGTGAAAGCTAACTTCTGTTTGACGTGTCTGTATTTGTGAGAGATCCAAGTAAGTAATGTGTCAGATAGAGCCCTAAAACTTAGGAGAGTGGTCTAAACTGGAGATAATTGTGTGAGTGGTCAGCGTGGAAAGAGTGGATTCAAAGCTATGGAGGTGTGTGAGATTGCTCCAGGAGAGTGCAGAATGAAAAGGAACTCCCATTTTAAAAGTAGGATAGAGTATTAGGGCTCCCTCTAGGGAAAAGTGACCAAAAAAGAGAAGTTCACCATAGTGTAGTATCAGAAGTCAAGGAAAGAGTGTTTCAAGAAGTTTGGAGCAGTCAACTATACCAAAGCAGAGAAGTGTTAAGTAAGAGGAAGGGTGTCCTTTTACCTGATCTCTTTCTTAATTTCCTTCTTTTGGTGTTAAAATGTCCTTTTACCAAGTAAGTGATAATAGTAGATAGTAGGATTGTTTTCATTATTTGCACTTGGAAAATAAAAGATTGGTAGCCCATATTGGTAACTTCCTTTTAAGAAAATCGTATTGGCTCTGAGATACAAAGGTCAGAGAATTACTGGAGTAGAGCAGGTTTGGCTGCTGACAGAAACGTCCAGTAAAGGAGAGCTTGAAATAGATGCAAGAGAGAGGAAATGGCCAATAAAGTGAGGTTCCTGGAAAGAGGTGGAGCTCTCAGCAGAAATGGAGGAGTAGGTTTGGTGGGAGGAAGAGCATCTTCTCCAACAGTATAGCACGTTGAGAGGTAGAGGCAGGTCGGTGGGTTTGCAGACATGGGGGGGGGGGGCCGGAATTTGAGGAGGTTGAGGGAGTTTCTGCCCATTGGCCTCCACTGGCCTGAAGCATGTGAAAGGAGGCTTTCTGTTGAGGATGAGTGTGGAGTTGGAGGAGGCTGTGGGGTTTCAGGACATAGACCAGATAGGAAATGTTCTTGAAGAGTCCGGGAAAGAGCTGAGGGGGACATGGCAATGTCAGAATACTCTTGAGCTTGGTAACCATGGATTTATAGTGATGGCAATCTGCTCCCTATGGCTGCATCCTGAATTGGGGTTTAGGAACTGCAGATGATCAGGCAAGGGAGTTTAGAGCATTTACCAGAATGTACTTTTAACAGTAGGCTTTGGAATCTACTTTAGACCCTCCCTACACAGAAGACGTGCTTTTAAGGTTTTTCCCTTTTAGAATTTAGTTCTACTTAAAGAATTCTCAACTAATATAGATCACAATAATAAGTGAGTTCTGTGTGTAATTTTGCCATGTCCATCCTCCTGAATGGAAGATTGAATAAAATATTACTGATAAGAATTATAAATGTTAAAGATATGTGTTAAGCAGTCTCATAGGCCCTCAGAATGGCACTGGACTGATTTTTTTTTTTTACATTTTATATATATATATATATATATATATATATATATATAGTTGTGGGTTTTTTTGAGGAAGATTAGCCCTGTGCTAACATCTGCTGCCAATCCTCTTTTTGCTGAGGAGACTGGCCCTGAGCTAACATCTGTGCCCATCTTCCTCTACTTTATATGTAGGATGCCTGCCACAGCATGGCCTGACAAGTGGTGCGATGTACGCACCCGGGATCTGAACCAGTGAACCCCGGGCCGCTGAAGCGGAACGTGCGCACTTAACCCCTGTGCCACCAGGCCGGCCCCAGGACTGATTTTTTTTTTCTGCCTATTTATATGTATTTTTTTCCTTCAAATATGACATCACTTTATTTTTGAGGGTCTTAAAAACCCCCTATTCTCCAGCAGCTTCTTTCGTATGCTTCTTTTGTATTATATGTCGGAGGAACATGTTGTCATAACTTGAATAGTAATCATGTTAGACTGTCTGTGAAAGTGCTTTGAAAAGTACATAGCTCTAGAGAAACATATTGTTACTGTGCCTGTTCTGTGTTTTGTCCATAAAGCACACGTTGGCCTTTTCATGATAGAACTGTGAAATAAACATTAAAGAATGTGGAGAATTAAGTCTGGCTCTCTGGAGACCAATGAAAATGGGGGTTTCTTTCTGAAATCAAAGCAGTTAGTAAGGCTGTATTGTGGTTGGAAGCACTGCAGAATACTCATGTACACGTGCCCACCTTTCTTGTGGTAGCAGTATTTAGGGCACGCAAGGGAGTGAGAGGTCCTTTAAATTGAAACCATAATTCTGTCTCTAGTGCTGCCAAAACTTTTTTTGCTTCCCAGCAGAAAGAGAACTCATCTCTTTTCAGAGACCTTGTTCATAGTTATTTTTCATTTATACCAGGCAGTGTAAGAATCTTTTGACTCCAGTGGCCCTGACCCTGATTTTGTTTTAAGTAATATATATAAGCATTTGGTGACCCATCTCTTCTCTTCCTGTCTTATTCTTCTTTGCTCCTAGTTTCTTTGACTCTTTTGGGTTTTATGTTTGTGTTTTAGTTGCTTACGACTTGTTGTTTTCGTTAATAATAATTGTGAATAAACATGACATTTGATCATGCCAGAAGTGTTGCACCTTGTCCTCTATCTGTACACACTAATGTAGCGGTAACTAATCTTCATAGAGTTCACAAATACTTTGTTCATGAAAGAGAGGAGGAGAACCAGAAGACAGTGACTATGAGAGTTTGATGGTTGTCAGTGCAGTACAAATACTCTTAGTGGTCTTAGTATTTGTACAAATACTTAGGTATTTGTCCTCTTAGGTATTTGTACTGCCACACGGAAGGTGCACTTTTGTTCTTCAGAGGAATGGTTGCCTTTGCTCATTTCTGTTTTTCTCCTACTTGCTGCTTACCTCCTAATTAGGAGTGCTGTTTGTCAGACCACACAAAGATAGACTGTTAGCTACTTTTGTACTTGGAGCTAAAAGGAGGGTTGCTTATGAGCCTATTGGTATCTTTTTAGACCATTCATTTGGCATTTACCGGAATAATATGAGCCACTGAGATAAGTTGTTTATTGGCTGCCAATGCTGTAGCAGTCCTATTTGCTCTATTCACATTAACTCAAAACTCACATTTCATTTTTAGAGACTTAAATGCAAAGAATGAAGATATCTTTAACATTTTTCCTTTTGTGGCATTGATATGCCAAATTGAGTGATTTGTTTCGTTATTTTCTCTTCAATTAAAAAATTTGGTTAGCACCTCAATAGAAAATTAGTATCTCTGATTTCCTTATAAGTTGTTTCTTAGTTGCTATTTCCTGATTTCCCATCACAGCATATTTTAGTCTTGGTTTTGTATTGGTGGGGAACTCTCATCTCAGGTTTTGTTAGGAAATCTCTTGGCCCAGGAGGCCCAGTAGATAGCGAGAAGTGGTTGACAATGAGCTCTGACCCTGGAGTCAGGCAGACTGGGCTTCAGTCCTCTGCCACTTACCAGCATTATTACCTTGCTCGAGTTTATTTAAATGTGCTAGCCTTCAGTTTCCTATTTGAATAATAGCAGCAGGGATAATAATACTTAAAACACTTAGCCCAGGGAGAGTTAGGTGCTTCATATTAGCTATTTTGTTGTAAATAATATATAATCCTAATTTTTTTGTTTTGATGGGTTGTCAGATTTCTTTGATATAATTATGACTTTCTAGTTTAAGAATAAGTAAAGTTATTTCAGATTAATCTCTTCATTGAGAAATTTTGAAAATGGTGTGCTTAAGGGAGTTTATTACTTAGCTAATCAAGAGTGGAATGCCATGTCTGGAGCTGCCGTTGAAGCTGTATTTTGTGAGTGAAATTTCTATACAGTCCGGACTACGTAACATTTGGTCGACGACAGACCATATATACCACAGTGTCCTATAAGATTAGTACCATAGAGCCTAGGTGTTTAGCAGGCTGTACCATCTAGCTTTGTGTGAGTACACTGTGATGTTCACACAACATTGAAATCACCTAATAACGCATTTCTCAGAAACACATCCCCATCATTAAGTGACGCATGACCTCTCCTTTAGAGTAAAATTTACTGTTTGATTTATTCCTCTCTATTAGAATTACTATATGAGAACATCCTGCATTTGTGTAAAAATTTGGAAACGTGGTCGTGAAATTGCTGTACTGTTATTCCCATAAAGGATTTTCTCTAATCCTCTGATCATGTCAGTTTGGATTAGTTTTGTCTATATATAGTATATTAATAATTGAGTCTGAATAAGTCACTGGAAAGCTTAGGTACATGTGGCCTTATACTCATCTTAGGCTGTCTAATCATAAATGTACTATAATTTTGTTTTACATAGCCATACAAATATTAAATAAGCTCAGTAGTGAGGGAAAGAGGAAATATCTTTGATCACATACACATTGAACAGGTTTATATTTCTACCTTTGTTGGCAAGCGATCAATTTACATTTGCTGGCAACTTAAATTTTTCTTTAGCTATACTATAATGGGTTTGTATTTTTTAACCTGAACTTAAGAAAAACATTATGAAGGAAGGCTGAAAACTTCTATTCATTTAAAGGCTGTAAAAGGCCAAGTTGGATTGAAGCTTTTAAAACAAAATTGGATCTGGAGTGATGATGGTTTATTTAGCAGATGAAGAGGAGTATCCATTCCACAGCCACAGATACTCCCTGAGCTGGAAACAAGAGAGCAGCTCATGTCAGACTGGAGGTGGTAGGAACAGAAGGATGCTTTTTCAGTTGCCTGCGTTTTTTTTCCATTAAAACCTTTCCAAAAGGGCTGAATTAGTCTTTGTATTAAGGCAGAAACTAATGATAAAAAACAAGGGAGACCACAGTTTTGCAGCTGGTGATAGAGTTGGAAATAAAATACTTTGAGTAAAGTGTAAAGCCAGTGAGTCAATCTTCCCTCCCCTGTCCGCCCCCTCCCTCTTTGTCTTTCTCCTCCTCTCCCTTCTCTGCTCCTTCCCTCCCAGCCTCCCTTCCTTCCTTCTGATATTTAGCACATGACCTTCATGGATTACAGCTAAATTGCTATTTAATCGTTTGGTTTCCTTCTATCCTTTGGATCACAGTCTGAGATCTATTAAGGACTCGCGTCATCATGGTCTAGTTGTACAGAATTGGGAATGTATCCCAGCTACATGACTAATTCATATGTAATGACCTTGAGCCAAGGCCCTTAACCTCAGTGATAGTAATCAATAAAACATACCTATCCATTTTACAATCAGCCTGTCAGAGATGTTTAAAAACAACTATAACTTTCTAAAATGTTGAGTTTTCCAGGTGACTCACTATATAAATACAAAGTGATACGAAATGTAATTCTAATAAGTGCTACTTGTATATAGAATTAGGGCATTTGGGAGTAGGAGACAAAAGTCACACAATTCAGGTTTTAAACAGGCTCAAAATCTCCAGATGAACAGGAGAATGATGGGATTGGAGGGCTAGGAATGTCATATTTTAGACTTGTAAAATTGATAGAATCTCCACCTGCTTCTAGCTGTTTTGGAAAAAAGTGAGATTTTGATAGGCCAAGCATGCCAGTGTTAAATGAACTCATGTGAACTGTAACATTTTTGTCCTCCTGTTGTCATGACTTTGTACAAATAAACTAAGATAGGGTTGTCTGGTTCTGGCAGGTTCTGACAAAGAGATGCGATAAGGAAAATGTAGTGGTATGGAAAATCTGCAGTGTGAAAGGAAAACTGTTAACATTTAATTTATAAACTTTTGGTGGCTGCCTGCCCAAGTGAAGTTTCTCTTTACTATGGGGAGGCATGCATTAAACATCAGAGCCCTTAATTTATATAGGCTCCTGTTCTGGTGTGTATGCTCTGTTTTTCTGTCCTGAGGAATGATTCATCAAAACACAGGTTCCATGCCTCTGGCAGTTTCTATTAACTCCTTGTTTTCTGGACCTTGGCCTTCTCGACTAGTATTTTAAAATTAACATAAGTATCCATTGGGGAGGTGGGGGAATGAGCCTTGATTCACGGTTAGCACACCTACAGCCTTTGCAAGATGCGGCTTGGAGTTGGTGGAGGAGTCATCTGATAGGAGCAGCCTCCTCCTTCAGTTTGGTTTGCCCTGGTAGTCATTCCGGAATTTGTGTCAGTTCAGTTGGAAGTGTTTGTGGAACTCTTTCACAGACCAGGAAGTGGACTGTCCCTTAATGAAGTAACACTCCCTCTGCTGTCTCAAAACTATCAAACCATTCCATCTTCTCTCTTGGCATTCTACCCATAGGTGGTTTCTTGATTTATGCGGACCTTAAAAATATAGGTGGCGATTTGCTAGAGTAAAGAGGCATTTGTGGTTTTAATTTTAATTGGTACCTGTGTGTGTGCTGCCTCCTAGCGTTTTTCTGTCTTGGAGCGAATGACACTCATTTTGCAGTCTAGCTCCTATCTTCTGATTTGGACTAAATTCAGCCCAGCAGCTAGCCTTTCATTTTCATGAGAAGAATACCTAGCTTTCATGTTATTCTTTAATAATTTTTTTTAAGGTAAGCTAATATTTTCCCCCCAATTACTCACAAAGCTTTTCTACATTAAAGTTTTTAAATTTATTCTCATTTTATATTTATCTTTCTGAGCTGAAGCATGCTTGTGAACAAAGTATTAGTATACTCTGAATAAACTGCTTTTATTCTAAAACCCGTCTTTCTTGGGCCTTTTAAATAAGAAATGTCCTTTGAGAACTTTGGAAATAGTGAATTAAGTGACTAAGTGACACACACTATAATATCTCTTCAGACTAGCTTCAAACTAGTCTAAATTCAGAATTTTAAAAAGGGACGTAGTTCATGCACGCAGTCACTGAAATAGGTCAAGGATGTATCGCTTAAGACTAATATACTTTAAAGAATAAGAACTATGGGTAGTTAATATATGAATGGTGTGCACATCAGAATTCTGGATTTCCCTTGAGTAGTGAGGGAGATAAAATACACAAGTAACTATACCATGTATAATAGTGCCACAGTGAGGCAAAGGTAGGGGAAAGAGAGGACTTCTGACTTAAGAGATTGGAGCAGAGCTCACAGAAGAGGGCTTAAGAATAAGATGGCAGTGAGAAACGGATGGAGAAAAGATGGTTTCAGGGACTAAAAGATGGTTTCAGTGGCTTCCTAGGCGCAGCAGGTACATTCGGGGTTCTAGCGGGAGAGAACCTTTCTAATCGCTGAGTCCTTGGCACATGCTGTGGCAAAGCACTAGCTGTGCAACTGGCAGCAGCCACGTGGATAAGGAAGGCTGGACGGGATGCCTGGGGAGAGTGGAGGGAGGGGCTTTCAAAGGCTTTCAGGCTAGCCGCTGAGGGAAGGGGAGGCTTTGATAGGAATCTAGCTCTTCCCCAAAGGAGAGAAGGGAGCACAGAGAAAACAAAAACAAGGCCAGTAAGTAAGACCAGTTTTGCTCTGTTGAGGTTGAGAGAAAAATAAATTAGGCAGACTGAAGAATCTTGAATGAAAGGCTAAAGAATTTAGATTTTATCAGGAATATCTGTGGGGTCTTTTGACACTCCCTTACTGAGAAACCTGTACTGATCAGAGCAGTGTTTTGAGAAAATGATTAGAAGTATGTGGAAAAGTTTTGGAGGGTGGAAGGAGGACTGGAAGCAGAGGCACCAGTTAGGAGGGTTGAATAAATTTGGTGATGATATTTGCAGATGTAAAAGTTGAGGGAGGTAGGAGAATTAATAATGATGACAATTTAATCCCCAAATAGTAGTAACAAATTGAGTATTTGATGCTTTGGAAGACAACATTCATTTAGTCAGTCAACACATTTCTTTTTATTGAGATATAATTGGCATACAACATTATATGTTTGTGTGTAACGTGATTTGAGTCAACACATATTTAATAAGCACTTAGGATGTGTGGTAGTCACTGGGGTTCTAGTGGGGAAGAGAAAAGATGAGGCCTGTGGCCACATGGAGCTTACATTTAATGGGGGAAAGAGACAAGAAACAAGTGTGTATGTATCTGTCTGTCTGTCTGCATATATGGTGTCAGATAATGATAAGTGCTCTGAAGAGAAAAAACGAGATAAGAGATAAGGAGTGATGAAAACCAGGGCAGTGTTTTCTAGTCTGTGAGATCCCGTTTGAGCAGAGGCCTGACTGAGGTGAGAGGGAGCCTCTTCACTCCCTGGAAAGGAACCTCTCTGGCAGCAGCACAGCACGCGGAGGCCCTGAGTGCCCGAAGACCAGCAAGGAGGCCATCCGGCTGGAGTGGAGCTGCGAGGGGCAGAGTGGCAGGGAATGAGACGCACATGTAACCAGGGAGAAGAGCAGTTAGTGTCCCAAAGCCATGGTAAAGAGTTTGAAGTTTATTCTAGGTATGATGGGAGAGCCACGGTCTGTGTTTTCAGAAGATCCCTGTAGCAGCAGAGTTGAACAAGAGGAATAGTTAGGAGGCTGTGGAGGCCTCCAGGTGAGAGAAGGCAGTGTCTCAGAGCCAAGGGCCATAGTCATGGAGGTAGTGAGAAGTGGTGGGATTCCAAATCTGTTTTGGGGTAGAGGATTTGTTGGTGAGCTAGATGTGGTTGAGAGAGAAATAGAATCAAGGAATACCCCCCCAGGGTCTATATGGTGGGTTTGTGTGAATTAGAAAAAGCTAGTTCTGCCTCTTGGCATAAGCAGACCCTCTCAGCACGTTTGTGTGAAGAAGGCTCCCTTCCTCCCATCAGATGGACCTGAGTGCTGGACACCACCGCCGGGTGAGAGGAGAGGAGAATAGGCTAGGTACCCCGACTTGGCCAGGCATCCTTGTGGAGAGGACTCGACCTGTGCAATCCAATGCAGCAGCCCTGGATGACGACTGCGTTTTTGGCCTGAGCAACTGGATGAACAGTAGTGTCATCTCCAAATGAAGGAGACTGGAAGAGGTGCAAACTGGGGGTGCAGGAAGGCAGTGGAAATCAAGTTCTACTTTGGGTACGATAAGTCTGAGATGCCAATTAAACATCCTAGAGGCAATGCCAAGTAGGCAGATGGATATGAACTTTGGAGCCCAGTGGGGCATCATCAGGGCTGCTGAGAGATTTGCTACTTTTGAGTTTGAAATGACAGCATGACAAGCAAGTGGAGCTGCAGAGTTAGCGTTTAGGAACAAAGATTTAGATTAAAGTTGTACATTGGGAAGTCATTCTGCACAGAGGAATGTATGCAACCTTTGAGGGAAATTATGTTGCAAAACAGGAAGGCTGGAGACTGCCTTTGGAATATTATTATGCAGTGGAAGGTAAAAATGACTCTGCCAAGCACCAAATGGGAGGAAGATGCAGGTAATGCAGCATGATGGAAAACGAGTGAGGGCATAGAGCATGTTGGAGAGATCAGAAAGAATCAGGGCTTAGCAAGGCTGCTGGAGCTTTTGAGGATGCTATTTAGAGAGAACAGTGGGTGTGAAGGTAATCTGCAGGGAATTAAAAATATGAGCTACTTTCAGAAAATATGCACTGAAAGAGGGTAACATAGGGTTACATGTTGGTTGTTCAAAATAGGATGAAGTGTGTCTGTATTAAGGCAGGATAAGGGAAGCTGTGAAGGAGGAAACGTTGAAGGTGCTAGAAACAAAGAGGATCTGGAGGATAGGTGTTTGAAGGAACAGGTGGAGAAGTTACTCTCAGAAATGAGGAAGGATAGATACTTTTTGTTCTGAGGCTTGGAGAGAAGGAAGAGAAAATAGGTTTTAGAAGCAGGAATTTTGCATAAGAGAGGAGAGAAAGGTGGGAAGAGTTTGTTTCTTAGTAAAGTTGTGGTCAGAGTCAGCTGTTTTAGGTGACAAGGCCTGAAGAAAGTGTGAAAGGGAACCAGTAAGAAAAAAAATTGTTGAACAGTGATGAGAGACCATTTGGAAATACAGAGAATAATTTGTAACAGTCCATCAGTGTTTTCCTATGGACCCAAGAGCACAAGAGGAATTGAGGATTCCAGACTGATCCAAATAAAAAGGAAAGAAGTTAAGGGCACCTGGAACAATGGTTCGTAACCCAGAAGAGTGCATACAAAATCACCTGGAGACCTTTTTCAAAAAACTGTTTTCCTTAAAATGTATCAAATTGAGGTATGGGAATAGGATGACTAGAAATGGGGGAAGAGAGGCTTATATATACTTTTAGAACATTCTGGGTGATTCTGTTAAGTTTACCCCCACCCCCTCACTAGAGAAAACTGTTCTGACCTTAGGGTTAGCAGGAGATTGACAACAGAGTATATGCTGGCTAGGAGCAGCAAAGGGTAGCTGGAAGGGAAGCTAATGGGCTGAAGGAATGAGTAAGGTTTTCTGGAGTGACATCAACAATAATAGTAAGGAGTAGTAAGATTTTGGGGGTGTGCTCAGCTGGTTAGACAGGGACAGGTTCCTGTACTGCAGAACTTTACAGAGCCTTTCGTATGCTCATGAACCTCCAAGAAGGGAATTTAGTATTTTAAGAACATATCTGACCACCGGACACTTTTTTTCATGGAGCATTTGTGGACTATTTTTTGCCGACCACATTTTGAAAATACTGAATGCAACGGTTAATTCCAGTTCAATTTAAAAGTTCACAGGTGTGGAAACGGGAAGCCACAGTGGAAAGGGGGAACGTCCAGTTTAAGATCTTGAAAGCACAGCAAACAGGGCTGTGGCTTTGTTCCTGGATAGCTGGGTTCCTTACTCTCCATCCCTCCACTGAAACTTCTGTTTTCTACTATTGAGTCCAAATCAGTTGGATCATCAATGTGAAAGTTGAAGTTGCAAAGTATGAGACAAAAGTGGGGACTTAAGGATTATTTACAAGCAGTGTATGATCAATAGTTCAGTTTCTCAAAAAAAAGGGTTGGATGAAGTCTTTATGAAAACAGACCAAAATCCCATGGCCTTTAGTGTAAGTAGCCTTATCTTTAATTATAAGGATAAGAAAGTGGCTAATTGTCAAAAGAAGACACACTTTGAAGTCTTGGAGCATTTGACAGCAGTGACTCAATATTTGGGGAGTTTCCCCAGCTTTTGAGCAGGGGCAGTGTCTTCGGCTCTAAGAATGCCCCAGATTGTACTGCCTGAGCATTGAACTGAAGACTCTCTTCCCGGTGAAATATAGTCGTATTCTTAAGTTTAAGATGATTAATACTGAATGTTGTCTCTTAAGATTTCCAGAGAAGCCAGTGATTGGTGATTGCTGAGGACAGTGATTGCTGGCAGGGATTAGACATTTAAATAGCGTGATTTTAGTTTTTAAGAATGATGTACTGTGAGTTTCACCAGCATACAAGTCAGCTTGCAGAGCTGAGACATGCCAAATGAGAAAGGTCATAAACAATTCTCAGCTGCCCCCACTGTGTGTTTCACAGGTCACAAGTTTCCATTCTTTCGTGCCAGTTGATATCATCACTCCATTCCTTCCCTTATGTGTCCTATCTTTATTATTGAATTTTCTCTCATAATCCTCTATTAAAAAAGAATTATTACACACGTGCATTCTCTTTGGTTACGGAAGTGTACTTGTGATAACTTTTGTGTGTGACCCAGCTGAAGTATTCAAAGCACATGGAAAGCACTTACTGCTGACAGTTGTACATTCTATGTATTTATTTTCCCCTGCAGATGCCTGAACTTTCTTTTCTTCACAGGTAAAGTCAGTGATAAACCTTTTGTTTGCTGCGTACACTGGAGATGTGTCTGCACTTCGAAGGTAGGTTAACAGGGTGGATGAGCATTTGGTTTGCAGATGTTTATGAAGTTGCTTCTGGGCAAACAGCCATTTTAAGGCTAAAGTCTCATTTCCATTTCCCTCTAATAAAAATGACCCAAGCAAATTTCTATTAAATCCCCACTGCGTTAGGCTTGCCGTGCAGTCTGGTCCTTTTCTACCTCCTATGAAAGCCCAGACGTCTGTTTTCTCAAGTGGTAACTTCCTGCTAGTCTAGCTGATGAGTATTAGTGTTTTACTGGAATTGAGCAATGCCTTCTCAGTCCCCATCTACCCTCCACTCCCCATCTTTGGAGGTAACGGGAGCAGGCAAATAGGGGCATTTGGCATTCTGCAGATCACCAGGGTTAGAAAGGCCACATAGTGCTGTATTCTTAACAGAAGGTCTCTTGTATAGTTGCAGCTGAACTTTAAGGTGGAAAAATGTCTGTGCTTAATTTCCACCTGTTTTAAAGTCTGCTTAGAACTTGCATCAACGATACTGTATTATAAACTTCAAAGTGGCTAAGAGACTAGATCTTAATTGTTCTCACCACAAAAAAAGAAATGATAATTCTGCAATGTGATAGAGATGTTAGCTAACACTGGTGATCCTATTGCAATACACAAATGTATTAAATCAACACCTTGTACATCTTAAACTTACACAGTGTCATATGTCCATCATATCTCAATTTAAAAATGTGCACTTTAAAAACATTTTTTAACATAAAGTCTGATTAGTACTTGTAAACTGTAGACTGTAAAATATTAAACAATGGAGGTCTTAGTGAAAATATTTAACTGTAGGATAGATATCAGTTTCTTGCCCTTCTGAGGCACAAATTTTGGTATAGTTGTGCCACTCTTCTTGAATTTTGAACAAAATGTAATGAAGCTTAATTCTGTGAGAGGTGGTGAACGTCTCCTCTTACCCAAAGGGCCAAGCTCAGGAAGAGAGGTGAATGGCATTTATCTGGGACGCCTGTGGCGGGTGAACTGAGAGTCAAGTTTCCATGAGTGAGCCTGGTGGAAGGATGGCCCCTGTCTCATAGGACCTTAGATTGGACTGATGGAGTAACTGTTACAAGTGTGAATTAAACTTTGCATATAATGAATAGCTATGCTTACAAATTTTCAGATTTGCTTTGTCAGCCATGGATATGGAACAGCGAGACTATGATTCTAGAACAGCACTCCACGTAGCTGCCGCAGAGGGTAATATATACACCACTCATCTTTTTTTTTTCCCCAGACTAATTTCTAATCAATACTAAAATCTGCTTGTTTTGTTTTGGATATAGGTCATGTTGAAGTTGTTAAATTTTTGCTGGAAGCCTGCAAAGTAAATCCTTTCCCGAAAGACAGGTGAGCATGAGTGTTACCTTCTAACATGTAATTGGGAGGTCGGTATTTTATTACACAGGGCTATCATATTCAAGTGATGGCCTGTTCAAATCCATTCCATGTATGTTGGAGACACTCCTGAACTTGCTATGATGTCTTATAAAGGCGACACACAAAACCTTATTTCTGCTAGGGAGATCATTCTCTCTCCCATATCTTGTTTCTTATCTAAGAATGGTCTCTCATGTAGAATTTCTCAGGTTAGTCTGAAGGTTAGTCAATACACAGTATGAAGAAAACAATTCTTTGTGTTTGGAAAGAGAAAATAGGAATTTTGTCCTTAGGAGGCTTTTTACACAGGGTAGACAAGATAAACATTTAGAGAAGCATTTTAAAACTGGTAAGAAAATTAGTGTTACAGAACTCCAAAATGAATATATTGGAGTTTGTTGAAATTTCTGGATTTGGGTGGAGTCAGTTTTAGAAGCCTTCGTGGAAGCTGAGTTTTAGTCAGTGCTTTGGGGAAGAGACAAGACTTGAAGGCACAGCGGGAAGAGAAGGGCACTCTATCCCCAGTGGGAGAAGTCGGCCTGGAACATACTCTGCTCCTGGCCTCTCCTTCGGGTCCACGAGGAAAACTGTCAATCAGAAATAAAGCTTTAGAAGAATGGAAGGAAAAGATACTTGATTGAGAGGTTTGATATGTATGATGAGGAGTTTGGATTGGCTATTTGAGGCCTGTATTAAGTAAGTTGGAGCAAAGTGATTATCCTCTAGCTATTAGATACTTCTCGTTCAGTAAGGTTTTACTCTTTTTCTAAGTTACAGGTTTGGGTTTTATTAGATCAGCCTGCAAGAAATGCAGACAGGTTATGTTGTCGGTGTCTGTAAACTGCTAGCAGTTTTGTCACTGTGATAACACTTTGGTTATCCAACTTTATTCTTACAGATGTTCAAAAGCATCATGATTAAAATGACCTTTATTGGCAGTATTCTAAAACCTCATGGTAGAGTGACAGTCCTCCCTTTTTTCCTCCAAATGCAATGCCCATACTAGCTCTTTCTAGAGCAATAAACTGAAGAGCATCGTTCCCCCCATCCCTGTGTCTGTAATCCCAACTAAAACACTACCACATGCCGGAAATATTGACTGTGCTTTGTATATTTAAGGATTGAAATGTTTTGTTTTGTTTTTTGCCCTAAACTGGCCTCTAGGAATGTGGAAGCAGAAGTACCCATCTGATAGGCAAAAGTTAAGCTAAGTAACTAACTTGGTAACTGGGCATTCAACTATTTCAGAGTGTAAACTAAACCTAGGCAATTCTTTGCTCCGTTTCTTAGAATCAGTGTCACCTCAAATTGTAAAATAGGTTTGAGTGAATTTAGTGTATTCTTTAAAGTTGATATTTTGCATTATTTTATGGAAGGAGAGTTGTAGAAAAAGTAGCGTGCAGTTAACATTCAATTTTCCAAAGAGACAGATAGTTACATGCTGTAGAAAAAGAGTGAAAAGTCCCTCCACCTCCCGACTTAGGGCCACTGCCTGCCTGAATTAACGAAGGCCGATACAAAAGGAAAAGGCAACTTAATTCAGCTGTTTTTTGAGAAACACAAAGATATATGTAAAGTGTTACTTACCTGATTTTAAAAATTAAGAACAGGCTGCTAAACTTTATCCAAAAACATTTTTCAAGTGACACTGCTTTTAAAAACCTTTCAGTTCCACATCCTGACCCCACATTAAGAAGGTAAAAGGTTAGGGACAGAGATGGAGAGGAAAGAAGGAAAGGGAAAGATGGAAAACCAGGAGGTGGTGAGAGTGGCACATGAAAAAATGGAGTCCAGGAGCCTGGCAGCCACGGAGACGTGAAGTGACATGCGTACAGAGAGAGGATGGGAGAGGCTCCATGGTTGATGAAGTGTCGGGGACCCGTCATCATACTCTGTCATTCACTGGGCTGTGAGGTTCACAGTGCTGTTTCCTCTTACAAAAGCCTAGTTAGCTGATTAACCACTGCCGGCAACTCGTTTCTTCTCTTCAGTGTTCATCTGTATGGCTCTAAATAGTACAGCCCCAGAAACACGCTTAGCATGAGAACGAAAGGGTTGTTATTCTTCTAGTTGTGTAGTGGTCCCAGGAGCCCCTGGATTCCCATCCTTACCTGAGATGATGAGAACGTCAGTTCCTCTGGGCCGATCTTGCTCCTCCCATGTGTGTTTGAGCCCTAATGAGGTCGGGGTTATTTCCAGACTTCTGAGATTTATTATGATTTTGAATTGACAGGAACACAAATTTTCTATCAAAGGCCAGGGTGATGGATGTTATATACCTGAACTTTCTTCATTTTATTTAAAGAGAGATCCTTTGGGCTTTGCGTGAAGTTAAAATTCAGGAATGCTAGAGGAGTCTATCGTATCTGTCACCACTAGAACTTCCCCTCCATAAGCACTTAGATATGGAAACAAGATCTTTTGTAGAAGATATTTTTCTCTTCCTTCCCATATCCCAAGTTGTCTCTGAGACCACTTTTGAATTATAAATCCCTTTCTGCATTTCTTCAAATAATATTGCTAAAATGGCTAAATTTGATTGGCCCTTTAACCTGCATTTAGAATCTAAGAATGCTGGATTATCAACTTTGTACAAAATTACCTAACAACCCGGTCCACACTGTGCGCTTGCTTAGGTGGAATAACACTCCCATGGACGAAGCGCTGCACTTCGGGCACCATGATGTATTTAAAATCCTCCAGGAATACCAAGTCCAGTACACGCCTCAAGGAGACTCCGACAATGGGAAGGAAAATCAAACCGTCCATAAGAATCTCGATGGATTGTTATAACGGTCTTAATCCCAAGATTTAAATCACTTACCTATTTAATTGTGGAAAATGATTATGAAGAACGTGTGTATTTCTATCTGGTAGTGATGTATATTTTACAACATTTGTCATTTCAGTGTTACTGGAGTTTTCTTCATTGTAGGCACAGGACAAATCTGATCTCTTTGGGAAAAAATAGAAATAAAACAATCTCCCTCCATAATGTGAGCAATATTTACCTCGTGCATTGTATAACTTGATGTACAAGAATAGTTACCAATGCTAGCTTAACTGTGTGATCTTCATCACTTATTTTTGTGCGTTTTGTGAATTTTCAATTTATAGTGATGATCTGCTGATATGCATTTATAAATTAAGCTCTGTTGTGCAGTCAGTCCAAATGGGTCAAGGCTGTCTTTAGAAGCAAAATAGTGTGATTTTCATGACTTCAAATAGAGATTTAGTTTGAGTGTTTGAACAAGTATATGCTTGTGTGTTGAATATGTCTCCCACACTCTAGCTTCATGAGGTGACTCTTTAAAAATTATAATAGTTAACAGCTGTCAGTAGAATAGACCAATTCTGATTAGACTTTATCAGGGAATCTGTTTAAGATACATTTGGTGACCAAAACATAAGTGTGAATGTAGTTATAATACTTTTGAAAAACTTTCCTTTTTCTATATCCCCTTTGTCCAGCCTCTCTTCCCAGACATTTAGCTATTTGCCCCTCTCCTTTAGCTGGGAAAGGGGGTGCTGGCATACTATGCAGTTTTCATGTTCTCCACAAGAAGTCAGAAAATGCCTCATGTTTCTGGCCTCTGAGCTACAACTATGCTGTATGTCTACAGAAGATGAACCAGAGACAAATTCCTGAGTACAAAGCAGTCGAATTCATCAGCCTAAAAAAGGAAGGCATGTGCTACTGCAGCTCTTTAAGAGGATATTTTTCAGCTTCCAGGATAAAGATAAAGATAAATTCAGAAGTGCTCTAAGCTACCAAAGTTGGGAACTGCTACAAATAATCTTTGTTTTTAAATCTGGCATTAAAAGTCTGCCTCAAGCTATTTGTTCTATTTGGGGGACCACTAAATCACTCCAGTTTTCTCCCGGTTCTCTAGTGTATAATTTTTGGTGGCTTTATAGTTTAATAATAAGAAAAGGCCATTTCACTTTAAATCGAGACCCATCATTTGTCTTGGGGAGGAACTGCACGTATACTTTATCCTATCATACCTCCAAGGTAAAGGGTAGTTAATGAGGATTTCTGATATTAAGCGTGCACGCGCGCGCCCACACACACACACACATACACACACACACAAATGGACTTCTTTGAAGCTGTGTTTAGTGGAATGAGCAGAATCCTCCACTACACAAATGCTAGGTGTTACATTAATATAGCAAATTCCTTTTTTTCTTTTCTGTAAGCACACACTGCTTCTTCCAAGCCGTATCATGCCTGATGGCCCCTGGCCCACCCTAGCAGCCGCCAAGTGTTCTGATTTTTGCTTCCAATCTAAGTCAATGGCTTCAGCCAGCACCCTCTGCCTCCTCTGGTGGAACCATGGCCAGTGTTCCTTAACTGATCTGTATCAGGCACAAAGCCTTTCTCAGGTGTGTCTTTCTGTGGGGATTGTGGTGGCTTGGCGAGCAGCCCTGCTGCCGTGTCCCTGCCCCGTGGATCAGTCCATCAAGTCATGTAGACAGGTAGTATTTGCAAAATGCTGCAGAAGAACAGCATTATCCCCAAAGATATTATGGGGTAGACACTCTTTAATTGAAATCAGTTGAAATAACTGATCAAATAGCAGCTTGCTTTGTATGATTAAAAGGAAACATTAGGACAGTTCAATTGTGTGGCTTGAAGATTACCAATGATTTTGAGGCTTTTCTCTAATAAAAAGAGGTTCTAAGGTTCTAACTATTATTTGGGAACAAAGAGAGTTTTCATCTTTTCTCAGATCAGAACTATTTTGGAAAATCTTTGTGGTTTAGTAAAATGTGTCCTTATTTATCCATGAGGTTATTTATGACTATACCCCAGTTCCTGCTCTGGCCGTTTGCTGTTGGCTGGTAATAATGAGTGCATTTGGTTTCCATGCTTTTGACTGTGCTGTTAACTGCTGCCCCCAGTACACTCCAAAGATCTTATTGTTTTGGCTTGAGGATTACATGTGCTTTTTCTGTATCATGCGAGCTCTATATGGTCATGTTATTTAAAGCTTTGTCTACATTGTTGTTTCTGCTGGTCTCAGTTCTGTGCTGTCCCCACTGCTGCCCGCACTGCCCTTTAGCTGCGAGCTGGATCAGCTATCAACCATTTGATGCTCTTGTCTGGCAGGGACTGAATGACCTGACGTTGGATTTAGATTCTTCCTGGGGATTATATGGCTATGAATGTATTTGCTTCCAGAACCTCCCAAAGTGAATCTAATCTTAAAATTATAAGTTGTAAGTATTCTGAAATTGGGAAATACTTATTTTAAATGAAATCAGGTAGTGTTGCTTTTTACAGTGTAATAAATACATGTATCAAAAAAAACTGTGAAAAATGAATTTTTTTTTTTGCAAACAAGGTTTGCTCCTACCTCACTGGGTTAGGAACTCTGCTGAGCACAGAGACTGTCTAGTTGGTCCACACCCATTTCTAATGCCTATGCAAGGTGTCAGGTGGGGTCACCCTCGTGATTAAGGTAAGAATCCTTCATCCTTGAAGGTGAGAGGATGGACAGACACAACTGCCGTCCCCTAGAAACGAACACTACCCTTTCACAGTTAGGAAGTGCTCAGTAAATACTGTTGAATTGAGTCATTAAACATGTCCTTCACTAGGAGGGGTTCTAACCTCCTTTAATGAGGGGAGAGGTTATTTTCACAAAGCCTTGACATCTGTTTGGGGAGCTGAACCTAGTGCTGCCACACTAGAGTCTGAGTTCAACCAGCTGGTAAACCACAGCTCCTGACTGGTTCATGTGTGTGTGGAGTGGCATTCACCTCCACTGCTGGAAAACCCTGGTCTGCAGGTGTAGGGTTAGCGGCTGGTTTCCTAACTATAGAGAAGGTACAAGGTTGTTTGTCATAAAGTAATTTACTTTGCTATATGAGTCAGTCCATCTGCATTACTGACATTTTAGAACTGGAAGACGTCAGAAATAATCCAATCCCACTCTTTCACAAATGAAACTGAGACCCAAGAATGGGCCATGATACCGAACTCTTAGTCCCATGTTCTTCCCCTACATGCTATCACACTGTGCCCACTACGGACAGAATATCCAGCTACTTGCGTATTAGCTGAAACCGGGCCTCTGTGGAGTTTTAAGGAGAAGCATAAAGGCTACAGTGTTAAGTCCTGCAACATGTGGTCAGCCCGAGCTCTGCATGTCTACATTTGCAGACAGAAGCAGGACATCAGTGCAGGGGAAACGGGTGAATAGTCCCAAATAGTGAAAAATTAAATTATACCTGTTCTTGATACGTGATCATCTTATTTCTGTGGAACTTTTTTAGGGGCTGGTGTAATCTTCCTAATTTCACTTGCTAACTCATAGTGAAATGAGTAAATTCATAAATCAGAGACCAGATGGCACAGGGAAAGAGCCCATGAATATGTGAGGTAGTACTTTAAAAAAAGGGCTTCGGGGGAAAGGGCTATTTGATAGTTATATAAGGAAAGGATGGGATTTACTAGAAGATTAGGGAAGGTATGTGTGTCTTGGGATGGGAGGGATTAGAAAATTTAGTTATTAAAAAGGGGCAAAGATGGGCATTTTATTTCTATTCTGGAGCCTGAACCTGACTCCACGCCTCCATGTGCCCCCGCCTTGCCCCTCATGTCTCTCCAAACAGTCACTACAGAGTCAGCTAGGACAAGCAGTCATCAACACAGAACACTGTCAAGACTGCTTCCTTCACGTACAAGAAACGGAAAGACGGCCAACAGACACCAGCACTAGGGTCTTCAAGTGGTGTAACAGCAGCAGGAAAGGCAGTTTGATAACAGCTGTTTGACAGCTTTCTGCCTTTTAGGTGCCTTTATATTCTTTGTATACCCAAGAGGTTGGGATAAATTTAATAAATAAGTTAAAGCTGCCTAAGTATGGTTCTTTTTTCACTTGGGCAAGTAAGGTGTGTAATTTCTCAGTATAGCAAATATATAACCTGAAGTTAGTTCACCAAAACCTGGAGGCCGAGTATTATTTAGTCAGTATCATTTAAGAGCTATATTATATAAGCTCATCTCTATAATCTTTAGCCTTCCCCAAACTGCTGTTAATGCTATTTCTTTGAAATTATATTTTTATATAACATTTAAATGATTTGCAGCTTTTGGCCATGTTTGTTTCACTAAATCTTTCTTCAGTTTTAATAAGGAAAGTGTACTACAACATATGATCCAGTGTCTCAGCACATGTTAAGTCCACAAGAGCAGGGATCTTTGTCTTTGTTTACCAGTGTTTCCCAAACATCTGGAATAGTGCCTGGCTCAGGGCAGGTGCTCACTATTTTTTGATGAACCAATAAATGAATGAATCTTAACTAAGAAGCCACTCAACTAAATACCCATTACTTTGGGAACAGTATCCCAGTTCAAATGGTAGGTACCAGGGTTTTCAAAATAATTTCTAATTTTTTCCTGTTTTCCCTGGGATAGCCAGATGTGAAAGGAGTGCTTTGTTCATTAAGACGCCCCTTCATATTCCACTTTAGCTTCCAGACAATAGATTTCACTCATTTAACGCCATCTCAGAAAACTCTTTCCCTAATAAGGAGAAATTTGTCCCAAGTGGTGCATATAAGCTCTATGCTTATAAAACACCCTACAAACACCATACCAGAAATACTCTTAAAACACACAAACATCCCTAAGCCAGGATCCATTTACTGACTTCTTATAATGATCAATGATATAAGAATATAAACTTAATGCTGGCAAGGCAGGGCATTATCTACTTTACTCCCTAGAGAAATACAGCTCTCAATGTTCATTATGAAGAAATTTTCTATTTACTAGATGTAGGAAATGAGAATTATCATATTTGTTATGCGATGAGAATGACCATACATATGGAGAATGATCATATTCGTTATGATGTCAAAATTCAAGTCTATACCACTATTCCCTGATAACTCTTCAAATAGTGGTTAAGTCTAACTTGCCAGATTATGTCTAACTCAGTGATTATGTCTTTTCTTATCCTATTTTTTCCAGCACACGGTGCCTTTTACTTTGAGAAGGTCATAGCTTTCTAGCTTATACCATTTTAGAGAAAAATGGGACCTATTTGTGGGAGTGCAATAACTTCTCAGTAAGAACTCATCTAATCATGGAGGTATGGATTTTAGATGGCTACACTGGAGGCAAGACAGAGTTCCATTTTGTATGTATTTTAAAATTAAAAACTTCTATTAGCAGTACTGAAATTCATTTTAAAATAAGTGCCAAATTATTTGTGCATTTGGAGGCAGCCGTGGTCACCAAGACCGGGGTACTTTTCCTTTTGTTGGCTTTTTATGGCACCCATTATACCTTGTCCCAAGAGCATTTCCTCTCTGATCTTTTCCACTGACCTTTCTTAATCTGACACAGCAATTCTGATTACTGAGTATTCAGAAAGGGCAACACTTAGGAAAATGGTGTTACTAACATTATTTTAAAATAAGCATTGATATATTTTTATGTTAATAAGGAAAAATGAGAAAAACATAAAACCTATACATAATGCCAGTAACTTGTAACATCTTTATACCAAATGCTATTAATAAGAGGCTAATACTAGAATTTTACTATTTCTTCAACGTAAACAAAGTCTTTTGGCTAGTGCACTAAAAAGAAACCATGCCAAATCATTCTCAAAGGGCAAAAGTATAATAAATTGTTAAATACTAGCAGTTGGAAACTATATTTTTTAATGCTGTCTTCTTTGTTCCTTCACCGTTTTTATTTTAAAAAGTCAGTGCAAACCCAGTCAGGTTCATACCATCTTATGTAAAAACTTAGAGGAGGCCGTAATTTGTGTTCAGTACCAAGGAAAGTACCATGTGCATATTATATTTAATGCAATACATATACTTTAATTTTAAAATAGATTTCAAGAAAACTTTATCCCCACCAAAGAAAAATATGGCATTTATATAATAATATAATTGTGGTGGTGATAGTGGAAAAATAAGATACAGCTACAAAGACAGCAGTCTGTGGAAGTTATCTGGAAGAACCCTGTCAAACCCATCCCCCTAAACCACTTTTTGTGTCAGTGCTAATGAAGGAAGAAGTAAACAACAAAATACACTTCAACAAACATCATCCATCAAAAAGGGTCTAGAAAAAGCACAGGAGAGGGAATGGAATCATTTGCAAATGTATTTGTCAGAGAAACACATTTATCAGTGAAAAATATGCAATTCTTAATGCAGTTACACAGCCAAGTTTTCAGATTATTGATTCTCATATTATTTCTGGTTAATGATTTGTCGGTTACTATTTTTTCTTCTCAATTTGAAAAGTTTATCACTAATAGACTAAATACCAGCTAATAACAATAAAGACAAATTAACCCATTTAAAAAACATGAATTAGATTTGAGTTTGCCTACATCTATGATTAATTTCAACTTTTTGGAAAATAAGAGGATTTGCCTTGAGAGAGCTGTTGTCAATAGCCTGGCTCCCTTGAGAGAACTGTGAAGACAATTTCATTTACTAGTGACCATGTTGAAGGCCGAATATATTCAGCTGTGGATATTAAAGTTTAAAGAGAAAACACTACTCATGAATTTGGAAAAGGTACTTCCTTCTGTTGATATTAGCCAGTATCATAAACCCATAACAAACAGAAAAGCTAATTCTCTCAAGAGAGAGAATTTGCCTTTAGCTTTAAACGGCCAGGGCGGAAGATGTAATAAAATAAAGAACACAACTTTTATTCCCTGCCCAGGTACAGGCTGGCTACCTTTGGAAAAAGAGTTGATGTAATTCTCAGTAAACTTAGCTTTGAACTATTTCACATAGGTAAACTAGTGGAAAACTTATAGCCATACTTCAAGCAGAGAGAACAAGTAAGAATTCTCCAGAACAGAAATTTGTCAATCCTACATCAAGAAGTTTCCTAAATAACTGTGCCATCTATCCAACAACCCATAACCGTTGGGCACTGACTTTATGCATAGTATTTGCCACACGCTGCTCAACTTCTCCCCTTTCCCGAGGGACTCGCACTCTAGTCCTGAGGTTGTGGGTGTATCTGAATGTTGTTCGTTTGTCAAACCCACTCTGTGGAGAGGGTCTCTCAATTTTACCTTTAATAAGATGCATGAAGCCCTTCAGAGTAACAGATGTTTCTGAATGAGGGAAAAATCCACTTGCTATCAACAGGTTGCAGCAAATTTGTCAGCCTTGCTTTCCTTTCCCTAGAAACACAGGATGTGAAGGAATAGAGCAGCAGGAGGGAATCACAGATGGGAGGGAAAAATGTCGCCAGGGAAGATGAGTAAAATTCATGCTCTATACTGCGTTCATCTGTAAAAAGATAAAACGTGGTTAAGTTTATGACACTGATCCTGTGAAATGCAGATCCATATATTTAACGTCACTTGTCTGTTCTACAATGGAGGAGTAGGAAGACACTTCCAACAGCAAATAACAGCCACGGGATTAGAGGGCCTTCAGCATGTACCATCCATTTTCCTGGACTAATCGAGACCTTTTATATCACGTAAGCTAATGGATTATTACTCTGCAGCCTGCTGGCTTAATTCTTTGAATTCATCCAGGCTGCATAAAGCTTTTTGCTGTTATGCAAGTCTGGGGACAGAGCAACGTGGCAAATCTGCTCATGAAAACAAGGGTGAGGCAATGCTGAGCTGTATGCCAGGGTGAGAGAGGGATATGGGGGAAATGATGAATTTTCCTGAAAGGCCACGCAGTAGGAATAATAAATGAATGTGTTTCAGGTACGGTTAGAGAAGTAGAATGATTAGGATCCACGCTGGGCTCTCCCCTTAGACCAGGTGCTCTCAACCAGGGATGTCTGAAGACATCTTTGCCGGTCACGACTGGGTGTAGGGGTGTGTGCGCTACTGGCATCTAGTGGGTGGAGGTCAGGGATGCTGCTAAACCTTCTACAATGCATAGGACAGCCCCACCACAGAGAATCATCTGGCCCAAAATACCAATAGAAACATGGCACTAGGCTATGAACCTCTTGAGAACTGAGCGCATTTTTTTAAAATCCCAACTACTCAATAGTGGGTTGTACATAGTGCACGCCTGGGAAAGTTTTTGGATTAAAAAGCACAATGAAGGTTTTCCCCTGTTTCAGTGTAGCTGACAGTAAACATGTGTACTGAAGACGGTGGACTTTGGAGAGAGAGAAAGAGAGAAAGCCTGGATTCAAATCTTGTCACTGTCTCTTCCCAGCTGTGACCATGGCATACTACTTAACCTCTCTAACTCTCAAGGTCCTATCTATTCAAAGGAGGCTAATAGTGCCTAGCAGATAGAGTTGCTAAGAGGATTAAATTAGAGAGCATATGTAGAATACTCGACACAGTAGATGGAAAATACCAGACAATTAATAAACGTCCCCATGATTATCATCAGCTTTGACCAAAGGCGTCTAGGAGAGTAGACTGGTTCTCATGTAGTCCCAGAGGAAAAAATTTGCAGTACAGGAAACCCAGACTAAACAAATAGTGAAGTCATGCTGCAGGAAACAGTGGGGCTCTGTCCCTCCTGGAGAATTTCCTCGGGAGCCTGAGGCCTGCTCCTGCGGCGGCCCCAGTGCTGCCTCAGGAGTCTCCTCACCCAGAGCCACAACCTCCAGACGAGGCCCAACCCAGCCAGCCCTGTGAGGGGTGATTCTATTTCAGGGCATATGCCCGAATTCCAAGAGGGGATGCTGAATGGAAACTGGCCAAGGCTGAGGACAATTTGAGACAGACGAGGTGGAGTCCACCCAGTTTGGAGACTAATCTGACTTTCATTTTGCCTACCCAATGCTGTGCCAACATTAAAGCCTCTATTAGCTCTTTAAGTCTTCTAGGGCTTTAATCTGGAGATTTCAGTGCATGCGTGTGTGTGCGTATGTGTAAAACAGACTTATTTTATTCTACAAATGAGATGAATGAAATCCTCTGGAATGGAATGGCTACAACGGGGCATCCAGAGAACACAAAACCATTTCCCGGCACTTATTTAGAGTACTGAAATTGCTCTCATGGTATCACTCTGAGGGTACAGGGAAAGCAGTCACATTGCTTGCACAGATGGGAGAACTAATCCGTCTTATTTTCTCAAGGGCACAGGGAATAATGGTGATGACAGAGTTGGTATCCAATTTCCAAATCCCAAACACAGGCCTCTCACCCAAAGGCCACACTGCCTTCATCTTAGTAAACCTAAATAAAACAGACTCGTCCTGTGTAAACAGCTTCTGTAAGGTGCATGTTCTGAATGAAGCAAAGATCAGCTTTGGGAAAGGCGGCATTCCAGGATAGTGGACAAGAGCATGGTCAATAGAGACACAGCAGGGGATTCAAATATTTGTTCCATCATTCACCAACTGTTTAATCTTAGTCGTGTTATGTAATTTAGGGGGGGCTCTTTTTCCACACCCGTGAAAAGGGAAGAATAGTAATACTTAGAAGGTTGTTGTGAGGACTGAATAAGTTACCACCTTATGAAGTGCCTGGTACACAGTATGTGCTTAATAAGTATCACCCACTAATGGTGGTGATGATCGTGATGAGGATGTGACAACAAAGGAAGTGTAGAAGAAGATCACCCCGTTTTTCGGTTCCATCAATCTGTCTTACATTTTCTGAATAGGGCTTTATTTACATTTACCCCATTTTCATGTGAGGCTCCTAAAGCACTTCATAGCAGAGTCGGGAGCTGCATTCTAACAGAGGATGCGACCAGACCAATACAAAAGGTTCACCTTACACTTGCCAGGAGGAACAGAACTATTTTGCTACTATACAACCTAAGCATTTTTCTAAGTGACTTTTTTCACCCTCAACGAGCATGAAGGTGTAAGAAAGTACAGTCTAAAGATTTTAGCCTGTGCTTCTCCAGGTGAGGAAAAAGGACAAAGAAAAAAGTTACACAGAAACTTGACTCCAAGCAGATATTACGGAGGTCATACAAACACAGTGATCTCGAACATATGAGGGGCGGCACCCTCTCCCGTCTGCCCTCTCCCTTCTCCACCTTCCTCCCTCATTACTGCGCACGTAGTCTGCGCTGGGCATCAGGTACCCAGTGATGAACAGAAGCCAGGAATGACTCAGAGGATTTTTTTTTAAAGCATTAAACAAATTTTTTAAAATGAACTGAAATAGCTTCATGTGGAAAAGAGCTTAAAATTAAACAGCATCAGCAAAACTCCAGCCAACAAAAAAAATCTCTAAGAGGAAGGATTTTGAGCTGGCAGGCAAACAATACAGTTTGACAGACTGAAAACCATTCTCTCAGAGGAAGATCCTCTCTTCGGTGGAGGACCCCGTCACTAGTCCTTTCGTGACACTCATTCAGCATCTCACCCCCAAACCTCTTCCTCCTGGCCAGCCCCCCACAGTTCCAGGCGCCGGCTGTGCACATCGGCTCTCAAA
The DNA here is from genome assembly GCF_041296235.1 of Equus asinus. Lineage (NCBI taxonomy): Eukaryota > Metazoa > Chordata > Mammalia > Perissodactyla > Equidae > Equus > Equus asinus. Next base: position 127,345,343 of record NC_091793.1, read on the forward strand.
TATAGGCAGGTGAAAATTTCACTGCTGCTGTCTAACTCTCTATAATTTTAACCACCAAGCATTAGTCCCCTTCCTTCCTGAAAATAACACTTCTTCACCCAGACACAGGGCTGAAATAACAGGACAAAGGGAAACATTTTCTTATCAGAAAAATCTTCGTTCCTTAATATATGACAATTCTCCATGGACAACCTCAAAAGGCAGATGGGGACCTTTTAAATATTTGAAATGTTACTTATTTTTTGGCAGGTGCTGAAGGCCAGGAATAAAAATCCTGGTGATGATACAGCTTGTTTAAGCATAGCAGACTCCAACCTCTCACAGCTAGTCGAAAAACACCCTCCTTGGCTCTGCCAGAAAGAGGCTCCTTCCCATATCTAGCAGACAGGCCCAGGGTCTGCCAGGCCGCCTCCCCGCCTCAGAGAGCCACATTCGGCGCCAGCTGAGGGCACCCGCCACGTACTCACCATGTCGAATTCCACAGAGCCCACTATGCGAGACACCTCGTCAAACTCCTCAGGAGACATGGGAAGAAGGTTGTCTGTAGTCTGAAGTCGAGAAGGGTGACTAAAATGGGGAGAAAGACGAAGGAAGTGTTAGCATCTAGATTATGAAAGCAGTGGTGCAAACTTAGACATTTCACCTTTGGCCTGTGATTGAACGCACCATCACTTGATGTTTTTATTTCAGGTGAGTGTGGACACCTGTAAAACACATTTGAACACGTACAGATCGAGGGAGGTTCCTGTCCCCAGCCCGGCCCCTTGGGAAATGTATTGGACTCTAGGGTGTGAGCGAGCAATAGCCAGACAGGAACCTGCGCCGCTTCTGGTTAAACCTGGGTGCGAGTGTGTGCATGTGTCACTCGGAGATGACAATGCCTCGGGGCTGACCCTGGCCCAAGAAGCACCAGAGAAAAGTCTGGGGAGTCCCTCATCCCTACCTTGAGGTTTGTATGCAGATCAAGCTGCTCCAGTGTTTTACATGAAGGCTACATCCATTCACCCCAAGACAGTGCTGCAGGCCAAATAACTGACAATGACTTTTCCAAAATTTTTTCTACCTTTTATAAAATGAAACAACAAAATAAAAGCAAGCGGAAAAAAATGTATCTCCATCATTACTTTGGCCTTTTCTAGATTGAAAAGAACTATTTTCCCACTCTGATCCATTTTTGTTCATTTTATTCACACTTTTTCAAAGTATCAGTTTGGGGAGAACTTATAAACCTTAAATACAACTCTTTTTTTGGTTTGTTTTCTTGGTTTTTTTTTTTTTTTCTTTTTCATAAAGGCAGCAAAATGCTGATAAGCAGTGATACCAGCATCTCTAATTAGGATCTTTCCAACAAGTTCAACTGTGATGGCGGCGGCAGCAATTACAATGAAAAAGCCAAGTGCGAGCATCTTCAACAGGCCCCAGCCAGGAGCAGGGCCAGCCTGAGGTTTTTAAACATGGCACTCTTCTGTGTTCACTTACACTTCAGACACAGAAATCAATTCAGTCTTGATGTATCCAGTTCCTTTAGGGCCATCAAGTTCCATCGGTTCTGGAGCTGCAAGCAAACACATCGTGTAAATCTTCCATTAGCAGAAATAACACTAGAAGAATCAACTTTCTCTTTGATCAAAATTTTACTGTTTTTCTTGATGGTCAGGTTAGAGTCCTGTAACTTTATGGGGTTACGACCTCCCTGCCTGGGTCACTTGAAATTCTGAGGGGAATCCAGAAACAACTAAAAGGAAACAGGAGGAGAGTTCAGCACAGAAGTCAAGTGGAAAGGTTTCTCTTTCCAAGCTTTGAAATCCTACACAAGTTGGAGCCCAAAATACGCGCAGTGATATCTGATTCAGTGGCCCCAGCGCGGCTGGTGTAACAGACCCAGCTGTCAAGGTAAGCTGGGCATCTTCTTCCCCAAGTGATTGTGCCAATATTGAGATTTCTGACTCTGAAAAATAATTAACTTTGTTGGCGTGTTCCAAACCAGATTAGTCACACGTGAACTTTCTCCAGTGCAAGTCGGTGAAGGCTGAGCAGCAGGGGACCTGTGTCCCAAGTCTAGGCCTGTTCTTAGTGACAGTCACTAGTAACAACAGGATCTAATAATCAGTTGGGTCCCCCTGAATGAGCCACTTTACCTGTCCCAGGCCTCAGTTTCCTCAATTTTAACACGAACAGACTGGCATAAATCAGTTGGCCATGATGACCCTCATTTTTATGTTTTCCATGTGAAAAAAGTAATAATGTAACAAATACACAAGACCAGGAATGGACTTTTCTAACACCCCAAAAACAAGAAATTATTTACTCATTTCTTGCTAAGCAGCATTAAGCCAAATAGCACATTATGTTTCATAATTATACTGAGTTTATACCATCTTTGGAAAGCCTGCTTTTACCAACTCAAAAGAAAGTGGTGGCTTACTGACACAGCGTGGGTAAAGTCTGTCCAGGCACCTTGTACCGACACACAAAAAGGGCAGTGTGTGTGACTAACCCCTGTGTCCAGCAAACCTCTGGACGAGGATAAAACGAAAACAGTCTCCAGGGATGACTGCGCCGTGCTCTCCCAAACCAGGGCGACAACTGCTCGCTCTCCTCACTTACCTTCCTTGGGCCTGGAGTAATACTTTCCGAAGGCATGGTCCTTATCGATATTTGGATACAGATACTTCAGGGGATTCTCTGGAATATTTTCAGCAGCCATGACTTTGTAATTGCGAATGATATCAGGAAAAGTAACAGCAGAAAGTTCTTTCTTCGTGTAGGGTTCGACCGCATGAAAGTAAGGCTCTAAAAAGAAGAAAAGCCAAGTGAGCCCCATGGAATGTCCCAAAACAATAGAGGAGAGAAACAAAGCATTGCGGAGTTTACGGATCTCAGCGAAGCGGGTAAGAACGCCTCAATCTAGGAGCTACGACACGCCCCATGTACTGCTTTCTCTCTAAACACATTATAATTCTGTCTTAAAAACAGGGAAAACAAAGGCAGTCATTACTCTCAATAACATTGCATTTGTCCTGATTTACTTAGATTTGTAAATCTGGCCAAAAGAGGTTTATTAAACACCTTTAAAAGCCTGCACCTTTAATGCTGTGCTGCCCACATGCAATAAATAATGAAACACTAACCGGGTCATCTTGGCTTAAGCCATAGATTAAGTTACTAAAAGATAAACTTACTTTCTGTTTGTTCTTCTTTTCATATTGAAAAATGTAATTTTTTATTAAAATAAATGATGACCATACATGGAAAACAACATTTTAAACAACAACAAAAGATCCTATTTGCTACCTTTTCCTTCTAGTCCACAGGGACAAACCAGTTTGAGTCACTCCTTGTCTTATTCCCACACTTAATGTGAATCCTGTCTCCTGACTGATCCAGAATCCCACTTTTAGGTGCACACATTGCAGAGGCTGCTCTCTGGACTTCTCTAGAACTCAGACCCCACTGGTTTGCTAGCTCCAGCTCTCAGCTAGCGCAGGAGAGGAACCACAGCGGAGGGGCCGAGCAGGGCCGGCTCTGACGTCTACTGCCCACTGCCAGCTCTAATCCAGCTCCTCTGTTTTTTATCAGGAGAAAAAAATAAATACAAGAAGCAAAGTATCCCACCTTTTTGCATCTTTCCACTGAACGCATAAAAGTCAGTGGAACAAAGCAGTTTCTCCGCCAGTCCTTCAGACAGAGCAAACTAGAAGCCAGAGGGAGAAGTAACCCTGCCGTCTCTCTTGCTTTCTCCTCTCTGCTGGTCAGTCTCACCCCCCGAAAACCTGCTGCATAATGCGAAGGTTTTCAGAGTCTTTCAGTGAGGGATTCATCTGGTTAAACAGAACCCCGCTATATAACAAAGAGAAACTTGCCATTGCTCTGTCTGAAGGTGGGGCTGCCGCTCAGCCCCCAGGTCTCTCTCACCAAGCCGGCCCTCATCGGGGCACTTTTACAAGGGATTCCTCTCAGAGAGTCTGCAAGCTGATGCTGCACAAAGCGGGTTTCCTCCCAAGAACTGGCTGCCACAGTGACTCACATCCTTCATCTACAGATAACAAACATGACCACGAGGAAAGAATCTGGCCTTGTGTTTTAAAAGTCATCATCTCCGCAATATGTTCCGGGCAGTGAACCATGATATTCATGGTGATGTGTTAAATCCTATCTGGGAGGCTCCGCTGGGGGTAGGTATAGGATCTGCGATTTTATGTCGAAAGCTCGTTGTTGGTACGAGTAGACCCACAGCGCTGAAGGCCTGGCCCCAAGTCTGAGCAGCGTGCACCCTGTGCCAGTAGCCCGCTTACCTCCTCCGTTCTGGGAGCGCTCCACCCACGTGAACGTGATGGCCCCTTCGCGGCAGCTCTCACTGAAGCGCAGCAGGAACGTGCCTGGCTGCTGGTCCTTGAGCAGAGCACGCTCTCGCTCCTTGCTGATAAAGCCCACGATACACCTGCATGTGGAAAGGGACAGACGGAGGTTCTGAGGTTCAGTCACAGTTTTAATTTTTGTGCGAACTTACAATGAAGCAGAGGACCGGAACTTGACCAAACAACATAGCTTACAAACATCCAGACTACTTCATATGCTTTACAATCTGTTTAATTAACATTTTAGGAAGCATTTCACTTATACATATGTATGACAAAGTCCAGAAACCAATATCATTAACATGGTGCCAGCAGGATGCTAGAGATGATCAATAAATACTTGCTGGATTAATGAGCCTTTTATTTTCACTTGATCATTTTAAAGGCTATGAAAATGTCTGAATTTCTCTATGTTTTATACTGCAGAGAAAGGCTCAGACAATATATTTTCATATTCTAGCACTTCTGATCTAGTTAAAGCCTTTGTTGAAATATAAACTCACCCTGGGAATAAATTACACAGAAATAGTTTACTGAGTTAAAAAGGTTTCTTCTTCCTTCCTACGTGCAATATAGTAGGTGCTCAAGAAATTTTTTGAATGAATAAATGCATGAATGGCACTCAGAGTTTTTTCACTTAACTTGGAAAACACACATACGTATACTATGAAAGTATAAGTTTAATCTTATGAGGTTCCACTATCAGGAAGCCTTGAAGAAACAGCCTGTAAGCATCTGTTCCTGGGCGACGCACAGAAGTCTTATCAAATAATGAAGTTCCGGTCAGGCCGGTCTTAGCCTTGCAGTATGAGAGTATATGTTAAAAATATGTCTCAAAAATACAGCGATCAATGGCCCTTACCCATCGTTCCAGAGAGAGAGCAGGTGTTTTTTAATGAGTTCAAGGATGCTTTCAATCCAAAGCCAGAAAGGGAAATTTTTATCGTTTATATTTTCCTGCAAGTATAGAAATGCACATATTAGGAATAAGGAAATCCCAAATAGTGACTTACCACGCCGCCCCCCACCATCAGATTTTAATTTGCCACAACTGCCCAGTTGCCAAAGCTGGAGCTGTCTCATACAGCGCGGTCCCTCCCATCTTATCAACATGCAGACACCGAGCTCTCCATTTCCTGGGCCAGGCGCTGCTTCCTTCTGCAAACAGTAGCAAACCCGCCCGGGGAACGACCTCCAGGGTGAATCATGGGACAAAACTGCTCTCCCACTCCTCCACTCCAGCAGCGCGAGGTCAGCAGCACTGTCTAGTGACCCCGGCAGGGTTGAATTATGCCCTTCAACTGGTCGCCCTGCTCGAGCAGGTTCAGGGGAATGCATCTGGCAGCCAGGCCGTCCACCTCAGCACGAAGCACACATTTCACATGCACGGAGCTAAAACGCTGCCAGGCAAGGGGCCCGTGTGAGCCAACAGAAGACTCATTTCGGATATGAAAGAATGTTATCACACAGGCAGGCGCTTCCTGTCAGACTCACACTTGGAGGCCAACCTTCTGCGCTGAGGGAAAGTAATAAACAACTTGCCCTAGGGGCTCCACGGGCCAGAGAGAACATGCCAGAATAAGCAGTTCAGTAACCACCATGACGAAAAATATGAGCACCTCAACAGAGAGCGAAGAGAACACAGAGAGGATAAAACCCACCTTACAGAACCTTGTCCACGGAATGAGACCATCGGGGCCAGCATTAGGACCTACACGAATAAAAACAAGCTTTTTCAGGAAACAGAAATTGATTCTGAAGCTTTGGCTGGACTGATGGCTCTTGTATTTGCTCTTAAAGGAAAAAGCCAACTTTCAACAAAGGAAGATTGTATGTACGTGGTTATATTCTCAGAGAATTACTGCTAATTACTTGCACTTTCTGGAGAAGCCTCAATTTGGTCCCTCCCTGTGCAACATCATTTCTCACGCCTTCCTCTCATTCCTCAGCAGTCTTCTTTTCCAAAGACCCTACAGCGCTTTTTTTAATTCAAACTGAGACCAAGATCACTCCTAGGTGACCTATTTAACTGACACGTGACTTTACAAGCTTCTTTTAGATATTAATTAGGCATTTCCCTTAGCCCTCCACCAAAAAGGGCAGGGTGTCAGGGAGGCCGAGGCAAATAGGAGGCAGAGGCAAATCAAAAGGCAAGGGAGAGAAACGAGAGAGAGAGAGAGAGCGCGCCCCAGGCAGAAAAGATCTCTTTCTTAATTCTCAGCAAATAAGGAAATGGAAGAAGGAGATTTCTTCCTTTTCATTAAACAGCACGAGACCCCCACTGTGACAGCTACACGGCCAGGAGAGACACTGCTGTGGCCATTTGGTTAGGGAGAGTCTATTGGTGTCTGCAGTGCAGGCAGTTATGTGGCACAGAAAGCAGATCTGGAGAAAAGCTGCCCATGGATTTTTAAAGAAAGAGTTCAAATACTCCCATTCAATGAAGCTCTGACTTTGATACTAACAGATCTTTGATTTGCTCAGTGCGGAGGACTAATAAATCTGTGACATTAGCTACCGAAAGGGAATTATCCACCACGGCCTGGACCCTGCCCAATCAGGCGGAACTGCTGGTCCAGGGGTGTCCACGTGGGGTGGACAGTGTCTCCTTCCACCTGGCCCACCTGATGGAGAGACTTGGGTGAATGCTGTGCCGTGGGTGCCCCAGGACCTATTCTTATCATGCTAGGGACTTACTTTTTTCTCTCCAAGGTTAATAAGACTTCATCTTTCTCATCAAGGAACTTATTTTAGCAACAATATATTTTACATAATTCAAAAATTTTTCCCTTAGGAGCTCCGCTGAGAAATGTTAGTATGAGATAATAGGGAAATGATTCATGTAAATCTTTTATCAGGTCTATATCTCTTTTCAAAGTGAGGTCTAATGCTCACTTAGCTATAATAAGCCACAGCTGGAAAAGCCAACAGACTTCAACACTCTTCTACCTTGAACAAAAGAGAGGTCAAAGAGGGGAAAAGAGCAAGTCGAGATATTTTTACGAATTTCAATTTCCATATACATAAAAAGTTAATATGCTCATACCAAGAAGTTTCTCTCCCAGCATGTTCAGCTGGTCCACACTGAGACCTCTTTTGGTGACAGAAGAAAACTGCCAACTCAGCACCTCCGAAAGCTGAGACCATCGTGCACAAGGTGGGTTCAAGAAGAAGGACAGATTCTAGAGAGAAAACATCCAAAAGCTAAGGGCTACTGAAGAGCCACCAGTCACACCAGCACTAACACACATACCAGCCCCAAAGTTCAGTTCTAGTTTCTGTGACACAGAAGTTTCCACAGTAGAAGCAAAATACAGTTGAGTCTCATTATTTGCACATTCCCATTTGTGAATTCATCTACTTACTAACAACTACTTTAACTCCAGGATCAACACTCGTGGCACTTTTGCTCTCATGTGTGGACGTGCCCACGCACAGAATGGTGAAAAATTCGAGTCATCCAACAGGTATGTTTCCAGCTAGGGTCAAATCAGACAGCACTCGGCCTTTGTGTTTCAGCTCTCATACTATAGCAAGGGTCCTTTTTAAAAACTATTTAGTGCCATGTTTTTTGCATTTTTGTTTTTTTGTTGTTAGTGGTGGTGATTTCACTTTGAAAATGGCCCCCAGGTGTAGGGCTGAAGTGCTGTCTAATGTTCCTAAGTGCAAAAAGGCCACGATGTACCTTATAGAGAAAATACATGTGCTATGTAAGCTTTGTGCAGGCATGAGTTACAGTTCTGCTGGCCATGAGTTCAATGTTAATGGATCAACAAATATATTAGATGAGGTATCTTTAAACAGAAACACACATAAGCAAAGCTATGTATTGATTGGCTGACAGAAAGGTTGTGACCAAAGGCTGGCAGGAACCTAACCTAGTATTTCCACTAGAAGCATGGTTCAGTATTCACTAATTCAATGTTCACAGTGACTTTAAAGCATATAAGTACAGTGAATAATGAGAATCAACTGTAATTAATCAAGAGTGAGTAACCACACCCTAAGAATGGAGCAGGCTTGTTTAGTAGATGTACACATTTTAAAAAAAGGAATAATAAAGGACCTCTTATCACAATAAAAGTTACATGAAACTATCTATTGCTTGAGTTTATTCACATAGATGGAAATCATAATTCTCATTTCTAATACATACTCATGCTTCACTTTTCCAGAACTACTCAAGATTATTAGCAATGCCACCTGAGTTATGTCACTTTTCCCTCAACATCTGGCCCTTACGGGCTCTTTCAGATGTGCAGAGAAGCTAAGGCCTGGGGTCTTTGGTCAACCCCCTGTACAAGAGCAGAGGTGTCTTCCATACCCTGGGTTCTGCCACCAGCATGTTGTACCACAGAATGGAGGCCCAACCGCTCGGGAGCTGGCTGACGTTGGAGATCACCACAACGGGCAGAGAGGTCGTCTGAAAGATGACAAAGACCTTGAAATCATCTGAATCACAGACATAGCCCCTTCAGACCTGTGTGTAGCCTCAAAACTAAGCAAAGGATTATTTGTAAATTTGCAAATATTTTATACTTGAAAATTAAAAATGTAAAGTTACGTTCTTTAGTTCATAGTTTAATTTATCTTTGATATATCTTTCAGTTAAGAAATAAGTCTCAATGCTTCACAGAGAAGATTAACATAGAATATCTCAACTGGAACATTTAGCTTATAATATCTGAAGGTTAATTCAGTTTTCCAGCTTCCTGAACCATTAAATTAATGTCATGATAGTATTAGCCGAAAAAAAGATCACCTCTTCTGCAATTAGGTAAATATGTCTAAGATAAAAATTGAGGAAAAAAGAATACATGTAATAGTCAAAAGTAAAAATAAATAGTTTTCCACGTCTGGACTATGTAAGTCTCACCTCAAGGTCAATGACCAAACCAGGCTGACACAACTGGGTTTCAAAACTAAGTGAGTGAAGCTCTTCAGTAACGATGAGAGGGCCCTTAAAAGAGAAAAGGAAAAAAAAGGAATGCAGCGATTCATTCACTGATCCTGCATCTTTCAAGGCCCTAATGCGCACTGCAGCAGGCCACAGAGAGCCTGAACCCAGCCCGCTGCGATTCAGAAGATTCCAACTGTCAATCATCCATCCCAGACTAAATTACTGTGAGTATCTCAGTGTTCTCTCGAAGACGAGACTTCTGAAATTATAGCAAGGGTTATGGATTAAGGGAAAGAAGGGTCACTACGGAAATAGCAACTTCTAACGGGTTTACTTGTGGCTCCCCGGCCCTCAGCCCGCCTCTGCACAACTCAAGCAGCCGGAGGGTGGAAAGTGCACACGTGTTCCAGGGGTGATTATCTACTGCAAGGGCTGATTTGCATAAACCTGGCGGGTCATAATGTGCCTTGGTTTGGGTAGAAATGTGACAGTTTTCAAAGTGCCTTCATACGCATTATCTCACGGGAGCATCACAATTCAGAAGTGGAGAGGCGCGGCGGCTCTCCCTGCTTACGGAAAAGAAACTCAGTCCCCGGAGGCCACAAGGATGGCAGAGGTCCAAACTGGGCTGGACAGCTGCTATGCACTGCCCAGGCAGTGTCTGTCCCTCTGTCCCACATGACCCCTACTGGTTGTGGTGTGGAAGGACAACATGCGATGTGGGCACAGAGGACAAAAACGTTCCAAACCAAAGCAACTCCAGACATTTTGTCCTCTGTCCATAGGTCATTTTTGAACATATCACACATATAACTCCTCAAGGATCCGGCTGTAAGAAGGAAACTGATGGAAAGACGATGCCTCTGGACAGGGGACGCAACAGCAGAAAAACCCTCCCAGCACACCTTATTATCCGCACGGCAGCCACGGAACAGGCTCTAGTTCCAGCTCGGACAGTACTTCCCTGTGCACCCTCGGCTGAATCCTGCAAACCTCCTGTGACTCAATCACTTAGCCCACCATACCTACTCCACCAGCTGTCTGTGAGGGTCCAGGAAATTCATGCACAAAATCGTCTGACAACCACAAAGCGCGAACACAGAGAGTGTTTTTACTGTTATCACAGATAGATCACACCCCAAAGCTCATTTAGTTGCTCCTCCCAGCTGGGTCTGAACCCCTCTGTGAGGTGTCCCCAGCCATCAGGGACACTGAACCAACCTCACTGGACAGACCCGCTAGTTTGAGACCATTCACAACAGAGAAAGACTCACCTCATTAGTTCTGGTGCCAGCATTTTTCTGTTCTTTCAGTTGCTATAAAATAAGAAACCATCTTAGTAAATAGCATGATAATCATCAAAGTCACTATTTTCATCTACAAATCAAAGCAAAGTCAGGACTTAGACAGAATGAAGGATGTGAAATTATTCTCAGAACGCAGAGCAAGAATGAAATGACCCTTGTGTGGGTTCACAAGTGGAGGTGTCTTTTCCCAGCAGCCTGACACCACGTGAACACCACGGAGTCTAGAAGGATCCCAGGGAATCCTGCTCCTTTCCCCGGTGCAGGCTCTTCCTGACGGATCCCCCATCGCCTGCATTAGCTGTTTCAGGCTCCCAGGCTCAGGGAGCAGCTTCTCCTGCCTCCCCCTTCCGTATGCAGAGTCTTCCAGGCTGGGCCCAGAGACTCCAGGCACAACTAAGATTGCCCTCAAAGGACTTCAATCCTCGACATTTTAATGGAGCAATTTAGAGTTCCAAGAGCAGTTCTGGACACCCTGAGACTCCTGAGTTTGGACCAAGGCTCTCACACAAGGTCTAGCTTCCTAGCTATGAGTTTGCTGGTTCACGAGATGGCTGACAGTGAAAAGGGTGCCTTGAACCTCCCTGGGGGTTCCGGCCCAGGGAGCCCATAGGGCTCAGCACCAACACATCATCAGAACAACTGGCAGCCTCAGACTATCACAGAGGCAGAAAATAAGGCACCACCCACTTAAACCCCTGCTGGAATTCTACTGCCCTGTGGAACAGGCCCTGCTTCTCTGGAGACAAAGCAGGAGAGGCAGCAGTCGTGGGTGAGACCATCAGGAAGGAGAAGGTAAAGAAGGGGCTGGCGAGAGACTCCTGGGGTCTGCCGCCCTTGGAGGGGGCCAAGGAAGAGTTAGGACATCGGAGCAATAGTCGCCTTTGAGAAAACTGTGAGATTCTGGAGTGAGCGATTGCTAAGATCATGGAGGTACCAAGTAGAGATAATTTACATGCACGCTCATTTACAGACTATTTTACTGAGATCGCTACACCCAAAAAGAAGCATCTCTGGGAGAAAACAGAGGAAATAGCTCTAGGATAAGGACGAGGATCAAGATTCCCACAGTACTGGCAAAGTCACCAGCCACAAACCCTAGGAAGTGTTCTCCTAGGGGTGCACTCCACATCCCACAGTGTGCAAAATGCCACTCTGTCCTAAAAAGCCCTAATAAACCAGACCCAGCACAAAAGAGGGGAAAATCGGTCTCCCTACCAGGTGTCGGAATTCTGCTGCCAGACTCCCATTGGTGGACTCCTCCATGTTCATCACTTTCGTATGTGTGCCCAAAATGTTGAACTTTCTAAATCTAGACAAGACAGGGGAGAAATACTTAAAAGGCTTGGAACTGTTAAACAAACAAAGACAGTAAAACATAGAGCAAAGGACTTCACATACCCTTTTACTGTATTTCTCTCATTCACATCTCTGCAAAAAAAAATATACATATATATAATCATATATGTGTATTTGAAATTTGAAACGAGCTTTAACAAAAAAAAAAGAGTATGTGTAAGTAAATGATCAATAAAAAAAAAATTGATACCTGTGGGTTTCCTGCCCTTTCATTCACTCACTCATGCCATCAACCAACACCAGCCCAAAGCTGCTGAGTGAACTTGGCCAACTAAACTATCTGGGCCTCCTCATAGTTCTCATCTGGACAACGTGCTAATAGCACCAGTCTTACAGGATATTGGGAGGGGTAAACTAGTTAATAAGTAAGAAGAGGGCGCAGCACACCCTCCATAAACGTAAGCTACAGTTACTGTGGTTTATTGAGCAAATGCTCCCTTTACACGAGGCAGTGAGCCAGGCACTGGGGCCTGAGCAGAGAGCACGCTCTGCGGTTACCAAACTCACAGGACCTTCCAACAGGACAGCTTAATCATTGTTTTTATTCTCTATTATCTTTAATGCTTCATGAACGTACCAGAATAGTCAATTCTTCGGGGAAACCAGCAAGTTTAAGCTTTAAATCTGAGGTCAAAATCTTGAGAGACTTTGCATTTATATAAAGTCAGTGATTACTCTGTCCTATTCTGGACAAGAACGTACGTGTTACTGGCTTAGGCGGGATGAGAAATCCTTAGCGCCCTCACAGTTCAATGAGGTTAGCTTCCTTTCCTATCTCAACTAGATGTTCAATGTTTTTATGAATGACAATCACCATCAGCTACAACAGTGATCAATTTTCCTGTTTGAAAAATAAGAATTTAAAATAAAAGGAACAGTGCGATACAAAGCTGCCTTGTCAAAGCTAAGAAGAAAACTCAGAGCTGGAACAGACAGAAAAGCAAGAACAAAGTAAAAGAGAGACTGAAAAAAGCGGACTGTGGTAAATGGCAACGGCCACAAAATCTTTGCGGCTCTTCCCTTCAAGAGACAGAATGTACTTCCCTGTCCCTTAAATCTCAGGTGACTTTGACTTGCTCTTACCAACAGGATGGATGGGAGTGATGCTGCACAAGGCCTGGCAGGCTACAATCACACCCACTTGGAATGCTGTCCCCATGTGAAAAAGCCCAGGCTAGCCTCTTTGAGAACCCCAAGGAGAAGGGCCCAGTTATCTTAGCCGAGACCTCAGACATGTAATGAGGCCACACTAGACCACTGAGCACCAACTAGCACAGACCAGAAGGACCACCTACAGCCCACAGAATATGGGAAATAATAAGTTTTTGAGTTCTAAGCCACTAAGTTTTGGCGCAATTTGTTACGTAGCAAAACCTAACTTATACACAGAGAGAAACCAAAGACGATGTCAGGAAAGACAAAGGCAGAGACAGTGCTACAAGGAAGGATAGTTACAGGAGTAGAGAGAGACAAAAAGCCAGAGGAAACTGACTTGGATTATCATAAATGGTTGTGAAACTAGCTAAACAAGTATGTTACACACCCAAAAAAAAGCATTAAATATATCAAGCACGGAGGTGGTGGGGCGTCATCCTGTCCCTTAATGTAAGTGGCTAGATCAGTGCTAGTCCAAGTCCAGGGTCAAAGGGCAAAATGGGCTGGGCCTGCTCCATTGAACCCTCCTGAGAGACCCTGCCCGCTCCTAGGTCCCTACTGCCCAGAAGAGATAAGGGTGAATCCAGCAGGCTCCACACACACCCCCTAAAATGCTGTCAACTTCACTCCAGAAACAACCCCACAACTGGCTGTAGAATCAGGGCAGCCTGAAGAATATTCAGCCTTGTGTGTGATCAGGGCCCTTCCCCTGGGTCTGGCCTAGGAGGAGGGATGGTGTGCCATGTCCAGCTGCTCCAAGATTTGACCACTACAAGCTCGTATGCATAAGATACACTCACTCTTTTGTTCCTTTAGAGTCTAAAAAGGCACAGGCACGTTGATACCAGCTCTAGGGGACATTCCCACCATCCAGAACAGAAGCTAATGCATTAAATTAGCTCGGATCACTTACAACTGGCCCTGGTGCATCAGTCTGTGTTTGGTTAACAAAAACCAACATTTCAACAGTAAATGTATCTTAGATAATATTAAAGATATCTTACTTATCAAATAAGACTTTGACTTTCAGATTATAATTCAGCTCTTGCAATTTCACCAACAGTCTGGAAAGAAAAATGAAAGTCATTATTACTTTAGAAAATTATCTGTTACAATTTATTTATTATGCCAATTCTCTACCAAACAATTCAATAACCCCTGCCCCCTCTAGTTTTTGGTTATCATAAACAATGGAAGTGACATCCTTGTATATCTACTTGGATTTTTTTTTAAGTGTATTTGTAGGACAAATTCTTGGCTGTAGAAATTCTTGGCCAGGACAAAACTGGAATACTAAATTCTGACCGACAGCAGCATTGATTTTACATTCCCACCAAACATTAGTGAGGGTACCTGCTTCCCTATACAGCCTCACCAACACTGGGTTTTATCAAAATTTCTATTTTGGCCAATTATATGGATGAGACATAGCAAACATTACTTTTTACTAAAACTTGTACCTAATTTTTGTTCTTTTGGGAGAAAACAAAAACTAGCACCCATAATTAGAAAAATGACGGTCCCATCTATAATCATTCCAGGGCAGTGTGGAAAGATGGCCCAAAGGAGCGCTGGGCTGAGACTCAGGCGTGCCTCTGCTCTGAGGAACTGGAGACCCTGGGAAGAAGCCTCTCACAGTCGGCTTTGTCAGTGGAGCAGGTGGTTGGGATTAGATTTCTAGTGCGCCTCCCTGTGGTGAGTTCCAGGACCCCATGGGTGCTTGAGTGTAACACTGGCAGCCAAGAAGAAGCACCCAGGGACCCCACTCAGCAGCAGCCCAAAAATAGGACTAGGGTCAACTCTCAAGGCAAGGCTAGCTGCTCCTCAGGAGAGGAACAGCTAAATGAATGTAGCTAGTCAACAGAAGATAGGAAAGCCATATGTTCTCATATGGAAACATTTCTTTAATTTTATTATCAAGGAGAAAAATAGGCTGCCAAACAACATACATAGCAGAACTCTAGTTTTTAAAAATGAAATATTATATGTCAAATATATTTATGCCTATGTGTGAGTCATGTGAAAAAAACATATATATATATACATACACACAAATGTATTTATTTATATATTTGTACAGACATGGACAAAATTCTGGAAAGACTGATACTAGGGTGTTTACCATGGTGGTCTACAGACATTTAGACCATGGACAACTTTAAAAACCTGATGAAAGCTATGAACCCACTCACCAGAAAAATGTCCGCATCCTAAGTCCACACTCACCCACACGGCACATGGTTTCGGGGACACAGAAAGCTCAGGTTACAAGCTTATGCTCAGGAGGGGAGGAGGCTGCTGGGAACTTCTACTCTCTATGCAGTTCTGCAATTGTGAATTCCTTTTTACAGAGAACGTGCATTACACTTACAACTGGAAAAAAAAATCAGGTGTGTGTATATATACATATATATCTGTTATATTTCTAGTTTGAATAGAAAAGACAGATTCAGATATTCTAAGTAAAAATTCCTATTAAAATACCTACTGCAAAATTACTTCCTCTAAAGCACCCTACATGACAGTGCCGTGAAGGAAATTAGGAGAGCAAACTGGGTGACAGACAGCACGGGGGGCGGGGTGCGCCTTAACTTTATTACCTCAACTTCACCGTGAACTGCACCCCAGTCTTCAAGACCAGTGGCCTCTGAGGATGCGTTGGCATACAAGGCTGTCTTTCCACCACAAATGAGCTGTAAATTCCGAGCAAAGTGCAAATTAGCATTTCCATTAAGGCTGAGGCAGTAAAAACTTATTTTCCCTAAAGAGGAAAGGGGCTTAGAGAGCACAAGCTAAAAAGATTCTAACAAGTTGTATGAATAAAGTGAGGTTTTCTAGTTAGTCAGTAAAGAAATTCCCAAATCTAATTTGTACTCAACAAAATCAGAGTAATTACAATGACCTGTGACACTCTTCAACAAAGAAAACCCTGAATGGAATTATACTCATTTACAAACCTGCACTAAGAATCAAAGTCGCCTTCCAAAACCCAAGTAAATGTCCTTGATTATTTCGAAATGTAAAATCTAGGCATTGCTGTTTGGACATTAATCATAGGGAACCACAAACCTTTTTATGCCAAGTTAGCATTAAAAAACCCCACAATATGAACTCTACTCTTCTACTTCGTGCCATTTATTTATCTACTGAGCGTATGTGGAACACCCACCATGGGCAAGGCACCGCCCAAGTCCCTGGTGGGGAAGAACATGACAAAGGAATGTCTCTTGTCTTCCAGGACCTTCCAATTAACAACAAAGATCACAGAAATACCAGAGCGGGAGCAGAATAAAGAATGAACTGGAATAAAGAGTGCAGATCTGGAACAGAGATGTCTGTTTGGGAACTCTGGGAAGATTTCCTGATGAAATATAAGCTGAAACTTTCAGGATAAGACAATTTTGAAAGATAGGTACAAAAAGGTGAAAAAGGCGGCTTGGAGGTGGAGGGCATCCCATTAGGAGAGGCATGGAGAAGTAAGTGCATAGGGTGGGCCTAGGAAACAGCACCAGGTCAAGTCCGCCTGGAAATGGGGCATGTGCGGACTGGAAACGGAGTGGCCAGCTGGGGCCAGGCAGTGGAGAGGGGACATGAGTATCCTGCCGAGGGGCTCCACTTGGATCAGCAGGTGACAAAGAACCAGACTGGAACTCTGCTCTGGGACAGACCCGGTCACAGGCACCAGGAAAGAAGACGCAGAGAAGCGGCCACCTGGGAGTTGGAGTTCAGCAGGGGATCTGAGAGCCTGAAACGGGATTTGGCCAAGGAAGAGGGAAGGAGAGGACAAGTATGAAGTGAGATGCAACATGGCTCGACACAGACTGGGCACGGGGCAAGGAGGAGGAGCAAAGAGTTACTAGTTACCAGCCTTGGTGGTCACAAGAACAAAGGGCCGTTGGCATGAGCAAGGAATTCGGTTCCCGACTGCCATAAAAAAATGTATATAACCTATTAAACCCTTCTAAATTATCAGAGTTACTGTAAATTTTCCTCTGGGTAAAAGAATCACAGAAGGTGCAAATAAATCTCCCTCAAGTTACTTCTGAATGAGCTGCTGGAAGAGGCTGAAGGTGCGGTCCCAGAGCCCTTGCTTGTTTTTCGTGATAGGGTCGTGTTCGTAGGTGTACTTCTGCTCCAGTTCCTCAAGCTTTTTAAGCTGCTGACGAACCTGCTGCAGACTCTCCGCGACTATGGTGAACCTGGGAAGGCACAAGACACAGGGGTCTCAATCAGAAACAGTCCCAAGCAGCCTGGATTAAAGGGAATCACAGAAAACAAGTGGTTTTTACAGGCAACACACGTCGTACCTGCGTGCTGCATTCTGCACGGCAGGGAAAAAGAGAGAACAAGGCTGTCTCGGCATTAAGAAGCTCTTATTTGAGGAGAGAAAACTAACACGTGCTGAAAGATTACAGCCAGGGGTCAAAAACCTCTGCTACCACTGAGAGACCCCTGGGAAAGCTGGGTGGGGCCGAGACTTCTAGGGACTCTGAGACTCCAACTGACCTTTAAGGTAACTGGGATTTAAAGGAACAGGGTAAAGAGGAGGCAGCGGCAGGGGAGAGGGCAAGGCAGACGCTGCCAGAGGTGATGCAGGAGGCAGTGGGCAGCCCTTGCAGGTTTTATACTAGGACAGTGATGCTGTGCAGAGGGGAGCAGGAGAGCACAGCCCGGAAGCTATGGAAGCTACACAGGGAGGCGATGCTAGACGTCAGCGGGAGAGGAGGGAGCAAAGATCGTTGCTTCACTGAACTGAAAGGAGAAGGCAATATGCTCAATCTGGACCCTCAAAATATAAACCGAGGAGGAAACCTAGCAACTGCTCTCAAAGTTCCTTCTTCCTGACAGTAAACTGCCAATAGTGATGAGGCCTCTGAGCCAAGCCAGGCTGCGGCTATGGCGTTTTATTTGCCTGGAGTAAGGACAGAAGAAAATCTTCTCTCCAATGAAAAACATCTCCTTCACTTTGTGGTTTCATTCCGGGAATCTAGTTCAAAGCATTGAAAGGGTGGCCCTTGGCATGAAATGAAAAGACAGGATAATGGTGGGTGGGCAGTTTCTGCGGGGATTCGAACCCAGGGCTTCCCAACTTTGTTCAAGCACTGGCACAGGAGAAAACGACAACCTGTACAGCACAGTGGGGGATGCTGGAGGGCATCTGCTGTGACCTGAAGCAACCAGTAGGGGGCCCCAGACAGCCAGGGTCCTCCCTGGGCACCTGGAGGGCTCAGGGATCAGTGATTCTCAACGCGCACAGGGGCACAACTGGGCTGGGAAGCTCTGTTCTAACCACTAAGAAATTTGGGATATGGACAGGCAATTCACAGAATAAAAATAAATGCTGAAGACTAACTGAATCTTTTTTAAAAATAGTGGTTCAGAAAATAATCTCATGAGATCTCGGGTCCTCGGGCCCTTGGGAACTGTTCCAGGCCACCATCCCACCTCAAATGCACTCTGCTGCCACTTCTTCCATCCCCTCTGTTCTGTTGGCCCTCCCCTGCACTACACTAATATCCTCACAGTAGCCCAACTGGCCTTTCTGTCTCTCTTCTATCCTGCAAATCGCTGCCAGAGTGACGTTCCTAAATCAAAAATCAGAGAAATGAACCTCCACTTAAATAAAAAGGCTGCTTGGCTCACCAGTACCCACTGGACAGAGTCCTGCTGCCAGCACAGTATGAGAACCTCCAGGATCAGGCTCCAGCCTCTCGCCTGCTCAGCTCTCTTCCTGCCCTCTGGCAAGCCCCTCTCCAGCCAGCCAACGTGCGGCAGCAGGTACTGCACGAGCCAGCCTTTCCTCCTCTCTGCTCTGTCCATGCTGCTCTCCTCCCCCAGTCTACTCAAAGCGCTCCCCTTCACTCTCCAGGGTCAGTGCAAGACCACCTCCTCTCAGAAAGCTTTCCTGGTGACTCTTTCCTTTGTCCATCACAGAACTCTGGACGGACCTTTGTCAGAGCGCTGGCAACATGCTACTGCACAGAATCATTACCCCATCTGTCTCCTGCCTCCACACTGAGAGCTCCTTACTGGCAAGGACCAAGAACCACTCATCCTTGTGTCCCCAGGTCCTAGCCCAGTGCCTGGCATACAGCATTTAATAAATATTTACTGGATGGATGACTGAATGAATGGCCCATGACAAACTATTATCTCACAGAAGCCTGGACAATGCCTCAAGCTATTTTGTTTCTAATAAAACATCAGGACTCAAGTTGTTAAATGTATATGTGACAACCATGTTACTGGTGTTCTGGCACAGCCAACTGACGCAAGCCAGTGTACATGGATAGCAGGGAGAGGAATGCTCCGAACCAAGCAGAGCGTGGCTGAGTGCGGCTACAGACATGAACACTGTTGCGCTGTTTAGGCAAGTGTTTCCAGGGCAAGAAGAAGCTGGACTACATTAGACTCTAAACCAAACTTTTGACAGGGTCCCTCCAACGTACACGGCTCAAACGTGCACTTTATAAGCGTATATGATTAGCCAATCAGCAGCCAATTTCCCACTTTGGAGAATCGTACCAGTTCTGCAGCTGATCGAGGCAGGCGTTCGGGGGTCCCCCGATGCAGGCACTCTGCTGTCTCCGCTTCCACTCCACCAGCTCATCGTTAATCAGGGCTTTCTGGGTAAGTTCAGTGACATTCAACAACTCTATTATTTTGTGAACTACTTCCTAAAGGGAGAGGAAGAAACAAAGTGAAATAAACTCATCTTTAATCACTAAATTTTTAAAGATGTTATTTTAAAGCAAAGCAAATATCCTTTCATCTCCACTGGGGCTCTAAGCCAAGTGGTTAAAGCAAAATAATTTTTCCTCTATTCTAAACTTCAAGTCCATTATTCACAGTCTGTGACAAAAGCAACATGTTATTCTGGAGTGTGGATCACTACCTTTCTCTTATTGTCAAGCATTAAAAACATCTTCTGGAGCAACATCTGTTCTTGTTTCTGATCATTCTTCGCCACACCATTGGCTTCATGCTCTGCGAATTGGGAGAGACAGCAGATAAACATAAATGTAAAAGAAGACAAAACCGACTAAAGCCAACACCCACATACCTTTAGGAGAAATATGATCCAAATGCTATCTGGTAATAGGTCAAAGTTTGGTATTCTTTGATCTTTATTCAACAAAACAAGAAAAAATGTCCTAAGTACAAAAACTGGAGACAGTGAAAAAAAGGACTTGTTTTCAATGACCCAAATAAATTGGAAACATTACTGTCTGGCTCTTGAGTCACTGTCAGAATATTACCTATATGAACATAAGTGATGAAATTCAAAATCTCAGATAAAAAGTTTCCACAAAGCATTTCCGCAGCTTTGAAAGAGAGCAGATGATTAGGAAACAACGGTAGGTGAGGTTCCTTCCTCCCATGCTTTTACTCAAGTTACACTAGTGGCGCCTCCATATTAACCATGGTTTCCTCCAGTTGATTGTTAGGCTACAGCCGAACCCTACATGTTCTACACAACGCACGCTTTTGGGTTATTTCCAGTTGATGTCCTGTTGTCATTAAACACAAGCAACAAGAACAAAAGAGTGAAACTGCTTGAAACCATGAGCAAAATGCTGAACTTCTCTGTGGAGCATACACATGGCACTGGAACGCGTGAAGGAGCTTTAGGTGTTAGGGCAAGGCTGCTCCACAGACCCATCGGTCCCTGTCATCAGTGGGCTAGGCACAAGGAGTAAGCGAACAACACAGGACCAGTGGTTAGCAAGCTGGGGGCATGTTTCCCCCCAGGGAACACTTGGCAACATGTGGAGACAGTTTTGGTTTTCCCCACTGGGGATTAGGGGTCGGTTCTACTGCCATCTGGTGGGTAGAAGTCAGGATGCTGCGAAACATCCTCCAGCGCACAGGACAGCCCCCACAACAAAGAATTATTCAGCCCCAAATGTCAACAGTACTGAGGTTAAGAAACCCCGCCCTGAGTCATCAAGAGGCCAAGACCAGCAATTAAGAGTCATAAAATATTTGGCAAATATGAAGGAGTTCTCGCCTTCGTTATCTAGTGTAGACATAAAAAAATTACAGCCAATGGACACTGCTTCCAATGTGAACTCTTACCTCTGTTCTGCGAGGTTTTGCATTTAAAGTCATATTCATCTTGTAAATCTTCGAGGGTCTTGATTTCCTGCTCTATACACTACAAATAAAGACATACACAGGTTTTCCACTGATTAGCTTTCAAAGACTTTAGGAAACAGATTATTGCTATTATAGGACTGAGAAAATTATGGAAACCATCCTGCTCCCTCAAAGACGGATCAGACTTGCAAAATTCTAATCACATACATGAAATAATTTCTATTTCATTAGTAAGTGTATAATAACTTTTTTTAGAAAAGAAAATATATGGCAGGGCTGGCCTGGTGGCGGAGCGGTTAAGTTTGCACGTTCTGCTTTGGCAGCCCAGTGTTCGCCAGTTTGGATCCCGGGTGCGGACATGGGACTGCCTGGCAAGCCATGCTGTGGTAGGCATCCCACATATAAAGTAGAGGAAGATGGGCATGGATGTTAGCTCAGGGCCAGTCTTCCTCAGCAAAAAAAGAGGATTGGCAGCAGTTAACTCAGGGCTAATCTTCCTCAAAAAGAAAAAAGAAAATATATGGCTATTTCCAGATTGGGCCATTTGAATTCTACTTTAATGAAGTGTTTCCCTAGGAGGCTACAGAATAAAGTTGCTCCAAAGAATCTGGAGTTTGGAACGATGTGTCTGAAGCGCAAAGTCAAGGCCCTGCTGGTGTGACCCAGAGACCCACGGGAGATGGCACCCGCAGCTGGAGGGCCTTTTCCACAGACACAGGCCTGGTGGAGCAGACTCCTCATCCTTTCCCCCAAAGAACTCTAACAGTGGAGGGGAGTAAACGCATGCTCCGAGGGCGCCGAGGCAGCCCTCTGCTTCCATAAATTGTCATGGATGTTTTATTTAATCTGAAATGTATCAGAAGTTCTTCCAATGCAATGTTTTTCTTCCCCTTCCAATTCTGAGAACAAAGCAGGTGCATGAGGAAGTTGGGCCACTTTTACCTGGGGCTCTGTATAGCCCCAGCAACACCCCAATCGGAGAGGCGGAGACATAAAGGGCTATTCAGAGCAGTAAGATCTAATTTATTTGCATGATATTGCAAGGAAGAAAAGATAAGCTCAGTGTTCAGAAGTAATAACAGGGGCCATAAAAGTCTTTCGGCTCATTGGTTTTGCCAATTTGTTTATTTACCATTTGCAATTTCAGCAAAACTTTCCTTCTCAACATCTTAAAGGACTGAAACCAGTTACTATGGTTACACTACAGCAATTGAAACTTTTTTTTTCCTAGAAAAAGCTACAGAATAAATGGATACATTTACTCAATACTCACCATAACCTTGTCCTTCACATTTCTGACTCTGCTGTCAAGCTCCTTCTGTTTGTCTAACATCACAGTGCTCTGAATATTCCCCGACTGAGCCTGCAATGGGAGGTACGTGGTTACCAGCCATCACTTCCTCTGGCACATTTACCCGCTGCTTATGCTTCAAAGTCTAGGCCACAGCCCGTGCCCCACCTACTTCCCAGACCTTTCCCAACTTCCAACAGGCTTCTCACACGAGTGTCGACAAGAAACAGCTCAGTTCCCAAGGCCCTGGAAAACACTGGCTAACTGTTCACAAGGCTACAGAAAGATTAGACTCAGTTCATGCCTAAAATAAACAGTATTTCTGAAATTTTCCATTAATTCATACAGTCGCACCATTTCATGTAACAAATTTATTTCAAGGTTTCTGAAATTCTGTAGACAAGATTATTCTTATTAAGCCTGTAGTTACGTGTCTTAAAGCCTTGTGATTCACACTTGGGTCCCCAGACCAGGAGCATCTTACCACCTGGGAGCTTATTGGAAATGCAGAATCTCAGGTCCAAATTGATAACTGAATCAGAAACCCCATTTTGACAAGATCCCAGGTGATTCAGAGGCATATCAAAATTGAATGGCACTGCCACTAGAAATTTCAGTGAATATCTGCTATTTTAAAGTAATAACGAATAGCAACTCAGACACACTGAGGGTGTTTAGTCCTCATCCCTGATAATCAGAAGACCTAGACATGACAGCGTCTACTTGTTCATTACATTAGGCGCTCCATGATTTACTCATGTAGCATGACTTCCTAGGGACTAAGTCAAGGTCAGGCAATGTTCTAAGCCCAGGAGGGAGGGTGGAAAACAAGACGGCCCTGTTCTCAAAGAGATTAGACTCCAGAAAGATGCTAGTTCTGTTTAGACTTAAACCCCCCACATGGCTAAAACAGTGCCCATCGACCTTTCTTACACAGTGCCCTAGACAGCAGAGATTCTATGTGGGCATTTGTATATAACCAAATCTATCAGTCTTTTTCTTCTCTTATACCTGGATTTTCCCTCATATTAGAAAGCCCTTCCCTAGTGGCAGATTATAAAGGAGTTCATCCATTTTTTCCCTAGCACTTGCACGATTCCTTTTCTTTTTTTTACCTTTTAGATCTCTAATACATTTGAAGTTTATTCTTGTGTGTATTGTGAAGTATCAGTCTAACTGTAACTTTTGTCCAATTGGCTACGAAATTGGAAAATTTGTCTTAACAAATGTTCATATTTTCCCCAGTGCTTTGGGTTGTCGCCTTCACCATACACCTTTCCATGTGCACCTGGGTGTACATCCAGATTTTCTCTTCCTTCCCACTGGTCTTTGTGTTCATAAGCCTGAATGCCTGAACAATGTTTAATTACAGAGGGTTTATGGTACATCTAGGGATGAGATACATATGGGATATATAGTATCTCATTGCTCTACTTTGTCACAAGTTTCCTTGCTATTCTTGTGTGTTTATTTGTCATATGAATTTCATAGGTCCAGCAAACAACCTGCTATGTTTATTGGGATCACATTAAAATCATGAATTAACTCAGGGAGAGCCAATATCTTCATGATGTTGTTTTTAATTCTTATGCTTCTAATGGTTTTCTCTTGTCTAACTGCATTGGCCAACACCACCAACATAATGCTAAATCGCAGTGGCAATAGTGGACATCCTTGCCATGGTTCTGTCATACTAGTGTTTCCCGAATTAAGTAAGACACTGTCTCTAGAGCGGAGAGATGTATATTTCAATATGTTAAGGAGGCATGCATCAATTCCTATTTTATTGAATTTTTTTTTAATCAGAGATGAGTGTTGGATTTTGTCAGACCTTTCCAGCATCTATGGAGAGAAGCATATGCTTTTTCTCCTTATACCTATTTATACAATAAATCACAGTCATGATCTAGCCTTGTAATCTGGAATAAATCCTACTTGGTCACAATGTATTATTTTCTTAATATAATATTTAATTCTGATCCCTAATATTTCATTTAGAACTTTTACATTGATCCTCATAAATGAAATTGATCCATATTTTCTTTTTTGTTCTATCTTTATTAGGTTTAGGTAATCGAGTTATTCTTTGTTCTCAGAAAACTTCGGAAGTTTTCCTTCATTTTATACACTCTAGAAGAGCAGAAGTTCAAAGCATCTGAATTATATTTGCATAAAGTATGTATTCAAAATAGATTAAAATGATAGGTATCTCCAGGTGCCAACGTCACTAGGTGGCAAATGGGACTGCTCTGGCCACTAAGAATGAGCCGTCACCTTGAGCAGCTCCATCAGCCTTCCTGCCTCTGCAGGGAAATCTTTGCTTCTAAGCCAGCTAGACGTGGACGCCACATCCTGTGGGCTCTGGTAACAGCTGGGACACTTCACCCAGACAGAGGGCCCAGGCCACCGGAGGATCCTGACTTCCTGGTCCTCCTCCCTAAACTATCACGGGTTAGCTTAGTAAACAGGTATAAAGAATAACGGTTGTGAGAAGGCAGCTGCACTCCCAGCTACCACATTCCCTTCCTGCCATCACACTGGGAGATGCCTGGTAGAAAAATCTGGTGACTGGCAGAAGCCTAAGAAACTGCCCGCTCCAAACTTAAGCAGTAATCCATGCCCATTTCTAAAGCCCTTTGGTATCCTTTTACTCCTTCCTCACTCCCCACTCCATCCCTCTAGACTACTCCCATCAGTTAAGCGGCTACCCAGCTGGTACCTTACCATCAGGTACTTAAAAAATATCACGAAGACCTCTTCACACTTTCGATTCTGATACTACTTCAAGGGTGAGTCTTTAACTTTTTAATTTTCTGACAAACTAAGAGTAGTGAAACCACAAGAACATCAAACATTAAAGTTGGAAGCGGAGGCTGGCCCTGTGGCCAAGTGGTTAAGTTCACGTGCTCTGCTTTGGCAGCCCAGGGTTTCGCTAGTTCGGATCCTGGGCACGGACTTGGCACCGCTCGTCATGCCATGTTGAGGCCACATGTCACAACTAGAAGGAACCACAACTAAAAAAATATATACAACTATGTACTGGGGAGATTTGGGGAGAAAAAGCAGAAAAAAAAAAAAACAAGATTGGCAACAGTTGTTAGCTCAGGTGCCAATCTTTAAAAAAAAGTTGGAAGGGATCTTAGCAGTCAGCAACTCGTATTTTCTCATTTCACATCGGCACCTCCAGAGACCTTGTTTGGACAGTTTTAATTAGAATTCGGTTGCTCACACCCAGACCAAAGGAAAATCCGCTCAGGAAGACTGTTCTCTTCAAGTGAATGTGCAGCCGTCCAAGTACGCGGCTGTGTGAGCCACTCACTGGGGGTCAGGATGCCCTCCTAGTCCGCCTCACAGATCCGAAAACTGAAGAGAGATTAAGTGACAACTCTAATGAATGGGTTTTAGAGTCAGAAAATTCTAGGTTTAAATTCCACATCTCATTAGCTCTGTGGCCTTGAGCAAAGTACTTGATGTCTAACCCTTGGTTTTCTCATCTGTAAAATGGGGATAAGAATACTACCTTCAATGATAGTTTTGAAAGCATTTATTCAAATGAAATAATGTTTATAAAGTGCTTAGCATAGGGCCTGAGACATAAGCACTCAACATATGGTAACTATTATCACTCAGGACCATGAAGGTGGGACAGCAAAGGGAAGCCTAGATCCACTTCATGTCCTCCCCTCCAATCTGAAGGAAATGATCACCACCCGCTGTGGTGGACCCTATGGACTTAAATTTTGTCCATATATATAATTTTGTCTTTTTCACCACAAAAAAAAGAAAGAGAAAAATCTTAGTGTGCTATAATGGAAGCAGACAAAACAATCACAGTTTATAAGAAGTATCTATGCATAATATAATATTCTCTTAAACATATTTTCTAAAAGCTCATCTATTAAAACAAAAAGGTAATGGGAACAATACCTTCCTAACCCGACATTTCTAAAGAATTCTGAGCTCTCTAAATGCTCTGAACTGACTCTGAATTTTGCATGTTTTTAACTTGCTGAATTTCTCCAATCCCCATGCACCTATCACACAGTTTCAACAATTATCAACTCATGGACGCTCCCTACTCCTCTGGCCCCAAAACTGGGTTATTTTGAAGCAAACACCAGACTTAACATCACTCCATACATACAGACATCAGTGTAAAGAGAAGATATATTATTAAAACGTAGGTACTTCAACAAGGGGGAAAAAGGCAAAGAAATGTTCCTACATTTCCCAGCCAGTAGTAGGCTAGATAACTTTGGAGAGGAGGCCCTACTGTGCCTTTTCCCTCTCCCTGACACCCCTAGACATCCAGGGCCTTCCCTCAAACCCCAAGAAGGCCTTGCTTCTCTTGCTCTCAGCTGGGCAGTCAACTAAACTTCCTCCAAGGTGCTCACCAATAACTCAGGTGTCTGCTGAGAGGCTTAAAATGGACCTCTCCCCAGGTTACCTAGGTTTTTAAGGGAGAGTCAAAGGATGACAAGCCTTCGAGACCCAAAGCACACCCAGGTGATGGGGCTGATCTGGGAAAGCAGAAATCACCTACTCTGCCTCCCAATGCTGAGTCTGGGCCTTGGGGCCAAATGTGAGAGAAATGCTTGGGTAACCAAGGGAGTAGTTCATTCTTCTGCTGGTCTCTGCTCTTGGCCATCCTCTCAAGTCTATTTGAGGTACCAGAGAGGCCCGTTGCATAATACTGTTAAGACGAAAATCCCACATAATGAAGATATCCTGCTGAAAATCTCCCAGGTTCGTGCCATGTTGAAGACAGGCTCACCTTTCTCAGAGGAGCCAATACAGCCAGGTTCTCCTCCAGCACTGATACACACCTTTGTTCGCCAGGCTGGATACAGGTGAAGTAGCCAGCTTGAGTTTAGAACAAACGTACTGAATATCTTGAAACGCTTAGCTCAGCAAGGTGCTTTCAGAGTGACAGGGAGACAGGAACTGAATGCCCGGGGAAGCAGCAGATTCACAAGGACTGGGGCAAACGCTCAGAAAGTGCACGGAGAATGGCATTCACCACCACCACTTAAATTCTCTCTCTCACTCTCCCTCCCACCATCTCACAGTTCACTTGTTAGTTATCACTGAAATGCACATAGCACATGTTCCCCTGGGTACCCTGGCATTCTCCCCCTCATACTGGAATGGTCTCAGCCAGAACAACTGATACCATGGTAGTTTCACAACTGTCTGCCTGCTGGGTTGTTCCCACCACCCCATCCCTCAAGAAAGGAATGAATGCCAGGGCGACTTCAAAAAACTGCTGAACCCTGATGGCCAGGGAGGTTTGTATTAGGATTAGTAAAATCACGATCAAAAATCTTGGTACTAGTACAACTGTCTCGTTTGCTGTTTGGATGTCTGAGATATCTAACAGGTACCTCAATCCTATTCAAACCAAACCTCTTGATTTCCCATCAATCTGTTCTTCTCCAAAATCTATTGCACACTGAAAAACCCTACTCCTGCCGCTTCCCTGTCTTCCCCGGCTCAGTAAACAATATCTCCAAGTGACTCATGTCACAAATCAGTCATCCTCGATTTCTCACTTCCACGTCTGACCCTTCAATATAAGCCCTACTGGTACCCTGTCCAAAACACAACCTGATGCGTCCCTTCTTCCCACCTGAACCGACCGCAGCTCGCTGCGTGCCCTTCCACCTCCTCTCCCTCGGATGCCGCAAGAGCCGGTTACCTGTCTGCCTGCCTCCTGCCCCAGCACCTCCGAGCAGCTTCCTGACCCTGATCTAAAGAAACCACCTCATCCCTGGACACTCCACTACTGCTGACACAGCATCCTGCTTTACTATCTCCATAGTAACTATCACTATCTGAAAGGACTCTCTCCCTCACTAGAAGGACTTGCATTAGATTAGCCTCCTTTCTTAAAGCCTGGGTCTATAAAATCTCTCTATCTCATTTTCCCCACTTCTTGGGGCTAGTAAACTAGTGGGCTATTCACCACTGCCTTGAACAGGACCTCAATAATATTCGCTGGATGAATGAATTAATTTTTATTTTATTATTATCTTTAGTGTTCGATTAGAAAAAAAATACCTGATTAAATCTCTGAGCATTTTCCAGGATCTTCCTTTCCTCCTTCAGACAGCTGCAGATGATCATAGACATCTGTATTGGGTCTTCTTGAAAATTATCCTAGATATGGGTTGTTAAAATAAAAATAAATTTCAAAATGGTTAAACCATTACATATTGTAAATCAAAATGAATTTGTTCATATGCACTAAGAAACTTTGTCTTGAACTTATTAAATTCTACACAAGTTATTTTTGGTAAAATCAAAATACACTTTTCAAAAGTTATGACAAAAACTGCTTTAACTTTCCAACTAAGTGCAAGTATCTAAATTATTTCTTGATTAAAAAACCAAGTATTTTCAGACATGGTTCCTATAACATTTTTACTTTCATTCCTATTCTTCTTGAGCCCAATTATCTTCCGTTAGGATCTTAAGACAATGCAAATGACACAAAAATTATCCATGATATTTCTCAATTAATTCATCTGTTGGTCTGTGCTTTGAATTAGACCAAAGATATTCTTCTCAGTTTTTCCATTTCCTCATCAAATCTAGTTTGCAAAAGACTGGCAATCATGGCTCTTTATAACAGATATATTCAAGCCAAGTCTGTAGGAGAGCAAATTTCTGTAAAGTTAATCTGACCTCCCCACTCACTGGTATTATAAAATCACAGATACATTCACCAGGGGAAAAAAATAAAGCTTCTAACTACCTAAGCTGAACAGTTTGGTTGTGTTGTATGAAGCAAAAAAACCATAGCGCTCACCTCTATTAAAACAGGAAATTTCCATTCATAGAGAAATAAATATGGTAGCTGGGCTCATAGGAGGCTGGGAGTACTTCTGAAGAACTCCTAAAACCTTGCAACACATTCTCTCCTGCCTGGAACTCCCCTGGACTTTCTCCTCCATGGGAGAGAACTCCAAAAGGTCTGGTTCCAGTTTACCACCTCTCTATTGGGCCTCAGGGACGGCAAGCCTTCCTGGACTCATTCTTCAACTGTATACCAAGGACTCAGACTGGACTCATCAGCAAAGTTCCTCTGAGCTTCAACACATTACTCCAGCTCACTGCTCTTAAAATGTAACTCTCTATCTCCGGTTTAAATGTCAACAACTTTTAATAAAACAAAGTTAGAGCATCACATTTTTCTCAGAACTACTGACACCTAACAGCTGACACACTTAAACCTGAAAACTCCTTATGTGATTACAAAATGAACTGATTTTTTACTTATGCTAAAAAATATTAGCCACATAAAGGGAGTTCATTTATAGTTTCTGAAACTTTTCTAAATATCAATGAGCATGTGCTCAATAGTAGTTGCTGTATGAAAAAAACTCTCTCATGTAAAGAAAGGAACATTTTAACTAAAATGCAAAAAGACAAGGTCATACCTGAAGATTGCGTTTGCTTTTCCTTATGTTATGCTGCAACAAAAAATTATTCTCCAAAGAAAAGCGACTGTATTGATCATCCAGCTGTGATAGAAGGTCATGGAAACGGATGGTGGCAAATGAAACGTCATTGGCGGCATGCTCCCTAGGACATATGAAATTTACACATTTCATTTAGATACTTTTTTAAACAGACAAAATAAACATTGCATTCTGCATTAAAATTATTAAAAAATAATTTTAAGTGTTTTCTTAGGTTTTGTTTCCTTCTTTTGAAATTGACATTGCTTTTAGCAGCAGTTTGTACAATATTCCTATCACATAGCGTTAGCACTCCAAGTGAAAAACTCCAAGTGAAAAAATTCTAGAACTCCAAGACTGTGCACAGAACTCTTAATGGTAAATATCTCTGGAGGGGAAAAGTCAACAGGGGCCTTCACTCTCTACATCAAATACTTTCAGAACATTTAAAATTTTTGCAATCAGCAAAGAATAAATTTTAGAAGAGAATACAAAACAGTTTTAAGAGATATCACCTTAATTTTAGTACCTTCCTCCTATTTCTAATCAACGTTTTACCATAATTTGGCTTTAATTATTTCTTTTAACTTACTTCTTTCTATAGCCTAGATCCTAATTTGGAAAATAACTGGCATCAGCATTAGCCAAGTTGCCTCAGGCATTTAGGAGTATGTATCATAATTAAATGCACCCAACTACATAAAAGTTAAGGACTAACATATTTAGAATTGTAGACGGACATACCATTTTTCAAATCAACACACTTTTCTCCAACAGATAATCCCAATGGCCACTGATGAAATTCACCTTTTAGTCAATGTGGCTCCAAGTCACTTAAATAACAAGTTATTTTAAAAGCGTAGACAAACGTCTTCCTCCATCAAGTGGGTTCTCCTTACCAGTCTTGCTTTTCTAGCCACTGTGCCAGGTACTGTCTGATTTCCATGGGGAAACTGTCATCATAGAGCTGGTGAACCTGCTCCAGGAATTTGGAGTCAAGCTGCTGAAGTTCATACCACTGGGACATCCTATAGGGAAACAGAGCACAGAGCGTGAAGGGAAGCCCACGGCTCCAAAGAAAGCACAGCTAGCACTGTGCTTATTTTAAATATCTTGCTTAACATATTATTTAAATGGTGTCTACATTCTAAAGCCTATTTTTTTATTCAGTTTTGGGGTCAATACTTTTTTCACCTCCAGGAAACACATCTTCAGGTCTTTGCTCAAATGTCAGCATATCAAGGAAGCCTTGTCTGGACACCTTATTTAAAGTGACCCCACCTGTCATCCTGGAAAAGACCATCCCTCTGCCCTGATGTATTTTTCTCCATAGCACTTACCATCATCTGACCTACCACATATTTTCTTTTTTACTTTGATTACCATCTGTTTTCCCCACATGACCGGAAGGATTTTGGGGGTGGGGTTGCTCAGGGCTGCATTCCCAGAACAATGGCTGGCACACAGTAGGTGTTTAATAAGTATGCCTTTAAAATGAATCTGCACTTTTATCAAATAAATAAATAGAAAGCATTATTTTTTTTTTTTTTTTAAAGATTTTATTTTTTTCCTTTTTCTCCCCAAAGCCCCCCGGTACATAGTTGTATATTCTTCGTTGTGGGTCCTTCTAGTTGTGGCATGTGGGACGCTGCCTCAGCGTGGTTTGATGAGCAGTGCCATGTCCGCGCCCAGGATTCGAACCAACGAAACACTGG
Source organism: Equus asinus (assembly GCF_041296235.1). Classification (NCBI taxonomy): domain Eukaryota; kingdom Metazoa; phylum Chordata; class Mammalia; order Perissodactyla; family Equidae; genus Equus; species Equus asinus. Next base: position 127,376,988 of record NC_091793.1, read on the forward strand.
GCCGCCTGCAGCGGAGCGCACGAACTTAACCACTCCGCCACGGGGCCAGCCCCTAGAAAGCATTATTTATTTAGATTTGCTTTAGGACAAATGATACGAACTCTCCAAAAACTGCTCTCTTACAAATCACAATACATTTGTAATCTAACCCAAAGAATTTCAACAGGTATTCTACAATTTTTGATTCATATACAAAATGAATTATTTTTGTTATATACCTTTTAAAACATACATTTTCTTCTTTGTCTTCTGCAAACAATAAATCTGGCGCAAAAAGTCTTAAATCTCAATAACGATTTTTAAAGGTTGAAACAATATTGTTAAATGTAATCTGAAAGGACAAAGTAATACTTTCTCTTTAGATAACTGTAAGCCAAGTTTACATTGCAGTTCTGAAGATTAAAAACACAAACATGTGATTTAAGGGAGTCCTAACATCCATCAGGAAAACGAAGAGCCTCTCACCACCACAGCGTAACACAGGATATACATCAGCGCCAGGCTGGCAATACTCAGAGAGGACATAAGCAAACCTTGTCCCACCAGGCCTCTGAGGAAGGGCCCTGGATCTTCAAGCAGGGTGTGGGAGAGTGTGTGCACACTTGCCGGCGAGCACACATCTACAGACACAAGGTCATGTCAACTTCACAAATTTCCTTCTGAAGGAAGGAGATAACCAAATGAAAGTAAGGTTATGGTGTGACTATAAAGCTAGTGACCACCACAAATACCAGTAGAAACGGACCCATGCCCATCCTTTGGCACACTTGCTGTAGAAATTTGATTTTTCACTTCAAATTGATTCTACCTGAGTGGAAGACTTCAAATCTGCAGCTCTCTCCCTCCCTGCTAGGTGTCTAATAAGGATGTGCCTAAAACAAATATGCTGAGCAGAGTGGGAGCCAGCCGGGCTGCAACACCTCTTATCAGGTGAGCGACCTCAGGCAACACACATCCCTAGTGACGGGTGGTTGTTAAGAGTGGAGGAGTATAGATGCAGCACCTGGCATAGAGCAGGTGATCAATAAGTTCATGTTCACAAACCTAGAATCCATCTCACCTTCTCACAAAAGCAGTGAGTGGCATGACCGTTCCCCCAGTCACCGGCTCAAATCCCAAATTTAGGTTGACTCCTTCCTCTCCGGTCCCAAGACTTCTTACCTCCAACACTGTTTCCCAATCAAGCCTCCTGCTGCACATGGGTTGGACCACATCACTCTCTTGCTCAAAGTTGCTAGAGTTTGCCCATTCCTAGGCTGATTTCCACCCCGACCCTATTTTCATTCATCAACAAAGCAACCCAATCACCAAATTATCTTTGGGTTTTTGGCTATGCCCAACAGTTTTGCTTTGCTCCAGCTGTCACTCACCCTGAAAACAGCCTCCCCACAAATTTCTGCCTCTCTAAATCCTACCAGCACTCAAAGGTAGGGACAAATGCCTCTTCTTCGGTAAAGCTGTCTGAGCCTCACCCAGAGACAATTAAGCTCTCTTTGACTTCTATCTCATTGCAATTAGAGCATCAGTCCCCATCTTCCTTATAAATGATGTCCTTCCTCTATGATGTCTCCCCTGCATGATGTAAGCAAGCTCCAGAATTGCTGGGACCATGACTTTTTTTTTTCTTTTAAACATCCTCTGCTCCTTAGACAGTGTCCTGCCCATAGTAACGCACTCAGTAATAATCTGTTGAATTGAAATCTAGCACATTTCAAATTGAATTAGAAAGCAAAGGGCAAACCATATTATGGTTCAACAAGTCTGTGTCTTGCATCCTCATGGAGCAACGGTGGCACACTAGATTGTGCTGGAGACCCAAGTCTTATTTCTGCCTCATTAAAACCACCTCTCCAACTGATAAAAACAACATCCAAAGCACAATCAACCACACACCTATATATTCACCCCCAAACTCTTCAGTGCTAATCAGAATTTTTCTTTAAAGACTAACTATATTATTTGAGGGTTTGCAAAAACTAAGTATCATTTTCATATTCCAGGAACACATTCAGCTCCTTCATCCTTAAACATAGATGTATAATTAAGTTCCAAAGCCATGCACTCATTCATTCATTTCCATGAACATTTACTGACCTGCTACCTTGTGCCCCAGCGAAAGGCTGGGGATTCAACCCGAGCAGCAGCTACACACAGCACGTCAGATGCCAAGACTGTTGGGTTTGCATGCACCGGGCGCTAGCGCCTAACCTCGACAGCCCTCTGGGAGTGACACAGCGTAAACGAAAACTTTCTGCGAAAAGGAAAAAACTTTTGACTGTGGTGGAAAGGGGCAGGAAGGAGGGGAAAGGGAGGGGGAAGGGGGAGATCCAGTATTTTCTGACGAAGAATTCTATTTTACAACACATCTTTACTGCCAGAGCACGACAGGCAGGGGTGACCAGGCCATCACCAAGGACAGCACCTGGGATACTTGGGACGCGTTCTTTCTGGGACGACGGATTCACCAGTCAGCACTGCAAGCCGGTCCTCACCCGTGTCCGGCTGCCCGGCCCCCTGAACGCTGGTCCCGGCGCGCCCCACCCATGCACCCGGAACCTCACGCCCACTCACTCTGCGCGCCCGATCCGGCAGGCTGGGCGGGGTCGGGGAGCTACTGCCTCTCCCGGGAGCTCGGGTCGCCTCGGCTCCGTCCCGGGTGTGAGGGGCGTCGTTCCGGGCAGCAGCCGGGAGTCTCTGGAGACTGTGCTCAGGAAAGCGAAAGTACCAGCCGGAAGAAAAGGCCGCGCCCGGCGCCCCGCCTCCTTCCGCCTCCACCAATCACCGCGCGACTGCCGCACTCGGCCAATGGGACGCAGCTGTTCCGCGGGCGCGCCGCCTCCCCCCGGGGACCCGGAGCTCCACCAACCAGCTAGCTCCTTCCTTAACCTTCCGGTAGGGTCCCCACGTGGGTTACGTGAAGTTCAGCTTTGTGTTGCAACTTGGCCGAGTGGTGGTTATGTTTACATATTTTAGAGAACTAAAAGGAAGTTCTGTGTTTGCGGGGGCCCAAACTTGAAGATCCCTGCATTAACCCCATATTTGGGAACCCGAGGCAGAGGACACAGGTGGGCACGTTGTCATTCTAGAAGCTTGGCTTGGCAGCTGACTTCCGTGTGGCTAAATTCAGGGGATGCGTTCTGTCTTCACGTTGCTTGACCGCTCTGGAACGTTCGGCACCGCTGACGCCTCCATTCTTCAACACTTCTTCCTTGGCCATGGAGCGGACACCTCCTCTTTGCTTCTTCCTCCTTCTCCGGTATTCTTTCTCCATCTCTGCTCCACCACCACTACCAAACCATTCAATGTTAAGTGTTGTCAGGGTCCTGATCTTGGTCTGCTTTTCCTACACTTCTCACGCTGACCTGTGATGACCTCACCCACAGCCTCAATTTCCTTCTATTTATGGAGGGCTTCTACATGATTATCCTGTCCACACGTCTCTTCTGAGCTCCACACCCACTGTGCAGCCCTGCTTGCTTCTCCACTTGGATGTCTGGTAAGCTCTGCAAACTAGTTATGTTCAGAACCAGCTCACCATCTTCCTCCTCATACCTGCCCTTTTACTAGAAATGGCACATACCAGTAGAAGTCATCGTTGACATTGCCTTCTCACCCCCCACACCTGGTCCTCAAGCCTTGTTGATTCTTCCTCCCAAATATTTCTCAAGTCTCATCTCTTCTCGCACCATCTCTTATGCCATCCCCCCCTTTTCTCTCATTTGGAATATTGCAGGAGATTTCCAATGGCTGCCCCACTTCAGCTCTCAACTCCCTTTTAATCCATTCTCCACGCAGCAGTTTGAGTGATTTTTTTTTTTAATTCAAAGCAGATCGTGTATTTGCCAACTTAAAAATTCCTATGATGGGGGCCGGCCCGGTGGCGCAGTGGTTAAGTTTGCACGTTCCGCTTTGTCGGCCCAGGGTTCCCCAGTTCGGATCCTGGGTGCAGACATTGCACTGCTTCACAAACCATGCTGCGGCAGGCGTTCCACATGTAAAGGAGAGGAAGATAGGCATGCATGTTAGCTCAGGGCCAGTATTCCTCAGCAAAAAGAGGAGGATTGGCAGCAGATGTTAGTTCAGGGCTAATCTTCCTCAAAAACAAAACAAAAAAAATCCTATGATGGCTTTTCTTACAAAATCCAAATTTCTTAACAGAGCCCACAAAGCCCTGGTTCCCTATCACATTCTTTAAACCCTTCTTGTGCCACCCTTTCATTTCCTTACTTCAGCATTTTTGTTCTTCAAATAAGTCAAGCTCTTTCCCCAAACTCAAGGCCTTCTTAGCAGCAGTTCTCCATTTGAAAAGCCCCTTGACCAACAATCCGCCTGCCCCAACTTCTTTGCTGGCTAACTCATCTTTTATGTTTTAGCCAAAATCTCAGCTTCAAGGTCGCTTCCTCAGGTAGGCATCCCTGAGGCCAGCCGAGACCAGATCTTCTTGGAATGTATAAAACCAGTTGGTTCCTTCCTGTAGGTGGAATTTGAAGCAAGCCTTGCATAGTAAGGTAACTTTGGGTAGGAAAAGGCTCTAAATAATTCCCCAGGGATATGCTTATATGAGTGTCTATTATAGTTTTTTCTCATCCTATATCCATACGCTCCTTCTTCTTGTCACATATGTACCCTCACAAAGCCAGTACTGAAGTGGTGATAGCAATGACTCTTGGTACCAAAGTAGCAGCCTTCTGTGGAAAGAGATGCGAGGCCACCAAAAAAGAGCCCTTCCCCTCCCACTCACCTGCACCCAGACGATGCTTGAGAAAAGCTGACTCCAGGAAGGGTAGATAATGTGTTACAACTATTTTTTTCTGATGCTGGAAAACTTGCCCAGACACTAGCTTCAATACTGATGGGGGAATTAACATCTGCAAATAGTATGTTTCTCTTTGGCTCCCCACATCCTGATGGTCATCAAGTTCGGTGGACGCTCCCTTCCCTCTGCCTTGATCCTCCTGAGTTTTATCATCATCGACAACAGTGTACCATAGACCTTCGTCACTTCAGAACTGGAATGCTACAATAGACAATAGACACCAGGTAGACTACCTCCTTCCTGTCCCTTTCCCCTCCGCTATATTTGCCAAATTAAATTCTCTAAAACACCGCATTTATATAGTCATTCCCTGCTCAAAAGCCTTGACAACTCTCATTGCATTTATGATAAACACAAACTTTGCTGGTCTGGATGCTCCACAGAACGTCCCTACCTTCCTTTCCAGCATTGTCTCCCCTTGTCCCATTACACAACTAAACTCTGTCCCCCACTCTCCCCTCACGCTTTTAATTTTCCTGTTTCTGCCCCTTCGCACATACTATTGGCAAGCATTGCACATATGAAATGGCAAGTCCTGCCTTCTACTCTGTTCATTTGTCAAATCCTTGCCCAACTTCTAAAACCAAGCCCAAATCCTGTAGTCTCCTTCTGGAACCACCTCAACCTGTGGTAATCAATCTGGTCTCTGATATTATATGATATATGTCTCTGTTTATGTTGACAATCACCACACACTCCCTTATATTGTGGCTTTTGAAGCGTCCAAATCTTATCCCTCCAGGATTCTAAGTTCCTAGAAGACAAACTATATATAAGTGTGACTATTTAACATACTGACTGCTTAAAGAGCAACCAAATCAAAAATCAAACCAAACCAAAAACTAGAGATCCAGAAATGACAGACCCAGATACATGATGATGCCTTTACAGCAGTCAGCTTTGGAAGCTATATCTCTATACCAACAAATGTCAACTTTGCAAAAGACACAAACCTAGGAAAAATAGCTAACACCATGTCTGGTAGATTGTATTATTTTCAGTTATTTTCTTTCCCTTCCCACCCCTTGCCATGGTTCACTAAGGGTGGAGTGTACCTCCCCATGCACTGCCTCTGGCCTTGGCCATGTGACTTGCTCTGACTGATGGAATGTGAGATGTGATGTACACTGCAGCTGACCTAAGAGTCTGCATGTTCTGTGTGATGGGCTGGTCCTTGAGAGCTCCTGCCTTGCATGAGGAGACGTGGGCTCAAGCAGCTGCTGCTCCTCCAGCCTGAGTCCTGGATGGAGAGATGTGTGGGGTCCCCTGAACCTGCCACCTGGGGCAGAACTGCCACACCCCACCCACATGCCCATGAGTGTTTGTTGTCATTGTTGTAAGTCACTGAGATTTTTTTTTTTTTGCCACTGAAATAGCTGATTAATTCATAGACGACAGAATCAAAATTCTAAATTATCTTAACAGGCTAGAATGCTGCTGGGCTGAAACCAAATGGATAAAACTTAAAACACTAAATGCAAAGACCTGTATTGGGTCTAAAAAAAAAAAGAAAGCAACAAATGAGAGGGTACTCTTTGTTGCCAGGGCCCAACTTCTGAATACTTCTCAACACTTCATCTAGTTATTCACTAGCAATCAATCAGAAAGGCAGGTAAAGTGAAACTTACTATTTGCCATCCTTTAACTGGTATATATGCAAAGGAGAATCAAGGATGGTGAGGAGTCTAGAAACCACATTAGATGAGTAATTGAAAGCACTGGAGTTATTCATAAATTCACATGATGTTACAGTGGAAAGACTCTTAGAAACCCAGACCTCCTATTTGGAGCAAATATATTTTTGCTGGGAGAAAGGAAGACAGTATCATTCCTATTCTTCATTCGCCCTTCTTTTATTCCCAATCACCCAGTTGTATTTAGTTACTTACATTTTTAATAACTAGAAATATAAAGAAAACAATGCAGCCTACAAGTCAAAGCAAAAAGATATTATCAGTGACATAATTCTCATTATAAGAAATTAGGAAGGATCTCCTGGTAGATTGTTTTCAATAACAGCCACATTATTTCCTTCCCTCTATTCACACTCTTTTGCAATGTGACTCTGTAGCTCCTTCCAGGAAGAGATGGGGACTATTTCCCCACTCCTTGAATCCGCACTGGCTTGTGACTTGCTTTGACCAATATTATGCAGCATACATGACACTGTCATTCTGAGCAGAGGCCTCATGGAGCCTTGCATACCCCACTCCCAGAACTCTGCCCTGCCTCCATGGCAAGTCAGACAGCCTGCTGTAGGATGAGAGCAGAGACCACAGCTGAGTCATGGAGCTGCCAGGGCTTAGGCCTCAGACGTGTGAGAGCGCCCAGGCAAATCAGACGGCCTGACCCAGAGGAGCAGAACAGCCCAGCCCACCCTAGACTCACAGGCAATGATAAATGGTTATTGTCTTACCCCCCCCCACCCCCCCGAGTTTTGGGGGTAGTTTGGTTTGTTATGTAGCAATAGATCACTGATACAGATCTCATGGGGGGAAGCAAAGCATCCCACTACTGCATCACAAACAAAATTCCTCAAGTGGTCCAGGCTGCTTGGCCTCCCCCGACCACCAATATTTTCCTTGCGGTGGAGGATCTCTCCTCCCCGAGTAGTGCACGACCCTGTATGTCTTTACTACATCCCCATGAACAACTTACTAACTCTGTCTTCTTACTTTACGCCCTTGGTCTGCTTCAAAACGGCAGCTCAAATCTAATGAAAAAATTCATAGTAAATGTTTAAAGACTTTCCCTCTCCTCCCTGCACCCATCCTGCAGTTAAGAGATATTGTTCTAATGTTGGTAGTCATGTTGGTGACCTAAATATCCAGTAGGAGGAATTACACTTAGTGTAAGCCATAGTTGTTCATCTGGGATATATGGAATTGAAATAAAGGATTTCTAAAATTCCCTACAGTTCTCTGGATTTTTGATATTCATATGATAGAATATCAAAGTTATGCTTTCAAAGAATGTTTAGTGACATCAGAAAATACCCACTTATAAAATTAAATTAAAATGCGGGATAGAAAACAGACAGTATTATCCTGTTCCTGTAAGAATATAGAGAAATGGAAACACTAAATGGAAATACATTCAGACAAAGAAAAAGAGAAAGAGAGAGAGGCAGGAAGGAAAATATTTGAAAATGTTAATATTTCTGGGTGGTGGTTACTTCTTTATAATTTTCTTTTTCTTTTTTGTCCAAAAATGTCCATAACGAGAACCATTACATTCGTAGTGCCAACATCCTCAGGAAGGCCTTCTGAAGTCCTGTGCTTTCAGGAGAGCAGCGCAGGGCTGCGAAGGATGGGGACACTGCGGGAGCGGCGGGCGCTCAGCTGTTTGAATGGTTTCCAGAGCAGCCGGCTGGCGCGCGGCGGGAGGGACGCGGCTGCTCAGAAGAGCCGTCCCACGTGCTTTCGGGGAAATAGCCGGAGAGCGAGAAGGAGAGGGCTTGAGAGGAAACCGAAAAGCGAAAGCAGAGCAGGAGGGAGCAGTGCGCAGGCGCGGTCCGGGGCTTTCCCCGCTGGCCGCCCGCCCAGCCGGCGGTTCCTTCCTGCGGCCTCCGGGAGGGCGGGGCCCGCGCGCTCAACCCGGGGCCGGCCAGCGCCTGACCCCCGCCTTCCCTGCGGGCCAGTCCAAGGTAGCGGCTGTGCACGAGATGAACGGCGGAGGCGGGGCTGGGTGCTCTTCACTTTAGAGGGAGGGAGGGAACATTTTCTAACTGCTTAAGGTGCTGGAAACCTTACCCATCCCGCTTCCATCTTTCCTTTCTTCCGTTGGCCTGGAGACATACCTTTTTTCTCCCTCACTTCTCTGTGTACACAGTCTGCACGCTAGCTCAGATCTTAGTGGTCTTTCAAGCTCTGACCCTCACCCTGCTGGGGTTGCTGCCCTTAAACCTGAGATGAAGGTGGGGAGCTGGCTGTTTCTTTAGCTGTCATTTTGCTAGATCTGCAAAGGGGGCTTTCCTCTTTCTCCCAGGGTCTTCATGCCCCCTGTCTTCTCTCTTACGGTGATGATAAGAACGAGGCCAGAGTCCAATAGGGGTTACCGTGACCACCTCAAGGCTGATCTACGGGCAGAAATAAAAAATTACATTTTAACTTTGACTGTCATCAGGTGGCTGGAGAACAATGCAGTAGTCTTGCCCTGCAGTTAGGACATTTGGAAGCCCCAGCACAAGATACACTGTAGCTGGAAAGGGCCACCAATCAGAACTGAAGTCAGCCTTAACTTTGCCCACTCTGTACCTTTTGTCTTTAAAAACAAGCCACCCCAAGACAGAGGGGGGGCTCACCTATCAACTTGCGGGTTGAGGTGAACTTCCCCGGTTTGCAAACCTTTAAGAAAGCTTCTCTTTTCTGTAAAACTTAGCTTTGCCTTGTAAAGCTGCTCATTTTGGTTAATGGTGATTATACCAGAGGGAGTGGAGAATAGTTTAGTCACTAGACGATGATTTCAAAAGTTGGGCAGGCCCAGAGAAAATAGTTTGGGCCCAGAAAAAATAGTTTGGGCCCTGCCTATGTGGGTGACTTATTGAGTGGTTCTGGGAGGCATGGACGGGGTTTCATCAGGCTCCGTTTAGCTACTCTTAGAGGGATCTACTTAGGGTGGCCTAGGGACCAACCTAGGACCTCCAGTGTGTGAGGGGACCCACCTTACTGGACCACAGCCTCTGGTCTCCTGTGAGAGTGAGCACCAGCCTCCATGGCAGCAACAAACAGGCCTGCGAGTGTACTTTACATAATTCCCACAATGCTAACAGACCTTTATTTTCCCTTGGAAGGAGAGGACAGGACCAGCTATAGAATTTTCAGGGCCTAGCACAAAATGAAAATATGGGACCCCTTATTCAAAACTTACTAAGAATTTGGAAAATGCAACAGCACAACACTAAGCTCAGCGTGGACCCTTCTGAGAGCTCCGCCCTGTGGGACTACACAGGCTGCACAAGTCTGCACAGGCTGCTGAAGTCCCTTCAGGGGAGTTTGGGGGAGGGGAAATTTCTTCTGTAGAAACCTTGTTACATATTTACTTAAAAGAAATGAAAACTTAGATATAATGAAGCAACAAATTATACCACCACCCCTTCCTAGGGCACTTCCAATAAAACCCAAAGACTTCAGCTTTCCCTCTCGAGCCCTGCATGATGAGGTCTTGCTTCCCCGTTAGCCACCTTGTCCTGCTCTCTCCAGGCTTCACTATGCTCTCCTCATGGCCTCTTTCTGCTACTCAAATACTCCAAGCTTTTACCAGCCTGGGGCCTATGCATATACTGTTCTTGGAGGATGCTGTTTTCCTGGCTGTGTTCATGGACTTGCTCCTTCTCATTCTTTAGGTCTTGGCTCGGATACTATCTCCTCTGAAAGACCTTCACTCATCACTTCTCCTAGTTGCTCTATATAACATTTATAGTCTTCATGGCACTTAGTAAAGCTATTATTTGCTTTCATCTCTCCTCACAACAGGAGAGACTTTGTGCTGTGTTACAGCTTCTGTCTCATCCCGGGTTCCACAAGTGAATTAAGCCTCATGCCCCGAGGCATCTGTGATGAATTACCTTCTCTCTCATAGATTTAGAATGGCCCGAGGTACCGTCCTTGGGAGAACTGAGACAATAGTTCTGTGTCTTGTGGTTCAGATGGGAAGCCCTGATTGAGCAAGGCCACACCTGATACAGAGTAATCCTCAATAATATATTTTGAATGAGTGAATACCATCACTGACCAACACTGGGAACAGGAATCAGAGGTTAATTCAACCATTCAGACCTCAGCACCGCCTCTAGGCCTATTAAGCTAGAATTGAGGGGGAGGAGAATAAAGAGTATGGGGCATTCTGAAACTCCTCCCTAAAGCATTTTATTGGGAGCGCCACTCCCCCACACCCCTCCCACCTCTCTGGGTCTAGATCTCATCTAGGGTTCTCCCCATGGGAGGGAGTTGCTGAGGTGTCTATGTGGATGACTGTCAAGCCTAATGTAAGAGAGTGTTGTGTAGGACTTTTACCAGGGGCAGGAGTGTAATGAAGGGGGAGTTAAGGGGAAATTTCAGAACACTTGGTTCGTCTGCGGGTGGGCTGATGTCTGGGATGTTTCGCACACATGAGCTACCTAAAGGAAAGTTAGAGTGAGCTAATAATCAAACTATAATTCCAGAGCATTGCTACAGAGTCTGGAATTAAGAGTGAGGTAAAGTACATGGGAAGTCCCATGTTGTTTGAGCAATGGCAAGCTTCTTTTGGGTAATCAGTCTGAAGTATGATACAGGGGACTGTCCCATGACTTTAGGCATCATAAAGGGAATTCTAGCTTAGTCTTGCAGGCAGACCAAGGAGCAAAGGAAAGAAAGGAACTAATTACTGTCTTCTATGTGTTCAAATACCAGAGCATTACCAAATATTAAGGGGCAGATTGTGCTAGATTCTAGGGATGCGACTGTGAACAGAGCCTTCTTGGTCCCTGTACATACGGAGCTTGCTTAGAGTCTAATGAAGGAGACACATGACATGCGAATTTCCCACAAAGGTGATAAGAACTGTGCTGGGGGAGTTAGAGGATATGGGGGAGGCATGCTGTGACCTGAGCCATACATGTGTGCACGTGTTTGTGTGTGTAGGGGGGGGTGGGGGGGGGCAGGAAGGCTTTCCAGAGCCTGAAGGATGTGTGGACGTTATCCAGGTGAGAGGGGAGAGGGGATATGGTTGGAGAATTGAGGGCGGTGAGAGCGAGTATGGGTCATCAAAGCAACTGAAAGTAGTTCAGTCAGTCTTGTATGTGTGTATGTGTGTGTATTGGGAGGATGAGAAGCCATTGTTGGGGAGAAGGGATGAGAGAGGAGATGAGAGACTAGTTGAAGACTAAGAAGAGACTACATAATGTGTGACTTTGGAAAGATCTGTTGAGAACTATGGTCTTCATCCAGAGCTGGGATTCTTAACTATTTTTGTGCTATGGACCTCTTTGGCAGTCTGATGAAACCTATGAACTCCTTCAAAGAATAATGTTTTTAGCTGAATAAAATAAAATACATAAGATTAAAAAGGAAACCAGTTACACTGCAATGCAGATACAAAATATTAAAACCAGCTTTGTGACACAGTAATATAAGTGCTTCTTTATTAATGGCATTAAATGAAATAAGATCTAGCAGTCAGTCTGATGAATGCAATTTCAAAATTGTGGTTAGCATAAGCAATGTTTTGAGATAATGGTAACAACTGTAATGTGACAAAAATGGGGTGTAGGTTATGGTTTGTTGCCTTTATTCCTAACTGAAGGAAATTCTAAGTTTCAGTTAGAAATTTGTGGAAATAAAACTCTTAAGTTTTGCCATCCAAATTCATGAACCTCCAGAATTCTGTCCATACTCTCCAGGTAAGACCTAATCCAGAGCATCATGAACCATACAAAGAGTTTAGGGAGTGAAATTATCTAGTTTATTTTAAATAGAGCTCTGTGTCTACATAGGAAGTGGCATGGAATGGTTTATTGTATCTACTGTAAGGATGTTGCCGAGAATGTCCATCATCGTGTTTTTATAGTGTCTTCTTTGTGAGGTCTCTCGTGGAAATGTTCTGCGTCTTACAGTGGTGGTTGCATAACTGTATGGGTTTGTCCGAAAAGGGTGAATTTTACTGTATGTAAATTATACTTCAATAAGTCAGACTTTAAAAAATGCTATCGGTCAAATTAATTCAATGCTCACAGTGAATTTGAAAAAAGAAAAAGACTCTATGTCAGAAATTGGAGCATGTACACACAGAGGCCAGTTTGCTAAGTCTGGAATGCAATTATCTGCTGTGAGAGCACAGTGCTGGGATGGTTTGACCCTAATTCTGTTCCTTCTACCACAGGTAGCGCATGGATCTCCTGAACCACGAGAGGGAAAGAAAACTCCCTTGGGTTTGCCAGAGTTACGCTCATGTTCTATGGTTCTTTGGGGAACCTTCCTTGCTGCCTGAAGACTGAGGAAATCCACTGGCAGCTGCCTTCCTTTGTCATTTATTCCATATAAGGCATTGATATTCAGTACAATTGGTCAAAGTGATTCTTTATGTTAAACAGAATTTGAAAAGGGCTTAGCAAAATGGATGTCTGTTATTGGTCTGGGATGGGTGAGGGGAGAAGTGAAATATGATTAATATTTCGAAAATCTACGTTTTGTTTCATTAAATGCTACTTATTTGCTACAAGTTGGCAGAAAAAATATATTCTGGGATAGAGAGGATGAGACAGGATGGAATCACTCTAAGGGAGAAGGCAGGTTATATAAAAACCTCTTTTTCTCTGAACTCTTTTTCATCAAACGTTAGCCTCTCTGTTTGTCTTGCCTGGGGGATGGGAGATGGGTGGAAGAAATTAGAAAGGAGTCCTCATCTCCCAGACAGAGGGGACTGCCATCTCTGACTCTGCAATCAGGGCTCACCTTGGACACCAGCCTAAGGATTTTTCTGCAGTAGGTCACGGCAGATGCCTCGGTATTGTGACTTCCTTACCTGGCTCAGCAGCTTCCTTAGGGCCTCGCAGACATTAGAGAGCTCCCCAGGTCCTAGGCATTAGGGATCTCACACTATTACAAAGCACGGCAGCTGGGCAATGGCACCACTAAGTATTCAGTCAGGGCAAGGCAAGGATCATATTATCACCTAAACCACCACCCCTCCCTCATCACCAGAGAAAACTGAAGGGATGGAACTTCTCATCCTAAACCCCTGTCCCCAGGCTCAGGTTGGATTCATGCAACCAGAGAGTATTACTGCTGGAAAGAACCATAGGGCCTACCTAGTCCAACCTCTTCTAGAGATGAAGAACATGCAACACAGGGATGAAATCACTCGCCGCCAAGGCCCGTGTGGTTATTATCTTCCCAGTCCTCACTTTATGAGATTTTTACCCATGTATCTGCTTTCAATGCCCATAATATCAGTGTGATTTGGCCACGATACCACCAGGAATGACTCCGGATCCCTCCCTCTAATAAGAGGTGTCCCTGGCAGTGGTACCAGCAGCCTTGAACCCCGAAGTTGGGACCACATTGACATGGCAATCAAGAGGCTTCATAATTCACTCCTGGAAATCCTGTGAATTGCCATTGTTGATGCCCCCTCATTACTTCCATCTTGTGTCTAGCGTGATGACTCTTACCTCCTAGAACTTAGGACACTGGCTTATTTGGCTTTTCCTTCAGGCATTCCTGCTGGTTTTTGAGTAATGTAGGTATAACTTTGTTATTCCTGATCTATTCTGAAATCTTAACGCTTAAACCTTCTAGAGCCAAAATCGTAAGTAACACATGAGAAACAAAATCAGAAATGAAACCAATAAATACAAACAAGTCTTTTGTTAATATTATATTAACACTAATTTTTTAAAGTGTCTTATCTTGCAAGTTTATCTGAAGCTTTGGTTTTAACATTTCAGTCACAACACACCCAATTGGGAGTGTCATGCCAGTGAGAGCAGACCTTCAGACTTCAACCGTTTCCTGGAAATCCGTATATACAAAGATGAAGAATAAGAGATGACTGTTGGCAAAGATCAGTCCTTAAAGTTTTCCATTTGCTTCCATTTTTTGAGTGTCAAGAGGTCATCCTGTCATTCGGCAGAATATGGAGACTTCATCTAAAATTGAAAAATGAAAATGAACTTTGAGGAAACTTTTGTTTTGCTAATAAATCACTATTTCTTAGGTAAACATCCTCTTTTCTACTCAATACTCTATAATCTTTCTACCAATTAACCATTAAGTATTCGCAAAAGTAATTGGGGTTGATCAGTCTGAAAGAAAACGCACATTTTAAGTAGATGAAAATTGTTTTAAGGCCTATTCATCCCACCAAAAATGTAATGAGAAATGGGTGCAAAATCTAGCAAAAGTTCTCCTCTAATCTGTCAAATGATTTAAGGACAACTAACATTGGAATAAGCTGTCAGAGGGGAGTATGGATTTTCCATCCCTGGAAATCTTCAAGAGAAGGATGAAAACCACTTGAATTATAGCCAGATAGAAATCTCCTGGGGCTCAGGGTCCCTCCAAGATTCTATTATTCTGATGTATGTTTATCCTTATATAAATTTGGAGCTATTAATACCTTGATGGTATTGGGGAATAAAAACAGAATGCATCCTAAATCACATTATTGCATTTAAAATTATAACGCAGTTCTCAGAAGAGTAGTATTATGCTGCTATTGATTGTTATTCATACACAACTTGAAGAGGTTCCCAGGACTAGAAATGCAGGTAACAATTAATCAAGAAAAATTGGAATTTGTGGTGCTTGAACTGCTAAAATAAATATTAAACTAGGCTTATAAATATTGACTAATATGTGTTGTCTGCTAAAGTAGGAAGAATGGTGGGGAGTGCTGGGGCCAATGGTGGAAGTAGGGACGGTGTATTGGGCTACAGGAATATTTTGCCCTCTGGTGGCTTTTGATGGAAAGAACTGAAAGCAGTTGAGGTAAGTGAAGGTGTCTGCTTTCGATGTTTGTAATGTCAGCAACACACGGGACCATACAGATATCCCTTGCGTTGTATTTATTAACTTGTTCCAACAAATGTGTTTTCTCTCTGCCCAGGCAGAATGTCAGCCCCTTTGATTCACACACCACCTTCAAGGTCATTAGAAATGTCCTTGACCAGCAATGGAGAAGAAAGAGAAGGTACCGCAGTTTCGATGGTCGTGGGGCTCAGGTTTTCTCTCAGCACTGCGTATACGCTTGGAGACATGGGAAGAAGGTCTGATGGAGACTGTGGCTCAGTGGAATCGCTTCGGCTTAAAGAGAGAACAAGGTAAATTGCGAAAAGGATTAACAATTGATAGGTTGTGGTGACTTACTATGTCAGGAACTCATTTCTACAGCTTCATCTATTTGTGATGCTGAGATCCCTAATTTATCATTTGCCATCAGAGCATTCAGCCTACTCTGGAATATGTGGCTTATGGAAGGGCCACTTTATTATTCCAGTCATGATAGACGATGGTGTGTCCTGAAGACTAGCTTTATACGTTAGAGGAAATGGGGCATTGAGCAGTAAAACTCTTTATTCTCAGTTATATGTACCCTGCAATACCCTTAAATTTCCTACAGGAAAGCTTTTTTTTTGATAAATTCAATAATATTTTACATGTGACTAAGATTACTTACATTGTTGAGATGGGGATAAAAACAGAAGGAACATAACCTTTGTCTCCTCTTTCTGTTGGTCTTGAAACTAGAAAAGATAGGCACGATGTTGGGGAAAAATGTTATCAATATTATTGATAAAATGAGAAAAAACTTTAGAAAAATATAAGTAATGCTAAAAAGAAGAGAAATAATACAATTGTTTAGTGATTCACAAAATTTTTTAGTTGAATAGATGAAACAGTATTTTAGATGAGCATAAAATATGCAAGAAGAGAAAAATAAATCTCTTGGTGGGTCTAATCCGACTTTACATATTAATGTCTCTAAAATGCATGAGAAAAATTAGGAATCAACTTTATTACCTGTCTTTTATGTTACGTTTAAGTTAATCATAAGGACTGATTTATTCATGTATTGGGGGATATATAGTAAGTCAGTTCTTTTCATTAAAACTGACACCAATCATAATCTTATAATTACACATATTTTTGAAGCACAGACATCAGTGTTACTAAAAGGACTACTGTACTATAGTATCAGTAATGTGCCAACCTCATCTTGGAAACAGTCCCCAAATTTCTCTAATAAACTATGTTGACCTTGTGCTTGGTCCAATTGTAATTTTTCAACTGTAATTTGTTATTTCAAGTGGTCAGATGTAAAGACACTTAAAAGCCACCTTTTTTGCTGTTGTTTTTTGTTTGCTTGTTTTAGAGGGGGGCGAGGTAGGGTGGCAGCAACTCACCATCTGTGAGTGACAACTGTAGGACATTCCACAAGGTGGGGCTTATAGTTTAGTTGCAATAGATGAACATTCTAATGGATTGTATTTACTTTTATTAAAAAAATAGAATGGTGCACTTATATTACAATTATTTGGCTAATTTCATGAATGTTCTTCCACATATTCGACAAATATTTACTAAAAGCCTATTTTGGCCAAGTATTATTTTAAGCCCTTGGGATACAACCAGGGAAGACAGGCATGTGAAGACTTGTTACTGGTAGGCTAGGAGGTGGGGGATGTTGCACAGACCCCCTTGTCTCCTGTTTGGCAAATGAATAATACTGTCTGAGTTGTGAGACTACAATAAGGTAAAAAATATAAAGCTTATAAACCCTGGGCTTCTTTTGCAAAACATAGATTGCCTAACTTTTAACAGCTTTCTAATCATTACCTCCTGTTTCTTTTCCTTTCTTCCAGTTATAGAAGTGAAGTCAGAACCATGCCCATTTTAGGAAAGAGAAAACCAAAACTCTACAAGTGACTGTGAGAGGCCCCTGGTGACGCCTACTGATTCCTGAGGGCTCTGCTGGAGTCAGACAGCCCCAGCCCCCTTCTCAGGAACTGCTGACACATCACTTCATTTCTAAGGTTTTGACCTCCACATACCCCTTAGATCTTATAATGGTGACAGTCAAGGTAAAAAGAGGAACTTCATTTACTTTACTGCAATATGAAGTTATTTTCCTAAGTCTCGAAACAGAAAGCCAACAGAAAGCACCTAACCTTCGCACGGCTGGGAGCTGTAGTGTTTACCGAAGGCTTTGTCTTTGGGAATGTCAGGATATAGGTACTTCAGAGGGTTTTCAGGAATGTTTTCAGCCATAATAACCTTGTAGTCTCGAAGGATGTCAGCAAACGGCAAAGCAGACAAGCGGCCTTTATTGTAGGGCTCTACAGAGTGGAATCTCACTTCTCCTGGAGAAACAGAAAGTAGGGTAGTATTCAGTTTCCTGCAGGCATTCTCTGTGGCAATTCTTCCTGCCCACATTATTTATGTCACTGATTATAAAACAATGTCAGCCCTTCCCTGCAGTCTGGACAGCACAGACTGCCATGTGATAGAGGCCGCCCACAGGCTGAGAGAAGCTCATGGTACCTTCTTCTGGGACAACTGTAACAACTACTGTTCAAACCTACTGACCACGTGAAAAGCAGAACCACACGCCACACACTTCAGAACACTGAAATACCAATAACCAAACTCAATACTAACTTTACATGAATAAACAAGAGTGAGCATGTACCATTTTCAGAATGGTCCACCCAGGTGAAAGTTATTCCTCCAAGGTGGCTTTCACTGAATCTTAACAAAAAGGTTCCAGGCATTTTATCCTTTAGCAAGAGCCGTTCCTTCTCTTTGCTAACAAAGCCCATGACATACCTAAAAACAGAACAATGCATAGTTTTATCTGATCAAAGATTGTAATTTACCACATTTGCATGTATTTCATTCACAAAGAACAGACCTAAATTTGTTTTGAATCTAATCAAATGTCAATGGTGCCTGAAACACTCTTAGACAGATTAAATAGCAATACTCTATGAAGAATGTAAGAAACTGCAAGTATTTTCCCCCATGACACTAAACATGCTTAAAAAGAGAAGAAAAGAAACAGAAAGAAAAAAAACCAACAGCATAAAAACAAGAACCCAAAGAACTCATGTGGAAAATAGAGCCTGTAACTCACCCATCAATCCAAAGAGGAAGAATGTGTTTCTTGATCAGATCCAATATTGCTTCAAGCCATGTCCAAAAGGTAAATGATTTACCAGGTAAGTGTTCCTATCGGAATAAACAAACATGTAGGACAATGATGATTTTAACAGCCATGTTGACATAATTCAAGTTCTTTTCTTTAAACGAGACAACACTTTAGAGTTTCTTTTTAAAATAACCTTCTCCAGGAAATCATCAAAATCCCAGATGATGATATGGAGGCTTAAAAAGGAGCACTATTAAAACAAAACAAAACAAAATATCTAAATGATGTTTCCCTTCCCCTGTTTGTACCTTGCAGAACTTGGCCCAGGTGAGATGACCATCACTGTAGCTAGATTGGACTAAAATGAAAGAAAAGAATGAGATTTTTATTAAATAATTAGACTCTTCAATTTGGTGTTTAATTTAGATTCTTCCCTCCCCCCTTCTTTCAAGCATTTCTTAATCCACTCCATGAGTGGATAGGATACAAGTTGTCAGAGGATGAGGAAGAGGCCACTCCAGTAGCAAGAATAATGTGGGATAAGGTGTAGTGGACATGAACATGGGTTATACAGGGGACAGTAAGAGCAGCCTAATTGAATAAACATTGTAAAATAAATTTGCGGGAGTTAGATGTAGCCAGATTACCAGAAGTCTGGACTATTACCATGAAAGAATGGCCTAGAGATCCATTAGGCAATAAGGAGCCATTGACTGTTTTGACCCAGGGCAGTGAAAAGATACAAGAGTTTCTAACTTTTAAAGGAAATTATACTCAGAAGAATAATTTGATAAAGATCGGAAAGGATATGGCTGCTATCTCTACTACATATTTAAAAGCTTTATTTACTCATTAACAAATATTTATTGAATGCCTACCATTGTGGTTTATGAATTAAATAAGGATCAAAAAGGATATTTACCTTAAGTAAATTTTGTAACATTCCTCGAAGACCTGATTTATTTAAATGCCTATGAATCATAGGACAGTAGGTACAAGTGGCAAATCAGCATCACTTGTAAGTCAGACTTAACCAAATTACACACGATTCCACTAATCTGCTCAAATGCATCTTTGGCCCCATTTTAACTAGAAACATAAGCAAATTGAATTTTAACTTTTTTGGTGTGAAACGTGTTCACCTCAGACATCAAAATTTTGATATCTTTTTAAAATTCTTTTAGAAGAAGCTTATGTTACAGTCACTACATGGAGTACCAATGAATCTACTTCGCAAACTTTAGAAATATCAGTCAAAACTGAACTTTTCTTGATATGAAGCATTAAGTATTACTTGGATGGTTTTTAGTTTCTCTCAAATTTCCTAGTCCTGGAATCAGCTATTTTCCAATTGGTTAATGACCCTTGTGATATTAATATGAAAGATCAAGTCACCATTAAGGCTTCACATTACATTCAGTGGAAATGGCACAAGAACACCCTAGAGCTGGAATGTGGAATGCAAAGGAAGAGGCTTTAGAACTGGACAGGCCTGCCCCGCATCTTGGCTCTGCTGTGCACTAGTCATGCAGCCATGGCAAGCCACTTAACCTCTAAACTTGAGTATCCTCATCTATAAAATGAATAGAATAATGAGTTATCCTCATGATTCTGCCTTAAAGAAATTTGTGAGAAAGATAATATAGCATTTAGCCTTGTGCCTGGCAATATAGTAGGCACTCAATAAATTGTGATGATCGTTATTATTATTAAAATTAGTAATAATACCCTGGTTCCTTAAAACACTTGAGTATCAAAAACAGGGGCAAGTCCTCCATATCTACCAGCTCTCACCTGTAAGCTTTTCTGCCAACATATTGAGTTGATCTGAGTTAAGGCCACGCCCCACATATGATGAAAACTGCCAGCTCATCACTTCCAGGAGTTGACTCAAAGTCGCAGATGGAGGATTATTAAAGAAAACCAAGTTCTGAAATAGAGTTGTAATGATGACCATATTTATTAATCACATTGAACACACTGTAATTCAATATATAGGATTCCTAATTTAAACTCTTTAGGCCAACCTAAGTTAACAATACAGAATATTGTCTCATCTCTGTTGTGCTTAATTACTACTAATTTTGTCTTTTCCTAAAGAGTTCCTTGTTCCTTGAGCCCAATATTATATACAGCTCTATCTTATCCTTAAAAGAATCATTGGGCATCTCTTTAACTTTCCCCGGATGATGGACTATCGTCAACTCATACAAGTACTTAACACTGTCCAACAAATAATTGGACAGATACTCTTTTCTGAATAAGATTAATTTTAAATGAAACATATCGTGTTATTTATTTGGTTTATCATGGGTTGGTACAAGTTATACCTTGACCAGAAGAAGCATCCCAAAACACAAAACCAGTTAAGTCCCAGGCCGAGGAATGTGACCCTACAATATGAATCCAGATTGACCTGGGACTCCTGTTTTATGGATAGTATAGTAGTCTTTTCTTATTCTGTTCTAGATGAGAGAGTCTTCTGTATGGTCAGCCACAAATAAGATTGTTTGTACCAGAAACTGGGTCAACAATAGCGGAACAGAAGACTTTGTCTCAGATTACTGGAAAGCAAAAGGTGTGAAAGCCAAGAAAGATGTTCAAAGAAGAGCAGGAGGGGAAGCATTGAGAATCTAGAGCAGCATGGTGGGAAGGCCTGTGGCAAACATGGATGAATCTGGGCAGCAAGAAAAGGAACCAATTCAAAGGATTTCAGAAGGTACACATAAAAGAGGACACAGCATCCAACAAGGAGTGGGAGATAGGAAGGGGAGGAAAGGAGAGAAAGAATTTGTAGAGAGACAGTTTTTCTCGAACCTGAGAATTGTGTCTGGATAAATGACCAAAAAGCATAGAATATAATCAAGGTCTAGGAGCTTAAGTTTTGAGGCAGAATAGAATTAAGAAGAGAAACCAGAGTTAGTTGTTATGCTGGACTCTGTAAGTAGGCTATGCATCTATGTTTTAAGAGCTGTGTATGATCTACATCTCCAGACTCCTCATCCAGGAGCAGAGCAGAATCTGGGAGGGTTAGTGTGACAGCTTGGGTGGCTTGCTTATAGAAGAAGGATGCTGAAGAAAGCTAAGTGCGCAGCACTGCACTCTGAGGCTGGAGGAGAGAGAAGTAGCCCATCTTCCTTCCATCCTGGAGTTGGATGAAAAGCTCTGAACATGTGCAGCTCCTGATGGGGAAGGACGTTTAATCTCAGGAGTGCTGGCTGTTCTTGGCTTTAAAGACCAGATGACTTATCTACTGAGTTCTGTTCTCACTGCAGGCTGAGAGGAAGTGAGGCACAGCACACCCCATGCAGCCTTCCTTTCTGCAGTTAATCTGCTCAGATGCCAGGGTACCAGAGTATGAGAAGGAGCTGAGTCATTTTCCAGGGGGTTTCCTTATTAGGGACATTAAATAAAAGGGTAAGAACTTAGAACTGACTCACTATGTCTCTGTTCTTATTGCTAGGCCCTCAGGTAAAATAATTTTTCCCTTTGGAGGGAACATTTGCTTTGCATGAAGAAGAAATGTTATTTACATCTGACCTATTTTCTCTAGACCTTGGCGATTTCCAGGATAACGCTGAGGTTCTGTAAGAGGGAACAAGGGGAAGTGCTGACTCATCTTTTTTGCCACTCCCTTCTCTGGTCATTTTTTTTAAGAAGAGCATCTATTCTCTGCTTGCTTTGTAACTTGAGGCCAATTTTTGATCAATGTCTCAAATAACCACCAGATGGCATTAAAACTCAATTTGAGCCTAGCATGGATTAAATCTATAATCAAATGGATTAAATCTACAATCAACTGTCAATAATCAAATGGATTAAATCTATAATCAACTCAAAAATGTATACAGTCAGAATATAGTTAGGCAAGATTGATGAATATTCCAGCCACTTCTTTGGTTGGAAACCAATTCTCTACCTTTATAGAAGAGCCTGTGTGGAGAAGATGTAGCTAGAAGTAGTTGAGGGGGTAAATACAGCAGTCAGACATCAAACTCCCTGACAAGAAGTCTCCCCACAACCCAGTTAACAGAGCCACAGGATGACCCTAGGACTCTCTGTGATGCACACAGTTGGGAGCTGACCAGACCCTCAGAAGTAACAAATACCTGTCTGTCACTTTTTCTCTCTCTCTCAGGGTCGAAGTACATCAGAACATATTACTTTAAATATGACAAGAGAGAGGAATCATACAACTAACTTGGAATTATATATATCTTTCAATGAAGATGGGTTTTGTTAATAAAATAAGTCAAATAGAATTAAAGGAGGAGAAATAGGAATAGAGACACTACCTGGGAATCATTGGTTGACACATTGTACCAAATGATGGATGCCCAAGCATTAGGTAACTGACTGACATTGGAAATCATCACCACAGGCAAGGAGCTGGTCTGGTTTAAACAAACAAACAAACAAACAAACAAAGCATAGTTATTACAGGTAGTCGCAATTTATATTGATTTTACACTTGACCCTCTCCCCTAAAGGACCATCTCAAGCCAACCCTACTCCTCCAATCCTGGTGTCTACAGTGTCCTTATCACTGAAATGACTTGTGAAGACACTGGAACTTTCTGAGTATATATGAGTCAAGGAGGAAAGAAGCTATAAAAACAGGAATCCTTTCAGAGTGCTCAGTCAGCTTCTCCAATATCTTCTCTGACGTTGTGTAAATATTTATACTTTCATATATCACTATATTCCTTAAAATGAAACTAGTTAGAACTGGAATTAATTCAGCAACTGTTACTTTGTTACATTAAATGTTATATTAAAAACTCTAATTTTAGGGGCTGGCCCCGTGGCCGAGTGGTTAAGTTCGCGCACTCCGCTGCAGGCGGCCCAGTGTTTCGTTGGTTCGAATCCTGGGCGCGGACATGGCACTGCTCATCAAACCACGCTGAGGCAGCGTCCCACATGCCACAACTAGAAGGACCCACAACGAAGAATATACAACTATGTACTGGGGGGCTTTGGGGAGAAAAAGGAAAAAAATAAAATCTTTAAAAAAAAAAAAAAAAAAAAAAAAAAAAAACTCTAATTTTAAATTTCTCTCTGGAGTGGATCAACATATTCAAATTATGATCTAACATCTAACTAATGTCAGTACCAGACATGGGAATTTTAATTGTAGAAGATGGAAAGTAAGCAATTTTGGAATACAAAGCATTACGGGAGATAAGAGCCGCCTGGTCTGTTGTTATAGAACTCGGCTTGGTACTATTGGTACTGCAGTTTGCCTTATAGAATAAACAGGCTTTCACACACTAGTCTGGGGACAACTTACATTAGTCTCTCCTCGATAACAGAGGTTGGACTGCTGTAGACAGGGAATTACCCCATTGAGTTACTTAATAGCTCATGGAAACAGAAATTCAGGAGAAAGAGATGAGGTAGGAATCTGTGGAAGCTTTTGTAAACAGGTTTGCATTCATTAAAATAAAAGAGCAAAGGCAGAACTCTAAAACAACACATCCCACAAATAGGATCATATTCAGGGTGTGTAAAATTGTGTTTGTTCATTCATGCACTCATCCATTCATTTATTCCACAAATGTTGAGCATCTGTCACATGCCAGGTATTGTGCTGGGCACTGGTAATGGAGGGGCAAATGAGGCATGATGTCCTGCCTTCACGGAGCTCATACTCAATCATGCTCAATTTAATCCCCAAAGTTTTATTATTCGTTCTTTGGGCTTAATGGCTTTTATAAGATGATCAAAACAATGTACTGTAGTCATCCTATCATTGTCTAAAGCTTCCTTCTAATGGCTTTTTATGTACAAGTTAAATGTTTGAAAATATATCACTACATGACATGGTTCAAGAATATTTGTTCTTCTTTGGGCTTTCCGCTGAGTATCCATGACTCAAGAAATCCCAGAAAACAAACAAGCAAACAAATATACAACCTGGATAACAAATTATTCAATATATATTGAATTCATAATGCCCGTGAGACTTTAATTTAGAAAATCAATATGTCAAATATTCACTAGTCAACATATACTGTTCTGGTTAAATATAAATAGTAAAGCAAAAATAATGCATAAGGAATGTACTAAAACCTAGAAAAGACTGCGCGTTCATCTACAAATGCTGACCAATTCTGGAAAATGTTCTTAGTAAATAGTGGATATTCCTTGAAACACCTACCTCCAAATCTATGGTCAGGCCGTAAAGGCAGATCTGTGTCTCAAAGGTTATGGAATGAAGCTCTTCAGTCACCATGTGGCAGCCCTAAGGGAAAAAGAAATCAACTGTTGTCTTACAAATGCATACTTGCTAACTATTACTAGGCCTGCTTCTACAAAAATTAACAAGTTCTTAAAGTAAACGCCCCCAAACATTCCCTATTATGGAACATTCCCTCTTATTTTAAAAGTTATTTAGAATATATACAGAGTCTGAGAAATCTTCGTTTCCACAAATAAAATTATTTTAAGCCTCCAAAACAATATAATTTCTGACTTTTAAGATTCCAGCATATTTTCATCAGCTGAAATTCAGACAAATAACATTCTTTATTTTTAATTTTTGGAAATTAGTCCTTTTGACTTACTAACCATTAATAGAAACAAGCCATATGTGTGCACATATAACAGAACGAGTCAGTGTCATAATGAATTTGTTTAAAAAGAAAGCAAGATTTCCTTCTGGTTAAACATGGTAGGTGGGAAACATGGATTTTCCTCTGCTCCCTCCAGAAATGTCAACAAAG
Organism: Equus asinus; assembly: GCF_041296235.1. Classification (NCBI taxonomy): domain Eukaryota; kingdom Metazoa; phylum Chordata; class Mammalia; order Perissodactyla; family Equidae; genus Equus; species Equus asinus. The sequence continues at coordinate 127,402,158 of NC_091793.1, forward strand.
TGACAGCTAGAGTTTTATTTACTTTCCAATAAAGTCAAACCGTAATCTGGATCTGAGTGAGAGGTAGGGGAGTGTGGAGTGAGGGTGGCAATAAGGGGCAGTGTGTCTCAGACCCAGGAATTAGAAGCATTGAGCCCACCGAGGCTGGAGAGTGAAGCGGACTGAACAGGAGGAGCAGTTAGAAGCCCCAGCCCGTGCAGTGAGGTCCCCACCCCTCCGGGACCATGGCAGGGGACAGTAGGTTTACTCTCTGGAGCGGATGAACCAGAGGAACTAGAAAGAGGCTCTCTGCACTGTGGATCCAAGGCCAAGCAGAAGGCAGGGGTGAGGTGCTGTGCTGAAGAGAGAAAGATCCTATAACAGTCAATGGGAAACCCATGCCCCTTTCTCTGTTTGACATCTCCAGAAAAGATGTCTGGGAAGTGGACCAGACCAAGGCAGACAACTTAAGATACTGCCTTTGGGGGTCCCCCAATGAGACAGCCAGGTCTTAATAATCACCCTTCAGTTTGCAATTCCCACCACGCACACAGAACCTCTTGTTTTTTAGTGCCTTTCTCTTAAACATAAACAGCAAGCTAAAGATCATCAAACATTTGACAAAGCCTCTCACTTGAAATACAGATACAAAAATCAACAGCAAAAAACTCGGAGAAAAGAGATAATACAAAAAGCAAATGAAAAGTTAAAAAAAAACTATAATAAGAAAACATACATCAGGCTCAGCTTTACACATCAGCTCAACAAATAAATGGCATGAGAAAGAACAAATCAACCAATTGTAATGCGGGAACATTGCATGGATACTGATTTGCACAAACCAACTGTAAAAGGGTCTTTTGAGACAGTGGAGAAATTTGAACAAGTAATGGAATTTTATTAAGGAAAGATTTTTAAGAAATTGTTATGTTTGCTTTTTGTGATAAGTGTATTGTGGTTAGGTTTTTAAAAACTTGTCTTCCAGATAAGAGATCCTACAAAAGCACCAATGAATAAGATGGTCTACTACCTGGAATTTAAGAACTCTAGACAACATGTGTATGTGTGGGAAAATAGATGAAATAGGCAAAATGTTAATCATTGTTGAAGCTGGGTGATGTATAAATGAGGGTTCATTGTATTTCCCCTTCTACTTTTGTTTCTATCTGTGTATATATATTTTGTTCATTAAAAAGTTCTGAATGATATTTAAAACACCTTATTAATATTTTTACAGATGTAACAAATATATTACATGAGTGAAACAAGAATAGGATGCTATCAAAAGGAACATTCAGAAAATAATAATGAACAACTAAAAATATAATAAGAGAAATAGACAAGTCAGTAGAAGGACTGGAAGTAGGATGGAGGAAATGTCCCAGAAAGTAAAGCAAAAAAACAAAGCAATAAAAAGTAATACAGAAAAGATAACAAATAAAGAATTAATTCACAAACTCTAACAACAAAATTACAGAAGTTCCTGAAAGAGAACAGAGAAAATGGAGTGGAGGAAATGACAGCATAATCCAATGGTAACTCTTCTACACTGCTGATGGAAATTGCTACAATCACCTCAGAGAATAATTTCTAAATATCTAATAAACTAGAAGATGCACATCCCAAATTCTTGTCATATATAGATAGGCCAAAGAATTTCTTGCACTCATGTAAAAAAAGACATGTAGGAAAATTTTAATTGGAGAAGAATGTTTACAGCAGCGTTGTTTAGAATGCTAAAATTGTTCAGCAATAGAATAGCTAAATATATTGTGTGTATTTACAGGGTAAAAAACTATATAGCAGTTGAAATTAGTGATCTAGAACTACATGAATTACAAGGAATTTGTACGAATTATAAAGAATTACAAAGAATTTCTGGAATCTACTGGAAGAGTCTCTCTAATAAAAAAGAGACAGTAAATAAGAAAAAGGAGGACATGAACCCAGCCAGGAGAAAGGGGAGGGACTCCCTAAGATGATGGTGAAAGGAAGTTTCAAAAAAACCCTCAAAACAGAAAACAATTGTGCAACGGGATCAGAGAGCAACCCTCCCAGATTGGGGCAAGAGACGGACAGTTCCTAGAGGGATGTTGCCAAAAAAAAATCCTCAGATTTACATGTTTGCCCATTTTACTAGGAGTTTTCTAGTTCTGGAGGAAAGTTTGAGGCTACATTAGTGACAGATAGATAAAATACATTGATCAAATTTTAAAAATTGAGGCAACTAATAAATCCAGCGAAAACTAAAAATAATACAAGAATGGCAATACAATAACACTATGCTATATAGCTCAGCTGTTAACAATTTTTATATAATCACAGTAATATAAACATTGAACATATTGATTAAACCAAATATGTTATACAAGGACATTGTGAAGATGGGGGAAATGTATATGTATATAGAGCTGGTATAAGAGAGCCATAGCTTAATCTTTCATAGAAAGAATTCAGAAGTTAAATGTATAAAATTTAAAAAAATCAAGAAATATCAATATTAGCCTGATATTTACAGCTCAAAAAGTGATCACCTCTTGGAGGTGGGTCTGGAGTGGGACAGAAATTGCTCTTTTTCTCTGATGAAATCTTACAGCACCTTGCTATGTGCCCAGTACCAGCAGCACTGTCATTATCTAAAAGCTTGTTAGAAAAAAGGAATCTCTGGCCCCATCTCAGGCCCACTGAATCAGATTTTGCATTTTAACAAGAACCCTGGGTGGAATTTGTGAGGTGATTATTCTCACTGTGGTATATGCATATTGTGTTTAGTCTCAAAGTGAGGTGGAAAATTTGGAGATTGTATAGAATGCTTAAATAATTAAAAAAATAAGCCCTGTGGGAACATGTGAACACAAGTGGAATTATCTAGAATAGAAAAGTCTGGGTGGGGTTGGGGGTGGCAGAGTTGGCTCCAGGAGAAAGAGAGATCTAATATGTGTTAACAACGGCTCAGAATCCATTTGTATTACATTTGAAAAAATAAAAATAGTTCTAATATGATGATATAAGTAACAAGTACATGAGGAAGACTTTATTGATAATGAGGAGTGTTTAACTTAGAATTTGTTACTGGGAAGAAAGTAGAGAATTAAAATCTCTGCTCTCTCCCTTGGGCTGGATCATGAAGTACCTCACATTGCCTGATGGTGGTGAGATTCGCTACAGTGGGATTGCTTCTTACTGGGTTAGTAGAAAGTCATCTTAATGAAAATGCCCTCAGACCACCCCTTAAATTACTCCCAGGACATCCAACACACCAAACGGCCAGTCATCCCCGTCTCCCCTATGTTGAAATGAATAAATAAATTGCTGTTTCTTTGGTTCAGCATGAGATGAAGCAGTTGGCTTGTGTTTAGGCACCAAGTTGAACAAAAAACACATTTTTTAAACAAAAGAAGAGCTCAGTGCCCTATCGGGTGCTTACACTATGCATAGCACTGAGACAAATGAAGAATTCACAATTTCACGTTCACTACTGGGTGCCTTTCACATTCTCACTGAATTCAATGGCAGACACGATGATACAAGCCTGTGTAGAACATCTGAGAGGCCGGAGGGAAGTGCACAGATGGAGACCCACATACCATATGTCTAAATATTTAACCATTATAAATCAAATTAACAAACTGTTAAAATGTGCTCTAGCCTCCTGCCTTGACATCTAAGCTTTCAGATGACCTAATTGGCCGGGTTTTAAGTCCTCAAAGTCCCACTGGAACATACTGGCCTGGGGAGAGCATGGCCATCCTGAACCATTGCCCACCCACCTCTCTTCCACCTCTGTGAGAGGCTCAAATGACCAGTGTGGCTCCCAGCCTCTGCTTGTGTGCAGAAATGTTTGCACTGATGGTGCCATCTGTGCCTGGGAGAGTAGACCTGGAGAAGAGGCCCACATGGGTCCTGGAAGTAGGCTTGAGGTCTTCTGCGGACCCGGACTCTGGGTGAGCACATTGCCTTGACACCACAGACATCTTTCTCTGTAGAGAGGCCCACAGCTGGAGGACAACCAAAGGGAGCCTTTTGAGTATGTGATCCCATCCGTCCCCCATTCTAGCCTCTATTGTTTAACTTATATGATTAAATGTAAATCTAATATGATCATTCATTATGGGTAATTTCCTCAGATCTTTGAGTTATGGCACCTGTGTGTTTACCATTCAAAGTGTGAGAATCCAGGACTCCACAGACAGAGCAATGATGCTCAGGGTTGTCCATTAACTTTGGAAAAAGATTTGTGCTTTAGATATTACTGTACTGAACTGGAATGTGGATGGCGAGAGGTTTACTCAGTGATTAAAACTAATTTCCAACATTTATTTAAAACCTCTGACACAACTGTGAGGCACATTTAGAACGAAATCCAGGAAGGAAGCTGACATATAATACACCTAACTGGAGAAAAGCATTTCTGACAAAAGGAAGCATCGTTAATTTTCAGAGCTTGCATGGCCATCAATCATAGTCTTTATTACTTTATCAGGGTAGTCCAAGCCAAGACACTATTCAATTTCACATTCCCAGGGTCCATTCCTTACAAACTGGGGAAATATCATAGATAACACGCACCATTAATGTCTGTATTAAAAACCATTCTCATCATCTGAGATGATTATGGATTTACAAATATCCACATTTATGATATTTATCTTATATGGCATTGAGTATTATAACTGGATTGACTATATTGTGCTGCTAAAGAAAAGTATCCATTGGATAATCTGCTAAGAAACTGGAAAACTGGCTGAACAACTTGACCAGGGCTCCACATGGAAAAAATACACAACCTAATGAAAAGTAGATATAGCTGTTACCAGGTTCTTTTTTGTGTCCTCTGCTCAGGGCCTAATAGTACACCTTGGAAACCTAGAATCTGTTAACAAATGGCTATGGCTTTTGACTTGAAAGGAAACTTCTGCTAAGAAAACATGGGTAAGGATGATTTTCATCTAAATTTCTTGCTTGTCTCTTTACAAGCGATAATCTATGATAATGTTGCACGTGGAAAGCTATGTGGAATAGAAAACAATTACAATAACCCATTCACTTAATGAATATTTATTGAGTACCTATCATGTGCAAGACACTGCGTTAGATGCTGGGAAACAAGGATAAGAGGGGAAAGAATGGTACAATCACATGTGAGAAGACCTCACTCACAGAATCATAGGAAACAAATGTAAAATGACAACTAATTCTCAGCCCATAAAACAAAGGGACTGCACGGAGGGTGTTGCATAAAAAGCCTACGTTTGTAGTGTTACTCTTGCACCGATGTCTGTCTTTAAAAAGTATTGCAACTACTTAAAATAGTTCAGAAGAAAATCAACTTCCTGTGAAAATGCTTGGGCTGGTTGGCGTGTGACTAGCGTATCCGTGTTGAAAACGCTGAACCTTGAAAGAACATCTGTTTGGCTATTTTGTTAAATGAAACTCAAGCCACCCAAGCTTTACTAATAGCTTCTTTGTGCTTCATGACTTTCCACTGCATAAACAAAATTACCTAACACTTCAGTCTGTGGCTAAAACTGTCATTTATCAGTTAAAGCCCACCGACAGAGCAATCTCGAGAGACTGCAATTCCAGCTTCCCCGTTCAAACAGTCTCCACATTTCAACAGTTCCTCTCTAGCCAGCCTCCTGCCAGATAAGGACCCCCGGGAAAGGTTGCTTCCTGGGGATGTTTATTTTCCAGGGACAGTCTGATGCTTCAAAGTTTCGCCACTTGCTGGGTGCTGCAATCATTTCTTCATGGTGACTCTTCCAAGAAAAGAACAACGGTGCGAGAAAGAGGCAGTACTTACTAACCCTGATTTTATAACAGCATGTCTGCAGATTCCGCAAAAGGTGTTATGAACTTCCAAAACAAATTCTTAAAATGAAATTCATTTAAAAAAATGTGAAGACCACACACTAGGTTGCACTTTTGAGGATTATAGAATCCTAGGCAAAGGAGATTCAGAGATTGTCTAGTCCAATGGTTTTCAAATGTCTTTTAACCTCAGAACATATTCTGAAAGGAAATTTCCCACCTGGGTTCCAATTTGGAAAATGCATAGAATAGAGCAGTTTTGACTGAAACAGGGGTGGGGGACCCAGAGCTCAAACCCATAATCCAAAGATGGCTCTGAAGTCACCTCTTATGTCTTTCCGGGTCTTCTGGGAACAGCATGAGTCCAGTGCAACTTCCTCCCTTCACCCAATCCTACAGCCGGGAGTCCCTGCACATCCTGACACGTCTTCTCTTCTTGGATAATCTCAAACAGCCATGAGGTGCCGAAATTCTAAGGAGGTTTGGAGTGGCGACCTTAGGGAAACTATCATTCATGACATCTTGGTATGTTCTCGATCATTTAGTAAGTATCTAATCCAAGTTCTCACAAACACAAGAGCAGAAGTGAGGGACCCAAAGGTGTGTGTGTGTGTGTTTGTGTGTGTGTGTATGATGGGGATGGGGGTCAGTAAGGTGGTGGTAAGAACCCATGTTATCCCATAAAAGGGGCATGCGTACATAGTGCTCTGAGGTTCCAGGGACCGCCAGCCAGAAGAGGGATGTGATCAGGGGCCCCTGAAAGGGAACATCTCCAGCCAAGCACTTTGGCGGATGGGCAGAGAAGGATAAGGATCAGCAGTCTGTCCTAGTCAGGTCCCCACCTGTGTAAACACTGCCCTTTACAGACGGGGCAGCCTGGAGCGCTGATCAGGAAGAGCCGTAGCAGACACCTGCCCGGCACAGCGCAGTTGATTCTCACACGCACCATCTATCGCATTTGGTCCTCCCAACAACCCTGTGAAGCACGGGCTAACTTGATAACCCATTTTACAGGTGAGGAAATGGGGGTTAGTGAGGTGAAGTGGCTTGTGCAAGGTCAGCTGCCTGTAAGAGGCAGAGCCCAACAAGGTGCTATTTCCACCACCCCATGATGCAGGCAGGAGCTAAGGGAGGGGTCGATAACATTTTCTGAAGAAGCGTTACTTTAAATTCCTTCCAAACTTTGTAAGGATTCTGGTGGGAGGTAGCTGTGTGGTTTCTGAGCGGGTGGGTAAAGTGAGGACAGCAGCAGCAGCGGGAGCGGAGAGGAGAGGCTGAGAAGCTACCGCAAACCTGCAGAGATCTCCCTCACAGGAATCCCAGCAAATGGAAGGGCGTGATGAGATAAAGGGGTGCACGGGGCCAAAGAGGAGTGCCAACCAATGCGGCTCCTCCCAGGAAGGTTTTATGATCCCAGAGGCAGCATGGCATAGTGGTCAAGAGCATGGACACGGGAGCCGGACAGCCATGGTTTGAATTTTGACCCAACCACTCTGTGCCTCAAGTTCCCTAACTGAAATAAGTATGACACTAATAGTATCTACTTCAGAGCATTGTCCCAAGAGTTACATAAATGTCAGTGAAGCTGTTAGTGCCCAGTATACAATAAATGCCACACGAGGATTTGTTAAAAAAAAATTCTTATCAGGCTGTGAACTCCTGCCACAGGTGCCCAGAGATAAGAAACAGCAACTTTTTGAAATTTGAAAATGGAGTTATGACATCCTAGCTTGCTGTTTTCCTGAAACTTTGGTTACGACAGTTCCTGGCCCCAGGACTTTATGAAGCCACCTCATCGCCAGATCCCCCCAGCTCTTCCCTGACTTTCTTTCCATCATCCCTACTGTCTGGCCAAGCTCCTGATTGCTTGGCTTGTGTTCATGAGCCCACTTCACATATCCTGGGACTTCTCAATTGTTCCTATAGCACATAAAACAACGTCCAAGTCTATGGTCTGTTTTAAATGTACCTACAGTCATATCAAAATTCTATCAATAGGGGGAGCTCAAAAATAGCTTAAAATAAAATTATCCTGATTTAGCAAACTTGAAAAAAAGAGAAAAATAAAATCATTCTGATATGATTATATGATTTTGTTATTAACAAACAAGAGGAAATGAATTCAAAGTAATACAAGTAGGCAGTGTTAATAAGACATCGGTTAGGGTATTTTTACAGAAGAAGATGATTTACTTAGATTTCCATCTCTAGGGAAATCCAAGTAAAGATTTTGATTTTACATTCATAAAGATGACCATGTGCTGAAAAGCTGAGCTATTTAGATTTACTCCCGTTTGATTTGTTTTACTTAAGAAAAGTTCAGAAGCATTGTGCTCAGTCTATTCAGACTTAGTAAATACTATTCAGGGATGTCACGCTGAATGAAATGTTTGCCACTCTGGCCAAAATTCCAGTGAGATGGTGAAATGGGCTTTTATTTATAATGTGCTAATGTTTCCATTAGGAAATCTGGAAAACCTTTATGGAATTCTATAAGGTGGGAGAATATCTCCCACTTATTTGGTTTACCAGAGTATTCTTAACCGCTGCGCCACCGGGCCAGCCCCTTACTAGAGTATTCTTAAACTCAAAAGCTGTGCTCATGCGATATCTTGGGCTGAAGAGACCTGCTGGCAGCTCCACCCTAAGCCAAAGTCCTACCCTGGGAGGAAGGCTTAGGTCGTCTCTGGTGGGGCTGTGGTATTTGGCAAATGATCTTTAAGACACAATTAAAGGAATGAAGAATTCTTGGGAGGGAAAATGTAGGGCATTAAACTTGTTGTGATGGATCTTGGTGGGTTTTGGGGTGGGCTGGACTGATTGTAGTTGAATGCTGGACTTACAAAGGGCTTTTTCCTTTCAAATAACTCAGAGAGCTTTCTCCTAGGAGCTATGACTTCAAAGCCAGGAGATTGGATCCATACCAACCACACCAGAAATAAGCCTCACCGCTTTACAACTGCATCAGGCAGGCGGTTAACACACACAGCATCTCTGAGCAGGGAGCACTGGCATTACCACCCTGATCTCTGAGGGAAAACGTGCAATATTTCTCTATCAGATCATTTGTGAAGAACTGCATTTTCATCACTGTCAGAGCATGAACTCAAACCTAGGTTCTCTAATTCCAAATTTGCAGAGCATAGCCATATGCCCTGGTATCTAGGCCAACCAAAGACACGATCTCCAAGGTCACTTCCAACCCAGGATTTGACACCCTCTCATTTATCGACTCAAATGCGAACACTCAAACAGCATCAGTTTATTCTTTTAATCAGCTCATTCAGTGAAATATAAACCTTAGATATGAGAGCAAGGTAATTGATACCGTAAAGTAAAAGGACTGTTTTTCACTTCTGATTTTCACATAATGTGTCCTGATGTTTGAGACTTACTTATTATCCGTGGAAAATGAGTGATTTTAAGATATTTAATAATAGTAGAGGACTAACTAAAGAAATTATGGCACAATGCAACCACTTTAAAACATTCTCCAAGAGTATTTAAGGTTATGGAAAGCTGTTCACCTTATATTGCTAGCTGAAAAAAAAGCAGGTTATGAAACAATATGTATATATATATTTTAAAGTAATATATACATAGATAAAAGTCTAGAATCATGTCTACCAAATGTTAATAGTCATTTTCTTAGGAGGGTGTTATAACATGCAATTTCTATTTTCTCCTTTTTAAAACAAAATTTCTTATACTGTCTGCAAATATCAAGCTTCACATTCATTATCAGAGAAACATGAATTTGACTTTATATAAAAATGTAAAGGGCAGTTTAAGAGTTTTGTAAAACCAAGATGTTAGAGGATTATTTCCTACACAATTTCTCTTGGAGAAAACATTTCCTACCTCATTTCCTTTGTTTCCGGTGCTGGACTTCATTTCCTTGGGTTGCTTGTAAAAGAAAACAACAGTGTTTAGATGGAGAAGCATTATCAGCTATATAGCAGGTTGGCCAAACCTATTGTAGTGTTTTTCTTGGTCATAATTTTGACTTCTAGAACAGCAGCCCAGATGACTTCTAACTCACTGAAACCTGACAAGCTGCCCAGATTCAACAGAAAGGAGCTTCTGGTTTCCCCTCGTGGGATGCTGCTTCAGGAACTTTCAATATGACAAGGGAGCAAGTGGGCATATCATGAAGACTGTGTTTTCTAGCCAACATTTTGGAAAGAGGAAATCACGCTGGGATGTTTTAGAATCTTGTATCTGGAAAGTGCCATCTGAGCTAAGCCATGATGAGGCCCAATGCCTGCGAAACCAAGTCTAGCACAGAGGACTGGATGGCAGTGTGCCACACGGCACAGTGAGCTACTAAACGGCATTAGAGCAGAAGGAGACTTGCTGACCCCAAAATGTTCATGATGTCGATCACTCAATGGGAAAAAAAGCTGGGAAACAAATTAGTGTGTAAAATCTGATCCCACTTTAAAAAAAACTGTATTAGAAAAAAGAATGAAAACATAAAAATAAGAATGTTAATAGTGTTACCTCAAAGTGGTGAGATAATAGGTACTTTTAAAATTTTGCTTCTCTGATTTCCTATATTTGCTTTTGTATTAAAAAGTGATTAAAGTTATTATGCGAAATGATAATATTTGTAAAAATGCTCTGCAACTACAAGAGCCCTGTAAGGCTAAGGTTTTACCATCACATAGACTACAGCTGCTGGAATAAAGACCTAAGCACTTTCGGCATGTTCCTTGCTTGTCCTTTCTTTTCCACATGACTTTTTCGGGCGATAGTCATCTCTAAGTTAAGGACCTCTTATTGCTTCACTTATTACCAAACATTGCCCATTACTGAAAGTTCCTTAAGGATAGGAATTGAACCTAAGCAAAAAGAGTGCTAGTTATAAGGCTGTATAATACATGACTCCTCATCACATTTTATTTATTTAGCAGCCTCACACGGGAGGGATTCAGTTAAAAAGAAATGTACTCTTCAATATTGAAGACCAAACAAACAAAAAAATAAAATAAAAGAGTATAAATTTGTGTTTGCAGATATCTTTCTGTTAACTTAAATTTTATCTTTTAGAAAGACCTTTTGAGGCTGATTCACTGTTGCCCCAACATTCAGGTGAGACGCTTCCTAAATGCTAATAAACCAGATGAGTGACATGTTTCTGGGAAGAAAAGCAGTAGAGTCTTTGGGAATCTAAAAACTGCGCAAAGAATTAGAAAGAAAGCAGGAATAGAACTCTAGGTTAAGAGGAAGTGGTAAAAACAAGAAACAACAGGATGAGGCTGGGTCAGAAACTTTCTAGACATGCTAAGGCAAACTGTGTGCAGCTGTCACACCCAGGAACAGCCTATGTCCCCAAGCTAATCCTCTCAAAATGAAAGCGCCTTTAGCTAGGCATGTTATTGGGTGTCACTTCTTGGGGAGATTTAAAAAATGAAACCATGAATGCCTATCCATTATAAGACGAATTATCTTTGTCATTATCATCAAGGTATATCCACCAATGACTACATATATCTAGGTACTATGTCACCATTGTTAAGAACTCAGACTCTCTGAGTTAAGGTTCAGTGTTCTTTCTACCATTTTTAATTCCTCGATGATGCATGGTTTATTTCTAAATATGGCCCTTAATCTCACATAAGGAACACTAAAGAATAAAATATATTGAATTATAAGACCTACTAATAAAGATGTGCCTGACTTGGGGGAAAAAAAAACTTGTGTAATTTCACTGCCAAACTCACCAAATGGCGAAATTCTACTGAGAGACTCCCATTGGAAGATTCTTCAACGGACATGGCTTTGACATGAGTGCCACAAAGAACAAATCTTCGATTGCTAGAGAGAAAAATCTTAGTTATTTACATGGTCTCAGGTAAAATATATTTATGAGAATAGCAAAAAAATTCTAAAGTAAATGTCTTACCTTAGAGTTGAAACATTCCTGTAAAACCAAGAAGATTCTTTAAAATGAGATATTTAATAGATCTAGTAAAAACTTTCTATAATACTTCAGAGGATAATACATAAAATTTCATTTCAAGTCTTTATAGTAAGATTTTTTTAAGTAAGTCTTCACTGGAGTTATGTTAAATGTTTCAACTTCCAAGTCAAATATTTGAAGTCCATTGATATGTAACGTTAGAGAAATAAATGTAAAAGGTTGAAATTATTCTATAAAATAAGGACAATTCTTTTTAAAAAGTCTTACATTTTCATGTTTCAAAATGAAATTAGAAACTTACTTGTCAATTGATGCTTTCACCTTTACCTGATAGTTTAGTTCCGGTAATTTTATTAGTAGTCTGGAAAAGACACATAAAGAATCAATGATAAAAATTAAAAGTTCTAAAAGCCTTTCTATATTTAAAGATTTAAATATATTTATGGTATGCACATATAAATCAAACATATTATCTCCAGTTACATATCAGTGTGTTTTAAAAATATCTAATTCCTCTTTAGTTTGCCATGTCACTAATATTGACATCAGCCACTTAATATCACACTGACACACTTGGAAAGTGTTTCCATATTGCTCAGTGGATGTGTGTTGGATAATACGTTGGTTGGGTCAGAAAAATAGCTATATATTTTGGCTAAAGCCCAAATTTGGCTTAGATGTATAATACAAGAAAAATTCTTTGTAAATCTATTACTATGGCTCATTTTTATTCTCGTACTATAAAAAAAACATTTTGTAAGCTTAGTAAAACTAAATGTTTTGGTGATAACTGTTATGTAGCGAAACACTGAGAAAGTCTAGGCCTCTGAAAGAATATGGAAAATTCCAGTTCAAATGCATTTGCAATCTTTAAACACACTATATTTAAGTAACAGCAAAAATGTTGATCGCTGAAAAAGATCTAACTTCAAACAAACAAGAGATTAAAGGTCAGAATAACGATTTTTCTTTTTTCTTTTTTTTTAAAGATTTTATTTTTTTCCTTTTTCTCCCCAAAGCCCCCCAAGTACATAGTTGTATATTCTTCGTTGTGGGTCCTTCTAATTGTGGCATGCGGGATGCTGCCTCAGTGTGGTTTGATGAGCAGTGCCATGTCCGTGCCCAGGATTTGAACCAACGAAACACTGGGCCGCCTGCAGCAGAGTGCACGAATGTAACCACTCGGCCACGGGGCCAGCCCCAGAATAACGATTTTTCTAATTCTCCTTTTTCTGAAGACAGCTCCTCCTTCATTCTTTGGCTTCCCCAACTCCTCAGAGCTGTACCCTCTGATTTTCCCTCTCTGTGGGTGCAGTCCAGTATCAAAGATACTCATTCACTCACTCATTATTCATTCATTTACTCACACACTCATCTCAAACCTCACTCATTCACTCAGCTTGTACTGAACTCCTCACATGTTCCCAGGATGGCTCCAGTGCTGGAGAACTAATGGAGTGATTTGGGGAAGGGACAAGTGTGGACATGGCTGTACATAAGAAGTCCAGCTAAATAGATGGAATGTAGAGTACGGTGATAAGCAACTGATAGGTATTAAAGGAATATAATCATAGACAACATACAGCCCAAACAAAAGGGTGGGTAGAATGTAGCCACGGTCCCTTAAAAGTCCCAGGATTGGTTTCAGGGTTTGGAATATAAGTGTGCAGTTGTTGGGAGTGGGGGGTGAGGAGGTTGTATGAAATAAGGCAAGATGTTTTCCCTCTCTGCCTTCCTCTCTCTCCTACTTAGTGAAGGATCTGATTCACTCTAAGATGCTGATGACTAAAGGGAGTCCTTTGAAACAGGAGGATGGAATGCCATGGTAGAGAAGTGTTGTAGGGAAAATCTTGAATACTAAGTAAAGGATCATCTATCAAGACAGTGGGGAAGAGGGTACAGAGAAGAAGGATAGGAACCCAACAGGCAGGCAGAGGAGGAGAGCAAAACACCCAAACCAGGGACTAGTGGTCCATGCCTATGGCAATGAGTTCAAACAACATCCAAAGTGGTGCCTGTTCAGGGACCTCTTCCACTTAGAACTCTGCTGAGCAATCCCTACTCCTCTCCCTTTCTGTCCCAGAGAGCATCTTAGACTTAGCACATCATCTATGGGAATGTGGCAAGGAAAAGGAGGCTGTCCACCCCCCCCCATACCCTATTTCTCTTTATTGTTACTGTCTTCTGGATTATACAGAGATATGGAGATGAGGAATGAACAACTTTGAAAATAATGAAATTTTAAAAGGGAATCTGGCCTCTGCAATTTGTTTTTGAGTCTTAAGTCTTGGTGAAAAATTCACGCAAAGGAACTTACTAGAAATTTCTATTAGGGTTTTTGAAATGCAAACTGGAAACATATGTCTTCCCTTTAAAAACGGAGTTCCAATAGTGATTGGTGATCAGGGACCCTATCATGGGAACCTAAATCACTGTCTGCCATGGCATCACCAACTCTCAGGCTGGTCTGAAAGTTCACCTTTCCAGAGGTGACCTAGTGGCTAGGAATTTAAAGCATTAGGACCTTGCAGATTGAGGCATGATGAAAACCTTTGAATGTTCAAACTCAAATTCATTGTTTTAAGTGCCATTATGAAAAATTTATAAATGTTTTTGTTGCTTATGCTAAGGGAAAGGATCAAATACACAGATAAGCCATAATAACACAAAAGCCTTGTGTCTTTTTTTTTTTTGCTGAGGAAGATTTACCCTGAGCTAACATCCATGCCAATCTTCCTCTATGTTTTAGTTTGTGAGCCACCAGCACAGCATAGCTGCTAATAGAGCAGTGTAGGTCTGTACCCAGGAACTGAACCCAGGCTGCCAAAGTGAGTGTGCTGAACTTAACTGCTAGGCCACTGGGGCTGGCCCAAGCCTTGTGTCTTTAAATAAGGTACATAGTCAGGATATACTTAAAATTGTGATGGTGAGAGTTTTCATGGAAAAAACAATTAGCCAGTTACTGGGTAATCACAGCAGAAGAACATGCCACTATATTCCTGGAAAGGTTATTCAAAGCCTTCTAGAATCTGTCCCCAATCTATCTTTTCATTCTCTCTCTTCCTGCTCCACACTATTACAAAACAGACCCAGCAAGCCATCATTTCTGAGTCTCACTCTCCTACAGTTCTCCTCCCTTCTCCTCTCTGCTCCCTTCTCAAGGCCCTTCCTCACAGTGACCACTAGGTATTCTCCAGTCTCTCCAGTCTTCTCTCCAATCAACCTTTTCAGCAATTAATCCCATGATGTTCCATCTTGTGATTCCATGCTTTCTTGCTAATATCTCTCATAGTCTCATCTTCACTGTAATACTCCTGACAAGCAGGCCTCATCTTAACACTTCTGTGGCCATTTACTATAGCTTAGTGCTGGGCATGCAGGAGGCTCTCAATAAAGAAAGTCAAATGAAAGAGATTGGCCTTAATTATGCAATGGCTGTGGCTCCATAAGAATATAAAATGATAGCACACATTCTGCCTACCTTAGTTTTACAGTGAACTGAATGAGGGTTTTAAGTACCATCGGCCTCTGAGGGTGGGTTGGCATGCATGGCTGCCGTTCAACCACAAATGAGCTAGATTAAAAGGAAATAAAGCATGTCATTCGAAAACAATGAAAATATCAACAGGCTGAAAACCACAGAGGAACAGGATGTTGTCCTCTTATAAAGTCCAAGTTTTCCACACTTAGAAGCCATTCTAACTCCCATTAGGCTCACATCTTTCCAATGAATTCTCGTCAATAATTATCATGAGATGGAAAAATGCTTAAAGATTGTCCCTAAGTAACAACAGTAAATATTTCTTAATTGTTATACTTGAGTCAAGAATAAAAGCTCCAGTCTACTGATATCATAACTAAACATAAGGTAGAAAGTTAATTTCATGCCATTTTAAAACTAAATATTAGGATTTCTGGCAAATACTAGTATTTTTTTTCTTTAGATGAGCTTATAAACATAGATATGTTCCACCATTCATTTCTTAGATATGCACTTAAGAACAAATCCTTGAAATCTTCTTTCCTAAAATGTGAAAATTGAACTTTAGGTGGGTAGTGTGACTTGACTAGTGGAAAACCAAATCAGTTGGTGGGAGAAGTGTTGATGAATAAATAATGAAGAGTAGAAATGTTTCTGGAACTCTCTGGAGCTTTAGTCTCTTCACCTTGAGGCTCATTGATTGACACTTCTCTACCACTCCTTCAACTCAACCCCCAAACCCCAGCCAGGGTGTCCTTCCAGCTCCACGGGACTGAGGATGCCATGAGGCATTTAAATGGATAACACTCCACTTACTTCTTGAAAAGGTTGTAGATTAAGAAAGTGACTCTTTCTAGCAGATGTGCTCTTTGCATTGGGATGGGGTCGCCCTCATATGTCATTTTGGTGGACTGTTCCTCTAATTTCTCCAGTTGCCTTCTGAGTTGGAACAAACTTTCTGCCAACAGTGTAAAGCTATTGAATAGCAAGTGAAAATGCAGTTTTTCCAGTTAATTACCGTTTTATCTATTAATCATATTTAGCAAATATTAAATGATTAAATAATTATTAAACTAATCACGATTCCATTTAAGATTAGTGATAGTTCTTTGTGTTTATTTTCCCAATCCACTTTTTTCTCTAAGATGCATGATATAGGTTAAATGTTTTTAATAATTTCTAATTTATACCTTCAGTTATAGACAAAAAATCATTTATAAAATTTTCAACATCTGGAGCAACATCTGGAACCTTTGTTTAAAAGTCCATTAAATACATATGTTAAGAACATGGCACTCACTAAAGGGCAAAGAAAGAGCACATTTAAAACATCAAAAATATGTGATATAATGAATGTTATGTGTAAGAACGCTGAAGAAAAAAACCAATATGAGACTGACCCCTTGCCCACTCCCCTTGCCCCCAGAAATAGGTATTTTTTTACAACTCTTCAGTATTAGCCAAAAATTATCAATGGCTTTCTCTGGAGAAAGGTATCTGCTTGGAGTTTTACTCACTACGTGATGAGCTCACCTCAGAAATGGGGGTGAACTCTTGGTCCAGAAGTCTGGGAGGGAGATTGAAGTGGACACTGAAGGGGCCTCCAGCTACGGAGGAGGCAGAGATCTCGACAGACTTGGTATGTCCATCTGGCTCTGACAGCAGCTCTTTGCGTTTAGTTTATTCCTCACATAACACTGCTGAAAGAACTGTCAGACCCCCGCTGAATTTGGTAAGAGGACCATTATCTGCTATGTTCTTTATAACTCCCTTGGTCGTTTATCTTGTTTTCATGACAACAGAGTAGCGAGGTTAGAGAATCAAAGTTATCTCCCCAAGGAAAACCAATACATTTTAAAATGAACCCAATTTCCTGCTTTTCTTGAGAAATAGGCCTGGCGGGACAGAGCTTTCAGTGCATACTTCCATTGCACCGAATCGTGCTCTTTGAAAACAATTTCGGATTTCAACGGAACATTTTACTCTTTTTCATTCTATTTTCTAGTTGTTCTTTCAATCAGAAAGTTTTATTTTGCATTTATGTAGAGGAATATCTTATCAACATTTTTTTCTTCTAATACAGAGGATAGTATCCACATGTGATTGCATGTACGCATGCAGAGCCAGAGGATGAGATGTTGAATTCACCATTTGAGATTCTTCATTTAAATACAAAATCAAATCACTTCGTTGAAAACTCAAAACTAATGTTTAACTCTGACATCTTAATACACAGGTTTAAAAACCGAGATATCTTTTTTCAAGCTTTTGAAGCTAATGTTTCTTTATATCCTTAAAGAAAGTATATTTACTGCTGGTTTCAAAAGTTCATTTGAATCTTTTAAGATTGATAAATGAGAAAATTACACAATTCTTATGCATTCTAGTAGATTTCTATCAATGCTTTATTTTGCTCCACAAAGTGATAAAAATTAAGAACATTTATACAATTACATCTATTTGTTTTTATGTGTAGAGTTCCCAGCTGCTAATGAACCATCAATAAGTCGAATGAATTGACTGTCTGGTCTGAACCTGCATTCTCTGGCTGAGTGACTCTAACTTTTGTACTTCCTGTGGTTTTCACTAGAAACTAAAGTCAATTCCTTTTACCAGTTTTGAAGCTGGTCGAGCCCGTTGTGGAGTGGACCTCCTATGCAGGCTATTTGCTGTCGCCTCTTCCAGTCTTGCAGCTCTTCTATCAGCATGTTATTCATTAACAAGTCCGTTTCGTTGACTATTTGTGTCATCTTGCTGAGGGCTTCCTAAAAAGAAAGGTGACTACTGAAGCGATTTTCATGAGACACAACCAAAGTCGGTCATAAGTCAACCTATCAAACAATTTGTCTGACTTGGGAGAGGAAGGCTTGGTTAAAATTTTGACCAACTATTTTACCAAATACTACCTTCTATTTGCCATAGCACTGCCTTTTCAAACAGTTAAACCACTACAATTAAAGAGCGTCGTGAAGAAGGATGACCACAATTTAACATTCTCATAATATCTCATCATATCTTTCAGTATAAATAGGTTGAATTTGTAACTCCTGTGACATTATTGAATCTTGTAGTCATAGAGCCATATACCTACCTTTTAAAAAGACATTTATAAATTTAATTTATATTGTGATAAATATATTCATGTACTTATTTTAAAATGTACTGACTAAAAATTGAGCCTTTCTGTCTTAGTTTTTATTAGTTATTATCTGGGTTTTGGGGAGCAGAGTGGAGAAATATAACTTTCAAAGGCCTACAGATTAGAAGATGTGAATTGCTACTCTGGCTTTGCCACAAGCTATGTGAATTTGGATAAACTATCTAAGTTTGCTGGAACTTGGTCTTCTGACCTATACTATCACGTGAATGGACTGAACTATTTCCAAGGCTCCTTCTCTCCTTAAAAATCTTATTTCTAAAGTAGAATAAAATGGTGTGCATAAAATGTATAGCATAGATTAATTATGCATAAAAGCATTAAGTTTATCTTGAACTAATTATTTGCACATATAAAATATGATATATAACTGTTTAAGTTTATAATTAAAGTAAAAATAAATTTTACATTTATTTGTGCTCACACAAATTCCTGCACAGAAAATTGAGTGGAATTTTTAGAAATGAACTATTGATTTATCAGTGACTGATTAAAATTTCAATTGAATTTATTTTCAAAGAGAAGTAGAAAATTGAATGGAGCTATTTCCCCTTTTTTCGAATATTTCATTGAGCCAGAAAAAAGTTCTTCCTCTCCTTCGGAGGAGGTTAGACTGAATATGTTTAGTCATCAATGAACTATCATTTAACTAGGAAATTACTTAGCACAATGTCATTTTTCAGAGCAGAAACTGGAACACAATTTTTTAAATAAAATTTTAGTAGTCACCAAGGGTATACACGTGTGGTAGAACTCATCTCAGCATATTAAGTACAGTAACTAAAACAGTCATGTCTGAAACAGTGGCAAATAAAATTGGGTAAAATGTTCACCTTGAAATTAACGGTAGCTACCGTAAGTGTACCCCGTAACCAACATAAGAAGACTTTAGAGAGGTCCGGCTGTTAAACTTAGGAAGAGGAGCGTGGCCAACACCATGAGACTCTGCCCAGAAACAGTGCAGTTCATTCATTCAGATAAAATCCAAGAGCTTGATTCTTTTCAGTAGGACTAGTTGTAGGAAAAGGAGAAAACAGGCAGAAGGCCAAATTAAAGTTCTTCACTAACCTTTCTCTTAAAGTCGAGGCTGTTAAGCATTTCTTGCAGAGTTAAAACTTCCTGATTCATCAGGGCGCTGTTCTTGTCACCCTGATCTGCACAGGAAAAGAGATCAGATTAGGAGTCCTCTCCAAGGAAAAGCTCTCTGTCTTGTAAGCCACCATCCTAAGATCCTAGGATGCAAGAGCCTAAATGAGGCCCTTAAGCCTCTGTCTGCTCATTTTGGCAGGAAAGATTACATCCAAGCATGCCAGAGAGGAGCTCTCTACCTTACAGACCTTGAGGGAAGACCATTCTTCATACCGAGTTACTTTTGAGGGTAGCAGGGAGGCTGGGAGTAGGGAGAGAGGAGATAATAAAGTTTTTGTGATGGATTCCATGTTAGGTACCTCTACACTGATAATAACCCTGGTTGGTTGGCATAAGTAGGAAAGGAAAGGGGCCTCCCTTTGGGTCCATGATTAAATCACATTTGACTCCTTCTGGTGCCTTTACCCACTGCTCCCTGCCCCACCGTATACCCAGGAATTATGGGCAACTGCCTGGGAAACTAATAAAGATTAAATTCTTCGCTTTCCCTTTTCCTTTGCAAAATGGGCTAGCCTCACAGAAAAACTAGAAGAAGTGGGAAAGAGCTGCAAATCAAGGAAAATATCTGACAGAAAAAAAAGCCAAAATGATTCATCTTCTTAAATGGGAATGTGCAATAAACACTGTATTGTTTAATTTTAACATTAAACTTTATTGGTACACGGCAAGTGATTGTTTACACCAACCACTTATATCTATGAGAAACAAAGGTTGGGAATGCTGATCTGACTGGTGTGATGGCGAGAAAGAGGCCCCAGAACAACATTGTGCCAAATTTCTCAACAAAATAGCACCAGTCTCTGGGAAGTCATTCTTGGTTGTATTAATTCACAGATTCGCCAACTCCTAGATCTACATGAAGCAAAAAAATCCTGCTTATATAGCATTTTATCAACTCAAAACTTCATTAGCTAGTACTTTCCAGTTTTCACTGGCAAGAATATAATTTATTTCCCATGTATCTTTCATTTCATTTAAAACATTTCATTTCACTTAAAACCAACAAAATAAATACTTGATTTAAACGATAAAATGATCATTTTTATTCTTCATAATGCTCATGAAGCACTGAAAGATAAGTTCAAAAGAATCTTACTGTTTAATGTATTTCATTATGTTATAATTCTTAAAATTGGTAGTTCACATATGTAATTGGGGATGAGACTGCTTTCAATGAACTGTAATGTTTGATTAAATTTGCAGTTGTTTTAAACATATTTAGAATCACGGACCCCTTCGATGATCTGATGAAACCCACGGTTGTGCCATTTCTTCCAAAGGGAAAAGATGTACATACAAAAAATCAAGAATATTTTGAATAAACTTTCATGGGAGTCAAGACACCCTGAAGATGCCAAAACATGTCACTCTTCATCTATGCCAGGAAAAACAAGTTTTCTAATATCCTCTCTCTTAAATCTTAGATGAAAAGTTAAGCATTTGATCACAATCATCCATACTTCCTTCCAGATAAATTTTAAGCTAACATTTCAATAGTTAAAGATAATTCTGTAAACGAAAAATTTATATCCAATTTGTTTTAAAAATTATTTAAAAATAATTTTAGAATTACAAAAGAGTTGCAAAAATAATAGAAAATTCCATTATATACTTCATGCAACTTCCTCTAATGTCTTATATTTATAATTATCAAAACCAGTAAACTAATATTGGTACAATCCTATTAACTAATCTAGGCTTGATTAGAATTTCTCAAGTTGTCCCACAAATTGGAACTCACTCTAAATGATCAATCCATTATTACTTGTAAATCTTAGACCTTGTAAATATTCTCATTTTTTCCTTCCTTTTCTTAAAAAATGCCTAATTGTAAGCAACCTCAATGTTTAACCACGAAAAGATAGTCAAATAAATTGCAATGTCTTTACATTTTGGCATACATGAAATTATTGAAATTTTTTTTGAAGATTTTTTATAATAAAGGGAAATACGTAAAAATAAAACTTTAATTTAAAATGCAATACATAAAACTATGTACAGGATGATCTCAATCTTTTGAAAAAATAGATATGTATATTTGAACATATACGAAAAAAAGCTGGAAGGAAATACAACAGTTTGACAGTGTTCATCTGTACGTAGTGAAATTTCATGTGATCTTTAATTTTTAATGCTTTTGTCTATTTTCCACTGAGTCACATTTCTACTTTATGATTTAAAAAAATTATATTAAAAAACTCGCCAAGGGATGACATTAGTAATTTCCTGATCATATTAGGCAATTATCGTACTTTTCTTAGTTGTGATAATGATATTTTGATTCTATGGTAGAATGTTCTTAGTTTTTGGAGATGCATGCCGAAGTAAGGGTGATTTCTCAAGAGCCTTATAATTTACTTTGAGTTGGTGAGTAAAAAAATATATATTTATACGGAGAGAAAAGGAGGGAGCAAAATAAATACTCCTCTCCTGCACCCTCCCTTCAAAAAAAACCCACTTCGCTTAGAGCAGTAGACCAATTTACCAGTTCTGTCAGTAAAGAAGACAGCCTGGTCATGTTCCCTTCACCTCCCTGTGTGGACTCATAGGCAAAAGAGAGACTTACCCATCGTCTGAATTGTTTTATACCTGTAGTCAAATTCATCTTGCAGGTCTTCTAAATATTTGGTGTCTTGTTCTGTCATCTTTTTACAAAAGAAAACATATTCTGTTGTTACAATTAAGCATGTCGATGAAACAACATATTGGTATTTCAAATTACACTGTTGCTTCCAGTCTAGACATGGAACCTCTATTTCTGAAGAGCTAACTCTGTGAAAGCTGAATAATGTGGAAGAACCAGATTGAACTTGCTCTTCCAACTATTTTCTCTTCCTGATTGATTGGAAATCTTCCAGCATCTTGCCTCTCATGTCTCAATTAGCTCCAAATGATGCTACTAATTTAACTGTTTTTACCTGAGACTATGGAGACTAAGTTTTCCTTTTTAGTTCTATATGATTCTGTAGTAATGTACCAATTAACTTTTCCCTTAGTCTCCATTCTAATCGGCTGCAGTTTATGACAACTTGGTCTAAATTTTTTTCTCTCTACTTCTTAGAAACAAGAATCTATGTTTCCTCTGTGTCTTCCATCTTCAAGATTTTTATTTTACTCTTCTCCAAACTTGGTGATGTTTTTCTGCTCAGACTTAACAGGTAATAATTGTCAAGATCCGGGCTAAGGCTTTTCATATATTATCTCATGTAGTCCTCACAACTATCTTACGGAGGTGACTATCCTCACTTTTACAGATGAAGAAGCGGAGGCTTAGAGATGCGAAGTAACTTACTTGCCCAAGGCCACAGAGCTTCCCAGCGATGGAGTTTGGTGGGGAAGCCTAGCAGTCTGACTTCGACTCCCTCCTTTTACTACAGTTAGACATACTTTCCTTCCTTGATCTCAGACTACTTATCTTTCTTAGAAAATTGAACTTTCTGCTGCCTACTTATTCCAAGAAGTCTCTAAGGAAACAAACATCTATGCCAATACCCTTCACAAATTCTAAATTTTAATCACCTAAATTATTGGTTAAGAAAAGTATCAAATTTTGGGCAAGAGAGTCTGAATCTGTATCCCAACTCTACAACTCACTAGCTGTAGGAACTTGGGCAAATGTCTTGGCACTTCAGCTCCTCCGTCTGTCAAAAGGGGTGAGGAAGGATGGGGGTGGGAGGAGAAGGAGAAAGGAGGGTAATAACAGCATCTACTGATGGAGGTGTAAGAATCTCATGAATTAAATTACTTAACGCAAAGCCTGACCAGGCACATGTTTAACAAGCACGAGCTATGATAGCTATTCTCATTCCTATTTGTTTTCTCTGTAATCCTCTAAAATGACTTTCTCGATGTTTATAAACCTTAAAAAAGAAACAAAGTGGTAGCTATTGACTACACGGTATATTGTCTACTGATTCAATAATAACGACTACCAGTTTCGAGAAAATCTGTTCTGTGCCTAAATCTTACATACATTATCCTTTCAGAAACCCGCAAAGTAAAATATTTCCATTTTTCGTATGAGGAAACTGAAGTTGAAAGTCATATGCTCAAGCTGGATTCCAGTCCAGTCTAGTTCAGCGTTAAAGTGTTTGCTCTTTCTCTTCACTACACCCCAACACCTCTTGGAGCATTTCACTTAAATGTTACATTTCCAAAGAGGAAAGACTTGTGGCATGCAATGATCTACGAAAAGGTAAGGAGCACACACACACACGAGAAAATATAATAAAATTATCTATGATCATTTTAAAGCAGAAATACACAGGAGTCTCATCTTTTGATCTCAAAATTAAAAGTTAAAAGAAGGCACTATCTTGCAGAATCTTCTAATGAAAAGTGTATTGAACTAATGTCATTAAACTCTGAAAAGGCAATGATAGAGTAAATAGCTAAAGACTTTCAGATATTGTAGTCAGTAATTGTAAAATGTCAAAATACCCAGCAATAATCTTCAAGAGCTCTCTTGATGGCCTGAGAATCCTTATAGCAGTGCCACATTCCAAAGCACTCCAAGAGAAACTGAGGTTATGATCCTAGAAGGAGCTCATAGGTATGACCTGCACCACAGAGTTAACCCTACCTTGAGGCAAGGAGTCTGTCCTTTTGTACTCTGCTGTCACTCGGTCACTGTCTGTAGGCAACTGTGGGCTCTGGAAATAGCTCTCCAGAGAAGCCATTAGCCAACACTCACAGCCCCTGGAGATGGGGGTACAGGCCTGACAAAGGGATCTGGTTGGGGCTCCAAAAGGCGGGCCTCTGCTGCATCATACTTCTCAGGAATTACAAAAGGAATTTGTGCTGGATGCAAAAATCATGCGTACTTGCTCAATGTGTTTAAATATTCCTACTATAATAAAATAAGCATCTCCTGACCTTACATGCTTGTAGACTCAGTGGAGCCGTTGGTTTTAAGATTATAATGTGCCAGGGCATTTTGACCTACCTAAGTTGGTCTGAGAACCTGATTCTTTCTGGCAACAGAGTAAGCAGATAGTTTTGCACGCTCGTCACTTGCTATGGAGGATCATTAAATCGGAAGTCTGAAGATTAACTCTTAGAAGTATTGTCATTTAAACCCTCTGTCTATTACTCAGACAAGATATGGTGCAGTTTACCTTTAAACATCTATAGTTTATTTAATTTTATGGAATTATTAGTTTTGTAAAGGACAAGGAAATGAATGCTATGTAAGTTTTGGAAAGGAAAATTAGCATTCTATTTTACACACAAATTGGAGAAAGTCTCATTTAAGAAATTTTCTCTAATCAATGAAATTGATAAATCTCTAGCCAGACTAATCAGAGAAAAACCCGACATTTACCAGTATCAAGTGAGAGAGGTGCTATCACTACAGATTCTTTAGATATTCAAAAGATAATAAAAGAATATTATGAACAACTTTGTTCCAATAAAGACAACTTGGATGAAATGGACAAATTTCTTGAAAAATACAAATGACCAAAGCTCATTTAAGAAGACATAGATAATGCAAATAGCCCTATGTCAAAGAAATTGAAATTGACCTTAAAAGGCTAGCCCAAAAGAAATCTTTGCTAATATGAACGTAGTGTGTGAGAGATATTTGTCTTATTAACAGATTGCCCTAAGATTTCTGTATGCACTAACTTTTGGCACGTAGGAAAAAGGTACACAGTTAGTTGTATGCGGCAATAGCTAGGCTTCCTAGGGATCTATAAGGTCACTCACCTGCACACTATTTTTAATGGCAGTCACTTTGTGCTCCACGTTCCTCTGTCTTTCTGAAACTGAAGAACTTTGTAAGGATTTCTCCAGAGGTCCCTGAAAAAAGAATGCCTTGAAATTTCAATAATGCTGATAAAACCAGTTTATGATGAATGTAGTATACGTAGCATGTATTTGAACAGAGGTTTGGATCAATATGATATGAAATCCTCCACAGCCATTAAAACTCATGATGTGGAAAAACATTTAATGATGTGTAAGTCGTGTTAAATTGTTAAGAAATAGAACAGATTATAAAAGCACCACATGTTTATGATCTCTGTTGCTTATATATGTATATATGTTTATAAATATATGGATATATGTCTTGACATGTAAACTCAAGCACATATGATTGGAAGAACACACACATCAAAATCTTATCAGTGTGTTATCTTTGAATAGTGAAATTACAGAAGATTTTATGGTTTAAAATTTTATTTTGTAATTTTATATAACTGACATATTACTTTTGAAATTCTATAAAACTAATATATGTAATTTAAAAATTAGTATAGTGTAACTACATTAAGTTGACTTAAATCAGAATTAGGGATGTTGAATCTGCCAGAATAAAATTTTTGTACTAGAACAAAGGGAGTTTACTAAAGAATACGTAAAAATGTTAGCTTGATTAAATAGAAAGGTTAACCAGCTTCTCCAAGCACCATTGCTTGGCCACTTAAGTAATCTGACACTGAGTGTACTGCTTAGATATAAAGCTACATTGACATCTAGAGATGAGAGAGAAGCCAGCAACTCCTTGACCTTACAGTTGGGTGAGGAGCTATGGTTAGAAAAGCTGATGACTTCACTAAGATACACAGAAAATCAGTGGTGGAACCTCAAGTGGAACCTGTGTCTTTGACTATTGATCAAGTGTTCTTTCAGCTACACCAGATTCCTCAGATTGTAAAGATTTTATACAATGCCCTCTCTCTCTCTAATTTTGGCCTCCATTATTTGTTTATCTACCTGAAATTTGCAAATCAGTGCTTCTTTTGTGGTAGTATGTGGTACTGGCAGATTATTTGCAGAGTGACTTTGACGAGCATTTATCAAAAAATGAAAATTTCTAATTTAACTGATATCTGACATTTGAAGGGAACAATACGCACACACACACTAAATGACTAGACATAAAAGGGATACAAAAAAGGATGGCTGAGAATATATATGAGAATATAATATATTACTAATAGCCTCTTAATTTTACCCAAAAAGCACTGAATCAAACTATATTTACTTTAGAAACTTACTATACATTAGATCTTAAATTAAATAAAAATACCATGCTTTTTATTCATCTAAAAATAAGAATAGTAAATTGTTAAAACTCCGTACTTCTTCAAAAACAACCATAACCTGACAATAACTAAACCTGAGAAATTTTAATAGTGAAAAAAGACACTTTTCTTGGACTTCCAAAAATAAATATTGTAATGTGATTTACTAAATTATGGAGAATATCATTCGGAAAGTTGATTACTTACACACTCTTTTCTTTTTATAAGGATTAATTAAAAAGTATTCCTTAAGGATCTCATTGATTCCTCTACTTGTCTTTGATGGAAGCTCTGAATTTATTTAGAATAGTGGGATAAAATACAATCTAAAATATGGAAGGGTGAAGTACACTCAAGCAATCAACAAGCAAGTATTTACGGAGTTTCTGTAAGACACAATTCCTACTTGTGGAGTATTTTGGACTTGTGGGTAGGAAATCAGGAGCTACTGAAGGGTTTTGAACAACCCTGAGGAGAAGTGTGCTGAGAGAAGTGCAGTTCAAATGGTAGTTATGAATTCAGCTAAGAGGTGGTTACTATATTCCTAAACGGACATTGTAAGACCGTGGACCAGAGTGTGGTCAGTGAAAATAGAAAAGAAGGTGTGATTAGGATTCTAGAAACATACTGTGGAAAGACTGGTGACTATCTCAATAAAGAGGCAGAGAAAAGGAGATACTCAAAGATGATCCCAAGACCTTGATTCCAAGTGACTGGAAGGATGGTGGTATTACTAATAGGTAGAAGCTGGTTTGAAAGAAGATAAGAATTTCTGTTTCAGAAAAATTGAGTTCAAGGCGATAACAAGGTAAGTTCAGAAAATATTACCTGAATGGGCATGTTGGCTGCAGCCAATATTCTTCTCTCTTCCCTTAAACAATTTGAAATAACTACAGCTACATGCATTGGATTTCCATGAAATTTTCCCTGAAAAAAGTGAGCAGAAACAACATAAAAGCTTAAATATACACATCCTAAGGAAACATCACTACCTGCAATCAAAAATAATCTCCCAGTAAACATGTGAAATTATTTGGGATTTGTTCCAACAATCTATTATAAAGCCACAGAAACTTACATTGTGAACATAGACTCCTATGCGGCATACTGCTCTGTTTTCAAAAATCATTTTTAATAGTTAAAAATAGTTCCTGAGCCCCTCGTAGGAAAGACTCTGCATACACACTCAGGGGCATCTGTTTACTTAGGCTGAGGATAGTTTTTAGGTAAAAGAATTACTTCTCTGCAAATTACTATGAACCAGCGTGGTCCCAGCTGTTGTCTTGTTACCCCTGTGCTCCATGCATGTTTAAAGTCTTTCTTTTGGTCCTCATTTGGTGTAGTTCACATGCAGTAGCTCATAATTATATCGGTATACTAGAGTGAAACTCTATTACACATTTCAGCAACAATATTTTTATGACATCTAAACACATACATCTTTTATTACCAATGCTAATGGTGCAGATATTGTAAATTGGCAGCCTGGGGGCCTAATGCAAAGGTATATTGTGTCAGTTAAAATATTGCAATACCTTCAGGGGGAGCATGTACTACCCACAGTTGTCATAGTGTCCACCACTGAGTGACCCAGGCACTCATTGACCTTACGTGCCAGGACCCTGGAGGTATCTGCCTTTTCTTGGTTTACAGGACTAATTTGTGTGTGTGTGAGGAAGACTGGCCCTGCGCTAACATCTGTGCCAATCTTCCTCTATTTTATGTGTGGGATGCCACCACAGCATGGCTTGACGAGTGGTGCTAGGTCCACGCCCGGAATCTGAATCTGTGAACCCTGGGTCGCCAAAGCTGAGCACCTGACCTTAACTACTATGCCACCTGGCCAGCCCCTCCAGGACTAATTTGAATGACATCATCATTTTTAGCATTAAACTTCTTTGTTACAAGACTTTTTCCAAGGCAGGCTTAACAGGAAGCACAATAAATATAGACAAATGCATTTATTTAGTTTCTCTCTACCCTCCTCTCTGAAGGAGGTGCTAATTATCCATGAAATGTTTTGCCAAAAGGTCAGTAGCAGAAAAAATAAAATAATAATTCATAAAGTGGAAAATTAACAATTAATCAAAAGTAGATTAAACAGACTGGTAAACCAAAGGGTCTTTCTAGGAAAAAAAATGGTGTTATTGGCTGTAAATGTTTTTATGGCCTTGACTGCTACCACAATTTTATTAGCAAATTCATGTTAATTAGCACTTTTATTTGTAAAACTATGATAAATGCCAAGTATCTGAGTTCCTGTTCTTCCATATTCTATAGCTTTCAAAACTCTTTTCCTCTCCCTTAAATCAGAAAACTCCAAAAGAAAAAAACAAAAGTGGATTGAGAGAAACTCATGAGGTAAAGAAATTTAAGTGACCCTATTTGTTAAGCAGGGTTACCAAATTTCTGATTTCTGCATGCTGACAATTTCAGATTCTCCCTAGTTAGAATTTGTTCCTGTTACTTTTCCTATCTGTTGGTTTTTTCCATATACCTTCCCTTCAACTCTTCAAGAAAAGCTATGTTTCCTCATTTTGCCTTTAATTTATTTTTAAAATATTCCATTGATAAAAATAAAGGGCTTCTTCTAGGGCTAATTTGGAGGCTCTATTACTTACGTAAACTTGAAACTCTTCCCATTTAGGTTCAGGAGTTCCTCTAAGGCCCCAAGAATCATCATTATTTGTCTTTGTTTTTCTCGCTGTTACAGGAGTCATTCGTTGTTGATCATGTAGATACTTTCAACATTTCTCAGCTCCATTGTGTACACTTTTTCATTTTCTTTCTCATTTGAACTTGTTTTACCTTCCCTTTCAGATTCAGTTCCCCTCTATGTCTTGTAAGGTTAAATTATTCATTTTTTCTCTTTTGTTCAGAGCCAAGAATCACCATTGTTTTCATCCAGGCTATCTTTTCACTTTCCTTTTGCATTTTTCCTACCTTTGTCTCTCACTTAAATGTATGAGCTAAAAACGTCTTTTGGAAAATTGATCACTATGGATTCAAAGCCAAATTAGCACTTTTTATTTGCCAAAGATGTACTCACATCCACCTTTCCATAGTTACCATCTCTATGGACCTCAAAAAAAAAGGCAACAATGAAAAACAAAAACAAAAAGACAAAACAAAAATACCCCTAAGTGTGCATTGGTGGGAGGAAGGAAGAGAAAGCCACAGAAGGAGAAGCTGCCCATTTTCTATAGCGTGTCCATCCTCTTTTGTATAGGTATTGCACTTGTCTTCTACTGTGTGGCCTGTCTTTTCACTGTCTCATAGTGTCAGTGAATAGAAGTTTTTAATTTTAATGAAGACAAATTTATCAATTCTTCTTTTTATGGTTAGTTATTTTTATGACTTAAGAAATCTTTCCCTAATCTGCAATCATAGAGCTTTTTCTCCTATACTATCTTTTTAAGTCTTTATAGTTTTGCCTTAGTTGTAATTCACTTGAAGCTTGTTAATAATGAAAGGCCCCTTTCACTTTTTTCTATATGGATACTCAGTTGCAACAATATTTATTGAACATTCTATTCTTTCACCTCCGCTCTGTTGGGCCAATTCTGTCACAAATCAAGTGTCCATATGTGGATGGGTTTGCTTCTGGGCCCCATTACATCTTATGGTTCTGTCTATCTCTGTTTTACCAACAGACTGTCTTAATTACTAGAGCTTTATAATAAGTTTTGATGTCAAATAGAATAGGTTTTCTTTGCATTTCCATATAAATTTTAGAATCCCCTGTCCAGCCACGCTCATACACACAACCATGTTAAGAAATTTGAATGACACGTTTAATCTTTAGATACATTTGAGAGTCTTGGCATCTTTATAGTTGTGTTCTAATCCACTTATTTAGGTGTTCTTTAAAGTCTGTCTGTTAAGCTTTATAATTTTCCAGAGATTTTACACATTTTTGTTAGGTTTATCTTTACGTAGTTGGTATTTTTGATAATGGAATTAACAGTATCATTCCTTCCCAGTTGTTTTTGCTGGTATGTAGAAATACATTTGACTTTTATGTATTGATTTTGAATCCAGCAACTTTGCTAACTTTTATTAATTCCAATAACGTATTTGTAATATCTCATCAATTCTAAATATTTATCTGTAGATTCTTTTGGATATTCTGCAAACACAAATCATATCTTGCGTGAATATTGCTAAAACTTTTCTGCCTTTTCAATCATCTAATTTCCATCAGGATTTCACCTTCATCCTAAGACTTATTTAGAAATGTATTGGTTAATTTCCAAACATAGGAATTTTCAACTTATCCTTTTTTTTTTTTTACTGATTTTTAAAATACATTTTAAAATTCTGATCAGAACAGATGTTCTGAATGACTTCAATCACTTAAAATTTGTTGAGACTTGCTTTGTGGCCCAGTTCATGGACCTTTTGAAAATGTTCCAGGTGAGCCTGTCAAGAATGTGAATTCTGCAGTTGTTGGGGACAAATGTCTTACACAGGTTCATTAACTCTACCTTGCTAAGTGTTTTGTTCGAATTTCTACACCCTTGCTAATTTTGTTGCCTGATTAATTTTATCAATTATTGAAAAAGGTATGTTAAAATCTGCTTTGTGAATTTTTCTCTTGGTGATTCTGTCGTACACATTCAGATTTTTATTTACTACTAGTGAGTCAAATCGTTCATTGCTATGAACTGATCTTTATCTCTAATGATGATTTTTGCCTTGAAGCAAAAATATAAACTGACATAATGCTTTTTATCACTTAGAATTTTTATTTTATCCCTATTGAGAAAACTCTTTTGATTTAGTTCAACATATTTATAGATATTTGAAATCACATATCAGTACTGTGCATTTATAACAGAGTAAACATATGTGAAACAAATTGGTTAGTAGATTCCTAAAATTTCCTCACATATTTGGAGTTCAACTTTTCTGAAACTCTTTTAAAATTAGATCCGTCAGCATCAAAACTTCTTTATAAAATAATGTCCTCTGGGCCATCAAGAATGTTAGTGAACCTCTTTTCTTTAAAGTGTGCACAACTATTGTCTCCATTATGCAAGTTTTGATGCTGACGCTTTCTTGATCTTACCAGAAATTCTCAATAGAAAGCTTTTAGACAAGAACCAGAACTTACCTTCCTTCTGCAAATGGTCCTTAAATGCTTGGTTGACTGAAGCATTGAGGGACTGTAGTGGCCTAGTCATGCCATCATGGTTAACAATTATATCACTATATTTTTAGGTGAAATTATTACAGTCATGTGTCACTTAATGCCTGGGATGCATTCTTAGAAATACATCAGGCAATTTCATTGTTGTGCAAACATCAGAGAGTGTACTTACACAAGCCTAGATGGTATGTGTAGCCAACTATATACCTAGGCCATATGACACTAATCTTATGGGAGCACCATTATATATGCAGTCTGTTGTTGACCAAAACATTACTATGCAGTGCATGAACTGTATTTCACTATTCAGATATGTGCCCGTAAAATCACTGAGAACTAGAATATATAGTAGGGTCCCAGATGTCTATACCAGAAGACTTCTAACCTGTCCTCTATTAGCTCAACCATCATCCACACTACTTTGGTTCACTTCCAATAACATCTTTGAAGAAGTTCTTAGACATTGTTTTACAGTTTAGATTAAATATGGCACTAACTTTAGCAATTGGCAGTTAGGGATAAGATTACAGTGATTCACTGCTTTTCATACTTTTGATCATAGTAAAGATCCTATTGCACTGACAGTGTAATCTTAAGTCTTGTCAAAGAAAGTCAACCCCTCTTCCCCAGCATTACCTGTTTGATTAAACACATATTTTAATTTTCCCTCAATGGCATGATGCTGGAAGTTAAGTGCATTCATTTCAAAATTAGCAGGAAGTTTCTGATAAACGGATATTGTATACCTTAATGATAATCCTATGCAATGCATGATTCATTTGCTCCAGCCTCCTATTGTGCTGAGATTTCATTCATCTATTGTGAGGAATTTGGCAATTTCTCTTGCCACTCTTGCTTTGTATATGATAGGCAATCCTTTTGCATGAATCTCAGTAATGAAACATAATACAGCTTCTACTTCTGGGCATCTTTATGCCACCCTGTAAAACACTTTATTGTTGCTTTCCAAGAAAATATGGAATTTAGAGTCATCCATCAAGTGACAAATAGTTTGCTTAACAAATATCAAATTTATACCCTGCTGATTTGTTCCCATCCCATTCTGCATATGTGATAATTATTTAATTCTAAATCACAGTGTTATATTGATGACACTTTAAACAGCAATTAAACTCAACATGTATTGTACCAACAGTGCACATAATTCAACTGAAGTCATAACAACATGAATAGCTATAACCCAAATTCACAGCACAGGAAATGACAGAAACACTGTGATTGCTACCTGACAACAGCAATTAAGAGATACTATTGATTATAAGATGCATTTTGATTTCAGAGATGTTAAAATGCAGAAAAAAGGCATCTTAGAATCAATGAACATGCTGTTTTATTCTTTTGCTACTTTATGCTAAATTCCTTGTCTTTCCTTCAATTCCTCTTCGACTGCCCTTCCATCTAATTTCTCCATTTGACTAGTCACTAAAGAGTGACTAGTTCATCTGCTCTTTTTCTCCCAAATGGTTCAAGGAGCACCAGAGGCAGAGATAAAGGATGTAAGAAGGCTTGCTCAAAATAATCTCCTAAATTCAAGTGTCACAGAATCTAAGATTTCAAGAACTAGGCATTCACTCCTTTGAGTTCTTTCCCCAAGGATCTCCTTTAAAATGCAAACACATAAGGGAGAGTTAACACTATACTTAATTAATTTTCTCTCCATTGTGAAGGATTTATCATATGTTGTTCTCTGGTTGCAGTGACCTAGCAACAGCAAGATGAGAGTGTTGGGTCCCAAGTCAAATAAAAGAAGTTTGTGGAAAGCCTTGAAAGAGGGAGGCAATAGTAACCAAAGAGGCTATAGGATTCTGAAGAAACATGTACCCAACTGTCTGAGCTCGGGTTCCTCTAGAAGCTAATCCTGAGACAAGGATTCCACTGCAAGAAGTGTAATTGGGAATTGATCCCAAAACACACTTATGGGAGTGGTAAGTGAGACAAGGAAGAGAAGGCATCCAGTAAAGGGTGCGCTATCAAGCCACTGGCTAAGATGGGCTGGCAGCCCAGTGAAGAACATGTGACTAAGAGTTATCTGCCCAAGGGCTTTGGGAACTGGAGTATTTTTACACCAGCTCTTGTCACCATTAGCCCTGAAGCAAAAAGCTGCAGATACTGGCATGTACAAGTCCACATGATTGAACTAAAATGGTGAGACCAAACCATTTCTGCTATACCAGTTCTTCTCCTAACCTCAGTTTGAAAAATTTTTCACTTCTCTTTTTTTTTTAACTACTATGTTGCACTCAAATGTTGATATTTTTTCCTTTATGGTATCTCTGGGACATAAAGCAGTTGTCTCCAATTACAGAGTAAAATGTGTTCATTCACATTTTTATTGCCAATCTGCAATCTACTATTCACTTCTGATTGCCAACTGGCTCTCTCTCCTTTTATCATCCTAAAAGCTGCTGTTAAATCATTTCT
Source organism: Equus asinus (assembly GCF_041296235.1). Taxonomy (NCBI): domain Eukaryota; kingdom Metazoa; phylum Chordata; class Mammalia; order Perissodactyla; family Equidae; genus Equus; species Equus asinus. The sequence goes on from NC_091793.1 coordinate 127,436,286, forward strand.
ATCCTTGCCCCCTACCTGTGTCAAACACGCTGGCCAGTCTCTCCAAAACAACATGCTCTCAGCTTCAGTCTCATTATTTCCTTCTTTTTGTTCTTAGCACACAATTTTTCTTAACGGCTTCTACCTGATATCTCCTCACTAGAATCATAAGCATTTGTCTACAGTGAAAAAGCCCCCACTGTATTGAAGAAGAGCTGATCTAGTTGTCCTAAGGCTGATTCAGATGTAGAATGGTCAGTCAGATTTAAAAAGCAACGATCTTTTATGGTAATTAAAACAACAATGAATACTACACGTGTTTTAGGAACGCTAAAATCCAAAAGACTGACAACACCAAATGCTGGTGAGGGTGCAGGATAATGGGAAGTTTCAAATGGTACAGCCACTTTGAAGTACAGTTTGACAGGTTCTTACAAAGCCAAAACTACGCTTTCCATACAATACAGCAATCATGCTCCTAGGTATTTATCCAAATGAATTAAAAATTTATGTCCACACAAAAACCAGCATACAAATCTTTATAGAAACTTTCTTTATAATCATTAAAACTTGGGAGCAACCAGGATGTCCTTCAACAAGTGAATGGTAAATAAACTGTGGTACATCTATATGGTGAAATATTATTCAGTGATAAAAACAGATGAGATATCAAGCCACACAAAGACATGGAGGAAAAACATATGGCTAAGTGCAGAAGTCAGTCAGAAAAGGCCACATACTGTAAGGCGAAACTATGGAGACAGTACAAAGATCAGTGGTTGTCAGGGATTGGGGGGGAGGAAGGGAAGGGGAGGATGAAGAGGTGGAGCACAGAGGATTTCAGGGTAACGAGACTATTCTGTGTGAAACTGTAGTGGTGGACACGTGACGTTATGCATTTGTTAAAACCCACAGAATGTAACACACCAAGAGTGAAGCCTAATGCAAATTACGGACTTTATTGAATAATAATGTATTGTTGGTTCATCAATTGTAACAAATGTACCACATTAATGCAAGATGTTCATAATAGAGGAAACTCTCAGGCAGGCGTGGGGAGAGGCTAAGGGAGTCTATGGGAACTCTCTGTACTTTCCACTCAATTTTCTGTAAACTAAGACTGCTCTGAAAAATCAAGCCTATTTGTTTTCGTCCTACTGAAGCCACGGTTCCCACATCCTTATGCTATTCCTTTCACCAGGAATGAACAAATTCAGATGTACAGAGTTGCCCGGTCCTCTTATTCAGCAAGCTTTAAATTCTGTCATCACCACAAAGATTTTCTTGGTAAAAGAGAAATGAGGTATAGACTCTCCATGGATAGACATGATTAATGCCCTATTTCTATTTATGCTAATAATACTTACATCTTAAAACTAACAAAAAATTAGCAGCAGGTATATATAGCTTTTCCTGGCTGATTTTTTAAATTAAAAGAAAATACTTAAAGGCATCAGGTATGTCTTCTATAAATTCTGAGTATATTTCCTGCACCATGTTCTATGTCTGTGAAGGCTTAAGTCGGCCTAGACAATTGCTCTGTGAAGCAGCCAGAGAACTCTCTCTATAAAGTCAGGGGACCTGAGTTTGTGGCTGTTACTAGCTGTGACTAGGCAAGTCACTTCTTAACCTTCATGACTTCAATTGTCCTATTAGTCTTTTGGGATAAGAATACTTGTCATTCATCATAGAGTCATTGTGAAGAGGCTGGCAGACAATTGAGAAAGAGCTGTGTAACTTGTAAAGCACTCTATAAATATAAGGAGTTTTCTATGTCGCCTCATGGGCGCATTAGGGGAGTTTAAAGCTCATAAATGGTAAATCAACAAAAACCAAAGATATTATTTCCTATTAGTTTCATAGAAATGATCAAAACTGATATAAAGCCAATAAGGACTGAGTTAGGTTCCAGGAAATATATTTACATGAATATAAAAGAAACTCCAGAAAAAGAAAGGCTGTATTTGGGGTTTTCAAAACATTAGACAGTAGGGACTTTCCTGGCATTTCTTTAGGACTAACTCACACATGCATACAAATACACTAAAAACTGCTTTGAATAAAATATTAACTCACACAAGCTAGCAACTAGAAATAATGATACAGTGCTCTCACCTGAGCACAATTCATATAATCTTCGGAAGAAAATAATTAATGCCACACTTTCTATGTGTAGAAAAAAGCCTGGGAAGGAACTCGTCAAACTCTGAAGATCATCCTTGGGGAAACAGGGTGGGAGGGGGTGGTTATTTCACTTTTACCTCAATTCTTTGGTATCGTGAATATTTTTTTTTTATAATTAAGCCTGTGTTACTTTTATGATTAAAACTAAACAAGAAGTGATAAATTACACATATATACTCCATATCATATCTTTCTCTTTGCTTAATTTAGGCAGAGTTTTTTGTAAAAGATGAATGTGGGCTTTGAAAATTTGTCATTCAGGTGAAAAGAGAAAAAAAAGAGAATTGGAGCCCAATCAGACCATTAGGGTGACTAAAATTCAATACTCTTGGGGAATTCACTGTCTTGTAATTAAGAGATCAATGAATTGCTTAATTCAAAGTGACAGGAAGAGAACAAGGTAGATGCTAACTCAGTTATCATTTACCTGCTTGAACATAACAAGCACAGAACTTGCTGTTCACTGAATCCCTATTATAGGAAGGCACTTCATAAGCTTTGTTTTTAATGCTGACAATAGACTGCAAGGTACATAATAGGAAGCCCAGGGGTTGTGTCATTTGTGAAAAGTCATGGAACTCAGAAGTTAAGGAGAAAGAACTCTTCAAGTCCAGGTGTATCTCATTCTACAAACTATGACCTTTCCAAATTACAACTGCTGTTTAAAAAATGCATTCCTTCTTTATTGAACCCTTGAGCCATGGCTGTGTGCAATTTTATTTTCCCTGGAAATTATTTTATAATATTTTCTATGATAAATCTGTTCAAGGAGTAACCATTCTTTATGGAACCTCAAGATAGCCCCGGTGGTTAAACAGACAAACCGACAGACACTGACCATGTGTTTGATTACAAAATTATTAAGTCACTTTTCCTCAGGTGACCTAGATCTTAATACCTCTGGCAGTCATACTTGCTGTTGGTACAGGCAATCTGCCATGGGTCCTGAGCGATCCTGCATGATCTTGCTGGGTATGCCAATGTTGCACGGCCCTGACCATTCTTCACTCGTGTCATTTTTCAGGGTTGTGTTAGCAGCCAGTAACCTTACGTGATGAGGTAACATCTCCCCCCAGCTAAAGAGCAGACTTGCTTCCTCTAGCTATAAAAGCACCCAATTCCTCAAGTTCAGTGTTCCTCTCCTGTAACACAACCCACTGAGCGGGCAGAAAACCATTATGGGCCCACTATGTCACCCCGGTAGGACTTGGGGGACATGGGGAATCAAATGCATATGGGCATGAAGCTCTGACTGCTGCTTTTGCTATGAATAATAAAGTGTTTGTCTCTGATCTAGAAATTTCATGTCTTTTTCTAGCACCCATGAAACAATAACAAGCTCACTTGTTAGCTTGAAAGGAAGGTAAAATCCAAGACTCTGCACACTTCTTGATACCTACTTGTGTTGTAAAACTTACCACATAGCATTTCCATTACTTATTTCTATGTCTGATTCCCCATTGAGACTCTGCATCTTTCACAAACGGGGATTGGTCTTCTTCAAGACTAATCTTGAAGTAGCTGTCACCTTATAGGAGCCTCATAAACACTTGGTGAATGATCAAATGAGAGGATGAATAAATTACAGTAATCCCCTCCTGAGATAAAAATAGAAAAAGCATATGAGTCAATCTCTGTGTTGGTAAAGACCTCCGTCTTTAAATCCTTCTGGAGTTTTTATCAGTCCCTTGTTCCTAGTAGCCAGGAAGATATGAAACTAGAGTCTTGAGATTAGTTGGAAAAGACAGCAAGGTATGGAATACTCCTAGAGATGGCAACTCTGCTTCTCAAAGGCCTGAGGGGATGCTCACCATGGTTGACCAGTATCATTGGTGAGGCTGCCTTCGGGAGACTTGAAGCATGAAGGTTGGCCCCTCAGTGGGGACATGCTCTGAGTCTCCTGCTCTCTGTACGTAGGACACATCCTTTACTGATGGTAAAGGAATCGGTGGCCTTTGCGTATGCTTGGTAGGATCCTTTAGTCCCTCTTTCACCCTTACTCACATGATAACAAGGATGCATCATGCTCATAATTAAAGCGTGTTTAGACAAGAGTATAAAGAAAATAGGATATTAAATGTAAATATTGGTAAAGAAGGCATACACACATTTCTCTTGTTGATTATATAATTATGTATCTAGAAAAAAATCTAATTAAAAATTAGAAAAATTAAAAATTAGAAAAAATCTAATTAAAAATTCTGGAATGAATAAACAAGATGACATTTTTTTACAGTGGCAATAACTATCTACAACTGAAAATGGGGGAAAATATTGCATTCAGAATAATAAAAAATAATTTTTAAACCAGGAATAAATTTAACAAGAAAGGTACAAGTCTTATACGAATTAAACTGGGGTCACGTTGAAGACTTTAAATAAGATTTGAGAGGGCATAAAACATAATATAGAATAAACATAACATAGAATTCTAGCATGTGGAACTTACTGTCATAAAAATGTTAATCATACCAAAATAAATACGTATGTTTAATGCAGTTGAAGTTAGACTCCCAAGAGTTGCTTTTGGAGGGTTTGGGTTGAAGGAAAGAGTCAGTAAAGTTCATATGGAAGAAATGTTACACAATAGTTAGGAAAATTCCAAAGGCTAATTAATTTTTCTGAGCTTGAAATATGTTAGGGAATTTTCTAAGTGTTTTATGTTTTGCTTCATTTAATATGCACAACAATTGTTTGCAAGAAATAGTATCATAACAACTTTACAGATAGGTAGACTGAGGTAGAGAGATGTTAAGTAACTTGAAGAGTCAATTTGACTCCAGAGCTTGTGGGTTTTTCGTGTGTGTGTGGGAGATTGGCCCTGAGCTAACATCTGCTGCCAATCTTTCTCTTTTTGCTAGAGGAAGATTGTCCCTGAGCCAACAGCGGTGCCAGTCTACCTCTATTTTCTATGTGGGATGCCCTCACAGCATGGCTTGATGAGCGGTGTGTAGGCTGGTGCCTGGGATCTGAACCTGCAAACCCTGGGCCACCAAAGCAGAGTGCGTGAACTTAACCACTACGCCACTGAGCTGGCCCCAAGAGTGTGTGCTTTCAACCAATTAACCACTAGTCATGGTCTCCAAGTTGAGAGGAGGAGGACTTGCCATACGAGATATTAAAATATGCTGTAAAGTATACTACATTTATAAAGCATGACATATTATAAAATATACATTATAATCAAGAGTATTGACATATAACTAGATTAGCAGAGCATAACAGAGTGGTAGAAAATTATCACGTAAGGAAATTAACATATGAAAAGATGGTATTTCAGTTCAGTCAGAAAAAAATGATTGTTTAAAAAATTTTACTGGTATAACTATCAATCCAGAAGATAAAGCTAGATTTCCACATACAGAATTCTATGTAGACTAAAGACTTAAATTTTTTAAAATGTTAGAATAAAATTTAGGAAAACGTGCATAATCTAAGGGTTAGGAGACTTTACCCCCAGAAACTATACAAAAAAGATAAATTTTTCACTACATTTAAATATTTTTTTGTATGGAAAAAGATGTCATAAAGCCAAAAAGACACATGATAAATTGAGGAAAATATTAGTAACTCACATGGAAGTGTTATTTACCATGAAAGATATTTTTTAAAAGTATTATTTTTAATACATAAAGAACTCTTTAAAATTGATAAGAGAAAGCCCAACAGAAGAAAGTGAATGGGAAATTGACAACAGAGCACATCCAAATAACTAATAAATGTGAGAAAGGATGCACAGTCTCACAGATAGTCAGAGAAAAGCAAATTCAAAGTAAAAAGAGAGATATTATTTCCCAACAATCAGGCAGGCAAAATTAGAAAGGGAGATAAATGCCAATGGAGATACGGGGAAGAGGTCCTCACACACTTTGCTGATGGAAATGTGAATTTTGCAACCTATTTGGAAAGCAATCTAACAATATCTACTAAAATTTGAAATACTTATATCTTTGACTAGTAAGTCCATTTCTAGGAATCTACTCCATAAAAATAAGAGCACCACAGCCCACAAGAATTCACGTACAAGGTTGTTTGTTACAACACTGTTTACAGTAGAGAAAAACTGGAGGTGAAGTGCTTACTTATCTAACGGGAATGGCTCAACAAATTGTGGCACATCCGCTCCATGGACCGTTCTCTACCATTAAAATCAAGAGATTTCTGTGATGCAAAATTTGGAAAGTAGAGAAATGAGTAATAAAACTTCATTTTGTAAAGGACAAAATCTTGACTTCCCCATTTATAAAATTCCATAAACACAGATAATACGCATGAGGATAAATTGTACATTTCCCCATTTTATGGAAGTAATCAGATACAGGTATGGAAAAGTGCACAATGGTTGTTAACACTGATGTCTTTGGGGGTGATGGTGTGGATGGAGGTAAGAGAAAAAGGAGTTTGTAATAAAAAATCAGCATGTGTAATATCTAGTTTATGGTAAATTATATGTAAGAGTTTATGCAGTAAAAGCATGAAAAGATACTGACCAAAATTTTAATGGTGGTTATCTTATTTCGGTGGAATTTCAGGGGATTTTCAGTTTCTTCTCAGACTTTTCATTATCGTTTGAATTTTTACAAAGATTTGTGTTACTTAAGCAATCGGAAAAAAATTAAAAGGCTATTTTTACCATGACAAAAATTCCATCAGTAAAAACTTTTATTAATTTACATATTGTGCGAAAATTAGGACTCCTAAAGAAAGAAGTGGAAAAATCATTCCAATCCGAAGAAGAAAAACCATTCTCTGAAGATGGTTGACATTTATGAAGTAACCCTCAAAGCGTCCCTGTACATTTTCCATTGACCAAATATCTGAAATCTATTTGAACTCTAGTGGAAGTATTAATACCATCCGCTAGTGAGAGAAATGGAAACTAAGGGATTGCTATTAGCTCATAAATAATGGAAAGTGAGTGCCCAAATGACCTATTACTCACCGCGAACATGAGGCCAGGTCCCAGAGCCAGGTCTAAAACTGTGAATCCTAATGTTGGTTTATAGACACCCAGAATGACACTTCATAGTGGTCTTTAGGCTGGCCTAAAATACAAGTCACACTAACATATTTATATTAAATGTGACTTTTTCTCTCACAGCTGCTCTAGAAAAGATGCTAACTGGGTGAAATTTGTCCCACAAGGTGCCACAGCCTTTTAAACTGACCAGCTCTGGCTTCCATGACTACTTTCAGCTTCCATCAAAATGTATGTATCTCATTCCCTCCGTTCCTTGCTCATTTAGAGCTAATTAATCAGATGTAGTCAGCTCTTTCTCCTATCATCTTGGATGAAGAATCCTATTAAGCTGTATGGATTTATATACTGTCTTACCTCAGGGCCTTGATCACTTGGCATACTGAGCCAGCTGCATTTGTACAAGGCCTTTGTGGAGACATGTTTACCCAGAAGAATGCACTGGAAAGTCCTCAGGATTTGAGGTCAGAAGTCAGGGTTTTACCCCAGCCCTGCTATTAGCTATGACATTAAAAAAAAAAAAGCCACTTTACCTCTCTGAGCCTTGATTTCCTCCCCTATTAAATCTGTACCCTGCCTTTTTCTCCTAAGTTGTGAGAATCAAGTGGGATGTTCCTAAGATCCCAGTCAATCATTAAACAAAGGTCAATTATGTTTTTCTCTGGTTGCAGAGGCAAAAATCTCCTTTGAAGAAAAATTTTAAAACGCAAAAATCACTAAGAAAATAAGTCACTCATAATCACAAGATCTTGAGATAACTGATGTTAACACTTTAATGCTGCGCCCATTTAGCTTATTTTTTGTGTATACACTAAAATATATTTACACACACTTTAAAAAATAATAATTCAGAGCACACTCTATATATCATTGTGTATCTGCTCTTCCATTTAATTGATAATTAAATTACAGTGTTATTAAAACATCTACAATATCACTTTTAATAGCTGTTTAATGGCTATTTTAGCCCAAGTCTGATTTGTTTAGTGAATTCTCCACTGTTGGCATTTAGATTATTTAGAATTGTTCACTGTTAAAACACTGTGCTATATTCTTGGTTAGAACAACCTCATTAAATTATAGTATTTAGATCTTGTTCATTTATGTTTTTGCCTACTTGATATGTCAGAAAATGAGAAAAGAGTGTTAAAGTGTCCCACCACTACTTGATTCCTCTCATTTCTTTTTGTAGTATAATTTTTATTTTATATGTTGATTCAATATTATTTGGTGCATATTGATCCATGAATGCTATGTGTTCATTTGAAATTTTCTCTTACAGTAATACAATACTCATCCTGATTATTGCCTTTTTGACTGGAATTTGACACCGTCTAACAACCTCCATAACCGTCATGAGGATTAAAGGAGATGTTATGTGTCCTTAGTACTAAATAAATGTCAGCTACTATATCTCATTTCTATTTTATTATTATGTTATTATAACATATTATATTGTGACCATCCCTACTTTTTCTCTGCATTTGTCTGCTATATCTTCGCCCAACCTTTTACTTTTAACTCTTCTAATACCTTATTTTAGGGGTTGCTTGTAAACAGCATGTCATTGAATTTTCTGTTTTGATTCTCAGTGAGAATCTTCTTATTTTTAACACAAGAGCTTAATCCACTTGCATTCATTGCCATATTTAACATATTTGCTTTTACTTTGTGACCTAGCTTTCTATTTCCTCTGCCTGTCTTTTGCTTGTCCTTCTTTTTTTCCACCTTACCCACTGTCTTAGAAGATGTACATACAGTTTTACAAGCTGATAGCAATTATCATTGAACTTATCAATAGTATTTTTGCACCCAGTGGTCCACAATCTTGGTTTCTCAACAACCACTTGGTGGATAACCTCACATTCACTACATACTCATCTCACTGGGAACTGCTGCTTTGATACAATGGACTCTGGGTTATGTACAATTTCCAGTTGTACCATCTCTAATTCTGCCATTTTCACTTGTACCAATTACAAGACATCATGGCTGCATGACACTGCCACGTAAGCCTCATTTTTAGTGTCTGGAGTGAAAGTTAAGCTTTTGAAATTGCCATGTCAAAATAAGGAATTTAGCATACTTCCATTAACTCTCAAATCTACGTCCAAATGGTTTGTCAACCCAGGAAATCATTCTTCTAGAATATATTTTCAATTGTTATTTTTGTTCCATTTGTTCGAGTCTCTTCACCAATTACATGTGTGTTGGCGCTTCTGTCTCTTATTTCCATAGACCATTTTCCTGCACTTCACTACATTTTGTGCTTCAAATATGCCTCCCACATCACCTATTTATTCTCCATGGTATGCATTCTATCTTTTCCTATGTCTAACATGGATTTAATTCTACTCCTGTTTCTCTTTTGCCCTCCTTAGGATCCCTTCCTATCTTAGTTATCATCTCCCTTTTTTCATATTATCCACTTGAATTTTTCACTTGAACCTATTTGCCTTGTTTTAGATTTTGGCTCCTATTGAATACACATGATTTCCTGAAAAATTCTTCATATTGTGGAGTAGATCATTTTCAGAAGTATGCTGTTCTCCTGATACAGCAAGGTGAGCTTGCCAGTCTCTTTTATGCATATTTTTTCACAAGTCCCAGGCATGTATCTTTAGGCAATGTTCATTAGAAGATTGTGGGATTGATTTTCTTGATTTGATCTTATTAGTCTGATCCTGATAGAGATTTCACTCATGTTCTGGCATTTAACTGTCTGGTCATTCTAGGTTTTAATGTTATATGAGTTTGTCTTCGTGTCATCTTATGTATTTTATCTAAATGTTTGGACACCAAAGTTTGTTACCAAAGTCAAAGGCATGATTTCCAGGCATTACGGTAGACTGAAAAAGCATATTTTTAGGGATGTGCTAAAATTTAAACCTCTTATCAGAGTCCTGAATAGAAAAAATAGTCTTATTTCTCATACTCATAGGGTAGGTCCTATTTCAAGCTGAAGCATAATTTTATTTTAAAATATAGTAGTCACTATTTTTACCATATTAGTCTCATTGACATGTTATATATCTTTAATTTCTATTAATCTGTATTTTAACTTGAAAGAAATGCTCAGACATTGGGACATCTATAGTTTTTACCTAACTTGCCTACATCTCTCATCACCCCAGCCTTTAAAATATATGCAGTTTCATTTGCACACTTCTGATGAGCAACCAAGATTTGAGACTATGAGTAATGGGTTGCTAAGTTTTCTAGGTTATCAAGCCTTTGTGATAACTTTTTGATGTAATATACTAAAGGGACAACCATATAATCTCCACTTTGTGAAAAAATACATCTATCTATCTATAATACATCTTAAAATACAAAAAGAAATATACAAAGGTATCAACAGTGATTGAAATCTGGATGGTACGATTATGGATAATTATTTTCTTCTTTTTGTCTTCCTCCATTTTCTCAATTTCCTATAATTAATATACATTACTTGTACAAATAAAGAAAAACCCCACTCTGTTCTAACTGAACAAAGCTTTGATGATAAAGGAAGTAAACCAATGAGTTACGTTTTTCCAAGGTTCAGTTCCAGCTAACATTTGATTTCTGGGAAAGGATGAGAGTTTATTGTAGGCACAAAATTTAGAATTAGTGACCATTTCTTATTTGGTTACAAAAAAAATGACACTCAAAATAGGCATATTTGAAGAAGATTTTGCCGTGTAGACTAATGCTGTGTTTTCTAGACTTGGGGATTTCATGGACCAGAAAACAGTAGAAGTTTGGGGGACTGAAATAAAGTTGTCAACCTGTAATTTTGCCAAATAAATATATATTAAAGAAAGCTCCACAACCACCACCATGTACATCATCATCATTTCATAAAAGACAGAACATTCCTATTCCAGATGATTGGAAAGGATATATATTGCCATAGAATAAAGAACCATCCTTTAAAAGGAATAAATTTGACCTTGCAAAAACTTTCTCTGTTGTTCTTTTCTTATTTTGCTATTGGCTGGTGAAGACTTTATTAAGGCTGGGCCCCAGCTGGTGCTTGAGGCCCCTGGACCAGCTTGGTTCTCTGGTCATTGGACAGAGAAGGCCCATCTTATCTGGCTCCCTAGAGACAGAGTGACTGTTGGTATAGGGGCAGGTGTTTGAGAAGGAAAGGCAAAATTGGACTTCATTATTTTCAGGGAGAAGACCTGCCATACCCCAAGTTTTTTAGATTCATCTCAAGTTCTATTGATAAAAACATACATAAAAGATGTTTAAATCCCCATATAATCAATAACAGGTCATGGGAAAATAGTTTTCAAAAGCAACATTGCTATGGATAACTAGCCAGCAGCCAAACCCTCACCCCACATCTCCCACTACCATCCTTGTTTATCCTGGCTTATCACTATCTTTTTCTAACTCAGCTCCCTCCCTTTGCTCTTGCCTCATCAAAAGTTTATTCTCAACATGGCAGCCAGAGTGAGCTTGTTAAAATCTCAGCTGGATCACGCCACTCCTCTGCTAAAACCTTCCAATGGTTTCTCATTTCAAAATAAAAGTCAAAGTTTTTACAGTGTCCTACCCAAGCCAAAGTCAGGAGTGGATGGCACATACATTATGCACCATATTCACGCTGATGTGTTCTTTTTAAAAAGAAGATGGTCCATACAACTACCAACTTGTCTCTCCTAGTTGATTATGAACACATTGGATTGTTGACATAACATTGCCTTTCAGATGAAAAATATAATCCATCTCCATTGTATAAAATATGTAAAACACAGAAAAAGCATACATAGAAAAATAAAATCATCCCTAATTTTACCCACTAAAGATAAACATCAGTAACATTTTTATGTTATTTCCTTCCAGGTTTTTAAAATTATTTTTTCTTAATATATATAGTATAATATAAAATTAAGATACAAGTTTGCATTCCATAGTTTTCACTTAGTAAAAAATGCATCAAGATTATTTTTCCATGTCGTTAAATAGCCTTCAAAAACATGATGTTAAATAAGTGTATGCTACTGAATTATCTGGCTGAGCCATCATTTATGGAACTATTTCCTGTTATGGATATTTGGGTTGTCCCTGATTTCTAAATATAGTATTTAATTATCCTTGTCAATGGATATTAACAGAAAGTAAATGACTCCTAACTCCTGGAGTGGGATAGTGTTGGCATCAGCACAGGGAGCTTGCGATGGTCTGAGATTGTGGGTGGATCACTAGGATTGCTGTGTGGACGGCAGGAGAAAGAGCAGGAGAAAGATCTTCATTGGCTTTTCTGTTACTGAGGGATTTTGGTCAGGTCATTAAGGCCTCAGTTGAATCATCAGTAACATTAAGAGTTAGATTAAATGGTGTTAGAATTCCAGCTCCCCGAATTTTTGTTTTGCTATCAACCTGTCTCAAGACAAAAATAATGAGCCATCCATCAGAACACAGATATTATGAAAGAACTTGTAACCCTTGGGGTCTCATTTGTGCTTTTGTTGCTTTGTGGGCAGATAAATCACTTGGTACTGGGAACTCTTCCAACTTGGCAGGGCAAGAGACAAATCAAAACACACGCTGAATTCTGTTAAGTTTCATGGTTTAGTGGCTGCTTAGGAAAAAAAATTAAAACGTGTTCGATTTGAGAAGCTTTCTGAAAAACAAATGTGTATGAGTCAGCAAGTCATTTTAGGAAAAGTAAACATTTATCCTTGAGGGGCAGAGCTAGACTGCATCCCCGTGATGGCCTTCCTGTGCCCAGCATTCAAATTAGGCCAGATCCCATAGGAATATGACAATATGTGGAGATTTGTTTTTATGAGGGAGTATTCCTAGAATCCTCTAGGTGAGAGAGAGACTGTAAAGCAAACTGCACAAGGATGTTGCTACATGAAGAGGTGACATGTTCAGTGCTTGGTGATACACCCAGAGAGCCCCTCAAGTGATCCTGACTTGATATTGATACGTGTACCCATTGAATTCAAGTATTTCTACACATTTAACATCATCAGTAGAAACTTGTGGTTGCACGAAATAAATACAGGTGTTTTTAATGCAGTGTCCACTGGGGTCAGTAAGATAAAAAAAATGTTTAAAAATCTTCAGAGATTGGCCTTCTCACTCTGTGAGGTTTTTGGTGTGACAGTTGTCTTTTTATCCGCAGGGTCAAACCTAGTGTGTTGACCTCAATATGCACTGAAAGCATGTTTATGGGTTGAAACCCATCAGATCATCCTCACTTTTTCTTTATAATTTTCCTGCCTGTTACCAATCTTAAAGAAACATGTCATTTACACTCAGCTCTAGATATGATCATATTTATAAAATAACATTTATCAAGGGCTTCCTGAGTGCCAGGCACCGTGCTAAGCTCTTTATATGAATTAGGTCATCTCATCGTCATAACAGCCCAACGCCAATAGGCACAGCACTATTACTCTCTGTATTTCACAGGGAAGATAAGGATGGGGAGATGCGGAGCGATTAAGTAACTTGCCAAAAGTTATGTAGCTAGTAAATCAGATCCAGGATTCAACCCAGGTAGTCTGATTCATGAACGCATGTGAACTTAAACATAACGTTATTACTTTAAAATTCTATTTCCGCTTTTTGGTTTTGATGTGGTGTTTTTTTTAAGGTCAGTGTGTGTGGCTTCAGTTTACCCAGGCTAAGTGAAAACATTCAAGGCATAATTTCCTTGTTTTTCATAGTTTCAATCGGGATGCTTACGATCCCTTCCTGCTACTCTCCTGCACGGTCACAGGAAGAGAATCTCAACGATAGCTCTCGTTTTTCAGCGAGTATTTATTATGTGCGGAAGTCCCAAATTTTCTATAGGCTGACAGGCCCAAATTTCTCTAGAATGTTCCTTACTTGATTAATGCCCACATTTAACAAAAAGGTGTAATTTCCATGATCTCTAAAAACTATTGTTGCAATTTATGAAGCATAGCAAGGATAAAGTAAAGAGATTATCCATTGTTTAACTTATAGAGACATAACAGAAAATAAGGGAAATTGTTTAGAAAGAACATGTAACTATAAATGTAATGAGAGTGACAGTGTTGTTCTAGATGAATATCCTTTTGGAAACATACTTTTTCACTTACACGCGATGATGCTTTGAGACACGGATTCAGAAACTGACTTTGGAGTGTTCAGGACAAATAAATCAAATATGAAATGAAGAGGAAGAGGCGGTGGGGGAGGAAAAGGGACAGGTGAAATATTGCTTATCTTATTTCAGTTCGTGCGTGCAAGTTACACTAAGCTAAGCAGATGAATTTTTCTTACTTAAAAAAGGAAACCTTTTGGTCAACATCAGCAAAATGGAGTGATGAATAGGTTAAAGAGAGAAAACAAGTTTGTGCCCTGGGACCATGATTCTGTGGTCGGACCTGACAGGTTTAAACCAGCTGAAAGGTCACAGCCAAAACAAGCACTATTTACTATGGAAACTCCCCTAAAATTCTAGAACTCTGGGTACGTGCCCTTAAAAATAGGATAGAGATTCACTAACAAAATCATTTTTCTTAATTGAATTTTCCATGTCTACTAAACTACCTGAAAAATAAAACTGTGTGCGTGAGAAATCTTTTTCCATTTGGCAAAAACAGAAACCTCTTGGTTTCTAATGGAAAAATCACAGAATATTAGCTCTATTTACTTTCCTATTTATCAAAGACACTCTCCACCTATCTGTTCACACACTGACAAGTATTAGCAAGGCAATAGTGTGCTTCTGCTACTGAGAAAAGGAGCGTTTTGAGAGGCTTATTCAGAGATGGTGCACCTGGTGCGCACTGAGTACTTTCGCTGATTTCTGTGGTTCTCACGGTCCCCCTGGCAGACAGGGGGAATAATCCCCATTTTACAGATAAAGAGCCCAGGTGAAGGGAAATTCTATTAGTTTTGCTGGAAATTCTTTCAGCTTTGTATAGAAACATAAAATATGATTAAATATTTTCGAAAGAGGAGGGAAGCCAGAATGATGTTTTCCATTTGTATAGCTAAGAAGAGGAAGCATTCATTCAACAAAGATCTAGCAAACACTTTCTATGTGTTAAGTCTTGTGTTCAGTTTGGCTGTCTCACTTTAATCTCATTTGCTCTTCTTCCAAACAGTTCAGTAAGATAGATACCATGAATCACTAGTTCACAGATAGGACAACTGAGCATTCTCCAAGAGGAGTGGCTTCCCCGGGGTCAATTACCTTGTTAGAGGCTGACCCAGAACACAAACCAGGTTTCAGTGCCCCTCTAGAAGTCTTTCTACAACAGCAGAGGGAGAAATTTGAACGCATTAATCATTCTTCCTTGATTTTCAAGTTGCACTGGATTCCTTTTATTTCAGCAATTCTTAAAATGTTTTTAAGAACATTTTACTTCTCAGTCCTATTTCCCATGTCCCACTCCATCTCTGAACACAACCCCACTGTTGGTTTTATGTGGTCATTTAGAGTTTGACTCTGGCTTTCTTTTTTGGCCTCCCACTTCTGTGAGGGAACGGCGAGCAGGAGAGAGTAGAGATGAGTGAGGCCCAGTGCACACAGCGCATCCATACTTCTCGCAGGACAAACCGTCAGTGGAAAATGGCCTGACTGCCGACCCAGAAACATTGTCCAAGCAAACCTACGGATGTTGGAAAAAAAACTCACCATTTTCTCTTTCTACCTGAACATGGTCAAGTTTCTAAGCATTAAAAGTCTCACAAGGGTCTCTTGATGGACTCCCCTTGGAACCTTATTCGGGCTTCTCACAATGGCAGAGTACTTGGTTTACTAATCACCAGCTTTGAGGGTGTGTCAACATGCTAGCTATGCTAAAAGGACCTTGATAAGCTGTTACATTTCCCAGGGGGCCCCATTCACAGAAAAAGGCCACAATAAGCAAAGCCCTGGTTTCCAATATGAGCTGTCACCTCCCACCCAGGATCCAACGACCAACTGCACCATCAACAAGGCTTTGTGGCAAACGCCAGCCGTGTGACAGCCTCAGTCCCCCAGGGAGACATTCCTTCATGCCTCTCATGGGAACAAGGCCACAGAACAATGGCTCCCATTCCTCAGTCTGCACAACCATGGATTTTGTTTGATGCAAGTGTTAGAAAAAGAAAGACCTCCTTTGGGCTACTTAACAAATGTTCCAGTGCCAGCTGTGTCACTGGCTCTGTGATAGATGTTGGGAAGAAAGTGCTATATGAAAAGTGCTAAAACAGGAATGGGTGAAAGAAGCCCATGTGTTCCCTGGGAGCCTAAATAGGTCTCTTGGGAGGGGCAGGGAGAGAGAAATACCATTTATAAATATCTTCTAGGTCCCGTGCACGCTCAAATGTCTTCTTGCTTAAAGTCCAGTGCAGCCCTTCAAGAGAGCCGTTGTTCTTATTTTACAAACACAGAAACTGAGGCTCAGGAAAGCCAGATCCCAGCCTATCTGACATCCATGGGTGTTTCTACCACATCATCTGCAGCCAGGTGTCATATTGATTTCAATCTGCAAGTCTGAAAAAAAGAGTCATCCACATTTCTTTAAAGTGTTCTTCCATGGTATAAATGTATCTAACACAGGAGAATTTGTTGGCCACCTACAGCTCTACCACAAAAGAAAAGATGTCCGAATTCAAGTGACACAACTGAAGCACTGTATCACGGAGTGAGTTTCTACAGTTTATAGTACATTTCTGCACTCTATAGTTTATAGTACATTCTACAGCTTATAGATGTATTAATCCACATTGGATTAACTTAATTTTAAACATAATATTTCAAATGTAGAACTTTACATATAGAATTAAAAATATAGATTTTATATGCATGTGTGCAAGGTAAAATTTCAAAATTAACTTCTGATTTTAAAATCTGGAGTGATATTACATCTAGGATACAATTATCCAGCCTGTCCTCTCTCCTAACTTCCTATCTCATTCTTTTTTTTTTTTTTTGCTGAGGAAGATTAGCCCTGAGCTAACATCTGCGCCAATCTTCCTCTACTTTATATGTGGGTTGCAGCCACAGCATGGCTGACAAGTGGTGTAGGTCCACACCTGGGATCCAAACCCACGAACCTGGCCTTCTGAAGCAGACAGCGCTGAACTTAACCACTGTGCCACAGGGCTGGCCATTCTCATTCTTTTTCAATTTAGACATCCACTTACTATTTCAGGGAAACATGATGTTAAATATTAAAATAAATATAAATTAAGGAACAGAATACTACCAAGTTTAAGAATCTGATTTGCTTTTTTACTTCTTGTATATTCCAAAGTATGAAGAATTGTTAAAAGTTATCATAATAAACATGTTACAGTACATCCATACAATGGAATACTACTCAGCAACAAAAAGCAGTGAACTATTGATACATGCAAAAATATGGATAAATCTCAAAATAATTATATTGAGCGAAAGAAGCCAGTTAAAAAGGAGTGCATAATGTATGGTTCTATTTATATCAAAAGTCTAGAAAATACACTGATCTTTAGTAAGCAAAAACAGATCAGCGGTTGCCAGGGCAGGGAGGGGCAGGAGGTAGAGATGACAAAGGGGCTTTTAGGGGTGGTGGCTATGTTCATTGTCTTGATTGTGGTAATGGTTTCAGAGATGGATACTTATGTCAAAACTCATTAAATTGTACACTTTAAGTATGTTTATTGTATGTTATTGTACCAAACAAAGTTGTCAAAATGATCATAAACCATATTTTTTCAGAGAAATATAAAGACAAAATTTGGGGAAATTACCTACATGTGTATAATATTTTGGGCACAGGCTCTAGATTCAGAAAAACTGAGATTGTGTCTTAGTTCTCTCACCTCCTAGCTATGTGACCTTCGTAAGCCTCAGTTCTATCATCTGTAAAATGGGGGAAATAAGTCACTCCCTCCCAATGAGCTCATGAAGATAGCACAGTGGACCCCACACACATTAAGAACACACCATTATTCTAAGATGCATATATGCATATGTATAAATAGGAAGGGATGGATGTATGCATGTGTATTTCTTACGCAAAGCAGATAACGTGGCACAATCTATGTAGAGCACAGGATAGTGACGAACCCAAAAGAAGCAATGAATTAACCTACGAAAAATGAAACTTTTGTTATTACTGTTATTACTTTCCCAAACACCATCTTATTTTTAACAACGACATGAGGGAAGTCTTATTATTACCCCCTTTCTGCACCTAAGAAAACTGAAGCAGAGGGAGCGGAGAGTCAACCCGCTAAGGAGTGGTGGAACATAGACGCTTCGGCTTCAGGTCTAGGGTTCTCTGGACAAACCATAGGAGGAAAATCCAAGGTCATTTCTCCATAGTAGTTAATAACTATTCTGTGACTCAGATTAAATACAGTTTCTAGTCCTATAGTAGAGCAAATATTAAGGAGAAGAATCTCTCTGCCCTGCACCCCTCTGCCAGTTCACTGTGCTCTCTCAAGTGAAGGGCATTCCAATAGTTCTCAGTTGCTCTGGATCATCTTCCCACAACTCAAATGCATGGGCCTAGGATGCCCACAAATCGCTTGGTCTAGGCTTCTATGTCTCCCCCTCCCACATTGCCTTCCTGCCTCCAAGCCTTTGCATACATGGTTTTGTCCGCCCATGACACCTGCCCACACCTCTGTGCCACATCACAGCTCTGCCAGAGCTGGGAGGCGTTACTGATGCCACTCATTCATTCATTCATTTGTTCATTCACTCCACAAATTGTATCGACCAATTGTATTGCCAGGCACTGATTCGGGTGTTGAGAAAACCACACCAAACAAGCATCACCTCCTCCATCTTTCCCTTCTCTGCCTCTGACCTTCTCTCTTTGCACCTATATTGTAGTGGTTTCTCTACCCTTGAGAGCTATGGCAGGGGCATGGTACAGGGCTTGAGACATGGGAGACAAACTCTTATTCCAAATCTACTAATTTAAGAGAAGGGAAAGTATTGAATTTGATATAATAAAATATTTGATGTAAATAATGCTCAAGCCAAACTTGAATAAGGCTGAATTGGTTTAAGAACCTTTAGGAAACTAGCCTCACAGGGAGATGCAGGAAGGCAACTAGGTGCCCCTAGGGCAAACTTTTGCCTTTTGTTGTCATTTGGAACAGGGATTAAATAGGTTAAAGACAAAATTTAGATGGTGCTTCAAATTGGAGTTTCAGCAAAAGGATGAGGGAAATAGTATAGAGGAAAAATAATTATTGAAAATCTGAGAACATTTTAAATTTACTTAAAAGCAACTTTTCCACAAAGGAAGTTCTCGCAGGAGCAGCAGAGAATGTTTTATAAATGTTATAGGTTTTTAAAATAGAGAAAGTGATTTACATAGAGAAAATGTTTTCATACATATCATTTTGGGGCATGCCTCTCCCTTCTGCTCAAAACTACCACAGACAGGAGGTTCTCCTAGAGTTTATAACTGATCAAATCTGAGGTCTAAAATACTCTATTTCTTAAGAAAGCTGTGGTCTGAGCAAAGGTGTGATATACAGGAAGCTGCTGTGATAATCTAGTCCGGGTCACGACTGTTTTACAACTTAAGCAGCTTTTAGACTAAGTGTATCCCACAGAATTGTACTAGAGACTAGGGATTAATTAGCAATGAAAGTAATGAAAGCCTCAAGTCTTAAGTGTTGTTGTATTCAATGCTAAGATACTGGTATAATTTTTAAAGCTGAACAAGGCATAAATCTTAGGAAAACTTACAGCCTGAAATCTTATCAAAGTCATGATAATGTTCCTTTCTCTAAAAAAGAATGTTCCTTTCTCCAAAAAAGAACTTTGGTGGCTATTTGTTGCATGCCTATTCATTATTTCTAAGATCCCTTCCACATCTGAAATGTTACTTTTCTAAGATGTTTATGCATACAGTATAATAACCAGATAATGTAGTGCACTCTGCGTAAAGAGTAGATAGTGGGGGAAGCAAAAGAAGAGACAAGCATCAGAGAAGAAGCATGTAAGAATAGTTTCTCTCTTACTGTTCTATTCTCACCTCCTCCAGAAAGTTTAACAGGAAGTCACAACTCTCAGTTGCATAATTCGTGTTTTCCATTCCCTGCCTATTTTTCAGCTGAGCATTTATTAGAAACATGAAGTTGGTTCTAGTGAGAACATCATCACGACACAAGTTATTACATGTGACGTCACTTTGGTCTGCAATCAAAGCACTTGGGCTCTCCCACCAAAATACCTCACCTGCCACAGGGTCAGTGCTGTTGAATGTGCCCCTGAAGGGATACAGAGACTGGGGGATTCCTTTAGAACAAGGGGACAGCAAATATAAGAATGGAAGAGGACGGACTTCTGCTTCCACTTCAGTTAAGCAGCCACATAGTGCTTTGCTGGGTCAGTGGGAAGGTATATTCCCACCATCATTGACAAAATTTCATATGCCTTGGTTTCTGTGCTGTCGTTATTGCTACTGTTATTTTTTTGTTCTCAGAAATGGTATGCTGATGTACATTAGTTAGTGTGCCTCAAAAAGTAAATTTGTTGATTTTTCTCCTCTATAATTCATACCTTGATTTTGTTTCTTTACAACAAGCACAGAAGTGTGTTACTTTTATAAACAGAAAAAAAATTAGTTATTTTTTTATCCATTCCACCAACACTTATGGAGCATGTGCTTTATGCCGGAGATTGTGCTGGGTATTGGAGAGGCAAAGTTGAACGAAATACAACTCCACCGCCAGGTTAATTCATCAAAAATCAGCTCACCAAGAGCACATCTGTCAAAGTGATTCTTGGCTGTTTGCCCTCAAAACTCGCAATCTAAGAGAAAACATAGATATGTAAGCAGCCATGAGATGCCTGCTTCATTAGTTGTGTGAACAAAGCCATTGTTCAAAGCTCAGAGAAGAAAATAATTCTTCTTCTGGGTTAGGGATCAATTCAGTGAGAAAGTGTGATTTGATCTGGGCTCTGAAGGAGTCAGATTCAGTCTGTGTTGTGTCTTTTAGTTTTTCTTCATGACTTCAAGCAAGATGACGGAAAGGGTTTATTTTTTAAAGGCCAGTTTGAACTCTAGACTTTGTCCAAACTAAGCACAAGGGAGGTTTTCCTTTTACTTAGGTGCTTTCCCATAATCTCACAGAATTCTTAAAACTCTTTGAACACAGTCTCCTCACCCACACACGACTCAGTGAAGCCAAAAAGGCAACTCCATTCTCCCAGCTCCTGGTCTGTTGGTGAAGCCATTTCCTAGTTACGCATATTCAGGCCTGCAGTTGGACAGGCCCACAAGTTCTGACTTCAGCAATGCACTTCAACTGCCTCTGGAGTAGCTGTTTGTACACTGGGCTCTCCTTTCTTCTAAGGAGTGCACTCCTAGCTGGTGGTCATGTCTTGCCTCATGATGTCAGTCAGATTCATAAACAACACCAACCCAAGTGGTCAAGAAACTGGATGTGTTTCAGCTGAGGAAAGGCCAGGGCTCACAAGCAGATAGGAAACTAAAGAAAACCAAGGCAGCTGTTCATCCATATGATGACTTAACGTGACTTACAATAAAGCAACCTAGGCAGTCTCGCACTGGGACACACAGCTTCACAAGAGGGGTCCCCATTTGTCCCTCTGCCTGGTGCATTTCTGCAGGGCATAACCTGCCAACCATGCTTCAAGACCTCGAAAGCTCTACTGTTTTGAAAATACCTGCACTGGTTTTGTGCTTGATGCTACTTTATCAGACTCCCCAAAAGCCTATGGGCCACTTCTATTGTGTCTCATTAGGTCCTCATTCATCTGTGCACAGCTGGACAGAATGCTGCTCCCACTGAAGCAAAAGCTTATAGCTCTGTGTTTTCAATGAGACTCCTAGGCTGCCTTTGGTATTTTGGGGTCTGGGCTGGTACATGACCAGTCCTCAGAAATATTGACTTCCAACCAATGCATAGACAGTGAAGAAGTTCTTAATAAATTAGGTGTTGTCTTGTGTATGTACACCAAGAATATGGTAATCAATATACATCAATCCTTGGGGGTCCAAAAACGTACTTTGATTCTACATGCTAGGTCCTTTGTTGCCTATTCAATAGGGCTATATGAAAAGGACAGATAAGATCGTGTCCGTTATACAGTACTGCTCAATTCTCGCAGGAGTAAGGGATTAGTTTAATGGGACTAAGGAACCTATGCTCATGGAAAAAACTGAATGCTGTTGGATTGTCAGAAAAAACTGCATTGGCTTGGAATGTACTCTGTTCATAACATAAAATACTTTTGTAAGGGCCATAACTGACAGGGTGGAAACCTTGATGGCTCCCTTCCATTGTTTCCACTCCCAATGTGAAGCAAAGATCACAGGTCCCCTTTGTCCACTGGTGTTGACAAGATGGAAACAGTTTGATAATGCAGTGCCTTCAGACCTAGGATTTGGTACCACCTTCTCTGTAGGATTATACAGCCCACTATGTACATTCCAACCTGGACTCGTGCCCTCGACAGCTGGTCTGGTTGCTATACAATTACTTTGCAATTTAAAGTTTAGATAAAGAAGAACCGGCTTAGTCATAATAAAAAATAGCCTAATGAAAATTGAGAAATGTTATTTCAGGTTAGAAAGAAACACCCCTGAGCAGTCCAGAAAATTATCTTCTAACAAAATAAGTGTAGGTTTACAATAAATTAGAATAAATAGCCTCATAGAATTAGAGAGGTTTTTTAAAGCACATTGCATTCAATTTAGACAAAGGTGACATATTTGGGGAACGGTCCATGATGCCTAACTTTCTCTGTTAAAGCACGGAAGCTACTCACAGACTCAGCTCCAGTGTAATTTCTTGCGATGACTTACTTAATTTCCGTCTGCTTTGGTAGCTTATACACATCATGAGGGCAGTATCCCCAACATCAGCAGTGCTCCTGGCAGAGAGCCTCTTCAATACATACTTGTTGAATGAATGAATGACTGAAAGTAAATTTACTCAGACAAGCTTCTCACAAATGACAAGAAATTTGAGGAAGACAGTAAATAAATCTTTGGGAATCCATCACTTCCACTAGAAAAGCAACTTATATACCCCCTCCTTTTCAAGTGGCAAAGAATAATCAAATATCTGTGAGATCTACACATGATTTTTTTACATTACCTTGGGCAATGACTCTCAATCACAGCAACATATGATGATCACCTGAGGAGCTCTAGAAAAAATCCCAATTCAGACAGAATCTCTAGGCTGGGGTTGAGCCTGGCTAATTTTTAAATGCATCTCTGATGATTCTAATGAGCAAACAATGTTGGGAACACTGACCAAGGGGCACTCTTTCCCAAACCTGTCTGATCCTAAGAATCACCACGGTTGCTCAGCCACAATCAGCCCTGACTGGTCTCAGGTTTTTAATCTTTGCCAGTTTATAAGGTAAAAAGTGACTCTGTTTTGTTTTGACAGAGAAGCACTCGGTTCTAATTCTTAACGGCTGTCTGACTCCAAATTTCACCTTATATTGAGTTGCCATTGCTTCTAATTTCATGTTAACACAAAAGTAATTTATTGCAGGATTATTTTCCAGGCTATCTTGGGGCATTTCTTCTTGTCCTGAAATAATATTTCTACAACTGTCATTAGACTATACCTGCATTACTGTAAGTCCATTTTCACCTATCTAAAGTAATTGCAGCATGTGGTTAAGTGTCAGGGTGAGCTTTTTGGATGCTAAGCGCTGTGAGAGTGCAGAGCAGGGAGAAATTGATGTGACTTTCAATGCCACGTGGAGAGGTCTTGGGCTAGAAGTTGATGGATGGCAGGGGGAAAGGGGAACTGCGTCCTGGCAGAGGTCACAGCAGGTCATGAGGAAAGGGTCATTCTAGGAACATGAAACACCCGCATCCTAAATCCACCATTGCCCATTTTCCTTCTGGTGCTCCTGCCTCGGTGCATCTCTCCTTTGTACACTTTCTGAATCCTACCTCTCCTATCCGTATTCCCAAACTCTATCCTCCGTCTGATCAATTAGACTTGGAAGTGGGGAGCTAGAAGTCTCCATTTTTAACAAGTTCCCCAAGTGATTTTTCTAATGAAACACTAACTTAGGGGGATGAATCTGTCTACACTCTTCAAGAGGAAGATAGATGAGACAGAATGTCCCTGAAAGAGAACCAAATGCAACAATCGAGTGCTTCTGTTGAAATAAATCAGACATACCATTTTTCATTTATCAAACTGGCAAAGATGAAAACACTTTGCCCCACTCAGTGCTGATGATGGAATGAGCTTTTACGCACTGCTGGTGGGAATGTGAATTGGTACGTTACTAAAGGGCAATTTGGCAATTCTTATCAAAAGGCTTAACATTTTTCATACCCTTTGACACAGTAATTCCACTTTTAGAAATTTTTCCTAAGGCTCTGGTCTCAACCTTGGCAATTTATCAGAATCACTTGTGAAACTTTTATGAACTACAGATTTCTGGGCCTCAGTTCCTGGATTCTGATTCTGTAGATTTGGGGCAAGGTCTAGGAATCTGAAATTTGAAAATACTGATGTAATTTGGGCTTATGTTTTTAAACTTCAAGCAATAAAAAAGTTAAAATTTGGTAAGAGCCCCCCACTCTACTTTCTCTCCTCACTCCCTGTGGGTGATCACACTGGACATATCGTTCTGTATTTTCTCACTCAGTAATATATTTATAATCATCCTTCCATTTCAGTATATTCAGATCTAATATTTTAATAGGTGTATGGCACACACGGAAATAATTCAATTTATTTAACCATTGTGGACATTTAAAGATGGACATTTGAGATTATTTTCACATTTTTGTTATCATAAATAAGAAAAACAATGAAGATTCTTGTATCAACATCTTCTCTTTACCTATGTGAGAATATCTGTAGGATAAATATCCAGGAATGGAATGGTTGAGTCATATTAAACTTTGATATTGACAAGTTGCTTTCCAAGATGGTCTTACCAAATGTGGTAGACATACCTAACTGTCCACGAAAATTCCTGCTTCCTCTCTGATAGGCTGCAGTAAGTCCTTGGAAGTGGGAAGTGGCAGCCTATCCAGAGATTACATTTCCTAGCATTCCTTGTATGGTGCTGGAGCCAGGTAACTAGTTCTTGCTAATGGAATGCAGATAAAGTGTGCCCTTCTAAGCTAACAACAATCTCAGATGTGGCTGTGACTTCATGCTCTTTCTCTTTCTCTATCTCCTGTCTGTCTGCAAAGACATCCACACCCCTTTGGAATAGCCCAGGCACACTATGGAAGGAACTTGGATCCCTGACTTGCAATGAAAAGGAAAGCCACTCACATATCTGCAGAATAACCAACATTAGACTGTTACGTGCATGATAAGTAAAATCCTATTGTCAGATTGTTTATTTAATACAGCAACTAGTATTATCTTCATTAACATATCAGTTTACACTCATGTCAACAGTGAGTATCTGCATTAAAAAGAACAATTCCATGAGCCATTTTGATGCATGGAGTTAAGACCCACTGTCCTAACAGAATAATCATAAATATGAATGAACTTTAAATAATAGGTATGTGTGCTTCACTTATTTATGTTGGTGAAAAACTGGAAAAAGTAATAAACATCTAGTTAGCAGGTGAATTCAAATGATGATGAAAAAGAATATTTAATGGCATGGAATGCCATTCCATGGTTGGTTCATTATTTGAGTGAATGTATTAAGCTTAGGAAGGAGGTTATAAAACAATATCAATTTTTAAAATAAGTTAAAAAATATATAGGAGTAACAATACTGGCAGGAAATATACTATAATGTTAACAGTGGTTATCAGTTAAAGATAAGATTACAGATAATTTTTTTCTTTTTACTTATCTATGTTTTCTAAACTTTCCTCACTAGGTATATATCACTTCTGTAATCAGAAATAAAATTCTTTAAAAATCAGTAGCTATGATATTAAACTACATTAGCAAAAAGATATAATCTACAGGAACTCAGAGATAAACCATCTACACGGCTCTGGATTCGTGTGGTTTGAGCCTCAATAACTTACAAAAGTTGGCTAACTCTGAGAGGAGACCTGAAACCAAAGCGGTTTATATGCTTATTAAAAGGCCTTACTCAGAGCAGTTTACCAACAAGTACACGTTTATTAATTGATTAGCAAGGTTGGAGATTAGGACCTATATGTGGAGCTAAAAAGAGCTGTAGACACAGGAAATTAATAGTCCCCAAAATACAGTTTCTATCTTCTAATGCATGGAGAACTATTTTTTAAAAATGAGAACCAGATGTTCTTCCATTCACTGATAAGTTCTTTTGTTCACTGATAAGTGAATGATGGGAAAATGGGTTGAATTTACAGCAGAGTGACAAAAGATGGCATTTCCTGATGACCATGTTGGTAAGGCTTCGGAAAGGCTACGAAGTCTGCTCATGTTCCCTAGAGATTTTAAATAACAGGAAACAGACTGAGATGATTCAGCTGTGGTTTTAAAAACCAAAGGATGGGACACCCTGGGAGGCCCTTCTTTGCCCTTTGATTTCTTGCTCATATGAGAATGTAGGAGAGGATGATGAGTGGTGTTAGATACAATCATAACACTTAAAAATGATAATTATTGCACTTAAAAATGACAAACAAAATTTAAATGTAAGGTTTTAAATTTCATTGTCCTTATAAAGATATACTGGAGTAAAAATTGGAGACTAAACACCCATTTCTAGAGGAATGGATAAATTATAGAACCACCATGAGATATGAAAGACCTACATAAGAATGCTGTAAAACATTGCTGAGAGAAATTAAAGACTTAAATGGATGTTTCATGTGGTTAACAGAGGCTGGGGGATAGGAAAGGGGAGAAGTTGGTCAAAAGGTACAAAGTTGCAGTCATATAGGATGAATAAGCCTAGAGATCTAAGGTGGAGCGTGATGGCTACAGTTAATAATACTGTATTGAATACTAGAAATTTGCTAAGAGAGTAGATTTCAGGTGGTCTTATCAGACACACAAAAAAATGGTAATTGTGAGGAGATGATATGTTAATTAGCTTGACTAGTAATCATTTCATTATGCACATGTATATCAAATCATTATTCTATACACTTTAAATATATACAATTTTTAAAAAATATATAAAATAGGTAAAATAAAACAACTAGATTGCATTTTTGTATTCCATCTGGTAATCTCTGCTTTGGAGAATAAAAGAAAAGGTAATACTTTCAACTTATTTTATAAGGTTGGTTATGACATTGATATTAAAACCAGACAAGGACTGTAAAAGAAAAGGATATGTTTTCAAGTAGATGCAAAATCCTATGTAAAATATTAGCAAATCATTCTACAGTACATAAAAATCAGTTTACCTCAGGAGTGTACCAATGGTTCAAGATAAGAAAATCTATACAACTTAAGTATGGATTAAAAGAGATAGGTATATAATTATCTTAATACATGCACACAAATCATTTGATGAAATGCAATATTCATCAAGATTTCTAAAAATCTCTGTAAACCAGGATTATAAGGGAATTTCCTTAACACCATAAGCCAATAGCAAGCATTATCTTACTAAAACATTTCACCTGCTATGACTGCTTCACTTCAATATTGTAGTGCAATTCACAACTAATAAGAGAAGAAAAAGAAATAAGAAGCATAAACTTGGAAGGGAACAACCAAACCTCTCCTTATTTGCAGAAGATATGATTGTCTAGAGAAAATAAAAGAGAGTCAGCACAAAGTTAGAATCAATAAGAGAGTTTAGGAAGATTTGTATTCCAACATCAGCAGTATTCCCAGGGACTAGCAATAATCAGATAGAAAGTGTAATGGAAAAAAACGATACCACTTAAAATATCAATAAAATGTAAAAAAATATACATATGGATAAATCTAAGGAAACATATGCTATAACTTTATGGGGAAAGCTTAAAAATAACACTGAAGAACATAGAAAAAGACCTGAATAAATGTAGTGACATACCATGTTCATTGATGGAAAGATTCATTATCATAAAGATATCATCTTCTCAAATTAATATGTAAATTTGATTCCGATAAAAATACCAACAGAAATTTTCATAAAATGTAAAATACTAATCTTAAAATTTATATGGAAGAAAAAAGGACCAAAAATAACCCAGAAAATGTTGAAGAACAAAATGGGAAGTTTGGCCCTATCGAATATCATGATTTATCATAAAGCTATAGCAATTAAGAGTGTGATATTGGTACAGGAGAATAGACAAACAGATCAATGAAACATGATAGCAAAATCTAAAAACAGACCAATACATATAGGAAAAATGGACACATTACAAATTAGTGGGGATACAATGGATTATTCAATAAATGGTGCTGGAATAATTGGTTATTTATGTAGAAAATAAAACAAAATTATATCCCTAATCTACACAAAGAAAACCTTGTTAAGCCATAAACATGATGAGTTGCTCAGTTTGAAGAGTAATCAGAGAAATTCAATTTATAGCAGTAATGATCTATCCATTTTACAACTATAAGTAAGTAAAAATGAAAGTGCGGAAACAATGACAAGCATTGATAAGAAGGTTCTAAAACCAGAACTCTCATACACTGCTGACCAAAAAATTAGTTGATTAAACTGCTTTTGAGAGTCATGTGGTAATATCTACTAATGTAGACAAGGTTCATATGCCAGCTAGTCCCCTTCTAGGTGTACCCTACAGCAGTGTTTTTAAAACTGCAGGCTATGACCCATTAACAGATGATGCAATCAATTCAGTGGGCGATGAAAAGAAGGAAAGAGGAAAGGTGGGGAGGGAAGAAAGGGGGAAAAATAACAGAATGTAACACAGGTTGGAAAGTGTAGTCAATGATACTGATTTTAAAAAAATGAATGTTTCATGTTGATGTATTGGAAGACTCAATATTATTAAGATGTCAATTTTTCCCAAAATGATCTATAGATTCAATGCAATTCCAATGAAAATCCCAGAAGGTTTATTTGTGGAAATTAACAAACTAGTATTAACATTTATATGAAAATTCAATAGATGGAGAAAAATCAAAACAATTTTGAAGAAGAACATGGTTTCTGGACTTTTACTGCCATATATCCGGACTTATTGTAAATGAAGAGTAATTAGCCGAAATGTGGTATTGGTGCAGGGAGAGACTAACAGACTAACATACCAGAGACCCACATGAATACAAGTCGCCTGATTCACGACAAAATGCCACTGCAGTGCAATGAAGAAGGGATGCTCATTTAAATAAATCATTGGGGGTCAACTGGGAATCCATATGGAAAAAGACTACCTTGACTTCTACTTCACGACAGACACAAAAATCAATTCTGTACAGATCATAGTCCTAAATGCGAAAAGTTAAAACAAAAAAGGTCTCTGAAGAAATCTAGAATGTTTTAATGATCTAGGGCAAGCAAAGATTTCTTAAACAGAACATGAAGAGCAGTAACAATAAAAAAAAGATTGAAAAATTGGACTTCATCAAAATTAAGAGCTTTTGTTTATCAAAAGATACTATTTAGAGGAGACTGACAAGGCAAGCCACAATGTGGGAGAAGGTATTTGTATAGTTGTATCTGACAAATGATTCATTCAGCATAGATAAAGAACCACAAATCAATAAAACAAAGAGAGAGAAAACAACTTTAAAATGGGCAAAACAGCAATCACTTAAAAAAGAGGATATTGAAAGGGCCACCCAGCATTCAATTCTCAATAAAATTAATCATTAGGAGAATGCAAATTAAAATTACAGCGAAATACCACTATACACACACTAAAATGACTAAAATGAAAAATGACTGACAATAGCATGTGTTGATGAGGAAACAGAGCAACTGAACTCTCACATACTTCTGTGGCAGTGTACATTAGTACAGCCACTGTGGAAAGCTGTGTGGCAGCATCTCCTAAACCCGAACATCTAAATGCCTATGACCCAATTCTACCTCAGGGAATATACTCAAAAGAAGTGAATGTGTATACCTACTAAAAGATGCAAACAAGAAGACTTATAACAGTTATATTCGTAATGTGCAAAAACTCGAAATAGTCTAAGTTTCCATCCCCAGAAGAATGAACGAATAAGTTGTGGTATATTTATACAGTGGAATACTAACCTGTAATAAAAAAAAACAAACACTACAGCTACAAATAACAAAATGGATAAACCTTGTTACGTAGAGTGAAAAAAGTCTAACCCTAAAAAATAGTTCTGTAAAGTTTCATTCATATGAACTCCAAAATAGCCAAAACAAATCTGCAATGATAGAATAGTTATCTTCGTGAGGGATGTTGACTGAGAGAAGCACGAGAGAGCTTTGTGGGTGCAACAAACATTCTGTATCTTGATCTGGTGGTAGTTACATGGATGTTCATTAAAAAATAATCCACTGAGCTATATAAGTAAGATTTGTGTGCTTTATTATATGTATATTATGTATCAAAAAGTTTTTAAAAACGTGATGCACTTTGTTCTAAGTGCATTGTAGAAAAATGTGACACAATATGTGACCCCAATCCACATCTTTTTCAGTTTGACTATATGACCTCCTCATGAAAGGAGAGTAGGCAGAGCAGAGGGATGAGGAGGCCCTCCTATGCGATCTCTAGGTGGCCCTAACAGTCACTTGCTCATGGCACTGTGTTTTACTGTGTGAGGAACTTCGAAATCTTTTGTACTCTTGGAATCCAAAGAGTCAGAGCTCTTGACTTAGCTCCTGGGGAGTTGGTGTTGGCTCAGAAAGACCACCTCTCCCTTCCCAGGTGAAGGCTAGTCTAGGACATTTGTCTTTAGCTTCCTTTCACTTCAGTCCTTGATCCTCTCCAGAGTTAGCACATTTTCTCTTGGCTTCCAGATGCTTAGTCTCCTTCCTTCCCCTGAAAAAGAGCTTTCCCAGCGCTTCCTGCTTCTGGTCCCATCCAACCTGACCTTCTCACACATGAGCCATACACTCTAAAAACACTTCTTCCCAAAGCCAATTGCCTCCATCCTTAGAAACTGCTGATTTCACAAGAAAATCTTATGATCTAAATTGTGCTTATGGACGCTAAGTGGCATTTGCGATAATGACATGACATTTGTTCCATCTAGTTAGGGATACTCATTGCAATAAAGCAGTAGACACATTTTCAATGTCAGCGCAACTCTTCATTTATTAAACA
Organism: Equus asinus; assembly: GCF_041296235.1. Classification (NCBI taxonomy): domain Eukaryota; kingdom Metazoa; phylum Chordata; class Mammalia; order Perissodactyla; family Equidae; genus Equus; species Equus asinus. The sequence goes on from NC_091793.1 coordinate 127,467,498, forward strand.
AGACACCGAGCTCCTGCTATGTGCTAGGCTCTGCGTTAAGCACTGGGGATGCAAAGATGAATGTGCCCAGGGAGCTCACAGTCTTGTGGAAGAGACAGGTAGCTTTCCATTAACTTCCTACTGCACTCCACTTAGAATTTATCAAACTCTTCTTGTTATCGCACTTCCTTCCCTAAACCTAATCTTCATTATGCATCAATATCCACGTAATAACCCAAACTAAAACCCTCAGTCGTCTATTTCTCACACACTTCATTTCTATGCACTCGTTACATGTCAGTTCTTATACCAAATTATTTCACAACTCCAGCAGTTTTTCATCCCCACTGTCACTGCCTAGCTCACATCTTACTTCCTTTTCCTTGAACTATTGCCGTAACGACCAAACAGGTCTCCGTGCCTCCATTTTCACCTGCCATGCTATCCTCCACACTGTTGCCATGAAGTCTCTATTTCTATCTCTACCTCTTCCTCTGGGAAGACTTTTTATTGTTCAGCAAAAGAATCTAAAGGAGAAGATATGGTGAGCTGATGGTGTGCTAAGCTACAGAGAACCATGAGATTAATTTTTTCCAAAATAAATCCTTACAGAGATGATGTAAGTCCTGAAAAACTGGTACGTATGAAAGGCAGCTAGATTTTTCTTTAAAAGTTTGATATGCTGCTGCTTGTTTTGTCGTTCCCATATCTTTCTACTGAAGCAGAGATCACAGATTAAATGATAGAAAATAGGGTTCTTGACTCCATAGAGACACAGAAGGGTCTTCTCAGTTTTGGGGCACCAATGTGGTTCTTGGCTGCCTGGACCACCTTAGCGTCTCATTGTGCACTTAGGAGCCCAGTCAGCAGCTAGGAGTGGGATTGCCATGTTCTTGACCAAAGTAGCCAATCAAAGGATTATGGTAACAGAGTGCTGAAGATCAACCATGTAAGTGTTCTTGGTTCTGGATCCTCATTTTTGGAAGGAAGTAGTCAGGAAAGATAGGTGTCAACTGAGCATCCTTTGTCCCTTCAGGTCATCTCTGGAGAAAGCAGTATAATGAAATCCTGAAGGGTTCCTGGTGACCTGGTGAGAAAATCAGCTTCTTCCCCAAATTTTGAACTTCTCATTGACAAATTACAATGAATGCCTTTAAAATGATTTGGACCAATTAAACGAATCATTCAATGCCTATGAACTAAATTTAGTTATCTACCAAGTTTAGAAATCTGCTTGATCATTACTCTCCCACACCGCAACTTTAAAACTAAACATAAATTGGTTTCTAATTGACTTGGATTATATTGACATACTTGTTCACAAATAGATTTATTTATTTTTGCTCTTATTTTTACACTTCTATTAAACTTACTTTTATAAAAATGTCTCAAGCAGCAAATGTTAAGGTAACAAGTCTTACAAACTATCTTGGTTTTGATTATGGATCTCTTTGGAAAGTTTCCAGATCACAGTGGATTTAGAGCCATGTAGCCAGCTTTCCTATGGGTCTTCATCTCCATGTGATAAGGACAACTAAAATAGGAAACTATTTTGCTAAAAAACTGTTGGCAGAATGACACAGTTCTCCTACTTTTAAAGTGAATCTCTGCCCAATTTTTTCTTCACAACCATCATGCCACTCCCAGCAAATGAAACCAATGGACAGCAAAAGTCAATATTTGCCTCTGAACATCTTCATATCCTCTTTCTCAACTGGCATCTGTGTCTCCCCATCCACCTTCCCAATGGCGAGATTAGTCATGACACTAGACGCTGCAGAAATCTAACCTTCTTCTTGGCCATGGCTGCTCTCTCCAGGGTTGGCAGCACCTCTGAAAGCTTCTGTTGTGGTCTGTCAGATCAGTAGATTCACAGGCCTCATCAATCTGCTGCAGTTTCCATGACAGCTCCCGGACAGATTGTGTGGGCTTCGTATTTTCCAAAACCAAGAGCTGACTTCACTTTTCATTCATATGAATAGTTTAATTTCTTTCCATTGGTACATTATAGATAGTTTTTTGTGTTAGGGAAGATGAAATTTATCCAATCTCTGGCTCAGTTCTCTAAATTCAGATGATTTGAGGAGAAGGAGAATAGGCGTTGGAAAGAGGAAAGAAATCTTTCAGTCTTAGGAGAATTCTCCAACATTCCTTTGCCTACAGCAGACAAGGAGTTGCTCTTCCTAGACAGAAAATTTTCTCTGGGTATGTTTTCAATAAAAACATATACTCATGTCACACTCTGGCTTAAAAACCTTTGGTGGCTCCCCATTGCCAAAGTCCAAACTGCATAGCATGGCATTCAAGGTCTTCACACAACCCTCTTTTACTGCTTGAAATGCTGGGCTTGTTTGTGGGACAGGCATTCTCTTGTCATGTTCATGCTCTTGTTTTTCCCTCTGTGCATGATTCCCTTTCCCCCCTTCTCCTCTTCAGAGCTTGTGAATCATCCTTTTAGAACCAGCTCAAATGTTCTCAACTCCGTCAATTAGGATTGCAGATACCTTGACCATGGTGTTACCACACCACAACATAAATATTTATTTGCACTTCTGTCTGCATTCTAGATTGCAAACTCTTTGAACGTCAGAATTTTATCTATGTCCTTTTCACCCTGTATTTTCAGCAATCGATAGCCTGATGTTACAAATATACCTGATGAAACCAATATTAAATCAACAAATCTCTATGGGGTAGGTACCCAGTGTTACCCCAATGCAAATTATATGAGCTCTACTTTAAGACATCCAAGCTACCATTTGGAACAAAAAATAGTGTACTATACACAAAGTAATTATTGCGTAAGGAAGCTTCAGATTCTGGCATAAACTTCAAAGAGACTCAGAATTCAGGGAAAGGACAACATTATAGACTCGAGTCATAAACTATTAGAGAAGACTTAATAAGGAGGGAGAGCAATCCAGGCAGGCTTGGACTAAGATAAAGGCTGGAGGAATATGCACAAAATGATTCATGAATGAAATTTTAGGCGAGTGGGGTCTGGAGTTGCTCACATTGGATTTCCAGTTAGTGTGATGTGCGCAGACAAGGAATTGCGATGCACACCATCCGCCTTCTGTTAGCCACCCCAAATTATGCAGCAAACAAAATCCTGACAACGAATTCACATTTCATCTTAAACGGCGCGACATGCAGGTCTTTAAGCTTAAGAAACGTGAGCATTGTGATATTGGCACCAGACAGTTATCTCAGAGGGAAACAGATTTGGGGTGTGTGTGCTGGGGACTTGGGGAGGTAACCGTGGAGTGAATGACAAACTGGCTGCCGCCCATGTGCAGCAAAAGGACCTGAAAGATTGAACCCTCCATTCAGCTCTTTCAGAGTTAACACAAAGTGGCTACCCCAGGTTCTTTCAAGTCATAGGTTGAGTCACCTCTTCGCTTCTCTGTGTGTGTGGTGTACAAGGGGAAGGAAGAGGAGTGAACTGAGAAAGTAGCATGAATTAGAGGATAAGATCTGGCAGATTCAGAGCAGCTCAGTAGCTAAAGCAACTCTTTTTCTCCCTTGGTATTGCAAAAATGTGTTTCTAATCTTCCCTCTTGTCATGTTAAAAATGTCACTTCACCTGATACTCAGAACCAATAGGATTTTTGCAGACTGGGCAAGAAGGAACCCCACCTTTGCTCAACTTTCGAGGAGCTTGCAGCTCTGACACGTATTTTTGTTCAGGCAAACCCAAATGACCTCTGAGAAAGAGGCGGTAGTGGTGCAGAGAACAGAACACGTGAGGTGTGGGTTACACTTGCATGCGCCCCTCAGCCACCAAGTTTAAAACTCTCACTAATAGAGTCTTTACCTGGTCAGTGAAAAATGCTCCGTAGGTGGTAGGATTACTAACCACAGAGTTAAAAACGCTAAACACGGTCTTCTAATTGATGGAAATTTTTTTTCTGTTATCAGACAAGATTGCTGATGTCTGCTACCTGTTACTTCCCTAACACTAGTTTTTTTGAGGAATAGCCAATTTCTTATGTATCCTATATCTTATGTACTCTATATTCACTTGTTGTGGTGGTGCTTTTGAAATTTTACCATGCATGCTTAACATCTGTATCTACTTTCCTTTAGTAGTTCCTTCCATGAGGCTATCTTTGTGGTAAACTTTCACCTTTGTTCAATAGTTTAGCTGGGTAGAGATATTGTTTTTCAGTTTTGTGAAGAAATTATTCTACTCCTTTCTCTTATTACTATTTTAAATTTGGATCTCAGTTTATCTCCCATTTCTGTGTAAGTAATACAGTTGGCCTCCATATCCATGGGTTTCATTGTACTATGCCATTTTATACACTAGACTTGAGCATTCATGGATTTTGGTATCTGTGGGGGTTCCTGGAACCAATCCCCTGAGGATACCAAGGGACGATTGTATATCTGTTCTCTCTTGCTACTTTTAGGACCTTTTCTTTCTTTCTGGTGTCCTGCAGTTTCTTTTTATTTATCATGTTGAAGACCTGTATTTCTGGAATCTAAGAACATATGACGACCACTGTGCCAGCTCCAACTTACAGTTCTGTTTTATAGTTAAATATTTTTCTTGACTATATAAAATTTCCCTTAATTCGTGATAAGCTTATCTATGCATTTAAAAGTCTATTATATTTCATCTAGCATTTCTATGTATTTCAGTGGGACAATTTTTAAGTTTATCTAGCTAAAAATAGAAGTCAAAAGTAGAATTACAGACTATTTAGATATGAACAATGAGAGCACTATATATTAATGTACATAAAAAGTAACTCTCAATAATGCATAGATCTAAATTCATTTATAAGACAAGAAGAAAGGCAGAAAATACTTAAAATGTTTACTTATGTCATTAGATGTTAGAAGTTAGAAAAAGAACCAAAAGTTAAAGGAATACACCACCAGATTGCATGATATATGACCATAACAAGTGTGGGCAAGGATATGGACCCAGAACCCTTACTCTACTGGAGAGTAAAAAACAATTTTGGTATTATCTAGTACAATATGCCACGATTCAGCAATTCCACTCTTAGTTATATATCCTAACGAAGTCCATGTGCATGTGCACAAGGAGCACATGCAGAAATGTTCAGACCAATATTGCTTGAAATAGCAAAGAAATACTGGAAATAACCCAAGTATCCATCAACAGTAAAACGTATCAACTGTGATACAGTCACACAACGGAATACTATGTAGAAATGAAAATGAACAAACTACTGCTACGCACATCAAATGGATGAATCTCAGGAACCATGTGAAGTGAAGAAAACAAGCTGTGAAGAATAAATAAAGTGTGATCCATTTATGTGAGGTTTGGTAACTTGCAAACCTAGATACTATATTGTCTAGGGATGCCAGTATCTGCGGTAAAACTGTAAGAAAAAGGAAGAGACTGATAAATGCAAAGTTTAGATTAGTGGTTACTCTGGGTGGGGACAGAGCAGAGTGGAGTTAGAGAGGGGGCACAGGAGGCTGGGTATAAAACATCAGCAGCAGCCTGCACTCCAGCCTTCCTTCTGCATATATATGTATACATGTGTGGAATGACACTCATCAAATATTAATATGTTTATATGTAGGCAGTAGATTTTGGATTATTTCATTTTTCTTTGCATTTTTTTCTGTAGTGCTTCAATTTTTCATTGTGAACATGCACCATTTTAATTTTCTTAAAGTTATTTTATCTGAGGGAGAAAGAAAGGAAGGTTGTTATAGACTGAATGTTTGTGTCTCTCCAAATTCATATGTTGAAATCTGAACCCCTAATGTGATGATATTAGGAGGTGGAGTCTCTGGGAGGTGATTAGGTCATAAGGGCAGAGCGTTCATCAATGGGATTAGTGTCCTTATAAAAGAGACCCTAGAGAGCTCCCTCCCCCTTCCACAATGTGATGTTGCAGTGAAAAGAGAGTCATCTAGGATCCAGGAAGCTGAATCAGACACCAAATCTGCCAGCACCTTGATCCTGGACTTCCCAGCCTCCAGAACTCTGAGAAATAGATGTCTCTTACTTAAAATCCACCCAATCACATTGCATTTTTGTTACAGCAGCCCAAACAGATGAAGACACAGAGAGGAAGGTGAATGAGGAAAAGAGATTTGCAACAGAAAGTTCAAGAACAAAGATCCAGCAAGCAAGCTCATATTGGGTTGAGAACTCATGCCCACACAAAAATCTGCACGTGAATGTTAATATCAGCATTATTTTAATTGGCAAAAATGAACAAACAAACTGTAGCATATCCATACAAGGGAATATCATTCAGCAATAAAGAGAAATGAGCTATTAAGCTACAAAAAGACTTGGAGGAAACTTAAAAGCACATTACTGAGTGAAAAAAGCCAATGTGAAAAGCCTACACACTGTATGATTCCAACTATATGACATTCTGGAAAAGGCAAAACTACAGAAACAGTAAAGAGACTGGTGGTTGCCAGCAGTTTGGAGGAGAGAGAGGGACAGATGAACTGGTAGGGCAGAGGAGATTTTCAGGGCAGTGAAACTGAAATGGTGGATACGTGATATTACACATCTTTCAAAACCCATAGAATTGTACAGTACAAAGAGTAAATTCTAATGTAATCTTGGGTTTTAAGTTAATAATAATGTATCACAATAGGTTCACCAATCATCACAAATGTACCACACCAATGCAAGATGTTAATAATAGGGGAAACTGGGAGAGGCAAGTGGAGAGGGAGTATATGGGAACTTTCTGCACTTTCTGCTCAATTTTTCTGTGAGCCTAGAACTGCTCTGAAAAATAGATTCTCTTGGTTTAAAAAAAAAAAGTCCAAGAACAGGGCAAAGTATTCTTGAAATATCTGGGGCAGATTTTTTTTTTAAGCAAATCCTAACATAGCCCTTACCACGTGCTTTACAATTTGTCAATGCTCCTAACATCCCTATGGGGTAGGTACCAGTGTGATTCTGCTCACACTGCTGAGGAGACTGAAGCCAGAGAGCGTAAATATCTTTCCCTGGGCCACACAGCAAGTAAGTCACAGAGCCAGGGTTCAACCTGATGCAGTCCTTGCTTCTGGTCTTGACCTAAGGCTGCCTCCTCTTGAAGGGCTTAAGGCCAGCTGGACATCAGCATTCACGGCTTCCCACCTTGGGGCTTGCTGGTAGTCCTGGTCAGTGGTTTTGTTTAATTTGTCTTTTATAACAAGTAGTTATAAATAGCAAATTAGAATATTGAAACTGGAAACCTCAGTTGCTCTGTAAAGAACTGAAATAAATCTACCTTATATCTGCTTAGTTCCTCTGGTACTTTATTATTTGCTTTTTTTTTTTTTTTTTTTTGCTATAGTAGTTAAAATGGATTGTATTTAAAGTCCCAGAGGATGAAAATGTTGAAACTAAATAAGCATAGTATCAATAGTTTTTTGACAGCCGGTCATTTCTTTTTTCTTCTTCTTGGGAAGGGGCATCTTGTTTTACCATAAAAACTTGTCTTAAGCCTCAATAAATTTAAGAAGATTAAAACCATATCAAGCATCTTTTCCAACCATAATGCTATGAAGCTAGAAATTAACTACAAGGAAAAAGATGGGAAACTGACAAATAGGTGGAGACTAAACATCATACTACTGAACAATCAATGGATTATTGAATAAATTAAAGGAGAAATCAAAAAATATGTGGAGACAAATGAAAATGAAAATATACCATATCAACTCATATGGGATGCTGCAAAGGCAGTCCTAAGAGGGAAATTCATAGCACTACAGGCCCACCTTAATAAACAAGAAAAATTTCAAATAACCAATCTTAAACTACACTTAACAGAACTGGAAAAAGAACAAACAAAGCCCAAAGTCATCAGAAGGAGGGAAATAATAAAAATTAGAGCAGAAATAAATGAAATTGAAACAAACAAACAAACAAAAAACAATAGAAAGGATCAATGAAACTAAGAGCTGGTTCTTTGAGAAGATAAACAAAATTGACAAATCCTTAGCCAGACTCACTGAAAAGAGAGAAGTCTCAAAGAAATAAAATTAGAAATGAAGGAGGAGAAATTACAATGTATACCACGGAAACACAAAAGATTATAAGAGAATATATGAAAAGCTATATGCCAACAAACTGGACAATCCAGAAGAAATGGATAAATTCTTAGAGTCATTCAACCTCCTAAAAGTGAATCAAGAAGAAACAGAGAATCCGAATAGACCAATCACAAGTAAAGAGGTTGAAACAGTAATTAAAAACCTCTCAAAAAATAAAAGTCCAGGACCAGTTGGCTTCTCTGGAGAATTCTACCAAACATTCAAAGAAAATTTAATACCTATCCTTCTCAAACTATTCCAAAAATATTGAAGAAGATGGAACATTTCCTAACACATCTTACGAGGCCAACATCACCCTGATCCCAAAGCCAGATAAGGACAACACAAAGAAGGAAAATTAGAGGCCAATATCGCTGATGAACATAGACGCAAAAATCCTCAACAAAATTAGGCAAACTGAGAACAAGACTATATTAAAAGGACCATATATATACCATGATCACGTGGGATTTATACCAGGGACTCACAGATGGTTCAACATCTGCAAATCAATCAATGTGATACACCACATTAACAAAACGAGGAATAAAAACCACATCTCAATAGGCACAGAGAAAGCATTTGACAAGATCCAACATCCATTTATGATAAAAACTTTGATAAAAACTTTCAATAAAATGGGTATAGAAGGAAAGTACCTCAACATAATAAAGGCCTTATATGACAAATCCACAGCCAACATGGTATTCAACAGGGAAAAACTGAAAGCCATTCCTCTGAGAACAGGAACAAGACAAGGGTGCCCACTCTCACCACTTGTATTCAATACAGTACTGGAGGTTTTGGTCAGAGCAGTTAGGCAAGAAAAAGAAATAAAAGGAATCCAAATTGGCAATGAAGAAGTGAAACTCTTGCTATTTGCAGACAACATGACTTTATATATAGAAAACCCTAAAGAATCCATCAGAAAACTATTAGAAATAATCAGCAACTACGGCAAAGTTGCAGGGTACAAAATCAACTTACAAAAATCAGTTGTATTTTTATACTCTAACAACGAACTAACAGAAGGAGAACTCAAGAACACAATCTCATTTACAATTGCAACAAAAAGAATAAATAAAATATCTAGGAATAAATTTAACCAAGGAGGTGGAAGACCTATACAATGAGAACTATAAGATGTTATTGAAAGAAATTGATGATGACATAAAGAAATGGAAAGATATTCCATGCACATGGCTTAGAAGAATAAACATAGTTAAAATGTCCATACTACCCAAAGCAATCTACAGATTCAATGCAACCCCAATCAGAATACCAATGACATTCTTCATGGAAATAGAATAAAGAATCCTAAAATTCATATGGGGCAACGAAAGACTCCAAATAGCTAAAGCAATCCTGAGAAAAAAGAACAAAGCTGGAGGCATCACAATCCCTGACTTCAAAATATACTAGAAAGCCACAGTAATAAAAACAGCATGGTACTGGTACAAAGTCAGACACACAGATCAACAGAACAGAATTAAAAGCCCAGAAATAAAACCACACATCTATGGACAGCTGATCTCTGACAAAGGAGTTAAGAACATACAACGGAGAAAGGAAAGTCTCTTCAGTAAATGGTGTTGGGAAAACTGGACAACCACTTGCAAAAAAATGAAAGTAGAGCATTATCTTTCACCATACACAAAAATCAGCTTATAATGTATTAAAAACTTGAAGATAAGACGTGAAACCATAAAACTCCTAAAAGAAAATATAGGCAGTACACTCTTTGACATTGATCTTAGAAGGATCTTTCTAATACCGCGTCTACTCGGGCAAGGGAAACAAAAGAAAAAATAAATAAATGGGACTTCATCAGACTAAATACCTACTGCAAGACAAAGGAAACCAGGAACAAAACAAAAAGACAACCCACCAACTGGGAGAAAATATTTGCAAATCATATATCTGACAAGAGGTTAATCTCCAAAATATATTAAGAACTCACACAAATCAACAACAACAAAAAAACAATCAAAAAATGGGCAGAGGAGGGGGCCGACCTGGTGGGGCAGCAGTTGGTTGCTCATGTTCCACTTCTTAGCAGCCCCGGGTTTACCGGTTTGGATCCCAGGTGTGGACATGGCACCATTTGGCAAGCCATGCTTTGGTAGGCGTCCCACGTATAGTGTAGAGGAAGATGGGCACCGATGTTAGCTCAGGACCAGGCTTCCTCAGCAAAAAAGGGAGGATTGGCAGTAGTTAGCTCAGAGCTAATCTTCCTCAAAAAAAAAAAAAAAATGGGCAGAGGATATGAATAGACATTTTTCCAAGGAAGATATATAGAAGGGCAACAGACACATGAAAAGATGTTCAACATTACTAGTCATCCGGGAAATGCAAATCAAAACTACAGTGAGCTATCACCTACACCTGTTAGAATGGCTATAATCACCAAGACAAAAAATCGCTAATGTTGGAGAGGATGTGGAGAGAAGGGAACCCTCATAGACCACTGGTGCAGCCACTATGGAAAACAGTATGGAGACTTCTCAAAAAGCTAAAAATAGAAATACCATATGACCAAGCTATCCCATTACTGGATATTTATCAAGAATTCAAAGAGACTTATGCACCCTTATGTTCATTGCGGCATTATTCACAATAGCCAAGATGTGGAAGCAACCCAAGTGCCCATTGGCTGATGAATGGATAAAGAAGATGTTGTATATATATATACTATGGAATACTACTCAGCCATAAAAAGAAAAAATCGTCCTATTTGCAACAAGATGGATGGATCTTGAGGGTATGATGTTAAGCGAAATAAGCCAGACAGAGAATGACAAACACCTCATGATTTCACTCATGTGGAAGATAAACAAACACATAGACAAAGAGAACAGATTAGTGGTTACTAGAGGGGAAGGGGCTTGGGGAGTGGGCATAAGGGGTAAAGGGGCACTTATGTATGGTGACGGACTAATAAAAATGTACAACTGAAATTTCACAATGTTATAAACTATTATGACCTCAGTAAAAAGAAGTAAAAACAAAACCATGGGAATATGATAGATTAAAAAGAAACATAAAATGCAGGTTTGTTTAGATGTAAAACCATAGTTGACGATGTTCTTTATTGCTATTTTCTATTGTGTTATGAATTAATACAAATATCCAATAAGTATAGTTTATAAAATGAAGAAAAGAGCAAGTGTTTTTGTCCATTCAAAATATCTTAACCAACCAGTTTCTTGAGTTCCTCATTTGTAGAAGACCCACACTGGGTACCGGAGGCAGGAGGGGGCTTGCAAAAGGAGGTCAGGCTTTTCCCTTCAGGGAGCCTCAGGCCTGCTCGGACACGTCCAACCCAGAGGAGATGCTGGTTATCTCGTAACCAGTGCTCCGTGAAGGATGAGAACAAGGCTAGAGCATATGTGAAGGTTTCCTTGCTGCACTGGGACCTCCACTGGTTCTCCAGGGATGGGTGGGAACTCGACTGAAGGAAGAGGGACCACGGAGCATTCCTGGCCATAAGACAGTCACGGATAAAGGCTCAGAGTCATTCAAGAGTGAGCTTGGTGTGTTTGGGAACAAGGACTAGATCTGTTTTTATGCGACAGGGATGTTGAGCTTGGAGCAGTTTGTTGGGAAAGACCTAGAGAGGCAAGATGCTGGAGGGCCAGTGACATAAGCAGAAGAGTCACTGTGTGTTTGAGCTGAAATGTCACTGGGAGTTACTGCGGGTTCTTGAGCTCCCTCACAATCTTATCCCCACCGGGAAAAAAGATGGGCTGAACGCTTACCCTCGTTTATACTGAGAAGATCCCCCTATTTTCTCTGCCAACAACAAGCACCATTTATTGAAAGTCTATTTTTTGCCAGAATAAAAACTCTTCCTTACAATCCAAAAAGGTAAATAATAATCATTCTCATTTACACGAAAAGATATGGGAATTCAGAGAGATTAAGGGACTTGCCCAAGGCCACATTATTGAGAGTCAGAATTTCTAAAGACCATGCCATCATTCATTTTACCCATCTGTGTCCTTCTAGCAAAGTGACCTGGAGAACTTTTTCTGTAGGATCTTTAGGTTAGGGGTCAGTAAACTTTCCTGTAAAGGGCCAGATAAGCATGCTTCATACACACACACAATACACACACACACATTTTTATTTTAGACTTTGGGGGCCATACACTCTCTGTCACAGCTACTCAACTGTGCCATCACAATGCAAAAGCAGCCACATTCAATACATAAACGAATGAGCATGGCTATGTTCCACCAAAATACAGACATTTGAATTTCACATAATTTTCACGTCACAAACTTTTCAAATGTATTTTATTTTTATTCTTTTTCAACCATTAAAAATGTAAAAACCATTCTTAGTCATGGGCCATACAAAAAAAGGCAGTGACCACCTTGGACTTGTGGGTAGCAGTATGCCAACCCCTGTTTGAGGCTTATTGATTAGGGCACTAAGCTAATGAAGCCAAGGTTAAATGTCTTATCTCTGTAAGAGACAGTTTGCTTTATGCTGTGAAAAATCCTGTTTTGTTGGCAACAAGCTATTTTCCTACCCTGGCCAAGTGTCTTGCAAATTCGTAGGGTATTACAAGGGCAAAGATGGCTCAGTGCAATCTAAACAACAACAGGAAAAAAATTAATATGTATGTTCCTCTCACACATAGTTAGTAACTTCAAGGACATATCTATTATAGTCTAGGTAAAATATTCTAAAAATGTATGCATTGTAAGGCTGGGATTCTAAGAATGCCTCACTGACAAATGGCATATGCACTTTTCAGGTTATCTAATATGCTGTATAGGCACCCAGTGAATATGACAGCAGTCCATCTTCAGAGTTTGTGCTGCTAGCACCTCTGGGCTTAGCTCCATATTAGCCTGCCCTTAATTCTTTAGATCCCTATTTCACTCCCTTCATTCACTTATCCCTGTAATCAACGAATATTACACATCTTCCACGTGTCCAGCCTTGTGTGGGCACTGGGAATTCAAAGCTGAGTACCAAAGTCCTTGCCTCAAGTAAGCCACATTTTGGGGGAGAAGACAAACACATAGAAACGACACTAATGCAGAATGTACTAAATGCCATGGTACAGATCTGTCGCAGGAGTTGTGCTAACACAGAGAGATGGGCTTTGCCTGGGTGAACCTCTGGAATAGGGCACCAGAGTGCAGCAAAGAACGCTTTGGAAAGAGGTGAGATTGGAACCCAATCCGGAAGGATGCAAACAACCATGATGCTTCTGTCTAGGAATGAGAAGAGTACTAACTCTAAATCCTTAGGTAAGAGCCAAAGGCAAGGAAGGACTGGGGATAGCCATGAAACTCTTATCTTTCAAATCTCCATCCCAGCGCTGTCAGATTTGATCATAACTAGTAAACAGTCACAAGCAAATTACACTTATACTCCCACTTGCAGTGTATTTTAGATTCAAAATTTCATGAAAAACAAACATCGGATAATGAAATAAAATTGAGCACAAAATGTAAAATGGTAAGAGAATTCAGATTTTTCCCTCTTAAATCCGCTTTGAAAATAAGATAAGGGTACATATTTGATCTTTTTCTTTCTTTTTTTTTTTTTTTACTGAATTTAAGACTCATAAATCCAAATATTTTGAAAGAGTAGAACGCATTCTCACCTGAAGGACTTTCCTAATTCTTTTTAGATTGTGTATCAAGAGCAGGTTTTTCTCTTTGGAAACTCGACCTAACTGTTCATCCAGTTGTATTAATAAGTTTTGAAGAAGAATTGTTGCCATGGTTTCATTGTTAGAAGCCGCCTCCCTAAAAAACAAAAGTGTCATTACACAGCAGGAAACAATTTAGTAGAATGTCTACTCTTTTTACCATACTAATTTTAAAGTCATAAATCTATTCCACAGTGATAAGCATTTCAAGGTTTTTAAAAATTAAATTGTACACCTGAAAGTATGCTCAACATCACTAATCATTAGGAAAACGCAAATCAAAACATGGGCTACCTCTTCACACCTATTAGGATGGCTATTAGCAAAAACACTGATAACAAGTGTTGGTGAGGATGTGGAGAAACTGGGACCCTTGTGCATTGCTGGTGGGAGTGGAAAATAGTACAGCCACTGTGGTAATCTGGATTTCCTCAAAATATAATCAGAAATACATACAGCACTTCCACTTCTGGGTAGATACTCAAAAGATTGAAAGCAAGGACTTGGACAGATATTTGCACACCAACATCCATATCAGCTTTATTCACAATAGCTAAAAGGTGGGAACAACTTAAATATTTACTGATGAATGAATAAACAAAATGTGGTATGTACGTACAAAAGAATATTATTTGGCCTTAAAAAGGAAGGAAATTCTGATACACGCTACATGAACAAACCTTTGAAAAGATATCTTAAGTGAAGTGTCAGCCACAAAATGACAAATATTGCCTGATGTATGAAGTACCCAGAGTAGTCAAATTCATAGAGACAGAAAATAGAATGCTGGTTGCCAGGGGCTGGGGAGAAAGAATGACAGGTTAGTGTTTAATGAGTATAGAGTTCTAGTTTGAGAAGATGAAAAAGTTCTGGAGATGGATGATAGTGAAGGTTCCACAACAATGTAACTATACTTAATGCCACTAAACTGTATGCCTACAGATGGTCAAAATGATAAATTTTAGGTGCCAGCCCAGTGGCGTAGTGGTTAAGTTCACGTGCTCTGCTTTGGTGGCCATGGGTTCACTGGTTCAGATCCCAGGTGTGGACCTATGCACTGCTTATCAAGCCATGCTGTGCCAGTGTCCCACATATATAACAGAGGAAGATGGGCACAGATTTTAGCTCAGGGCCAATCTTCCTCAGCAAAAGAGGAGGATTGGCAACAGGTGTTAGCTCAGGGCTAGTCTTCCTCAAAAAAAAGGATATATTTTATCACAATAAAAAAGTTAGATGACTGTTTAAAGCAAAAAAAATTTTTTTAATTGTACAAGGTGAATAGAGCTCTGTTTGCATGTTTGTAAAACATACTGAGAAAAAATATTTATTTACAGAGTCTCTCATAGAGAACTGATATAAACAATAGATTGACTTCTTGGCTTTTTAATATTTAGAAAACAGAAAAAACCAAAGCACTAAAACCATCAAGTTTTCATCTACAAGGGATGAAACCAGAAAGGACCACGATTCTTCTCCTTTGAGGAAGCTTTCCAAATCCTTGAAGAAGATTCTTTACCGGAAAAGAATGCATCTATGAAATCAAAAGTGGCCCACTGAATCAATTCATGTGGACAGAGCATAAAGCATTTGTTCATTAACCTCTAGGAAAAACGCAGTCTTGTTTAATCTTACCAGTCTTGATTTTCAATCCACTGGGCCAAGAGATGTCGAATTTCCATAGGAAAGTTGTCATCGTAGAATTGATCTACTTGCTCCAAAAATTTGATTTCTAACTGTTGGACCTGATTCCACTGAGACATGCTATAAAAGAAGAGGTAAAATTAGAGTTCAAAAATAATGTTAATTAATGACTGTGATATATGTTTTCCTTTTTTTTCTCAGATTTCAAACAGGCAATGTTGTCCATTAGTTAACTAACTGGAGAAAAATTTCTCTACTAATAGTCACTCAATTAAAGGAAACAGAAAAGAGAAAAATGCTTTCAATCCAAAGATAAAGCAATTCTCCGCTTCTTCCTAAGTCATCCCTAGTGAAGGAAGCAGGATTCTTTCTCTGCCCCTAAACCACTCCTCCTTTGCTCTCACAGGAACTCCTGTTTCCTCTTCTCCAGAAAGCTTTCACTCCCCCACAACCCCCTTCACCCCACCCCCACCTGTCTACACAAAGTTGTGTTCTCAAGGCTCCTTTCCTATGCCCTGCTCCCTCTAGACTAGACTTTGAGCAACTTGAAGGCAAATAACACACTCAACTATACCTCCTAAGACCCTTGAAAGACTTTATTTGTGAGGAACACCCAATAAAAGCTTCTTTTATATGGACCTGCCCAATGCTTTTTTCTTTATTTCAGATTTGTCTCGTCTGTCTAGTCTGATTTGGTCTTAGCTTTATGAGGAGTTTCCTGTATGTTCTTTGTGGGCTCTACTTCTTTAGTTCAGAATATCTCTGAACCAATAAACATTTCTAGTTCCCTCTGTGAAGACCCACTATGGCTGGGCAAAGCTTTTAAGGTCTACTTTGAACTAGTCTCTGATGTGTATCTGACGGTGGTTAAACCCTCAGTTACTTAAGGAGGAAGAAACCACACTTGATACATATTTGGCAGCCTGTCATAAAACAAAACTGCGTGTTTCCCCCCACAGAACCCCACTCTGGCCAATTTAGAAGCTTTAGACATATTTCCTAATTCAGGGAAATTAATATGACGTCTCCTCAAGGTTACAGTATTTTACTTTTCCCAAAGTCAAATTTTTTATTGTTTTGTCAGCAATTCTAGCTCAAAGAAAAACTTTTACATGATTAATCCCCATAGTATTTCAATCTCCCTCAGAAGTCAGTAAAGATTTCCTATCGCTTACAGAACATCATGATAACAAAGTTCATATATTTCATCCGCATACTCCTCAGGTTTCAAATGGACTATTTTGGGGTAACTTTTCCCTCATCTGAATGTATAGAAGAAGATTATTGCCAATGTTTTGCTAAAAAAAAGCAACTGGGAAAAGAAAGACTGTTTCATTTTCATATCATTTTATAGTCCTGAAGACCTTTACACATACCATCCTAGGCATATTGTGAGTCCTTGGTATGTGCGTGTGAAGTGAAGAATGAGTGGCCCTCCTGAGGTTTTGTGAATACGGCAGGTGGACAGTATTACCTAACTCTAAAAACGAAAAAAAAATCTGAGGAACAAATAGGCGAAATGACTCCTGCCCAAGATGTGAAGCCTAAGGCTCGACCTGAGGCCTCCTGACGCCAGATGCAGTTGTTTTTCCAGATGCTGGGTGTATATATATTCCACACAAAACTGGCACATTTGTGCCCATGCTGCTATTGGCATTGTCTTACTATATCCTATCAATTTATTCTTGTTAATGACAAGAGAGAACATGAGCCAAAAATAGCTTTACAATTACAATTGCTACTATGTGTTGTTAAATCCTTGCGACAATTTGGATGCAAACCTGTTTGCTAACTAAGAGTCAGCTGGACTGCACCCATCTGAAAGTTAGATAGATGACTACAAGGAGAGGAGTCCATCTTCCAGAGAGTTGAACTCAAGTCTGAAAAAGGGAACGAGACGGTATATAGTCCTAGGATATTCCTCTCTGTTGCAGCCTCTAGAAATGTCTTTAGACATCCAGCAGTACGCTTCATTGCTTTCACTCTCTAGCGGTTAATTCTCCCATCCCAAGAAAACTACAGCACACTTTTTTCGAAAACGGAGCGCCTGACTGACTATTCTCTTTGAATGCCTGGCCCTAGAAGATCTATATAAAAGGGGGTTTTGTCCCACTGTCTGGGAGCTAACGGTGCCGCGCTGGCTCTGTGACTCGTGGAGCTTGTATAGGAAATGGCCTGCCCTAAACCATCGCTCGCTCTCATCAAAGCCACAATCACCGGCTGCCCTCGCTGCGGGCTTTTTTCTGAAACCCAGGCGTGCAATCTAACGTCAGACATCATAGCTCAGGGAAGCTAAGAAAGTGAAGAGGGGCTCACTTTCAGCACTTCGCGAGGACACACCTCCGCAGCAGCCACAAGCGTCCCACCCACCGTTCAGATTCCCCGGGCAGAGCGCGAGTCTCCGCCGAGAGACCTGCGCCAGAGCGCATCTTGAATCATGGAGTCCGACGCTTCTTTTTGAAATTGCCCATCCTCAAACAAGTTAAAAAGAAGGAACTGTCAAAACACCGAGAGAAAAGCACAGCCTCAACAGCATCCTGCATAAGCATTTCCTGGCCGGTGCTCTGCCGGAGAAGCAACACGAAGTTGTGGTCTGCCTACTTACCCGGTTCTCTCAGCCCAGGGCCCAGGCGGCGCTCAAGTCCAAAGGCAGAATCGCCCTTCACAGTCCCCAGGACAATGCCGCTGACGCCATCGTCAGTAGGGGATTTGCATTTCTCCTCCCACTTGAGGCTTTCCTGTGCGTCAGTGTCAGAGTCTCTGGGACTTTACTTGGGTCGGTTCCCACCCACTCTCTATTCTAGAAATGCTAAAGAGCAGAAACAGTCAGGCCGAAGCCCCTTTGCAGGGCGCCCTCTCCTCTCGTCCCCACCCGCCAACTGCAGGTGGCCCAAGGAGGTCGGGAGGAGGTGGGCGGGTCGGGGCTGCACGCGTTAGTTTTCTGCAGGGGTTTCCCCAGAGGTTCTGAGAGGCCCCTGCACACTTACTTGCCTGCAGCTAAATTCCCGGCTTCCTCCTTCAGACACCACTCACCACAGCGAGCCAGCCCCTGGAATGGAAGGGGTGGGTAGCCAGGATAAAAACACCCAACTCATAGACCCCACTGCGGTCCGATTCCAGCAGGGTCTGCTCAAAGGGAGGAAGCCAACTTCAGCCAAAGGTTCAGGCTAGGTCCTGGGCGGGCCGCTGAAGCCTGTCCTTACTGGCCCAGCATCCTCCTTCCCTCCCCAGTAGCCCTGTACCTGGTTGCTAAGGTATGCTCCTCTCCCTTTGTGACATGGGCCTGTTCTAGAATCCCCAAGCGGGAGGGAGCCTTGGTCTCATGTGGTTCTGACTCCTCTTTCCTATTTGAAGGGACTGAGGCCCAGAGTGACTCAGTGAGGAGCTGAGGAGCCTGGATAAGAGTCCTGGTTTCTCAGCTCCCTCCTTAGTGGCCTTTTCATTTTATCTCCTCAGAGCTAGATGTTAACCCCCTGGTACACAGTAGGAGCTCCATAAATATTCAAGAAAATAAAGTCAAAAATAAAGGGAGTTCGACAGAAAGAGGTAGACAGAATGACTCAATCTGCGTATGCACATGCCTAGAGCAATAAACCACAATGAAAGCCTGCTTCCCCAATGTTCTGACCAGCCACCACAGAGCTGCCCCTTGGCACACTCCTCCTCTCGCAGGTGGCATTATTATCCTAGGCTTGCATTTACCACCCTCTGCCTCCCTCGCAAAAAATAAGTCAATCAACCCCAAAGTCACTCTGACATCCCTCAAGATTCACTGGTCTGATTGGCCTGGTCCTGGCTGCTCGCCCATCGGGCACTTTCTGAGAGCTGACACCACTCTGTCTCCACGTGAAGACTGTGTCTAATTCAGACTATTCCATAAGCTACGGGGAAAAGTCCAATTTTCTTCTGAGGAAGTGGTCACTGCCTATAGGAAAAAGTCCAAGTTCTTGGCACTCAAAGTTCTGCACAATTTGGTCCTAACATATCCAGGAAACTTCTGTTCCCTGCAGGAGCCCATGATCTGACGCAGACCCGTCTCCTCTGCTCCCTGAATTAACCTCTCGTATGTTACTGTTGATGCTCCCCTCATCTGCAATTTCCTCCCCCAACTTGTCTGCTTATTGAAATCCTATCCTTCTCGGGGAAGACTTCACCGATGGCCCCAACCACAGCAACTTTTCCCTGCTCTGAATTCCCATCAGACTTCCCGTCCAAACTAGTGCTGTCCGAGAGAAAGAAAATGCAAGCCACGTGTGTTTACATTTTCTAGCAGCCATATTAAAGGAGGAAAAGGAGCAAATGAAATTAATTTCAATACTATCAATCACCCAATATAAACAGAATATTGACATTTCAGCATAAAATCAATATAAGAAGTTATTAATGAGATACTTCGCATTCCTCAGTTCGTGTTAAATCTCTGAAATCTGGTGTGTCTTTGGCACTTTCAAGACATCTCAGTTTGGACTAGCCACATTTCAAGGGTTTAAAAGCCACAAGTGGCTAGTGGCTACCCTATTGGACAGCAGCGACCCAGACCACTCGCTTAGCAGTTTTCTCTTTCTGCCTTGTAGTGTTAGTCTCACAGCTTTTGCACGTCTTTATCATCATTGGGGTCAACTGCTGAGTGCCTGCTATGCAAGCAGACACTTTGTCCCCTTCTTCCTTTGAAGAACTTCACCTTGGGTCTCCCCCAACGGTTCTCAAACTGTTTGGTCTCATGACACATTTATAGTCTTAAAAATTGTTGACAACCCCAGAGAATTTTTGCATATTACTACCCTGTATTAAATTTGTATTTACTGTACTAAAAAATCAAAGCTGAGAAAAAACTTAAAATATGTGCTCTTGTAAAGTTACAATCCTAAACCCACTATGTGTTAAAATAAACATCTTTTATGAAAAACAAAGTATATTTTCCAACACAAAAGAAAAATAGTGAGAAGAGTGGCATTGATTTACATTTTTGAAAATCTCTTTAATGTCTGGCTTGAGAGAGGACAGCTGGATTCTTACATCTGCTTCTGTCATTGACCTGTTGCAAAATATTATTTTAATTGAAGTATTTGAAGAAAATCTAGATTCACGTGGATATGTAATTGGAAAAGGGAAGAGCATTTTAATAACCTTTCAGATAATGCGGATATCCTTCTTTGATACCACATCAAAACTCAACAAGTGGTGGTTTGTTAAAGGTTGTTTACACTGTAGAATATGAAACCGTATCAGCAAACTTTACACGTGCTGTTACCAAATCCGTTGGTATGGTAAATATCATACAAGATACAAAATCAATACAAAATACCTTGTATTTTGAGTGAAACTTTTATACATGCATGGTTTCGTGATATCACATATTGGTCATTTGGAAAATATTGGTCCACTGAATTATGCAGATCTTGCAAATGCTGACACACTTCATCATACAATATGAAAAACATCACATTAGTTAATATCACCACTGATCTCATTAGAAAAGTATGTCACGTATTAGGAAATTGTTAAGCTCATAGTGAGGATACAAGTTTTCCAAATTCTAATTTTGTTTGAAAGCTCTGGTTTCATCATTAGGACCGAATATTGCCAGTTGTTTTCCTTGAAGAGACGGGCTCACTTTGTTCATTTTCAGGAAAATGTCTTCCAGAACCCAAGTCTGAATAATCATAGTTTGTCAGTCGTGCTTTCAAGTAAAAATGGTGTTCTGTGAAAAAAAGTGGCCAATGCCATGGGCAACTCAATCACACAAGTGCTTTTCCTTGAGATGTTCATCATACGTTAATATGTGTACTGCCCATTTAATCACACGGAACATTGGGAAAACATGTATCAAGGGCTGAGATTTAAGAAGATTAATTTTCCTGCTTCATTGAAAACATTCTTAAGTCAAACTGGCATTTAAAAAGTTTTAAGTGTGCGGTGGTGAAGAATACAACAACTGCTAGGGTAACTTGGCCTCACCGCCTTGGCTTATGTTAAGGCACCAACATTACCCACCGTTGCTTTGGTACCACCAATGCAAACGTCAACAGAGTGACAAAGCAAAACAGTATTTTATAAAAATAATTTTAACTTTTCAGACTCTCTCATCCAAGCTTCCCCTCTTATGTGTCCCAAGGGAACTGAGTGAGTTGTAGTTGGATGCTGGACAGACAGAACACATATGTACGCAAGATACATTGAATTCTGTGGTAGCATAGGCCGGTACCAAATGAGAGGGAGAGCAAGGATTATGGGGCAAGACAGTCAGCTGTGGGTCTTACCAGCTCATCTGTGTGCACGTCTTTCAAGCTCCATCAGACTAGGGACAATGTCTTGTTCAAAGGACTTGATGTCTTGTTAGTGTTCTCAAGTCCAGTTCCCAGTGACAGTGCTCCCTCTACTGCCACCTCAGAAGCATTGCAGTTTACAAAGCAGCGTTCTTTCCAACAACAGCACCTTTTCAGCTCTAACTCCCTGCCAGACGAGGTGCTGAGGACTTTGCACGCATTGTTTGACCTAATCCTCACGAGACGCCATAGGACTGAGTATCATTCTGATCTCCCATCGACAGAGAGAAGACCAGGTGTGATGAGGCCAGAGGACCTGGTCAATGCTAATCAGCTCATGAGGGGGAGATCCAGGGCTCACGCTCAGCACCGTGTGACTCCAGAAACAACGTTTGTAACCGTTGGCTTTACTAAAAATCTTATTTACTCTTATAAGAAAAGCAATAAATTGCTCAAAGAACTATGGAAGAAGTAAGTTTAAGGATCTAAACACAAATTCCAAAATAGGGAGGCTCATTGCATAGTCTATTGGGTGGAGATGATATATATATTCGGATTCTCCAGCTTTCGCCTGGAGCATATGGACAATTAGCAATACATATATTTAAAAGTCCTCGATGTATCATGATGGTAGACACACTGCCAACAGAGTTCCAAAACATTTAGCAAATTATGTGGTTCTACAGCATCTTGTTTATACTGTACATAAGGTGACTGTTTCTGCTGAGCCACAAATTAGAAAATGAGGTTTGACAGCAGGCTAGTGAGTTGTAGACTCTTCCAAAAAAAAATTTTTGTCTGGTCAGTTAAATAGCCCTTAACCTCCCTATTCTATTTTATATATTTTTCATATGTTGCTCTCTCTCTTTGAACTGAGTATTTAAAGGCTCAGAACTAAGTGATATTGTTCTTTGTGTTTCAGTCTTCAGCTCAGCGCCTGGCATAGAACAGGTATTCAAGAAATGTTTGCTGGGGTTGGCCCCGAGGCTGAGTGGTTAAGTTTGCGTGCTCCACTTCGGCAGCCTAGGGTTCGCTGGTTTTGATCCTGGGCGCATATCTACACACCGCTCATGAAGACAGGCTGTGGCAGCATCCCGCATAGAAGAACTAGAATGACTTACAACTGGGATATACAACTATGTACGGGGGCTTTGGGGAGAGAAAAAAAGAAAGGAAGAAATATTTACTGAACAAGGGGAAGAGCTGGTGGATGGCTCCATCACAGTCTGTCCTGAGAAAGGCTCTTTCTGGTGACTTGCCTTGTCCAGGCCCTTCATTCCCACTAAGGTTGTCACTATGCTTGACAATTATAATAATATTTCACATTTATAGGTTTCTCGTAGTTATGATAATCATATAAATAGATATAATGATTTAATGTCTCTCATTTCTATCCAAACACCGAAGTGAGGCCAGAGAAGGTTAGCTTTCAACTTCTCTCTCTCCTTTTCTCTCTCTCATTCTCTCTTTCTCTCAAATATTTTAGGGAGAGAATTATCTTTGCTTAGGAGAAGACCTTGGTTAAGCTGTTTGGGGTAGTAGGAGAAAGTGAAAAAGATAGCTAAAGGACTCCATTTAAAGACATAAATAGAAATTGGGAGAGTGGAGCAGATAGGAGAGAAAAGAAGAAAGGAAGCAAAAGAGAAAGATACAAAGGCAGTTGAAGAAGGGGAGCAAATGGGGAAAAGAGAAGAAAACGTGGCACAAACTTGCCCCAAAGAGTGGGTCGGTGAAAAGTTTCTAGTGGTGGAGTCTAATGACCCATGTCTAATGATCTGTATCAAGTTATTTTTTGTCTCTGTTGCATACCTCCTCCACCCTCCCAGGCTTCATGAATGACCAATACAGTTTTTTTTGTGGTAATATTGAAGGAAATAAAAGAAAAGAATGTTAAAAAGGATTGTGGTATATCTTTCCATTTATTTACATCTCTGATTTCTTTCATTCATGTTTTGTATACAAATCCTACACATTTGTCTTATATTTGTGCCAAATTACTTCTTTTTTTTGGTCAATAATAAATTTTTTTTGGTGAGGAAGATTGGCCCTGAGCTAACATCTGTGCTAATCTTCCTGTATTTTGTATGTGGGGTGCTGCCACAGGATGGCTTGATGAGCAGTGCCATGTCCGTGCCCAGAATCCAAACCCACGAACCCTGGGCCGTCAAAGCAGAATGTGTGAACTTAACCACTATGTCACTGGGCCAGCCCTATAAGCGGTATTTCTTTATTTTGAATTCTAGCCGTTCATTGCAATTAACTTTTGTAGATTGACATCGTATTCGGTGACTTTGCTAAACTCCCCTATGAGTTCCAGCAGGTATTTTGTAAATTCATGATGATTGCCTGCATTCACAATCATATCATCTGTGAATAAGGACTTCTATTTCTTCCTTTCTAATCTGGAGGCCTGCTATTTCTTTTTCTTACCTTATTATGCCAGTAGGACCTCCAGTGCAATGTTGAACAGGAGTGATGAGAGAGAACATCCTTGCCTCGTTCCTGATCTTGGGAGGAAGGCATTCAGTCTCCCATCAAGTATAATGTTAGCTGTCAGTTTTTCATACATACTGTTTATGAGATTAAGGAAGTTCATTTTTATTCCTAGTATTTTTTTGAGAATTGTTATCATAAATGAGTATGGAATTTTGTCAAATATGGGTTGTTGGGGTTTTTTGCATCTGTGGATGTGACCATATGTTTTTTTCTTGCTTAGTCTGTTAATGTGTTGAATTACATTGATTTTCAAATGTTAAATTAGTCTTGCATTCCTGGAATAAATCCCATTTGTTTGCAATGTAGATTCTTTTGTATATATTGCTGGATTTAATTTGCTGTTGTTTTAAAGGGATTTTCAGCATCTCTTTTCTTGAGAGATATTGGTCTGGAGCTGTCTCTTCTTGTAACCTCTGTGTTTGATTTTGTTATTAGAGTAACGCTGGTCTCAGAATGGGCTGAGAAGTGTCTCCTCCTCTTTGATTTTCTGGAAGGGATTTGAAAGAATTGGTGTTATTTCTTCCTTAAACATTAGAAAGAATTCACCAGTGATGCTATCTCTGCCTGGAGTTTTGTTAGTGGGACATTTTTAAACTAAAAATTCAATTTTTTTATTAGACGTGGGGCTATTCTGGCTACCAGTTTGCTCTTGAGTGAGCCTTGATAGTTTGTATCATTTGAAGAGTTTATCCATTTCACTTAAGTTGTTATATTTATAGGCATAAAGTTGTTCATAATATTCTCTTTTTATTCTTTTAGTATCTGTAGAGTCTGCAGTAATGTCACCTCTCTTAGTCCTATATTGGTAACTTGTGTTTTCTCTCTTTTTTTCGAGGACAATATGACTGGTGAGTTTATCGTTTTTATTGATTTTCTCAAAGAAAAAGTTTTGGCGTCATTGATTATCTCTATTGTTTTTCTGCTATTTCATTGATTTTTGCTCTTGCTTTTATTGTATCCTTTCTTCTGTTTACTTGGTTTCAGTTTGCTTTTCTTTCTCATGTGTCTTAAGGTGGAAGCTTAAGTCATCAACTGGACCTTTCTTCTTTTCTAATATAATCACGTATATGTTTCTCCTTTACCACTGTTTTAGCTGTATCCCACAAATTTTGATACACTGTATTTTAATTTTCATTCATTCTGTTCAAAATACTTTCTAATTTCACTTACGATTCCTTTATGATTCCTTCTTTGACATATAGGGTTTTTTTTTTAGAAGTGTGTCATTTAGTTTCCAAATATATGGAGATTTTCCAGATAGCTTTCTGTTATCTGGTCTTAATTTAATTCCATTGTGGTTAGAAAATATACTTTTTTATTATTTGAATTATTTTATATTTATTGATTCTTGTTTTATGGCACAGAATATGATCTATCTTGGTCAATGTCGAGAATGTACTTAAAAGAATGTGCTCTCTTCTGCTGTTGAGTGGAGTGTTCTAGCAATATCAATTAGAGCAAGTCGGTTGATAGTATTGTTCAAATCTTCTATATCATTCTTGATTTTCTGCCTATTTATTCAATCTGCTATCATCAGAGGAGTATTGAAATCTTCAGCTCTAATTCTGGATTTGTCTGCTTCTCCTTCCAGTTCTGTCACTTTTTCTTTCATGTATTTCGAAGCTCTACTATTAAGTGCAGAAAGATTTAGGATTTTTTTGTCCTCTTGGTGATTTCCGCCTTCATCATTATGAAATGACCCTCATCTGTAATAATATTTTTTGCTCTAAAGTGCATTTTGTCTTATATCTATATAGCCACTTCTGCTTTCTTTGATTCATATTAGCATGGCTTATCATTTTCCTGATATTTTAGTTTTAATATATTCATTCATATTTGAAGTGGATTTCTTGCAAGTAGCATGTAACTCGGTCTTGCATTTTTTATCCAGTTTGACAATTTCTGCCTTTTTCGTGTATTACGAGCTTTCTCCACTCTTGCTGTTGAGAATATGAACTCTGCCTAGCCCGGTGTGAGCTGCAGGAATTCTTCTTCCTGCTCCTTTTTAGTGGTCCCCCCCCAACTTTGGGAGGTTCCTTCAGGCACATGTGTTCATCAGTTCTCAGCTACAGAATCAAGGGGCGCCTTCCGCAGTCTTGTCTCTGGTGTCTGCCTTGGCCTCCCCAAACTCTCAACTCCATCTCCTCATCTCAGGGAGACTGCCAGGCTCTGTTTGAGTTCCCTCTTGCTGTGCTGCAGCCTGGAAGCTTTCTCCAGAAAACCAGAGGGGCAATCACAAAGGTGGCCTCATTTCCTGACTTCTCTCAGGGGTCATTCTCTCACACTTTCTGTTCGCCAAGGTCTGAAAACCATTGTTATGTATATTTGTCTGGATTTTTTAAAAAGTTGTTTAAGGTAGGAGGGTAAATCCACCCCTGGAAGGGTTGCCGGATTTAGCAAAACAAAACAAAACAAGACTCTCAGTTAAATGTGAATGTCAGAGCAACAACAGATACTTTTTTAGAATATGTGTGACCCACGCTTACAATACATCTGAAATTCAGATTTAATGGGGCTTCTTAGATCTTCTTTGACAACTTTAATCCCTGTTAATCTATTGTGTCCAAAGCAGAAGTCCCCAGAGGCTCTCTTAGGTGCTGGAGCTGGATACCTGTTTGGAAATCCATTCAGTTCAGTGTGAAATATTTACTGAGGTTCTACACTATGCTCATCACAACGGCGGGAATGACTTAGGGAGGAATCTCCTTGAGGAGATATCAAAATGGCAGAGAAGACAAAATAAGCATAGGAGACTAGTAAGTGCTCAGTTGGACTACAATACTAAGCATAAATGCCACAGGAATTCAGAAGAGTTAAAGACCAAAATGAGCTGAAGTAGGCAGAAAATCCGGGAGACGTGGTTGACACAAAAAAGTGAAGGACGAAAGAACTTCGTCTTTCATATGCGGGCAGGTGGAAAGACAAGGACGCTCAGCCTGCCTAAAGAAGGTAGGACACTGATGCAGGACTAAGATTGGCATCCTTCTGGACAGCGAGGAAAATAACCGAACAAAAGATGCTATGGGAGAGTTACTATAAACAAGATTAGTTGGGACCAGAGCCTCTGAGCTAGTTGTCCAGTTTGCTCACTGCACAAGGGTGACTGAGTGGGAGCATGAGTAAGGACTGAAATCTAAACTGCTCCAATTCCCAAGATATGAGCCTCAGTGCAGGGCCACATCCAATCCGAGGAAGGGATGATTTTTTCTCATTCTACGGTGATGTGTGGGACACCTGAGGTCCTGGGTGGGAGCTTCAGTATCTTCCTTCTGAGCCATCACAGTATAATTACTTCTGTACCTCTGACCCACATTCCTCAGTGCCAGAGTCACTCTGGGGAGAGGTGGGTGGGATGTTAGGAGGTGCATGTCTCTGAGCCACGAGCCTTTCTTTACTGGGCTACTGTGGAGAAACCCGTGGAAAGGACAGAATGAAATCTGGCTTTATGGTTGAGGAAGCAAAGTAGGTGAGTGAGATGAAGCAGACAGGGCTTCAGACGAATGTTTTGATAGAAGCCCTCCAACGTTCAGTGCCAGCACCCAGTGGTCTGTATATTAACGGAAACCCATTCAATGACAAATGGTCCTAAATCCAGCCCTGTGAACACAAAGGCCTCCTGGGGCAGGCAGAAAGTGGGCTCGTGGGGAACCTGTCTAACAGACACCTGACAATCCTTTCTCTTGAAAATCTTTCAGGAGAAGCTGCAAATTTGAATTTTTAAGGAAAAGTCTCCTGAATTTCAATTGTTGGCATAATTCAAAATATTTAACTACGTCCCTGCTCTCCCTCCCCCAACAAAACACAGTGTCGACTGACCCTGTTCTAACCCAATAATACACATCTGTAGGTGTGAATGCTACTACTGTGGCTTCTCTGTTCTAAAGCCATAATTCCCATCTCGAATCCTTCTACACAATATCTACATTATCTACTGGGAATCCCCAAGAAAGGGAGAGAAAGGGAAGAGGAGAACCAAGGCAAATATTACCCTATTTAGCAAGACGGATGGATGCAAGTATTTTGGAAGACAAACTGAAACAGCTACTTTCTCTCTTCTTCTCAGTCCTCAGTTTGATCCTCTTAAAAGAATGAGGCAACCGGATGCAGACCTAACTGGGTGGAGCACTGGTAGTTTCATGTTTAGGTTCATCACCAAAACTGCAGACTGGGATCAGATCTTCACCAGCTTGGAGCTCCTTGCTACAATCGATAATGACAATGATAGTGATAATAATAATAACAACCACCCATAATAAATACTTGATTTGTGTAAAAAACATGTCATTACCATGAAATTACCATGGACTATGCTGTCCAAAACCAGAACTAAAGGAAACTAAACTAACTTAGATGCTTCCAAGGAAGTTGTACCTATGTCCATAGCTCAATTGGATGTGAAAACGATGAACTAAATATTAAAAATGAAGGATTCTTCTCTTCTTTCTCTTAACTGACTTCACAAATATTCGCTGATGCCTTGCAATGTCTCATCTGTTTGGCTACTGCCTACATTGCTCTTTCTGTGTGAATTACCAACTTCTTTCTTAGTTTTATGCTATGTGAGAAAAATGGGAGAAAAGTCTAACACAAGTAGGACACAGTTTTTAATGGAAGAGTGCTATTTTAAGGGCAGTCAGTCCTAGTACATAAATCTTTCAATGTTGGTCAAGTTCTAAGCCAATTTGAAGACTAGAACACGAAGCAGGCACCAGGGGGCACCACTCGCACAGAAAAACCAACTCACAGAGCAACTACAAATGGAGGCAGAGTCTGAGTGTATCTATGAGAGAGTTCTTTTCACATTTAAATAAGGTGAGAATTAATCTGTGACTGCATAATGGCCTTGTCCCTGAGACATCACAGGGTCTACAGAATTAATAAACTAGACTCACTGACCTGCTGTATGGCTGTGGCAAATGCAATGAATAGTACTTTTTACCAGGACGGATGTCGGGGGAAGGAGAGGGGATGTGAACAATACTTAGGTCAAAGGATTGTGGGAATTTATTCTTGGCTTTGCTTAACCTGAATACCTGAGTGGTGATGTTATCAGAGTTACACCTAGGAGAGATTTGAGCCAGGAATTTGGTCAGTTTAGATAAAATCTTTATTTGGACTTTATTTATTTAGGTTTGTCAAGTTTACACAGAGTGGTAATGCCAAGAGATCAAAGATCTCTTGCCTCTCCATAACATTTACCAACCGCCCCTTAAAAACCATTGTCTAAGTAAGATGGTATACTTGCTTTGCAAATGCACCTTCAAGACAAGTCCCTTGGCTGCCCCTGCCAAATAAGTTGCCACTCTTAAGTCCTGTCTTTAAGGAAATTCTTGAGCCACTACTGCTTGTTGGTTGATTGGTTGGTTGGTTGGTTGGTTTTTCCAGAGAATTTTCTCTAATAATCCAATTCACTTCTCATATAGAGGGAAAGCCTCTGCATTCGCTTCCTCATTGTTGCAAGAAGTGGAAAAATCCACAAGGAAATTATAAAGGCAGTAGTCATCTTTATCAAGTGCTACTATGACATAAAAGATTTTAATAAAAATCACATTCATTCTCAGAAATGCTAAGATCTGTGGTAATGTACCAAAGAGCTGTCTATTCAAAGTCCCTTTTAAATGGTGTTCAGTCTGCAAATTTTCTCAGGGCAGAGAAGTTTGTCATGTTTGACCCTATCAGAAGCAGCCCATTAATCAGATGTAACATGAAACTTTGACATGATTGCATAGTGGTAACTTGTACTATAAGTGTATTGTCCTCTTGACCACACTCTGCGATACTGTCCCATTGTAAACAAGATGTCTGGCTTAACTGGGATATCCTCTAAAAATACTTAAACTAAAACAGAAGCTGACATCATTGGGGAAGGCTGTATTCCCTGTGTTTGTGTTTCTAACTTCCTATGCAATTCCCAGAGAAAGCCACTGGAGGTTGCTTAATAATGGTAACAATGGATTACATACAGTGGTTGGCAAAGGGAGAAAAAACGATTAGATCATCCAGTCAATTCATCTTCCAACAAAGGGCAGAATCCCCTGATAGGGAATCTAACACTTCATTTAAGGCAAAGGGCCAAGTGGTAAGAACTACACTGACTTCGTTGTCTTCTCTAGCAATACTGACAGAGCAGCAAGTCTGTTTTAGTTGGCTGTGCTCATGCCCTACTTAATTCTTTCAATGGGACCTTCCAACATAGTGCTGCTGTTTTCTTCCGAGATAATCAATGGAGTAAATGCTATCTAGTGGAAAGTAATTAACTCTTGTAAATGATGCCTGCGCAAACTCAAGGTCAGGTTACCACAGAGAACACCTTGACAAGACAAGGCTTACGCGGGGTGGGGGTGGGGGGGGCAGTCCTCGAGAGTCTTCCTGTCTGGAGAGTCTTTCACCCTCACTGTGTACTGTATTGTGTAAACTCTGGCTCAGAAAGGGCTATTGTTCTGGGCTTATTTATTCACCTGGTTGAATTTATTCAATAGCACAGCTGAAACACTTGGTTTCTCACCCCTGGGCTTTGGTCTTTATAGTCACTAGAGAGTCTACCTTGTTCCTGGGTATATTTTCTTTTTACATTCAAATATATGGCTAATTCAAATTCTCAAAGTGGATTTTATAATATCTGGTGGTGAAAGACTAGAACTATCTAGATTGGCTGCCAGATTTTAGGCTTTGTTGTGAATAATGCAGAAATCTCCATTTAGCAGTGCTTTATTCCCCATAGTGACCAAAGCTCTTGAACTCATGATGGACCCAGGATGGCCAATCACGGCACTCAATCTCTCTGACTCTCTCTCTTTGGGGTTATGAGTACTAAGGACCACATAAGCCTGGAGCTTTCAGGGGCCTCTTCCCTTGTCTATAGAAGATGTTATTGAAGAAAGCCAACACGTGTCCCCGGATCTAGTCATATCTAAAGCTCTATACCCCTGGACCTCACAATTAAACTAGAAAATAAATTGCTTTTTTCTTAAGCAACTTGGAGTTGAGTTTCTATCGGAGGCAGCCAGTTATAACCTGTTTGATAGAGGATCAAAATAGTACCATACTGTGGACTAGAATTAAGGACAGAGAGGCCCAGAAAGAGAACAAGAGATTGATGGTAGATTGTTTATAAAGAAGCTATATTCAAACTTACAAGGAGTATGATTTACTTCACAGAGAACTTGCTGAATTGGTTGAAGTTTTGCAGGGTTACATCTGTTATTCTTTAACATTTCATGGAGGACTGAGGCAGTGCCAGCACACCGGGAAAAGAGCCAACATAAAATGGTTGTGTAATAAAAGGGAAAAAGGTTTAGTTCTGAAAATTAAAGACCTGTAAGCTCAACTTTGATAGCAAGGGAAAAATCGCCACAGTGAATAATGCGAATGGAAGAAGTCATTGACTTTACGTGAACTACATCTTCCCCAGACAAATCTAATATTTTAATCTATTGACAAATGATGGTAAATTATATCTGTGTGTCAGAGCTGGGAGCAGTGGAGCAAAGTGCACAGCCAGGCTAAAGTAGCCATGACAAGACTGGGGTCTCAAGGTCAGAGTGAGGGAGGTGGAGACCAGAGCTGGGGGTATACCTGTGCCCGTGGTCTAAAACCAAGGGAATTAAGATAACACAAGCTGTTATACCATTTTCTGCCCCTTAAAAAACTGACTTTCCAAGCACAAACCTAGGAAGATTGTTTAATTTCTTTGAGACTCTTTGCCCACCATGCAGAGAGCTATGACTAGATGACTGCTTTGGGCAGTATCATTTATTCATTCTTCATTCATTCACTCTCTCATTCACTAGACACCTACTTAATGCCTTATTGTCCAAGGCACCTGACTAGGCATAAAGAAAATTCAAATGGCGAACAGTTGGTTAAGTTTTTCCCCAATGAGAACAGCTGCATCAGGGAACATTTTGATTATGATCTAATCAGTACTGACTTTTCTATTTTAAAAAATTATCAAAAGAACAACAGTTAAGATGTAACTAAGTCTTGATTACTTTTTTCCATTAGTTGAGATTTGGTATAAACTAGGACAAAAATTCAAAGGAAAATTAATGTCTTAAAACAGCTCTTTTAATCATGACTTGGCTTCTTTTTGACTTTTTAGGATTTAGTTTAAAGTGTCATTCCAGGTTTGTCTGTAGGTCCAAGATTTCTGACGTTTTTATTGACTACTTTACACAGTTTCAATATATTGATAACCACTGCCCTGCTCCAAGAAAAGTGTTATCTTTTATGTGCAAACTTTGTTTTTATCACGGTCAGAAGCAAAACAAAACAAGGAGAAAAGATTATTTCAGTCTTTTCACTGTTTACTTCTATTTTTACTTTCCTTATAAATTAGAAAAAAGTTATTCTTGAAAACGTTTCTATATCACTCCCACTTTCTGTGGCTTTCCACTACTGTATACGTTCTTTTGCAAAATAACTCATTAAATAAACTTCATTTAAAGCTCTCTGACAAACTTCTATATCTTAAATGAACTCTCACTTTTCACGTATGAACTTGTGTAAAACATCCAATTTGGGTACACTTTAAGCAGTTACTAAAGAATTTCCCTATACCTATATATGTACAGGTATCTACACGATGAGTCAGTGGGCGGTTTACTTATTCATTTATGAACTCAGTAAATTCCTGAGAACCAACACTGAACAATGAAAGTTAAATGTAAGTTAAAACCAGATGAGATACCAACTTGTGCAAGACATGCAAGACATGCCCCTGCCGTCAGCTTTGTTCCCAATTGCTGGAAGAGACAAGTCGTGGTATTGAACTGAAATACCTCAATACAAGGTAATTTGTGATTCATGTGAGGTAATTTGCGCAAACTAAGAAAGACTGGGTGGACAAGATGGACTCTAAAAGATGGTGAGGACTTTTAATAAGGCCCGGGAGAAAACATTGTAGGTGAAGAGAAAGGTGTGAGTAAAGGCTGAGCACACAGGAACACAGTGTGTTCATGGAAGGTAAGGTGAGGCGTGTTGGCTGGAGCAGCTTCATACCGGCAAATAGAAGTAGAGAAGACTGGTGAGTATTGATCGTGCTGTGGTGGTTTGAACGTCAGGCTCCCGAGTGTGGAGTATTTCTGTGGCCCGGTCGGCCTCCCCTAATTTCAGTTTCATCCACTCCAACCATCCTTAAAACTGCTGCCAACATGATCCTCCTGAAAGATAAGTTAACATGTTACACCTCTGTGGAAGACTTCGCAGTGGATTATAGAGGGGTGAGGGTCCTTAAGCCCACTCAAGTACAGGTGTCTGTGAGGCTATTCACAACTGAGCACCGAGACAGACGTTCTCTCTGGCTGAGTTTGGCCTAGTGGGGTCCCCAGTGGCCCTGCCTTGTAGGCCGCTGGGTAAACAAGACCCCTCTTTAGCCCAAGCAATAGTCTCAGACACAGGTGGAGAAAGAGTACCCAGCAACCCATTATGCCATGGCACACAGGCTGAGCGATCTCTTTGGGCACTAAATGAATTCCTGGGACCTTTACCCAGTGGAACTTGATGTCATAGCCTCACTGAACTCGAATGAACCTTCGCATAACTGTGTCAAATTCACACTGTAAGTGCATTTAATTTCAGCAAAACAGCACCCATTATATTAAACCTATATTGTTAATTTGCGTTTTACAGGTTACATTTTCATTTAATTTTAATTAAAAAAATTTGTGTTGTACATGGTGGAAAGTAAGGATGGGTATATATCCTAAGAAATTTTTATCTAGTTTTATGTGTGTACTTAAGTAACATTATGATAAAAATAATTTAAGCCAAGTCTGAACATTCGTACAATTTGTAATTTTAAAAGAGTTGTTTGCATTACCCAAGTAGAGGAAAGAGCATTATCTTAAAATCACCCCTGCAAGATAGTTATTATTATCTCCATATTGTAATGAAGAGACTGAGGGTCAGAGGATTCAAGTAATTTACAAGAGGTCAAACAGCAATTAAGTGGCAAAGTTGAGATTTTAACCCAGTTCTATTTGACGCCAATTCCTCTGCACACAGATTCCAAAGTCATCTTCAGAGACATGAGAGTAGAATTTGTGAATGAGAGTTCTAATACATAGAAGCAGAGAAGTAGAAGCACCTACACTCATCTCCAATACCTATTTCTGGGCTGCATCACTTCAAAGGAGAACCACAGATTATGGTCTTAACTAAAGCATGGAACTATACAAAGACTTTTCAAACACTCTCTCATCCGCTTAAGTCTATGATCCCTTACCCAATTTCTACTGCTCCCAAAACACCTCGATTTCGAGAGCTAAGTCGAAACAGTGAGGAATTCTTTCACATTTTGAAGGAAATGTCTTTAATAGTGGTAGGTGCTTATTTCCCCAAAAGACCAAAAGCAAACTTCAAATATCGTTCCCACTGCTGCTTTTTTCTGTCCTCACGTCTTTCAAAAACAAACAACACCTCCAAAAATCAACAAAACGTGCCTCTGGTCTGCTTGAAGTTTAAGCCAGATTTACGTTCAGTTTCCCAGGCCAAAGTTGGGGATGCCGTTAGCTGGGTTACAAGCACCTCACAGTGCTAAAGAACAATGGATCGGAGAGCTTCAAAATGAAAACCATAAGTTTGGTAGGAAACAGCTCCAAGTGGTGCTTGCTAACTAGGCTTTCTGCTTCTAACACGATTTGGACAAACACAGGAAACCCCGCAGGCACGGACGGAGAGATGTTTTCCCTTGCAGGATGAAGAAGAGCAGCATCCAATGGTGTTAGGATCATCGGGATTCTGGACGCCATCGAAAGCCACAGCTCTGAGGGAGTGCTCATTTTTATGGCCTCACAGGGAGCCTTTTTCTTTCCCGGGAGTCCTCCCCAGAGGGAAAGGCTGTGTAGAATCTTGCTGAATGTAGTGAATGTCAGCACATTCCCAACTGGACCACGCGTTCCATTCTTATCGAATGAAACTGACCTTTCTGCCCTAGCATGTTCTCCTTATTCATCACTGTGATTAATCTCAAGTTCACAGTGATGCAGGTTTGTAGATGAATTGCGCAGTCCACCCCAGATGGCGAATATGTACCTCTGGAATCTCCTTGCTCTTATGGAGAGGTCACGTGTTAGCTTACAAGAATGAGGATTTTAAAAATAATGGGCTTATGCTCAAATCTGCATCCTACAAAATGCTCTGCCCAGACTAGCCTCTCCTTTCAGTTGGCAGAGATCCGCCCCTTCCTACTCATTTTCCATCTAATGCCAAGTGACTCAAGTGGGAGTCACAACCGAAATAGAAACATTTAGCACATAATTCAACATTTTAAAGTATTTTTTTCTCATGAACCAGGATTCATGAGTGTCTTCGAATTGACGTTCAATGGGCCCCTGAATCACGTTTATCCACTAGAGATTTCCAAGTTAATTGCCCTGATACATACAACTGAGTTTCCCCTAGTGAACAAAAATCTTGTTCCATTCATAGTCACTGTCAAAGAGAGTGAAATATACAAAATAAAATCTGGTCAGACATTGCTCTTTGCATGTGCATTTCTGCATCAGAATGATTGTCTCAACAATGATTGAACTCACATTTCCCAGCAAGCTTTGTTGGAGGCTCCAAGTGGTTCAGGACATGGAGAATGAGTTAACTCCTGTTTCCATCTTCTTCCATTTCAAGATTAATTTTTCTTACTGAGGCGTTTTCTTAGGACTCAAAGTAAAAAGGAAGGAAATTGTTCTTATGTGCATCTAGGCAGTCCAAATACCCACACGGACAAATGGCCGCTTCACCCCATCTGATCTTCTTTGCATCCCAGAACTGTCACCTCCAGAAGCTTCTGTTGAGGTTACTATGGAGCATTGGGAGAAATCTATTTAGAAGCTCTGTGGATGTAAATGTGGATGAAGACAAAACACTGAAAATCCAGGAGTAGAGTCTAGGGGCACAGAATCGTATACAGGGCTGGTCTGCCCACCCAGCAAGGCCTTGGCTCTCAAATTATTACTCTCTCATTATCTGCAATTCCCCAAATTCAGTCAATGACAGTACACTCACTGAGCGCCTCCTGTGCCCTGGGAAATCAGAGAGAGAGAACCAGAAAAGAGCTTCTTTTAAATAGAAGAGAGCCCTTTGAGGAGCTCACAGTCTAACAGGGAAGGTAGGAACTTTGTAATAAGTTAACCCTACCTGAAGGAGGTGAAAAGGCACCGCAGAGGTGATTTTTGAGATAGGTTCTGACGGCCGAGTGCGAGATTGCCAAAAACAAAAGAGAAGGCGGAAGGCACCACATTTACAAAGGCAAGCGTCTGTCTGCTGTGGCAGGAGTGTGAGATCTGGAGGGGTAGATGTCGATGTGGCGAGGCAGGGGGTCAGATCAAGAAGGGTAGTCGCTCTGTAAACCAAAGGATGAGGTGTTGTAGCCACAGTGTTGGCGATGGACTGGGTAGGAGCATTGTAGAG
Source organism: Equus asinus (assembly GCF_041296235.1). NCBI lineage: Eukaryota > Metazoa > Chordata > Mammalia > Perissodactyla > Equidae > Equus > Equus asinus. Next base: position 127,504,008 of record NC_091793.1, read on the forward strand.
GGAGAGAGACCAGATGGGAGGTTTGGTCATAGTCTCAGCAAATGCTGATGAAGCCCGGGACTAAGGCAGTGACAGCTGGATGAGAGAAAAAGCCACATTTCAAAGACATTTTTTTGAGGTGGAATTGACAGATTGGTTGTGGATGATGAGTGAGACATCTGCAGAGGTTTCTAGTTTGGGGGACAAGGCTGATGATGGCCATTCTGAAAGAAGTTTCTCTCTCTCTCTGTCTGCTGTTTATCTCTCTTAGTCTCTCTCTTTCTCTGGCTCTCTTCTATCTTTCTGTCTACCCATGTTTTTCTCTGTGACCCACTGTCTCTGTTTTCGTCTCTCGCTCTCTTGTGATGTCAGCTTCTCTCTGTTCTCCTCTCCCTAATGATCAGCTTCTTCACCATCCACATTTGCTCTGCTCCCTGTAACTTCAGATGACCTTTGCCGTTGACTTTCCATAGCCCTCATCCGATCCCATGAAATTCTGTCACTTTCCATTCCACTGTTCATTATAAAATTAATTGCAAGTTTCTTCATTCAAATTTCCAATAGAATCTAGTTAGACCAGCTCTTCTTTCTATGCTAGTTCAAAGAGTCATTTATCCTGGCTGCTTACCAGAATCACCTGAGGGGCTTTTAAAAAAATACCAATGCATGAGCCCACCCTAGACCTACTGAATCAGAATCTTTGAGGATGGAACACACAGCATGTGCATTTGTTTTAAAGGTCCCGTGGTGAAACTGATGCACAAGTAGGACTGAAACCACTGCCATAGATGGCAAGTCATAGGTTATAGTTCATAGGAAAGACCTTGGGTCAGGTGCTCACAATTATTCCAGTTTCCACTGGGGAGGAGGCTCACCATGTACAAAACATGGCTGCCCAGGGGCTATGCGTAGGGAGATCCTCTTAGAACAGACTGTGGTCACACAGGCACCATGAAATGTGTTTGCTACAATAGTCTTGTGAGGGGTAAAATGCTGAAGCATACAGTTACTGTGCCTCCTCCTGGCTTATATGGTAGAATGCAGTGGGGTTCTCTAACCCAAGTGGATGGAGTAAGGGGAAACCTTCCTGGTGAGGTGACACCTGAGCTGAACCTTCGGAAAACACTAACAATTAGTCTGGTGAGGAAGATGAGCAACAGGACCACAGGTACATGAGAACAACATATCCAAAGCACAGGAGATTTTGGGGCAGGATGGCGTTAAGTTCACACTTTGAGCATCCTCTGCCACCCCTTCCCAAATCCATAGCAATACCTCAGAAAACTCCTTAATTTCTCTATTTTGGAAGTGATTTAAGTCTCTGCCAGAACTAAAATGTTCGAGCCAGAACAGGGTGAACTGTGAGAGGATGGTGAGTTTTAGACTGGAGGGGTATGTGGAGGCTCGAGTGTGAAGATTGGAGGGCAATTTATTAGAACAGTAGTTACCATTTACAAAGCAACTACATGCCAGGCACTGTGTGCGCATTATTTCATTGAATCCTCACAGAACCCAGAAGGTCACTATTATAACACTCACGTTATACACAAGGAAACAGAGGCTCAAGCAGGTTACGTTTACTTGTCACAGTCACAAAGCTGGAAAACTGACAGTTGAACTTTGAACCTAACCATTGAAGTTCTAGGCCTTTAAATGTGAAGAAAGGGAGAGGGAGGAATACCAATATTTGGAAATGAAAGAAAAAGACACAAATATTTCTGTGGTTGAAGATATTGCATAATAGGGTCACTTTAGTGCTCAAGTAGTTTGAAGTATTCATAATCGTATCTGTTTAGGTGAATGTTATAAATATTCTGTATACTGTATCTTTGTTCTTTTCAATAAAAAGAATGCTTTCATTAAACAAAACCTGATGTGGATGCCAGAATGTCAATTACATGAAAGGGGAGCAGCTCAGCTCCCTTGGAAGCAGGAGGTTGATGAGGCGTCAGCATCCTCCCAGCTCTCTTCTCAAGCTGTGTCTCAAAACTCAGGGACTCTATGACTCTGGTCTATGGCCCCAAATAACTTTTAGAATCCTAAACATTTTTATATGTACTGCTCAAGCTAATGGGTTCATTTTTTGCAAATGGCAAACAAATGCCATACGTGGGTGACAGAGGTGTATCTTTGCCAAGGTGGAATGCTGTGGCTGTGCAGGAGGGCTCGGGCCACCTGGTGGACCCACTCCTGTGTTGTCGTCGGTGCTCCTGTACCTAGAGGAGAGCACAACCAATCACAGACCTGGTTTAATGGCTACTGCCAGGGCAGCCTTCTCCTTAGAGAGGCCCTGGCTTTTGTCCCTGGAGGCCACAGAAGCCAACAGTGAGGTTACACCTTCTTTTGGATGGGAGATTGCCACACTTCTTGGTGAAGTCTCCAACTAGCCACAGCAAATGATGAGGTCACCCAGGAACAATGCCCCGTTGCTGGTCCTTTGCTTGTTTTAGGATTCTTTCCAATGGGAAGGCAGGAAGCATCATAAAGTGATTCACACCTATTCAAACATGAATTATTTCAGTGCCAGCACAAGGCACCCTTGAGTCCCTGATCCTCCCAGGAAGTACAGAGGGTTTTAGCACAGCACGCTGTGGTGCCCAGCGTCCTGGTTTGCTGGGACCGAGGAGCCTCTGAGGAAGTGGGATTTTCAGTACTAAACCCCAGAAAGTCCTAGGAAAACCAAGATGAATTTCTCACCTTACCACAACCCAACACACCACAAAACTTTAGGGTATTAATTGGCAACATTTAGGGCTAGATGCTGCTTTGGAGTTCACAGAGAACAAATCACTTTTATGTATTTTAAATGTATTCTTTAAAAACTAAGGGAAAGTATTTATTTTGCAAACTCTACAAATACACTCATTGTCTCAATGCAAAGAAACAACTTTACAATCCAGTTAAATAAGCTTGAATAGTCACTTACTGCTTACGATGGTTAATTTTATGTGTCCACTTGGCTAGGCCATGGTACCCAGATATTTGGGCAAACATCATTCTAGATGTTTCTGTGAAGGTATTTTGTAGATGTGATTAACATTTAAATTAGTAGACTTTGGGTAAAGCAGATTACCCTCCATAACGTGAGTGGGCCTCATCCAATCAGTTGAAGACCTTAATAGCAAAAAGATGGATGTCCTCTGATGAAGAAAGAATTCTGTTAGCAGACTGCCTTTGGACTCAAGTTGCTCCTCTTCTCTGCGTCTCCAGCCTGCCAGCCCACCCACCCTGCAGATTTTCGGCTTGGATGTCTACAGTCATGTGAGCCAGTTCCAATTCCTCCAATTCCTTAAAGTAAATGTCTTCTTTCATTCTCCCTCTATATACATGTGCACACACACACACTCCCCCCCCCCCCCCACATCCTACTGGTTCTGTTTCTCTGGCGAACCCTAATATACTGCAAATACACAATTTAAGTCATCTCTTCCAAATAATGAGTTTTACAATTACCAGGAATCATAAACAAGGTCTTACTAGAAAACAATAACCTGATAAAGTTGTTTGTTTAGAACTTTAGAGGGATTTTCCAGCATTGCCTCAGAATTTTGCCTCAGTTTTTATTCCCTAAATGCTTACTGGGTCCTCCTATAGTTAATCATGCACTTGTGTATTTTGAACACAAAACTAACTTACTACATGAGCAGAAACTGTGGGGTTCCTGGGCAGAGAGATCCTCTAAAGATACCCATCTTAGTTCATTAAACCTTGATTGTCACATAGACTGGAATTTTCTTGACTTTTTGGCTTCGTCGTCTTTACTCTGAGTCCCAAGTACAGCCTTTCCGCAGCCGCCTGAATCTCAATCCAGTGGCTCATAAGAGTGGAGAATCCAGGGATTCCTTCTCTCCTTTAGTTCAGATTTAAACAAAGTCATCCATATTTATATTCCTCTTGGAATCTCCCAGTTTGCTTCTCTGGGTTCTTCTGAGAGGTAAAGGTAATGCTGTCTTCCCTTTACCCTGTAGTGCTACTGTCTGTGGGCTGTGTATGTACACACACACACACACACACACAACATTGGAGTTTTTATTTGAACACAAACAAAATGGGCAAAGCTTTTCTCATTTTCTTCATCCCGCATCCTGGTTCTGAGGTGGCTGATCGAGTTGACGGGAGGTATGTTCTTTCCTCATTGACCCTGAATTTCTTGCAGGAAACTTGATGAGCAAGACTTAGCCTTGCTGAACATCAAGAACGTTTCAGATTTTTAGCCAACTTACATCCTCAGGCAACACGTGCAGGCTGCTTTTCCTATTCCTGGAACAGTGTTGGAATCAAGAAGCAGCTCCTGAATCAGCCCCACCCCTCCCGCACCCCCATCCCCTGATCTCAGTGCGTCCCTAGTTACACTTTATCCCGACTTACTGCTTCGACTGCTTTCCCAGAAACACCTGATTCCTCCCTTGGTGATGGTAAGAATCATGACAGAGTCAGAGTGGGCGTGATGCTGGCCACATGACAGTCGTCATTTCACAGGCAGCCTAAAGAAGAGGGCAGGAGAGATCCGTGAGAATCCCTCCCTTGGGCCGCTCAGATCTGACATCCTGACTTTATTATCCGTATGATAATAATAAGTTCTTACTTTTCCCAAAAGGGGAAATACAAGTCCAGTCCTTCGAGGTAATGGTCAGTTGTAACCTCTTAATAGGCTTAAAGAAATTTAGCAAACAAAGTAACAGCTGATCCCAGGGCAGCACTGATGTTCTTCATTTCCTCACCACCCATTCTAGATTTTCCCTATCCTTGACCAGCATTGTGGTCTGGTGTGGTTGCTGCCTGGTGTGATGACACAGATCTTCATCCCTGAGGCGTATAAGCCCTTAGTTACCTTAATCTTACCAGATAATTTTTGATGCAATTCCCCTTGAGTAGATATTATTGGTCACAGAAGAAGCAAGAGAAGCCCCAGTGACTTGCCTGGGCTTTAGACATCCTCCTCTTTGTAACAGCAACCCTCATTCCTCAAGGGGATCATGTCAATCATGCCAGTATAGCAATTCCTCTTTTTTGCCTGCTGGTTCACTGGTGTATGGAGCCCAAAGTGACCAGGTGGTAGTTGCAGCTCCCAGTTCAGTGGAGCCCGTGGCAGGAGAGCTCCCCCTCTGGAAGCTGGGATCTCTAATCTAACAAAGACTAAGTTTGCGGGGATAAGTTCAAATTCTGAAATTCTGTTTGTGGGTCATTTAGAGTTACGGTGGAACAGGGTTAGCACTATATCGTATAGGATATATATATATTTCTATATCTATCTATATCTATTATTTATATCTATCTACATCTATTATCTATCTATATCTATTCCCCATGAGTTAGGGAAAATAAGCCTAGGCCACGTGTCTGTGTAACTTACTCAGGTGTGCTGGACTGGTTTCAGTCTAATCCTGAATGTACGTAATGGATTGTTTCATACCCACCCTGCCTTATGACTTGGTAGATCTGATAACGCTCAGCTCATGAAGAGAAGCTCTGTTTCACAGTCACTTGGTGTTCTGTGACAAGGGCTAAATTTTTATTTGTGATGAACATCATGCTGTTTTTCCAAATAGGGAGTTGTTCTTTGCCACAAAAGATGTGGCTTTGCCCCAGAGTCTTAAGAGTCTGTCCTATGATTCTTCTAATGAGACTTTTCAGAGATTCTCCACAGTATTCTCACCCGTGGATATCTTTAGAATCTTCAGACCAGATGAGTCACATGGCTTAAGTGGCAGGACAGCTTTCACTGTAGCCTGGACCTCCTAAAGACCCTTCTTCCTCCGGGTCTCATCTGAAACTGGCCCGTCTATATGTAGCTATAGATAGATAAGGTGAGAGAACTCAACTTTCTAGCTGGCTGTCTACCCATCTCACTCCCAGGAAGGTCATGATCCATTGGCATCACCAGTGATCCCTGTGGACAAAGCAGCCCCCTTGCCAGATTGTTCAGAGATGTTACCATGATTATCAACCTGGAGGCAATGGGGCAGATCTTGAGGAGAGCAAGCGCCATCTTACACGACTTCTGAAGAGATCGTTGCATTGTCTCAGGGCTAATAGAAGCTGTTCCCTTCTGGGGAGGGAGAAAGGGCTGTTTCTGTTAGCCGAGAGTGGCAGGGACGTCTGGACATTCACGATGATCAGGCTTGTCCCTTCAAACGTCCCCATTCCAGGTCTCAGCTTCCTACTCTGTTGCTACTAGGACCCTCACTTTGACATAGGAGCACTTCGAGGCTGTGTATTTTGTCACCTTCAGAGGTTTGCGACCCTCTATCAGGCAATCCTGGATGTGACTTTCTTCCTTGTCTGCCTTGCAGCTGCAGGAGACCACAGGCTTTTCAAAGCTGCCATAGAGGCCCTCTGGCTTTCGCAGTGCATGTTAAGTGGGCAATTAGCTTCCCTGAGCCTGTTATTCCCTTTTGCAAATCTTCCAATGCCATCAAAAGCGGCCACCCCGTAAGACAATCCTTATAATTATCATTTCCCCTTTACGGGCCAAGCACAGCAGCCACCTGACATACCGATATCTTGCCTTCCACCTATACCACGTTCCAATTAAAACCTGGTGAACGTTTTAGCAATTGTGACATCCCAGCACCCCAGGGATTAAGGACACCCACTTCACCACCATAAATGGGGACCCAGAGTTCTGTCTTGAAGGTCTGCTTTCTAAGGGCACTCCTTGTACCTTTATCTTAGCCTGAGTTCCTTAGAAAACAGAACTCGAGACAAAATTTTATGTGGTGACACTTTATGGTAAGGTGGAATCCCAGGGAAAAAAGAGAAATGAGGCAGGGAATGAGGAAGAGCAAACACAAGGAGGTGCAGGACCAAGCACGCCAGAGCCTCACCACAAACACACAGTTGCTCAGTCTTAAGAAGACATCTCCAGAAGGACTGTGTGAAAATAACTGCATTTTGGAACAGTCCGTGAGGGGGGAAAGAGCAATCAATTTATGTGCAGGTGGTCTCTCATTTTTTGCCTCCCATTGGTCAAAGTTCACCCCATTGTGTCAATTTCCCCCCACCTCCAGCTTGTATCAGCACCTCCTCCAGGAAGCCACCTATCCTAGGGAAAAGGCTAACGGCCAGAGCCAGGTGTCAGAAAATTGGTGAGGATGAGTGGCTCTGAGTGGCACATAAACGGCCCGGTATTTTCATTTTCCCTTCAAGGAAGCAAAGCTTGATCTTAAAAGTTAAGCCTATTTCTTAAAGGTGGAACAAGTTGATGCTCTACTTCTCTTAAAGAGAAGCTTTCCTCCTTTCAGAATTTCACAGACTCACAGGACTGGAGAGGTCTGTGCAAATCATTTGGCTCTGCCTCCATATTTTTCAGATGAGAAGCACAAGCTTTAGGACGCTTAGGTGATGCTCTCCAGTCAACAGTAAATGGAGAAGCGAGACTGCCTGCCTCCATTCCTGGCTTCCTTCCACAGTACCACACTGACAAGGCAGGTGAAAGGGGGGGCCAGTGAACACCCCACTTTTGCCTTGATCAAAGTCTTTTGAAGGTGTTGGTTGAGTGAGGGAATGTATATGAGCTGTTTTAAGAACATCTAAGGAAAGACGTTATGTAATTTTACAGCACTATTGGTTTGGGGACAAAAATTCTTTAGATGATACTAGCCTGCCTTGTGGGTGAATCAAGTGAGTGTTAGCAGAATCTACGTTTCCAGAGGCGGCCTCATCTTTGGAAATTAAATAGAGGATGAAACAGAGAAGGAAGTGCAATAAACCAAGGTGAGTGTGTCAGATTGGGTCATTGCCTCCCTTTAAATCCAAACCTAGCCTGTGAAACAGCTCTCAAGGATTGTCTCCAACGTCTTCTCTCAAGGAGTGGCTCCGAGGTGTTCTCCCCACGTTCTTACTTTCACACCTAAGTGGAAACATAGCCTTCTGTGCCCTTTTAGCATAGCCATCAAGACAGCTTTCATAGCTGTCAGGAAGGTCAATATGCACCTACAGCAGAAATCCCCCCATTCCTTGAAAATAGCCTCAGTTCTAGCAAATCTGGTTGCTTCGCCCTTGGTAGCCACCTTCGCGTCAGTGGCATCTGGAGATTCTTGCCCTCCTGACACGTGTGCTGATGGTATAAAGCCCTGTGCTTCACCTTCTGAGAGCCAAGATTTCTGGAGCTCTCGAAGCTGCACTTGGATGGACCATCTTCTTTCCTTTTATGTTCCAAAAAGTGTCCTAGGAAACCTCTTGTTTTTAGTTCCTGTCTGAGAAAATTAAAAAAAAAATAATTCTGGCTTGCTAAAATCTGTTTCCTATCATGTCTTAAATTAGCCTGGCACCAATTTGCTTGAATATCTGCCCCGGCTCTGTGGGAGGAAACTGATGAGCCGGCTTCGAATTTCCACCTGGGGATGCCAACCACGGTGTGCCCTGGCACTGGCTTCGATGCTTTTTGCCAAGGGCAGAGTTTCACTTCTGATTTCATAGCAATTCAAACCTTGAATAAGAAGACTGCTATAGACAGGAGGGAAAACAGCATCTCTTCAATCTGTCAGCTCTTCTCCTTAAATCTCTTTCCACCGCAGAAGCATCCATTGATATCCAACAGGAAAAATACAGATTAAATGCAAGGCAGTGAAGTGTGAGAAAAAGCATAGGTGGTTTCCAGGCAAGACTGTCACATCAGCAGTTCAAGTAAAGCCTTTCAACTAGCATTTCCACCGCGGAAAGGATGCTAGCTTCCAGGGCCTGCCGGGGGCTCCTCTGGATGCTGAAAACCTCCCCTGGAACGGAAGTAATAACGCACTTACTTTTGTGCATGCAGAGTTTCCTATTTTACCCTTTTTGAATTGAGAAAGGCTATTGCCCTTCTGTGGCATCATAATGCTGAAGACTGAGAAATACATAATCATGCCCTTCTTTTGTTGTTTCCTGAACTATGCAGGGTGTTCTTTCCAGCGAATTCTATTTTGGAGGCTTTCTGAAATGTCAGGTATATTACCTGCTGCCTAAGAAAATCCATTACAGGTTTGCACAAGTGGAGCCAAAAAATAAGACAGTACTCTCTAACAGAGACTGAGCAAGAGCTGTGGAATTGGTCCCTCTATGAGTGTGCTTTTTTGGCTCTTTCTCTCCTTCTTTTTATATTAAGGAAGCTTGTTGAATGTGCGTGCTTCTCAGAGCTGGGAGGTGCGGTAAAGCCCACAGAAGTCCAGGAGGGGCAATCTCTGGGTCTTTAACAGATATCGGAGGACTTTCTGCTGCCACTTGAATATACACCCTTAGAAGAGCAATCTGAGTAACAGCACTAGCGATGCTCCTGGGGCGTTTCTGAGATTAGAATAGAGCGTCTCCCAGCGCGCTGAGGATCCCGGCCTCCTGCATGAACACAGGTGCAGAGTTATCAGCAAAACAAGCAGCGGGAATGTTCACAAGTGCTGTGCACTAGAGTAATGAACTGTCTTGTACACGTAAGGACAAATGCAAAACCAGGACATTGCCATTGACACAATCTCCTGATCTCATTTATACGTGCAACAATGCTATTATTAATAAAATAAAAACTCTTTAAAAAAGAATATATTCTAAGAAATAAAGCCTCAGATATTTATGAGAACATTAATTGTGATACTAAAATGGTGAAAAGTCAAAAATAAATTATATTATGGTGTATGTCCTAAAGGCATGCTATTCAAGTTATTGTTGGGTAAGTGGGATTAGAAGTAGTTGTTATTTTATTTTCTTTACTTTTATTTCTATAACTTTTCATCTTTTCTACAATTCAATATTATGTTTATGATAAAAATAAAAGTCATTTAAAAAAGAAAAGAAAAGTTTCCTTTGGCTATAGAATGGACACAGCCTGAGATAAACCTACAAATATCTAGAATGGTCAGAACTATCTTCAAAAGGCTTTGTTTACTTGCTGACATGCGTTGTCAGTTTGGTTGTTACTCTGTCACAGCATATATGTATACATATATGTATGTTTATATATATATATATATTTTTTCCCCTGAGGAAGATTAGCCCTGAGCTAACATCTGCCAATCCTCCTCTTTTTTGCTGAGGAAGACTGGCCCTGAGCTAACATCCGCATCCATCTTCCTCTACTTTATATATGGGACACCTGCCACAGCATGGCTTGGCGAGCAGTGTGTAGGCCCGCACCTGGGATCCAAATCAGTGAACCCCAGGCAGCCAAAGCAGAACGTGAGAACCTAACCACTGTGCCACCAGGCTGGCCCATACATATATATATTTTTAAATAGAAATAATTTTAGGTTCACATGCAGTTGTAAGAAGCAAGGCAGAGAGATCTCTTGTATACTTTACCAAGTTTCTTCCAGTGGTAACATTTTGCTAAAATGTAGTTCAGTATCCCAACCAGGATGCTGACGTTGATACAATCTACTGATCTTATCCAGAACTTCCAGTTTTACAGCTGCTCAGGGGTGTGTGTGTGTGTGTGTGTGTGTGTGTGTGTGCATGTATTAAGTTCTATACAATTTTATCACCTGCGCAGGTCTGTGACCACCACAGTTAAGATACTGAACAGTTCCAAAACCCAAAGGATCCCTTATGTTGCTGCCGTTTTATCACATACTCACTCCCTCCTGTCACCTCCCCAGTCTCTCATCACTGGCAACCACTAATCTGTTCTCAATTTCTAAAGTTTTGTCATTTCAAAAATGTTATATAAATGGAATTATACACTATGTAACCTTTTGGGATAGGCTGTTTCCACTCAACATAAATCCCTGGAGATTCATCCAAGTTGTTGCAGCCATCACAATAGTCTGTTCCTTTTCAGTGCTGAGTAGTATTCCATATTATACATGTGCCACAGTTTAATTATTCACCTGTTGTGGGACACCTGGGTTGATTCCTAGTTTTGGCTTTTAGAAGTAAAGCCACTATGAACGTTTGTGTACAGGTTTTTGTAGAACCATATATTTTCGTTTTTCTGCAATAAATACCCTAGGAATGCAATTGCTGAGTCATATGATAGCTGCATGGTTAGTTTTACAAGAAACTTTCAAACTGTGTTCCAAAGTGGCTGTATCATTTTCCATTCCCAATAGAAATGTACAAATTATCCAATTTCCCCACAGTCTCCCTAGCATTTGGTATTGTCACTTTTCTATTTAAGTCATTCTGATAGGTGTGTAGTGGTCTCTCATTGTGGTTTCAGAGCGCGCTTCCCTAATGACCGATGGTGTTGAACATCTCTTCTTGTGTTTCTTTGCTATCCGTACATCCACTTTGGTGAAATGTCCACTAATGTCTTTTTGCCCCTTTACTAATTGGATTGTCTGTTTTTTCTACTCAAGTTTTGAGAATTCTTCAGATATTATAGATATTGGTCCTTTGCCATGTATGTGATTTGCAAATATTTTCTCCCAGTCTGTAGCTTTTCTTTTCATCCTCTTTACGTCGGCTCTCATAGAGCAAAAGCTTTAATTTTTATGAGGTCCAATTTGTTGAGGATCGTGTTTTAGGTGCCAAGTCTAAGAACTCTTTACCTAGTCTTAGGTCCCAAAGAGTCTCTACTATGTTTTTTCCTAAAAGTCTTGTAGTTTTACATTTTACATTTAAGACTGATCCATTTGGAGTTAACCTTTGTATGGAGTGTAAGGTTTAGGTCAAGTCTCATTTTCTCTTTTCTTTCTTTTTTTTCTTTTTTTTGTCTGTGATGATGCCTCCAGAGCCATTTGTTGAAATGGCTATTCTAGCTCCATTGAATTGCTTTCGTGCCGTTGTCAGAATCAGTTGGGTCTATCGTGTGGGTCTATTTCTGGTGTCAACAGCATTTTGACACAGCATCCCCTTCACATGGAGAGATGGAGAACGAGAGTTACTGCTTCACTGAGCATGAAAGAAGAGGGGTCTCTGTGGGGTTATTAGTGTACCAGAGCCAAATGGAGACTCAGTGAGAGGGCACAGAACCTGGCCCCCAGAGGAAACATCTGCCTGGCAATCGTTGAAACATCCCGCCTGAGCTTTAAAACAATCACTCTTGCTGTAGACATACAGCAGCGCATTACAGTGAGTTCTCGGCTTCCCTGTCCTTTCTCACTGTTTTATCATTTAAAGGAAATGGGGCTCTTTTGATCCCCCACTCCTTTCTGTTCCAGATGATGAAAGGTTAATTTTTAGGACATCTCTCTGAGCTTTCAGTGTTTGCCAGAGGCTACAATTTCACCTTCGAAGTAGTGTTTCCTCCCCTTAAAGCTCCGCTGTCCATGTATTTGCGAGTGTGCAGACAGGTGGCTGAGTGGGATGCCTCTCAGGTTTTCTTCATGCTAAAAGGTCGCCATGAACCTAAAGGATCCCGTGAATCATCTTCCAGAAACTTAGCTCTGACTCACCTTCCCTCCCTGTATTTGCTCTGAATCAGGATGATTAACGTGAAGTTTGTCTTGAACTTGCTCAAGGCTCTGAGCATTTGGGGAGGTCTTTGGAGAATACACTGACGTCATCTGGAATTCTCTCCGACCAGAGTTACTTTCACCTTCACTCTCTCCACCTGTCTCTCAGATTTAACTCCTTCTAATCAGAACAATCTGTGACATGGATGGGTGCACACAGCAAACACTGTAAAATTTCTTAACTAATCTTGAGGGAATGAATCATCTCCTCCTCCTCTGTAAGACACTTACCCCATCCTGTCCGCTGACATTGCCCTATGGAAGCCTCTTGCTTCCCCGTTCGTGTGTCTCAACACACACGGAAAAAGTCTCCTTCTCTCTCTCTCTCTCTCTCTCTCTCGCTCCCTCTCTCTCTCCTTTGGTGTCTTTCTCTTCCTCATTAGATTTAATCATACTTCTTCTTGTCTTCCTTTCAGTAGGGGTAGCGAATTATAATTTTTATGTTTGGAAATATCTATGAGGACTGAAGTATATGTTTCCATCATAGATCCTTGAAATTTCAGATTTTTAGATTAAAAAATAGTTTCCACATGCAAGTCAAATTAATTGTCAAAATTTTAACAGTGGTAAATAGCACACGTTAATTCTGTTAGTCAATTAACAAATATTTATTGTCTACCTATTACATGGAAGACACAGTGTTAGCACTAGAAGCTATCAGCTGTGCAATCTTCTGGGCACCTTTGGTTTATCCCAATCCAGGCCAGTCTCATTGCCCTGAATGCCCATATGGAAGTCAGCAAAGACCCGTAAAGAGCCACTCACTTATGGGACACTTTATGTGAAGTGTATGGCAAGAGCTCCTCACAGGAAAACAGCCAGGTGCCCTGGGCCTTTTCTGCTTAGAGACATGGCATTTGGTTTCGTTGAGTCACACCCTATGGTAGTATCTGCAGTTTCTTTGCCCCCACAAACATACCCACAAAATAGTCAAATGGGCAATTATTTCTCAAGAGATAATTTCCAGTCCATAGTAATTAACGCTAAGTGCTTTGATACATAATCTAATTTAATCTTCACAACAGCCCTCTGAAGTCACTATTGTTGTTACTCCCACTTTAGAGATGAGGAAACTGAAGCTTAGAGAGTTTGGAAATTGATGAAGACCACCCAAATGAGAACAAGCAAAGGCTATGTATTCAGAGCCTGCTATAGCAAAGGAGGCAGCCGCCGTCACTTGCATTTGGCAGAGACTCAAAGGCTGGCAGACAAGTGGGAAAGCTTTATAGTGGAAGAAGGGAAGGCTTCAGGTCTGCCCTGATGGGAGGCTGATGGCATGGAGACACTGGAGGTGGGCTCACTAGAAGTGGGGGATCCTATGTGATTGGTTAGGAGGGCATATTTGGCTTTCTCTGGTTGGTCCTAAGTTGGAAGAGTGGGTAAAATTATGGGAGCTGTCAGTGATTAATCAAGTCCTGATCATTTTGGGCCAATTGTTACAGGGATATTGTTTGGTTTCATGAACTGGTTGCTGGAGATGTTAGTCTGACTTCCTGAACTGGTTACTGTAGATAGTAGGTTGGTTTACTGGGCCGGTTGCTGCAGATTGTAGGGCAGAGTTCCGTTTTTATATAAATACATAGTCTGGCCATTGTATGTTGTGTGGTCAATCTCTCAAGAGTTTAAGCAACTTGTCCATGAACAGATAACAGAATTAAGATTCATGATGCAATGAGAGCGTGAATTTTACCACCTCAATATACTGTCTCTGTAGAAGGAGCCCCAGGGAAAGGATGGCAGAGAACCAAGTTGGCAGATATGGTTGCTCCTCAGCTGGTACCCGCCAATGGACACTATTGGTTGCTCACCCATCCAACCCCCATTTTCCTTCCTAACCAAGCTCTGATTTTATTCGGGTATTAAGTCCCTTTGCCGTGCAGCAGGAACAACTCAGGGGAAGTCGACTCCTTCGCTGATTCCAGGAACCCTGATTTTTCTAAGACAAAAAGCGTTTGTCATTTTCCTGTCACCTTCCCCAACCCCTACTCAGGCATGAACATTGACCAAATTTGGTCCAGAAAGAATGGAAAAGGAGGGAGGATTCTCTTTCTAGCTGTGTGGCAGCAAAGGAGCACATAGGCACCCTTTGCTATTGGTTGTCATCACTAACCATAAGGACAAAGAGCCTTGGTGAGGTCAACACTGTGGATAACAGAACCAAAAGGCAAGGAGAACCTGAGTTCTTTATGACATCAGTGAACCACTGGCTGGACCAATTCTGTAGCTGCCCTTCCTCTTGACTTCTGCTACATGAAATAATAAATTTCCTCCTCGTTTAAGCCAGTTTGAGTGGGGTTTTCTGATTCACAGAACCAAAAGCATCCTAGTGAACATGGCAGCCTAACAATGAGTCTTGCATTCATACTCTGTCCCAAGTCCAGTGGTACAACCTTTGGACAAGGTGGTTAAGATTCATTGCACTGGACCCTGAATGCCTGTATTTGAAGCCAGCTCCACTTTTTTCTAACTGCTGACTTTGATTTTGGGCACGCTACTTAATTTCTCTGTGCTTCACCCTCTTATCAGTAAACTGGGGATAATCATGATACCTAACTCATAGGAATGTGATGATTTTTAAAGCTAAAATGCGTCAAGTGCTCAGAACAATGCCTGGGACGTCATAAGAGATATGAAAGTGTTCATTGCTGGTGTTATTATCAAAAACGTAGCAAATATTCCCTAATCTTTCTTTCTTCCAGATTAAAACAAAAAAAATCCCTTTCTTTTTACCATTCAAAACTTTAAATTGTTTCCATTACTGAAGCCAGTGAGTCCAGTTCAGCTTTTTCACCTCTGCTTCAAACGTGCAGCCCGGCGCCGGCACCCCGTGAAGCAGACAGGGACTGCTCTTTGCCTTCTTCCTTTACACGCCTCCTCTTCTGACAACTGACGTTTCAACCCTTCATTGAACACACTCACTTCTGCTTTCACTCTGCCTCTTCCAATGTTTTTAACCATCTTAATAACTGTCACGTCAACATCTTTCCTTTAAAAATTGTTGACGAGCCACCACTTTCAGATAATGTGCTCTGAGGAGGCTGACACGTAGTCCATTCCTGATTATGTCAATGCTCTAGCTCCCTTTTCAGTGAGGAATGTTCAACCGAGAAGAGAGAAACTACTGCCCAAGTGTTTACTCTGTGCCAGGTACTGTGTTAATTGTTTTCACTATTTCTTAAATAACATATTTCTATTAATGACATACACACAAATTGAGCAATTTTTCTTTGAGAGTTTTGTATCGGTCAGGATAACCTGGGTTATATATGAGTAACAAATAAGCCCCCTATTTGTGGTGGCTCAGAATAACAAAGGCTCGTCTTTCCCCTCAATCTACATGTCCTCCTCAAGTAAGTGAGGGTTGGGGAACAGCTCTCTACATCAAGAGTTGGCATACTTTTTCTTAGAGGGCCATTTGGTGAACATTTTAGGCTTGCAGGCTGTATAGTCTCTGTCATAACAGATCATTTCTGCCTCTATAGCTTGAAAGCATACATAGACAAATGGGCATGGCTGTATTCCAATAAAACTGTATTTATAAAAGCAGGCAGCCAACCCAGGGGCTGTAGTTTGCAGATTCCTGCTCTACATCTGCCTCACTCCGGCACCCAGGCTGGTGGAGGCTCCATCACTTGGAACGCTGCTCATCCCAGTGGCAGGAGGAAAAAAGATCACGGAGAACCACGCACCAGCTCGTAAACGCTCTGCCTGGAGTGACCCGTGTCACTTGCACTCACCCTTTATTGACTGTAGAAAATCATGTGGCCACATCCAAGATCAATAGTTGGAGGTGGGGAAGTGGTCCTCCTGTGGCCCCAAAGAGGAGCACCAGAAACACTGAGAAGCAGCAGGAATGTCTGCCACCTATTGCATCATTCTTTGGTTTGTCTCTTTTTGCGGCTTTATTTTTGCTGAGCTTTATGTTCTTAGTTAAGGAAATGAGTTATAAAGCTGTGGTTTACTCTCTGCTCTTCAGGTGTATTACTCAGTTTCTGGATAAACTGGGCCTCCTGTCCTCCTTTTCTTGCTTTTCTTGTCCTGCCTCTGGGCTTGTTACTACTCAGTCACCAGGCACTAAAGAGCCAGAGGGAAAGTGACATATAAAATGCACATTCATTCACCCCAAATATGGTTCCTGGGCCCCGTAGCACCTCCTAGGAGAGTCTCTCCTGAGAGCCGGTTGTCAGGCTTGGGGTTGCAGAAATTTGCATATTACTGATTGTTATCTAACTCACACAATCTATTCAAAGTAACCATCCTTTGGAGCAACATCTGCCCTATGTTGGACAGCTATGTGTGTTAGAAGTGTGTGTGTGTGTGCGAGTAGGGATGAATATTAGAGAGCCAATCTGGCCATCTTTCTCTACAGCTTCATTTACGTCTCATCATCATCTTCTTTTCCTCCATTTCCTCTTTACATTTTCTCTCCCTTTCTTCCTGATGAACCCTGATGTTTGCAGAGAGTCAGTGTTAGGCTGGAGGGAGTGAGAGTTCCGGATAATTTTCTGGTTCAATTTCCCTTGCTAGGTGCCTAATCCTACCTTCCTCCAAATTTCTTTCTCGCATTCATCCTTTCATCCACCCATTCATCTATCCTCCCAAATCGACACGAGTACCCCTTCTTTGCCAGGCCTGTGCTCGGCAGGTAATGGGCATGTAACTGTGAAGAAGAGAGACACAGTCCTCACCCCCATGGAGCTGAAAACTTTCATGAAAACAAAATTGCAATAATTGGTAGGAGAACCGAAGACTCCTGGAAGTTGAGGATTGTAAGGCGGTGTGTGGGAGGCATTTACTTTCTGGGTGGTGAAGCATTAGAGAGGGCACAGTTCCTGCTACTCCGGGTGAATAAGGGCGCGATGAAGGGATTTTATTCAAACGTTTTTGTTCTTTAACCTTTTGCTTCCATTGTTTATGCTACTGCTGTCTTTAGTCTGTTTGGAGAATGGCAAATAGCCAGCAAGTTCTCAGTAGAATTCCCATTTGTAACAAGTTTCTCGTTTATCTGGGTTTGGCTTGAAGATCAAATTGCCTTTAGACCCACTTCTGATCCTTGCCAGAAAGAGCTGGCTCTTTCTCCACCCATCTGGGTAAAGCGTTGCTCAGGCGAGAATTTCACCTGATTTGAAGAGAAGAACTGAAACTTTCCAGGAAATAAAGGGAGCAGGAAAGGCATAACTTCTTTCTTTATTTTGTTGCTGCCAAAGCTCGAGATTAAGATTTTCTATTCTCTATTATTTTGTGGTTTTCTTTCATTTTGATTTTGCTATTTTGTGGGTAAAATGTATACTTAGTTGGAATGCTGACCAAATGAAATGAATGCAATACTTAAATGTACAGGTATTTCTCTGTGTGTGTGTGTGTGTGTGTGTGTGTGTGTGTGTGTGTAAGGAAGATTGGCCCTAGCTAACATCTTTTGCCAATCTTCCTCTTTCGGCTTGAGAAAGATTGCGGCTAAGCTAACATCTGTGCCCATCTTCCTCTATTTTATGTGGGATGCTGCCACAGGGTGGCTTGATGAGCGGTGCATAGGTTGAACCTGGAATCCAAACCCACAAACCCTGGGCCGCAGAAGCTGAGTGCACGAACTTAACCACTACGCCATCAGATTTGCCCCTATAAAGGTATTTTAAGAAAATAATTCTTACACAAAATCAGCACAACGTTCAAACCAACAGAACCATATATAGCGAGAACTCCCTTATTTGGCAACCTGGAAAAATGTGTCATTCCATGTTACAGAATTTCCAGAAAACTTGCTCCTTTTGCTTATCTTTTGTGAACAAAATCGAGAAAAAAGAAAACAACTAAAGTATTTTGAATTAAAATATTTCTACTATATTTCCTATGTCTTAAACCAAACATAATTTATTCTTTTCTTGATGACTCTAAGCCGTCATTATTAATTCAGATGACTCTAATTTTCTGTAGCATATTGTTACCCTTGGCACCTACCTAGGAGGTGCTGGACAATTTACCTCAATACGTACGACTAGAATACTACGCTTTAAAAATATTTACGTGAAAACCTATTATGGGTTTGGTTGTTGTTTTTTTGTTTGTTTTCTGGGTTTTTTTGTGTGTCTCCTTCACTGTTAGGGGTATCATATGTCCCTTCTGGGTGTCATGTATCTGCTTCTAGTAACCACAAAACTAACAATTTAATACTTTTGATTTATGTTGAGCATAAATATTAGGATAAACCCGGATGCATATGACATTTAGAACAAATATCATACGTCATTAGAACAAATGTCATTAGAACAAAAACTAACAGTGGCTAAAATAAGATAGTAGCTTATTGCTGTCTCATGCATAAGAATTTCAGAGACAGGCAGTCCAAGGTGAGTATGCACATCTCAAATTTCTTAGGGATTCTGGCTCCTTGTAGCTCTCTGCTGCAACGTCCTCAGGGCATCCCCCCTACTGTCACAGCTAGCAGATTGGAAGGCAGGGCAGCAGAAAGGCTGGGTCCCACCCTTGTGGGATGATTCCTGGATGTCCTACAAAACAACGTTCCACTTGTATTTCATTGCTCCAAAGTTTGTCACACTTACAGTTGTAAAAAGATTGGGAAATATAGTTTTTATCTGGGTGTGTGACTTCCCTGAACAAACTTGAGTTTTTGATACTGAGTAGAAATGGAAGAAGGACGTTGGGGTCGACCACCAGCAACCTCTGCCATATTTCAATACCAACTATCCAAACCTTCTAGAGAATTCTGTAGAGATTTGAATAATGCAGGTTTCTCCTAGGAAGTAAAATGAATGGCATTTAATGCCTGAAGTTACATATCTTAATCATTACAAGGTCTTTGAACATTTTTCCAGATTCTCAGCTGGGTTCTGAATAAATTTCCTACATAAATGACATTTGAAACAGAGATGTTATTGTGGCTGAAGTGAATACTTATATATAAAATCCTTTTGTAGAATTCAGGAAATTCTAGTTTGCCATAACACATAGATGCCTTCCAAATATGGGAGTTTCCTCTCAAAGTATGTACTTCAAGTAGGTGTATGAATTGCCAGTGGCCTGAACAATTTGGATCGGACACTTGCATTCAGTTACATCTACTTCCTTATCACTGTTTCTCAACTTAACAGACTTCATGCAGGACTTACTAGAAATAATTTTTTCACATTATATAACTCCTCGAGTATAAACCAAATCTTCTATTTGGGTTGTTCTGTATACTTTGTCTTTCTAACTCTGTTCCTTGCAATGTTTGAAAGCTTGGAGAGAAGAAGGTAAAGTACACACGAAAACAGGATGCCAATTTATGTTTGTTTAAAATATTTGTGCTTGACAAGGATCACTGTGGTCATTATTTCTTTGGTTCCCTGATATCTGGTTTAAAATCAAGAACATTTGCATCAGCTGACATGTGTCTGATTTAGAACTGGGGCTCGTGCTTCCACGCCCTTGAGTGACTTAGTTCTCTGGGTGACTCTCTTGGCAGCGCATATACTCTTCTGATGAATCATACAGGCTGGATTCTAACTGCCCTGGTCTAGCTGTGGCCACAAATGTGACTTTTTTCTGGGAAGCAAATGTGGAAAGTGAAAACAGTATTTTAGTTCACTCCTAATATGTGTGCACGAATACAGCCTCACTGATGGTTTACAACTGCCCTACCAACTGTGGGGTCTTTGGAACATCTCCCCTAGTAAGGATCAGATAGGTCTTCCAAGTTGTATACCAAGGACCCACCAACGCAAGATTTCCAGCCCTCCTAGGAAGAGGTCCACCCCACACCCTCTCTCCTACACTTCAAGCTGCCCACCAGAGCTGGAGTCGGGCAGTTCCCAGCCAAGCCTGGAGAGACAGGGGCCTGAGCTGGGTCAGATGATGCAGAGTGCTTTGTCTTCCACGTTTGACATACTGACCGTTGTCCCCTCTGTTTTTACTCCAGCATCTCAGCCCTTCTTGGCCTCAACACATTCACATGAAGTTTTAGCAGTGGGAGTAAATAAACGTAAAAGGTAAAATAACAAGATGACATGGGTGTTTTCCCTCTGTAGGCCTCCGCCTCCACTGGGCATTCTGCCTAAACTCTCACACATTAGTGCAGAAGAAGAATCTGCTAAATGCTGGGGGGATATGGGAACGACTGAGAGCCAATCCCTGCCCTCAGGTGCTTACAGCCCAGTGGTGGAGGTGGTGAGAAGCCACGATGATGACGATGAGAGATCTTGACCTGATCCAGCCCCTCCTATAGAGGAACTTGAATTGAACTGGAGAGAGAGGGGAAAGATGGGTGTCTTAGCCTGCTCAGGCTGCCATAACTAAATACTATAGATTGGGTGGCTTGAACAACAGATATTTATTTTTTCATAATTCTGGAGGCTAGAAGTCCAAGATCAAGGTTCAGGTCAATCAGGTTTTTGATGAGCGCTCTCTTCCTGGTTTGCAGGCAGCTGCCTTTTTGCTTGTCTTCACACAGCATTTACTCAGTCCATGCACTGGGGGAAGCAAGCTGGCAAGCTGTCTGGTGTCTCTTCTCATAAGGACTTTTGTGACTGAATTTAACCTTAATTACTTCCTTATTTCAAATACAGCCACACTTGGGGGTTAGGGCTCCAACATTTGAATTTTGGGAACATACAAACATTCGGTACATAACAATGGGTTTGAGATGAAACACCTGAGGGCAATGGATCTCCCCAATTTCACTCTTGTCTGGAAGATTTACATGAAAACCAATGCCATAGTCCCTTGAATTGCTCCTATTGTCATGACTCCCCACCTCCTAACTTAGATCCTCAGCCTCAGAAGCCACTTCCATTTGGGAGGATGGATGATCCTGGAAGTCCTAGAAGGAGCCAGAGAAAACACCTGAGTGGGGAGTTGGAGTGGTGACATCCTGATCGTCCTCCAGACTGCAGTTAGGAATGACCACATTTCCAGAGCTAAACTAAGGGCAGACCTCTGGACTAGGATAAAAATATTAAAAATTGGAATTTCTTCAGACAATACACAGTATATAGTTGCTGTAGGGCGAGTGCAAGAGACAGTGGGGGAACTGGAGGGCTGTGTAAAGGTGAGGAAGTAAGAGAAAAAGGACCTGGCTGAGGAGCAAGATAGAACTTTTGTCCCTGGCTCTAAAAGGGACTTGAGGTTCACGTGTACATGCTTAGGCCCTGTATGCTCAAGATCTGCCCCTCGCCCAAAGACTTCCTTCCTGTGCCTCCCTGGCTCTCAAGCCTGCTTGAGATTTCTCATGTCTCTTTCTGTGCGTGTGAACAGATCCTGCAGGAAATTCTCCTTCTCTCCATCCCTCCCCTGGTGGGTCATCCAGAGCCAGCACTTGGAAGCTACCCAGACAGGTGTGGTCAGGGTGCAACAGTGGGCTGAACTTTGACCTCTGGGGCACGTATCGTAAAGCTTTCTAGGTCCCTATTCCTGGGAAGATATTGCTCAGGTTTCTAAAACTCCAGAAAATGTGTGGCTCTCTCCCAGGTCAACCATATGGCACACCCCCAGAGGGTGCAATTTGCACCAAAAACTACACGACTGGTGCCCAGGGGTTGTGCAGTGCACAGCCTGCAAGCCCATTCGAAGTGACCTGCCTTTCCTCAGTGACCCCTAGTCCCAAAGGAATCAGTTACTGCACCCGTCATCTCTGGCAATAGCCTGAATGGAAATAGGGCCACAACAACAAGGCCAAGATTCACTCATGTGCCTAGGCAAAAGTTTGATTTTCCATATGACTTTATTGCTCGAGTACATACTATGATATTGGAAGTGACCAGTACTTTCATGGGTCTCCACTCTTCAGATTTCTTCTAGCTTTGCAAGGGGCAATTTGCCTAAGAAACATACTTATTTATTCCGAGTAAATGCTGCTTCCACTCCCTTGAATATCTAAATCTCCTCTGGGAAAAATAGGCTAATAATTCTTCTATTTACAAGGCTGACTTGATCTAGTCTGTGGTGAACCTAACATATGCAACATTATTTAAATTAGGGCTGGAAATTACAAGGTGTCCCCGAAGCTTTCAAAGCAGCAAAAAGATTTTTCCTTAATTATTTAAAATCCAGCAGTGATGCATGCTAATATTCAAGGATCTCTAAATCAGTGGTTCTCAAAATGTGGTCCCTGGAACAGCATCACCTGGGAACTTGTTAGAAACGCAAACTCTCAGGTCCTACTCCAGACCTACTGAATCTGTGCTTTGACAGCCCTCCAGGTGACTCTGATGCATGGTCACGTTTGAGAAGCAGCGTTCTAGGTCTGAGAAAGTGATCCTCAGTCTGGGCTAGATATAGGAATCCCCTGGGGAGCTCTCAAAAATCACCTGCCTGGGCCACACTCCAGACAAATCAGTCTCTAGAGGGGAAACTCAGGCATAAATTCCCCAGGTAATTACAATGTGCATCCAAGGCGAAGAACTATCGTTCCAGGGACAATAATTCTCAAATTTTAGCGTGTATAAAAATGACTTGGGGTACTTGTTAAATGTGTAGATTCACCTCCAGAGCTTTTGATTCAGTAGATAGATGGCGATGCCAAGCAATTTATATTTTTAGCCAATAGTCCAGGTGATGCTACTGCAGAAGGTCCATGGACCACTCCTTAAGGAACACTGCTTTAGAGCCAGGAGTGCTTACAGAAGCTTGAAGAAGCACTGTGCTTTCCAGTGGGAATTAAAAGCCATAGCTCTGAAGATGTAAAGCTGCAGGCCCAAAGAATTCAAAGGTGATTGCATGGAGAGCGTGGGAAATGGAACCACAGAAAGGTGGTGAGGCTGTTTAATTATGATGTCCCTGTCAACCATTGCTTTTATTGACCTTGGGAGACAATGAGCTCTCTTAGTGAGCAACATAACGATGTCAGGAAACTGACCCAAAGAAGCCCTTAAATTGCCCGGTCCTGCTCGAGGGCTAGTACTTCTTAACAAAGCAAATCCACAAACCAGGAGCTGGGCGACAGCATGAAAGCAACAGACCTGGGAGTCAAGCAGACCTGGATTTGAATCTGGATGTCACCACTCACTAGCTGTGTGACCTTGGACAAGTTTCTCACCTCTCTAACACTGAGTCCTGATCTGTCAAATGAAGATATTGATAGCTCCCTCCCGGGGTCCCTATGGAGATTAACATGAAAAGCGCTTGGCACCCACTAGCCTCGCAACAAAGGGCAGCTATTGTTATTCTGCTCACCACTGATCTACCCAAGTCTGTTTTCTAGTTTATTGTACCAGACACCTGCCTGCAGTAGTTCTGACATCCTGAGAAATTCCTCCAGCTCCACTGCCTTGACTCACAGAATTAACAACAAGCAGAGACATGAAAACCTGCCATTATGTGTAATACGAAATAAAAACAACTAAAGATGGATAATCTGGGGAATATTTTTACAAACCCTGTGCTTGATTAAGTCCTCCAAACTCTTCTCGAGTCTGGTGAGCAAACTATGCCCATAGCAATTTGGTAAAAATTAACTCGGGGAAAAAAATCTTAAATATTTTGCCAGCTGTGTTCTGACCGTATGTTTAGAAAGAGTATATATATATATATATATGTATATATATATATATATATATATATATTTTAACTGTGGTAACATCAAGGATAGAGCTGCCAAAGAGAATTTTAAGTGATTCATATCACGTTTCCTTATTCAAGAAAGCTTTTCCTAACTTTCTCCTGATAAGCCTATGGAAATAAAAGAGACTATGGTATAAGAAGACATTGAGAAGTAAAGTTGGGAAAGTATTCAAGGAGACACTCAGATTATTTTGAGTTTCAGAAAGAAACGTCTAGCCTGAACCTCATGATGGCCTGAGGCAGATGGAGGCTTTTGCAATTTAAATTCTTACTAAAGTAAAAAGCCCTTTATCGCCCTGCTGCATTCCTCCTGCCACAGGATAAACATGGTTCCTCTGGCGGGTTTGGGAGGGGCAGCAGCTGGGTATCACTCCCATCATAATTACCCCTCACACACTTGAAGATGACAACTGAGTCATCCTCTATCCTCTTTTTTTCCAGGAAAAAATCCAGTTCCGTAAAACTTGACTCAGAGTGTCTGTTTTCCAACCCTTTAATCCCGCTCTCCTTTGTGTGTCCTGGCCAAGACCTCGC
The DNA here is from genome assembly GCF_041296235.1 of Equus asinus. NCBI lineage: Eukaryota > Metazoa > Chordata > Mammalia > Perissodactyla > Equidae > Equus > Equus asinus. Next base: position 127,528,439 of record NC_091793.1, read on the forward strand.
TCCTCCTCAGCTGCAGCTTTCAGAACTGGACCTGGTCCATGAATGACGACCTGACCGCGCTGACAGCAATGGGAAAGCCCCTCCGTTTCCACGCTCACTTGTAAGCCAAGAAAGTAGCTGGCAGTCATCACCAAGTACCTCCAAGTCATTGTTCTAGAAGGTGTGGAAAACTGCTGTCCAAGGGCCAGGCAGGAACATAAAGGGATGGGACACGATGGCATCAAGTGAGAGAAAAAACAGGACTGAAGAAAAAATTAACAGAGCATCAATTATCTGTGGGACAATATCAAGTCATCTAAAATATATGCAATTGGAATTCCAGAAGCAGAGGAGAGAGGGGACAGAAAATTTTTTTGAGGAAATAATGGCTGAAATTTTTCCAAAATTTTGAAAACCATAAACAGCAATATCCAAGAATTGCAAGAAACACAAGCAGAGTGAACATTGAAAATAACTACACCAAGGCACATTATAATCAAATTTCTGAAAATCATTAGCAGAAAGAATCTTAAAAGCAAGCATAGTGGAAAAAAAAAATAAGACATAGAAGAACAAAGATAAAAAAGGACAGCAGACATTGTCAGAAACTATATAAGACCAAAAAAGTGGTTCAACATCTTTAAAGTACTAAAAGAAAAAGAAAATCATCAGTCTAGAATTCTCTATCCGGAAATTCTGATAAACAAAACCTGAGAGTTCATCACCAGCATCTGTGCCCTACAAAGAAATGTTAACAGAAGACTTTTAGGCAAAGAGAAGAAGAAAATAAAGGACAAATGAGACAGAACACAAAGACAAATATGGTAGGTTTAAACTAACAACATCAATAACAACATTAAGTACAAATTTTCAAAGCCCTCCAGTTAAAAAGCGGGATTGTCACACTTGATAGCAAACCATGTCTCAGCTATTTTCTGTCTACAAGAAATACACTTTAAATATAAAGACATGGGAAAGTTAAAAATGAAAAGATTAAGTAAGATACACCATGTCAACACTAACCAAAGGAATGCTGGAGTGGAGGTAATATCAGATGAAGTAGACGTCAGAAAAAGCAATATTATGAGGGAGAAGAGAGAAGTTTCATAATAATGAAGAAATCAATTCGTTGTGAACATAAAAATCTTAAATGTGTCTGAAACCAAAAGCATAGTTTCAAATACACAATGCAAAAACTGACAAAATGAAAATAAATAGACAAACCTACAATTTTCTCAATACTTCACTCTCAGTAATTGAGGGAACTGCAGGTAGACACAAAATCTGTAAGGATATAGAAGATCTAAACTACGCCACCCAACAAGTTGATCTAGTCAACATTTATGGAACAATACATCCCTAAACTGCAAAATACGCCTTCTTTTTAAGTGTACATGGAACATTCACCAAGAAAGACCATATTCTGGGGCCAGCCCAGTGGCACAGTGGTTAAGTTCACACATTCCACTTCTCAGTGGCCTGGGGTTTGCTGGTTCAGATCCCGGGTGTGGACATGGCACCACTTGACAAGCCATGCTGTGGCAGGCGTCCCATATATAAAGTAGAGGGAGATGGGCATGGATGTTAGCTCAGGGCCAGTCTTCCTCAGCAAAAAGAGGAGGATTGGCAGCAGTTAGCTCAGGGCTAATCTTCCTCAAAAAATAAATAAATAAAATAAAAGAAAGACCATATTCTGGGTCACAAAAAAGCCTCAGCTTTAAAACGAATGAAATCATAGGAAATATGTTCTTTAGCAACAACAGGATTAAATTAGGAATCAATAACAGAAAGATATCTGGAAAATCCAGAATATTTGGAAAGTAAACAACACACTTCTAAAATACATCAAAGAAAAAACCCCACAAATTAATTAGGAAATATCAGAACTGAATTAAAATGATGACGTAACATTCAAAACCTGTGGGACACAGTTAAAGAAGTGTTTAAAGGGAAATTTATAGAATTAAATGCTTATATTAAAAAAGATGAAAGACTAAAATCAACGATCTAAGCTTCTATCTTCAGATAAGGGACATTATTACAGATCCTACAGACATTAAAATGATGATGAAAGAAAATCGTAAATAACTTTATTCAGATAAATTTCCTAACTGAGATGAAATGAGCACATTCCTTAAAAGACACAAGCTACCAAAGCTCACTTAAGAAGAAATAGATGACATGAATGGCCTTATATCTAATTTTAATAATTGAACTTGTAGTTAGGAATGTTCCCACAAAGAATATTCCAGGCCCAGAGAACTTCTCTGGTGAATTCCACAAAAGATTTAAGGGAGAAATAATACCAATTTTGCAAACTCTTCTAGAAGACTGAATCGGTGGAAACATTTTGCATCTCATTGTATGAGGCCAGCATTACCCTGATACCAAAACCAGACAAGGTATTACAAGAAAAGAAAACTACAGACCAATATTCCTCAAGGAATAAACGTAAAAATTGTTTTTAAAATATGAGAAAAATAAATCCAACCATATTTCAACCATCTATAAAAATGATACATCATGAACAAGTGGAGTAAATCTCAGGAATGTAAAGTTGGTGTAATATTCAAAACTCAATAAATGTAACTCACCATGTAAATGTATTAAAACACATAAACCATATGATCATCTCAATAGTTACAGAAAAAACACTTTAAAAAGTCCAACACCCATCAATGATAAGTACACTCAACAAACTAGGAATAGGAGGGAACCTCCTCAAATGGGTAAGAGCCATCTACAAAAAACCTACAGATCAGATCATATGTAATAATAGCAAACTGAATGCTTTCCTCTTAAAGTTGGGAACAAGCTAAAGATGTCCATTCTTGCCATTTCTAGTCAATACGCAGGTCCTAGCCAATGTGATAAAGCAAGAAAAAAAAATCAAAGGACTACAGAGTTGAAAAGAACATGGTAAAACATACACAATGATTGCCTATGTAGAAAATTCTAAGGTATCTTTGAAAAAAAGATTCTAGAATGAATAAGTGTGCTAAGCAAGGTTGCTGGTACAAGGTCAACATTCAAAAATCAATTATATTTCTATATATTAGCAACAAACAATTAGAAATTGAAAAAACAATATGATTTATAATAGCATCATAAAAGTGAAACATTTACAGATAAATCTAACAGAAGTTGTACAAGCCCTACTCACTGAAAACTACAAAATATTGCTTTGAGAAGTTAAAGAAGAGCAATGAGGGAGTCTTGACCAACCTGATGTTGCTCTTACAATAAAACTATAGTCACTAAGATCATTTTGTATTTGTGAAGGGATACATAAATTAACCAATAGAACAGAGAGCTCAGAAACATCACCCCACACTAATGGAAATTTGGTGATGACAGAAGTGGCATGTCAAGTCAGTAGGGAAAGAAAGATATGCAAAAAAGTGATATTGCATACTGCTCCTACCACATACAAAAATCAACTCAAGATGGATTAAGGGTTTAAATGTAAAAAATAAAACTTTAAAATTCATGGTAGAAAATAAAAATAAATATGATTTAGACCTTGGGATAGGGGGAGAGTTCCTACATGAGGTTTTTTTAAAGCATCTGCTATAAATGTTGATAAATTATATTAAAATTAATATATTTTGTCCATCAAAATATATCTTAAAGAAAATTTAAAGAGAAGCATCAAACTGACAGAAAATATTTACAATGCACACGTGATTAGTGTCAAGATGGTTTGTATCAAGAATATCTAAAGAATTTCTATTAATCAATAAGAAAAAATATGTAAAATTAGAAAAAAAGAATGAAAGAAATTGAAAGACATTTATCAGAAGCAGAAACACATAGAGACAATAAACATATGAAGAAATGTCCCGTATCGTTATTGATCAGAGAAATACAAATCAATACCCCAATGAGACACATTTTTATACTTATTTGATTAGCAAAAACACAAAAGAAATGTTAAAATTTCAAACAATTAGAGTCTAATGTATTCCAGTTAGGCTGAAGGGTTGAATGTGCATTACACAGTACTCCTATAGTATAAATCTTATGCTAACCCATGGAGAGCATGAAAAGCTAGTCTAAGTAGTTTAATTCTAGGTACCTGAGGCTACAAGGCGGCCGCTGGCTCCTCAGAGCCTCTCAGCGAAGTGAGAAATACCTTTCCCCAGGGCTGTGATCTACGACTCAGTGTGTCAACTCAACGCATCTTCTCTATCCTCTTCACGAACCACTGGCCACAGGTTTTATTGCACAGAATGCAAAGCATGACATAAATTTTCTCTTGCTCATGTAATTTTTTATTTTGGCATGCTGCTTTCAGTACTTCAACCCAAAGGAATGAGGAACATGGGAATTTCAGATATTTGAGTAAGTGGGAGAGATCTTTTCTTTTGTTTCAATAAAACAGATACCTTTACTGACTGAATGAATCTTTTGATTTCTCTCTCAAATGCTGGAAAGCCCCACAGGAAATAGTGGATTCGATTTCATTATTTTAGATTTTTAAAAAATGTGTTTGGGGACTCGAATTACACAAAGGGTAGCAGTGATTAAATAATATTCCATATGAAAAACAATAATGCCGCTATTTTACAAAATACATATTCCTTTCCAAAGCACCTCCATATATTTTTTATGTTCACAATTCTGTGAAGCAGGGTAAATATCATTATTCCCATCTGATGAGTGAGAAACTGAGACACAAAGATTAAATGACTTGGCCTAAAATTAATGGCCTCTTAATCATAAAGCTGAAACTAAAACTCAGCTGTTCTGATTCCAAGCGCCATGTTCTCATTCCCTCTCTCTTCTCTCCTTTCTGTTCTCTTCCTTCCTCCTTCCCTTCCTCTCTCTCTTCCTTTTGTAATATTAATTTTAATAGCTTTTAAAGGACACACTTATTTTTGAGAATTTAGAAAAGCATAAAAAATTAAAATCACATGCAATCCTATCATTCAGAGAACTACTATTAAAATATTAGTGTATACTTTTTAGTCTTTATGCAGAGACTTTTTTTTTTTTGCTGGGGAAGATTTGGCCCTGAGCTAATGTCTGTTGCCAATCTTCCTCTCTCTCTCTTTTTTTTTCTCCTGAAAGCCCCAGTACATAGTTGTATATTCTAGATGTAAGTAATTCTAGTTCTTCTGTGTGAGCCATCACAGCATGGCTACCGACAGATGAGTGGTGTGGTTTCGTGCCCGGGAACCAAACCTGGGCCGCCAAAGCAGAGCACGCCAAATTTTAACCGCTAAGCCATCAGAGCTGGCCTTAGAGACATTTTTAAAACAGGGACTACACTGACATATAACTTTTGTTACATACTTTTTTCCTTAATGATATAAGGTAAATATTTTCTCAAATGATTAAATATTTTTCAAAAACATAAATTTTGTTGGCTGCATATTACATTATATAAATGTACTATAATTTATTTAGCCAATTCACTCTACTGTTGTAGATTGTTTTCAATGTATCACCATTGAGAACAACATAGTACTGTATATATATATATATATCAAAATAAATCTTTGTGTACATCTCTGATTCTTTTCTAATGATAAATTCTTTTTTTTTTAAGATTTTATTTTTTTCCTTTTTCTCCCCAAAGCCCCCTGGTACATAGTTGTATATTCTTCACTGTGGGTCCTTCTAGTTGTGGCATGTGGGACGCTGCCTCAGCGTGGTTTGATGAGCAGCGCCATGCCCACGCCCAGGACCAGAACCAATGAAACACTGAGCCACCTGCAGCGGAGTGTGTGAACCCAACCACTCAGCCACAGGGCCAGCCCTTGTTAAATTCTTAAAAGTAAAATTTCTGGGGCACTTTTTTTGTACTCTAAAACGTATTGTCAAGTTACTGTTCAGAAAAACTCTACCATTGCCTATGTGTGTGGGGAGTGCCTATTTCCATGAATCTTTGCTAACATTGTTATCATCATTTAAAAAAGTGCTGGTTAGATCGGTGAAAGTACCATTTATTTATTCACTTAACAAAGCCTTATTAAGCAATTACTATGTGCCAGGCACAGGGTTAGGTCCTAAACATGACCCTTTTCCTCAAGGACAGTCTAATGACAGTCAGTAAATTATGCACTATACCTCTATATTCACACACTACTATAGGGGCACAAAAGAAGGATCTCTTCTTTTGGGGGATCATGGAAAGCCTCCTGGTAGCAGTATACTCAAGACTCTGGGGATGTGTAGGAGATAGCTGGATAAAGTGATGGGGAAAAGATTCCAGGCCGAAGGAACGATGCAAACAAATGGGAGAGTGAATATGGTGTGGGGGTTCAGATGCCTTCAAGTAGATAAAACCCAACACACACTCACTAAGCCATGAGACAATTTGTCATCTTACATAACAAGAAGGTCATGTGTAGTATGGGTCCCGGGCAGAGTGCATGAAGGTTCAACTCCACTTCTTTGTCTTCTCCAGGCTCTTCCCTCTCCTTGTGTTCTGCTCCATCCTCAGCATAAGAAAAAATATTGGCTTTTCCATGTGGTCCCAAGCTGACTTCTCCTTTTCTCTTATTGGCCGGGATTGGGTCATATGCTGTTTCCCAATCGAATTGCTAGGAGGGGAGTGAGATTATCATGTTTGGTTAGATTAATGACTCAGGGAGTTGGGGAGTCAACGCCACATCCACTGCATGGGGAACTGCAAAGAGTTAAATATGGCTGCAGCACAAACAGAGTGAGGTGGTGAGCGGCGGAGATGAAGCACTGGAAGCTAAGGAGAAGAAGATTGTTTCACGAAGGAAGATGGTGAAAAGTGTCAAGTGCTACAGAGAGGTCAAGGGACAGGAGGCTGTCAAAGTGCCCACTGAAATCACTGTGAGATTACTGGGACTCTGAGCGAGTAGTTTTAGTCATGATGGGTAAAGTCAGATTTTAGAGGCTCGGAGACTGAGAGTTAAGGGTGGAAAAGACCACGAGTGTAGATACTGTTAAGTGAAGCTCAGTAGTAAATAGGAGAAGAGAGAAGGTAATGACAGTGAGAGTCAGGCAGAGGGTTAAAGGAGAGTCTTTAGATGACAGAGGTTTGCACATGCTTAATACAAACAGAGAAGAGCCAAGAGAGTGGAACAGTGGAGGACAGAGGGAAAAAAAATGGGATTATCATCTCCCTGAGGAAGGTGGAAGGAAGGGCCACCTGCAGAGGGAGAGAGGGGTCAGAGAAGACGGGACAGTTTTGAAAGAGCTTCTGGAGAGGGGAGCGATGATAGTGGGTGGGTAGAATGGAGGTCCCAGGTGAGGTTGGGACTGTGAATTTCGAGCAGCCCAGGTGAGTGATTCTTCTCTAAGGGCACTTGGCAGCTAGGTGGTTGGCTGGGAGGTGGCAGACGGTGGGATTGATCTAGGGTGAGCATTTTGCCCTCACAAAGAAAGAGAGGCTGAAGTGATGGACCACAGAGCTAGGTTAGACGGGAAAAAGAAGGAGGGGCAAAGCCCATTGCCAGTAAGGGAGAAAGTATCGCGTGTAATGGCAGGAGCTGGATGAAAATCAGGGACAGGGACGCACATAATTTCGGATTTGAGAAATGGAATAATTTTCAATTGTCTAGATTGTGACCATGGAGGTGAATGAATAAACAGGAAAGTAGATTTTTACAAAATAGGGTGATAACGTTCTATACATTGCTTGTGAGGGTATAAATTGGGCTTTATGGAGGGCAACTGGGCAAGCTTTAAAAACATATGCACCCTTGAATCTAGCAATACCACTTGTATTTATTCTGTGATTTCCTTCTGCATGTGTGAAATGATGCACACTCAGAGTTACTCACTGCAGCATTATTTATAACAGACTGGAAACAACCTAAATACTCATCAATAAGGATCGGGTTAAAAAGATTGTTAAAGTTATTCAAAATACAAGTAATCAGTTTGTTTTTTTAAAAAAGCAAAGAATAAACAGCTACCATTTGTGTAAAAAGATAGTGGGGAGAGTACACAGACATGTTCACAGGTAAATACACAAAATCTCCCTCTAAGTTCACATCAGTGGTGATAGTGGCTGCCTCTGAAGAGGAGACTTGGGTGACTGGAGGAGGGGGAGGGGGGAAGACCTGCTCGTCACTGTCTATCCCTTACTTTGATTTGAGTGTTTTTTACCATGTGCGAAGGAGAGGAGGGGTTCTTTGCGGGAGGAGGAGAGGGGGTTCTCTCAAATCACACTACATACGCCAGTGCCCGCTTATGCTTCCCTGCAAGGTGGGCTCTCGATTTGGGGAAGACAAGGTCCATCCAAGAGGGAGAAGGAATGAAGAAGGAAGCATCTGGACTGAAGCTCCCGGTCTGCCTCTTCCAGCTGTGGGGCTTCCGCAGCTAATGAGAATGGGAAGGATGACATTCTTACCTCTTGGGCTTGTTCCAAGGAGCCAGTGCAATCATGAAATGCTTCAGAATGGCAAAAGAATCTTAAAAAGTGACATATTCATTCAACAAATATTTCTTAAACATTTACTATGCTTCAGGTGGTGGTAATTAGTATTTTATTAATAATTTTCTTGCCTCTTATAAATGTGTGTTTATCATTGTTCATTTCTATGATTGTTTCTTGCTAAAAATCGGTTTACTCATCTGTCTATGTCCCTAACCCATCCTGGGACCCCTACCCACACCTGTCTTCTGTTTAAACTCGATTAACTAGAACAGAGGTCATCAGGAGGCCCGGGGACCTGATTCAAACTCCAAACATGGTTTATTTACCCACATAGGGTTTCAGTAATTTTGGGGTGATTGCCTTTTTTTTTTTTTTTAAGTCAGGAACTTTTAAAGTCCAGATTTTTTACTTTTTTAGAAAAGTCAGAAGACCTGGCAACAATGGGCCTCAGGATGACAGACCACTGGAGCCAGGCTGGGGGCCCTCTGCGTATTTTACTTTGGATACTTCTATCCTCAGAGTAACTAACCCCTTCTTCTAAAGTAGCTAGTCTGCTCTTAATCCCATCCAATACTTTTCCATTTCATATATTACAATTTTCCTGCCTAGAAGTTTAATTTTGATTTTTTTTTATAACTTCCACCTCTCTTCTCATCATTTTTGTATTCAGATTGGGTGCTCGGTTTGGGGTATTATCCCACTAGACTCTGGGTTTTTCCTCCTGCCCCGAGGTCTGGAATCTCTCTCTGGAGTAATCACAGAGCTTGCCTAGCTCGTTAGGCCTTTCTCAATGGTCACTGTCCTGCCCTGACTATTGTCCGGCATCTAAAAATTATTAGCTCATACATTTTGCCTGGTTTTTAGTGGTTTATACAGGAGGGCAAGCCCACTCTCTGTTACTTCGTAATGACCATGCCCTTCATTTCAGAAAGATATTTCTGCTGGATATAGAGCTCTGGGTTAACAGCATTTTTGCTTTCTGCGTGTCAAGGCATGTTTTGCTTTTCAGCACTTTAGAAATGTTATCTTCTGACCCATTATTGTCGACAAGAAATTAACTATTATTTTGTTTCCAATGACTGACTTTGCTCCTGCCATAGGTCACATTTTCCTGTTTGTTCTCATGTCTAGTATTTTTTCAATTGGATGCTTGGTGTTGTCATTTTGGTGGGGGGGGGGGGCGGTGAGGAAGATCTGCCCTGAGCTAACATCTGTGCCAGTCTTCCCCTACTTTGTATGTGGGTCCACCACAGTACGGCTGACAAGTGGTGTAGGTCGGCACCCGAGATCCAAACCCGTGAACCTGGGCTGCCAAATAGGAGCATGCTGAACTCAACCATTATGCCATGAGGCTGGCCCTTGGCGTTGCCATTTTGCACTGCTATGTGTCTGGATTTTGTTGTCTTTCTGACTTCTGTCTCCTCAACTCAGTGAGTCCTCTGTGCTCTGCTTGGGCTCCCTTCCTTGTGGCACAGTCTGGAAAGTGCCTCCATGAGGAATGCCAGAGAGATCATAGGGTCACTTATTTGATTCCCTTTCCTCAGGGCTCAGTTACCTGCGCTGCTTGTTTTCTGATGTCTAAAAGCTTGGTTTTTGCCTATGTTTTATCCAATTTTCTATTTGCTCACAGTGGGAGCATAAGTCCAGTACCAGTTACTCTGTTATTTTTGCCAAAAGCAATTTTCTTACATTATTAAAAATATCCAACTAATAAGCACACAAATAAATAAGAGTTTCCATGCATTTATCACAGAAGAGTGTATCATAACCATGCATTGTGATTGGTCCAATCCCATCCTCCTTAGGTCCTTTTCAAAATAAATTGAAAAACCAATTCCACATTTGTATTCTCTGTTATTACATTCAATGCTGAAAGCCAAGATCATTTAGCAATACATAGTTTTTGCTACAATGCACAATTGTGGGGCTAGTATATGACTTGTATTTTTCTCTGTTGTGGCCTAATTCTCCTAAGTCTCATAGAGAGGTATTATATGTCGCAGGACTATCTGTTGTTTGGGACAGACTCAAAGATTTCTGGATTAATTCTTCCAGAATGAAAAGGGTATACTATGCACTGGATTCTCAGAATTTATTCCTTGCTCACATTATTTCTTCTCTCTTGCACGTCTCATCCCCATCTAAATCTGTTAAAATTCTATACTTTCTTCAATATTCAGATGATATGGCCCCTCCTTTTTTTATTCTTTCCTTGTCAATATCTTTAAATAGAGATTTAGTTTTCTCTCCTCTGTGTTTCCACATCTCTTGGTTTATATCTCACATAGGATAATTATCAATTCTAACTTGTAATTCTTTGTACACATGTTGCATTTGCCCCCCAGTAGGCTGTGAGTTCATTAAAAGAAGGACTAAATCTTAATAGTCTTTGAGATCTCCTAGCACCTGGTACCATGCCTGTCAAATAGTAGTGCTCAGTAAATCATTGCTGAATGAACAATGAAGGAAAATGGAGGGGCCTCCAAGACAAGCTGCCCTTAATCTACTGGTTTTTACCTAAACCCAGGTCTGCTCATTGCAGTCGGCTAATACAGGCATCACTGCTCTCTGAACGTGTGCTTCAAAGGCAATGGTCCTGATGTGGCAACAACTCATGCCAACTTCTCCTCACCCCGAGCTGCCATGGAGAGTGGATATTCACAGAATTGGTAGTAAGTTTTCATGTTTTGTCTCCTTTCATCTGTTGTATTCCTCTACCAATTCCCTACCCCATTGTCAGTCTCCCTCAACCACTGACATTCTGGAAGCTTCTGTAAGCAAAGGATAACAGGTACCAGCAGTTTCTGCATGCATACCTACCCATAGAGGGTAGGAGTGTATGTGTTTAAATGATAGCTTCTCAGTCCTCTGGTGCAGCTTCCAGCATTGAGAACACTCTGGGCTCAGCAACTTTTTGCCTCTGTAACTTTTCCTCTCTTTAGTGTGTTTGCTTATTTGTCTTAGGCCACTCTCCAATTGCAGAATTAGTCTTCTAATTGCTATATTCTTTGGGAGTCTAAGTGTGCTGGAGGTCACAGTGCAATTCAAGCAGAGGAAAGCTTATTAATGCACTTTTGGCTATTTATTGAGATCAGTCCTCAGCTATTTACAGAGTAACACCTTCTCAGTGCCGTGCACTGCCCTCACTGTTTGTGGTGCAAGACTGAGTAAGTTTTGGCCTCAAGGGACTTATCATTTAGATGAAGAGGTTGATAAACAAAAACCAAGCATGCAATGGGTGAGTGCAGTAACAGAGGATGGGTAACGCATAGGTTGTTCTGGAAATGTGAAGAGAAAATAATGCTGCCTGAGGGAAGCAATCTGGTATCTCAGAATCCTGGGGTAGATAACATCTAAGCTGGGTCTTCTAGAATGAGTAGGAGTTCATCCAGTGGAGAAAGTGGGCGTATAGTTCAGCAGGAGGAAACAGCATGTGTAAGGGCACAGAAACACCAAAGATTACGGCTTGTTTGATATGTTTGGGAGGGAGGCAGAGAGAGGAAACTGTTAGAAAAGTAGGCTTGAGCTGGATTGCATTTTTATGATCTGCTAAGAAATGTGGATTTGTTTCCATAGGCCCATGTTTCCTAAATTTTGGTCATGTTCTTACCACTTTCACGTCATCACCACATGCAACGTCTAATACCTGTACCAATGTTTACTTAACACCTTCCTTTAAATCAACCTTCATTCACCTTACTTAAAAGAGTTTATTATGCAATATTTGATTACTTAAAAAAGAATATATATCCCATATATAAATTCTGAATCAGAAGAGTAGAATGGATACTCATGACCTCATTATCTGATATAAGAAGTAAAACATTATTATCCAACTTAAGAACTAAAATATTTTCAATTCCGTTGCTCTCTTTGTGTGCTTCATCCCTGTGTCATCTCTTTGCCTCCCCTGGGAGATTACCGCTATTCTATATTCTGTGTTCATTATTCCTGTGCTTTTTGAAGAATTGTTTTATCTCCTAAGTATAGATCCATAAACAGCATATTGTTCAGCTTTGTTTGGTTTTGAGCTTTAGATTTTGACTTGTGACAGGCTTGTGGAAGAAACGTTGGTGCAGGAGCAAGCCCGGAAGTAGGGAGACCATTCCGAGGTGATTGTCATGATCTAGAAAAGTGGTGAGGAAGGAGTCCATTAGGACCATGGGGAGACGAAAGGATCAATCGTAACTGTTTCAAAGGCAGAACTGCTGAAACCAAGGGATCGTTAAAAGAAATATATAGCAAGAGCTTCTTTAGAAACCTGCCCTTTGTGATATTTCCACTACTAGAAATATAAACCTGCCTGTTTAGTTTATTGATATAAAGAGTTTGTATGTTGACCCTTGAGGGGCTGGCGGTTCCCTGTGTTTTCCAGGGAACCAGGACGAGAGAACCCATATGCCTCCTTCCTAGACGGTCTGCTCTGTGATGTTTACAGAGAAGTAAATAAAAACCATGCACTTTTGAGTGGAGTTTAAGGCGTGGTGCTTTATGATCTTCCTAGACAGCTGAACCAATACTCATATCCCGGTTTTTAACTCCAAAACAAGTCTTTCCCCCTAGGCCTTAATGCCTTGAATTTGCTTTTTTAATTCTCCACACCCGGACTTTCTCCATGTTTGTTTTTAAACAAAAATCTCACCATCTTTTTGTAATTTGTCCATACAACACTGCTATTGTTTTCAGAGTCGCTTCGGAAAGACCCAACAATGTGGGCAATATTTTGCAAATTGTGGTTAATTTAAGGCTGTCAACACTATGGGAGATTTTTAACTTTAAAATAAGAACTTGAATTAGCCAGTTTTATTGAGACTAGAGCAATTAACTTGTAATTTGTGGTTGCCTTGAAACAGCCCCTTTCTGGAAGGAGAGTCTGGGTCCCCCAAGCCCTCACGCTGACCTGGGTTGGGTAATTTGAGCAAAGCAGGATGGCTTGGAAGAAGCATTCTCCAGCCAGAAGGTCACTCATGCTATCCCAGCCAGACTGGGAAACTGGTTCAACTGGCTGGATCAGAAAACAGCCACACAGCAGGAGTTTAAAAAGTACAAAATGGTCTCTTGTGAACATATTGGTGGAATGCAGCAATTGTCAGGTTAATTGAAGTCATCTTTTGAGAGTCAATACCCCCTCCCACCTCTCTGGTCATGTATTTGAGCAATTTCCCTAGTTTGAGCCAGACTGGTTGCTCTTCAAAGTGTTTGACACACTAGGAAAGCCAGTTATCGGGAGACAAAATGTCTTGGATAGTTAGCCATGTTCGTCAGTGGTAGGATTCGAATAGGCCCCAGAGTTTCCTCATGCCTTTACTTGGCTGTAGGCTTCTTAGACTATTCAACTCAATTAAACTAACATTTATTTAGTGCCTATTATGTAAAAGTTCTATACTAGGCACCCTGCTAGTGCTATATCACTTTCCTAACGGACTAGGAAATTTGGGAAGATCTCAAATGTTTATAACAGGGTCCTCGATCTTACTGTGAGGAGGAGATCCTTGTCTCCAAACAAGTTGAACAGATTTGGGAAAGAAGGAAAGGCGTGGGTCTCTGTGAATGGAGAACTTGAGGGGAGTGGCTCTGCTGTCTGCTTCTCCCCAGTGGAAACTCTGACAAACCAGTGCAGAGAGGGATTTGGTGGTTTAGGGACCTGGGGAGGTGAGTTCTTGGAATCTACTGTTCAAAGCTAGATGAGGACCTGTGACTTAATCCTAACAGGATATGATGCATTTAGGGTTTTGTGGCCACTTTGATGGGTTGACACACATTTCTTCTGCATCCCTGTTTACCCAACCATTAATTTTATTTGACTATATATTCCACTCTGGAGTTTTCCTCTCTGAATAGGAGAGGTTTTGGGGGGTTTTTTGTTTTTTTGTTTTTTGTTTTTTACCTCCTGGTGATTGATGGTGGGGAGGGGAAGGGACAAGACAGGAAGTAAATCGATAAGCTGACAAAAATGTCAATTTTAATGTTTAAATGAGAACAAAAAGCTATTTACGAGTCGTGATATTATTTGGTACAGAAGAGTAACACAGCTGTAATTAAAGTCATTCAACCCAGTATTTTAGAGATCTTTTCAGAAAGTCAGGCAGTATTTATCTCATAAAAGCAACCCTGGTTTATGGAGCTCATTTGTATGACAGCTGTTATAGTGATGACGTCTGGACCCAGGGTGCTGGAAACGTGGTCCCAGACTGAACCTCTCAGTACCCACGGCACGAAGGAGCGAGCATGCAGACAGAGAGGGCAATGGTACTTTACAGTTGCATAGTGCTTTTTTCCTTTTTTGACGCACTTTCACACCTATTAGAAAATGAAATTGTGTTGCTTATTAAAATTCATTCTTAGTTTTTTTCCTAGTGATCATTTGGCCACCGTTCTATAGACTGAGTTGTTGAACTAAGTTTAACAAAGAATCTTCAGGTCGAAAAGGACCTTTGGTGATCTTTTGGTCTGGGGCTCCGATGGTGAGATCTTCTAGAGTTCTCCCTTACAAAGCAAATCGCCCTTGGAAAGGTTATGTTACTGGGCAACCGCTGAAAAAGTAGCAGTTCACATCTTAGCATGGATTCCTTGGCATGTTACCTGAAAAGAGCGAGAGGAGTTTTAAGGCGGTAAAGGAAGTTAGCTAGAAGCGGAGGATGACTCCAGGAGGAGCGGGAGGATTCGCCGGGGCTACTGGAGACAGATTCCACCTGTCCCGCTCTGCCCTCACCTCTCACCAGCCTTCCCCTCACACCGCCTCAGGCCCTCTGCCACCCGCTCCTGGAGCCCCTGCCTTCTCCCCACCGAGCCTGTGTCACCCAGTTCACGGGGTCAGTCACTGCCGATTCTGTCCTGAGATGCTGTGTTCTTTGGGGCAGGGACCCCTGTCCCTCACCATTGCTTTCCAGCCTTTCTCGGCATACAGCAGAGACTCAGGAAATATTTATAGAATGAATGAAAGCTTTAATCCATCCTTTTTGTGCCTAGTTGTCATAGTTAAGCTTCTCCCTTATGCCATCCTTGCTTTCAAAAGGAATGACTCTGCAGCATGCCAGAAATTGAAATGTTTATCTTTGTCTTAATCCTCTAGAAGAGAAAAGTATCCAATTTCCCTGTGGGATAATAAAAATCATAGATGACACTTTCTGAATGTTTATTGTGTGCTGGGTAGCGTCCTATCACTTTGTACAGATTAATTTATTTCATTCTCACCACAACCCTAGGAGGTAAATGCTATTATCATCACCATTTTACAAATAAAGAAACCGAGGCACAGAATTTAAGTCTACTTGCTTATAAATTTTGCTTTTCTTATCATGAAAAAGGAAAAGAGTGCTGAATGACAATGCCAAAAATTTTCTTCTATTTGTTTTTAAACAAACTTCAATCTAGACTTAATAAAAATCAAGTCCAAAAAAAAGAAGCAAAAAGAGAAATTCATCCCTGAGGAGCCTAGCATAGTGCCTAAGTGTATCATTGCGAAACAATCTGTTAAGGAGTTTCTAAAATCCACATGGATGTGGATCTAGAAAGCACAAAAATCTGTGTCCACCAGGTGGCACTAGTGCCTCTGGATGAGGGGAGTGGGGGGAACACTTCCGATTGCGCTGTCAGCACCCTTGGCAAAAAGATCCCAGTACTGGCCGTCAGGTTCCCAGGCCCATAGCTTTGTATCCAGGGCGAGTTGACGAGCTGTCAGACACCCACCAGTGCACTCGGCCAATTCTGCTAAAAGAGGAAGAAAGTTCTCAGGCGCATAGTCACTGTGGTGTAGTGATAGATGTAGAGTTTCAAATCCAAGTTCAAAGGCGACTTTCTTGAAATCCCAGCCCTACCGGTTACTAGTTGTATCACCGTGAGCAAGTTACTTAACCTGTCTGTGTTCTAGGATCTTTATCCGTGAAATGGGCACAATCCTTGTACCACCTCATTGTGCAACACCTGGTGTAACAGTGCGCTGCTCACAGAGGGTCCTAGTAAATGTTCTATGAAATTGAACTAATAACATGACCTTTCAGTAGCTGGGCACTCAAATGTAGTCAAAATTTTACTCAGCTCAAATTATACTGTACCATCAAGGAGACAAACCTGAGTTTCCGTTTTAAATGCTAGTGTCAAGCTGTGACTATTTACTACATGGAAGATGGTCATTAGAACAAGAAGTATGGATTTAGCATCCCCAGTGAGCTAGTCACTTCTCTGGGTGCTGCTGCTGCAAAGATGAACAAGGCAGGTACCGCCCCCACCCTCACAAAATTTATAATCTAGTAGGGAAGAGAAACGTAAAATAAATAATGATATGAAAGCAAGCAATTACAAATGTGCAAAGTACCAAGTCCTATAGGAATGGAAAACAGATGGAACTAACCTAGTCCAGGGAGCCAGGGCAGGCTTCAAAAAGGAAGTGATGGCAAGAGGTAAGCGGGTAATTAGGCAAAAGGAGGGTGGATAAGCATTCCAGGCAAAAGAAATGGCATTTACATAGGCCCCTAAGTGGGAAGGACCTGCTTAATTCCAACCACTGGGAAAAGTCCAGTGGAGCTGAAGGGGAGAAAGTGGGACAGAGAGGCTGGAAGCTGGAGAGGTCGCCTACTGGGCAACAAGAAGTAGTCTGAAAGGATTTTGAGTAGAAAAGTCACATGAAAAATGTGCATTTCTGAAGGGTCACTATGACTGAAAGGAGGAGGCAGGGGCTGGGCTGAGGGGGTAAGGCTGCACTGGGAGAAACCAGCGCAAAAACTTGTATTATTTCAGCCTGAGCCAGTGTGGCAGGAAGTGAGTGGCTCTGAGAGACACTTGAGACATGGATTTGCTGATTAATACGTGAGAGGGAGGAGTCAGGTTTCCAGCTTAAGCAAGAGGAGGGATGGTATTGCCATTTCCCAAGGCAGAGGATGTTGGAGACAGCAGTTTGGGAGGAAAGTTTGTGTGTTCATTTCAGGATACGTTGAGTTCTGGGCATTTAACAAATATTCCAGAAGAGCTGTTAAGAAAGCACTTATAGGTGTGGAGCTCAAAAGAAAGACTGTGGTTGTTCGTACAGATTTAGGTGTTAATCAGCATACAGATATGAATGGAAGCTACGATGAGACCCTCCAATAAAGAAGAAAGTGAAGTGTGTCCTGGGACAGAACTCTAGGGAATGCCACCATTTTCTAAATGGGTAGAGATTAGGAATTAACAATCTGTGATGAAAACAGAGAAGGAGCGGTCAGAGGTGTAGGAGGAAAACCAGAAGGCCGGGTTCCCCTCCCCCGAAATGACTGAGAAAAAGGAAGCGGTCAGTAGTATGGAAAGCTACTGTGAAGTCAGGCAAGATGAGGCTAAATGCGTTCTTTGGATTTGGGGACTAAGAGGTCACTGGTGACCTTGGTGGGATCAGTTTCTATGGCACGCTGAGGGTAAAAGCCAGACTACAGGGAGTTGAAAAGTTCAGTGTGGATTAAAGAAATGATGATAATATATGCTAAAAACATTTTCTAGAAGTTTGGTGGGAAGGTGAGTTAGATGGAGGGCTCTTTTCAAATGAGAGAAACAAGAGCAATTTTCCATGCTGATGCAGCAAGGCCAGGAGAGAGAGAAGTTGAAAATACAGGCAAGAGAAAGATTCTCAAGAAGGCGGCTGGGGACAGGATCCAGAACACAGGAGGAGGGACAGCTTCCCACGAAAAGGACAGGATGAGGCACACTCAGGAATGCAGATTTGGTAACAGGAAGTTGGTGTGGTTCCTATGTAAATGCTTGCGAACATCTCTTAAAGACAGCCGGTGTCATCTGCTGAGAGTGAGGGCGTGATGGCCTCAGAGGCGTGAGCACAGGGGAGTTGTGAAGCAGTCAAAGTACAAGCCATGCAAGATGAGGACCCAATTGAGGTTGGTGACTCTTCACTTAGAGTGATGCAAATAGGAGAAGGTACGTGATTTTCTGCAGCAACGTTCACGGCCCAGAGGTTACACTCAGAGGGTGAACTCTTGTATTCATTCACTCAAATTTTTGTTGTGCATCTGCTCTGCGCCAGACTCTCTGCTGTGCACTGGGTTCTGCTGGGTAGATGTCATACAAGAAAAACTAGGACAAGGTAACTTTGGATATTAGCGAGAGAGTGATTTAAATGGCGGACCACTGAATCTTAGCTACGTAAGGGAGGAAAGACTTCTCCTCTAGCCTCTTAGGTTCTGTGGCTGGGCCTGAGAATTAAACCGACAAAAGACAGATTAATGGGAGAAGAGCATACGTTTTATTGGGTGTTAATATTTCCACGTGACAGGGGAGCCGTCCTAGAAAAGAAATGAGAACCAGAGAGCAGATAGGCATGAGAGCTTATATACCATTTCAACAAAGAACAATACATTGTGGAGACGTGACAACGAAAAAAGGGTTTCAGGCTAGGGACAGTAAATTGTGGGAAAGTGACTAGAAACTAATGAAAGATAAGGGCTATTTTAGTAGTCTGTATGTACAGATTCATCTCATCTCCAGTGATAAGAATGTTCTCACTGGTCCAGAAAGGGCATCTTTCTCACGGGAAATTTATGTCCTGCTTTTAGGAGAAAGCAGGCAGTCTGAGAGCCCTCCCCACGTCTGCTGCCTTCAGCTCAGAATAATCAATACGCCAAAGTGGCATCTTTTGGGGTGGCAGGTTCTGATTCCCTTCAGCTAGATAGAAGGAAAGTGAAAGGAAGACAGAACTAACGAATGTGTAGACAGTAAGCAAGAAAGCCTTAGGAGGTCTCAATGAAATGAAAGAATAGGTGTCCTGGGGTATTTGCTAAGACCATGGCCAGAGCCTAAGATTCCTGAGTTACTGATGTGAACTATTGATGTGGCTCTAAGAATTGGTGGCTGAGGTGAAGGACAGATGATGTCAGCCCAGCAACCTGAGTGATCTTTTTTAAAATGCATATTTGAACATGTCACACTTACACATAAAGCCTTTGGGTTGTTCTTAGTAAGAAGACAAGAAATTCTTATCATGGTTTCTGAGGCCCTGCTCACTCCTTCCAGCTTCACCTCATGATGTCTCTTCCCAGCCACTCTGGTCTTCAACCTCAGGGCCTTTGAAAATGCTGTTTCTTTGATCAGCAGTGCTACGCCCTCACCCAGCCCTCAAAAGCTCTATCAGGTTAACCCCTACTCAACCTTCACTATTTAGTGTCAACTTAAAGTCACTGCCTCAGAAAGAGCATCCTTTGCCTTCAAACTCATTCCATGAACTTTTCTTTCACAGCAATTATTACAAGGTCTCATACATTTGTGTGATCTTTAAAAAATTATTTTTATGTCTCCCCCACAAATGATACTCCCCATGGGAGTAACAACCATGCATGCTTTGCTACTTGTTGCATTCCAACAACGAGCATTGTGCCTGGTACATATCAGGTGCTTAATAAGTATTTGTTAAGTGAGTGGATAAATAAAGAGGTGAAGTGGGTTGCCCAAAGTCACTGACCGGAATTGCTAAGAATAACAATACTATAATTTATAACATGTGTTCATTAAATTTTATACCTTTCATACATTTGCCTATGCGTCACAATGGGTGAATGACACCAACAGACACGGCTGATGGTGAAGAATACCAAAACTTGAGGAGACAGTGATATAAAACAGGAGGTAACCCAGCATGGAAGTCTGATACCCAGAAGTCTTCCCTGGAGTTTCCTGTGCAGAATGAGGGTTGTGACGGGGCAAGATGATCCCTTTTCCATAATTACAGGAAGATTTGCTCTATTCTGGTCTCCTCCTGCCTGACTATTGTGGAAATTCTAGCTACCTACGTGCCTGCCCACCAGGAGCAAGTGCATGTGCAAAACGGCCCGTGCGCATCCCTGAGCATTGACTGCCAGCCTGCGTGCTGAGAAGGTCAGTTTCGCAGGAGCATTCCCAGCAGGCCCCAGGCCTGTCTCAGGTCTAGACCTGCCCATCTCTTCCCTTGCTATCTTGAGCCTTCATTTAAACAATTCGCAGCAAGATACTTTGACCTATTACCTGAGGATTTTGGTCATATATTTTTCTTGTAACCCCCAGCCCTTCTTCCATTTTGCAGCCAGACCACAGGCCATCCACTGGCTCAGAGAAAAAAGAAGTGTTTTCTTGACTTGAGTTCAAATACATAAACCGAACAGGGAGCGAGGTGTTCCCAGGTGAAGTAAATGGGTTGGAGAGGATCCACAAGGACGCAGAAAGATTTTCCGCCCCAAAGGATCATTTGATGGGTCAAGAGTGATAAGTTTTTCTGAATGTCAGAGGGGGAATAAAGTACATGAAATGCCAGTCTGTTCCTAAAAAAAAGGCAGCTCCCTGCCCCCCACCGTTGGATGGGAGACGACAGAAATCCCAGGGAAGTAAGGTAACCGCCTGAATTGCAGGGAGAGCTTGAGGAAGCTTCAAGACGTCAGAATAGAAATGGCCGTGGAGTTTGTCTCACTTCGTGGGCCTGAGGCTGCCTCACAGGGCGCCGCTAGACCGACTTGCTGTGGCTCTGTGGAATGATCCCAGTACGCTCAGCAGGAGCACAGAACCGCTGGAGGCCCTTGGACAGCCCCCCAGGCCACAGCCCCTGACATGCAGGGCCTCAGGAGCAGCCTAGGTAGCAAGGACAATCATGGACCTTAACGGGCCCTTTGGATGGGACCAAAGTCTGTCCAAGCAGCCGTCTGCATAGCCCACTCTCCCGGGGCCCGATGAGACAACAGCGCTCAGTGGGCGGCAGCTTGGCATCTGCCTAGTCCTTATTCCCTGTCCTGCCTCCCATCATCTTGGCCTCTCCAACGTAGGGCTGATACCCCGGACAAGGAGAGAGGGGGCCTTCAAATTGTCTACGAATATGTTTCTGTCACTTAGGAGAGTTTGAACCTGCTGTCAATTGTAGACACTTACTATTTTCTATATTAAAGAAATATACCTTTTTTATTACTGAGAAATAATACATTTCTTGCAAATTTGAGTTTGTGAGCAGAGATGCCTATTTCACACACACGTATTGCTAGTTATTTTTTCCTGTAGTAATGGCTGGCATCCACGGCTGGACACAAGAGGTTCAAGGCTGGAAGGTAGCCCCTTCTAGCCCTTTCTTCTTCCCACTCGGCACCTTCCACACAACAGACCCCAATGTTGACAGAAAACCTATGGAACAGGATGCACATAGTTGTTTCCTTTACACAGTCTTTGCCAGCATATCGGTTCAAGAGTCTCTCAGCTCTGACTTCATTTGTAAGTTGGGTGGGTTCCCCCAAGAATTCATTTTTCAGAGTAAGAGAGAACAAATATTTGTCAAGCACCCTCCACACGCAAGGCCTTACTTCTGCCTCTGCCCGGGGATGCAGTCCCGTCATTAAGGAGCTTGTCACTGGAGACGTAGATGAGATGTAGCCGAATGAACTGAACGTGCAGTGACTTTAGGACAATACCTAGGAGGGGTTGTTGCCTGTTATTTTAAGTAAACATTTAATCTGATTGCACAAGTGACAAATGTTTATTTGAGAAACTTGCAAAATTTAGAAGTAAACAGATTGCATCCTTAAACTCAGAACCTGTAAAAATTAGAGATATTCTGTGTTAACGTTTTGGTATGTGTCACTACTAACGCATTGTAAAACTGTATCATGATCCATTGGAGATTGTTATTTAAAGAAATCTATGATATACTAGGGTATGTGTGTGAGAGAGAGATTTTTGCTTTCTCCTGTAAAGGAGGATGGTGGTACTTGAGCATTTCAGTGACTAGATGTATTCAGTGACCAAATATAGTCCATTGATGTAGTAAATTTGAAAATGTACTGTACATTAGAAAAAGTTGAAAATTAGGTTTCTGGTAGCTGAGTGGGATAGGAAGCAAATAAAACATATACCTGAATCTAATCCATGACGCATCCATGAAAACAGCTCTGTTGATGAACTCAAATGTCCTGTCCTCTCCGAAGCTCTCCCATCATCCCTCCTGCAGAGTTAGCAAGCTAGTCCCTCCGTGCTCCCAAATATTTGTACTCTCTATATTTAATAATATATTCATTATTTTAATAAAAATAATACAGACTATTATTTCTACATTATATTTTATGGAGGCAGGATAATGTTGTGGTTAAGAACATAGATTTTGGATTTAAACAGCCCAAGTTTAAATTCCAGCCTTACCGTTTGCTAGCTATGTGACCTTGGACAAGCTATTTAACTTCTCTGAACCTCGTCAGTAAAATGAGAATAATAGCACCTACTTCAAAGAGTTGTGAGAGACAAGGAGGACAATATTGCAACGTGCTGACCCATCCCAACACACAGGCGAGAAATAATAGGTGTAATTATTTTTATTACAGAACTTGCCGTGTTGCATTGCAATTACTGGTTTAGGAATGCTCTCCTCGCTGGACTGTGAACGCCTAGACAGCAGGCCCCACGCCCTGACCTCGCTCGCCCAGCTTCTCTCCCTCCTGGCAAAGTAGCTCATAAACAGTAAGCAATCCATATGTATTGGCTGGAAGACAAAATAGCTTTGGAAAGTGCCAGACCAAATGCTTTTTTCCCAGGAGTTCTGTATCCTGACTGAGATTTTTAGGACAAACTCTAACTGCCAACCATTAACTCTTATAATCAGTAGTTCACAAGGTCATATCGACTTTTAACAGAAGCCAACATTTCATGAGCACTTATTATGTGGCGAATTTTGTTCTAACGCTTTATACATTGTATTTAAACCACTCTGTAAGGTGCATATTGGATCTCCTTTAGCAGATGAGGAGACTGAAGCCCAGAGAGGTGCTGTGGACCCTGTGACCCCTGAGATTTTGTTAGGGTCCCCAGGGAAGTTCTAGTTCTTTTACCTTCCACTGGAGTACCAACGCAGGAGGTGAGGAAAAGATATATATCTTTCCTTCTCTTTAGTCAAATGTTTTATTTATTTTACAGTCTCTTTTTCTCTCCTGGAAAAACAAACAAAAGAAATTCTTGCTTCCTTCATGATTTTACCCCTGCTGAGGTCCAGGGCAGGATTTCTCCTCTGCAGAGCCCTGCTCAAGGATGCGAAAGAAGGTTAGAGGACTCCACTGAGAGTCCCGAGCAGTAATTATTTTTTTAAGAGGGGTTTGAAATAGACTTTAAATGCATTAAAAGAATAACAACAATTCATATCCCATCTGTGTGTCTAAAAACAATCGACTCACCTGTGAAACCAGAAAACCATGGATAAACTAAATACAACTGAGAGCTGAGGGCATGAAAAATTTTTTTTTTCATGATTTTTTCTAACAGTTTTATTGAGATATAATTTACATACCATACAATTTACCCATTTAAACCAAACCATTCAATGGTTTTTAGTATACTCACAGAGGTGTGCTATCATCACAATTTTTTTAATTTATTTTTTTATTAAGGTTATAAAAGTTAACATCCTTGTGAAATTACAGTTGTACATTATTATTAGTCATGTTGTAGTTATACCACTTCACCCCTAGTGCCCTCCCCCCACCCCCCTTTCCCCTGGCAATCACCAATCAGTTCTCTTTGTCCATATATTAACTACCACCTATAAGTGGAGTCATACCGAGTTCGTCTTTCTCTGTCTGGCTTATTTCACTCAACATAATACTCTCAAGGTCTATCCATGTTGTTGTGAATGGGACAACTTTGTCCTTTTTTATGGCTGAGTAGTATTCCATTGTATATATATACCACAACTTCTTTATCCAATCATCAGTTGCTGGGCACTTAGGTTGGTTCCATGATTTGGCTATTGTGAATAATGCTGTAATGAAGATAGGGGTGCATAGAGCTTCTGAAATTGCTGATTTCAGGTTCTTAGGATATATACCCAGTAGTGGGATGGCTGGGTCATAAGGTATTTCTATTCTTAACTTTTTGAGGAATCTCCATACTGTTTTCCATAGTGGCTGCACCAGTTTGCATTCCCACCAACAGTGTATGAGGGTTCCCTTTTCTCCACAGCCTCTCCAACATTTGTCACTCTTGGTTTTGGATATTTTTGCCATTCTAACAGGTGTAAGGTTATATCTTAGTGTAGTTTTTTTTTTTTTTTATTAATGTTATGATAGATTACAACCTTGTGAGACTTCAGTTGTACATTTTTGTTAGTCATGTTGTGGGTACACCACTTCCCCCTTTGTGCCCTCCCCCCACCCCCCCCCTTTTCCCTGGTAACCACGATCAGATCTCCTTATCAATATACTAACTTCCACCTATGAGTGGAGTCATATAGAGTTCGTCTTTCTCTGACTGGCTTATTTCGCTTAACATAATACCCTCGAGGTCCATCCACGTTGCTGTGACTGGGCCAATTTTGTCTTTTTTTATGGCTGAGTAGTATTCCATTGTGTATATATACCACATCTTCTTTATCCAATCATCAGTTTCTGGGCATGTAGGTTGGTTCCACGTCTTGGCTATTGTAAATAATGCAGCGATGAACATAGGGGTGCAACGGACTCTTGAGATTTCTGATTTCAGGTTCTTAGGATAGATACCAAGTAATGGGATGGCTGGGTCATAGGGTATTTCTATTTTTAACTTTTTGAGAACTCTCCATACTGTTTTCCATAGTGGCTGTACCAGTTTGCATTCCCACCAACAGTGTATGAGGGTTCCCTTTTCTCCACAGCCTCTCCAACATTTGTCACTCTTGGTTTTGGATATTTTTGCCATTCTAACAGGTGTAAGGTTATATCTTAGTGTAGTTTTTTTTTTTTTTTATTAATGTTATGATAGATTACAACCTTGTGAGACTTCAGTTGTACATTTTTGTTAGTCATGTTGTGGGTACACCACTTCCCCCTTTGTGCCCTCCCCCCACCCCCCCCCTTTTCCCTGGTAACCACGATCAGATCTCCTTATCAATATACTAACTTCCACCTATGAGTGGAGTCATATAGAGTTCGTCTTTCTCTGACTGGCTTATTTCGCTTAACATAATACCCTCGAGGTCCATCCACGTTGCTGTGACTGGGCCAATTTTGTCTTTTTTTATGGCTGAGTAGTATTCCATTGTGTATATATACCACATCTTCTTTATCCAATCATCAGTTTCTGGGCATGTAGGTTGGTTCCACGTCTTGGCTATTGTAAATAATGCAGCGATGAACATAGGGGTGCAACGGACTCTTGAGATTTCTGATTTCAGGTTCTTAGGATAGATACCAAGTAATGGGATGGCTGGGTCATAGGGTATTTCTATTTTTAACTTTTTGAGAACTCTCCATACTGTTTTCCATAGTGGCTGTACCAGTTTGCATTCCCACCAACAGTGTATGAGGGTTCCTTTTTCTCCACAACCTCTCCAACATTTGTCGCTCTTGGTTTTGGATGTTTTTGCCAATCTAACGGGTGTAAGGTGATATCTTAGTGTAGTTTTGATTTGCATTTCCCTGATGATTAGCGATGATGAACATCTTTTCATGTGTCTATTGGCCATATTCATATCTTCTTTTGAGAAATGTCTGTTCATGTCCTCTGCCCATTTTTTGATCGGGTTGTTTGCTTTTTTGTTGTTAAGCAGTGTGAGTTCTTTGTATATTATGGAGATTAACCCTTTGTCGGATAAGTGGCTTGTAAATATTTTTTCCCAATTAGTGAGCTGTTTTTTTGTTTCAATCCTGTTTTCCCTTGCCTTGAAGAAGCTCTTTAGTCTGATGAAGTCCCATTTGTCTATTCTTTCTATTGTTTCCCTCAACTGAGGAGTTATAGTGTCCGAAAAGATTCTTTTGAAACTGATGTCAAAGAGTGTACTGCCTATATTCTCTTCCAAAAGACTTATTGTCTCAGGCCTAATCTTTAGGTCTTTGATCCATTTTGAGTTTATTTTAGTAAATGGTGAAAAAGAATGGTTGATTTTCATTCTTTTACATGTGGCTATCCAGTTTTCCTAGCACCATTTGTTGAAGAGACTTTCTTTCCTCCATTGTAGGCCCTCAGCTCCTTTGTCAAAGATTAGCTGTCCATAGATGTGTGGTTTTATTTCTGGGCTTTCAATTCTGTTCCATTGATCTGTGCATCTGTTTTTGTACCAGTACCATGCTGTTTTGATTACTGTGGCTTTGTAGTATGTTTTGAAGTCAGGGATTGTGGTGCCTCCAGCTTTGTTCTTCTTTCTCAGGATTGCTTTAGCAATTCGGGGTCTTTTGTTGCCCCATATGAACTTTTGGATTCTTTGTTCGATTTCTGTAAAGAATGACATTGGAATTCTGATTGGGATAGCGTTGAATCTGTAGATTGCTTTAGGTAGCATGGACATTTTAACTATGTTTATTCTTCCAATCCATGTGCATGGAATGTCTTTCCATCTCTTTATGTCGTTGTCGATTTCTTTCAAGAAGGTCTTGTAGTTTTCGTTGTATAGATCTTTCACTTCCTTGGTTAAATTTATCCCAAGGTATTTTATTCTTTAAAATCATGATCGTGATCGTGAATGGGATTGAGTTCTTGAGATCTTTTTCTGTTAGTTCATTGTTAGCATATAGAAATGCTACTGATTTATGTATGTTGATTTTATACCCTGCAACTTTGCTGTAGTTGTTGATTGTTTCTAATAGTTTTTGTATGGATTCTTTGGGGTTTTCTATATATAAGATCATGTCGTCTGCCAACAGTGAGAGTTTTACTTCTTCGTTGCCTATTTGGATTCCTTTTATTTCTTTTTCTTGCCTAATAGCTCTGGCCAACACCTCCAGTACTATGTTGAATAGGAGTGGTGAAAGTGGGCACCCTTGTCTTGTTCCTGTCCTGAGAGGAATGGGTTTCAGTTTTTGTCCATTGAGTATGATGTTGGCTGTGGGTTTGTCATATATGGCCTTTATTATGTTAAAGTACTTTCCTTCTATACCTATTTTATTGAGGGTTTTTATCATAAATGGATGTTTGATCTAGTCGAATGCTTTCTCTGCATCTATTGAGATGATCATGTGGTTTTTCTTTCTCATATTGTTAATGTAGTGAATCACGTTGAATGACTTGCGGATGTTGAACCATACCTGTGTCCCTGGTATAAATCCCACTTGATCATGGTGTATAATCTTTTTGATATATTCCTGTATTTGGTTTGCCAAAATTTTGTTGAGGATTTTTGCATCTATGTTCATCAGTGATATTGGCCTGTAGTTTTCCTTCTTTGTGTTGTCCTTGTCAGGTTTGGGGATCAGGGTGATTTTGGCTTCATAGAATGTATTAGGGAGTGCTCCATCTTCCTCTATTTTCTGGAACAGTTTGCGAAGGATAGGTATTAAATCTTCTTTGAATGTTTGGTAGAATTCTCCAGAGAAGCTGTCTGGTCCTGGACTCTTATTTTTGGGGAGGTTTTTGATTACTGTTTCTATTTCTTTACTTGTGATTGTTCTATTCAGATTCTCTATTTCTTCCTGATTCAGTTTGGGTAGGTTGTATGAGTCTAGGAATTTATCCATTTCTTCTAGGTTGTTCAATTTGTTGGCATATAGTTTTTCATAGTATTCTCTTATGATCCTTTGTATTTCTTCGGTATCTGTTGTGATTTCTCCTCTCTCGTTTCTAATTTCATTTATTTGAGACTTCTCTCCTTTTTTTTTAGTGAGTCTGGCTAAGGGTTTGTTGATTTTGTTAATTTTTTCGAAGAACCAACTCTTTGTTTCATTGATCCTTTCTACTGTCTTTTTTGTTTCAATATCATTTATGTCTGCTCTAATTCTTATTATTTCCCTCCTTCTACTGACTTTGGGCTTTATTTGTTCTTCTTTTTCTAATTCCATTAGGTGTCGTTTGAGGTTGTTTATGTAAGATTTTTCTTGCTTATTGAGGTGAGCCTGTATTGCAATGAATTTTCCTCTTAGGACTGCCTTTGCTGCATCCCAAATAATTTGGTACGGTGTGTTTTCATTTTCATTAGTCTCCTGATAATATTTGATTTCTTCTTTAATTTCTTCAATAATCCATTGTTTGTTCAGTAGCATGTTGTTTAGTCTCCACATTTTTGGCCCTTTTCAGCTTTATTCTTGTAGTTGATTTCTAGTTTCATAGCATTGTGATCAGAAAAGATGCTTGATATTATTTCAACCCTCTTGAACTTATTAATGCTTGCTTTGTTTCCCAAGATATGGTCTATCCTTGAGAATGTTCCATGCATCCTTGAGAAGAATGTGTAACCTGCTGTTTTTGGATGAAGTGTCATATATATATCTATTAGGTCCATCTGATCTAATTTTTCATTTAATTCTATAATTTCCTTGTTGATTTTCTGTCTGGATGATCTGTCCATTGGTGTTAATGGGGTGTTGAGGTCCCCTACTATTATTGTATTACTGTTGATGTCTCCTTTTAATTTTGTTAAGAGTTTCTTCATGAATTTTGGTGCTCCTGTGTTAGGTGCGTATATATTTATGACTGTTATGTCATCTTGGTGGAGTGTCCCTTTTATCATTATATACTGCCCCTCTTTGTCTTTTGTTACCTGTTTTGCTTTGAAGTCTACTTTGTCTGATATAAGTATGCAACACATGCTTTCTTTTGTTCATTATTGGCTTGGAGTATTGTCTTCCACCCCTTCACTCTGAGTCTGTGTTTGTCTTTGGGGCTGAGGTGTGTTTCCTGGAGGCAGCATATTGTTGGATCTTGTTGTTTGATCCATTGTGCCACTCTGTGCCTTTTGATTGGAGAGTTCAATCCATTCATATTTAGTGTGATTATTGAAATGTGGGGGCCTACTGTTGCAATTTTATCACTTGCTTTCCGGTTCTTTTGCATTTTGTCCTGATGGAGAGCTGTTACTTTGTATTATTCCTTCTGCTTATCTCCTTTGTTCTGGATTTTGTAACCCCTTTCCTTTTTTTGATTTTTCAGGAATGAGGTTCTTCCTGAGCAATTCTTGAAGAGGAGGTTTTGTGGTGATGAACTCCCTTAACTTTTGTTTATCTGGGAAAGTTTTTATTTCTCCATTGTATTTGAAGGATATTTTTGCTGGGCAGAGTATTCTTGACTGCAAGTTTTTATCCTTCAGAGTTTTGAATATTTCATTCCAATCTCTTCTCGCCTGTAAGGTCTCTCCCGAGAAATCTGCTGATAGCCTTATGGGGTTTCCTTTGTAAGTTATTTTCTTCTGCCTGGCTGCCCTCAGTATTTTCTCTTTGTCATTGACTTTTGCTAGTTTCACTACTATGTGTCTTGGGGTTGGTCTTCTTGCGTTAATAAAGCTTGGAGATCTATTGGCTTCTGCGACATGAAGTTCCATCTCTCTTCCCAAGTTTGGAAATTTCTCGGCTATTATTTCTTTGAACAGGCCTTCTGCCCCCTTCTCCTTCTCTTCTCCCTCTGGTATACCTATAATCCTTATGTTGCATCTCCTAATTGAGCAGGATAATTCTCTGAGAGTTTCTTCATTTATTTTTAGTCTTAATTCTCTCTCCTTCTCTGTCTGCAGCATTTCTATATTCCTATCCTCCAAACTGCTAATTCTGTTCTCCATATTATCAACCCTATTGTTCAGAGAGTCCAGATTTTTCTTAATCTCCTCCATTGTGTTCTTCATTTCCAGTATTTCTAATTGGTTCTTCTTTATGGTGTCAAGCTCTTTTGTGACATAGCTCCTGAACTCGTTGAGTTGTCTATCTGAATTCTCTTTTAGGACGTTGAGTGTTTTCATAATGGCAGTTTTGAAATCATCGTCATTTAGGTTGTAGATTTCATTGTCTTTCGGATTGTTTTCTGGATGCTTATCATTTTCCTTCTGTTCTGGAGATTTAATGTATTTTTTCATACTGCTTGACGGTTTGGGTTTGTGCCTCCACATAGAGATAGAGTTTAGTCGCTGCTTCCACTTGTTGCGACTGGTGTGTGTGTGTGGGGGGGCAGCTGTTTAGACTGCCCCAACCAGGAACCCTGTCAGCTGTTACTGACTGGGTCTGGACCCCTCCTTGTAGTCACAGTGGTCCTGTGGGGTCCCTTGTCGGTTGTGGGGGCAATCACAAGGGGGCCTCAGGCTGCTGGTGCCTACTGCTGCAGCCCACCTAGACGTGCTCCCTCCTTGTGGTCTGCAGCAGTGTTGTCGGCTTTCCCAGCAGCCAGGAGCAGGATCACCTATAATCTCCAATTTGTCCCTAACAGAGCCCACCAGATCACACTTGTCCACTATAAGTTCCAGCAGAGCTGTGGGTATCTTCTGCAGTCTGTCTTTAGCTCACTTAGCTGTGCTGCTTTCGCCCCAGGGCCTTCCCGCCTTGTGATTGACAGTTAGGACCTCTCCACTAGTGTGCAGAGGCTTTCACTGAGGCTGCTGTAAGAACCTGGAGTTCCCCCATGGGCTACGTAGTCCTTTCACCAGAGCTCTACTCTGCCCCACTTTACTCTCATGGGATCTCTGGGAGCCCCTTGCCTCGTCTGGGACACGGCCAGAGTCTGTAGGCCTGGTGGTGGCTTGTAAGCTGCTGCCTTGTGGGGAATTCTGCTCTAGGGAGCTTCCTGGTGTTCTGAATGCTGTGCGGGGCCTCCCTGCCAATGGCAAGCAGCGGCCCTCCCTGCTGGGGGGGTGTGGGACCCTGGAGCAACCCCCTGGGCCGCAGAGCAGGGTGTTGGAGCTCCACACAGTCCCCAGGCGTGTCCATGGGAAGTCCGGGCACCCCCTGTATCAACCGTGTGCAGGAAACCGTGAGCCCAGCAGCAGCTTGCAGCCTGGAGCCGCCCCGGGAGATCCGCCCCCTGGGAGCTTTCCTTTTTCCTGGATTCTGGGCGTGGCTTCTCTGCTAATGGTGAGCAGAGGCTTTCCCTGACGGGAAGATGCAGGACCCCAGAGCCTTCCCCCGCATCGCAGAGCCAGGCGCTGGAGCTCCAAGCGTGTCCCCAAGCACGTCTACGGGAAGTCCAGGCACCCCCTGCACCGAGCTCTGTGCCGGGGACTGTGAGCCCAGCAGCAGCTTGTAGTCTGGAGCCGCCCCAGGGGATCTGCCCACCGGGAGCCTCCCTTTTTCCTGGCTTCTGGGTGTGGCCTCCCTGCTAATGGCAAGCAGAGGCTTTCCCTGCCAGTGGGTGCGGGGCCCTGAGGATTTCCCCCTGGGCCTAGATGCGATCACGGGGGGCTTGGGTAGTGGTGTTGTCACCTGTTTCCACCATCGCTCCGCTGGTGAGTGCACACTCCTGTCCTTCGTGTCTGGAGATGCTATGGTGGAGTCCGTTGGAAGAGAGCCTTCTGCAGGAACAAGGCTGTCCGGGGGTCGGGGGTCGGAGAGCTTTTACCTATTTCCACCTCCTCCGGGGGGGGGGGGGGGGAGGGGGGGGAATCTGTCCGCGTTCCGATGTGTAGTAGCACGAGACTTTTAGACGTCTTGAGATGCTATCTGGATATCCTTTGTTAATCGGTGAATGTCCAATTAGTTGTAGATTTGAAGAGGGAGAGACAAAGAAGACCTCTCACTCCGCCATCTTGGTCCCGCCCCCCTCATGAAAAATTTTTTTTAAAAAGCAACTTACTCTCAAACAGAATTTTTTTTCAATTGAGGTCACAATGGTTTATAACACTGTGTAATTTCAGGTATACATTATTATCTATTGGTACTTGTATAGCCTGCATCCTGCTTACCATAAATAGTCTGGTTTTTATGAATCGCCATACATATGTGCCCCTTTACCCCTTCGCCCACCCCCACCCCCTTCCCCTCTGATAATCACTAATCCATTCTCTTTGTCCACCTGTTCAAAGAGAATATTTTATCCCATATGATCCGAGCTGTTATGTTAACGAACTTTATCAGCTGTTGGTTCATGCGGCCTCCTGAGTGAAAGATATGTTTTAAAAATGAGAAAAACCTTGGAATGATTTTACTTCAAGGAAGCCGATTGGAATCTTTCCAGATTCCACATTTGTTCCTATTGACCAGAAGTCTTCTGACTTGGGAAAATATTTTTATTTCCCTCCTCCCTTTCTACACGTCCTATGAAGACCTGTATTCGGATGGGAAACATTTTCTGAGTCCCAGGGGAGTCCTCCACTTGCTCGAAAGAGGCAGCGGGACTGAGCGCTGGCAGCGGCCCCTGCAGAGAGGAATATGCCTCCCAACAATGTTTCTGAACATTCTATGCACACTTTCTTCATTCATAGTAACAGTTACCATATGATAGATAAAAGGTGGTTCTAGAGAGCATTATATTATTTTTCTTTCACATACATCATAAAAGATGCAAAAAAGGTCATTTTTAAGAGAAATGCATGGTGCCTAGGATATTTATTTCTTAAAAACTTTCTTTTACTTTACTTCCAGAATTAGGTACAGAAATAGCAGAAGCCTCTACATTAGATTGAGATCAATTGTTATTATTCTCTAAGGAAATAAATAAACATAAAGGAAGAGGGGAAAAAAGGCCAGGCCCTGAAATACGAATTTTGCCTTATTTTTTGCTAACATCCCCGTAAGATTAATAGCCTAAAACACATAAATTGGAAAACGAATTCCATCAAGAGAAACTACTGTCTGATGTGCTAATAAGAATTCACATGTGAAATAGGTAGTGAATTTTTAAACCAATTTAATCATAAAGGTAGGTGGTGCCTGCTCAGCAGTACTGTCTGTAGTGAAACAGGGAGCTCTTCCCTGGGACAATATTTTGAAAAATACTGTTGTTGTGGAAGTTTGTCCTGGAATTGAGGATGGGACTGCTTCCGGCTTCAAGTCTTGGAGAGAGATAATATCGAATGGATGAAATGAGAAGTGCAGTGTAATGCTTCCATTCAAGGTACACAGTAGGGGCTCATTAAATGCTTGCTCAATAAATGATGAGTAAATGTTGGAGATTGCTACTGGTTGTTTGGGGTCATAAGGCTTGTTATTTGGGACACTCCAGAAGCAATGAGTCTTATTTAATTCCGCAAAGTGTGAGTTTATTTCTTCCTTCCTTCATCCATCTCTTGATGGCTGCAAGGTGTCAGGGTCCATCCTTGGGGCTGGGAATACAACTATGAACATCACAGACATTGCTTTCATAGAGGTGACGTCCTAAAATATGGAGAGCAAAACAAATGAAAACCCTGTAAATCAGTCAGTAACCTCAGGTAGCACAAGTCTTCATGGCTTTGGCTGGTCCTGTCTGCATCGAGGTCAGGACGTGCCCGGTATGAGAAGCAACAAAGAGGGCCTCTCTTGGCAGCTCCTGTCCCTGTCCCCTGTCACCTGTCCTCTGTCCAAGGGGCTGATTGGCTCAGCTCTCATCATCTGAAGCTCTCGATTAAAAAACAGGAGTCAGAAGAGGGCCACTGCACTGGAAAAAAACTAGTCAGACTGATAAATGAACCTCTTATGCCTTCTCTTAAAAAATGCTCATTTAGGGGTCGGCCTGCTGGCGCAGTCAAGTTCACATGTTTTGCTTCAGTGGCCTGGGGTTCGCTGGTTCAGATCCCAGGTGCAGACCTACCCATCACTTGTCAAGCCATGCTGTGGCAGGCGTCCCACATATAAAGTAGAGGAAGATGGGCAAGGATGTTAGCTCAAGGCCAATCTTCCTCAGCAAAAAGAGGAGGATTGGTGGCAGATATTAGCTCAGGGCTAATCTTCCACCAAAAAAAAAAAAAAGCTCATTTAGGTGTATTAGGCTTTGGTTTACTTGGCTGCATCTGCCATCAGAATAATCAGATAATGTAAAGTGAATGGATTTCCTTGAGAACTATGGGTACATGATTGGTTCTACAGAACAGTGATTATCATACAATTCTCCTGTCAGTCCTCTGGGCCCCTCCTCCCCACTCTTTATCAACACCCTCCTCCTTTGTTTTGCCTTATATAATTAAGTAAAAAGCAGAATGTGGAGCCTACATTTTAAACAAGGCTAGCCCACATCGTCCTCCCTTAGCAGACAATTTCCACTTCATCTGTGGCTGTGTGAAAAGGGCGCTATGTCGCTCTAACTTTCCATGTTAAAGTAGACGTAATTCACTTGTTATGTATGAGATCTCCCCACCGTGCAGAGGAGGAGCTGAAGTCTCGTTTCATCTGCTGCCAGGGGTTCTGGTTCAGGCAAGCCCTTAAGCATTATACACATGAGAGAAGTCCCTAACCAAGAGGCTGTTTGACTTCCAGCATCAGATTTTAAACGTCTGGGAAGTTGAATTAGAATTGACACTTATGACTCTGACGCTTGGATGTCAATGCATAGCCCTGTTGGGTCTATTTTCCACGTGAGTCCATTGTTGTCATCTGTTAACCATTATCACCTTTCCTTTGAACCCGCGTGACTGCATCCTGAAGAACAAGGACACAGAATGGAGGCAGTCCACCAGCACCTCGGGACTGCTTATCCCTGGTTACTCTCCTGGGCAGGTGGGTGACAGCAGGAAAGCCAGGAAGCTGTGGAGGAGCAACCTCAGGTGACCCAATTCCATGCCAGGCAGGTGGAAGAAATGCTGTCAGAGTACCTTTAAGTACATCTCCAGGCCACGTGGCATAGGTGTGGCAGACCAGGAACACCAAGGGCAAGAGACTTCTCAATCAGAAGGGAGGTGGCTCTTGTGGAAGAAAGGTGTTTGGTGGTCTGTAGATTAAAAATCAGGACAGGCTGGCAAGCGTTACAATCAAAAGGTGCGTCCCCAAATTCAAGGAAGGCCTTCCCACAGAGATCACTTGGAAAGAAGCCCTCTGACACTCACTGAAGAGCACTGCTGTCATGTCCCCTAAAATATAACATCCACGTTCTTTGAAGAGACAACAAGATTAATTTTAAGGTTGCACCAAATACTGGTGAATGCATTTGCCTTTTAATCAAAGGTTCTCCTCCTTTCTTGAGTTCTGGGGTTATATGGAGTGTTTGTTATCTATTCTTGCACAAAAAATTATCCCAGCTTTAAACAACAAACTTATCTCACACAGTTTTTGAGGGTCAGGAATCAAGGAGTGATCTGGATGGTTCCATCTCAGGGTCTCTCCTGTGAGGTGCAGTTGAGCTCTGGGCTGGGGGTGTAGTCACAGAATGCTTGGCTGATGGGTCGCTCACACCGCTGCTGGCAGGAGGCCTCAGTTCCTCACCATGTGGGCCTCAAAAGGGCTGCTCACTGTCCTCATGACAAAGCACCTGTCTCCTCCCAGAGCAAGTGACTCAAGAACAAGGCACATGCCACAACGCCTTTTATTATCGATGGTGAAGACACACACTATGGTTTCTACCATATTCTGTTTATTAGAAGAGAGTCACTGAGTCCAGCCCACACTCAAGTGGGGGCGAGAGTTTGGTTCTACCTTTTAGAGGAAGAACTCCTGAAGAATATGACAAATAGAAATGGCAAGCAATAGGATATATTGGAGTATAGAGGAAGCCATTTGGTATGAACCTAATTTGGCCTGACTTTGTTTTTTCCAAAAGGGCCTGACTGTCGCCATTGAGCACACATTGCATATCTGCTTTAAAACATTTCCTATGGCAAGAACCAATGGCCTTAAGATAAAGGTGCAACTTCCCCCCACATTGGCATTTCCTTAAGGATAAGCATCTTTCCTTAGGCTAGGAACTGATTGCTGTGCTCACCTTTGACCACCCAGCTCACCTGTGACCACCCAGCTCGAGGCAGCAGACCCGCCACCCTGCTGTGTTCACCGAGACAGCAGACCTACCTGCTGTTTCCATCAATTGCTGTGCCGACAGAGCAGTCTCGTGACTATTGTAAAACGGACATTTCAATCATATGTGAAACATCCTGTTTGGGGGTATATAACCACTCTGTACACCCCACTTCTTTGGTGCCCTTTCTTCCTTTGGGAAGAAAGGCCCTGGGCCATGGTCCTCACATTTTAGCTCAGAATAAACTCTCCCAAATTTTCGTCTATAGATTGGCTATGGATTATTTTCGTTGACAAATTTTAAACTCCTACATATAGTATTCATCTAGGATGTCAGGAAATACAGTATACTCAGGATCAGCTACAAGATTTGTGGGACCTACAGCGAAAGAAAAATGCAGAAACCCTGATGAAGAATTATTGAGAATTTCAAGACAGTGCCAGCAGAACATTAAACCAAGTGTGGGGCCCTTCCAGGGGTCAGGCCCTGTGCTACGGCCCCGCTCGCACACCCCGGAAAGGCAGGCCTGAGTACAGTCGTTAAGAGCACGGGCTTTGAAATCGAGAGTTTGAATCCCAGCTTCACTGCTTAATAATCGTGTAACTCTTGGGAAAATTACTTAATCTCTCTGAACCTCAACTTCCATTTTTCTAAAATGGGCATGATTAATTTACCTGCTGCTTAGGATATCTGTGAGCGTTAAATGAAGTAAGCACAGTGCCTGGCTTATATAGACACTTGAAAACATGTAGATAAAATGATTGCCATTTTAAGGAGCTTCAGGGGTGGAGAAGAGAAAAGAGCCACTGAGCTGATAACTCAGACTGATTATTTAACTGACGATCACAAACTCTTAAAAGTAGGATTAGTATCTCATGCTCTCTCCATACCAATATCTCTTTTACCTGGCATGGACCGATACATTCAAGAGTTTGAAAAATGGGGCTTGTAAGCAACAACAAGAATGACTAAGAAGACATGTTTCAGAAATGGCATGTTTCAGCATTCTCAAAGGTAGGACCAAGGGTACTATTTTAAGAAGATCCACATAAGAAGACCAACGTTTCATTGGCTGTTTTAACACTAGGCATTTATTGGCACCGTAGAGATGGTTGCCATGAACTACTTTCCATTAATAACTCAGCTGATGAGACTGAATAGTAAAGGGGAACTTTCCCATAGCAATATTCTCTTTGAATGGCTCAAAAAACAAACGCAAAAACTGAAACTATTTCTGGGTGAGGTCTTAATACTGGCAGGATGATTTTATAAGACACTTTAGAGCTTCAGGCAGGCTTCCTTTCTCATGCAGCTGAGCCTGGCCCAGTGAAGTCAACAGCAGTGGAATGGAGTTTGTGCAAACCCATGCCTGCGGCTCAGGGCAGCCACGCCTGGGGCTCCGGCTACCCTGCTCTGGAGGTTCCATTTCACACCGACAACTGGCCTTCTTCAAGAGCGGTCAACTGTTTCCACGTGGACTGCCTTCTACTAAGCTCTTAAGCAAAGCATATTGTTGGGCCAAGACACCCTTGCTCATCTGACAAAAATCATGTGCACCAGCCCATGAAGGGGAGTCCACAGAAGCCAGGAACACAGTACCAGGCTCTGGATTGTGACTGAATGGTGCCTGAAAGAGTTGATGTGGGTTCCAGGGGTGCCTCTCTTGCCTCTTCTAAAGAGATGCTCTCATCACGGACCTGAGTAAGGAAAATAGGAGAGGGGCTGGTTATTTCTCTGCATGAGCAGGTAAACAGGAAACTTTAGGAAAAATAGCGTGCATTGGATTCTTTTCACAAACACCTTAACACCACAGAATAAACAAGCCAGGTATAAGTGTGAGTAGACTTTTTTTCCCTGCTTAACTACAGGCAGTGCTGTGTTCTTAGCAATAGTCCTCTATTTCTCAAGGAACTTTATTTATTCCCCAATCCAAAATTAGTTCCTTAATTTGAAACAGCCATAAACAAACATTGCTAAAGAAATCCCCTGGGCTCTCGTCTCCCACACCCTCTCCCCCTACACACATTTTTTCTGTTGCTTTGTTTGTTCTCAGTTCTTTTGCCTTTGTGCTCAATACAAGGCCCCACAGTGGTTTGGCTTTCTGAAATCCCTTCATAAGACTCTTGAAAGATATGTAAATTCCATTTTGACAAGAGAGAATTAAATTCACGTTAACTTCAATCAATTATGAACTAAATGCAAACAAACTTCAACAACATCAAAGTTTGGATTTTAGTTCTCCACTGGTTTCTAAGGTCGCTTGCAGCTCTCTGACTCTTCTGTCGGCCTGTTCTAGCCACCACTGTACGTGAGTGTAAACAGGGCCTCTGATCTGAGCGGCTGCTCTAGCAAACTTGGAGAGGGGTTCCCCCCTTCTCTTCTAACTCTTCTTGACTCCCAATCTTTGTCACTTCCTCTTGTTTTCCTACCTTTCTTCCTTTGACCTCCCTTCCCCTCCCCGTATCAACAAAGAATTCCATAGCCATGTGGCTTTCCTCTGCAGACTCATCTCAACATCATCTTCAAAAAAGAAATGTGCCGATCATTTGCCTGGTGGCTCTGGCCTTTCCCCTGCTCTGCTCTCTATCATGAAGAAGTGAATTTTCCAGCTTCTTTGCCCTCTGGCTTCCACGTAGGCTGAGACAATAGGAGGCACAGGCAGAAGATTGGGAAGTGGGAGGAGGGGAGAGCCAGAGAGTTTCTCCTCTTTTTTTTCCCCTCCATTTTGAGTGTGTTTCTCTTGCAGTGGCTGCTTCTCCTCCACGACTCCAGCTGCTGTCAGATAGCCCCTCCCTTTGTGGTCTCAGCATCTGCCAAGAATTCTCCCTCGGTGCTCCTGCCTTCTCTCTGATGATCCCATCTTCCAAGCTCTGATAACACCACCTTCTCCCTGAGTCCTTCCAGCCATAGAGGTGGGGAAGGTTAATGGCTCTGACTGTGGTTAATCTTGGGGTCACCTCCATCACCCCTTAACTCCTCAGTTCTGGTTCTTCCATCACATGTATAACAAGTTCCTCTATTAAATTCTCTCTGTTTGAAACACCTACAGTGGTCTCTCTATTTTCAGTTGGGCCCCAACTGAAATAGGGGGCTAAACGTGACAACAATAACAAACAGGAGCTTCTGGGTTGGTGAACACATGGAGGTGCTGGGAGAGTGGCTTGCTCAGTGAAGGCATGGAAGCTCCATGCCCCTTCCACATACCTGGTCCTGTGCATCTCTATGCCTCCATCTGGCTGTTCCTGAGTTATATCCTTTTATAATAAACCAGTATTCTAAAACCTATTTAAGAAATTATAACCTCATCTGAAATTCTCAAAACTCAAGTCTTATAAAGGCTTCATAAGCTGAATCTAGATAAGTCCTCAAAAATGGCAGAGCCATAAGACAGAACGCATCTAGGTCCCTAAATCACCACATGGAAGAAGGCAGCCTACTGAACAGCAGCACCATCTTCAAGCTGGCACATGCACAAGAAACAAACTGTTATTGCATTTGTGCCATTATATATTTGGATGGTTATTTGTTACAACAGCTTATACAACTCTGCTAGAGGAGAATATGAGTTGTAGGTGGAGAAGAGAAAACACTCAAGCAATAGCTTAAATCTTAACAGTATAATTTACATAAATGATACTCATATACAAATGAATTGATTTTTGGACTAATGAGGTCAGTGAATTTACACATGGTAATGGAAACTTCTCTGTGTATAACTGAATCAGGCATCATTTAGATTAATGTGTTAGCAGGTCTACCATGTGGAAAAAGAGACACAAAATTCCAAGACATGAGAGTTAATCATCATTTCGATGTAATAAAACAATAAAGATGAAAAAAAACAATTAAAAAAAGAAAACAGTGGGACCAGCCTGGTGGCATAGTGGTTAAGTTTGCTTGCTCTTCTTCGGCAGCCTGAGGTTCACAGGGTTCGGATCTTGGGCACAGACCTACACACTGCTTATGAAGCCATGCTGTGGCAGGCATCCCACACATAAAATAGTGGAAGATGGGCACAGATGTTAGCTCAGGGCCAGTCTTCCTCAGGAAAAAGAGGAAGATTGGCAGTGAATGTTAACTCAAGGCTAATCTTCCTCACCAAAAAAAAAAAGGAAAGAAAGAAAACAGCAACAACAACAAACCACAACAGCAACATCTCAGGTCAACAGTTCTCCAGATTGGAATGCTGCTATGCATGACCTTATTCTATGTTCCTTTGGGTTTTTTTACACATAGTAAACCTTATGAAATTAACAGCTGTCAGATTCAATGTCAAAGGTAAATTTGGGGTGCACATGAGTGGTGCACTAGCGAAAGAGATGAAGCATCGTTTTCTCCGTGCACCCAGGGAATCCTGTTGCTTGCACTCTCCTAAACATGGAGAGGAGGATTTTCTGCCCTTACCTGACTAATATGGGCTTTACGGCAAAACGATATGTGAGATCTGAGTGACTTTCTTTCATATTCTGATCCGAGTGGGCATGTCCCATCTGCTTTGCATCACTGCCTCAGGACTCCAGTAATATAGTTTTGGTCATCACTGTGTTCAATAACCTTGCATCTCACCTGACAGCAACACATCTTGTTTATGAATCTGGGAAATATTTGCCGCAGAGCAGTGGTTTGCAACAACACTTTGTGAGTCAAAGTCCTTTTCTGAGAATCCGAGGACTGGTCAGAAACTTCTCTCCAGAGAAATAGGTATACGTGCCGTGATTGTGAGTGAGCATGTGCGTGTGTGCCTGCACACACACACACACACCCGCGCATACACACACACACAAACTTGGCCATAAATCTCAGCAGGCTTGTTGATTCCAGATTAAGACTCCCCCGCCCCCTGCCTCACACATGGTCCTCGGTCATATATTATACTTCCGTCCATATTCAGGATACCCTGGGTATTGCCTCTGTAAGTAACCATAGTTTTATAAATAACTTATTTTCTTCTCATTCTCTTCCTTGCAAATGATGAATTTAACTTCAAAATACAAAATCTTTCAGATGCTGTTTGGAGAGATTCTTCCTTCTTTTGGACTTATCCTGAGACGGATAGTTCCATGTCTTTCTTGTGTTAAAAGATTCCTCTATAGTGATATTAAATGTTTCTGCACATGAAACAGTAATTTCCTCCTGCTGTTTTGAGATCTCTCTCTTTCTATTGGCACCACATGAGATGAAGTTCTGTAATTGGGACAGAGATTTATGGAGTGTTATTGTTGAATGTATGTGTACATTGCTTTCCTGTGGTGAAAGACTCATGACACAAGACTTCCGTTTTGGGATTGATCTGGGGCCTAGTGTAACATATACTCTGTAATAAGTCACAGAAGAGCTGCCTATTCGGTCCCTGCTATCCCAGGAGGGTTCCAGGGTGGATAATTTTGCTCATTCTTCTGGCCTTTGCTATGGCTTGTCAGGGGCTGGACTCATGTTCATAACTCTGAGAAGTGCTCAGCTGTGAAATAAGCACTGAAAAGATGAAATGCAATTGATCCTAAGCCACTGTGATCTTTCAGTCCCATGCAAGCAATAAATAAGTATTTAAAGTGGCCCAATAAATCCTTTCGAGTTTAAAAGTTCATAGATTAAAAATATTTATGGGTTGACTTGGGCAGGAAGACTAGGAAAAACATACAAACGGGCTCTGAAGTAGAGAGAGAAACCATTATGGAACATTAGTGATAAGCTGAGCGGAGTCAGCCTAGTGTATCTGTTTCTACAGAAATGAGAATCCTTTAGCATCAAGGCGTGAGAGCATATATGAGAAGTAATAGGAGATGTTGGTTCCAAAATTGATTAAAAAGGAAAAATTGGTTTTCTTTTAAACAACTCTAGCTATTTGTTGTATTTGAGCCTATTAGAAGAGACTATTACACTAAAATTCTTGAGGCTTGCTATAAGAGGAAAGGGATAATCCTTCAAATTGAGTGATAAGAACTATGCAAGACCCATGAAAGAAGATACTGGAAACGCTTAGTATTCATTCATTCACTCATTCATTCATGCAACAAGCACTGATTGCTACTATATTCCAGGACCTATGTTAGAACATAGGAATGAGGAAACAAATAAGACATGATTCCGCCCTCAAGATTATCTCAGTGTAGGGAAAGAGACTGATAAACAGGTAATTTGATCAGGGTATGGTATATCCTATGACAGAAGTCGGTGTTATTGGAGCACTGAAGAAGCGCTCTTTTCTTGTTTTGGGGCATCAGGAGATCTTCTCAGAGGAGGTGATGTTTTCCAGAATGAGAAGGTGTTGGCCAGGGGAAAAGGGAGGGAGAGGCATCCCAGTCAGCAGAGACGGCATAAGCAAAGGAAGAGATAGACAGTCTCGAGAGATCAGGAACTGGAATGACTTGGTGCAAAGGGCCTGGGTGGTGCATGGTGGGAGATGGGATGGAGAGGAAGCACAAGGCATATGCACGCCATACTAACAACGGAGTATCCTGAAGCCAAAGGCTCTAAGAGTAAGAAGGCAGGGGCAATGAGTGTGGAGAAAAAAGCATGGATCTTTGAGTCAACTATACGGCAGAATAACAACGGAACACCCAGATTGATGGGATTCAGAAGATGACCGGGAGAGAGGAGTCTAGGATGACATTTGCTTCCGGCTTGGGTGACTGGATTGATAGTGGTGCCATTCACCCTGATTAGGAATAAAGGACAGGGAATGGGCTTGGGATTGGGTGGAGATGATGATTTCCCTTTTCATGTTCTGAACATATTGAGTTTGAGGTAGATGTTCAGTAGACAATTTAATGTATGGAACTTGAGCCTAAGAGACAGAAATTTGGGAGTCTTCAGTAGTTGAAGCCTTGGGTGTGGGTGAGATTAGAGAGAAGAGAGAGTTGAGAATAGTTGAGAACCTAAGGTAACATCAACATTTAAGGGGGAAAGGTAGAGACAAAGGAATGCTCAATAATACTGAGAAAAAGCAGCAAGAGCATTAAGAGGAGAAGAAGGGAGGTTGGCAAACAGAAGCTAACTAAGAAGAGTGGTTCAAGAAGGTAGCAGGGGTCATGTGGTAGAGGGGTCAAGTGACACAAGGACCTAAACTGCCTTTAAGCTGTGACAATTGAAAGGTCTCTGAGGACACTGGCAAGATGTTTTAACACCGTCATAGGAGCAAAGGGTTGGAGTATGAAAGGGAGGTGAGGTAGTAGACAGAACATGTCCAGTAAGCTTTCCAAACTTGACTGGTGGGAGAGAGAGCTTTGAAGACTCGGGATCCTTTTTCAATAAACATAAGAGTGCAACTTTATTACCCCAAAATTCTGATCAGATAGAGTCCTCTTCTCCCTGAGCATCGTGGCTCAATCGTCTGAATATTTCTACCCAGCAAGCAGATTTTTTCTAATTTTACTTACAACAATTTACATTATAAAAGAAACATTTTTTTCCAAAAACATATTTATAATATAGAATAAAACATCATCCACTCCTTAAGACTTTGATATGCCCTACCACCCCTTGAGGTTACTAACGTAGAATTCACCTGGACATCTCAGCACACTGATAGGGTCCGGGGGTTACAATCTTTAAGTTCCAGGGTTAATTTCAAAAGCAAGGAGTCCTGGATGAAGTGTTATTGAATGGAAACCAGGTAGAACTATGGTGTCTGCAACAGCAACTAACCTAGGAAACAGCTAGTTGGGAATCTGAAGATTCTATACATAAGTTCTCACATGTATCTAGTGGGCCAGCCATTTTTGAGAGCTTTAGCAGACACACGCCCCCACCCCCCCATCTCTATCAGCTTTACCTAAAATCTTGATTTTACTCTCCCTTTGCATTAAGACAAGGCTGTCACACTGGCCCAAGGATCCTGGATGCATCACCTTTGGTAGATTGTGTCTCCACAGCCCTCTCCTCCTTTGAGGGGGCTATCACAGCCAGCCACAAGGCTGGTGGTGGAGAGACTTCCCCCAGCACTCCTAATCACCGTTAAAGCCTCCCACACACTGCCCACTACCTGTGGGCAACAAGACTGCACGAAAT
The DNA here is from genome assembly GCF_041296235.1 of Equus asinus. NCBI lineage: Eukaryota > Metazoa > Chordata > Mammalia > Perissodactyla > Equidae > Equus > Equus asinus. The sequence continues at coordinate 127,572,270 of NC_091793.1, forward strand.
GGCAAGAAGCTCGTCTCCCATTAAAGAACAGGCAGAAAAGAAACCCAAGCACCTTGTGGAAACAAAAGAAAAAATAAACAAATGGGGCTACTTCAGACGAAAAAGCTTCTGCACAGCAAAGGAAACCATTAACAAAATGAAAAGACAAGCCACCAAATGGGAGAAAATGTTTGCAAATCATGTATCTGACAAGGGGTTAATTTCCAATATATATATAAAGAACTCATACAACTCAACAACAACAAAATGAACAACCCAATCAAAAAATGGGCAGAGGAGGTGAACACATTTACAAAGAAGATATACAGATGGCCAATGAAAAGATGTTCAACATCACTAATTATTAGGGAAATGCAAATCAGAACCACAATGAGATATCACCTCACACCCATCAGAATGGCTATAATTAACAAGACAAGAAGTAACAAGTGTTGAAGAGGATGCGGAGAGAAAAGGGGACCCTCACACACTGCTGGTGGGAATGCAAACTGGTGCAGCCACTATGGAAAACAGCATGGAGATTTCTCAAAAAATTAAAAATAGAAATACCATATGACCCAGCTATCCCACTACTGGGTATTTATCCAAAGAACATGAAGTCAATAGTTTAAGAAGATATATGCACCCCTATGTTCACCAGCATTATTCACAATTGCCAAGATGTGGAAGCAACTCAAATGTCCATCCTCGATGATTGGATAAAGAAGATGTGGTATATATGTACAGTGGAATACTACTCAGCCATAAAAAAGGCAAAATTGTGCCATTTGCAACAACATGAATGCACCTTGAGAGTAGTATGCTGAGCAAGATAAGTCAGACAGAGAAAGACAAATACTGTATGATTTCACTCATATGTGGAAGATAAACAAACAAACAAATAGATAAGGAGAACAGATTGGTGTTTCCCAGAGGGGAGGGGTGCGGGGAGAGCAAAAGGGGTAAAGGGGCACATGTGTATGGTGACGGATAAAAACTAGACTATTGGTGGTGAATACAATGCAGTCTACACAGAAACTGAAAATAATGTACACCTGAAATTTACACAATATTATAAGCCAATATAATCTCAATAAAATAATTTAAAAAAACCCAAATCTGAGTAGCCTGCATTCAAAGCCAATGCTTTCTGTGGGTCCTTAACACAAACTCTCACTCAGCAGGCGGTAGTTATCAGATTTGCCAGTTTCTAACATATCCTGATGGAAAAGATCATCAAGCACTGAAACGTTCTGATGGAAAGGTATTAGAAAAAGCATGTGAGCAGTGTTTATTTACTTATTTTTTTCACCAGGGCCAATTCAGAAAAACAACCAAAAAAAGTTTACAGGCCACATATTTTGTCCAAGATGAAAATAGCTTTATTATTTTTTCCTGATTATAAAAATAACACATGTTTGTTATTACAAAACCTTGAACATTATTTGTATGAAAAAGAAGTAAATATAACTTGAAATCCCAAAGCCCATAGGAGGCCACAGTTGAAAAGACAACTCAAGTTGTTTCTTTAACATTTTATTTTACTGACTAGAAAAATGTCTTTTAGCTACTAAATTTTTGAATATTTGAAATGTGATATTTAAATGTTTGAAATGGAGGAAAATGAAGGTCGCTTTCTTTTACTGAGAATTGAAATCCGGGACTATATTGTAGCCCCTGGACCCCAGGTTGTACATCACTGACGTAAAAACCCTGGAGGCAGCATATGAGGAGCTGGGTGGGACGGTGAGCCCTGGGGGAGCCTGAGAGCAGCAGCAGGGCCCTCCTTTGCCTGCGGCCTGGGAGGATATTACAAAGGAAAAGGCAGTTACATTCACACGAAGAAGGTGCCAAGGACCTGAAGTTAGACCCGGCATTCTGGAAGGTCCCAGACCCAGACTGTCACATTTACCTTCCTATCCTAGGGATGGTGCCAGCACAGGGCTGAGTAGACACTTCATAAATACATCTCGATGTTGGGCAAGTCTTATCTGCTTCACTCTCTGGCCCGGGGGTGGTGGTGTCTGACCACAGGCACTGGAATGGAAGGCGTCCCCAGTGTCGAGGTTCTTCTATGGCCAATAATCTAGAGCAACTGCACCACCCGTCAAAATCACCCAATGGGACCCAAAGCATTCAGGCACCGAAACGCCAGGAAATAAAGAGATTCTTCTTCCCACACGCAAGACACACTTGGGTGGTGCTTTAGGCTGATAAAGATTCATAAAGAAAACAAAAGTGATAAAACGTGCTTTCCAATTTAATGGAACTGCGGACTTGCAGAAGCATGCAGGATTCCGCAGGACGCCTCAGGGAGTAGACACAGGTTTTGAGGAGACTTTAGGAGAATAGGAATGTTTTGAAGCAATTTTCAGATGGGAGGAGAAAACATATGAGCACCCTGAGCTGTCTCAAGGTCATTTCAGGTCCAGACTCAAGATCTGGGAAGAACTTGTAAAGTGCCCACTCACCAAAAGGAGGGTTGGCGCAGGTGAGGTTGAAGCCTGGCAAGAGGGTCCCAGAGAGTCTGGGACGCGTCTGCTCCCTTCTCTTAGCCGTAGTAACACGAATGGATTTCGAGAGAAACACCCAGGTTTCGGTGTGTCTGATGGGAAAGGAGATTATGTATCTTTTCGGTAGAAGTCACGCCTGTTTTGGGAGTTGGGTTGACCTCAACGTCCTGGCTCACGTGGTTTGCTGCTTCCTCGGCATGAGTGGCTGTGCTCTGGTGTTGCTCTCTCTAAAGTCTTTCCAGCTTTATTCAGAGCTGAAGGAGATCACTGCTGTGAACCCATCAGCAAGGACCCGCTGTTGTTCTACCGTGCAATGCTCTAAGATCCATCTGGAAGTATTCACTGAGATTATAGGTCAGTTCAATTTACTTAAAGTAATAATAATAATTTATGAAATTCTTTCATCAGCTCAACAATGGTTATTGAGTACCTTGTATGTTCCTGGGCTCTGGGGATGCCACAGTGAGCCACAGAGACAAAAACTCTGCCTCACGGAGCTTCTCATCTTGGACAGAGATGTCAAGACTGAGAACGCTGCTGAAACAGCGAGCAAGCTGCTACGCAACCTCGGTTTAATATTCCAAGTGAAATTTTGGTTTATTTAGTCAATAGTCCCTAAACCTGGATTATATGTCGTCTTGGTGGTGAATAAATTAAAATATTTTTTGTTACACAATTATCTTTCTCAATCAGCATTTTCATATGCTAACACCCGTGATGAATGTATACACCAAACTCAAATAGACGGACATTCAGTTTTAGGGACTGAGGCAGAAACAGAATACTACTTCATACATTTGCTAAACCGCTCTTCCTTTGCTATAGACAGCCACTATTTCTTTCCTTAGCCAGAATATTTGCTTTTCCTTACAGTCCTCCGCGGGTCTCCTCAGCAACGAGATGACAAGCTCCCCAGTTATCATGAGGAAAATGAAAACGCTCTTTAAAAAGGACTGGAAAAAAAGTCTAGTCATTTTCCAGATTGATTTATCGTTTAACAGCAAAGTTTTGCCATAATGGTACTAACTTGCCACAGCTTGAGAGAAAATAAAAAAGACAATTATTTTACTAGTTGCAATCACAAAATGCTAAATTATAAAATGTCGGGGGAAAAATTCAGGCAATTTAAACTTCCTGGAAATGGGTCTCTTACTTATTTGAGGACTCAAAGTATTCTGAGCTGCAGACAAATGCGTTTTGGGGAGGAAAAAATTACACTTTGAGTTTCACTGCCTGATTTTAGTGCTCCATTACATTGTTACACTTTTAGAAAGAATAGTTGTTTTTGATCTTCGTACAGTGTAATTGCTCTAAGGAACCCTATTGGTGAGCTCTTCGAATTTTTCTCTTTTTAACTTCAAGGGCTTTAGTGAATTTTCCTGCCCGGTAGAAATTCCATCAGTCTTTTTACTCTCTACCATCCTAGTTGTCATTTATCCAGTTTTTAATTTTTGAAAATTTATTAATTTTTTTATTAAGGTATAATTGACCTGATATTATATTAGCTTCAGGTATACAATGTAATGATTTGATATTTGTATCACCACGTGGTCACGAAATCGCCAAATAAGTCCAGGTAACATCCGTCATCGTACATAGTTACACAATTTTTAATTTTTTTCTTGTGATGACACCTTTCAAGCTCAGCCACTTTCTATCTATAGCTTTTTAAAGACTTCCAGGAAGAGTTGTATTTTTACTGCCGAGTCCTGGAGGCTGAAAATGCTATAGAGATATTTTTTATAATACCTAATCTGAAATTCAAAAAATACTTTAAGCATTAAGCATTTATTTTCCAAGCACTCTTTAAATACATAAAGATTTGCTTTTGCACGGACTATTTAAGAACTGCAAATTCAGGGCATACAGCAGTAAGAGCAGTATTCTAAACTAAGAGAGAGATGCTAAAGAAATAAGACAATACTTGTTTTCAGAGACGAAAGAAAAAAAAGCTTACAGATGAGACTCTCACCTATGTGAGAGGAGGTAGACAGCCTTGAGGTGAGAGATTGGGCCCTGAAGCTCGACTGACAAGATTCACATCCCGGCTCTAACATTCTTACTGTGTAACCTCAGGCAAGTAACTTAACTTTTCTCTGCCTCAGTTTCACCATCGGTAAAACAGGATAATAATAGAAACCTATCTCATTGCGCTGTGCTGAGGGTCAAACGAATTAACATACATGTAGAGATTTAGAACATCTTCCAGAACAGAGTAAGCTCTCTGAGATAGTTCTTGTCCTGGGCCTGGTTTTTCAAACTGAATTACTCCTTTATTCTAGAGATCTACCATCCAGTTGGAGAGGCCAACCATTTAAAAGAGAACAACTAGAAAGATTTCAAAACCTGGAGCAAATTAATAGGTACTAAGAAGATGAGGCATCAAGATGTTACCACAGAAAGTGGGCTCCAGTTCCAGAAGATGGTCAGGAACAGGAGAACTGAGTTTCTTCTGGAAGGATAAGTGAAGTGGGGGAAAAGCCAGTGTTTGGGTAGGTAGACGAGGAGAGAAACGACGGCAAAGACAAAGGCTCTTAGAGTTTTTAGAACTAGAAGGCCCTTAATCCATTCAAGAAGAGGCAAAATAGCTAAACAGAGAGACCATGAGCCTTCTGGCTAAAATGCTGAAGCTAGTTGCGGACAAGGCCAGCGGGCAAATCTAACACTGACTTCCAGCCCGCTGTTCGTTTGCTAGCCCAAAATGAGGCAGAAGCAGGTCATGGGGTCGTTCCTGTGGTCTTTTCCCCAATGTTGAATTGTTTTTAATTTTTTTTTTTAAAAAGGGCTCATATAAAAACAACTAAGGAAAAAAACTCCCAAACAAAACAACCCTACACACTTAGTGGCGATTCTCTACCTGGGACACACACAGATGTGCTTTAGTTTCTCCATTTTCCCACAAGGATGGCAGGATTTCCCTGGCTTTAATTGGAATCGCTGCATGTTTTCACTGAGGTCAAGCCCACTTCCTATATTCTTTTACTCCTGTAATTTGATAATCTATGTTTTTCACCCTGAAATCTTAATAACAGTCTTTCTGCTTCTTCATATATTATTCTACTTCCTCCAAACAGACTGAGGGGAAAGTAAAAAATGCTTTTGCAGTTGGTGGACTTATTATTTATTCTTGCCAATTATTAGAACAACTGTAATCTGCATCTCTAAAATCCAAAAGTTGTTGATTGATGGACTTTTGAAAAGAGCAGCCAGGAAGGTCAAGGCATTTTAAAACCTCGTGGTATGTCTTCAAAAGTTTGGGTTTTGAGATTTATGAAAACTAGGTTAACGGTATTTTTAAAAGAAGCATAGCTTTGCTCTAGAAATGTTTTTGGCTTTCTAATAACTTCTTGGTTCATTTTCTCAGTGTTTGCTAGGATGGATTCAACAGTTTCTAATACTCTCTTTTCTGAACTTGCTGAGAAACAGGGAGAAAGACTCAAGTGTCCCCACTGGACAAGGTCCTTCTAGAGGCGGAACTGTTTCAGTATAACCACGTTCCCTCTCTCTTTCTTGAGGCAGGAGCTCCAAAACCTTCCTCGTAGCAGCTCTCTCAATAATCCTACTCAGCACAGACTTGTCCCAAACCTACTTTTTATGAAAACTTGGCCATCTTTCAAGATCAAAAGGTGATAGAATTCCCCCACTCTTTCAAACCATTTGTTTCCATTTTATTTTTGTGAACCCGCCATTTGAATTTCCGCTATTTTGAAAAGCTGGACTGGACAGCAGAGGTCAGAGGTGCCCTAATTTCCAAACTGCTAGAAGCAGTCACTTGGGAACCTAAAATCAGATGGGCGAAATGGAGAAGTGAGTCTAAAATGCGTTGCCAGGTAGCAGGTTTATATGTCACCTGCTGTGAAGGCTGGCGTCTCCAGGGTGTTATCTAGGCCGGGTGATCAAGGGCTGGGGGGTGGTGCTCTTGCTTGTATGGGAGACTGGAGTGGGACTGCCCAGGTTCAAATCCCAGCTCTGCCATGTTCTGAGCGTCTGTGTAGCAGCCCCCTCGAGGACAACCTCTTACTATTGCTCTCTCTCTCACGTTTCTGGGTGCTGGCTGGGCTCAGCTAGGTTTTCTCTCTAGGACTCTGATGCAGCGTGGTCAGTCAGTGACAGGGGCTGGAGTCCCCTCAAAGGCTCACTGACTCACAGGTGTGGCGGCTCACATACTGGTTGTACGCTAGGTCCTCACCTGGCACCGTCAGCCGCACATGGCCTTCCAGGTGGCACGAGCTTCCTCACAGCAGGGCAGCTGGATTCCAAGGGCGAGTGTCCCAAGAGACAGCCAGGTGGAAACTGTAGCTCCTTTGATGAGCGGGGCTCAGGAGTCTCGGAGCACCACTTCTGCTGCATTCTATTGACTAGAATCCAGTCACTAAGTCCAGCCCATATTCAAGAAGTGGGCAATTAGACTCCACTCCTTAAGGGCAGGGGTGTCAAAGAATCTGTGGGCATGACTTCAAAACAGCATAGCCATTGATTATCTGGAAGATCTCTCTGTTCTTGGCTTTCCTGGTCTGTAAAACAAAGATGAGAGTAACTCACCTCCCAGGTTTTGGGGAAAATTAAACAAGAACAGTACCTGATACTCAGTATGTCTTAGCTTAGACCATTATCATGCCTTCTGCAAATCTGAATTGATGCTGATGGTGTCATCAATGATGGTACATTTCCCAGCAGATACAATCTGAGGGAACTGCCACCTTTCCGAACTCTACTGGTGGCATTTGACAAATCCCAGTGCCTGTGGTTCTTGTGTCTGTGGGGAGCAGAGTTACTATATATGGTCTGAATTCTTTGGTTCACCTCATTTTAGTGACAGTTTCCAGATATAGGTCAGTCCGTGTAAACCTGGCCCCATTTATGGCAATTTATTTCATTATAGGATAAAGCAGTTAGAACCATGAGTAATAATTACTGTGTCTACAGTGCTTTTAACACCTTAGCTAAGTAATCCTCACCTCACCCAGTGAGTAAGTTTGAGTGAGCACCCTTCCCTCCCCGGGGATGAGGAAACCAGGACTGGGTCAAGCGGCTTGTTCTGAATTCTACAAAGAGGCGGGGGCGCCTGGACCGAGAAGCTAGAGGTGCTGCTTCTCTGGCTTCTCCAACGTGCCCAAGAATTTTAACACCCCATCGCTGCTCGTGTCACCCAGTGCCAGTCAATGCGCTATATTCAGATGTGCACAGGTATGTGCAATTTCTTTCAAACTGTCTTTTATTAACCTGTAACAGAGAACTGGCCAGTGTCTACTTAGCGTTATGTGAGAATGAGCGAATTAATAGATGTCAAAACCTTGTAAAAGCACTTTGCCACTCAGTACGCTTTCTTTGTCTTTTGGTCAAATTGATATTTTCTGATATTCTTGGGCATCGACACTTTTTCCTATCTAGAGGTGGAGAAAAATTGAGAACACTCCCACTTTTTGCTGGTATTTGCCCCCAGGCTGGCTTCGAGCTGTCACCCACCCCCGCCCGGTAATTATATTTCTCGTCTGATGTCAGAAAATGCGGGAGTGAAAAAGGTGGCAGGACCGCGCCTTCCGCGGGGCTGGGAGGGGACGGCCGCCTCTCCCGCCCCGTCGTCTCCGTCTCCGTCCCGTCGGGGCGCCCCGGTGCGGAGGCTGCGGCCCGCGCTCACCGGGGGGCGCTGTGCGGCCGGCCCGGGCCCGCCGGCGCGCCGCGGGGCGAATCCCAGGCGGCGAGGTCGCCGCCCCCGCCCCTCGGCCGGCCCCCGGCCTGCGGGCGGAGGGGAGTGGCCGCGCCCGCGCCGCCCCGAGCAGTGCGCACGCCGCGCCTCTGCAGCCCCGGCGCCGCGGAGCCCAGCGCGGGCGCACAGGGCCGGCCACCGCCGCAGGAGCCCCGCCGGCGCGAGGGAGGACGACGCGGCGCGGAGCGCGCCCGGCCAGGTAGCGCGGCGCCTTCCCTGTCCCCCGGCCCTGCGCGAGCGGCGCGAAGGCGGGCGCCCGCGCCTTTGTGCCCAGGTCCCGGTGGCCCGCCGCCCCCGCGCGGGGACAGGTCAGCGGGGGCTGCGGCTCCGTCCTCCGGGTGAGGCGGCGCTGCGGTCAGAACACGCGCACGCGGGAGGGCGCGCAGGGTGGTCGTGACGGCAGATGCTTCGGGGGCGAATGGGAGAGAAGAGGGCTCGTAAACTAAGTTGTTCTCACTTTGCCCCATCCCCCTCGTACCTGTGGGCAAAGTGGGATCCAGATCTTCCTCGTGTTCACCCACACCCCCTCCATCTCTCTGGCCCACAGCTGTTTCCTGGCCCCCTGGTTCTATGGAAGGACATGGGGTGGCCTCCTCCGGGAAGGAAAGCGGAGAGAGAACAATGGGGCGTCCTGGGGAGTGGGGTTCAGGTGCGGCGTGCCCCGGCGGACGCGTGGGAGAAGGGACTCCGGACCCGATGGGGCTTCCTGCGCTGTCCTCCTTTGTTCCGCCGCAGCGGAGGGGGCTGCCCTGGGTCTCGTTTCCTGCCGGGGAAGGGATTGATTCACGGTCCCAGAGAGGGAAGGGGAGGGGGCGGGGCTGGAATGGAAACCAGATTAGAAACGCGAGTCAGGGCAGGGGAAGAGGGTTGGGGAGGGGGTGATGAGAGTGCATTGGGGAGTTGATTACAAACACAACGTTTTGTCCAAGGGCCGTGTGGGTTTCTGGAGCTTGTTTGTACTGCTTTGTTCAGGCTGCGGCCAAGCATTTATTGCTGCAACAAGTTGTGTACTTCCCTGAGTTGTAGGCGCTCCCAATGTTAGTTTGCTGAAATCAAATCTTGTTAGTTACAATGGGAGAAGAATTGTTTTTGGGCAATGAATCAGGATATTCATGTGTATGTGTGTGCCTGTGGATATGTGTGTGTTGCTAGTGGGTATTGGCTGGAATGGGTAGGAGGCAAATTTTATAGAATCGATTTAGACACCAAATAGTTTTCTCCATTGTAATGTAGTATAACCATTTTTCAGGAATGTTCAGGGGGAAACCACCAGAAAATTAGACATTGCTAAATAAATGAATCAGATTATGTAACACTGAATTGAAAAACCTTTTACAGTTCTTCCCGGAAAACACACCACACACACCAGCGTTTGGGTTTTGAGTTGAGAAGCCAAGGTTTCTGTGCTTTCGCTCCCCCAGTGTGGGTCATCTGGAATAAGAAACAGAATACTTAGCATTATGGTGAATGGGAATTATTTTGGGGAGGAGGTAGAATTAAATGTAATATGTTGGGCATTTGTTAAATGACCCTTTCCTAGATTGGAATCGAGAAACCCGAGAGGATTGGCTGACCTCGGGAGGGAGCCATGGGGAGTGGCATCGTGACTGTTTTTTGGATGGGGTATTTCAAGCAAAACTGTTTTGGGAGGAGGCTGACATTTCCAGGCATTCATGGTTTGTGCCTATGGGACCCTGGTGGAAGGATCCCAAACTCAGGCTGAAGGTTAGAATTACTGTGGTGATAATTTAGGAGACATTCAGTTATAGTAGTGTGGCTGCAGGCAGGGCTGGGGAATGACACAGTGCTGCCTCGTTGACAAGCCAGCGGGTCCACCGGTAAATACCCCTTTGGCCATGCGTTTTAGGATGAACCCAGTTTGAAAGCCTCGTAAGCTTAGAAGGCGAATTAGAAGCTTACTCTGGGGGAAAAAATGTTTTGTGCCCACTAAATGGTAATGGAAAAGAGCTGTATGAGCTACTGCTGAGGGTTTGTCTTTTTCGTGGGGGATGTGGTCAGATTTCAGGCCAGGCTGAAAAGCTGTGTCCTCAGGAGGCATTATGATGTGAAGTTGAAGTGGGATGTTGTCCAGCCATCAAGCTGTTTGTCATTATAACTAACATGCTGTCTGGCAAACCATGGTGCCATGGGCAGCGAACAGCGGGAGACTTCTTTGTTATCATTGTCTTGCCATTTTGGACTTTTCATTTATGTTGTGAATTGTTTTGTAAAATGTAGCACAATTGGATTCCTCCCAGTGCTTACTGGAATATACATTAACAAAATGCAAAGCATACAACTGTGTTACTGCTGCTGGAGACACGGATGCGGGATTCTCCTAAGTAGCTGGTCCCTGGTCGCTGGCTGTCCTGCTGGATGCCCTGTTGTGTGGTGAGGCTGGCTACAGGCTGCACCCCCTTCATGGGATGGGATGAATCATCACTTTGTCAAGCCTGGAGTTAGACTGACTCTCTCTGGTTGCTGCACAGTTATGCAAAGCAACAAGGAGCTTCTGACGTCAGTGGGGATGGGGTGGGGGTTGGGAGTGGTGTTTGGCTAAGAAGGGATCCTCACAGTGTAGGATCCATGTTTTTAGGATTTGTCCTCCTTTTGGGCAAGATTCTCCTCTTTGACTTCTCCCTTCTATTATCAATAGCTGGACATTTGAATTTTAATTAAGTAGCCTAACAATAGTTACAGCTGTCCTTTAGTAAGTGTTTACTTTGTACAAAGTGTTTTGCATACATTACTCCATTAATCCTCACAGCAACTTGATAAAGTGGATATTATCTCCATTTTACAGTTGAAACTGAGGCCTAGGGAATTTAGTAACTTGCCTCTTGTACCCTGTTGTGTGGGTAACTAGTAAGTGGCAGAGGTGAGATTCGAATTTGGGTCTCTGAGTCCAAGGTCCACGCTCTTTTAAGTAGACATTGAATGGTATATTTCTTAATAGTAGGAATAACAACAATTTGGTTAGCCCTTTGCAGATTTCAAATCACTTTTACATGTCTTATCTTAATTGATCCTTCCAAAACCCACTGCGAGATAGATTTGGAAGGCCAGATTAGTGCCATCACAGCTCTTCAAACTGTATTGTTAAAAAGCTTTTGGCTCTTTGACGGCCTGTGTGAATAAGCTTTAAGTGAATGAAACTTTATTTTTAAAAAGGTAGACTGCCAACACTTAAAAACAAGTTCTGTTTTGGAACCATTTCAAAGGAGTGCAATGGAATGGACCTAAGATAGTAGTCGAGTGTTTTATATTTAGTGAAATCCATTTGAGCTCATTTTACCTGACAGTCTTTCTTAGAACACCCCACTTTGCTTCTTTCCTGAGACCCGCTGCCAAGTGTCTTTTTAGGAGAGAAGTCGGGGGGAAGGAATGTGATTATAAAGAGGAAGTGGGACATCAGAATTGGAAACATACGAGCAGCAGGCTGTAGATTTTCCCAGCACATGGTTTTTGTCCTGAGAGTCGCCTTTTACAGAAGACACTCTTCCTTAGGGAGGTGTCAGGGGTCTTTCTTTACAATATCCTCTGAGATCATCACATTTCTGAGCTCTGTGGGAATACACGTTCCACAAGATTTCTGTGTTCATCCTTTCCCCACTGGGGAAGTGAACTGGCTTAGACATCAATGTGGAAAGGGAATGGAAGTGGTGTCCGCCCTTGGGTGGAATGGAGAGTGTTGTTGGGCATGAGGCGCCTGACCTTGACCCAAGAGTGACCATCAAGAGCAGGGCAGAATGGTTTCTAACACCTGGCATCATCAGTTGTTTATGGATTTCTCAGAAAGCTTCTGGGCAAATGGAAAAGTCAATATTGTTTTTTTTGTTTTTAAGATAAGACTTTGAAAGTTCTACCTTTGCTTATTTAGTTATTTCAGGCTAGGACACCGTTTGGGGTCTTCGAGGTTGTGATGTAGGTGCGGTAACGTGTGTCTCCTCATACTATTAAAATCCTCCCCCCGCCCCAGCATGTTTAGAAGGGACGCAGATATGAGGTCTGCTGAGTTCTAACAGGGAGCACCTTCCAACTTGGCAGCCAAGAAGGATGAAGGATGCTCAGCAGCATTGCGCTGTTATAACCTTTCGTAGGTTTCTTTTCACTTGTCAGTACTTTCTTCATCAATTGGTATTTTATTAAGCACACAGTTGATGCAAGGCATGCATGAAAAATCAATAAAGGGAATCTCTTGTGCCTCAGAGGATGTAGTAAGGCAGATTGGTGTGCCCAGAGAGTAGATGTTGGTGAAATGAAGAAAATGACTGTGACAGCTGTGGTGACCAAGGCCACGCCAACACCTGCTGCCGAGACAAAAGCTGAAAACAAACAAAAGCAAGAGAGTGGGAGGAAGGCGAACACAGTGCCGGCTCCTTCCTTGCCCTTGGTTTTGTTTCCTCCAACCTCTGACGGGGTGGAAGGAAACGGAAAGGACTCTGGATGCCTGCCCCTGAAGGTTGAATTGGTTGGGGTGTTAGGAAGTGTCATCCTGGTAAATTGCTGCCTGAGGAGCGAGCAGAGGATCCTTTTTTAGACCCTGAGGATGTATAAAGTACCATTGCGTGGGAGAAGGTGTTGAATAACATGGGCGCCCCAGCATGTGGCAAGTCCTTGGTGTCCTCCACACCTGCCAGCATCCCATCCTTATCCTCTGTTTGTTGAGGCTGTCAATTCAACCCTGCTAAGGCTGTTCATAGACTTGAATGTTCGCATTGTGGACAAGAAATGCCAAGTCCCCAGAGAATGAATCATTCATATTTTATATGACATTCATGCTAGTCCATTAAGTATTGTCTGCTTGCCTTGTGTCAGGCTTCATCCTGGGTATTTTCCCATAACTTGTTACATTTAATCCTCATCGCTCTCCTCAGTAAGGAGGTAGGAATGCCTGAGGGAACTGAGTGACTTGCCCTGGCAGAGGAGACGTAGCCCAAGACTGTACACTTTTCAGAACAATACACCGCCTCATGGTGCAGTGTTCTTTGAAGCTTTGGGCTGCTTTTGTGGAGTTTGTTTTAAGGAGTTAGAGGGAGCACCCACCCGACAGTCTCTGTCCCTCCTGGCTGGCTTCCTTTGTCACCTGCAGGCAGGGTTCCTGTGGGTGTCAGTGTCCTTGGCTAGTCCAGAGCTGGGAGAGTTGGTTGAAATGCTTCTCAGTTTCTCCTCCTTTCTGGTTGTCGTGGTTAGCTCCCCGTCCTGCATCACTCTGCTCCCCCAAATGAAGGAGACTTGGTGAAACAAGATCCAGCCTGCGAGTGAGAGTTGGAGGAGCTGGTCCCTGCCTGGCCGTCTTACCCTCTGCCGGTCGTGTCCTTCTCTGCAGGAAGTCGATGGTCATCTGGGAGTGTTCAGGGGGTTCATCTGATTCTGTTCTCCAGGCTCTCTGAGCACAGTTCGCTGCTGGGCATCCAGTCGGAGCTCAGGGTCTGCTGTATGTGAATGAAGTGGTGAGAGCACCATTGGAGAGCTGGCGCTTAGGGAGTAAGACTTCCGACAAGGCGGGGAAGAAAGGAGTTGGTATGGAATTTTGCTGTTTCAGGATAGGTGGTATTTGAAATTGGAGTCTGGAGAAAAGTGACAATTGACCTTCTTCCTTCGCTTATCAGATAAATAACTGCACTGAGCTTCTAAAAAGACCAGGTGACTGGCTTTCCTTGGTGGAGGGCAGGAGACAGTTCCTTGCGTCCCGGGGACTCTCCCAGCCTTCCTGTGTGGACTCAAGACACTTTGAAATTGCGCAGATGGCTTCATTTTGCTGTGTTAAAATGAAAATACAATTCAAAATCGTACAAGTTTTTAAACTTGTTAAAAAAAATTCAACATCCATAAAGAGATTTTAGAAAACTGAGTTGAAAGGACAGTGGAACAGATTATTAATTATTGGTTTTGTTATAATATGTGTGCGCATCGTTTGCCTACTCATTTTCACTGGTTTCATGAAAGTACTTTTCACACACTTCAACCAGAAAAACCAAAACAAACCAAAAACCCCTTGACTGAAAAATCCCTGCTGGCCCCCTTGCATTTTCCAGTGTAGACCTGCCCTCTCCTCCCTTCCTGCTGCTTCCCTTTAAATTCTGTGTTATTAGACCCCAAAGGGCTATATGCAGTGATCAGATTGGGAATATGCTTGGTTCCTAGCTGATCATTTTTTCCCTTGAAAGTGCTTCAAAAGGATCATCACTATTTTATTCATTTTAGAGTCCCAGCCTAAATGCTTTTAGGAAAAGTTTAATTTTTATAAACATTGGGTTTAGGCCAATTTGCATGGCTAGTCCACCTGCAGTCTGCGTACAGTTGTAGTAAGTTGACTGCAGTTTTGATCTCCCCCTGATGTGAGCCATCGAGGAAAAAGTTCTTTCTCACTTGCCTGAAGTCTTCAGGGGGTTGAGAGGTATTCATAAGAATATACGAACTGCCTCATTGGATCAGATTCAGGAATCTGCTTTCTGCAGAAGCAGAATCCTGAGTATTCTGTGACACTAGGGGAGGGGGCCGGAGTTACATTTTATAAATTTCTATAGGTTTCAGGGATATCTCTTAAACATCCATAATTGATTAATCTCTTTAAAACCTCTCATCCATATATTTAAGTTCCTCTTGGATTGTTTATTTTTATCCTATATTCTATACATTTCACACCTTCTTGAAAGGTAGAATTTGATTAAATTGGTATTTTGACTTCAAATGCCCAATTTTTGGAATGATAGAGTGTTAAGGTTGAAGGAACCTTAAAGGTCACCACTGTAACCCCCTCATTGTATCTGAGACCTGCTGGGGCTCATAGAGTTAACCGGGGACAGACTTGGGAACTTGACCCCAAGTCTTTTAACTTCGTGCTCGGTTTTCATTCTAGGGGAACATCTCACTGTCTCCCCAAACCCATCTAAATCCAGGCTTAGTGCCCATCACCTCCCAGTCCGTCCTTTTTGACTTCGCTGTGTATGCTAATAGCATTCCTGTCATCATCTTAACTTTGGATTTCGGAAGCATCGCCTGCTTCTCTATCTTCTGTGATCCTTACGTCCATTCCATCAGTTGCTGTGTTTGGTTGACTGTTGTCTCATCTGTTTGCCTTTTATTTTCAAATCCTGAAGCCTCAGTTGTGGGTCACACCTTTAGAAGGCTGGGTTCCTAGAACACAGCATTTCCCAAAGTGGGTTGTTCCATGAGAAGTTAGTAGGTTGGGGAAAAACCCCATAAAGTGAGTTGATATTAGTGTAAAAAAGGGTTCCTTGGCTAAGTAGGTGTTGGTTAAACAACATGTAAAAAGGTTTCTTAGCAGACGGACTTTCACAGCTTTTTATTTGTGACTTTGCACTGTGAATCTCTAGGAGGGAGCTGTAGTATGCACATGTCCCAACTTATGTGACCATTGTGTCACTTTTTGGGGGCATCGTTACATAGATAACACTGCTGTAGTCACTTCATTGTACCGTTTCTAGATCCATCGCTCTCTGGCTTTCTATGGGAATATGTATTCTGTGTGAGCCACACTTGGTTCGCCCTCAAATGTGTCTTACGCTTTTTTACCTCGTTGTTTTTCTTCACCGCAGCAGCCCCTCTCGACCTGTTGCACCCACACATCTTTCACAACCCAGCTTTGTTCCCATCTTCTCTGTCAGTTTCCTCCAGACTCTTGCGCTTCTGAACTTACAGCATTTACTTTGTCATAACTTAAAAAAAATATTTGAAACAGACAAAATATTGGAAGTCACATTGCACACACATAATAGTTAAATTATTGGAATTCACGCAGAATGCCGTTTTCCATATTTGTGTCAGTTGATGCACCACACGCACGTCACGTTCTTCTCTCTCCCTCCACACGGGTTAACTGGCACGTGTTATTCCAGCATGTGGCTTATTTTGCTTTTAAATTTTGTGTTATTGGAATTACATTGCATCTATATAGAATTCAGGAAGTATTGACGTCTTTATGATTTCATGGCTCCCCATCTGCAACCTGATATACCTCTTTATTTATTTAGGTCTTTTATGGCCTTCAATGAAATTTTGTAATTTTCTGTGTAAAAGTCTTTCACATCTGTTAGATTTGTGCCGAGGTGCTTTATGGTTTTTGCGGTCATTGTGAATGGAATGGTTTAACACATTTTTGGCTGCTGTTGCTGGTGTCCAAGAATGGGATTGATTTTGTATTTGTGTATTGATGCTTCTTAATTGATCGAGTTCACGTTTAAACTTGTGTTTGCCATGGAAACCTGAAGTCAGGCAGCTTTTCTAATAGAGCATGAAATAACAACCTGTCATGGAAATGTCACGATTCACTTTACTTTTAAAATGATATATAATACTTTTAGAGTCAGGGGGTTGTGCATTCATTTATTCATTCATCAAACGTTTGGATGGCTAGTATGTGCCAGGCACTGTTCTAGGTACTGGGTCTTTAGTGGTGAACAGAGCAGATGTGGTTTCTGCTCTCATGGAGTATGAGGAGAGAGGGACTGCAGAAATGAATGCAGATACTTACGACATAGTGAATTGTGACAGACGCTGTGAAGGAAAAGGACAGGTGGCTGTGAGAGTGAGAAAGGTGGGGAGAGGAGACCTTATATTGGGGGTACAGCAAGGGCTTGTCTGAGGAAACATGTTCACACAGATGCCTGAAGGGTGAGTTGGTGCTAGAGGAGCAGGATGGAAGAGCTGTCCAGACAGTGAGAAATGGGCTCAGAAGCCCTGAGGTGGGGCTCTGCTCTTAATGGTAGATGGATGGACATTTTAATAATCAATGACTTAAATCAAGTTATTACTTCTTAGTAAATCATCATCATAGTGGTATTTAATTGTGTTTAAATTATGATGACATGAAAATATTTATTTTTGGTTGGTCTGTTCCCCTTCCTCCTCATTTGAAACTGCCGGACTTAAGAGAGCTGCCTCTGTGATGTGGCTTGAATGGGGCTGTTGCGCATGCCCTAGTCCCAGCTCTGTCCACCCTGCTCTGAGTACCGGGATTGCCCCAGCACTGGCCGCTGCTGGGCGCGTCAGCGTCCTGGGCTCTGCACTAATGGACTGGGGCCTTGCTCCTAATTTGGGAGAAGCCCTCTCTTCCTTTCCTGGGAGGGGTCTTGAAGCAGAACCACCTTTGGCTCTTCCAGTGCCTCAGCCCTCTCCCTTCGCCCTTCGGTACCTTCTCCAAGTGCACACTGAGGGCTTGGCAGTAACGTGGGTTGGGTGGGAGGCATCTTGTCTGAGTTAGATAACACCTCATCCACCTAGAATTGTTGCTCCTTGGTCATTGATGCTCTGCACCTGGGGCACGTGCCCCTGAACCTTGTTCTCTCTTATAAGGAGATGAGTCCTTGCCTCGGTGGGAGACAGTGTGGTGCAGTGGTTATGGACTGGGCTCTGGAGAGGGTATTATTTTTGGAACTTGAGTCTTCTGCTTAGTAGTCCCCCTGTCCTTGGGCATGGAGCTTAATCCTTCCTTCCATTTTCTCATCTGCAAAATGCGGGTAATGAAAGAGCCTTCTTTGGCTTGTCGTTGGGATTAAATGCGTTAACGTGTGGCATATGCCCCTGCAATAAATAGTGTCAGACACAGCCAGCGCTCAGAGGAAATGTTAGTTATTACTCCTCTGCTCCTCAGTCTTCGTGAAAATGGATTCCTGGGGTTCCTCCTCCCCCCACCAGATACTCAGCTCTGTTTGGATCCAAGCAGTGCATGTAACTTATGATTTGTTACGGGACTCTGGTTACTTCTCTGAAAAATAAGTGGGAAGAAAGATGGCGGAGAAATAAACCAAAACGTTAACAGCGATTGTGTTGCTGTGGTAGACTGGGGTGAATTGTCCTTTTACCCCTCTTTTCCAGATTTTCTGTAATCTAGTTGTGTTACCTCTGTACTAATGATAGTAAAATAAAATATTATGAAAAAGGTCAGGCTGGCGGTTGCCCAAGTGGATCACTCCGTAAGGCAGGAGAGGCTGGGACGCCTGGGTTGGCCTGCTCTAATTGGTACCCTATTCCTGCAAAGTACCCCATGCCAGTGAAGTACCCCATTCGCAGGCGGGGTGCTTTCCCCTTTATTCTTATAGTTGCAGAAATGTAACAGTATTTGAAGATCTTCGGCAGAAGGATCCCGGAAAGTTAGAAGATGGGGATGTGATTCCTTGTGACACTCTTCTTGCTTTGAGTGTTTCTTTTTCTGTCGTGTCTTGCTTTGGGTTTTTCTTTCCCTTTTTGTTTCTTCCTGCACTCCCCGAGTGGGCCTCTGGCCATCTGTCAGTCTCTTTCCGTCTCTTCTTTCTCCCCTCGCCCTTGAAAACTTCTCCTTTCAATACCCCATCTTTCTCCTTTACTTGCTGTCGTGCAAAAGTGATGCACACATTTCTACAATTCAAAGGAAAGAGTAAATTTTATTTCGTATTTTTAATTGTAAAAATAAATGTCACTTTTTACCCTCAAAAATCTAAGTTGTTGATTTTCATTTACTCGCACCTAGGATTAATTAATCACTTAACTTACTAACTAACCCACTCACTAAACTCTGGGTGTCCATGGCCTCCTAAAAGCACTGGGAATCTTAGGGGACTGGGAGGCTGAAAGGAAGGGAAGATCGAGGGAATGTAGAAGTTAAGTTTTTCCTCTTTACCTATTTTGCTTAGGGTTGTCTGTGTGGCTACCATTTTGGTATGTGTCAGAATTTTTAAACTTTTCAAACTTGAAGAACAAAATTCTGGAAAATTACCAAAATACTTGTTTGTTTTTTTGTTTTGCTGAGGAAGAGTAGCCCTGAGCTAACATCTGTTGCTAATCTTCCTCTTTTTTTTTGGCTTGAGGAAGAGTAGCCCTGAGCTAACACCTCCGCTTGCCAGTCCACCTCCACTTTATACATGGGTTACCACCACAACATTGCCGACGAGTGGTGTAGGTCCATGCCTGGGACCCAAACCCGTGAACCTGGGCCTCCAAAGCGGAGTGCACTGAACTTAACCACTATGCCACGCGGCTGAACCCTAAAATACATTTTTGACGAAGAAAACTTTGCCAAATCTGACACATGCCCTCAAAAGCCCGTTGATTTTGATTACGTTGAGCTTCCCAGCTTTCCTTTCGTGCGCCTTGTCTTGTATAATTGTGAATGGAGAAACAGGCTTTCCAGCTAAGTTTGTTGTGTCTACTGGAGTTTATTCTTAAGTGGGGCCATCCCGTCGGTATCTCAAAATAATACTGACACAGATTTCAAAGAAGGTATGACAGCGATGTTGCCTGGCATCAGCAGAAGAGCTGTTTACTTGAGAAATATTGCTAATTTTAAGGAGATTTCACACTTGAAGGTAAAATCTAGTTGAGGGCATTTAAATAAGGTGATGCCTTCCTAAAGCTTTTTCCACATTTTATAATGTTTTTCCTCTCCAACCACAAAGGCCTAATTTGGACATAACATAAATATTTATGAGCGTTCTTTCTCTGCTGTAAGGAAGTCTGGTACAGTTACAGTAAAACCTGAATTTATAGAATGGGTATTACTAGGATTCATTATTTACTTTTCAAAAGGGTTTGTCACAGGAATTCTTTAAATTAGAAACAGCATCTACCCCACTTTGGAGTACGGAACAGCTTGTAGAAGGTCTGTGGGCCCTCCACTGATGGTCAGGTTTTCTCGCAGACCCATATAGGTGTGGGCATGCTGTTGTGTCACGTTTGTGGCTGTGGCCTGTGTCACTTCGTGTACGCCAACATGTGAAGGAGGAGGAGGAGAAGTGTGTTGGGTTGAGCTGAGTCATGCCAAGAGTAGGGCATGAGTTATTGAAGAAATATTGGAAAAACTGTCAGCCCAGTCTTAATACTTGCCTTTTGTTGCCAATCTAAAAAACAAACGAGAAAGTACAGGTAGTTGTTCAAGGAGACTTGTACCATTTTACGTCCTTAGAGGTGTCCTGATGGGTATCTCCTGGACTCTAGGATGGAGTAGTGGACAACTTCTCTCCTCCTTGGATGGAGAAGGTGCCCCTTCCTTATCTGGCAGTCAGCGAGCCTGTCAGACGTTGGATGTGGAGGCGGCCTCAACCCCCTGACTCGGCTGCCAGCTTTCCACACGCTCTCTTGGCAGCAAGCTTGCGCGTGGCGATCTGTTCTTCCTAGAACAGTTCATAACTGTGGCAGGTGTTGGGAGCCCAGTTCCGCCATTGTGCAGCTGTTTGTATGTCCAGTTGGATTTCTTGAAAGAATCAGCTTTTAGGATCTCATGCTGAGGGCTACAGGGATAATAGGATTTAGGGAGAGACTTTATTTTTTGGGAGTTTGCATTGGATGTTGCCACAGAGGTAGCGTGGAGGTGGAATGGCAACTGAAGGGAATTCTGGAGTAACCTTTCCCGTTTCTGCTGCAACCAAGCGATTCAGAAAGCCCAAGATTACTAGAACTCTCTCTTGGATATTTTGTACTAGAGAATCATCTTAAGAACGTTATAGAAAGTTTGGAAAATGGATTTAAAAAAGACACTTCTTGAGCCAGCTACTCTAAAACATCAACTGTGATCATTCCCGAATATTCCTTTCCAAACTTTTTATGTGTATGGTTTAAAATGATTGTAATAAATATTTTCTATGTTGCTGCATAGTTTTTGGAAATAAGTTTTATGGTTGTATATTATTCTACTGAGTACCATAATTTTTCAAAGGATCCCTTTGTTACTGGGCATTTGAGTTGTTTTTGCCACTTTGCTGTTGTAAATAATACTGTGATGAACGTTTTTGTACATGTAACCTTTTCTGTGTTTTGGATGATTGTCTGACAATAGGTATTGAGAACGAGATGGTTGGGCCACAGATTGTTGTGAACATTTTGGTATACCCCTTTTAAATCAGGGGGGTGGGGTTGGATATAGTGACTGGCTTGGAGGGTCGGGGAAAATGGGAGTCAGGGCTGAGTCCCAAGTTTGTGGCCTGTGTGATGTCTGGAATGGCTGGCACAGACAGCCTGAAGGGAACGGTTCCGTCTGGGCTGTGGGGCCTCCAGGCGGTGAGTGAGGTTCAACAGACCATTGAAATGCAGAGCCTGGAGCTGAGGGACAAGCCAGGGCCTGAGGTGCGCATGAAGGGAACCAGCATCTAGGTGTGGTTGAGGCTGTGGGTATTGTTAGGATTGCTTAGAGGGTGGAGTACAAAAAGAGGACGGTGGGTAATAGCACTCTGGGGAACGTGATTTTGTGAGGAGGAGAGGAAGGAGAAGCTACTACGGAAAATAAGGAGTGATGGAGGTGAGAAGTGGACAGCCAGGACGAAATGGCCACATGGAAACCAGGGCGGGAGAGAGGTTCAAGGAGGGAGTCCAGTGGGCAGCAAACAGGTGGTGACATTTTATTTGAGGCTGTTTCAATGGTGTGTGCCAAGGAAGGGTGGCCATTGTCAAAGGTGGGCCGTGTCGGAAACCTTAGCTGTGGAGGAAGAGACAGAGCTAGGCAGTTGCTAGAAGGGGTTGTAGGATGGTGTATTGGTCTGCTAGGGCTGCCGTAACAAAATAGCACAGACTGGGGGCGTAAACACCAGAAGTTTATTTTCTCACGGTTCTGGAGGCTGGAGGTGTGGGCAGGATCAGTTTCTTCTGAGGCCTCCCTCCTTGGCTTGCAGATGGCCACCTTCTGGCTGTGTCCTCATTTGGTCCTGTTGGAGTAAGGCCCACCCTACTGGTCTCCTTTTTACTTAATTACCTCTTAAAGGCCCTGCCTCCAAGTACAGTCACATTCTGAGGTACTAGGGGTTAGGGCTTCAACATAGGAATTTTGGTGGTGGGGGAGCGGACACAGCAAATTTTGAAGGGGACACAGTTCAGCCCCTAACAGATGGATTCTGAGCCTGATGACCCACTTGTCTCCCTCCTTGCCCCGTGCTCTCTCCTTCTCCACCCTATTGACCATCTGCTTGTCCTCATCACACTCCTGTCCCTTGGCTTCAGTGACCTGTGCTGTTCTGGTCTCGCCCCTCATCTTCTGCTGGTCCCTTGGTGTCCGGGTTCCTCAGGGTTTGGGCATGGGCGCTCTTCTCTTCCTGGAATCGCTTCATCTTTCTGTCTTCATCTCCTCCTCCCTTAGAACTCAATCTCCTGGAGCAAAGTAATTGTTCTCCCAGGCGTAATGTTCGTGTCAGGTTAACTCGGTGATAAATTTTATTTAATGATAAGACTAAATTTTGTAATCCTGTCCTCATGGTTGCTCATCTCAGTTAAAAAAAAAAGAACAACTTAGTGGGAACAACGATTTTAGGTCAAGGTTCAGTAAAAATTTATATTTGAGCTCACCTCATACCATACAAGTTAATGTTTTTCTCCCTAGAGTTTGGTTTTGGGTTCCTTCTTTTTCAGGAGCCTACCTTGGTTAAAATGAGACTGAGTGGGTAGCTATTCCTGTAGAGTCTGGGGCGGAATGATTTTGGTAGATAAGGTATTCTTGCCTTTCCCCCCCCCCCCCCCCCCCCAGATATCCTTTCTCTTTTTGGAATTACAGCTAGGTAGAGGTTCAGGTTGTCCTGTTTCATGCTGAGGAGGGCGCCTTCACACGCATGGTATGGGTGAAGGGGTCGGGTTGACTTGTGAATATATGTTATTTAAACTGTGGTTGGTTTGGGGGTTTCTGGTGTGTATGTATTTACATGGTGTTTCTCTCACTAGTCTTTTGAAATATATCAATGTGATTTCTACATCAAAGTTCATATTTTTATTGAAGAGCCTGACTATCAGATTCTAAAAGGATGTAAATTATGGATAGATTTACTATTTGGCTACCTAAAATAGAAGCCTCCAGATTTTGCTAGGCAACCTTGAGAGGAACGTTTATCTCTGTCGACAATTTTAAAGAAGTATGTAATTTTAAAGTATGAAGCTCAAATTTAGTTTTTAATAGCAACTTATGTGTTCTTTCTGTCTTTAAGAGGCAGGCTACTGGAATGACATGTGACTTTGTCCTCTTGACTCTGTCTGGTTGTGGGTTTGAAATGTTATTTTTGTGCTTTCTTAAGTGACTAAAGCAATTCTGACTGTACATTTGGGACAGAATAAATATGACAGTTGGATATAGGTTTGAAAAACCAACCAGATTTTTAACCTGGTAATATGATAGTGCTGTTCATTCTTATAATAGTCTAGGCTCACAGCTTTAGGAAACAGTAGGTTGCAAGCTCTTAGTGACCTCCAGACTTGCTGGATTAGATGGTGTTCTTTTCCTCTGTAAAATATGTCAATTGATGCCTGTAACACACTAAATGCTCAAAGTTAGGGGCTCCCCTGTAGCGTGTTCTCGAGTTTCTCTTCCCACCAGTAGAGGTGGATGCTTATCCAGACTCAACTGTGTTTATTCCCAAACCTGCTTATGGCTGGTGTACTTATTATAGTTTAATATAATGATTTAAAATATATGTACAAAAAGAGTTATTTCTATGAAAATTCTCTTGAATGTTTTGGAAACCACCTGATAAGAGCAAGTTTCTGAACATGATTGCAGCCGAGTTAAGAGTGGCTGAGATAGCTGTAAAGGATTTGGGGGCTCATCAAATAAACGTATTCTCACTAATATTGTCGGTCATTCAGGATAGGTAGGTTAAGTTGTGACTGTGTAGTGCCTGAGAATCTTAGTGGCTCAAAGCAATAATCCACACTCACTGTGTGTCCCTTGTAGGTCAGATGTGGGCTCTGCCCCACGTTGTCCTCATCCTTACTCCGGGACACAGCCTGATGGAGCAGCCCCCTCTGGAGTAATGCTGATCCCTGCGGCAGCGGGAAAGGCTGCTGCGAAGCCTGTATAGTGATAGGCCTGCATTCAGCAAGGCGGCGATGTACAATGCTTCCGTAGAGAGGGGTGCCAAGCATGTGTCAAGAACGACGTGGGCTACCCTACGTCGCTTCCCAGGTGTCTCTGAGCCTCACCATTCTTTAAAGGCGTTGGACCTGGCGGATGATACCATAAGGATGGTTTATAAAAGAAAGACCACTGGGTACCACAGTCAGTGGACATACAGGCACACCTTGGAGATATTGCGGGTTTGGTTCCACACCACAGCAATAAAGCGAGTATCACAATAAAGCAAGTCACACAAATTTTTTGGTTTCTCAGTGCATATAAAAGTTATGTTTACAATGTACTGTGGTCTGTTAAGTGTGCAATAGCATTATGTCTAAATTAACAATATATGTACTTTAATTAAAAAATACTTTATTGCTAAAAGCTGCTAACCATCATCTGAGCCTTCAGTGAGTTGTAATCTTTTTGCTGGTGGAGGATCTTGTCTTGATGTTGATGGCTGCTGACTGGTCAGGGAGGTGGTTGCTGAAGGGGGGTGGCTGTGGCAATTGCTTAAAATAAGACAGCACTGAAGTTTGCCACATTGATTGACTCTTCCTTTCACGAAAAATTTCTCTGTAGCATGTGATGCTGTGTGGTAACATTTTACCAATGACACAACTTGTTTCGAAATTGGAGTTAGTCCTCTTAAACCCTGCCACTGCTTTATCAAATAAGTTTATGTAATATTCTAAATCCTTTGTTGTCATTTCAACAATCTTCACAGCATCTTCACCAGGAGTAGATTCCATCTCAAGAAACCACTTTCTTAGCTTATCCATAAGAAGCAACTCCTCATCTGTTAACGTTTTATCATGAGATTACAGCAATTCAGTTACATCTTCAGGGTCTACTTCTTTGGGTTTTTTTTTTTTTTTGAGGAAGATTAGCTCTGAGCTAACTACTGCCAATCCTCCTCTTTTTGCTGAGGAAGACTGGCCCTGAGCTAACATCCATGCCCATCTTCCTCTACGTTATACGTGGGATGCCTATCACAGCATGGTGTGCCAAGCAGTGCCATGTCTGCACCCGGGATCTGAACCAGTGAACCCTGGGCTGCCGAAGCTGAACCTGCGCACTTAACCGCTGCACCACTGGGCCGGCCCCTCTTTGTTTTTTTAAAGTCATTTTTTTGCTGAGGGAGATTAGCCCCGAGCTAACATCTGTGCCAGTCTTCCTCTGTTTTATATGTGGGTCACTACCAGAGCATGATTGACAAGTGGTGTAGGTCCGTGCCTGGCATCTGAACCCGTGGACCTGGGCATGCCCAACTTAACCACTACACCATGGGGCTGGCCCCCAGGCTCCCCTTCTAATTCTGGTTCTTTTGCTGTTTCCACCACATCTCCAGTTACTTACTCCGCTGAAGTCTTGAAGCCCTCACAGTCATCCGTGAGGGTTGGAGTCAACTTCCAAACTCCTGTTAATGTTGATATTTTGACCCCTTCTCATGAATCATGAATGTTCTTAATGGCATCTAGAATGGTGACTCCTTTCCAGAAGGTTTTCAATTTATTTTGCCCAGACCCATCAGAGGAATCACTATCTATGGCATCTATAGCTTTACAAAATGTATTTCTTAAATAATAATATTTGAAAAGTTGAAATTATTCCTGTGGGCTGCACAATGGATGTTAGCAGGTGTGAACACAACATTTATCTCCTTGCCTATCTCTATCAGAGCTCTTGAGTTACCAGGCGCATTGTCAGTAAGCGGTAATATTTTGAAAGGAGTCTTCTGAGCAGTAGGTCTCAACAGTGGGCTTAAAATAGTCAGTAAACCATGTTGTAAACAGATGTGCTGTCATCCAGGCTTTGTTCTTCCGTTTATAGACCACAGGCAGAGTGGATTTAGCATAATTCTTAAGGGCCCTAGAATTTTCGGAATAGTAAGTGAGCATTGGCTTCAACTTAGGCACTAGCTGCATTAGCCCCTAACAAGAGAGTCAGCCTGGCCTTTGAAGCCAGGCATTGACTTCTCCTCTCTAGCTATGAAAGTCCTAGGTGGCCTCTTCTTTCAGTATACAGCTGTTTTGTCTGTGTTGGAAATCTGCTGTTTAGTGTAGGCACCTTCTTGAATGATCTTAGCTTGATCTGGATAACTTGCTGCAGCTTCTACATCAGCACTTGCTGCTTCACTTTGCTGTTATGGAGACAGCTTCTCTCCTTAAATCTTGTGGACCAACCTCTGCTGGCTTCCAACTTTTCTTCTGCAGCTTCCTCCCCTCTCTCAGCCTTCGTAGAATTGCTAGCTTGTACAATGCCTGTATGCAGTTAGAAAAAGGGTACTCTTCAGGGCAAACACTGCCCCCCAGGAGCTCAACTTGATGTCAGTCCCCATTTTCGCCCTTGGCTGGCCCACTTGTATGCAGTGCCCAACCGAACAACTGCACAGAGCAATCCTACTCCCTGCTTCTAATCTCTCTCCCAACTAATTTAGACTATCGCTTGATTAAACCTCATTTAAATTTTTTGTTGTCTCTGTCCCTGCTTGGAATTTTTTTTGATGACTCCTCATCTTCTGTAATGGCGGTCCTCAGTTTTATTTTCCATTGGTGACTCTCAGTCACACTTGTTGCCTTCTGGAAGCACCGACATCTGTGATGACTGCAGCTCAGACATAGGCGATAGGCTGTGTAATGCTGCCCTCTCCTCTCCACGCACTCCCCGCCACTCCCACACTCTGAGCCCCTTAGCTCAGACTCCCAGTCTTGCCTCAGCTTACCTTTCTTCCTAGCATCAGGGCCTGCCAGAGCCCTACACCAGCTCTCCCCTGCTGCCATTCTGCCTAGTCACTATCTTCTGAATATGTTCTGTACTTCTTGCTTTAAAGTTCTTTTCTGTCTAACCACATCCCACTCATCATCAAAAGTCAAGGTCAAGTTTCGCCTCTCCAGCCATCCTTCTCTGATCCTCCTACGCCCTGATAACAGCTCCACCTCGGAGCATAAACGGTAGTCTCTGTATCCCTCTTTTTAAGGTGAGTCCTCTGCGTTATGTGAGCACTGGTTTTATTAGTTACGTTCCTCTTATGCATTTTCTTTCCCCTGCTGGATTGCAGGTGCCTGGAAGTGGTAGCTGTCTCATCCCTTCTCCTCCCCTGCCTGTGTGGGAGGTGTGGCTGGAGGAAAGTGCGGCGGGCCGAGTCCCGGAATACGGCTCTGGGTGAACCGCCTCTTCCCAGCCCCTGGGTAGTGACCTACTTTTCCCTCCTTATCTGTGTGCAAAATATTTGTTGTACTTAGTGTGTTCTCCCTGTCACAACGAATGTTTGTCTCTCCCTTTCATATGAACTGAATGCTAAAGTGCTGGTTAAATCGGTGGAAAAAACAATGGAGAAGAAAAGTTGGTGAGCAGTTTTAATTTCTGAACGAGGGCCTTATAATTATGTCATTTAAAAAGAACTCTCTGTGGTTTTTGAATCTGTGTGTCTGTCTACCAACCTCCCTACATATTGAGAGATGTGATTAAGGGTGGATTGTAAATTTTGAGTTTTTATGCATTTTAATTTGATGATTTACAGTATAATGTGATTTTTAAAAACCTTTTTTTCATAAACCACTTGTAGAAGGAAATAAACTTTTCTTAATCGGGAATATACCATGTAGTTCACTATTGAATATTTAATTTCTTAGCAAAATTTCGCTTGGGAAAATCTATTGTATGTTTCTACATGGTCAAACTGATTAGCTTTAAAAATTGATGTTTGTATAGCGTTACAGGATAAGTGTGTACTATATTCAAGGGGAAAAAAGTGTGTGTGTTGGGGGGGCATGTATCCTTATATAAGTATATGAAATAATTTCTGTATCCTACAGAACTTTTGGAAATTAACAGAACTATTGCTCAAATTTAGTTAACATTTACGAGTTTAAATTTAATAAACATATGTTTTTGTAAACATTTTAATCTGTGACTTAAAAAGATGATTTAGTTATGGCGTGCCCCTATAGGTTGATTTGCAGTTCAGTATGTGTTTTAGTTCTTCATAAATACTTTAAAATGTATTTAGAGCTATGTAAGATAGGTAACATGGTGCATTTGATTTTACATTCAATAATGCTTCCAATGTTAGGAAAACTAGAAAAACAGAAAATACTCCTAAATTCTAATATGACTGTTGATTTTAATCAGCTTAGGTGAGGTAACCCACTGTGATGTAGTTGTTTTCTTTAAAAATTCTTTTTAAATGACAAAGGACTTTGCCTTCTCACTTTAGATCATCACTGTCTTTGGGGAACATCTTCGCGAATTTTGTTTGATCACTTCTCAACTGGTAAACATTCATCAAATCCTAATGTAAATGTAAACATCTCTCCCTTTGATTACATAGTTTATTAGACTCTATTTTAGTGAGTGTTGCTGGAGGAAGCTTCTGAATTTTTATTATTTAAAAAAAATTTTTTTTAACCATGCACACAAAGGTACCGAAGATGCACTGTTGAGCGACACATATTTTCCTTTATTGTATAGATATCTTAATTTGTAATCTTTAGACCCTTTTTTGCTTTCATAACTAGATTAATTTATTAAAATATCCAGTGGCATTTTGCAGCTGACTGTGTGGCTGGAAACAACACAGAGAGCACCTCCACACGCGCCTCGATGTCTTTGCTTACGAGGATCCTGTTGATTCTGTGCGTGTCTTTTTGTGCATGTGTGGTTCTTACAAGTTTTGCTGGTGAGGTCAGAATAAAGAGAGCTGCTTTCCTTTACCGCTGAGTACATGTCATTGAGAAAGATTCTTACTGGCATTTTTGGTTTTTAACGTTCTTTATAACCAGGCCCAAGATGCATGCCTACCTCAAAATGAAGGAACTCAGTCAGTCCCAAGTTGAGCCTTTTTTGTTGAATCAATAATGATGGAAGCTGGGACAGGTTCTTAGGAGCTGATATATTCGACCCTGTTGTGGGGAAGCCGAGGCTCAGAGTTGGCGGTGTGCCCAGGGTCTCACTGTGGGCCAGCTGCAGACTAGGGTTTTTTCTGGAGCCCCGGTGGTAGTCATGCTAACCTCTGCGGTCTGTGGCAGAATGCACAGCTGATGTTTCCCTGAGAGAGAACTCGTTTCCTTACCCCAGAGAACAAGAAGAGTGCCCTAAATTCAACACATGTCCTCCCGTTGTCCCTGAAAAGCCCCTGAATGACAGGAAGGTGCCTTTTTTAAAGAAGGTAGTCCTGCTTGGTGTACCCCGGGCTATTTTATGTGAGTGTCTCTGTTCAGCCAGTTGTCTCCAAAAACCCATCTATAGGGGCCCCCAAAACTGGCGGGGACAGGGAGCCCTGTGTGAGTGCCTGCCAGGTGCACATCACTGAACTTTTAATAATCGGGGAGTACCTGGAGTGACCGGGTGCTCTGATCAGGGGGAAGAGCAGAGAGAATGAATCTACAAGCCAGGTAAGCACGAGGAGGGCTCAAGGGACAGGAGGACATGGGTGAGGACATTAGCTTGTGGGATGAGATTGGGACCCTCTGATTAGCAAGCCAGTTCATGTGGAAGGAAAGTTGGCTTTCCCCTGGTGTCCGTGTTCAGTTTAATAATCACTGGTGTGCTGGGGGTCTGTGCAGCGGCCAGGAGCAGATCAGCGCCTCGGGTGTGCCCGTCCTAGCGAGCAGGTTTACGGTCACCTAGGGGTCCCAGGGTCTTGGGCTTGCCAATCTAAACACATTCGACTTCTTGGAATTTTTTTATCCGCCTTGAGGGAACGAATTGAGAAGTCTGTGGGTTATAATTATCACGTCCCACGTGCAGCTGAGTTTGTGTTTCTGGCTGTGAGAGAGCTTTATAGTTTTTGGCCACCTTGTCCCGCAGGAACGCATAGCCCTTTTCAGACGTTAGCTCATGAATGCTCATAACATCCAGTGTGACTTGGAGAGCTTGACCATAGGTTCCCCCCCAAAGCCGGGACTGCTTGCTGTCTGTTCTAGACCTTCTAGGATTTTGGCTGGTGAGGGGTGCCAGGTGGTGGGGTAGGGGCAGCTGGAAGGCTGGGGTTGGCTTTCAGAGCTAGTCTTGGGGGTGGGTGACAGTCTCTGGAGTTGCCCTGCCCTTTGGCAGCTGTTCGTGCCATGACTCTGCAGAGCTTCCTCCGGGAAATGACGGTGGGGACAGTGATGTTGGCTGCGTTTCCTCCTCAGTGCACTGAACCCGTGGAATGCCTGTGGCAAATGAGGCAGCTCTCTAGGTTATTTACCTTGACACACTTGCCACAAGACAGCACAGGAGGAGCGGCGGTGGGGGCTCTTCAGGATCAGGAGAAGAGGGCGTTGGGGAGGGAGAGGATTAGCTGGTGAGAGACCCCTTGGCTTTCTCAGTCAGCCTGCGTAATAAGCCTGCTGTTGTCACTTCTGAGTTTTTAGATCAGAAATTCGAATTCCAGAGGGGAATTCTCTTGGATTCGAGCCTGGGTCTGTGATCGGAAGCATGCGCTGTCCCATGCTGGGGTGGATCAAAAGGGAATTCTCACGGGTGGCAAACTCTTGTCATAAAAATTCTGGAGAAGGTTGTTCTTTCCCAGTGTAGAAGTGAAGCCTCTCTTTAAAAACCATGGGGTATTGTGAAGAGGTTGATAATTTAGGAACGAGACTCAAGGATAATATAATAAGTGTGCCAGAGCACTCTCAGACCAGGCGGGAAAGCGTCCTCCTCACCCTGGCGCTTCCAGAAACCAGATGTGCAACACCCACCTCCTGGGTCCATTTCTCTTTCTGTTAAAAGAAGGTTTTGCCTGGGATCATAAGAAATTTTGCTCATACGTCAGAAGAGATAGTTTGTAGCTTGTAATCCAAAACCTTCCATGTTGTCGTAGCAGCCACTGTTATTTTTGACTCAAAAATCCTTCTAATTAGTGTAGATAATACGTTCAGCATTTCTACTGTTGGGAAAAAACTTTTGTTTTGGTGAGGAAGATTGGCCCGGAGCTCACATCTCTTGCCAGCTTTCCTCTTTTTGCTTGAGGAAGATTGTTGCTGAGCTAACATCTGTGCCAGTCTTCCTCTATTTTGTATGTGGGACACTGCCACAGCATGGCTTGATGAACAGTGTGTAGGGCCGTGCCTGGTATCTGAGCCTGCAAACCCTGGGCCTCCAAAGCAGAGTGCATGAACTTAACTGCTACGCCACCGGGCCAGCCCCCAATTTTTTTTTTTAACCTGTCACTTTATGAGTTGTCAAGTTCTAGATGCTATCTTTCAAACCTTGAATAACTGAACTATGCTTGGGATTGGGGGCAGCCCAGGTCTTGTCTGATGACTTTGGTTGATAAGGCCAGCCTTTCCAAACCCAGGCAGAAACAAACCTTGACATTGACACTGGGTGTCCTGGCCCATCTCTGCTTATGCAGAGACACCCTTTGGGGTGTTAACTCTTAGATAACCAGACTGTTGAATTAATTGCCCATCCTATTCACAGAGGTTTTTAAGATTGGAGTTCAGTTTATGCCTTATGGGCTTCCATATGCTTTTAGCTGTTTGTTTTTACCCCCTGTTCAAATCTATTCCATTTTATCATTGCCTGATAATTGAATATTCTTTGTGTTATCCAGAGTTTGAGCACAAGGCAATATTGTTACTTTATGTAACAATTTACTGTATGGAAATTGCCTAGAGTTGGGCCTATTTCTTCCCTAATCCAAGATCCTAACAAAAGCTATCCCACCAGCAGTGTGTTAAATATTCTTAAGAAAAAGCTTTAGAGAAAGAGAGGAGGGGAACTCTCAATATGCTGTGGCTTTAACAGTGGAGTAAAGGATTGGAAAATTGGGTAATTATACTTGGTGAAGTAAATGCCACGAATCAATACACCTTATAGAAGTTTCTCTAAGGAAGTGTGTTGCTAGGAATGGAAATCAGCATCACGAGAGCCGTTTCACGAATCCTTGTCAGGGCCACTCTCATATGCTCTGGGGAGCCCTGCACAGCACCCCGTGTGGCTCTGTGTGGCCCGCCAGCCCCATCGCCTTTGAGTAAATTGTCCTAAAGAATGCACTTTTTGGGGCCGGCCCCGTGGCCAAGCGGTTAAGTTTGCGTGCTCCACTTCAGTGGCCCAGGGTTTCGCCGGTTCGGATCCTCGGCGTGGACATGGCATCACTCATCAGGCCACGCTGAGGCGAGGTCCCACATGGCACAACCAAAGGCACTCACGACTAGAATATACAACCGCGTACTGGGGGGCTTTGGGCAGAAGAAGAAGGGAAAAAAAAAAAAATAAAAGATTGGCAACAGATGTTAGCTCAGGTGCGAATCTTAAAAAAAAAGAATGCACTTTTCATTTCACCTGCCCTTTAGGTTGATAAATACTGAGAACCTGTCTTGCCCTTTGGTTTGTAGCCTGAGTCTTTGATGGTCTTTCACGTTGTTGGTGTATCCTCTGAGGCTCTCTGATGATCCTTTGCCAGTTGTGACTTGGCTGGGAAGGGTAGAGGTGGTGGGAACAGTCTTGGAAGGCAGAATGGGCTGTTTCTCCCCAGTGTGTGTTCATTTATTTGCTCTGCACCCCAGAGTCCTGCGGGCCAGCCGCTCTGCCAGGTGGTGGGCCCTTCGCACAGGGAGAGCCCGACCTTCTCCAGCGGGAGGAGACGACACGTGGAGTAACGGCTGTGCTGGAGGAGTTCTGGCTCGCTCGGAGCACGCTGCCTTTGGGGAGTGGCTGCTCACACTGGTTAAGTCAGGCTGGATTTATTTCAGATAAGAAGCTCAGCTGAACCTCTCGGGCCTACAGCTAGAACCACTCTCAGCATCTACAGCAGCCTTCCTGTCTGTCCCACGTGGTCCCTCATCGCTGCTTCTCTCTACACGTCTGCTTCCTTCCTCTCCTCAGACCGTCTTCCTCTGTAGGAGCCTGGCAAGGCTCCCCTGAATGATACACCCCGTCCCCTGCATCTACAGGAGCTTCCTGGTCCAGCGCTCGCAGCCACCTGGCTATAGTCTCTGTCCTAATTCCCGATCCTGGAAGCTGGAGTCGTTTGGGCAGGTGTACACCCCTGGCCCAGTTAGCCATGGCCTGGTTGAAGGAGCTGCCAGAGGCCTTGGGATGTTCGTGTGTCGTGGGAAGTTTGCCCTAGGGTAGGGGGACTTCAGAGAGAGAGATGAGACTGAGGAGGAAGGCTCAAGGCAGGCTGTGGAGTTATGTGATCTCTGATAAGGAAATTTGTTTATTGTGGTAAAATATATGTAACATAAAATCAACCATTTTAACCTTTTTAAGTGTACAGTTCAGTGGCATTAGGTACATTCACATTGTCGTGCAGCCATCGCGACCATCCATCTCCCTAACTTTTTCATCTTCCCACAGTGAAACTCCTTACCCATTAAACAACAAGTTCCCCTTCCTTCCTCCCTCAGCTCCAGGGAACCACTGTTCTCCTTTTTGTCTCTGAATTTGTCTGCTCTAGTACCTCATAGAAGTGGGGTCAGGCGCTGTCATTTTGTGACTGGCTTTTCTCAGTCAGCATGTCTTCAAGGTTCGTCATGTGGCAGCAGGTGTCAGAATTTCTTTCCTTTTTAAGGCTGAGTAATATTCCATTGTATGTACAGTCACATGTCTCTTAACAGTATGCATTCTGATTAGGTGATTTCGTCATTATGCGAACATCATAGAGTGTACTTACACAAACTTATGGTGGTATAGCCTGCTACATGCCTAACCCATGTGGTACTAACCTTATGGGACCACTGTTGTATATACCGTCTGTCGTTGACCTGCATGTTAGGTGGCACATGCCTGTGTATACCGCATTTTGTTTATCCATTTATCAGTTGACGGATACTTGGATTGCTTCTACCTTTTGACTATGAATAATGCTGGCTTTGAACATGGGTGTATAAATGTCTGTTTGAGTTTCTGCTTTCACTTCTTTTGGACGTATACCCAGAAGTGGAATTGCCGGGTCATATGGTAATTCTATGTTTCATATTTTTGAGGATCTACTAAGGAATTTGAATATTGGCTTAAAGACACAGGAGAGTTGTTGAAGGATTTAAAGGAGAGCTTCCCTGATCAGGTGGTGATTTCGAAAGGCAGGTTGGGGAGTATGGCCCATGGTTGGGGAAGGAGAGGGCTGGCAGAGGCTGTGGTGGCAAGGCAAGGCAGAGAGGCCACTTGGAAGGGTGTTGCCTTCCAGAGAAGAATGATGAAGGCTGCGCTAGGGCAGTCACAGTGGGGAAGAGAGGGCAAGGGATGATAGTGGGAGTGATTAAGGTGCTATAATCTATGAGACAGATTGGCTGTGAGGGGGAGGGAGTAAGAGACAGGGAGAGGACAAGGATGAGAAACCGAGTCAGTTGTGACTTTGTGGAATTTAGGGGGAATAAGAGGTTTGTTTTTGTTTTTGTTTTTGTATGGTAGCAGATACAAGTTTTTGACATGTATTCAGATGTTAGACACAGCCAAGTGGTAGAGATGATTGGTGGGCAGGCTGTTGATAATATGAGTTGCTAATTTGGGGGAGGGGAGAAAGTAAAGAATAAAGGGGCAGATGGGCATGCAGTTTGGCTGAATTTAAGAGTGATGGGGATATTATTGCTGTAGCCCCACAGTTTCTAGCTCCTATGGATCTGTTTTACATTCCTGTCTTGAAGCAGAAATATATAAAACCAGAAATGATGGCGATTCTTTGGTTACAAAAATCTGATTCCATAAGGATTCTGATAAATTCAAAAGGATTTAGACTAAAGCATGAGGGTGTTGAATTTGGCTTATATTCTTTTAGCTCATCCACACTTTTTTTTCTATAGTGAACATATATTGCTTTTACTCATTCAAAAGGTCATTTGAAATTTCAGAAGTGGCCTATTTTCTTGCCTTGACTCCCTTACTGAACTGTGAGCTCCTGGGGGTCGTGTGGGGAGGGCAAGTACCATGATTATTCGCTGTGTCGAGAGCACTTAACACAATGCCAGGGGCCAACGGGACTCCATACTGTAATGGCGGGTGTTCTGACTTGAATGGAGATTTAACTAACCTCGAGGTTTGGCGCTCTTTTGAAAGATCTAGGAAGGAAATTCCAGTTCTCCTCCGTTACTTAGCTCCTCCCTCACATTAGGTACTGATCCACAGCCTATGGACTTGGCCCCCTCTGCCTTTGTTTTGCCATTGGGATTTGCTGAGATTTATTTTGTCCATGAAATCCTGCCACATCGGCCTGGTTCTCTTACTTAAATGTGTTTCTCATGTTATTCTTAAAAGCATTAGTGATCTCTTTGGGAGCCAAATGACTCAATTCTGTTTCCTGTCCTTTGTTGATAATATCATGTTTTCAGAGGAGTGGATCAAAGTGGCTTGAGGCTGGGTCATTATTTTGCCTTCTGGTCGGCTGTGACAGACCAACTGATGGCAGCTGTGAGAACTGCGTTATGGAGTGACTCAGTCATCACTCGTAAATTTGCATACTTGTTTTCCCTTTGTACTTCTCTGAATGCATACCATATGCAAGAGGCTGTGCACTGTGCCTTTGGGGAATAAAGATGAATAAGGTGTGACTTTTTACATCTAGGAGCTGATTCTCTAGAAGAGGGGCTGTGGAGCACACGAGCACACGTGACACCATACAGGGAGGTTAAGGAGTGGAATTGGAACTGGAGTCCGATAAGAACTGTAGTTACTATGCTGAGAAGACTCCGTGAAGATGCTGCCTCCGATGTGTATTGCTAATGATGTCATAGTAGATGTGTTTTAAATGTCCTCATTTGTAATTACCAAAGCAATAAATATCTACTTTCATTAAGTTTTCCCGCAAGTGGCTTTGATGGCTTTGCTTTCAAATTTCCTTCAAATTTAAAAAATTCTTGTTAATCATTGTGGCCTCACCTCTGATTTGTGAATGTTCTTTCAAATTCTACAGTAAAGCTATTTCAACTTAAAAATATGCATTTGTTTTCATCTGTGATTCTGACAACTTTGCTTAATGTGAGAGACCACCAAATGTTTTGTTTGAGCTTATCCTGCATCTCTTATTAGTTATTATTAAGTTAATGATTAATTTGGAGTAGCTTTTCAGGGTTTCCATTTTGATATTGAATAGTAGAATGACCATGTACTTCATACGGATGTGCCGTCTGGTTTGGCTGTCTCTCCGTGGGGCTATCGGCTTGGGGAATGTGATCTTGACATTCCTGGGCACAGATGACATTAACATGGTAGGTGGCTTACCATTTAAGGTTGGTGACTGGGTAGATTACTTATATTTAAATGTTAGGTTATAGATGACATTTTAAGATGCTATAGGATATTTACGCTGCGTTCTCTTTTGGATTTTGAGGAATTTTTGAAGTGATGCTCTCAATATGTTAAGTGGTATTTTTATACTGCAAAAGATGCCAGAAAGTGAATTGGTGTACACTAAAATACAGGTAGTAATTTTGGTCATTTATTTTGTTTTTCTTGGATAGATGAACAGGTGGAAAGAGATGAGGCAATAGGTGGGCTGGTGGCTGGGCTAAATCAGCATGTTAGCTGAAGGGACCCTGCTCCCAGGTTCCCCGAAAGCTCTCCCAGTGCTGTATTTTGTAGATTGCTTTCACCAAGATTGGGAGAAACAGGTTAGGTTTTGCATAGTAATAAAGATCAAACAGTGATATAATACTATATTTTGGCCACTGTACTTAGTGTTCATGTCACTGAAGGATCTTGGTTGCTGGCAATGCAGGAAGAATGTAGAGACAGAAATGCAGAAAGGTTGGAAGACTTCGAAAGATACAGGCTTGGGAGATAGGCAGAGACCAAGGAAAGGCCAGAGTGCTGGGCTGCAGGATCTGTAGGAGAAGCCATGCCACAGAACCACCTGGTCTTCATGCTGCTGCTATTACTGCAGTGACTGATGAGTATAACCCCCACCGCCTGCGTTCGTCGTCACCTACGACTCAAAGTTCCAGGAGCATCTGAGTGGCTGTACATAAGCCATGTTCCTTGGGGTACGGAGAGAGCAGATCTGTTTCCTTTGGATTCTGGAATGGGAATTGGGCACTACTTCTCACTAGGTTACTTGTTATCCCAAGATAACTGGGGATTCCCTAAAAGGGAGATTAGGTGCTATCTGTATATTGGATAGTGTCCCGTTTAAAAAAAAATGTCTACTGTGGCTCTCTCCTGTGGCTGTCCAACATTCACATCCACCTTTCGTACCATACTTGTGAGACTGAAATGCTGCCACCAACATAATGAAACTCTTCCCTGTGTGGCTGAAAACACAGCCACACCCCTCTTTGGAGGTTCTGCTCTTTGAGAAGATCTCCTTTGTCCATTGTCTTCCATGGCTGCATCGGAGATCAGCATTGGGGAAGATGGCTTTATCAGAGGCTGTGATGCTTTCGTGGTTCTGTTTTTGTTCTCATGAGTTGGAGTTCTTGGGGTTGATTGTCTTAAGAATCAATCAGTTCTAAGTTACTGTCCACCAGACTTCTTTGGCAGTATAGATCTCTTAAAAATATGGTTGACTTTTAAGGTTTATTTGCTTCCATGGACTAAGTAACCGAAACTGGAGATACTGCCAGCTCCCAAGGTTTTGAACCTAGAACTTGTCTGAGAACTTGTCTCCTGGCAGTTGGACCTGGCCTTGGTGCCCTGCAGAGTGCCTTAGCTCTTGGGTAGTACAATCCACCTGGGAACAGTTAAGACACATAGAAAGCAATGTCTAGGGTGGTACCTCTCCTGTGCCGTAGCTTCGTGGTGTGAGCGCTATCGCTTTCTTAGGCCGTAGAGGCAAAACAAAACTTAGGATAGGTCCCATTTCCTCTGCATCTCCCACCTCTGGGCAGAGTGACTCCTCTTCTTAGCAGCACCATATGTTTTCCTCTCTGGCTTTCAGACAGGCCAGTTTCACAGCAGGCTTGTGCTTTTCTTATAGATCCTTAAAAGTAGCTGACACATCGTCTGGCATCTGAATTTTTCTCGAATTCTCTAAAGTTGCAGGCACAAGGTCCAAGTCTTAAGGCACAACAGCCCATGGTTTAATCAGCTGTTTCACTATTAAATAACAAAGATGATCATCTTGCCAGTCCAAGACAGTAGGTCCTTACGCCCTCTACCCTGTGGCCTGAGCTCAGCCAGTCCATGCTCTTTTGTGTTTTACTTATGATACTCCATTTCCTCTTCCTCGTACCAGCTATCAGCTTCTTTTATTAGGTAAGATACTTTCTGTTGCAAATAATAGAAAATCTAACTCAAACAGTTTAAACAATAGGGAGAATTAACTGGCCTCCATGACTGAAAACTTGAGAGCTGTGGGGCAGCCTTCAAGTGCAATTTGATCCAGAGGTTTGTGATGTTATGAGGGCTCCAACACAAATTCCTGGTTGTTTTCTTGCCCTGCCCTCCTCCATGTGTTGTCTTCCTCCTCAGATGGGGCCCTGTCATGAAAGCAGACATGGCTGCAGCAGTTCCAAGGATCACTTCTGCAGATCATGCCATCCAGAGGTGTATAGAACCTTTGTCCTAAGATTTCAAGCCCAAGCCTCAGGCTCAGCTGTCTGAGCAGCCCTGAGTCACTGACAGTGGCTGGGAGGTGGGAGTCTGCTGATCGTCTTAGACTGGATCACGTGCTGCCTTCCTGGAACATGGGAGAAATTTTGCTTCTCTAGAACATGGAGTCCCATGGGGGTCTTGGCAAGGGCGAACAGAAAGCATCCTAAGTGCTCTATGTAGGTTCTCATTTAATTCTCCCATGTGAATTCTTCTAATAGTTTATGAAAATCTTGAGTTAGCAAGTGATTCTGAAATTTATTGTTGTGGTAAGCATTGCTCTTTCAGAGAAAAAACAGATCAACTTTTTTTGGTGGAGGAAATATACCAACTAATTTCTTTGAGATGTCAAAGTGAACCAAACTGAAGCTGGAGACAGTAGGCACAGAAGGGAAGTCAGTCCCTTTGTGGGAAGATAGGGCAGTGCCTCCACACGGTGTTCTCAGTGTCCCGTTTTTACCATGAGAATGAGGGAGGATGTCACTGTTTTCTCCCCAACAGTACTTAGATGCTAAAAAGACGAAAAAGCGAAATGAAATAAAACTGTGCTTGAATGACTAAATGACTGTTGGTATCACCTTTTCAGTTGGTTTACTCATTGTTGCATTTTGGTTTGCAAAAGTTGTATTTTCAGAGTTTCTCACTTTTACCAAGTGCCTATAGCTTGGCATTTGTTTGGCCCTCTCCCCGGCTTCAGATATAAAGTTGGGATAGAAGTGTAAAGATTGGAACCCATACAAACTTGCTTGAAGCTTGTTTTTGAAAAGATGGTGAAGCAGCTTTAATTACAGAGAAAGACTGGCTGCTTAATTCTTGTTACCTGCAGTGAAGCCCTGGTCTTTCGGCAGCTGTTTCCATAAATAGACTTTATGTACAGGAATCCACCCCCCCGGGCAGAGTTCCCATTCAGCCTCTTCGCTTAATGTAAATTGCTGGTTTGAGGTGGCTATTTTTGAAACCCTTCTCAGGTTGATTTCCCCCTTAATCCCCAAGCCTTCTTCCCTCACCTGCCAAATTATGTGTAATGCACAGCAACTAGAGTGCTTTTGGCATTTCATGAGACTGAGAACTTGAAATTTGATTTAAATGTTAAGTTATTGTGACAAAGGTTGGGCACTCACGTTCTGTTTCTGTGCACGTCTTTCCACGGACCTGGCAGGGGGAACAGCTGTCTCCCTGAATTCTGCTGCATCTCCAGAGAATGGCAGGTGCCCCCACCCCCACCCCCTCTGATTTTGTTTTAAAACAGGGTCTGGCCTAGTTCAAAGTGATGGAATCATTCTTAGTGCTACTATTGTTGGGTTTTAGTAGATACCTGGGGTTATTTATTCTGGGTGTCGTTGACATGAAGTTAAAAAAACATGTATTAACAAAAAAGTTAACTCTTTTTATTCTTTTGAAAGTTAAATTCTTCCTTACTGAGTTGTTTTTTTTGAGAGAACCTCTCTACTTCTTGGTCTTTCTTTTCTGGCTTTTCACTGAGCACTTAAGAAAATTTTTTTTAATAGGGTTAGAAATAAAGGATATGTTTGTGGATTCCTATAAATCATTAGTAATTAATAATAAAAAATTATGCAATTCCCACTCCATCCTAGTTCTCTTTAAAATAGCCTAACTCAGTGTAGTTTCCATTGCCTCTAGGAGACCTTCTGGATGTTCTGGACTAGAATAGGAGGACGTTTATTTAAATTGCTAAGTCTCAAGCAAATGGACCCACCTTTCTAAGATATAGTATACCTGGGTGACTCCCTTTTTTTTTGTATGTTCCTTTCTATTTATTTATTTAAAAAATCTTTTTTCGTTGAGGTAACATTGGTTTATAACATTATATAAATTTCAGGTGTACATCATTCGACTTCTATATAGACTACATCATATTTACCACCCAGAGTCTAGTTGCCATCCATCACCCTACAAATGTGCCTCTTTACCCATTGTGCCGTCCCCCAACCCCCTTCCCCTCTGGTAACCACCAATCTATTCTCTGTATCTATGTGTTTGTTTGTTGTTGTTGTTGTTTTGTCTTCCACATATGAGTGAAATCATATGGTATTTGGCTTTTTCTGTCTGACTTATTTGTTTTAGCATAATACCCTCAAGGTCCATCCCTGTTGTCACAAATAGCAAGATTCTATCGTTTTTATGGCTGAGTGGTATTCCATTGTATCTATATGCCACATCTTCTTTATCCATTCATC
This sequence comes from Equus asinus, assembly GCF_041296235.1. Lineage (NCBI taxonomy): Eukaryota > Metazoa > Chordata > Mammalia > Perissodactyla > Equidae > Equus > Equus asinus. The sequence continues at coordinate 127,612,923 of NC_091793.1, forward strand.
CATTGATGGGCACTTAGGTTGTTTCCAAGCCTTGGTTATCGTGAATAATTTGGCAATGAACATGGGATTGCATATGTCTTTTCAAATTAGTGTTTTTGTGTTCTTTGGATAAATACCCAGAAGTGAGTAGCTGGATCCTGTGGTATTTCTATTCTTAATCTTTTGAGGAATCTCCATACTGTTTTCCATAGTGACTGCACCAGTTTACTTTCCCACCAGCAGTGGATGAGGGTTCCTTTTTCTCCATGTCCTCTCCAACACTTGCTATTTCTTGTCTTTTTAATAATAGCCATTCTGATGGGTGTAGATGATATCTCATTGTGGTTTTGATTTGCATATCTCATTGTGGTTTTGATTTGCATTTCCCTAATAATTAGTGATGTTGAACATCTTATCATGTGCCCATTGGCCATCTCTATGTCTTCTTTGAAAAAATGTTCAGATCCTCTGCCCATTTTTTAATCAGGTTTCTTTTTTTGTTGTTGTTGTTGAGTTGTATGAGTTCTTTATGTATTTTGGATGTTAACCCCTTATCAAATATATGATTTGCAGATATCTTCTCCCAATTGCTAGGTTGTCTGTTTGTTTTGTTGATGGTTTCTCTGGCTGTGCAGAAGCTTTTTAATTTGATGTAGTCCCACCTGGGTGACTCCTTAATGCAAAGAATTAAATGTACTTTCTCCTTAGTATTAGGGTCATGAATATATATGAGTAGTCATTGCATGTTAATTTGATTTTGCTGTTATAGTGGCATGTGTGTTGGAATGAGAATTAAGAACATTGAAGTCACTCTTGGCAGGTTATATTATATAGGCAACCTCCGATTTACAAGTGGGTTGTGTTCTTTTCTTTATAAATTAGTGTTGGTACCTGGAATGAAATTTCCCCCCATAGGTGCAGTGTCGTAAGTGGTGACTGAGAGCTTTAACACAAAATGTAACATACTCTTAAGTCACCATAAGCAAAATTTCGTAATCTCTCTGAGCTTCAATTTCCTTATCTTAAAATGGGGATGATAATAACAAACCTACCTCATAGAGTTATTGTGAGGATTATCTTAATTAATTCATGTAAAGTTCTTGATGTAGTGTCAGATATGTGGCAAGTACTCAGTAAATGTTAGCATCATCTTTTTTTTTTTAAAGATTTTATTTTTTTCCTTTTTCTCCCCAAAGTCCCCCGGTACATAGTTGTATATTCTTCGTTGTGGGTCCTTCTAGTTGTGGCATGTGGGACGCTGCCTCAGCGTGGTTTGATGAGCAGTGCCATGTCCGCGCCCAGGATTGAACCAACGAAACACTGGGCCGCCTGCAGCGGAGCGCACGAACTTAACCACTTGGCCACGGGGCCAGCCCCTGTTAGCATCATTTTTTTAAACGTTATTTTCTGGGAAAATGCATTCTGAATTTTATCATGGAGTGCCGGGGAATGGCAGCTTGGGGGAAGCAGGTGCACAGAGGCTCGAGTCTGACAGTGGTGTTCAAGGGCTCATGGAAGGGGGTGGATTGGGTTCTCTTGCTAGAGTTTTGCAAGTACAGGTTGGGAGAGAGGATGGTGTAAAGAAGAAAATGGCGACCCTGGCTTCCTAGTGGCTCTTCTGTAGCTGGACTTTGCCTGGGATGATGGACTGGAGGGAAGTGTGTTTGTGGCAGCAGGTTGGCGGATGGGGCTTCTCGTGGCTTGGCAGCGACTGCAGCACCTCAGAGGCTTCTGACGTAGGTTGTAGGGAGGGGAGGTCAGGACATTGTGAGGCAGGTGAGGGCCGTTTGGAACAACCAGTGTTTCATTTCTCCAGTGGTGCTAAGAACCCATCTGAAATAATTTTGCTCATTTAAATTGACCCTTCTTCCCTCTTTCCTCTAGCAGGAGACTATGGCCAAAATGGAGGTGAAAACATCGCTTCTGGACAACATGATTGGAGTGGGTGATATGGTTCTTTTAGAACCTCTCAGTGAGGAGACCTTCATCAACAACCTCAAGAAGCGCTTTGACCACAATGAAATATATGTGAGTAGACACCAGGGGTCATCTGTGGGCTTGAGGCTTGTGTGTGGTGGCAGAGAGCTGGCTTCTCTGCCACAGACTGTTCCCTCCTCTTTCTGTGATCAGAGTGCAGAGGTCTTTGTTTATACCCTCAGAAAGAGCTTTGTGTTTGCTCAGTTGGCACGTGAGTAATATCGATTAAACTCAAATGAGTGTGCTTTCCATATGGTGTTTGTAGAGTGCTGACTGCGTGCAGACTGTGGCCCTGGATGTTGGGGGCATTCTAAAGCAAGTAGAAGACTTTGTGCCTGCCCTCTGAGGAATGTATGTTCAGGAGGAATTTTGAAATTCATAGGCATCTTCTTGAATGCATTCCTAAGATTAACAGTCTAATCATTGAGAAGCTACTCATTAAAATGCAAGGCCGTGAACGGTCGAAAAAGACGTGAACCTTTTTGACATTTGTAGTTAGCAGGGACAGGAGCAAATTACCAGATAAGAAAATGTGTTTGGTCCCTGGAGATTTGGGAATAATCATGTCCTGCTCTACAAAAGTAGAATGTCATATACAAAAATGAAAACATAAATATATATAATAATCAGAGAAATTTTGTGTTGTAAAAATTCTTTATAAAGGATTTCACAGTGTTATCAAGTTCCTTAAATATATTTAAAACATTGAGTGAAAAATAGAATTTATCTGCAGCTTTTCAGGACTTTGTGTAAAGCACAGAAGTTTGTGTCTGTTCAGGTAGAGAGTGTTGTTAACTAAACCAAGGAAACGGGGCATTGATACCCTGTACCAGCCTCTGAGAATGAAACAGGATGGATTAGATAGAAGTAGTTTTAACTACTTCTGCCTCGCTTCTGAGTTCTTCTTCCCCCTTTTTTATAGTGTATTTGTGTCTGGAGTTGAATTGGGTTATTGGGACATGCTTCATATTTTTCTGTCTATCAGTGTGGGAACAGTAGGAGGAAGTATAAATAAAAGGAGAAATCATAGCTGATACACGTAGGGTCAGTTTTGCCTTTTGTGGAACTAATATATATATATATATTTTTAAAAATTATGGGCAAAGCTATGTTATTTTATGTCACGTATAGCTTTCCTTTCCAGATAGCCAATCATGTTTCAAGAATAGCTTTGGATAATTAATTTCTTAATGAAATAGTGGCCATCATCTGGGAATTGAACTTGCCGCCTTTCTTGATTTGTATTCTTGCAGGTGGGGGGAGGCTGACAGTAACATGAGACATGTGAATATTGCTTTTAGAATATTAATTTGATGACTGGAGATTGAGCTAAGTTCAGAGATGTAGTTAATGTAAAATGCTGATTCAAATGGAAAAGGTAGAAAATGCTGCTGTGGAGCAGGGAAGAGGTATTGTTGAGTTTGGCAGGGAGGCCCCGTGTCACCTTCCCTGCAAGGGTAGCAGTTCGCCTTTCAGGTGGGAAAACCTTACGGTTCTGCAGCTTTAATTGACAGAATGGTCTGATAGCAAATGAAAGACAGACTTTAAAGCCTGGCCTTTGAGATGGAGATAGGAGGAATCAATTCTCTCGTAACTAACGTTGCTGATCATTTTTCTTTTTGGCTCTAAGCACAGTTCACTTTTAGGTGAATTGAAAATAGGATAGTGGGTAGAACATTACATGCATTCAAATACCTGATTTGTTGCACTCACTAGACATAAAACAATCCCCTTTTTAACAAAATGCCAAGTGTTAACATTCATGGGTCTTTAGCAGACGAAATGTCTGGGTTTCAGCCCTACATAATTTTATTTTCTAACTATTTTAGGAATGCCCTTTCTGGTATAAAACAAAAGCAGACACTTGCTTTCTGCCTCCTGATATTCATATCAATTAATGTTTTCCATGATCCTTTAGGACTGTCATTTCCATGAGAGGTGTGCTTGATTTTGTACCTTTAAACACACATCATATGGGAGGGCTGGGCATTCTCTATTTTAAGCAAAAAAAAAAAAAAAAAAAAAATGCAGGTTATAGAATAATGTGTGTAATATGATCCTATTTTTTTTTTAGTGGGAGGTTTAGGGATGTGTACATATGTTTGTATATTTGTGTGCAGGTGGAGAAGGGCGTGCTGACTTTGGGCACCGCAGTGGGGTGGGGTGGGATGTGGGGACAGGGAAGGGTTATTCTTATAGGACTCATTAAGTCAAGCATGTATTGTTTTTGTAATTAAAAAAATTACTGTACAATAAATGTGATTGCCACACCTCTGCAGCCTCATATGTTGTGTATACTGCCTTTGGGAGATCAGTTTCTGGCTCTTATCCTGATAATATTCCTCCTTTGCTTCTGTTCCTGGGTTGCTGCAGAATTGTTTGCCTGATGCCAAAGCCTAAGTTAATATGACATGCAGTGTTTTACTGTCTTGTACTTCACTTTGTTTTTTTAGTTCTTTCCCAGAAAATGAAGGTGCAATTTTTTTTAAAAAAATTCTCTTTTGTAGTCTCATAGCTTTGTTTTATACTATAAAAGCGGGTGACAGTCTAGGATGATCCATCTTGCGAACACGTAGGACAGTCGTTTGTAGGTTCAGAAGCTATGGTTGATAAGGGGGCCTGGTGAACGGAAGGACCCTTGGCTCAGACTTTTGAACTCTGGCTGTACCTGGAGCCTTAGCCACCTCCTGTGTGAACCAGCTGTAGGTCAGGGGACCCTGTTCTTCTATCCTGCATCTATCTGCCTTTGTCCCTACCTTCACACAGCTCTCACAAGGAATTGCTTTGCCTCCACATATGAGTTCTCCACTCTCCAGAGCATTCGTAACCCCTGGTGATCTCTGGAGCTCCAGCCAGCTGAGTCTGGAAGTAGAATCCCTCGGATCCTGTCTATACGAAACCTGAAGCTTTGGGTAGACCGCTTCAGTCACACATACTCCTCAAACCACTGACTGTGGCCAGGTGACCAGAATGAGCCGAGTGGCTTAAGAAAATGTCTATCCCTAGGATTGGGGTAGGATCAGCTTTTTCCAGAGTAGATGGGCTGTATGTAATGGGGTGAATGCCCAACCAAATATATCTGTCAACATGTTAGGAGGAGGAAACGGGGAATGGATGCTGATGAGGCCACGTGCTGTAGACCCCTCACAGGTTTGGCAGGGAATCCTGTGATGAAGTGCCTTTATTGATGTGGATACCGCCCTACAGGACATGCCCCATGGGAAGCATTTATCATTTGAGTTCTAGGCTACAGGTGTGCCCAGAGTCCTGCCCTTCGGACTTTTCTCCTGGAGCATTCTTGATGGCCGAGAAGAGTAAACAGGTGTCCCAGGGCTCTGGGCAGAGTTGAAGTCCATCTACTTTAGGGAAATTTTGTTCAAATCTTTATTTCCAAGGTAATTCAGAGTTTTATTGTGTTCTGTAACGCATATGGGTTTGTTTTAATCTAATATGCTCCTTGCAGCCCTTCTTCGAGTCAGAACTGGTTTTTCTGCTGATGAGTGGGTTTAGGTGGTTTTCTATCTGAATTGTCAGGTTCAGGATCATTTAGATAATATAGGTCTGAATTAGTCCAATTTTAGGATCTTATGTTAAACTAATTGTAGTTGTAAGAGGAGTGCTTGAAAGTCTAGTAAAAATGGTCTTAATTTTTAGAAGTTAGTACTCAAATTAGGGTCCTCATAAAGATGGGTACTTTTATGAAAGATACTAAAGTGCATACTTCAGGAACATCCATTCTTTGCTTTGAGGTGGGTTCATACACTTGTTTAAAAAGCCCTGAGTTGGTTCATAACCCTGTTTGTAGCCAGACAGAGTCTCTAAATCTGGGACAGTTCCAGACGTTGACGTGGTCTTTGCAGTCAGGGCTGTGCAGTGGGAGACGGAGGAGGCTCAGGCGAGAATAGTCAGGAGGACTGGCGGCCCGATGGGGTAGCGTGCAGGCGCAGGGACTGTTATTCCTTCCTCTTGGCAGGGTGCAGTTCAAGCTGGGACCAGCTGCAGGATGTGCCATTTGGTCTAGCAGTCTCTGTATGGGGTCAGTGGTAGGAAATGCTGGTCATGACATTCCAAGCACTGCCTTTCTGTATTCTTTCTGTCCTTTGTCAGACCTTCTTCCGGCCTCCCCACCCCCACCCCCAGCCAGACGGGATGGTGGCAGGATTTCACGTGGACTTGTAATGTAGGAGACCCAGCCAGACGGGATTCTGTTTTTAGGGTGGCCGGTCAGGACTGTGGTTCTCTTCAGAAACAGGAAAGCTGCAATTTAGGCAAGAACAAGGCCCAGGGCAAATTTGGAAACTAAAGAACCAAGGTATCTATTCCCTGACAAGAAGTATTTTTGGTGCTGACAAGTAGATTTTTTTCTGTTTTCTCTCTGAATTGTCAGGTTACGGATCATCCAGATATAGAGGTCTGAATTAGTCCAATTTTAGGATCTTAAGTTAAGCTAATTGTAGAGGTAAGAGGGACTACTTTGAAAGTCTAGTAAAAATTATCTTAATTTTTAGAAGTTAGTATTAGAGTTAGAATCCCCATAAGGATGAGGTGAGATGCTTTTATGAAAGATACTCAAATATAAGTACAATGTATTTGGTTTAAAATATTGCAAAGTAAATGAAAATAATTCTACTTAACATTTATATATTTATTTGAAGTTTCAAAAAACACTTTCATTTACACACATGAAAATTCCTACCTTATGAGTATAGTAACATGTGTTCCTGGGAATTTGATAAATGCTATATTGGTTTTCTCTTGCTGCATAACAAATTGCCCCAAACGTAGTGACTTAAAATAGCATACCTTGATTATCTTGCTGTTTCTGTGGCTCAGGAGTTCGGGCCTGGCCTAGCTGGGTCCTCTGCTCAGGGTTTTCCCAGGCTGTCATCAAGGTGTCAGCCAGGACTGCAGTATCATTGGAGACTGGGTCCTTTTCCAAGCTCGCAGGGTTGTTGGCAGAGAGCGGGACTGAGTTCAAACGTCCAATTTAGTGCTATTCCTGCTACCTAGAGGTTCTCCAATTATTTTTGTTTTTTAAATTTCCTTTAAAAACTCTTTATGTTTTTTACTTACAAAAGTCACAAATATTTTTGGAGAAAAAAATCCCACAGTACGGGCATATATAACCTAAAAATGTAATTTTCTTATCTTAGTACCCCAGTCCAATTTCCGGGAGTAATAGTAGTTAATAGAGAGGTGGGTAATCTTCCAGATTATGTTAGTTAAATTAAAAATAAGTTTTTTTATTTTCAAGTTGGAAGTAGGAGTTCTCCTTCATCTAGATGGATGAGCCTGTTCCCAGAGAGCCCAGACTCAACAGAGTTTGATGGAAGCAAGGACCATCTTTAATGCCACCCCCCATCCCACCTAGACCGAGCAGGGAAAGGGGGAGGGAGGGCATCCCTGACCTGGTGAAACGAAACGCCTAGACGTGGCTGTGTATGGGGGGTTCACCATGAGCAGACTCAGCCTCCTGGGCTCATTGAAAGGTAGACCATTAAGGAAACACAGAGAACAAATTGTATGTGTTTTCAAGAGTGTGGCCTTGGTGTTGGTTTGGAGACACAGCATTAGAAGGCCAGATAAAGTTGGTGAAAAACAGCAAGTCACAAGGCTGAAGAGAAATGTTGTGTCTGATTTCTGAGCACAGTCTATCTCTTGGATGGTTTTTATAATACTTTTCAAAACAATCATTTTTGGTAATAACTTGCCAGTTTCAACCCATCCAAACTCTCTTAAAACCTTTGGTGATTGGAAAATTTCTTCCTTTTAGAACTTGCAAAATGGACACACATTTTTCTGTTATTTACCAAGCTTAGTGAGTTGTTTCATCATGCAGGCACTGTATAGTACTTCACATGTCTGTATAACATTTATAATATATTAATTTAACGTTCTGGTTGAAGCTTTACCTGAAGTTCCATTTGGAGGAGATTAGGACATGACCTTGAGTCTGCAGAAGTGTCATCTTTTGGTGGCAGTGAGGTGGGTACTAAGAAGCAAAGACCTGAGCTCCAGTCCTGGCTCTGCCTCTTACTGTCTGTGAGACTGTTTTCTTATCAGTAAAAGGATAAATGATAACTACTAACATTTATTAACTCCTTATTGATACAATATGCTATTCTAAGCACTTTACGTGCATTTGTTCATTTAATTTTTGCTAGAGTCCTCTGCACTGTAGGTTTTTATTATCTTTATTTTGCATATGAGGAAACTGAGTCTCAGAAAGGCTAAGTAACTTGTCCAGCGTCACATAGCGAGTAGGTGATGGCACTGGAATTCACACCCAACAAGTCTGGCTCCAGAGTTCATTCTCTTAATAATAAATAGTCCTGCTGACTTTACACAGTTGCTGTGGACATCAGATGATACCACTGGTACGGAAGCATTCTCAGTCTACAAAGTGCTGTTCACAGTAATTGAGTATGATATTAAAGAATGTGTAGGTTTGGAGAAAGGCGGTCTCAACAAACCAGAAAAATCACTGAAATGATAATCAGTATTCCAGTCCCATGTTGAATTAGCGTTCAGCAGTGCTGTGACATGAACTAGTGTGACGTGGAGCAAGTGCGTTCAGTTCTAAAGTCACAGGCACTCACTAGTCAAAGAAAAGCCATAGCAGCCCTTGGGATGATGTCTCCCCCTCTGGAAGGAGGGAGAAGATTGTGGGATGAGATTGTTTTTTATCATGTTCACTGGTTGGCGGGTGATTGACAGCTGCACGTGGTCCTTCACCTTTATGAGCAGAAGGTGGGGGAAGCAATTTAGCAAAAGGGACATGTGGCCAATTCAGCCCTCCCCTCTACACATGCATCTCTTTCTGCTGTTACATCTATAGTACAGATGAGTATTAATGGTAATCCTAATTTCTAAAGAGAGGCTGTTGTGTTCATCAAACTCTGTTTTGGAGGGGGTGAAGGGTCAGAGACAGTATGGCTTACTGGGAAAGGTATGAGCCTTTGGCAGACAGACCTAAGGTTGACTCTTGGCCGCTCACAACCACTGTGACCATTGTGAGTAATTGAGGGTCAGTTCTCCCATCCATAACAGAGGTATCATGAGGCTTATCTCATTGAGTTGTGATGGAGATTAAGGGGCATCTTAGCCCGGTGCTTGGCACACAGTAGGAGTGGAGTCCCTGGTAGGTGCCATGACTTTCTGAAAAACCTGGAAACCCAGACTGACTTTTCTTTAAGGTTTCATGTAATTAGAATCTTTCTCTTTCCTCCCCTTTCCAGACTCTCTCTTTCCCTCCCTTTCTTCCTCCCTCTTTGGTATTCATTGTACAGATTTCATTTTTGTTGTATTACTGTTTTCAGTTAGCCATATAATACTGTTTTCAAGACTTGTAGCTAGCAGTATGCCTGTAACACAGGACCACTCTGTATCTTAGTTAAACAGTTTTGGTAGGTCTGGAGTATGGTCAGTATTTGGAAAATCCTTGTCTTATTGCAGAGTTTATCTCAATGAAGTATTGTGTTATTCTGCTCTAAAATAAAGGCTGCCTGAGGCAGTATTTTTAGCCAGTATTTCAGCGTGGCATGGAACTCATATATAGTTCTTTAATTCATAGTCTGAAATGACTGACAGCACAGGAACAAAGGATTATAATACGATGGTAGTTTAGGCGTGTCTCGGACTAGACTGACAGTGACCAGGCCTGACAAGCTGCCACCTCCTTTGGCAGCTCCTGGCCTGTGCGTGGGCTCCTGATCTAGGCCAGTGATTTATGGCACAGCATAGATAAAAAGATGATCAGGGCTTGATTCTTTCCTCGAACTTTGAATTGAGAAATACTGAAAAAATAAAATATCAGTGGAAGCAGATGCTGACAGTACTGACGTGAGGCCATAATGGGCCATGTGCAGGCAGAAACTCTGAGGAAGAGTCTTTGAAGTAGACCAGCTATGGAGTAGAAAGTGAGGAAAGCAGTTAGTTGCAGGCCCAGAGGAAGCGGGAGCGTGAGCAGGGGATGAGCGCGTTGATGTTGAACCGGCAGTGGAAAGGAAGTCTTCACAGACTTGTGTTTCGTGGTCCCTAGGGCTGCCTTGTACCGTACTTGCTCTTGGCTCCCAGCTTTTCTTGTAGCTCAATGACAGCTTCCTTGGGGGATCCTGCCTGTGTTCACTGTTACAGTAAAACTTCAGTACTTGATGGACCTTGAGAGCATCTCTGCCAAGCAGCTGAAAGAGCCCAAGCAAATCGCACTTCTCTGGTCCAGTGTCCCAGACTGTGGCGTAGAGCTTTGGCATGAAACTACCTTGGGCGAGCTTTGAAAACCTTCTCATGCCTTCTGTTTCTTCTAGGTATATGTTTTGCGTATGTTATCACAAATATGTTCTGAGACTGGGATGTGAGGTGTACACACTGAATTACATTGTTTTAGCAATAACATCCAGATAGAATCCTAACTTGGTTATCAGCCTTATGTTTGTAACTTTTCACTTAGGGAGTTTTTCACAATTTTGAACTGTGTCTAATACCAATCAAAGCTTTGGTAGACCAAACTGTGTCTTTAAAAATCTAATTAAGACAAAAGCCCTCTTCAGGGGAATTCGGGAAATCTTACAGATGTCTAATTAAAAACACTGGGGCACATAATGTCTTGATGTCTTGTGATCAAATTCCCAGGATCCAAGACCCAAGAAGAGGGTAGGGCCCTCCCCGTGAAGTGAGGAGCGTGTTGTTTCTGATGATCCCACCAGCTGGTCTTGTATAATCACTTTCTCCGTATCCTAGGCTTTTGGTATTAGTTTCGTTAAGACGTACCGAATGTGCTCATCTAATAACTCATCAGTTCCCTGTGTACAAAGACCGTTTTGTAAGCCTTTGGCATCATGGGACTCCTCAGTGAATTTAGCTGAGGTAGTAATCTATGCTGTTGGCTGCCAAGTCCTGAGTTGGCTAATTACAGTGGCCAGTAGATTCCGGTAGAGGTAAACTGTGAGTTTCTGTAAGCACAGTCGGTAGTATTTACGGAATGCTTGCTGTGCTGTGTTTTGTATTTTAACACACAATCTCAGTCAATTCTCTGCATTATTTGAGGAGGAACCAGCATCACCCTCCTTGTCCAGATGAGGAAACTGGGGCTTGGAGAAGTTAAGTAATGTGCCCAGGGTCACACAAAACTGAAAATCTTTGCCAGATAACTTGGAGCTGAGGTTTCCACAATATTTCAAGTACACGTGAAGCATTATATGATACTGGATGGCGTAGAATCTAAGAGCTCAGAAACACTTAAGTCAGGATGACCTGGGTTCAGACTCAGTCAGTTTCATCATCTAACCCCTTCACCCCGCACACTGACTTTTACCTCAGAACTGCTTTCAGACCGAAGCCCAGACTCCTCAGCCTGATAGTCGAGGCTCTGTAGAGTTTGATCTCATCCCAGTCTTATTTTCTAGGCTATTACTCACAGGAGGTTTGTGTTCTAGGCAAGCTGTTCCATTCCCTATCTCTGAAATTTGGTTGGGTGCCTCTGTCCATGTTGTAATCCATGTTACAGCATGTGTCAGAACATCCTTCCTTTTCAGGGCTGAATAATATTCCATTGTATCCATATACCACATTTTGTTGATCCATTCATCCATCGATGGACACTTGGGCTACTTCCTCCTTTTGGCTATTGTGAACAAAGCTGCCGTGAACCTGGTGTACATACACATGTCTGTTTTGAGTCTGTGGTACTTCATGCTTTAAAAAAAATATATTTGGAAGGATAAAACCATCTTAGCAAAATTTCTTAAAAAAAGGGAAGGGTCCAAGTGTCATCTAAAACCTGAAATCTCATATGCCACTCTTTCGGGGAACATTTCTTTATCTGAATCATGCCCACCCTTTCAAACCTGCTCAGATCCCTCCCGGGCTTCTCTGGAACATCTCAGACCTCTGCAGATCATAGTGACTTTTTGTTCATTTAAACCCAAAGTGCTCATTCAGGCAGTAAGAAGACTAATGACTCATTTAGCCAAGAATCACGTAAATCCTATTTCATCTGTTTTCGTGGCTAGAGTAGTTGACTCTTACACGTTGTGTTTTGCAATATAAAAGTCTCACTTTTGAAGCTTTGGTATAAGCTTCTCAGAGGCACAACCACAGGAGCGTCTTATATTTCCCACTATGTCCAACACGATGATTTGCATAAAGAAGCCTCTTACTGAATTTGTTGCTTGCTTGTTAAACGGTTGTCACCTAAATTCTGTCAAGGCCATCAGTGCGGTTGTGCAGCCATGTGAAGCGTTGTCTGTACCTGAGTCCTGACCTGTCCTGGATTTGAACTGTTAGTGCTTTGGAGATGAAAGTAACATGCTTGGAGACTGGCACTTGGAGGACTCCTCCGCATTCCTTAGTATTTCTTTGATGCCATTTTAGGCTCAATAATTAGCATTAAGTAAGATATTTAAATAGACATTCCCTGGTGCATTGCCACCTTCCTGGTTTATTTCTCTGAAGTTAAAGAGTGATTGTAATACAGTGTTGCATTTCTTCACCATGTGGGCACAACTTTGTGTGCTTGGATAAACATTAAAAAAAAATCTTTTTGGGTTGAGATGAAAAATTTCCCCTGTAACTAGGAGATCTGTTCCTTCCTCCCCCTCTTTTTTAGTTTGTACCTGGTGGTAGAAGGATTTCAGCATTCCTCAGATAGTCAAGTAGGAGGCTTCTGCCGGACAGAGTAGCTCTCTGTTCTAGAGCGGTGAGGACACCATTGTGAGGCATCGGACAACACAAGTTTCTGTGATTTGGCATTCTTCTTGGCTACTTTTTGCCAAAGCTTCCCAGGCCTGACAGACAGCGTGGATTATGTGCTCTCATGAAAAAGAGAACAGATTCTTGGCTGCTTGTCCTGATTCCACTTTTGTTAGATAATGTAGTCATACCACTTGAGTTCTTTGTGCTCCGTGGTTATGGATGTTAAGATGGAGAATTCATATCTCTCGCATGGGGATTTAGGAAGAGTTTAGTAAAAAGGTGCTTGAGTGTGGTTTATATGCCAGCACTTGAACAGGTTTGGGGTGAGTTTTTAAGGAACTGCAGAGACTGGAAACAACTGAAATTCATTCTGAAGAAAATAGGAAGCTGATGAGTGGGCAGATGGGAATCCCTAGTTAGAGCCTCAGTAGAGCAGGGGCTTAAAAAATATATTTTGGAAGAATTTGATAGTTGAAAAGAAGCGTCAGAGTAGTCATCATGATGAAAACGAGTCACTGTAGGATTTCTTTACATGGTTTAGTTATAGTTTGATTTTCAGTGTTATATGGGGAATTGAAATGTAAACTTTCAGGATTTAGGGCTTCGAAAGATCATCACGTTGCCCTGGGAGGAACCACGATAGGAGAGATGTGAAACTGTTCTGACTTTTCTGTGTGTATGTTGTACTAACGCTTCAGTGGTCTGGCATTGTGGAGGAATGGGTGTACAGGTGTGCGTAGTCGAGACTCACAAAATATTACAATTGTGCTTCACTGTTTCACTTGAACAAAGTGTTTTTGGTCAAATATCTTTCCAAAATGCGTTGCATGTATCCTTGGCTTCAAGAACAGAGTACGTTCTCTTGTTTGGCCCTCGGTGGTCAGGCCGTGCTCTGACTCGGTGCTGTCAGAGGCCCCAGGGCCAGCTGACTGTGCTGTCAGCTCTTACTCCAAAGGACTCTTCGTTTTTATATTTTTAGAATTGTTTTGGTCACTTTTTATTGCTTTTCCTTCTTTCTTTGCTTCTCTTTGACACTCTCTCTTTTCCTTTTTCCATGAGTAGCCATTGTTTCTTCCTTTAGGGTGGGAGTTCTTGACCTGTTCTGTCAACTGTGTGCAAACTTTTACGGGCATATGCTATGTGTGTTTTCTCTGAGGAGAGAGTTCATAGCTTTTGTTGGCATCTCAAAGGGATCAACAACTGAAAAAAAAAGGTTAAGAAGGGCTCTGTAGCAGTATTTTTTAAACTGCGATTTCGGCCCATTAATGGGTGACGAAAACCATTTCGTGAGTTAGGACCTGCCGTTTTAAAGAATTTTGTAGTGAATGTAATTCAACAGAGAATATCAGTGTGTCGCATCTGAGAAGGGTATTTATGGTTTTGTGAAATTTTTGCTTCATATATGTGTGTGCATGTATGTAAACAGACACTCAAATACACGTGCTAGGCCATGATGAAAATTTTCTCTCTTACAATGAGCCAGATATTTGAAATACACTGCTGTAGAACAGCTCCAATTTGCAGATGTTGCTTCTGTTTCTCTGTAGTGTGTTGAGATACCATATGCCAAGTTTATTAGAAACATGGCTAAGTGAAAGTAAGTAAAGCTAGAAGGATTTTCTTTTCTTTTCTAAATGTTTACGGAATTAATTACATAGGAATATTTAAAGGGGAAAGTAAGATAGGAGATAGGCCAACAGCAACACTAGCATGGTTTCTGCAATTCAGAGTAAAACGTGGTCCTGTGAGTCCTGAAGGCGAAGGCCACAGCAGTGGTTTTCAACTCTGGTTACACATTACTTCATCTGGGGAGACTTTAAAAGATAGAGAGACATGGCCCCTCCCCAGACCACTAAAACAGAATCTCTGAGGATGGGGCCCTGGAAGAACTTTCTTATAGAATAAAGTGTATGGTCTTTGGGTTCTATATGTCTGGGTTCTGAATTGTGGTCTGGAGTGTGGAGGTCACTGGATGGCATCCTCCAGAAAAGACTTCAGTTTCCAGTGTAATCACAATAGGAATATTCAAGTATTACTTGGTTATTCAGAAGGCATCTGTTCTGGAATGCTAGAGATATCTAAAATATGAAGGCAGAGATTGTTTTGGCTTAGGAATGTTTGTACATTCTTGATTTATTGTCTGCCCTTGAGAAGTGAAAGATAAACTTACTAATTGAATGTGCCTTTTATAGCAAGGTGGAGCTTTTCCTTTCCCCCTTCCCTTTTTCTTTTCTTCTTTCTTGTTTGCTTCTCTTCCCTCCCCCTTCTCTTCCCTCCCTTCCTCTTCCCCTCCTCAGTGTCAGAGGCTGGTCCCACAGGACAGTGCCATGGAGGGAGCTTTCCATGGTGGTGGTGTGCACACGCCTGAGGACTTGGGGGTGCTGGGGGAGCGTGGAGGTGGTGAGCTAGAAGTGGCTGGGGTGGTTACGAGGTTGGTTACACTGAGTAAATAAGCACATTGATTGAGCAAGTACATACATACATGCATGAGTACATACATTGAGGGTATTGAGCCAGACTTGTCTCTGTTACAGAAGACAGATAGAACCTAAGTGGTGGATAGTCTTGGCCACTATGTGGAAGGAGTCTTTTTCAGTGTGATCAACCCAAGAGAAGAACATCCTCTGGATTCCAGTAGGAGTTTCTCTGTGAGTCCTTTGGGACATAAGGACCAGGTTGAAGTGTGAACACAGCCACAGAAGAGGCCTAGTAGGAATGGGTTAAACTGCCAGAGGGCTTTTATGGGCTGTCTTGGTACTGGCACCATCCAAGCTGGTTGGTGCTGGATGCAGTACATACTTACCTCTTATTTCCAGGGCAAGAAGTGGGTCCTTGTTGCTGTTCCCTTTTGTAAAGGTGTACCATACTTTTCTTTTTTTCTCCTTGGCATATTCAGAATAAAAAGAGCGCATAATGTGCAGCCCTTTTATGCACACACTTGACTTTAAAAAGCTCTGTGTCTTATCTCTGATGTCTTAATTCCAGAGGTTACTTAATGAGTTAGTTTACCGTTGTTTTCACAGCATGATGCAAGAAGAAAATACCAACTTTACATTAATATACAGCTGCTTGTTAAAAAAATAAGTGTATCATTTGTAAGTCCAAATGTTAATTGATGTAAAAACGAACTTTTTGGTCACTATTGTTCCGACTCCCAAAAAGGAGGTTTAATTGGGTTCTGCAGTTACCTGAATGTAGAATGAGTAGCTGCTTAAAACTAGAGGAGAATTGTAAACTCCACCCAGCCAGTCAGCTGCTGTCAGAAATGTCTTTTGTGTCTCAGAGAAAGGAGGGTTGTGACTGTGAACAATTTGAGTCATTCTGTTGGCACATACGGGAATATTTAAATCTTTGACTAATGCACATAGAACCTTCAAGAAAGAAACCCATAAACAGCAAGGGCAGGTATCATGGTAGAGGACGTACCTACTGGAAGTTCAAGGTTAGAGGATACATATCTGAAACATACACATAAACTGGAGTGGAGAGAGAGCAGTTTCTTCTCCTGTTTGCTTATTTAGATTGATAAGACTTGTTCAGCTATGTTGGTGTATCAGTAATTGTTGCTGTGTAACAAACCAGCCCCCTTGCCCCCCCCCCCCCCCAAATTAATGGCTTAAAACAACAACCATTTATTTGCATACAGTTCTCTAGGACAGCAATTTAGACTGAGTTCAGCTTGGTGTGTTTTCTGCTGGTCTCACCTGGGATCATGCATGTGGCTTTAGGCATCTGGTGGCCTAACTGGGGCTGGATGGTTTAGAATGGCATCACTCATGTGTCTGACAGTTGTCAGACTTGTAGTTCAGGGTGCCTTGGCTTTCTGCATGACCTCTCCAACAGGCTAGCTCAGGCTCGTTCACATCCTGGCTTCTAGCCAGAGTTATAAAAAGGGGGACACATCCTAATACACAAATCCTTTTCAGACCTTTGCTTGTGTCTCATCTTGTAATGTCCCTTTGGTCAAATGAAGTCACAAGGACAAATCCAGATCGAAGGGGCGGAGAAATAAACTCTGTCTCTTGATACAGAAAGAATGGCAAAGTCACATTTCCAAGTGATGTGCATACAGGGGTGGAAGGAATTATTCCAGCCATCTTTGCAAACGGTCTACCACAGTAGGACAAGGAGCTTGAGGTGAAAGGATGTACTTCAAGGATTTGTTCAGTGACAACATGTGGCATACAGGTTTAATAAAATATTAGGCACTGTATGCAATGTACTTGGTATTACATTTCAGCTGAAGAGTAATTCTATGAGAGTCAGTGGTTGGTACCATCCACTCTCTTAGTGGTGAACGGGCCCTGTGCGAGTCAGTTGTTCGTTCAGTTTGTAAATATTTATGGGACATCATTAATGGGCCAGCCCTCTTCTAGGTGATAGAGAAACAGCTGGGGAAAAAAGTGCGTGTAATTCGGTATGTATAAAAGTCACAAGTAACAAAGAGAAACTTAAAACTTGGTAGTGTGGCTTTTGATTTTGGATTTGAGGCAGCAGAGTTTGTTCTCTCTGCAAGAAGAGGCAGATTTTTATCAAGAGTTTAGCACTGTGAAGTTCGGTTTTAAAGAGCAACTTGATCGTTGGTTTCTCTGCTGACAGCGAATATATGTTTTAATTATTGTATTCAAGAAATTATCCAGAAAGGGAGATTCATGTACTTTTCTACTAAAGAAGACTGATCTTTTAATCAACAGATACTAAAGGAGTAACCAGTCATTATATTTTTATATTTACCAATGCACTGCTTCTAGTATATTAGTTAGAAGCTATTCAGACAACTCTTTGGTCTCCAGCATCTTTCATCTACTTGCCTAGGTGGGTCGGAGTGTGAAGAAATCTTGAAAAAGTCTTGTTGCAATGGGATAAGTTAGGAGACTTGGAGTCATCTCTTGTCAGGCCCCATTAATTGGGTCCTGGTGATAGAATCTCAGAAATAAATACAAAAATTGCATGGGAGCTGTGTTTCTTTCACAACAGCAGTCTTGTCTACTCTTGATAAGATTATGTTCTTATAGGATGAAAGTCTGTATAAAAATGACCTGTTCAGATTTCCAGGTTGGGGGAGAAGTCTTTCATAATTAAAATAATTGTGACCCATATAAAAAAAAAAGCAGTAGAACGTTTCTACTATCCCATTTTATATTCTGGTTAATTTTCTGGAAAGATCTGACAATCTCTTTGAATCCAAAGGTGGTGATACCGGACAACTTGTTGCTTTAAAAATGCTGCCTTTTGTTGCCTGACAATGGAAAGGTTGGGAAGTTGGAGGAGATTTTTTTTCTTCTTTCTTTCTTTCATCTTTTTCTTTAAAAAAATTTTATCGCTTATTATTTTGTTAGCATCTTCCCCCTGCATCTCTATAATGTCAAAACTGAAAGGAAAAATGGAGCTGCTAAGATGAGTTACTGTTAAGTGACTTTTGCTTGTGTCATTGTGCTAGTTTTTGTACAAAATGAACGAAGCCAACGCTACTCTTGCAGTCAGGAGTTTAAGATCGAAATAGAAAGGAAGATAAGTAGTGTTCTGGTTTGTAGTGTGAGACAGTTAGTGTCTGCTAAAATATAGCATTGATCCCTCCAAAAGTAATTTAAATTCTACATTAAATTTAAATTCGACATTAAATGGTCTCTTCTTCAGAAAGTACATTTAAATTCTGATATTACAGTGCATTAGATATAATGTGAAATTATGTTGTTTGAATCCTGGGGGATAACTGTGGCTCTGATACCGAATTGTACGTGGTCTGAGCCCATTGTAGAGACTGACAGGCTTGTGCAAGGGCAGCGCCAAAGTCCAGGCCCTACGTGATGGGAGTGGGTGTGGATAGGGAGGAGGGAAAGCCCTGGGTTAGTGTCGACTGAAACAGGAGGGTAGAGATGAGAGAAGGAAGCCCAGTTCTAACTGGCATCAGGGGAAGCTCCGCCCTTGCTCGCAATTAGCTGTGGTTGGTGATGAAATTTTTGGCAAGTCTGACAGGGCTTTGGAGAACTCTTATCCAGGATCATAAATTAATTGAGAGATTTATTTTGAAAGGTATTTTCAATGTATAAATCTATGCTTTCCATTTATCAGCTAAATCAGTCAACATTATCGACCATCATTTCAGAGATGTAAAGTGTTTGTGAAAGTATCAAATGAATGGTTAGCAGTAGAACTAGTGTTTTTAGAGGGCTGAAACCATGCGACACTAAGATTTAAGATGTTAGAGTCCACCATGTGCTAATGGATATACTGAATTCTTTCTTTTGCAGACATACATTGGAAGTGTGGTTATATCCGTTAACCCATACCGCTCACTGCCCATTTATTCACCTGAGAAAGTGGAAGATTACAGGAATAGGAATTTTTATGAGCTGAGCCCTCACATGTAAGTACCGTATTAAAGCATTAAGTTTCTCTTTCGCTCCAAAGATGTGTAGTTGACAGATGTGTCCAGCTGTTCCATTTGAGTCTCAGGAAAGTATTGTAGTTGTTTTTTTTAATTAGATGAGGGAATGTAGAAGTTAATTGTTATGCCTTATTTTAAATGTAAAAAAAGGCAAGTACTTCATTTGGCATCAGGCTCTTTAAATTCTGAAATATTTGGGTTTAATATGTAAAATATTTTCTGTTAAAAAATTCTGTGTTAGTAGCAGCTGCTGCTAATTACTTTTGCAAATAAAACAAGAATGTGCAATGCTTATTATTATAAAGAGCCCAAGCAGCGTTTCCGTATTCTTGGTGGGTCAAGAAAAATCCCAAGTGTGGGGTTGTGTAAAAGTTTTTAAGCAAGAGGAGTAAATAATACCTTCAGTTTCTCATCTTTGCAGACATTGTTCACCAGATGTATGCATTCGGCCAATGATTTCACCTTCTCTAAGTTAGTCACTTGTTTAATTTTTCTGAAGGAGGTCACTTGTTAGTGTAAATAATTCCTGTAAATAATAATCTACAATAATAACCCAGTGCTGGGGTTGGGAAACCCTGAATTAAAGTGAAAGAACCTGCTGACTTTTAGTTCTTTCCTAGCAGAAAAGAATCTCTGTATGATTGAAGACGGGGTCTATGAATTTTGATAGAAAATAAAATCTAATAATTAAAGAACATATATACCACTGTCCAGATGTTTGTTTTGCTTTCTTTTCATAATGCGAGATACAGTGACATCTTTGGGCCATTTGGAACTCAAGATTTAAATAATTTGTGAAAATGGTTATTAAAAACTAGGCACTATATATTTTATCAATCAAGCAGATTCTGATTACTTGGTTTTCTTCTAAAAGTAGATTTTTGCAAGAGATCTTGTTTCATTTTGCCTTAACAAAAATAAAATCTGAAATTTGTTTTATAAAGTTATCCCTATAGTTCAGTCTCTGCAATGAAATACTTTTTTTGGTGCCTGAATTTTTTTTTTTTTTGAGGAAGATTCGCCCTGAGCTAACATCTGCTGCCAATCCTTCTCTTTTTTGCTTGAGGAAGATTGTCCTTGAGCTAACATCTATGCCCATCTTCCTCTATTTTCTGTATGTGGGATGCCTCCACAGCATGGCTGATGAGTGGAGTAGGTCCAGGCCCGGTATCCAAACCGGTGAAGCCAGCCGCTGAAGCAGAGCACCTGGAACTTTAACCACTGGGCTTGATGCCTGAATATTTATTTTAAATTCCAGGCCTTGAAGCTGTGCTTCTCAGAGGAAGGTGCTTAGGTCAACTGTGTCAGAATCCCCCAAGAGCTTAGGGAAAATCTAGTTTCCTAGGCTTCACCTCAAACACGCCAGAAGTCTACATTTTTTTACCAGCTTTCCAGATGATTCTTAGGTGCGTGCAAGTTTGAGAACATGTCTTAGGTGTATATGTACAAATGTTTTCCTTTCCTTAACTGCTTACCACAAATTGTGATCTTTTACAATGATAATATTAACAAAAATAATAATAATAGCTTGTACTTACTGAGTACTTACTATCTGAAGGCTCTGCTCTAAATATTTCATGAGTATTATAACTCACTTCATTCTCAAAATAACCCTTTGAGGTAGGTACTGTTACAAATGGAGAAGTTGTCACAGAGGGACAAGGAATTTATCCACAGCCACACACTTGGGTGGGGAGCCAGGGTGTGAAAACAGTTGTCTGCTGCCCCCTCAGCTAGAAATCGTTCTCCCGTTTTCACATTAGGGCATCTTACTGTGCGCTTCCATCCCCCTGCCCTCAGCTTGCCTGTGTTCCTGCACCCCAAACCCTCCAAGGTAAGCCTGGCCGTGCCTCAGTTTACCTCCAGAGACTGCATGCCATTCTTCCATTTGCAGCTTAAGTCTCCACTCTGAGGATTGTTTAGGTATCTGATAGATGTCTGTTCTAGAACGTAGAAGTTCATGCTCTGGAATGTCCATTTTTATCCTCGCCTCTGAAGGATTCCTGTAAAAAGCTGCATGGCACTGCTATGCTACCCTAGTTCACCCCATTACCCCCGAGGAAAACAACCACAACCAGCAATAAAGTAAAATAAAATAAATTCCCAGTCTGCTTAGGATAAAGACAAAAAGTTTTTACTGTGGTCTATAAAACACTGCGTGTGGGGTGCAAGGTACACTTTTATGCAATGAATCTGAATTTGCTGGATTCGTATCACAGCCTCCTCCGCATCTCGCTTTGTTCTTTCAGTCCTTACCACACTCCTTCCCACCACGTCACCTTTGCATATGCTGTGCCTTCTGCCTGGAATGCTTTTCTCTCCCTTTTCCTCACGCAACTCCTGTTCTTCCTTTGGATCTTAGATTGCATTAGACCTCAGGGAGGAGCCATCCCTCACCCCGTCCCTGCCAAGGGCAGGTCTCTTAGTCTTGTCACTCTTAACAGTTTAACATTTCTTTGTGGCGTTATTTGCTTCAGGTCAGCTTCACCTACTGTGCCAGCTTTTGCCCCCCGTAATATTCTTAGCACCAGAGAGTAAGTGTTCAAAGTAACAGTCACGCCCTGCATAACAACATTCCAGTCAACGGCATACGCAACAGTGGTCCCACGATGTTAGTGCCGTGTGGTCTAGGTGTGTGGTAGGCGATACCATCTAGTTTGTGTAAATATGCTCTATGATGTTCACACGACGACGAAATTGCCTAATGATGCATTTCTCAGACTGTATCCCTGTTGTTAAGTGACACATGACTGGATATTGAACAGAACTTGGGTTCGAGTCCCAGCTTTTCCATTTACAATGTATGTATTACTATGTAATCTGGAGCAAATTACTTGAAAGAGCTGTAGTTCAGAACTTAAATTATTTGCTCTGTTCAGTGGGAAAATAATTATTGAGTTATAGGGTTGTTTTTGTGTGTGTGTGTGTAAGATTGGCCCTAAGCTAATATGTATTGCCAACTTTCCTCTTTTTTTGCTTGAGGAAGATTGTTGCTCAGCTCAGATCTGTGCCAGTCTTCCTCTATTTCATGTGGGCTGCCGCCACAGCATGGCTTGATGAGTGGTCCTAGGTCTGCGCCTGGGATCCAAACTGGCGAACCCCAGGTCACCAAAGCAGAGCGTGCAAACTTAACTGCTACACCACTGGGCTGGCTCCTAACTTGTGGGATTTTTGTGAGGGCTAAATATCTAGTCCATGTTTAGATGATATAACTGTCTGGTTTACGTAAAGTGCTTAGCATGGACTCTGACAGCCCTGGAGTAAAGGAGAGCTGCTGCTATTAACAGTGATAATGATGGTAATTATTGTAATATGAGATACGCGGACACATTTCCAACATCCTAACAGGCTCTGTCTCACCACTTTCTCCTCCATGGTGGGGACGTTTTCCTCTTCCTTTAATGCATTTTCCTGCATTATTCTTTGTGAATGTCTGTCCTTGACAGTATCTGAAACACGATCAATGCCAGCTAGGTTCCCTACTAAAACCCAGCCTAAGAGTTGCAAATAGGATTTTTGCGATGTAATGGGATAAGATGACTTTAGGCCTGTGATGCATTCTAACCATAACTATTTCAAGAATCTGGTTCCAATTTGAATAAAAAAGAACTTAAGCAGCTGCTCAGACCCTACACTTTGAAAATTTTGCCAATTAATTTACCCCAGATTACATTTGGAATTTAATTTGACCTGTTGTTCACTGTTAGTCTTCAAAAACATCTAGGGGCCGGCCAGGTGGCGCAGCAGTTAAGTTCGCACGTTCCGCTTCTCGGCGGCCCGGGGTTCACTGGGATCTTGGGTGCGGACATGGCACCGCTTGGCACGCCATGCTGTGGTAGGCGTCCCATGTATAAAAGTAGAGGAAGATGGGCACAGATGTTAGCTCAGGGCCAGGCTTCCTCAGCAAAAAGAGAAGGACTGGCAGTAGTTAGCTCAGGGCTAATCTTCCTCAAAAAAACCCAAAAAACATCTAGATAGTTCCCCTACAGCTC
Source organism: Equus asinus (assembly GCF_041296235.1). Lineage (NCBI taxonomy): Eukaryota > Metazoa > Chordata > Mammalia > Perissodactyla > Equidae > Equus > Equus asinus. Next base: position 127,635,951 of record NC_091793.1, read on the forward strand.
ATGTGTTTTTGAAGGTGTCCAGAAATGATTTTTCTTTAAATTTGTGACAATTGAAAAATGTTTACATTCCATGTATGTACGTTGACTTTCAGATAGTGGAAATGTATAAATGAGTAAAATGAAAATAAACAGTAGTTTCTTTCCTATATTCCTTTTCAAAAATAGTTTTATGTTGTCCTGCCTCTTCTCCTACCCTCTTCTTCTCTGAGCTCCTATCTGTATATTTGGGGCCACACCTTGAGTGTGATGTCAGTGGGTGGCATGCCCAGAGAAATGAGGGCACCGTGGGGCGGCATACATGGCACTGTTTGCCTTTCTAATTGTGCAAAGAGTGTCTTTCCAGTGGGATTTTTAAATTCTTTGAACATAAGGAATTTTTTATATGTCCCAGCGAGGACTTAGTACATTTCAGACAACTCGGTAACTGCACTCATGGAGAGCAGCCTCAGATCGCCAAACCTCCTAGATGCGAAAGAATGATAGGGGAGAGGCGAGGGAAATAATTGAACCATTTAATCTGTCTTCATTCAGTTGGAATAGCACAGTGACAGTACGCTTGCCAGTTAGTCACCAAATCCACTGGCCTTCTGCTGGGTGATTGCCTTTTGACCTTGTGGCTCTAGATAAAGTATATCACCGTCACATGGATCTTCCTAAAATTGGATCATCTACTTCCCTTCCCAGAAACCATTATGGGCTCCCTGTGGCTATTTGAGTGAACTCTGAGTTCCTTGGCTTGGTGTTCAAGCTCTCCACAGTCCAGCCTTAGCTCTCCTCTCCAGCCCCAGATACCACTCAGCTCCTTCGTGGAACTTCCTTTTGAGTCACAGCCTTTCATGTCTTTTCCTTTCTACCTCTCCCACCCCATACCCTATCGCTCATGTTAAAATCCTGCCAGTCTCCTAGGGTCTGTCTGAAAGGCTTGATCAGCTCTAGCCTAACCCACAGGTGACTTTCCCTGCCTCTCAGTTATTAGCATCACTCATGTGCTCCACCTTTCTTACTGTGGTTAATTCTGTTTCGGTGTCATCCTCTTTAATGAGATAGACGCTTCTGTAGATCAGGAAATTTATCCTGCACATCTGTGTCGCCCTCTCTGTGCTTTTGTCTTAAGAGCTCAGTAACTGTAGAACAAAGGAGATTTTAAGTAGTTTTGCATTACATTTTACTTGTATTTATCTCATCTGTGATAACTCAATAAAATCAAATTGTTCTTGATATAAAATTTATTCCCACCGGGAATAAATTTGAATAAACTGCAGTTTATTCAAAACATCATGCAGTATGAGATTTTTTCTCATTTTTATAAAAAAGTAAGCTAAAATACTGTTTTTATAGTGCTCCTCACCAGTGAGTGTTAAGGTTCAATTTGTTCGTGATGTGTGGAGCACTTACCATCTAGTTACGTGACGTGCCTAGCAAGGGGAACTTGCCACGAGAAGGAGGAGCGGATTGTGGCCCCTGCCAACAACTCATCCTTGTGGTCACAGCCCAGGAAGGAGCTGGAATGTGTCCTTAGATTAGGATATGATGTGGTGGCCATGTGACAGTAGGCATTTACAAGTACTATTTGAAGCAAGCAATCTTTCCATTTTAGTAAATGAATAATCCTGCAATAAATTTTATAAACTGAGAGAAGTGGCTTAAGGCTTTGAAAAATTTCTGGCTACTCTCACCTAAAAATAGGAAAGTAATCAATGGGAGGTTTTGGATAGTGCCGATGTCAGCTGTCCAGATGTGAGCCCTCTGTCTCTAGGGAACCTCTGACTCCTCATTTTGTGCCAAACTGATTTTGCAGGACCACGTGCTATTGCCCGTAGAATGACGTAGCTAGAATGCTTGTGTATTTTGAGTCCTTGTTATTCCTGTTATCATTTTATTCCACTCAGGTTGAACCAGATTAATGTTACAAAGAAGATTTCTTACTGTATCTCAAAATGTACAAGTGCTGTGGTTGAGTGTCCAGACCTTAGCATTCAGATCCAGGGCAGAAGACCCAGGCCTTGTCCCTCTTATGTTATCAGTATTTTTCTCTACAGCAGAGTTGAAATTCTGTGAATAAAATTTTCTTTATTTTGAGAACTCAGGACAGCTCGATCTTGAATTCTCTTAGAGGTTGCTTGTGTAACTGAGTGTGAAAGTGCTTGAGAAAGGGCGGGGGTAGAGAAAGAGAGAGTATGTATGTGTGTCTTGATGTGATGTCATGTCGCTGAGGCTGTTGTATTATTTCTCTCATTTCACTTTTGGAATAGTTGAGCCTCTCATTGATCCAGTACCTCCCAAAAACCACTTGCAGAATAGGCTTTTATGCTTTCCCATCTAGCATTCTTTCTACTCGCTGCTTTAGAAAAGTTACTCATTTACTGAGCAAATATTCACTGAGAACCTACTGTGTGCCAGGCTCTCCTTTAGGCACGGATACAGCAGCAAACAAAGCGGATAAAATTCCTGTCTCCGTGAGGGAGACAATCCTCAGACTTAAGTTTACCGAAACAAGATCGTCCAAATCATCAGGAGGAAAGAGGATAGAGACAGTGAGGGAAGGTTCTGTGGAAGACAGTGTGCCTTTCAGTGGTGTTCTCTGAAAGCACCCGGGGCCGTGTTCTCTCAGGCAGTGTCAGGCAGCGGCCGGTAGGTTGGAGTCTGGAAGACTTTGCTTCTACATCGATCTCTAATCTACATGAGCTCCTGTGCGGGAGGGAATCCCAGCTCTGCCTTACGCCCCAGTCTAGACACTTACATTACCATTTTGTATGGAGTGACACCATCTTGAAAATAGTTAAAACTGCTCTTTTTCCTTTCTGCATGACTGTCATGGGTCAAAAGAAGCAGAAGACAGTCCCCGTGTTTGCTTTCAGCCTGGGCAGACACTTATTTGATTCTGGATGATCATGGATTAAAACACTTCTTGGTTTAGAGGCACGTTTCCTGTGAGCAGTGCAGTGGCGATGTGGTAGAGGACAGTTGTTAAATCGCCAGCTTGCTGAGGCTGGGTCCGTGGTGAGGAACATTTCTGGGCCAAGCACAGACTCAGCTTTTGTGAAGCTCCATCAACTGAACTTACCGCCTTTGACTCTCCAACTTTTATTCGCAGTCTGTTGCTTTCTTGGGGCTATTTTCAAAACAGTTTCTTTTAGAGTATGTACCTGGACAGAAAGAGACCTCAGCTAATTGCTCTTGCAGATTGTGAACCCTTTTAAATTAAAGTTGGAAGATTGGTTCTATGCCACCATAATGTTTTTATCATGAAAATCATTGTGATATAAGAACACATTTATTAATGAAAAGTGTATCTGTATGTCTGAGAAGTCTCAGAATCCTAATTTCTAGATCCCTAATTAGAATTTATATCACTTCTCACAAAATGCACATCTCAGACTTGAAAGGAAGTGTGTGTTGAAAATGCTGTTGTAAAGCGAAGCACACATTCATACCAGCATACATGATTATTTCCATGATAGATAATCTTAAAGGGCAGCGTTTGATTCTCAACAAAATTGGTTGCTTCCTGCCAGAATGTTACATGTCTTTGACAGGCCTTGAGAAATTCTACAACGTTCTGGAAGAGATCCGTTTCATCCAAAGGAGTGGCACTGAGGCCTCAGCCCTGAGAAGGATTAGTCTGACACTTCATCCCTGACAGAGAGAACTACAGTTGGAACCATGTGGGGAGCCTGTCTAGAGAGGCTGTGTTCAGGGTGGGTGGGGAGGGTCACCGCTTTCTTGCTGAAATAAGACTCATTGCCATGGTCTGTTGCCAAGACATACTGGCAGTTGGGCTGGGTAGGTAGGGCAGAGGGAGTGATGTGGGAATTTGTCTAGACAGGGGCCAGCAAATCCTGCGCCTCATCCAGTCTGGCGAAATCAGCAAAGGCAGCAATGATAGAAACAGAGGTCAGAGAAGTGCATAGGGGGCCCACGCCTAGGAGGCTGGGGAACCAAAAGTGGGGACTGAGGCTGTCATGGGGCCAAAATCCATGCAAAGGGGAGCAGGCCCTGGAGTCCCAGCCCCAGGAAGGGGGCTTGTTGCTGTCCCCACTGTCCAGGGTGTGTTCTCCCTGCCCCACCCTGTCTCAGGGGTCCCATGTCCCCAAGTGGAAGTGATTGTTCATTGATTTGATCAGCATCATTAAGCACCCAAAATACTTGTGAAGAGCTAGGGATACAAAGATGAATTTGTCCTCAAGGTGTGGGAGACAGGCCAATAAATAAATAACCACAGAAGAGAGAGACATGCCATGAAAAAGGCAGGAGATGTAGAGTGACCACATATTCTGGTCCACATGTCCCTGGATGGCCCTGGTCATTCCTGGTTTGTCAACATAATTATTCATAGTGCCCCCTTGTACTCACAGAAGTGTCTGAGTGTGGGTCCCCTGGGGAAAAGGTGCTGTTGGTGTGCCATGGAGGTGCTTCAGCCCTGCCTGAGGAGCTAGGAGATGGGACAGTGGGAGTCTTGGAGGATGACTTTGCTGCATAGATAAGGGAATAGGATTCTAAACCCAGCAAATAATTTCCCCATCAGAGGGAATGGTGTTGATGCGGTCATTTAGCATTTGTTAAATATTTGAGTGCCCGTCATGTGTCAGGTACTAGCACATGTACTGGGCAAAAATCTCAGCCCTGTTGGGCATACGTTCTAGCAGAGGGAGACCATCAACAGGAGAAGTGAGTAAAATAAATGATGTTGTAAACGGTGACAAGTGCTTCGGAGAAACACGGTGGGGAAGGGGAGGACTGTGTGGGAGTGGGGACATGCTGTTCTGTTTTAATAGGGTGGCCAGGGATGCCTTACTGAGGTGGTGGTATCTCAGTAATGTCCTGAAGGGGTAAGGGGGTGAGCAGTGTGAAGTGCTGGGGAAGAGTGTCCTAGGCAGAGGGAACAGTAAGTGCCAAGGACTGAAGGGGAGACAGAGAGATACAACCACATGGCATGTCAGTGATCCAAATTCATGAGGTTCCCAAAGGTTGGAATGTAGGATGCAAGCTGGGCAGGGGGAAATAAGGTAGAAGAGGAGGAGCACACGTGGGTCATGTAGGGCTTGTATGCTAAGGGCTTGTACTTTTAAGCAGGTAGAAGGGGAGATAAGATCAGTCTGGAGATTTGAACTGTTCTGGGGCACAGAGGAAGAGGAACTCAAGGGCAGTGTAGTTTAGGGATCTGGTAGGCTTTTGCAATAATCTAGGCTAGAAGGGAGAAGGACAGAAGTCTCATCTGTAAATGAGGGGACGTTTCAAAGGCAAATCCATAGAACCTAGTGGAAGTGATTAGAAGTAGTGAAGAGTGAGTAGGAGGGAGGAGGCTCAGAGACCAGTCATGACTCCTGGCTGGGGTGGGGATCACGATGCCTGACAATTCCCCAAAAGTTAAAATAGCCTGGAGACAGCCTTGTAAACTGCAGTAGATACTTAGAAGAACATGGACTTGGGATAGGGGGCCTTCCTCCCTGGCACTTCCATGTTGGCTAATTTTCAATGTGGGGAGAGAGTGGCTTGTGTGAACTTAGGGAGGAGAATGTGTATACAGTAGCTCCCCCTTATCCGTGATTTTGCTTTCCACGGTTTCACTTACCCGCAGTCATGTGTGGTCTGAAAATATTAAATGGAAAATTCTAGAAATAAACAGTTCATATGTTTTAAATTGTGTGCCGTTCTGAGTAGTGTGATAAGATATTGCGCTGTCCTGCTCCATCCTGTCCTGGACAGTACGTCACAATGCCTGCGTCATTCCCCTCACTTTATCTCATCACTTAGGCAGTGTATCATCTCACATCACCGCAAGAAGTAGGGCGAAGACAGTACAAAAAGGTATTATGAGAGAGAGAGAGACCACGTTCACATAACTATTATTATAGTGCTATAGTTGTTCTATTTTATTATTATTGTTGTTAGTCTTTTACTGTGTCTAATAAATTAAACTTTATTGTTGGTATGTGCGTATAGGCAAAAACATAGTTTGGTACTCTCCCTGTTTTCAGGCATCTGCTGCGGGTCTTGGAACGTATCACCCATGGATAGAGAGGGACTCCTGGGTAGGCTTACCTTCCCACTATTGGATCCCTTCTACTCATGATCAATCACTCAGCATTTACTGTTTTATAAAGGTGTTTCTGAAAGATTTGAAGTAAAATTTGAATTCTTTGTTAATATATGAAATCACCATGTAGCTGTTTTATTTTTAAGGTAATTGTTTGCTCGTGTTCCAGTGTCTGTGCCTCTTAACTTGTTGGCTCTACGTTGCTTTGATCTGAACTTCCTCTTCCGGTGATTAAGGTGTAAGAGAGTGCAGTTTTTATAGTCTTGTTTTCTTATTCCTTAAACCTGATCGTTTCAAATTTCAACATGGAGACGTTCACGCCTGTTCTCAATTCCCATGGTCCCTTATCTCTTGTTTGCTTTATCCCTCCCGTGGCCTAAGAGCCAATGTTGTGTGTTTTCTGACACTGAATGTGTGGTTTTTTCTAACACTAACCATTCTCCGACACCAGCTGGGTGTCTAACAGTTCAATTCAGTTCTGACACTAACTACCCAGAGTTATTGCAGATCCCATAGGTCAAAGGCTCAGTCCCACAAGACAGCCCCCACTTCAGATCCCTGCCGCCAATGGAGTGCCCAGGCTGCTCACACTTGTACCCAGATGACTACAGATTTAAGAGATTCCACAACCCCTCTCAGGTTTGGTAATTTGCCAGAACAACTCATAGAACTCAGGAAAACACTTGACTTACATTCACTGGTTTATTATAAAGGATACAACTCAGGAAGAGCCAGTTGGAAGAGATGCATAGGGCAAAGTAAGGGGAATAGGGGTACAGAGTGTCCCTGCCCTCACCCGGCATGCCAGCTTCCCAGTTTATCAGTGCCTTCACCAACCCAGAAGCTCCCTGAACCTCCCTGTTCAAAAGTTTTTATAAACCAACCTGCAGCCCCTCTCCTCTTCCTGCAGGTGGGGAGGTGGCACTGAAATTTCCCACCCTCTAATCATGCATTGGGTCTTTCTGGTGACCAGCCCCCCCATCCCAAAGCTATCTGGGGGTCCCACCATGAGTCACTTCAGCATAACCGGTGTGGGCCAAAGAGGCTTGTTATGAATAACAAAAGACATTCCTATTACTCAGGAAATTCCAAGGGTTTTAGGACCTCTGTGCCAGGAACCAGAGACAAAGAGCAGATATATTCTTAATATACCACATATGTGGACATATGCATGTATTGTTCTTCAGTGTCAGCTTCCTGAAGCCAAGTCAATGTTGGAGTTTCTGTATGGTATCCTAGAAACCTGAATTAGCGGGCCTCCTTTTTCCGGGAAATGTCTTGAGGATAGTTTACCAATTCAATTCAATAAACATTGAGTATCAAAAAGATTCAACTGTCCAGCTCCCCTCTCAGGCAGCCCCTCCCTCCGTATGTGTCCTGGATCCCATCCAGCCCCTCTTGTGTCCTTAAGGACATCGCTCTGTGATTATCTCCCTTCTCCACTGTGTTACCAACTTTTCCTTCTCTCTCATCCATTCTCAACAACATATATGCTTAATATTTCTCTTGATTCCACACCATTCATCTCCCTTTATTACAAAAACTCTGAAAAAGTTGCATGTACTTGTTGTCTTCAGTTTATCTCCTTTTCTTTATTAAAGTCACTCTAATTGGACTTTTATCTCCCTACTCCACACTCCACTAAATCTATTCTTTTCAAGATCATCTGTGATCTCCATGTTGTCAAATCCAATAGTCAGTTTTTTTTTTTTGAGGAAGATTAGCCCTAAGCAAACATCTGCCACCAGTCCTTCTCTTTTTTTGCCGAGGAAGGCTGGCCCTGAGCTAACATCCGTGTCCATCTTCCTCTACTTTTTTATATGTGGGACGTCTGCCACAGCATGGCTCAATGAGCAATGCATAGGTCTGCACCTGGCGTCCAAACCTGCAAACCCCAGGCTGCCGAAGTGCAATGTGTGAACTTAACCGCTGTGCCACTGGGCCGGCCCCCCAATAGTCAAATTTGAATCCTTCTCTTCCTTTAATTATTAGTAACATTTGACATTGTGACCCATTCCTTCCTGAAACCCTTTTTTTAATTTGACTTTCTGGCCTCCACACTTTCCTGTTTTCCCCAGCCTGCTGGCTGCTCCATCTTTGGCCTACACTGGATGCACCTCTTCCTCTCTCTGTTGGACATTGGTGCGTGTGAGGGCTCTGCCCTGGGGCTTTTTCTTTTCTCCTGTGTAGGCTGTACTTAGATGAGCCTTGTGTGCTTTAAATACCCTCTATGTGCTGATGCCCCCAGATTTAGCTCTCCAGCTGGACCTCTCCCCTGAGCTCTAGGCGATGCAGCTCTTTTCCACTCTTCATTATCTCCTTGGGTGTCCAAGAGGCATCTTGAACTTTATAGTAAGCTTCTAACTAGACTTCGGATTGCTCCACTCCCTCTCCTCTTTCTCATCTCACTCAGTGGCATCACCATCCGTTGGCTGCTCAAGACACAAATCTCTTCTTCTCTTTTTCTCCCACCCTACATTCAATCGACCTTTGGGTCTTGTGGGCTCTGCCTTCATATATCCCAGTCTTGCCACCTCCACTGCTGCTGTGCATGTCCAGCCATCCTCCTTTGCTTAGATTATCGTGGTAGCCTGTGACTGCTCTTCCTGTTTCAACTCTATCTACTATTGTCTCCTCCTCCCATACCTCACTGCCCAACCATCTATTCTCCAGTAATGTTATGGGTGCTGACTAAAGTGACCTTTCTTAAAGATGCCCATTGGATTGTTTTTCTTCGCTCCTCGAAGACCTATTGTGGCTCATGTGTGGCCTGCGGGTCTCTACTTGATGAGGGCGCTAGCCACCTGGCTGCATTTGTTGCTTCTCACCCCCTTGCTCCAGCCACACTGGCCTCCTCGCTACTCCTCTCACGTGCCAAACACTCTATATCACTCTTACCCTGTCCAGGAGTGACTTGTTGTCTCATTTCAGTTAGGAAACGCCTTAATTGTCAGTGATTACACTACCTACAAGAGCAGTCCGCACCCCATGGCTCACTGTATCCCCTTAGACTAATTTGCTTTTCTTCATTTATCATTATCTAACATTTCACTAGGTGTTCATTTATGTCTTTAGTGTTTGTCTCCTGTATTTGAACGTTACCTCCCTGTGAGAGCAAGATCTTTGTTTACTTCACATGTCCATGTGTCCATAGCAGTTAGAACAGTGCCCAGCACCGAGCAGCCACTCCATAAATATTTGTTGAGTGAATGAATGAATGAATTTGGGAGGCCTACTGTTTGTTAGAAACTATGTGTAAAAGATACACATAGTGTTTGTCTTCAAGACTCTTCAGGTTGGTTGGGAGGAGAGGGGCATCGCTACATAAACAGGTCGTTTTACTCTAATAGTGTGTTTGCGATGACAAGGAATAAGGTGGAAGCAACAAAAATTGGCGGGTTCAGAGATTCTGTAGATGGCACCTGTGTTGATCATTCTAGAAATAGGTGATCGCTGTAGTGTAATAATTAGCTGTATGGAAGATAAAGCAAAAAACCAGTTTTGGCTGTGGCGCAGCAAACCAGGATCATGGGAAGTGAAATGGTGTTTGAGGTGAGATGATAGCTACATGTACAACCTTTTTGTAAAAAATAAAATAGTCAAATACCAGTCTACTTGACTCATTGGGAGGATTGAAGGATTATGAAGGTTACTGTAAAGTAATAAAAGGAGAGTTTGGGATGAGGACATTACTTAAAATTACAAGCTTATGTGTCTAGAAAAATTGCCATCTTGCATTTTCAGTTACCAACTGGAAAAAATTTTCAGACTTGTTAAATACGCCTAAATGTGTATGTGTATAAATGCAGCGTTTTAATGAGTGAGTGGTAAATGACTGAATGTTGAAATGACTTATAAGTGTAAACAGATGTTAATTCATTATGTTTTATGTCAGAACCTCTAGTTGCTATTGGTGATGGATCATAATGTTATTCAGAAGGAGGAACATTTGATACACAGCATACTGAATTTCAGCCATTATTGGCTGCTCCAAAGGATGCACTCTCCTTTGGATATGACACCCTCCCCTTGGGATATTAGTGTTGGCTGTCTGGATGCATGGGTGGTCAGCTCGAGGTCTGAAAAGACTATCCTCAGTTGCGTTGGGAACATCCTAAGCCTTATAGATGGTTTAGCCTAATTTCACAAAAATTTAGCAATAGAGGAATAAGTTAGAAGATATACGTTTTCTACTAATGTTTTTCCTTCAGTCCACCTCAACAGCACCTGGGGGAGGGAGATTTGTCAAGTGTGTACCATGGACCTTTATCTTTGGGAAACACCTGCAGGCCTACTCTTAGGTTGGCTACGTGAGGCCATAGATTGCCGCCGGAGCAGTCCGTTTCCACTTTTATCTTCTGTATTTTCATGAGGCACAGGTTGCTAAGGGCTCTTGAATGTTTCTTTAGGAATTGGTAGCTTTGAAGCCGTTGCTTTGATTGCAATAGCCTCACACTCATACACCCTTCCTCACATTCTATCCTACAGTGATGCTGCTGCTTTTGTCTCTATTTGTAATGGTCTTGGCCAATAGGCTTATACAATTTGCTTATGTGAATAGCATTATGGATAAAAACAACAATTTTAAAATGGTGGAATTCCATTCAAAGTCAGAGAAATGTATTAAAGAAAAATGTTACTGAAGTAGAAAGGTATTGAGACATAAATTATAAAATGAACACATGTTGCTGTTTAAGATTACGTGATGTGGGTGAGTCATTGCTATCTGGTTACTCATTACCTGGAATGTGGGTATAAGGAAGGAGGAAGTGTGGAAATGTGTATGGGTGTTTGTTGGGCATCGCTCCTAAAACAAATAGACAGTGGTGTATAATGCTTTGAATATTTGCTTCCTTTTCAAAATGTAACATAATTTTCATTATAACAGTATAATATCTATGATTGTGAATGCCATACTTTGTCTTGCAGGCATAGATAAGGTAGCATAAATGAATCTTAAAACTTGAAAATTTTTGTCGTTTTCTGTATTTAGGGACTTGAACTTTTCTTTGATGTTTGCATATCTCTGGCATTGATCTTGAATAGAAATTATAGAATTAAAATCAGTCCTAAGTGAAAATTTTGGCTGTGTAAATAGAGAGGTTGAGTTTGAATAAACTTGTAGCTACTGATTGGTTAGTTCTGTGCCCTCCTTCACTTGGCCTCTTCTTGCCTGTTTCACTGTTTCTTTCATTTCTCCTTCTTGCTAGGTACACTGGCCTCATATACACTCACTCTGCTCTTCTCCACGTGTTCAAATCCTACTCATCTTTTTTTTTGGGGGGCGGGGGAAGAAAATTTGCCCTAAGTTAACATCCATTGCCAATCTTCCTCTTTTTTTTTGCTTAAGGAAGATTTTCCCTGAGCTAAGATTTGTGCCAATCTTTCTCTACTTTGTATATGGGATAGTGCCAAAGTATGGTCGAGTGGAATAGGTCTGTGCCCTGGATCTGAACCCACAAACCCAGGCAGCCACAGCAGAGCACATGGAACTTTAACTACTTGGCCATGGGGCTGGCCCCCAAATCCTCCTCATCTTATTTATTTATTTATTTTTTGAGGAAGATTAGCCCTGAGTTAACTGCTGCCAATCCTCCTCTTTTTGCTGAGGAAGACTGGCCCTGAGCTAACATCTGTGCCCATCTTCCTCTACTTTCTATGTGGGACGCCTACCACAGCATGGCTTGACAAGCGCTGCCATGTCCGCACCTGGCATCCGAACCGGCGAACCCCTCTTCATCTTTAAAGATGCATCCAGGGTACTGCATTTTGAAGCCTCTTCCCAAAAGGCTACTTGGTGGCCCTAACACGTATTTTCTATAGCATTCGTTTTGTCACAATTATATGGCACTTTGTTTAGTATCTTATATATTTCGTTAATTGCATTAGTTGCTTCCTATTTAAGTATTGGACTTATACAAGACTAAGTGTCTTCTGAGCAGGGACTGTGCATTATATTGGCTTTGTTGCTTCAAGATCAGTGGTCTTAAAACCCAACCGTTTGCTTATCCATAGTTGACTTCAAGTCACACCATCCTGATGTATTGTGTGCATTATAAAACATACACAAGAAGAGGAACTTTTAAAGAAATGGTGAATAAAGTCCTAAATAGAAGTTCTAATATTTTATGTCCATACTCTAGTGGCTCGTCTTGGGCATGCCCTGGGAAGCCCACACCTCACTCTGGAGGCCTAGTACATGTTAGGACCTCAGGAAATATTTATTTTTAGCCTTCAGCTATTCTGTGCTGGTTGCTAACAAATTTTCCACCTGTCCTAAATGAAACTCAAGGTTATGGTCTAAGTATGTTTGAGATCTAGTTAGGGAATATAGGGGATGTATGGTATTAGTCAGAATAAGATACGTTACGCTTGGGCAGCAAGCTGTCATGCCTCAAGATAGAATACAATAAAGGTTTGTTCTCACTGATGGCCAGTCTCATGGGGGTCAGATGGCTTTCCTCAGAGGCTTTTCTCCAAGAAGGTGACTCATATCCAAGCTGCTTCTGTCTTGTAATTGTAACAACTGGAACACGTGGCTTTTAAGGTTGCTGTGGAAAGAGAAGTGCGCAGTCACATGGGCCCAACCTAACTGCAGAGGAAGCTGGGAAATATAGTCTTCCCATGCACTCAGGAAGGGAAAAATGGAATGGGACTTAGTCGGTCTGTCGCACAGCCTTCTGTTTGCTAGGATCATCTGTTCCTTTCAGTAGGTTTGTTACTGTTTGATAATTGAACTCATGGGCACCATGTAAAGTAACCTCCGCATGAATTTAAACATGAGTTCAGTAGTATAATTTAGAAAGAAAATAAGTCCTCTTAAAGTACTTAGAAATGTTTTTTCCTTGTAATGACTGTAATCACAGTGCATTTCTGCATTTCCATTTTAATCTTATTTGATGCCCTTTAAACTACATAAGTGAAACTGTTGACTCATTTTTCACGATTCTGTTATTATTTCATTTCTTTCACGCTGCTGTTCAGTGCAGAGACACGTGCCTTATTGGTTTATTATGAACAAAGGCCTTTAGTAGTGTCATATTTCGTTGCTGTTGCTTATAGAAGAAGTTAATATGTGAATGTTTGAAGATGTGTCTAAATGATTTGATAGTTTATGGCAATAAGTCTGTCTTTAGTCCAATTCCCATGTTATTGATTTTCTTGAAATAAATGTTTATTGAGAATTTTAGAAAAGTAGATGCTGCGCTCATCTGTATTAATTCACATATTCATCTATTGGGAATTGTGGCAAAAAGATTCCAATCAGCTCTGAAACTTAAGCCAGTGCAATGTTAATTTTTTTTGGATTCAACTGTTCTCAGATGGGTGGTGAATAAATAAAAATCAATTTCCCTTACAATAGGGAGTTTAAGGACAACTTTATTTAAATTCAATGTAAAAAGAAAGTTACAGTTCATACATGTATATGCATTTATTTTAAAAAGCTAATTATCTTCTTATGTGTATATATCTTATTTTTCCCATAACACAGGGTCCTCTTTTAGGAATAGACTCAATTTTCTATTTTCTTTGAATGGGACAAGAGTACCAAATTGGGTGTCTTGCTCATTATCACTGTTTATATTTGTAGGTTGATGTACCCAAAGGCATGATTAAAAATCATTGCCAACCAACTCTTTGAAGGCATTAAATAAAGCATTAAAGTAGTATGATGGTTAAAATAGGATCCCATTTAACCATTAAGCCAGATACATATTTGCATATTGAGGGTTTTATACTCTCATCTCTCTGCCTAGAATGCCCCAGCCCCCCAGCCTGTATGTGTATCTATCTGTCTATCTCTCTCTCTATCTCCACGTCCTCTTCCCTCACTTCCTTCAAGTCTTTGCTCAAATGTCACCTTCTTAGTGGGTCCTTCTATTGTTATCCTTTCCAACAATTGCAACCTGCTCCCCTTTTCTGCCCTGCACTCGCTGTTCCTCATGTCTGCTTTATTTCTCTCTTTTCACCTCCTTCCAGCGTATACTGTACTTTGCTTATTTTCTCTGTTGCCCGCCTTCCCCTCCATCCCACCCATAGAATGTCAGGTCTGTGTTAACTGCTGTATTCCCAGTGCCTAGAACAGTGGCTGGCACGTATGAGACAGTCTGTAATATCAGTTGAATAGATTAAATAAACCTTTAATCACATCTTCAAAATATCTGATTCTGGGAGTCATATCAAAACATGAAGCCAAATTGTAAAGACTTTGCTTGGGTATCTTAACTTGATATTTAATGACTTCTGTAAGAAAGAAAAAAAGAGAAAATTTCAAATGGTGTAATTTTTGGAATATAGGAAACAACTCCTTTAGATATTCATAACAGAGAATGGAAAATAATGAAGTTATTCAAATATGAGATGTGAACATCTATTGACAGTGTTACAGCTAAATATTCACAGATTAACTTGTGCTGTCAATACAGTTATTGGTGGGTGTTTAAGTTGTGAATGTCAACAAATAATTTGTGAATGAGAAATATTTAATTCTAAGGTTTCTTTCAAATCTAAAATTCTATGGGTATATGATTCTCCTATTTAAGAAATATGTGGTATATTTTAGGAGAAAATTTCTTAGAAATTTCCTTTTAATGTTAGTGAATGAAAAGTTTGCTTCAGTTGTCTAGAATAACTGGGTAATGGGGCTTATGTGGGGCTGTTTCATTCTTTAGAGTTTCTAAACTAGAGATTATAATCTAAATTAGAGTAATTAAGGTTAGTCAGCATATCTAGATTTGAAGCCTGGTTTTGTCCTTTTCCAACTTCATTGTCAACTGGGCGCTTCTGAGAGAAACTCCTCCATCAACTTGGAGATGTGACTAACAAGGCTTATTTACGTCAAAAAGAAATCAAATATTATCCACTTCTCTTTATAGAGATGACTCTCAAGAAATAAATCTTAACTCTTTTTGAGTTACTGGTGACCAAGATTTGGTGTATTTCTGTTGGAGACCTTAGTGAATGGAGCAATACGTCTTCATAAGCATAGGCCTCCTTTTCAATATCTGCACAAAAGCATGTAAGGAAAGAATCCTCTTGGAATTGGCAAGAAAGGAGAATATGGGATTTTTACAGAAGAGTTGGAGAGGTTTGAGATTGTTAAGTGATGGGTTAGGGGATAAAGCATAGAATAGGACTGCACAGATAATTTGGATACAGAATCCATGCCAACAGTCATGTGATCAGAGTTCCTATTTCAATAACAGGAGGTAGGGCAATAGCCCTTCGAAGTTTCTCTTGACTCAGTGTTGCTATAATTTTTAAATTGTAATCTTTTTACTCTGGTAAACCTATGTCTGTCTGCGTGCACAGTGAAGATTTTCTTAGATTTGTGATAGTTTTGAATGTTATAGTTTTAAGTGAATAAATGAAGATTTTCTGAGAAATTGCCTTTCTTAGCTATGCTTATAAGGGGGCTCAAACATTTTGGGGCAAATCTATCTTCCTACCTACGTACCTCTCCGTCCATCCATCTGTCCATCCATCTATCCATCTCTCTCTCCCTCCCCTTGAAAACAAAGAGGAGCTGTACATGTATGCACGGATTTTGGTCATACCAATTGCATTATTTGGTCTTTTATAGTCCAAAAATGTGTGAGGAATATGAATGGGAGCTAATTATTATGTCCCTGCATGTTGAAAATTGACTGGAGGCAGCATACTGTTTTACAGTCAATATTATAAAATGAACAGCTTTTTAAAGGTCAAAGCAAAGGAAAAAGAAAATAAGTCAGACCAAAGTGAAAGTTAGTACCATCATGTCCCATTTGGTTATTGAACTTGGATTTTTCATTTCCTCATAGTCAAAACAACAAGGGAAATAGGATCAGTTACAAAATTATTTTTGCGCATAAGATTAAAGCACATGAGTTGCTCAAGAGAAGCAAAGTTTGCCTTACCAGTTAGGTTTAAAAGAGATTTCTCTTATGGGACTTATGACATGAAGATGTCATCTTGAGCAACACCTCCCAAAATTTCCCTGCAGAAAACAGAGGTAGTAAATTTTATATAGCTGCTTTTTATGCCACTTCACTAAGTGGAAGCAGAGGACGTAACACCAAGCACACTTAGGAAAAGCCAAGTCTTTAAGACGTATGAGTCCGTGGTTTTCATCCTGGGCTGCTCAGTAGAACCACAGCAGAAGGTGATCAGAACCTGTGCAGTGTGTGTGTGTGCAGTGTGGGAGTGGGGGTGGGGAGTGAGGCAGCAGCTCCCAGGTGACTCCGCTGTGCATCCTTGGTTGAGAACCACTGGTACAAAGCACCTAGCTATTGGTAGTTTGACTTGGTTCAGGAACACAAGGAACAGGTAGGTTACAGTTTCTCCTTCAGGTGATACTCCGTGACAGTTTTGTATATTCCTCTGTTTTCTGTTTTCTCATAACTGGGCTTTGGATCACACGTGGTCTGCAGACAGTTGAGGTTGTATCTCTGGTAAGGGCCCAGAGCACACATACTGTTGTCAATCAAAATAGAGCCTTAATTTTAAAACTCACTGAATAATAGGCGAGGCTGTCATCATTTTATGAAAATTGGGCAAGCAAACCAAGACTTGTTTGAATAGATAGCACCCTCCTCTCTGTAGACATGTGGGCCATGAGACATGACAGAGAGAAGATTCTCTAGACTGGAACTAGTTTATAATGGTGATTAGGCAATTGTGTAGGGTGCAAGGATGGCCCCAGTCTGTAGGAGTTATCTCAGTTAGTAGGTATTTGACATACACATATTTGGAGAGAGCAGGCATATATGTGCGTGTGCATGTGCATATGTGTGTGTTTTCCTTCTTTTTAACCTCAGGCAATAAGGTTAGGAACTGTAGAATGTGTTTAGGAATTGAGATTCCCCATTTGAATGACTGTCTATACAAATTGCAGAGAAGTCTTCCTCCAGTAAGTGTTCACAGTTCTGAAACCTCCTGAGAAGTGTGGCTTCATTCCACATCTTAGTGGATGTTGTTCTCTGTCACTGAGCCTGCTATTGGCATATAGAAAGCTGCAGGGAGGGTCAGTTGGCATCATTCTAGGATATGCCACTAAATTGATCAGATCAACAGCATGTCAGATTTCAATGGCAAGAAAGACACATGGGAGAGGAACAGAGAGGGTTGTTACTGTGGCTTTTCTGGGTAGTCTCCTATCCAGCTTGTTTAAGTTATAAAGATTTAATGTGTGAAGTCTTTGAAGATTTATTGATTTATTAATTTAACAAAAATTTTGAGTGCCCCACCTCTGCAAATCCCAGTATTTTCTTTGTGCAGAAAATCTGCTCTGAAGAACATAAATTCCAGAACAGTGAAACTGCAGGCCCTCTTCCAGGCAGAGGTCCTTTGCTTGCAAGAGCAGAACGGCAGTGTGATGGGTGACTCCTAAGAGGCCACAGTGGAGGGAGAGCAGAGACAGCCTCATTTTCAACTTCACACGCTCTGATGCTGGGCACAGTTTCTGGCAGTTTGTATGGACTCAATAGATATTGGCTGCAGAGCTTGAGAAGAAAGGATAAACACGATAATTTGCTCTAGAGAAGTGACTGTGCATGTTTTGGAGAAGAGAGATCACACCTGCTGGGGCTTTAGGAAGGGTAGGAGCAGGATATTTTCATCAGCCGGCTCTGGAGATGACTCTAATTGTCTTAATTCAAGAACCAGCAAGGTCCTAGAGTGTAACTGGTGCAGATATCATCACGCTTGGCCTTTCTAAAGCAGAAGATTCTAGGTGATCAGTTACCTGTGTCTTCAAGTAGAATCTATGTAGACTAGCATTAGGGAGAATTGCTGAACACTAAGAAATCACCTAAATGAAGAATTTCAGCTAGGGAGTATAAAATAGAGTCCCATTTCTCTAACTTTGTTTGAGTGTTTTAGATCCATAGATCTCTTTCTTTGTAAACATGTGAATGTGCACTTAACATAGGCATACTTGAATAACATTTCTTGATTTCTCCTTTTACTTGGTTATTTACAAATAGTTGGTAAACAAATAATAGACTTTGAAAATGCTGTACATTAATTTTGTGAGTTTCTTGCGTGAAGAGGAGAAAAGATTATGGTAAGATTCATTCCACAGATTTATTCTGAGCATCTGCTGTGTGTCAGGCCCTGCAATTCTCTGGTGAGTCATAATTCCTGCTCTCAAGGGAGAGAGAACAGTCTCGGGAAAGTTAAGATACCGCATGCTAAGGATATAACACATGTATAAATGGAGTTTCACAGGCGTACAGGCATGGTGCTCCTCGAACAGGGAGAGTCATTGAGGACTTCCAAGAGAAGAGGGTGTTTGGTGGGGACAGTGGGGCAGAGGGGGAGTGGGGCCTGGGGGTGGAGGGAGAGGCGGGGGACATGAGCCAGGAAGACTAGCCAGACTAGCGTCTGGGAAGGGCTGGCTTGCGTTGTAATCTGTAGCATACTCGTGAGAAATAAAGCTCTTGGAGACTAGATTCTGTGTGAGTGGCCTGCCTAATTTTGATCTCTCTGGGTAATCAGGAACCAGTCTAGATTTACACGAAGTTTTGAAGCTCAAGATTTTTTGTTGAAGACATCAGCTTGTCTTGAGTTTATATTCTGTAGCAAGATTTTGTGTTGAAGATACAAGCTTGTCTTGAGTTTATATTCCATAGTAAAAACATATACTGGCACCGTGCATAGCTCCCAAGGACTCCATGTCTATGTCCAGAGTGCCTCAGGGTGCAGCCTGTTCCCATCCAGGGCCTCTTGCCCCTGCCCTGCTGGGCTGGGAGCATTGGTGCTGCCTTCGGGACTTAATTTGTAGTTTCTCAATGTTTGGTCTTTAAGGACAAAGTCTTTATCAGATGTAATAAATACTGACTGTCTGCTTGCAGATCTGAGAGTTTCTTTCTCTCCAATACTTAGATGATCTGTGTATGTGACTTTTCATCGCAGTTATTTTTTTTGTGGCCGCTTTGCAGATGTAGTGACTTGGATTAAAAAACTTGAAAGCGGATGTTTGAGTGCTCTGTATTTGGGTTCCTTTTGCAGCTGTGCTTTCCGTGTGATGGAATGGTACAGGGGCTGTTTCAGCCCCCTGTGTGAGTGTCAGGGCACTTTCTAGGTGTCAGCATTGTCTTCCTCTAGCAGGGAGCAGCAGCTCAGAGCACTGCTGTTTCGTCCTCCCCTGCCCGAGGTCCTGGGCCAGGCTCTGCTAGCCTAGGCAAGAGCAGGGGAAGCTTGTCAAGGAGGGAGTGGCCTGTTGGAATTTTACAAGGAGGAGGGTTGCAGGGAAGCCAGCCTGCAGGCCAGTGGCAGATGGTATTTTTGGTTTACCCATTCTTATGTGGCCACTTTGAAGCCATTTTTTATAGGCAGACATTTTAGCATTCTCTTTTTTTTAATGTAAAAAATAGTAACCATATACTGTGCAGAATAGACCTCCTGGCGTCTGAGCCTTTCTAACCTTACCATGGAGCCGGTCCCTAGGGTGGGGACCAGGACTGGGGAGGAGGAGGGAGTGGGAGTGAGAACCTTCAGGAAGACACAGCCGGATAAGGAGTAGTCATCCTTTGTTGACCATACTTGGTCCTCTCAGAGAGGGCTGTCAATCACTCCAGCCTGGGGCCTGCTCTTTCTCTGAGGGGCTTCTATGCCAGTGCTCTGGTTTGCAAACCTCTGATTTACCTCCTTTAAAATTAAGACATGGATTTGACTGTGTGATAATGGAACTTCTTTGTTTTCTGTTTGGAAATCTAAAGAAAGGTTTCTGCGTTTTGTCCGTGTCCTGAATTTGCAAACCTTATTTGAATAGGTACATATTA
The DNA here is from genome assembly GCF_041296235.1 of Equus asinus. NCBI lineage: Eukaryota > Metazoa > Chordata > Mammalia > Perissodactyla > Equidae > Equus > Equus asinus. The sequence continues at coordinate 127,655,754 of NC_091793.1, forward strand.
AACCCTGGTGTGTGGTGGGGAGGGCAGCTTCTGGGCCACATTAGGATCACTTCAGTTCAGTCCAGACTGCCTGGGAAATCCGCAGACATGCTGCTAACCTTTCTCTCTGGTGCCTAAGCAAAATAGATGCATTATGCTTAAAATCAGAGTACCATGGTTTTGGAGATAGGAATGATATAACCTTGCTTTGAATTCTAAGAAATTTGGGGAAAAAACTTTGTTAGAGAAACTCATAAAAGCAAGAAATTAAATCTGGCTGCAGTGAGGACAGAAGTAGGAATGGAGACAGAGTCATGGTAATGAAAAAGTGACATTATATTTTGATATAATGCAAAAGTGTTGTATCACGATGGTTTGTGAAAGTGTCCTGCTTGGATATAGAAAACCCCTTTAGGAGTTACTGAAGCTCAGGCTGGAAATGAGGAACTCTACTAAGGCAGTGAGAATCTGGTGACGGAGAGGGGAGGAAGGGGCAGATTTGAAAGGTGTCAGGTGCCTGGATGAAAGAGAAGCAAAATTAAAAACTTTTCCTGGTACTAGCATCCCTCTGATGCTTTAGGGAAAGATTTGTTGTTTTGTTGCTGTTTTATTTTTAGTAAGCCACATAGACCGAAGGACTTGTCCTCAAACGATAAATTATTTTCTGGTTAGATGGTAATGTGATTTCTCTAGACTGAGCACCCCAGGGTGGGGATGATATCCTTTGTATTCTATCTGACACTCTCCCCAGCAGGTAGAATGTGTACTGAATTGATGAATACTGAATTCTCTTAAAATTATTTCCTAAATGGTTCTTCCCTTACAGTATCATGATATGAATATAGCTAATAACCAAGAAGTCTCATTATTATTACTGTTATTTTGCCAATTCACTTTCCCTTCTCCACAATAATATATGTAAACCCAGCTATTCCGTTGTATACACACAGTGGTCTTTGTATGTATATGTGTGCATACATCCATAATCAGGCATCTTATTAATATTTCTTGATTTCACTGAAGTTTGCATCCACTCTATGAAATGGAGGCAGCTCTCGCTCTCCAAAATGTGAATAGATTTGTGACCTTGGTTCTGTAAGGTAAACGTGCAAACTTAGCCCCAGCTGCCCTTTCACGTCTTTACTGATCACCTGCTCCATTTCAGACATTGTGCAGGGCGCTTTGTGAACATCCTCTGCACAGCCCTGTAAGGCTTGAAGCACAGACCGAAGTTTGAAGAACTTGATTACTTTTCGCTCCTGCCCACTGCTTCTCCTCTGTGCAGTTTTGTTTTAAATAAACCAAAGCAGTGTGTACTTGGGCTTCCCATTTGGATGCCATCTCCACCCGATGCCTTCTGTGCTCCCTGCAGCCGGATTGCTCTGCACTTGTTCAGTACATGGTGCCACGCAAGGTCCCCAGCACAGCATCTTCTATTGTGGGCGAGCATCCCTGTGTCTCTCCTCCTGAGGGAAGCTGGGACCCCACTTCTTTGCATCCTGTGTTCATAGCAGGCACTCGGGGGCTATCAAAGTTAGATGGTGCAGAGTGGTTTCCATTTGAATGTGGTAAACATGAAGGGTTCACTTTGTTGACCAGTCTACTATTTGGGATGTGGATTTGAAGTACCTTAGATCAGAATATGTGTGTCAAAATTAGACAAAGACAAAGACACACAAGGTGGCACACTCGGAGGCACTTTTTTAGGCTTTAGTTCACTAGGGAACATCTATCTGAAAAATCGGTTAGCATTTTGAGAACTTGAAATCATTCTGTTTACCTTAAAGAGTAAAACATTTAAGTCATGAGGATAATTAGGAAGGTCTTTGGAGTAACTTCTCTTGGTATAGGTGTTTCCAGAACTTAGTTGCCTATAATAAAGTCATAAAAACTGACTATGAAATTAATTGAAATAATAAATTCTTAATAAATTGAAATAAATTAATTTTGCCCCCCAATTTGGAAACAATTGTGTTGGGAATTTGTTTAAATTATATTTACCTTGAGCAGGAAAGGCTGTTCTTGTGGACTGTAATTGTGTAATTATTTTTATGAGAGTCAGGTAGTAAAAATGATTGTTAAAAAAGAGATAAATACTTTTATAAAGTTTTTTTTATAAAGTATATAGCTAAAAATACTTTTAGGGCTTATTGAATTTGAATTAAGAGCCTGATTGTTTATTTGTTTTCTTCCCCCAAATCAGGTGTGTTTTGTTAATTTCTGGACAGGGGAAATAACCTAATTTCCTCCTCCTTCTCTGTATCCTCCCAGCCTCTGTCCTTGCATATGCCTTGGGATTCAGATTTTACAGCTTTCCATAACATGCCTGTCTCAGGAAGTCATTTTTTCCTTTTCTGAATGTCTTTAGGAGATTGCTGATATGTTAATTACCTTCTCCCACCCCCTTTTTTGGGGGACTTAAGTGTGTTTCCTGTTAGATTTTAAGCTTCTAGAAGGTCGTCGTCCTCACAACCCACACAGTGAGTACCAGACCTCTCATCTCATGGGTGCCCATGAACTACAATGCCTCTCATCTCGTGGGAGCCCGTGAACTCCCTGAGAGCCCCACCCTTGCGGATGTTCTCCTCTAGCCTCCACATACTCTTCCGTTTTAGTAGTTAGGGGATTGACTCAACATGGTAGAACCATTCCCACTTCATTAATTCGTGAGCTAAGGACCTGCAGCTGCAAAGACTGATGAAGGGGCATCAGCCTCTTTGCTTTGGACTCCTTGTCAAGCCCACAGCAGGATGCTACCCCTGCGGAGGGCTTTCCCCCTTTCGTGTCTCCTGCTGAGGGCACCATTCTCAGCAGGAAGTCCTCAGCCGCACAAGGGATTACTGCTAAATTCCAAAGAGCAGCTTCTAGGCCCTGAAGGCAGATGTTTCCTCCTCCTGCTTTCATATCTTAGGTCCAGTGCTTTTCCTTCCTGGCATAATTTAGTCTCTCTAAACCTCTTATCTGCTTCCTATTGTGTGTCTCCAATACCTGGTTTTTGCAGTCCACCTTTGAAAAAGAGTCACCCTTTGGCCCAGTCCACCTTCCTATCAGTCTCCAGTAGAAGGAAGGTGTTGACTCTGTCCAGTGGCTTTCAGCCAGCTGGCCCTGGGCTGGGTAGGCTTAAGGGGCTCCATTATGGTCTTGATAATCGTCAGGCCCATGGGGTTGGAAGAATTTGGGTGTGCCCCAAAGCTGCTTCATCACAAGAAGATTATAAAGAAAATTTCTAAAATTTTGAAAGAAGACTACCCCTTAAGTATTCTTTGCTGTTTGTTTTGGATTATATTCCGTAACTGTTGTGTGAACTTCTGAAATAAAGAGCTTTGCTTGTAAATTCTAGTACTGAAGTAGAAGAGTTTCTTGTCTAGTTACACAGGGATTTCTGTTGTTTCTTAAAGCGTTATAACACACGTGAACCATTTTATATATACAAAACATTCAAATGCTGTGATTTTTGTCCCCTTAGTGCTTACATATGACAGTCAAGATTAAAAAATATTTTTGAGTGATCCATTAAAAAATACTGAGTCATGGTGTACGTTGAGGTTGACGCAGGCAATCCATGAAATTTCACAAAAATACTGTGGAATCTGTTTTTTGAAAACCAGTGTAATTCTAAAGGAAGAAGAAACTTTTGGAGCCTGTTTGTTTTAAAACCTGACTTTTGAACTTTATCTGATGCTTTACCTTTGTCACTTCAGAACAGATGTCATCTTACAATGATTCATCCTTGATGCGATTATTCCTGTTTTGTAGCTAAAAGAAACAAACCTTTCCAATTAGGTAGCCAAAAGAAGGCAATGTGGCTACTTATGTTTAGGATGGAAGAATGTATATGAACTTAGAAAATTAAGTGTTGATACAATATTCTTAGAAAAATGATTGTACCTCATTTTTTAAGTCTCACCTGCGCTTTGCCCTATGTCCTGCCCATGGCGTAGCATCCTTCTTATAGTGAGAAGGACCAAGGAACCTCTTTGACTTTAAATGTTTAAAGAGAAAAGTGCAATGCAGGGTTTTTTTTTTTTTGACTTTTTTTTTCATGATCTTTTTCCATTTGTTTCCTTTCAGCCTATCTGTATCTCCATATTTAAAGTGACTCCTGTAGCAGCATATAATTGGGTTTTACTTTTATATCCACTCTAACATTCTCTGCCTTTTAATTTTGTCCTTTTAATTTAAATTTCATTTTTGAGTATTTTGTCCATCGACATTTAATATAATTATTGATGTAGTTGAATTTAGATCTACCATTTAATAGTTTTCTGTTTGTCCCCTCTGTGTTTGTTCCTCTGTTCCTGCCCTTTTATGGATTATTTGATTTATTTTTTTAGAATTTTAGTTTAATTTTTCGTTATTTTTTAGCTCTTTGTGTTATTATTTTAGTGGTTGTTATAGGTATTACAGTATACATCCTTAACTTTTCAGGAACCATGTAGAGTTACTATCGTACCGCTTCACGTAATACAGAAACTTTGCAACCATTTAGGTCCATTTACCATCCCTCTCCCCCCAATCCTGTTCTTTATGTTTTTTTCATGTTCTTTCCTTTTTTACTTCATAGTGTACATTTTGCCCATTGCTCTTTATTTTGAACAGAGGCTTACTTTTTTTTTGGTGAGGAGGATTGGCCCTCAGCTAACATCTGTTGCCAGTCTTCCTCTTTGTTTTTTCCTGTCCCCTAAACCCCAGTGCATAGTTGTATATCCTAGTTGCAAGTCATTCTGGTTCCTCCATGTGGGATGCCACCACAGCATGGCTTGATGAGCAGTGCGTTGGTCTGCGCCCAGGATCCGAACCGGCAAACCCCAGGTCACTGAAGCAGAGTGCGCAAACTTAACCACCTGGCCGTGGGGCCAGCCCCCAAGAGAGGCTTACCTTTATTCTCAGTCTTCTCTTGTCCTGTGGCTTGGTTTGTTAGGAATACTTACCAGTGTTGTGACTAGGAGGGATAACTGTTGTTGTAAATATATTAATGTGCCGTGCTTGCACTGGCATGGGGTGAGAACGCAGTGAGGCTTTCCAAGCTAGAAAGTTATAGTTATTTGTAACAGATAACTATAAAGACCTGTTTTCCCCGAAATTTTCCCCTAAGATGGGATAGCATGAATGGTGAAAGGGCATAATGCTGATTTAACAAGGTGATATTTTTCAAGTGGGTGAATGTTTTCTGAATTAACAATATGAGACTATTATAGATGTGCAGATATCTGCAATAGTAATTTACAAGGCAGGCCACGACTGTGCCTCTCCTTAGAGACAAACAAGCAAGCAAACAGAAAACCCTCGAGGTTTCTGTGCAAAACACACCACTCGTAATTCCTTCTCTCCTTTTCTTTCTCTTCCATGTCCTTGTGGACTGTCCTCAGCCCTAGACTGCGTTCAATATGAGGTTAGAAATTGAAGGAACACTTGGAGGCTAGGAATTTTTTAAAAACATTTATTTTTTTTGTTACTTAGTTTTAGAAACAGCCCATATTTAGGGCTGAACCTGAACTAGAAAGGAAATAAATCGTTGAGATTTGTAGATCTCAATTGTAGAGGAGAATTTTAAGACTCAGCTATTTTAAGAGGGTTAAATTCAGAAGCAGAATTTCCCTAGTGTGATTTGAAAGTATTCTAGGATTCAGGATCGACTGAAAGGGGGTAATCCATTTTGAGAGCTTTTGAAGAAAAAGCCATGAAATAAAAAGGTAGAAATGGTTATCTAAGTTCAGGAAAGTTTCCTGAGACAGATTTTGTCCTGTTAAACACGTTGGATAATGGAGATGACAAACTAAACGTCCTCAGAATGGCTCAGACTGCTTTAGAGATTGATTTCTCAAGCAACTCAGTAGGGGAGAGCCAGAGAGACTGGAAAATAGGGGTTTGCTTGGAAGAACATAAGCTGTAGGTGGTGGTGGTGATGATGTATTTGGTGTCACAGCATCTCTTGTGCTTTGCATTGTAGGTGAAATAAACTTAGAACGGAAGTGGCAGTTTGGAGGGCGTGGAGTGTTGGGAAGAGAAGCCCTGCCATTGCCCTCGATGGCCGTGAGAGCAGAACCACTGTGGAGATGAACATTCTGAGCAGAAAAAAGATGGAGGAGGAGCATAAATACCAGCTAGATAATTTTGAACATGCAACCCAACATTCCACCCTGACAGAAAATAGTAGATGAGCCCCAAACCAAACTTTTAAAACCTCAAAGCAATAGATACAGCAGTTTGGAAACATGCAATGAACAACATACGTGGTGTTGGGGAAGTTTGGCTCACAATGAACAGTCCTTTAGCTGATCTGGAAATGAAGGGGAGACTTGCATTCAGACGTCAGACCATCTCTATTCTTAGAGCCCAACTAGAGGGCACAAGAAGTGGATAAAACCCTGCTCTTGATGTGGTGGGATAAAAACTGTGCTTGCCCCTTACGTTATCGTCATTATATTATAATAAACCATTCATTTTTGTGTGTGGTGAATAACAATGCTGACATGCTCACAAAATAACACGAAGCAGATGGATCACAACTGTTTTTGAGTCAAAACTTCTCTAAAGATTTATTTAGGTTTCTTAATTATGGGTGGTTTGTAAGACTGCCGTGTGGTTTCAGTTTAAACTTGTAAATCTTGGGTTTGGTGATGAGTACGTGCTCATGTTGCCAGAGAGGAAGAGAAAACAAGATTGGGAGGAGGACCCTGTGTCCTTCAGAGCCTGCCCTTTTGCCATTTTTTAAAAAAGTGAAGTGAAGATCTGTGTTTATACGAAATAAGTATGATGACATTCATACTGTGTTTGAGATGGGTATGCCAGGAGTTCAAGCCAGTTTTCCCAGTGCTTAAGCACTTAACTGGTAAATTTTCATGGTAATTTGAAATCAGTGCTTCTCTGGAGTCCTGAAAGAATAACTATCCCTTTTAGTCTTTATTTTATATTAAAATATATTCTTCATTAGATGAATGAAGCCCAGTTTTGGGAGACAGCAGTTAAGTATTTCTGTCCGGACAGACAAGAAAAAAATAGTTTGTTTTTTTTTAAGGTATCTTGACTTGAAATAAACCCGTGGCAGGGTCATTTGGTGATCTTCCAATGCCTCTTGTGTGTGTATGTTTGTGTGTGTGTGTACACATATACATGCACACACACAACCATATATGGTTATTCATGTTAGGAGTAATTTTGCATCATTTGAGATCTAGTAATAGTGTAATATATATAAATTACAGTCCCAGGAGCATGAGAAACGGCCTGTGTTAACCAACCCACGAAGAGGTCGGTAAAAATGTATGGTTGGAAAAGTTCGCTTGTGTTTTCTGTAACGTGTCTTCCTGCGTTTCTTGCCAGTGATCATAATGATAATGGCATCTCTGAGCTATTGTCTGGAGGTGGAAGGAGTGGGAGGCGAGGAAGGCTAATAAGAAATCTGAGCGTTGCTTTCCTTCCCTGTGTGAAGGTCATAGAAGAAATGAATTTCCTGTTTACTGTTCTTCATGGGGCTCGCTCCAGCAGTGACTTGGTCAATACTTGGAGAGAATGCACTCATTCAATCGTTCCTAATTTGGTATTGATGATGTCTTATGTTTATAGCTCTGGATGGCACAAAGGTTAATTAGGTAGAAAGGCTGTGCCCTAGAGGAGCTTATGCTCTGTAGGGGATAAGAAGATGTGTGCATCACTAATCATAATGTGGAAAGATTTTGGACATTTATTCAGGGCTTTGTCACTTTTAAAGTGCTTTAATACACTTTTATTTAATCTTCTAAGCTAAAGTACATGGCTCCATTCTCCACTTTGTATGTGAAAAAACCGAAGTTTGGCCAGGGTGAGTGCCTGCTGGAACTCACGTGGGTTTTAAGTTGCGGATCTGGGGTCCAGGGCATCCTATGTGGGATGTCTTCTGCCTCCATGTTCTCTGTTCTCCCCCCGTCCCCGGCGTGCAGTGGTGCACACAGGGGCACTCTTGTTTCCACCTGGGGGTCAGAGAACACAAGAGAAGGATGAGGCCACCGAGTGACCCTGGGGGCGGGCAGGGCACTGGTTACATAGGGAACGGCTGAGGGGGCTTTCAGGGAGAGGAGGACTTGCTGGGTAGAAAGAGATCCACGGACACTGTTCACAGAAACAAGCTAAAGCGATGTGTTACTCAAAAAAGTCCCTTGCGCCAGATACTTCCATTATTTTTTCTTTTATTCATACATTCATTCAACAAATGCATTTAGAGTCTACTTGCTCTGTGCAAGGCATTGGATTCATCCATGTGACATTTATAAGATAAAGCTCATGGTGCCTCTCTTTGAGGGTCTCAGAGTAGTCTAGCCAGAAGATAAGATCACAAAAATTTAAAAGATTATGTGACGAGGGGAAGAACATGATAGACGGTATTTCTGGGTTCAAGTTACGACTGTCCAGAGAAAGAGATCATGGGCATCTCGTGTCACCTCTCAGTCTCAGTTGGACCATTTTTCTTGAAGGAGGCTGACATTTACTTCATAGAGCTGTTTAAAGATTAAATCTGATTATGACTGTGGGGACACCTCACTCAGCTCCTGGCACATGGAAGGTGCTCAGTAAATGTCCATGTTAACGGCTCCACACACTTTCTGAAGAAAAGCCAAGGTCCTTGATTGAAAGGCCCTCTGCGGTCTGGTCGCCAAAAGTAAACTCCTCCTGTATCCCAGCCCTTCCCCAGTCTCCTTGCCTCCAGACTGGTCTCTCTCATATGCACCCTTGTGGTCCTGTGACCTGTCCAAGATGCAGAGGCAATGATCCCAGTGGTCAGAGCAGGGGTCTTCTGGCTTCGCTGTGTCACACTGGCAGTGTTACCTCAGTAAGTTAGATCTTCACTTTTTTGCCGAAGTTTCGTCATCTGTAAATGGGATTAATAATATTTTATTCTTAGTAGTTTTGTTGTGATATTTAAAATGGGCTTGGGGACAGTGCCGGTACCTTGTCAAGGTTGCTATTTTTAGCTCTAATTACTATCTGATTACCATCTCATCGCGCCACTCCCCCGCTTACAGGCCTGCCGTGTGGCGCACCATCATCTCTGTCTTAATTTGGAGTCAGCCCATTTATCTTTGTAGCTCTGACTCATCTGTCCTTTCCTTACGCTTTGCCTTCCAGCAACATGGAACTACTCCTAACCCTATCACCCCACCTCTAGAATAGTTTGACCTTTGTTTTTGCCTAAAAGCCCTTTGTCTTGCTAATGAATTCTTTAGGACTGGTTTTTCCACCTCTTAAGATTCTCCGACTCCACTCCGTTCCCCACCCCCTTAGGTCCCTGTCTTGTTCTGTAGTGTTTTGTATATATCTTTATCATTCTACTTACTTTTTTTCTATTTATATCTCTCTCCCCTACTTTTGACTGAGAACTCATGAAAGAATGGCTGAGTCTTAATTATTTTTACATTCCCAGCATGTTCTTGACACGTGGTTGACGCTCAATAAGTATTTGTTGACAACTGAATTAGAAGAGGGACGTAACCTATATTAAATACATTATCATATGTCAAAATTATTTTTCAATTAGCTAGAAGGGGCAAACTTCACGTTGGTAGTGGATTGTGAGGAGGGGGACGTCAACATGAGGACTGGCCTGGTCTTACTTGATATGGGCTCTTGGTTGTCATAGGGCACAGGGAGGGGCTGGAGGGCCTGGACTGGCCAGGAACCTCTGCAAACCCAGGAGCCACTTGCCTCTGGTGGACCTGACGTCACGTCGCGGGCATTTGTGAAGGCGGTGGTTCTGTATTTATCTTAGTAAGGGTGATATCGGCTCTTTGGTATTTGATAGCCTTTCTCTAATGTTTGAAAGGAGTTTTCCCCTCATTGTTTTGAAACTCCAGAATACCGTCCTGGCAATCTCAATATTACTCAGTAGTGGACATGTGATGTAATGTTTTCTCCTTGGTTCCCTGAATTGCCTAGATTTTAATAAAGGGAGACATAAATATAGCATGTGGGTTAAATAAAGCATCTCTTTCAAATACAATAAAACAGTGCCATTTTGGTTAATTGAGAATGCATGGGAAAAGGTAACATGGGCCACAGAGGATGGATGGGTTTATTTACTTATGTTCAGAATTTGAAGGAAATAAAATGTAATGTCTCAGCCTTCTATCTGAAGCATCTCAGTGGCCCTTTAAAGGGCCTGTGGTTACATGTGATAAACAGAAGAGTAAGCTCCAGTCTAAGGACTTTTTTCCCCATTATCCCCTGCAGCTTTGCCCTGTCTGATGAAGCATACAGATCCCTACGAGATCAAGATAAAGACCAGTGTATTCTCATTACTGGGGAAAGCGGAGCAGGAAAAACAGGTAAGGCTACCACCGGACTTTCTCCCCTAGAAGGTAAATGAGAACAGAATGAGAGAATGACAGAAGGACACAGCAGACAGGGCAGGTGGGGCCTCATTAGCATGCAGCTGCACAGGGCCACCTCGAGGGCTCCTTTGCAGGAGGCTCCTGATTAGGATCATGGAATGTTATCTGGGAAGGACTTACCTCATCTCTCACGTGAAGAAACAGGACCTATGAAAGGGATTCCAACCAATGTGGGAGTCTACTTCTGGATTCTAGACCTTTCTAGTCTAGTCCTTGAGTATTTCAAGTCTTTACCTTTCCTCCAAGACACCAAAGTCATTGAGGTCTTCCCTAAGGAATGCCAAATTATTTGAGCTTTGGGAGGCCACAGTCACAGCTTATCTCTGCTGAAAAGTGAGGGAAGGCACAAGGAAGATGCTGAATTTCGCTCTAGAGAAGTCTTCCTCTGAAGCCTAAAGAATTGAGATTTTTGTATGTATTTTTGATGGGCTGGCAACCTCTGCTTTTTTTCTTCTGCTTTTAATAAAAGTAATTTGTATGGTTGATGGACTTGAGTGAGAAAGCGATTTTACACATTCTGTCCAGCTACTTGGAAAAGACTCAGAAGAGCTGTGCTCTCTGGGTCCAAACTTGGACAGGTTAAAACTGCTGTTGTCAGTGGGTATCTTTGATGGAAATGATGAGTATGTGAATGAGGAGGATAGTAAGGGGGATGGTATTTTCATAAACATTTCATCTGTAAAATGTTCTGATAATTGATAATTTCTGCTAGTTTGCCAAAGTGAGATTTCAGTTGTTTCCATTTTGCTTGGCTATTTAGTTAGCAGATCAAAAACTTTGATTCCCTGACGACCGAGAGAAGAAAAATCCCCATGGATGTTTCAGCCAACTGACGGAATCCATTTTGTTCATGAGCCCTTAGTAAGATTTTTGCCTTTAAAGTCTCACTGTCTGCTTTTAAATGGCTTTTTCTTCTCCACCTATTCCTTCCTCCACTTGCTTTAGGAGTAACTGCTCCCTATCCCCCAATGTAGCTGAAGAAAGAATGGTTAGGTAAGTGTGTCCAGCTCCCTTCATAGAGCCCTTTGTAGACATAGTACACTGTTTCTTTGTAAGGTTGTGCAGGTTCTAGGCTCTAGATGGGCAGAAATGGGGGGAAGAAGACCAGTGTGGGAGAATCTAAAGTAACAGAAAGCCTAGTCTCATAGAGTTGGAAAGGATTTTAGTTAGAGATCATGTAGTGTAGGGTCTTCCCCGGGGACAGCCGAACTCCTTCTTTTTTGGTGATGAGCCGAACTCGTTTCTTTTTTGGTAACCTCTATAAGGTGGCCTACTGCATTCATTATACAGGCGTGGCTATCAAAAGTTCATCCTTACCTAGAGTTTAATTCTGCCTCTACCAATGGGTCTTGACTCTGCAGTCTGGAAGCTTACCAAATTAGTCTACTTTCTGTTTTACAGGACAATCACTTCGTTATTTGAAGTGTCATCCATCATATCTTCCTACGGCTAAAAATCTCTTTTCTTCAAAAATCTCTTATATGATATACATTCATTTATTCATTCATCCGGGAAGTAATTCTGAGTACCTATTGAGTGAAAGACACTGTACTAGGTACTAGTGATACGCTGGTGAGCTAGACACCATCCCGGTCCTTTTCAAGTTTATAGTCTAGAAGAGGAGATAAACAGTAGCTCTACACTGTGTGTGAACATACATCTAAATGTATGCATGTATACTGACAATTAGTACACAAAACTTTAAGTGTGGTAAAGAAAAACTACATTATAAGAGTACTTCTAAGAGCATAATAACAGGAGGATCGAATCTCATTCCCAAATTCCTCACTATCATGGTCATATTATTCTGGAATCATCTCAGTTTGTCAATATGCTTCATAAGATTAAATCCAAGAGGTAAACAGAATACTTCAAGTTGGATCCTGGTTGTGGTGGAACTATTTATTACCCCTCTCAATGTGGATACTAGGCTTCTATTAACATAGCATGTGTATTGAATCGTATTGGTCTTTTTGTCAAGCAGGATATTGTAGGTTTTTTGTACAGTAACTTCTGTTAGGTCGGATCTTCTCAATCCAGTATTGTTCAACAAAGTTATTTTAAGCTTACATGTAGAATCTTTTATTTATTTGTATTAATTTTAGACCATTGTAGCTTCTTGAGAAACTGACAAATTCTGATTCTGTCCCCTCGCGTAGAAGCACTGCCATGCCTTTGGGGAATAATAATAGTGGCTACATTGAGCACTTACCATGTGCCAGCTGTATTACATGTATAAGTATTCTTCTTATCTCCGTTTTTATGATGGGGAAATGGAGCCACAGAAAGGCTAACGAACTTGCCCAAACTTACGCAGTGAGTAAGTGGCAGAGCTGGGATTGTGAACACAGATAGTGTCTATAGCTCTAGAGTCCCCATGTGCCTTAGTCAGCTTAGGCTGCTGTAACAGGATGCCACAGGCTGGGTCACTTAAACAACAGACATTTATATCGCGTAGTTCAAGAGGCTGGGAAGTTCAAGATCAAGGCGCCTGCTGATTTGGTTTCTGGTGAGGGCCTTGCCTCTGTGTGAGCTGCTCAGGAATTATTTCCTGAATGAATGAATAAATCCTTATAAGCCCACCCCTGGAATATATCTCATACCAAGCTGTTTCTTCCTTTTCTTGGTGTCTACATGGAGACTCTAGGCCAAGCCACCAACCATTACTTCCTTTGAGGACTACTTGTTGCAAGGTCCAGTGGGTCTTTCTCTTTCCCTTTCTGCTGCCTGCAATCCCTTTTCACAGAATGATCTGTGAAAATGAAAACTGGGTCAAACGCTACATCTGTTTAAATATTTTTTTCAGGCTTTATTGAGATATAATTGACATATGACTGTATAAGTTTAAGGTGTACAACAGGATGATTTGATATGCATATATATTGTGAAACGATTACCACAATAAGGTTAGTTAATACATCCATCACTTCACATAGATAGTTAACCCCCTGCCCTTTTTTTTTGTGGTGGGAACTTTTAAGATCTACTCTCTTAGCAACTCTTGAGTATATAGTACAGTGTGACTATAGTCACCATGCTGGACATCACATCCCCAGAACCTCTTCATCTTGTACCTGGAAGTTTGTAACCTTTGACCACCTTCATGCATCCCCCCAACTACCAATATACTGTTTCTACGAATTTGAGTTTTTTTAGATTCCATATATAAATGAGATCATGTAGTATTTGTCTTTCTCTGTCTGACTTATTTCAGTTAGTATAATGCCCTCAAGGTTCATCCATGTTGTCACAAATGGTAGGATTTCCTCCTTTTTTATGGCTGAATAATGTTCCATTGTATATATACCCCATATTTTCTTTATCTGTTCATCCACTGATGGACACTTAGTTTGTTTCTATGTCTTAGCTGTTGTAAATAATGCTGCAATGACCTTCAGAATGCAGATCTCTCCTCTAGATAATGGTTTCATTTCCTTCAGATGTATACCCCAAAGTGGGGTTGCCGGATCATATGGAAGTTTTGGAGTTTTTCAGGAATCTCCATACTGTTTTCCATAATGGTTTTACCAATTTACTTTCCCATGAATAGTGCACAAGTGTTTCCTTTTTTCCACTTCCTTGCCAGCATTTGTTAATGCTTGTTTTTTTTGATATTAGCCATTCTGACAGGTGTGAGGTGATATCTCATTGTGGTTTTGAATTGCATTTCCCTAATAATTAGTGATCTTGAGCATCTGTTCATTTACCTATTGTCCATTTGAACATCTTCTTTGGAAAAATGTCTATTCAAGTTCTTTGCCTATTTTTTAATTGGATTTTTTTTTTTTTTTTTTGCTATTGAGTTGTGTGAGTTCTTATGTATCTTAGATATTAACCCCTTATTGGATATATGATTTGCAAATATTTTCTTCCTTTCGATAGGTTGCCTTTTCAGTTTGTTAATCATTTCTTTTGCTGTGTAGAAGCTTTTTAGTTTGATATAATCTCATTTGTTTATTTTTGCTTTTATTGTTTGTGCTTTGGGTGTGATATCCAAAAAGTCTTTGTCAAGACCAATGTTCGAGGGCCTTTTTCCTATGTTTTCTTACAGGAGTTTTACACTTTCAGTTCATACATTTAAGTCTTTAATACATTTTGAGTTAATATTTGTGAGTGGTATAAGATAGGGTTTCAATTTCCTTCTCTTATATGAATATCCAGTTTTCTCAACGCCATTTATTGAAAAAACTATCTATTCCCTGTTGAGTATTCTGACCTCCCTTGTCAGGTATTAGTTGAGTGTATATGCATAGGTTTATTTCTGCACTCTTGATTCTGTTCCGTTGGTCTGTATCTCTTTTTATGCCAGTACCATAGTTTTTTGATTATTAGAGCTTTGTAGTGTAGTTTGAAGTTACGAAGTGTGATGTCTCCAGCTTTGTTCTTCTGTTTCAAAATTGCTTTAGCTATTCGGCATCTTTTGTGCTTCCATAGAAATTTTAGGATTGTTTGTTCTCTTTCTGTGAAAAATGCCATTGGAATTTTGGTAAGGATTGCATTGAATCTGTAGATAGCTTTGGAGAGTATGGACATTTTAACAATATTAATTCTGCCTGTCCACGAACATGAGATATCTTTCCATTGTTTGTGTCACTTAAATTTCTTTCATCAATGTCTTTCGGTTTTTAGTGTACAGATCTTTCACCTCCTTGGTTAAATTTATTCCTAAATGTTTTATTGTTTTTGATGCTATTGTGAATGGGATAGTTTTCTTTACTTCTTTTTCAGATAGTTTATTGTTAGTATGAAGAAATTCTACTGATTTCTGTAAGTTGATTTGTATCCTGCAACTTTACTGAATTCATTTATTAATTCTAACAGTTTTTTTGGTGAGACTTTAGGGTTTTCTGTATACAGTCATGCATTGCTTAACAACAGGGATATATTCTGAGAAATGTGTTGTTAGGTGATTTTGTCACTGTGTGAACATCGTAGAGAGCACTTATACAAACCTAGATGGGATAGCCTGCTACACACTTAGGCTATATGGGTACTGATCTTATGGGACCACCATCGTATGCAGTCCACTGTTGACCAAAATGTTGTTATGCACTGCGTGACTGTATAGGATTATGTCATTTGTAAATGGAGACAGTTTTACTTCTTCCTTTCAGTTTCTGATGCCCTCATTTCTTTTTCTTTCCTAATCGCTCTGTCTAGGACTGCCAGTACTGTGTTGAATAGGAGTGATGAGAGTGGGCATCCTTGTCTTGGTGCTGATCTTAGAGGAAAATCTTTCAACTGTTCTCCATTCAGTATGATGTTAGCTATGTGCTTGTCATTTATGGCCTTTATTATGTTGATATACATCCTTCTATACCCAATGTGTTGAGAGTTTTTATCATGAAAGGTTATTGAATTTTGTCAAATGCTTTTTCTGGGTCTGTTGAGATTATTGTCATATGATTTTTATCTTCTATTAATGTGATGTTATCACATTTATTAATATGCATATGTTGAACCACCCTATATCCCAGGGATGAATCCTGCTTGATCATTATGTGTGATCCTTTTAATACGCCATTGAATTCAGTTTGCTGGTCTTTTGTTGAGAATTTTGTCATCTATATTCATCAGGGATATTGACCTGCAATTTTCTTATTGTGGTATCTTTATCTGGCTTTGGTATCAGGGTAATGCTAGCCTTGTAAAATGAGTTTGGGAGTGTTCCCTCTTCAGTGTTTTAGAAGAGTTTGAGACAGATTTGTGTTAATTCTTTAAATGCTTGGTAGGATTCGCCAGGAAAACATCGGTCCTCGGCTTTTCTTCTTGGGAGGTTTTTGTTTACTGATTCAATCTTCTTAGCAGTAATTGATTTGTTCAGATTTTTTATTTCCTCATGATTCAGTGTTGGTACAATTGTATGTTTCTAGGAATTTATCCATTTCTTCTAGGTTGTCCAATTCATTGGCATATAATTGTTCAGAGTAGTCTCTTACTATCTTTGGTATTGCTGTGGTATCTGTTGAATGTCCTCTTTCGTTCATAATTTTGTTTGAATCCTCTCTCTCTTTCTTGGTTAGTCTGGCTAAAGATTTGTCAATTTTATTTATTTTTTTCCAAGAACCAACTCTTAGTTTTGTTAATCTTCTCTATTATTTCCTATTCTCTGTTTCATTTATTTCTGCTCTAATCTTTATTATTTCCTTCCTTCTGCTAACTTTGGGCTTAGTTTTTTCTTTTTCTAGTTTCTGAAAGTGTAATGTTAGTTTGAGATCTTCCTTTATTCTTAAGGTAGGCATTTATAGCTATAAACTTTCCTCTTGGAACTACTTTTGCTGCATCTCATAAGTTTTGGTATATTGTTTTTCCATTTTCATTTGTCTCAAGATATTTTTTATATAAAATTTTAAAACATTTTCCGTTGCACTAAAATAAAAGCCAAACACAGTGGCCCTGTTGCACAAAGTTCTGCTTGACCTGGCCCCTACCCACTTCTGCACTTTCCCTCATGCTTTTCTTCCCTTCTGCTGGCAGCTCGTGTTACTTTCCATTAAAAGGCTTGCTCTCTCTCATATACAGGCAGTGTTTCATTAGTTAGAGCTTCCTGTCCCTTTGTAGATAATTTATCTGAATTCTTGGTATGGGCTCTTACCTGTATTTGCTCAGAAATTTGTGAAATCTTTGGCTGTTCAGAACCCTTTCTTTCCAGTAGGAATTTTAGGAGGACACTGTGTCTTAGGAGAAAGTTTTTGCCCCTTCTTGTTACTGACCAGTTCTTTCTTGTGAAACAGAATTTAATTCTTAGAAGCAGAACAGTTTCTTGTTTGTTTCCAGGTTGACCAATGAAAATGGTAGCAAGGCAAGGTAAAAACTGTGTCCCTTGACAGAAGTCGTTTGTATTGTGGTCTTTCTCATGCCATCTACCCCCACCCCAATCCTTTTGACTGTATCTACAAGCCTATTCACTTTACATTTCTTTCTTTTTATTTAAGCATGAGGGAGGGGGAGATGAAAATATCCCAAGCCTATAAATTTTTTAGGTTTTTACTCATTCTTTGTCATGACTAAAGATATATTTTTGAGAGTCTGATTGTATCAATTTGTTCCTAAGCGAGTCATCAGAAGTGGGTTGTGGTCACTTGTTTGACTGGTGTTGGCCAATTTTTCATCTCCTCTGGAACATATGTTCCAAAAAGACAGAATGTCCACTAATTAGTCATGTCAGTACGTGACTTCCTCCTGGAGCGAGATCCCATCTCCTGGTGGCCTCGTGTACCTTCCTTATTGAAAAACTGAGTGGAGGTTGCTAGTTCCGTTTCAGAGGGTTGGCATTGATTCTTTTCTGAGAAAAGCAAAAACACCTCATTCCTCTGGTAGAAATCTAGTGGCGTAGAGTTCTTTCTTCTTTGTTGTATTTTTCTCTTCTCTTGACATTTTTTCTCACTAACCTGTTGTCCCACTCAGCACTTGAAATCTTTTTCTCTCGATCATCTTCCCTGAACTTAGTCCTTCTAGGATCCCTTTACCCTCTGTCACAAGCTGGAGAATGGAGAGCTGCTTCTCAGGGCTATCGCCTTTTCTTCTGGGAGGGCCACTCTGTCTACAGCATACGAGGTTAGATGCTGCTTCAGGCAGGAGCCTGGAGGAGGGTAGCACAGACGCCCTACAGCACTGTTTCTCAAACCTTCCACCTGAAGCACCAAGTCCCACTCTCCCCAAATCTGTTGCTGACTGATATCAGAAAAATGAAATACAAGAAGACATAGAAAATTCAATCTCTAATTTTTTTTTTTAGTTTCAACAGACAAAATAAACTACCAAATTGCTACAAAAACTTCTAAGAGCCTACTCTCATATGTAGACCAGTAACATTCCATGGCCTGGCCAACTTTGAGTAGTGCTGGTCCTTGGACCATGCTTTGAGTAGCATTGCCTAGCAGTCTCTTGAAACAATTGTCGTATTTTTGAGCTACTGTGCTTCTAGATCTTCTGATGCTTCAGTTGTCCATTATCACTAAAATTTGTAGTGCTAGGAGGTGGGCACTGTTCCTGAGAGCTGCTATTTTTAAATATCCACTCCACTGCGCTCTGTGGTAGCTGCTCTGCTCTTCCTCTTCATTTATAGATTCCAACAGCATCTCCTCCCTCTCTGTCTCCATGGAGACATGTAGTGTTTCGCTGACTTATTCCCATCCTTTTCTACTTTTCTTTCATTTTGAAAGCAGTGGGCCAAAAATGCTTCAACTTTTATTATGGTTTTTAGTCATTACACTATAAATTTGAGTAAAGTATGTGTGTTGTTTAATGTCTCTGTTATATGGAGCTTACCTATGGGAAAATGAAATGAGGGAAAATAATATAGAGACTGCTGCCAGTAGTGTGAGGAGTTTAGAGAGGGGGTTTGATCTCAATTCTGTGGGAAAGAGGGATGCAGGCCATTTCTGATATGTCACATTATCTTATTCACCAAAATTGTTTTTGAGTACATGTAACTGTTAAAAATTTTGTGTTAGTAAGTAAAGGAAAGAAGAGGAGAACTAACATTTATTGAGGGTCTGGAAGGTGCTATGTATTTTACATATAGTATCTCTTTTCAATAAGAGTCTTTGCTTAATAACCTACACAGAACCACTGTGTTGTATCAGAGGGCTTATTTTCTAAGAAGTAATTAATTTAACTAGGTTGTAAACCCGCCTTGGCAGATGATGATGTTACTGGTCTTAAACATTGGAGACTCTCTTAAGCTGCAGGGTGGTAGAAAGTGGGCACTCAGGGAGAGGCACGAACTCTTTGAGTCCTTTGGGGTCCTGTTTAATTCATTACTGCTGTGCTAAATAAAAAATTCATCATGCCTCATAAACGTGCCCAAGTATTTCTAGGCAGTGAACTAAAAATTCACTACGAAGCATACAAATAATTTGTGGAGGACCGTTCAAGCACTGATGAGGGCAGGGAGGCAGAGAGTGAGGGAACCATCATAACCACATTTTTCAAGGACATCAGAATAAATCTGTGGGCCTGAGAAGATGATCGTGACATATGAAAACGTAAATTATTTGGTTTCTAATTTTATAGTTATATCAGTTTCTAGGAACTCTTCAGCCGTCTGCTAAAAGAGTTAGAAAGCCTGCCTTCCTCATTAAGACTTTTGGTTCTGAACCCCAAATGACCTTGTATTACTTTACATCTGCGGGAGCTCTCTGACTGCCAGTGACAGAGATGTCACGTGACTTCCTGCAGCCTGAATATCATGAGCATTTCACGACACAGACTATATCCACCCTGAAGCGGAATAGCCAAGCAAACTGAAGGCCAGAACGCACTGAGCCTTTGATTTGTTGCTTCACCACGTGAGAAAGGCCTCTCTTGACCTACATGTTTTATATGAATTGTCAGAGATTTTGTGGCCAACTTGCATAAGCAGAGCAACGTACATATAGTTGTATTTCAGTAAAAACATTGCTAGTCACGACTCCTCTTGGAGCAAAGGCTGTGTTTCTTATTGCAAGACCTGTGCGTTTTGTAGCACGATTGGAACAGTTGACAGCTGCCTGTCAGATCACTGTGGGTGTGCTGCAGCTGGGTTATTTTGCAGCACTGCAGACTCAGGACCGGTAAAAAGAGTGTTCCTCAGTGTTGCACAGTCCTTCTTTCATTGTGCACAAACATGGCCTCGTGATTTAGGCAGTCTCACTCTTTAGGTCACTGGACCACCAGACCTATGTAAGCCCAGTTCCTAGAGAAACTTGGGTGTCTTAATCAAGGAGATAGAGAGGTATAGAAGTAAACATTTCAGTATGTGTGTGAGTGTAAATATGTGACTCTGTCTATATGCTATAATGACATATGTGACATGGTTATATGATCTATATGTGGCGTATATGCTATTACATATATTTATGAATGCATGCATAGATACCTGTTAATTCCTGGGTAAATCTACTAGAAGCTCTATGAAAAAAACTCAGAATAAGCTTTGCCTGTATTCATACCTTTTTTCCCCTGACAAAGTGATTGAATCCAAGTGGAGCCTGCTCAATTAACATGCATAGGTTTTGATATCTTCGCAGTGAGATTCCCATCCTTTTGTCCTCCTGGTTGCAAATGTCTTTCATTGAAATATTTGCTTTCCCTTTCTCTTTGACCTAGTGCTGTTTCACAATGCTTTCTTTCATAAAGCATATTATTATATATAAATTTATATAATTACATAATAACATATAATAGATATTCACAACCCAGTGCAAGGTGCCAGAGAATACAGAGTTAAATTAGTTATCATTCTTACCTTAACAGGAATGTAAAATCCCCAGAATCAAGCTATCATCTCTAACTCCTTTTTGTTCTATGTAGAAATGAATTCTGATGTAGATGTTTTGATTTTGAAGTATTTTCTTATAGGCCATTTGTCCATTAGTGCAGAATATCTGTTAACTCTAGATGTTTTCCCATTTTCTGGTGGGAAGAGATTTTGACTTCAAAGACTTAATATTTTGTTTGCCTGACTATTGATGAATTTTACAATTCAAGTTACATTTAAATATATATGGACATAAATTTACATATGTAAAGTATCTATGAGTCAGAGAATTGCTGAACTAAGAATTAATAATAAGCAGTGTTAAGTTTTGCCAATTTTAACTGCCACTGTTCTTATATCTAAAATGGCAGTGCTTTTCGAAATTTTGAGTACATATGAAGAATACACCTCTTTGTCCCAAATAGAATCATTTTATATTTTTACAGCATATGTGCAAGACATTGTCATTGAGAGTATGATTACTAGGTTAATGTATTCACAGGCTATTCAAAAGTATTGCTTTGGGGGCCAGCCCTGGTTGTCTAGTGGTTAAGTTCAGCGCCCTCTGCTGTGGCGGCCCAGGTTCACTTCCTGGACACGGACCTACACCTCTCTGTTAGTGGCCGTGCTGTGCTGGTGGCCCACACACTGAAAAATAGAGGAAGATTGGCACAGATCTTAGCTCAGGGTGAATATTCCTCAGCAAAAACCAAAAAAAAACCCCAGCAAAAAACAGTATTGCTTTGGAAAATGCTTACAGTTTTATGCTGTAATTGTCAAGGTCATGTTTAGTTGGTACTTGTAATAGTCAACATAATTCAAAAACGAGACTTTGAAATATGGAGGATGATAATTTGATTCTTGAGTCTTCTCAGAAATATAATTTCTGTTCATAGAGGTTATTACATAAAGTTTTGATTTGGACAAATAAATATTTGAATAAAGATCCAAATTTACTTGAACTTTAGCACAGAAGAGTCAAAAGGAAATGAAGCAGAAAGCCTCATGAGATAACTATTATTTCCTGTTTCCAGCATGGGGAAATATTATAAAAACAGTCTTCTCAACTGTGTTGGACCCTGCAACTTATCCTTACTGGTTCACTTACTTTCTCTAAAGTAGTGACTGTCTCGTGAACCTCTTGAGTTAAAGATCAAATATTTTGTCAGGAAAAAAAATTATAATAGTTGTCTTTTTTAGACAATGAGACTTTGCAGAAAATTACTCTTAATCCAAGCTTCCAAAAATAAATTATTAAAATGAGCCTAATAGGAGAATTCCTGAAGATAGTTAAGGATCTGAACATAGAAACTTTTTAGCAACTTAGAAGTAAGTATCCTTGAAGCATATTTAGAAATGATATTTGAATTGCTTTAAATAGATTTTAAAGTTAATAAAAGTGCTTCCTAATTTCAGTTTAAGTTAACCCATCTTTGTATCTCAGTAGATTTTGTGAGTTTACATACAATTTAACAGCCAGGTGATGTAAGTCTAATCCAAATTCCAAAAGAGTTGTTCCTGGCACCATTTTTTTTTTTTTTTAACAGATTTGATCCTGAGAGAACTTGATTCCGTTTTGTTCAGGCCATTAAAAGCTCTCTGAGACTCCAGATCAATTCTAGCGGCCACCGAAGGGTTCTCATTCTTGGTGGATATCCCCCCGCCCAAGACACTTTGTCCCTGGAGTCCATCCTGGACCAGAACAGGGTTTCTCGAGAACTTACTGTGGCCGTGTACCTGAAGTTTGAGATCTGGCTACAGTGAGATCCATCATCACTGGAATAAACCAAACAGCCTGGCCTGGGTTTTAATATTTCTTGTCAGTTTACCTAAAAGAAAATGTACCTTTTCATCTAAAATGCATAGGTTTATATGTGTTTGTGTATTTGCCACCATCTGGGACAGTTACTTGGCCTATAAATGCTTTCAGTCTTCTAATAGTATAATGAGTAGAAAGACAGGCCAGAAATTCATGTCAAGAAGGAATACACATAATATATGTGAGAGTATAGGTGGGGATGGGGAGCAAAGAATGCCGCCGAGAAAGCAGAATAAGAAAGCAAGCCTGGAGGTGAGTTGCTTCAGAGGCTAAGCCTCAGAGTTGGAATGCGTGGGGATTCAGGAGAATTGGCCCAGAGTTGGAGATGAGATAGCACAGGATGTCAGGAATTTGCTGGGAGGGCAGCCTCACTTGAAAGCTGGAGAGCCTAGAAATAAAGTATCCTGAAGTGACCAGAAGAAGAGTTTCAGTTTGGACTGGTGGGTAGAGGAAAATGTCACCAAGGTCAAGTGAAATGTAATAGCATATAAACTCTTTGTCCATAACTGAGGCCGGGTCAGCCTGAACTGAGCAAAGGAATATGTGCATATAATTTACCAGCTTTTAGATAGTTAAACCCTGAGAACAATGGAAAATGTGGTTCAGGGACTTTACACAATGGAGAGTGTGTTAAGGGACAATGCCCTTTGGAGGAAGGGTATTGCAAAGATGAAAAGACTGATGATTGTCAGTTGCGGTCTTTAAAAGGAGACAGCGGAAATCAGCCATCACAGGCCAGAGAGTCTATTTGGACCCATTTTCATTACCCAGAAAGCAAATTGGAGGAAGACCTAAAGCCAACCATTGAAGAAGTACCCAGCCTCCCACCAGTTCTCAGGGCTCCCTGCGATCACTTACTTCTCCTATATGGTATTTGCTAGTACTCCAGAAGCAGTCATCTTAGGCCCTGAGAACTGTATGTGACCTGCATAAATTCTTGGTGCTCAGTGGCTCCTGTTGGTCGATGTTTTAGGATTGTTCAAGGCCCTGAGGCAAGCGTTGGCCAATGCACCCCAGGTGGCATTCCAGTTGCTCATTTATTATTTCTTTAAGGGTGGAAAATGGGGCTGGACAGCACAGCAGGTCTCCACATGAGACATGGCAGTGTTGAGATTTGCCCCCTTCTGCCCGTGAGCAGAGGTCCTGTCACTCACGCCTGGGGAAGGCTCGTCTGCTCTCAGACAGTGGTGCCAGAGCAAAGATTTGAGAGGAAGTAAGATCTGAGGAGCTTGGTTTCCCTACCCCGACTGTCCCAGTGAGGGTGTCTGTTTTATTCTGCCAACGTTTAATAGTTGAGCGTTTCCCAGATCCTGATTATGGAACATTAGAACTAGGACAGCTCAACGAGAAACAGATTCCTTGGCACATAAGTTTGGGAAATGCAGCATTCTCGATCTTTTCCAGAGTTCTACCATGCGCGTGATCCTCCAAGAAGCCCTTTAAAAAGGAAACCTGTTCTCACTTCATCTAACTCACAGTGGCCCCAAATTCATTTGACTTTGGACCTCATTTTCCCTGAAGACCTGTTACATTCCTTGGAACTCAGTATTAAAAGGATCAGGTTCTAGGAGGCAGGTGCTGAGAGGGGACACGGACTGAGAGACACAGAAGGAGAAAACTGTCAGAAACAAATTTTGTCCACCTTTGAGCTAAGACGTCTTTGTGCACCTCAGGTGGCTTGCTGCTTGCAGCAGCTTACCTTTCAGAGTTACAAGTGAAGCCCATGAAAGCAGCTATTCACTGAAGGGGCTGTATGTCTTGTTATCAAATCCTTAGATTACCTGCTTAGTTTTTAATTGAGTTGAAGAGTAATTAATTTAGTCTAATTGTGAGCAAACCGGTTTGATTTAGAGAATATTTCTGAAGAGAATAGTTCTTTTAAACTTTAAAAAATACATTTAGGGGGCCGGCCCAGTGGGGTAGTGGTTAAGGTCTTGTGCTCCACTTTGGTGGCCCAGGGTTCGCAGGTTCGGATCCCAGGAGCAGACCTAGCACCACTCATCAAGCCGTGCTGTGGTGGCATCCCACATAAAATAGAAGAAGACTGGGAGAGATGTTAGCTGGAGGCCAATCTTCCTCACAGCCATGCACAAAAATTTGGTAAAGATACCCAGATTATCAAGTTATTTTTGGCTCAAATCATCTGTGTAATATAGTAATTGTATGTAAATGATTGCTCTGAGAACATAGTTCTCCCAAGATTTTGTTGGCTGTGTTACTCGGCAAATCTTTGAGCAGCCCAGTGATAACCTTTAAGCACAATTCCTATTACAACTGTATTAACGATATGTTGTTGAATAGAAAGCACTAATCTTTTTAAACATATTTACATATATTTAAGTCTGTTTATAGCTAGGAGTAATAAAGGCATTGGAAAACACTGTAAATGGGTCTTCTCCCTCCCCCCCAAATTTTTAAGTTTTGCCTAATTTATTAATCTGACTTGTTTTCATCCACAGAGGCCAGCAAGCTTGTTATGTCCTATGTAGCAGCGGTTTGTGGAAAAGGAGCAGAAGTTAATCAAGTCAAAGAACAGCTTTTACAGTCCAACCCGGTGCTGGAAGGTAGGATTTTCTGTGTGCTGGGTCGGTGTGACTGAGCAGTGGATCCGGTTGTCAGGGCCCTTCAAGTTCCTGGTGTGCTGGGAGGTGGGCTGGGAGGTGGGCTGGGAGGGCCGAGGCAGGAGGAGACTCAGGCCAGACCTGCCCAGCACACGGGCAGCGTCCTAGGAACGCTTGGCTCCAAGTGCTTAAAGGGGGAACCATTGACTCGTGTAAGAGGAGCTCTCCCACCTACAATCATTTTTTTCCCTTTCCATTTTTATTTAAATCTCTTCACTTTTGCTTAAAAATAATCAGCTGATAGTTGCATTTGACTCGATGGCTAGGAGACTTGGTGGAACAGAGCGCCGTGAGTACAGAGCAGTTTTATTGTTCAGGGTGACCCCTGTGGCTGCTTGGTTCCGTTGGCAGGGAGATCAAGGCTGTGCCAGAGAAACATCTAAGGGCCAGTCTTTTCAGGGCCCTAGAAAGCCTAGACCTGACTGTAGAGCTCACATTCTATGCATGACTGTCTGTACTGGTCAGCTCGGGTTGCCATAAAAAAATGCTGGCAACTCGGTGGCTTAAACAACAGAAATTTATTTTCTCACGCTTCTGGAGGCTCAGAAGTCCAAGATCCAGGTGCTGGCCAGGTCGGTTTCCTTCTGAGGCCTCTTGGCTTGTAGGTGTGCGTGTCACCGTGTACTCACATGACCTTTTCTGTCGATGTGGTGGGGGAGGGGTAGCCTGGCTGGCTCATGACCTCATTTAACCCTAATTTCCTCCCAAAGGCCCCCTGTCCAAATACCACGCATTAGGGGTTAGGGCTTCAGCATATGAATTGAGAGGGACCCACAAACATTCACTCCATAATACCATCAGAAAACAAAGCCAGGCGTGAGTCCCCTTAATGCCATGGAGGTTGACGGAAACCATCGGTATAAAGCATCTTTTACTTTGGGAACATAAATCAGAGCCTTTCCCTATTGATGGCAAGCTTTTAACATTGCTTTATATTGGAAGGATGTCTTTATTGTCATTTAACACAGTTGTTGGGGTAGAGTAGGGTTTCTCAGCCTCAGCACTGTTGACATTTTGGACTGGATGCGTCTGCTGTGTGGGGCTGTCCTGTGCACTGAAGGAGTTTAGCAGCATCCGTGGCCTCCACCCACCAGGTTCCAGTAGCACTCCTGCCCCTAGTTGGTACCATTGAAAATGTCTCTGGACATTGCCAGATGTCTCCTAAGGGGTCAAAACCACTCCTGATTAGAATCTCTGGTCTGTAAGAGTAGTTTGGTTCAAGCTTTTGTTCAAAGTCACAGAAGGTCAGGATTTAACACCGATTAAAGCAGAGCTCTTTGGGGTGGGTGGAATGCCCCACTGTGTGGAGGGACAGAACCCTGCCCGTTGTCGTTGTTACTCAGGCCTAGCCCCTCCTTCCACTTTAATGGATCCTTATCCCCCAGATAGCGAAATAAGAGTCGTGAAAATGCTTTAACTTCATGAAAGGCAAAGGCTGAAACATTTGTTACGTTGCTACTGATCTTTCTTCCCCTTCAGTATCTTAATGAATAAAGAAGCTATTATAAAAAGTGCTATAAATTCATTTTATTGTTCCAGTATTTGGCTTTTTGTTCCTGTGTTTTGCTTTTAAGTTAGGGTGCTTTACATGTGTTGTATTTCTGTATATGCTTCTTTTAAGAATGCCGTGACCTAAAGGAGAAGCACTGTGGAATGCTATAGCTTGCATCTGTGATTAGAATCTGGCCCTTTATTCAATGGTATTTGAAACTAGGCCCGGGTGCAGGAAATGGTAGAAATGTCTACTGTGGGCATGTATTATCTTTTATGGGAATGCTTTACTTTTTAACTGGAGCTACTACTGTAAATGAACATTTAGAACAATGAACTTAAAAAAACAATTGAGGAATGTGTCTCAAGTGTTCTATAATGGAAGACTTGTTTTTGATTCTGTGGCTCACAATAAAAGACTTCAGTGTTTAAAACTGTGTTAGTAATGTGCAACTCAGATTTGTTTGATGAAAAGATGGTTTATGGCTTACAAATGGCGCCCTGAATAAAGTTTTTCTGAAGCAATTCCTTCACTTGCCCTTGACCTTCAAGCCGCAATAAACTGTCCTTTATGTATCGGCATCTTGAGCTGGACTTTGGGACAGTGCAAGTTAGTTCACTTGGCACCCCTCCATGTTCACACCCACCGGGAAGGACTAGCCTATGAAAATACAAAAAATGTCATGGTCTTCATGATAGCTCAGTCAACCCTCACCATTACGAAGCTTGTATTTATTAAAGTGTTGGACATGGGATAATGATGTGAACCTCTCCAGCAAGCATCCTCTTTTGAGTATTTCCTGTGTACAGGTTTCCTCACTCAATATAGCATCTCAGCTTATTTTCTATTGAAGAGAGAATTTGGTGTCAGGGACCTACCTAACCATACCCATTCCAAGCGGAATGTCTCATACAAAGAACTTCGCCTGTGTTGACTTTGTAAATTTTGTCTTAACTGAGCAGGGGCCAACTTTTTTTTTTTTTTTTAATCAAAAAACCTAAAAAGCCAGCCAACGTGACACATAACACGTTAGGTTTGGCTACTGAATGTAGAAAGTGAACTTCACCTTGAACACACGTTTCCACACCTTGG
This sequence comes from Equus asinus, assembly GCF_041296235.1. Taxonomy (NCBI): domain Eukaryota; kingdom Metazoa; phylum Chordata; class Mammalia; order Perissodactyla; family Equidae; genus Equus; species Equus asinus. The sequence goes on from NC_091793.1 coordinate 127,683,364, forward strand.
TCAGGTGATTGCTGTCAAAACTTGGACCAGCTTTTAGCCCTAAGTAATCATTTGAGCTCTCATCACTCTAATCTGCTGTGTGTTAAATTTAATGAAGTTTTGGAGGCTTCCAGAGATTTGGTGCCTGACCTCCCAATCTAAGATTCTTTTCTGTTTGCCACATCGTCATGAGCTCTTCAGTCCTTGCTAGGTGCAGTGTGGCCCAGGGATCCCAGTAATAGCCTTGGGGTGGGGCTGGTGAGGTATAGGTAGAAATACAGAATTTCATGCCCATCCCCAGACCCAATGAACCAAAGTCTGCACTTTAACAAGGTCCTCAGGTGATTGATATGCACATTAATATGTGAGGTGGACTGCTGGGCTTCCAAAGCATCAAACAAGGTCCCCTCTGCTTATAGGACTTATATTTATTTGATTTAGGCCTCTACTACCATGGCCCTGATTAATTTGCCCGTATACCATGCACAAGCTTGGTGAAACAGTCCTTTCACCTTCTGACACTATGAACTGTACGTGTTAAACAGGAGGACTCTGTACTTGGGGCCACATCAACTCATGGTTCTTATGTGCCCTCATTTAAAAGGGAATCCTGTGGGAGATTCCGGCTCTTCAACGTAGCTAAGATTGGAGCAAACCTGGATTTTGCATTATGAGCCAAATTAGTTTTCTTTATTTCCTGGAAAGTTTCACTTAGGTCTGATGGACATAAGCTAATGAAACTATGTAGCATGTTTAGCCTATTGGAAATGACGTTAGGTTTCAAATCTCTTTCTGTATTTCAGAGTTAGATATTTAGGTATGTTTTTCTTTGGTAAGGAAGCTTGGCCCTGAGCTGACATCTGTTGCGAGTCTTCTTCTTTTGTTTTTTTCCTCCTGAAAGCCCCAGTGCATAGTTGTATATTCTAGTTGTAGGTCATTCCAGTTCTATATGGAATGCCATCACAGCCTGGCTTGATGAGTGGCATGTAGGTCTGTGCCCAGGATCTGAACTGGCGAACCCTGGGCAGCTGAAGTGGAGCACACGAACCCAACTGCTACGCCACCGGGACAGCCCGAGTTATACATTTAATCACATTGAAGTAGCTTTATTTTAAAATTAAACAATTTAAAGTTTCTCATGCCTTTTCTGTCTGGAAACCTCATGAAATTCCGCAAAACCTTTGATAACATTAAGTAGTTGTCTTTGAAATAACCTTATTCACTGGTGATAATGGTGGAAGAGCAAAGACGACTTGTTTGCTAGCCACTCAATTGACTACTCTCAAAACGATTAAAAAGTGTTGAATTAGACAAGATTAAGTTTACGGGAAATCTTGGAAAAAATTCCATGATTCATAGGCATGGCTCTTCTTTTCTGTGAACTTACAATAAGACGCGGAAGCTTTAGCAAGTTACTATGACTTCTCTTAAATGTGTTTCTATGAAAAGTTTGGATGGAAATGTCATTGCTGCAAGTCACATTTTCGGGGATTTATAGCTGTCAAATCATTACATTTGCTTTGTCTTTCTGCTTGAAATTATTTTTCTGTCAATTTTAACCACACATCTGTTTCTTCCTTACTAGCTTTTGGAAATGCCAAGACTGTAAGGAATGACAACTCCTCTAGATTTGTAAGTATTTGTGTAAGCATAAGTGTTAACACTAATATTTAGCTCTTGTATGTTTAAACACTTAGCAGATGTTTAATATTTCTTAATACACACATTTTAAAGATAAGAACACCATTGCTATTGAGACGCTGAAGCTTCTATAAGGACTACTTTTTGCCTTCTGGAATTTTCCTTTTTGATTCTTGGAGTGACAAGCTGTTTTTTTCGTGTGTTCTTGTCATCTACCTAAAATTCCATGAGCAATTTAAATGAGGCTATTTAGAATAACTATTTACGTGAGTTTTGGTATTTAAAATTTTAATTAAACATCAGAAATTAAGTACAATAGGCCCCCCTTATCCTTGGGGGATATCCAAGACCCACCCCCAGTGGATGCCTGGAACTGCAGATAGTACTAAATGCTGTGTATGCTATGTTTTTTCCTACGCAGTAGGCTAACAGATGGGTAGCAGATACAGCATGGATACTCTGGACAAAGGGATGACTCACATTCCGGGTGGGATAAGCAGGAGGACACAAGACTTCATCACGTTATTCAGAACAACGTGCAATTTAAAACTTACGAATTGTTAATTTCTGGGATTTTCCATTTAATATTTTTGGACTGTGGTTGATCATGGGTAACTGAAACTGTGGAAAGTGAAACCACAGATAAGGGGGGATGACTGTAGAAAGAAGGATGAACTGGGTGTCAAGTTTGTATACTCTGTAGCTTTTGTCCTTCATGCAATGGGAGCAGAAAGGATGGGGGTGTATTCTAAAACTTTACAGAGGTAAAATCATTAGGTTTGGCAACTAATAAGGAGAGGACTAAATAGTAAAAACTGAAGCTAATTGATGTTTTGAGTTTGGTTGCGTTGGAAGATGCTAATTCCCCTAATAGAAGCCTTCCAGCCTCATCACCCATCACTCTCCAGCATGCACTGTGCACGGCAGCCCACTGGGATCTCTCCAGCTGTGCTGGGCTCTTTCATTCATGCCTCTGGTCTTTACAGAGACCCAGATGCTGCCTGGAGGCAGCTGGGGGAAATATGTTGAGTATGATAGTGGCGTTTTGAAATTGGTCCCTTTTTTTCTATAGTTTAACCAATCTTATAAATTCTTAAAAGATATACTTTATAAGGTGTCTTCTCATGTAACATTACTGGGGACCATTTTTGGTGGTCTTCTATGCTTCCCTGCCAGAGAGCCTATGCTTCTCTGCCAGAGAACCTTCCTGCCCTCTCTCTTTCCTGTCTTCTTTTAGCCCCTTTTTGCTTTTGTCTCATTAGAGTTACCGAGTGCTGAAGGCATGAGAATGAGCTCAGGTGGAGATCGTTTTGATATCTTGGAAAGTGGAAGGCTAAGGCTCCCAAATCCGAGGCTGTGCGTTTTTTCCGTCGGATTAGCCCTTTAAGTTCTTAGAACTGATTTGAGCCTTGCCTTTTCCTGTTGTGGTAACATGGCTAATCTTATTACATAAATGGAATGAGAAGCAAAGGGTGGGCAGATAGAAGTACTTCCAATAGATCAAGCTTCTTTATGGGATGGAGATTTTATTTTTGCTGTTTGCAAGTCACACACATGCACACACACTTTTAAAAAATTGCAAATATATTTAGTCTATAGACCATAAAAATGCAGAAAACCATATTATTTAAAGAGTCGTTAGTACTTAGTGATATTTGAAAATCTGGTGAAAGGTTGGCAGGTGATTTGGCTCATTAAGTAACTTCAGAGAAATCCTATTATAACACAGGTATTAGGATGTGAGATTAATACGTGATTATAGGCTAAATCATTTCATGCCCGGATTTTAGTAATATCTCTGCTTTGTGGTCTAACTTGACCAGTAACATGCTCAAATCATGTTAGAATATTATAGTAGGACTGTGCTGTATTTAAACTGTCTATAACAGTGGTTTATGACTCCTGGGAGATTACATTTTCTTCTAGTGTGTTTGACTGGTTAACCAAGAATAAACTTCTTGAGCTCTTCACTGAGAAATCTGGTAGGCCCTGAGATGGTCTAGTTCCTGTGCGTGTTCCTTGTAGCTGACATTTTATGTCAGAGTTCCCGTGGAGGTGCCTTACAGTGCTCTCCTCCCTCCAGCACCTCAAAGGTGACGTTGAGCGTCTATTAAGAAGACACCCACTGTTTTTGGGAAAAAAAACCAAAAAACAAAAACAGTTTTAAGGCTTTGAAAATCTCTGTTCTTGACCAAGGATTTTGGAGGGGGGAGGGGCGTTATGTTGAGCACTTCCTGGGTGCCAATTGCTGAGCTAGGCACTGGGGCGTGTAGGAGGGAACCTGTAGGGCAGGAAGCTTTCATCACCAAACCTCTCATTCAGTAAGAATAAAAAACCACAATTTATTCATTTGTTCAGAAACACTGTTCTTTTTTTACCATAGTTAACCCTAGGTCTCCCTGCATCTCCTCTTGCAGCCTAGGGTCCTTTCTCCACTGGTAGCCAGAGGGATCTTTACAAACTTACGTCTCTCACTGCTGAAAGCCCTCTGTGGCTCCTCCTTGCACCTGGAACACAGTACAGGCTCCCTCCCAGATCTTTGCGTGACCGGCGTCTTGTATCATTTAGGTCTCACTTCAAATGTCATTTCCATGATGCTTTTCATAGACTCTATAACTTCTTCTTGTTTTTAGTTTTTTAGGCATTTATCAGTCTCTGGAATTATTGTCCTCACTTCCCCCATTTACGTGATCACTGACCCAAGAGAGCAGGAGCCATGAGAGTGAGCACGCCAGCCTTCTCGTTCGCTGTGGTGGCCCCAGTAGCTAGAGCAGTGCCTGGTGCCCCTGTAGACACTCAGAAAACATTTATTGTTTATCTCTTTTTAAGAAGCTTATAAACTAGTCAGAAAAAATAGACATGGCTAAAAGTAATTGTAACACAACACGTAAAATAATTATAACACACATAAAAGTTCCTCATGAAAATTATCGATAAAATGTAATGGAAGTTGAGGAAGGAGAAGCTGGAGGAGTCTGGGACTGGGAACGGTTCTGAGTGGGCCCGTGAGATTTAAATGTGCCAAAATCTAGTGGAGAGAAGAAAGAGCTGGCAGTATAGCATGAGGAAGCTTGAGGAGAGAAACCAGTGTGAACCTGCATTTACCAGGGTTGGTGGCTAGACCAGAGGTTCTGAGACAGGAGCTGTGGGCCCAAGGACTGGAAAGATGGGTCAGGCCTCAACTGGAGGGCTTGGAGTATGAGCTTCAGGGTCTTGGACTTTATTTTGTAGGCATTTGGAAGCTGTTGATTAGTTCTGAGTAGATGAGTGACATGATCAGAATCAAGCTTTTGGAGAGTCATCAGGGTGTGGCTGAATGGGAAGAGGGCCGTTCCAGTGTCAACTGAATTCTCAGTGCTGTCTGATAGTTGTCCCTCGCTGGCTCCTTTTCCATTCTCTACACTGTTTATGTTACTCTCTTCAAACCTCCTATCCTTTACTGTCAGCTGATGATGTTATGCCTATTTCACAGAAATTATGGTCGTCATCATCATCCAAGCCCTCAACCTGGGTGCCTCACCTGTCCCTGTATCTGTATGCACCCGTCTGTCACACTGGGAGATTCTCAACTCCTGTCTCATACAAATCCCTCCACCTGTGCTCTAGACCCTATTGCCTCCTATGTCCAGGGACCACATTCCGTCAAAATCATCCTCTCTTGTGGTCTGTCTCAGACTCCCTTGTGAAGTTACCCTTTCCCCCCTCTTTCACATCTGCCTTGCCTGCGCTGTCACTTGCCATCATGGAGAGCACCACTGTCCACTCAGTTGCCTGGGCCACATTCCTGGACTTTTTAGTCCTTGACCGCCTCCTCTCTTACCTCCTACATCCAACCAGGACCTGTCATTGTGATTCTCTGGGTAGCTCTCAACTATGTTTTCTCTTCCCTTTTGCTACTCCTGCTAAAGCCACCAACATTTCTCTCCTGATTAATGCCACTGCCTATTAGCCACATCTGGTCTTGCTCCTTTCCAGTCCATTCCACACTAGCCAAAGTGATCTTGTAAAGAGGCAAGTCTCATCATGGCATCCTTGTTTAGGAACTTTTAATGACAGAACTTTGCTGTCAGGAGAATGTCTCAGTGTCATGATGTGCTCTAGCTTCCGTCTCCAGCCTTGCTTCCCCACTCAGCATTCTCACGAGTGCCAGTTCTTATGCCTGCTCTTTTCTTTTCTCCCACCTCCTTGCCTGCCTGGCTTCTCCTGATACTTTGCATTTAAGCTAGGGCAGACTTTCTGCTCCTTCTTTGTCCCCTCTTTATTCATAGCACCGTGACCCACTGTAGGATTTATCCTTGCCCATCCTTGTAGTGTCCTGTTGACCTGTCTCAGCTTCCCCCAGGCTGTAAGTTCCTTGAGGGCAGGCGCTGTGCCTTCCTTTTCCCTTCTGCCTGCATTAGTATCTGGGAAATGCTGGATGTATCTAGGCATTTGCTTAATGAATAAGTGAAGACTTGAAAAGGGCAGATGACCCATGACAGTGAAGGAGGAGAGTCAAGGGAGCATGCATGAGCTAATAAAAAGTCACAAATTGCATTGTTGACTGAGTGCCATATGATCATGTTTCTTCTCCCTTACCATTATTTTGAAAATAGAAAGAGTTAAAGTAATTCTTTGGGACAATTATTTACACACCATCTATTTGACTAAGGTAGAACATGAAAGGAAACCAAGGACTACTTATTAGATCCACACACCCTTATCCAAACGAAAAACAGCTGTCAGGGTTATTCTGTTATACTGGTTACTCTTTAACTAGACAATTATAGACCAATTCTCTAAAAATCACAATATGAAACTCCATGTGTGTTTGAGATATCATCTGTAAGGTGTAATACGAACCTGGGGTTACATGTTGCTGTATAATCTAGATCCAAAGCCAAAGAGAGTAATAGTGGTCGATCTTTGATTCTGAGTTGGTCCCAGCACATCATCGGGGATTTGGTTGGAGTAGATATAAAAACAGAACTTAGAGTGTTCCATTTTATCCACTGTCCAGTATGTTTGGAGTTTCTAGCCATGGCTTAAAACATGTTATCCCTATAAAAATGAAATACTTTATATTCTCAAGTAGTGCACATACAAGGAGTACTTATTTTTGTCAGTTTTTATTCCTGAATTGAGTACACACACAGCTTCAGAAGTTTGAAACACATATCTGAAATGGAAAAGTCGCATGATGGCTGAGAAGATCTATTCTTAAATTAGTAACCTGATATGTTAGCTTTGTGCTAATGGGGTATTTAGTATGAATTATTTATGGAGGCGTATTGTTTGTGTCGTGCTTACATAAACTGTGTCTTTATTAATTACATTTAAACAAATGCACAAACGGCTTAGTATGCTATTCTCTAAGAAGATATGCTGACGGGATATTTTGAGGTGAACTTGAAAACTCACAAAATCTTTCTTTGGCAGGGCAAATATATGGATATTGAATTTGATTTTAAAGGCGATCCACTGGGAGGAGTGATAAGTAACTGTGAGTATTTTGCTTGAATCCTTTTAAAATTCAGAATAGTAAAACATTTATCATACAATATTTCAGATACTCGGGTCTTCAAGAGATAGGTATAAGAATACGTTTCTTTTTCTTTGGATTTTTTTTAACCTATGCATTTCAGATTGTTTTATAATATAATTTAATTTCTAAACCTTTTTAAAAGATCTTTACCTTTGGAAGAGTTTTTAGAAGTCTGCTAAAGAAATAAGAATTAGTCCAACTGCATTTTATATTCTCTAGATCTTTAAGCCAATCTAGTAATGAAAAGGATCCTCCAACGGTCATTTTCTTTAACAAAATTAATCTGTGATTCAAAAGAAAATAGAAATAATTTAAATTTAATAACTTTTTTGGGGTAATACTTATCCAATAAAATGAGTGGACCTGTACTTCACATTTTGTTGTGAGAGATTTTGTCTGTCTTGCAGTGTATTTAGATAATTGAAATGTGATACAACTGTTAGGTAGAAACCGATTCATTTGCCCCCTTTAGTCATGATTTGTGATTATAGAAGTGTAATGTTCTGTGTCAAAGGTGAAAAAACAAACGAAATCAGATGAGGTCTGCTTAACAGCCCCAGGTCCAGAGTTTTCTAAAGTGGGCCCAGTGGTCAGTATCTGTTATAAATATGGCCCTGTTATCAGCACTTTGGGGCTGCAGGACGTGCCCTGGTGTCTCTGCTCGTGTTGACTTCATAGTTGATTAGTTTGGAAAATTTAAGATGACAGCTCAGGGTTTGCACACCTCCTAACAGAGCCCTGGCCTGATTATCCTCCTGAGCCCTCTTGTTTTGTTGAGAGTGACACTTCTGAACCTCCCACTACCCCTGGCCTCCTCACAACCCCATGGTGCTATTGGGATTTTTAGAATGAAAAAAAGTCTAAGTTTGGACTAGAAAAAAGAAAGACAAATTGAAACAGGTATCCAGAGCAATGGTCATTAGATTGGTTATAGCAGTGGTGTTCCTTCTTCAAATGAAATTTTATGCTGAACTCCAGCTATGAAACAGATAAAACAAGACCTGATCTGGTTGAAGAGGAGATGGCTAGCCAGAAGCCCTGGATCCCCAGGTGACCCCTAAGAGCTTCCTGGTGAACTCTAGAACCAGAGGAATGCCATTCCAAAGTTAGTGTTTTCAGTAATTGGGCAAACTATGCAGCCGATTTTTTAAAACAATTTTTTAATCAATGATTCATAGAGAAACCTTCTAGGGCTAGGGTTTCCTCATCTTTGAAACAATGGGACTGAACTGGATGAATTCAGTGGTTCTTCCCATTTCCACGAGTCTGTAGTTTTTTTCTTTTTTAAAGATTTTATTTTTCCTTTTTCTCCCCAAAACCCCCCAGCACATAGTTGTATATTTTTAGTTGTGGGTCCTTCTGGTTGTGACATGTGGGACACCACCTCAGCATGACCTGATGAGCGGTGCCACGTCCACACCCAGGATCCAAACCAGCAAAACCCCGGGCCGCCAAAGCAGAATTCGCAAACCCAACCACTCGGCCACAGGGCCTGCAGGTTTTAAATAGTTTAATTTCCCATTTTAGTTTTCCGTATTACACACTTTGTATGCCATGCATTGGGATTATCTATATTTGTAAAAATGTATAATTATTAGAGAGACTTTTGTTTGTTCTTTTAGTGAGAGAGAGGGATTTTTTCTTTTTTGGCTGGGAAAGATTTGCCCTGAGCTAACATCTGTTGCCAATCATTACCTTTTTAAAATTTTTTCCTCCTCAAAGTCCCAGTACATGGTTGTATATTCTAGTTATAAGTCCGTCTGGTTCTTCTCTGTGAGCCGCCACCACATCATGGCTACTGACAGATCAGTGGTGTGGTTCCGTGCCCAGGAACCGAACCCAGGCTGCTGAAGCAGAGTGTGCCAAACTTTAACCACTAGGCCATCAGGGCTGGCTCTAGAGAGACTTCTTGGAAGTGTTAATATGAAATGAAATTGGCTAGAATCGTGCTAGTTAGGTTAAAACGTTTTATATGTCAAATATGGAAGCAAAAGTACTCACACAAACCATATATGAGGTAAACCAAAAGCAAATGATTATAATTCTGCTGAGCTTGTTCAGCAGACTCTCTTCAGAAGGTAGGGCAGCTGATGAGAGCTGTATAGGAAGAGGTGTGCCTCAGTTTGAAGACTACCATTTTAAGGAATGATCAATTTTTATTCTGAAAGATATTCATAAATCTTGAGCACTTGCTCTTACAAGACAAATTAATTCTAGTTACTAATTAATAATACACTTTTTTAAATGAGATAAATTTACTGTTTTCTTTGTAGAACTTACATCTAAACATCTGGAATGATTGAATCAATAATACTTTTGAAGACTCTAAGAAAATAAAATTATAATATAAAGTTATATATTTTATTAAATAAAATATATTTTTAACTTACTTTAAGTATTAGAAAATAACTTAGGTTTTATGTCTTGAAGTATAAATTTTAAACAGAAATGTCTTCCTGCACCCTAATTCTTACAGTATCCATGGAGAATAAATATTACACACTCAGTTCTTTTCCAATTAAGATTAATATATCATCATGAATGGATTTCATATGGTGATTGTTACCATTTGTTCCCACAATGAAATTATATTGAAATTTGTGGTAGTGGGAACACTCTGGTATTTTAGTGGCCTTTGCTTTGGAAGGGAAAGGAATACATTAGTGGTGAGAGCAGGAAATTTCACCCTGTACAGATAGAGGCCTGACTCATAGGTGGTCACGGAGAGTTGCTGTCTGCTGACCTAAGGCGGTGTAAAGCAATGGGCAGGCTCACCCTTGTTCTCTCCACGCTGCCAAAAGTTACCTTCTTGTAGCCTAGAAAAGAAGACAAAATTTGCCATTTTGTAGGAAGTACGTTTTGCCTCCTTTTCCAGCAACCGCCTAGTAAAAGCGTAGATCATTGTTGGCTATAATTATTACTTTGAAAACGGCACAAGATCACTCAAGCCAGTTGTGTGCCCAGGAAGTGGAAAATAAAGCCCAATAACTGACTCTCTCTTTCTAAAAGAGGTATGCTATAAAACTTAAGTCTTGAGCTCACTTGATAGCTACGTGTCCCTGAGGTTAGTGTCATTAGGAGAGAGGTGTTACAAAAATAGAAAATGGCAAACATTTGCTTCAAGAGAGAAGATAAAATCTGGAAGCATATCCAGATATTTGGCTGATGTGAGATAATTATTTCTCCTACTTTGTCAATGCTTGTAGGTCTCATAAAATTTATACATTTGTATTTGAGGATTTTGGATCTAGTTTTATGAACAAGAAACTTTTGGAAATGTGTGGCTTTTATTAATGGTCACAGACACTTTGTTTGGCTGTGGCACTTGATGGCAATTTAGATTGCGGAGAAAATGTGGTACAAGTCTCTAGGGATCTTATGTCGTAAAAGAAGAATAGCACAGGGATATATATATATGCTATGAAAAAGCCTTATGGTTTTAAGTATGCATATACCTGTGTAAACTGTAAGGACAGCAGATATGGCTGTCTTGTTCACAATGGTGTATACAGTAGGTACTCAGTAAATACTGGAGATGAGGATGGATTTAGTTAAATATAGATGGGCCCTGCCTTTTCCTGCTTCATTATTTGGGGCATATCCATGAGCCTACTCACACAACTCCTATTGGTTTATCATGTGGTTTCCAATGTCTAAACAAAAAGACGGCAAGTTATTTAATTCTCTGTGCCTCCATTTTTTCATCTTTGAAATGGGATGATAATAGTACTGATCTCATAGGGTTGTGATGAGGTGTAAATTATTTGTTAATATCTAAAGCACTTGTAACAGAGTCTGGCACATAGTAAGCACTCACATGTTTTCTTTTTTATTATTATATACTTATTTGTTTATTGTCTCTAGCCCCTAGCTAAATATATGCCCTATAAGGACAGAGAGTTTGGTTCATCACTAAATGTCAGCAAATAAAATGTGTCTGACATCTAATATATATTTGTTTAATTAATAATCACACAACTACACAATGTACAAGTACAATTGACATAGAGAAATATATTGAAAAATAAAGCTTCTGCTTTAGTGGATAGTTTTCTCTGAATATTCTATGCCAGTCATTTTTAACTACTTTTTCTAAATCCCGGAAAGGGAAAGTTATTGGTAGTCAAACGTCATCTGTTCCTGGCTTCTGTGTTCAGCTTGAAAAAAGTAATATGATCCTGTGAATTATGAAGGAAAGCAAATGTTGAAATTGGTGTGTGGTCCAGTAATTATTACTGCCCAGTAAACCACCCCAAACTTAGCAGGGTAAAACAACAGCCCTTTTATATTCTCTTGGATTCTGTGGGTCAAGAATTCGGATGGGGCACGGCAGGATTGGCTTGTCTCCACAATGTGTGGGGCTTCAGCTGGGAAGACTCAGGTGGTTGAGGGTGACCTGCATGAGTGGAGACTGGAATCCTCTGGAGGCTTTGTCACTCGTGTGGCAGGCTCCTGGGCTGGATGAATTAAAGGCTGGGCTCAGCTGGGACTGTTGACTAGAGGTACATACATGTGGCCTCTTGTGGTTTGGGCTTCCCACAACATGGTGGATAGGTTCTGAGATAGAGTGTTCCAAGAGGGAACATTCTTGACAGCAAGTGTTCGAAGAGAACTGGGAGGAAGCCTAAAGTAGCCTGGTAAGTCATACAGTATCGCTTCTTCTGTGCTATTCAGTCAAAGTAGGCATAAGCTTCCCCAGTTTCAGGGGTGGGGGAGGTAGATTCTGCCTCTCAGTGGGAAGACTGTCAAAGAATTTGTGGACCATTTCCTTTTAAACAGCCTCAATCTGATAGATTGTTTACAGAAATGGCCACAATGATTTCTCACCTTGTGTACCTTGGGTAGTCCCCTCTCTCAGTTACTCAAGACTTGGCCAGGAGTCTTGTTTTGGTCAATGGAGCAGTTAGCAAATACAGCACAACCAGAGACTTGAAAATTGGTTACAGATGGGAGCTGGTTCTCTCTTGTTCTTCTTGGGAACTCTCTCATCACCACCATGTGACTGAATCTGGGCTAGTTTGCTGGATGATGAGAGACCCATGGAATGAACCCCCAGACATGAGCGAGGGCATCTTAGATCAGCCAGCTGCCAGTCAACCTGCCAGCAGACCATCAGCCCGTGAAGCCTAGCACACACCAGCCAAGTTGGCTGAGACCAGAAGGACTACAAAGGTGACTCTCAGACTCATGAACTAATAAATGGTATTCTTCTAAGATACTAGGTTTTGGGGCAATTTGTTATACAGCAAAAATTGATACAGAGGTCTAGTAGATAATACCTCTTACCCTACTCAGTTCAGAAACACATGAGAAATAGGCACAGGCATCAAGCTGGAGAGCAAGCAGCTTTATTACTGTTAGAGACAAAGTTGAAGAAAGTGGCTAAGTGGGTGCTACTCCAGTCATGTGCTACATAAGGACGTTTCAGTCAATGATGGACCACATATACGCAGATGGTCCCATAAGATTAGTACCATATAGCCTAGGTATGTAGTCGGCTATACCATCCTAGGTTTGGGTTAAGTACACACTGTGATGTTCACACAATGATGAAATTGCATAATAACACATTTCTCAGAACCCATCCCTGTTGTTAAGCGACCGATGACTGTAGTCCTCTGGTGGTATGGCACTTAGGCAGGTGTCAACAGCACTCAGCAACCGCTGGCCTCTCCTTGTGTGCATTGCTCCTTCCATCTTACAGCACTGGGTAGTAGATCTGAGTGTGTGCACAGTGTGGGGAATCGAAGAGCTGAGCTATATATGCATGTCCGTTTGCTTCTCCAGACCTCGCTATGCAGAGGTGTCCTTCCTCCTGCCAAGGGGAGGAGTGAGTAAGGGGCTGAGAGAGGCTGGGGGAGTTAGTCTAAGGAGATCCCCCCACATGGAATCATCAAGCAGGAGGAAACGTCCAGCCCCTCACAGGGCAGATGGGGGATGGAACAAATGGCTCTGAATTCCTTTTCTTTCACATGTCTTTTGAATTTATGATACAGTTGGCTTCACTTTTATGTGCTGTCTACCTCTTGGGATGTTGTTTAATCTATATGTATGGCACATTCGTGCCATTTTGCAGGATATGGAATATAATTTTAGTCTTTTAAATAGTTTGTGATTTATAGCGTTCTTCTTCCCTTTATATCGTATCCTTGATATTATTGATGACGAGTCACTAATTAGGAGTAAAACTGCCTATTATAACACTTCCTAAAGGAAACTGATCTGCTCTGTTTTCTGGGAGTATACCCATTAAGGTCAAATTGGAGATGACCCATACAAAAGTCAGTTCTCAACAGCTAATGAATGTTCATCAATAAACAGTGTCTGTTTTTAATTTGTCTTCTTTAGGCTCAAAATTCGCCAAAAGTCTGAGACAGTGCATTACCTAGTTTATAATACAAGGCTGGGCTTTTTTAGCACTTTGACCATTGGTTGTAAAGTATCTGTAGCAATAAAACAAATTTCGAAGAGCAATTCTGTTACCCTGTAATAGATGGCTTTGTATAAAAGTAGATGCCTTCCTTTGTCTCAGTTTTACTTTGGTGTTCTTTCTTTTACAAAAATACATTTATCATGAAACAAGATTATATACATTATAGAAGAAGCTAGATGTTCAAATATTTCTAAATCAATTAGGATGGTATGTTTAGTAATAAGATATTATGGACTAGATATCTCATTAATTTTATTTCAGGGCTGGATATGGAATTTTAGATTCAGATACATACATTTATGAGTAAATTTTCAATTATTAGATAAACATTAAATTTGTATTAGGAAACAGTCTTTTGTGAAAGTCCATGTATGCTATATGTTCATAACCAGAGCCTAATAAAACCCAGTAGTTGATTAGGTGGATAATAAGCCATGTTTTCTTAGTGTTTTTAAAGCCCAAATTAATGTTTCTCCTGCAGACACTGGAACCCTTTCACAACTTGTGCAGTATGTCCAGCTCTCTTTAGTGCTGATTTCGTAACTTCAGGATACTGACTTTTAAAACTTTAATCCAGTTTCTTAAAAATTAAAGCCTCAGTGGAGGTGGAGTTAAGTGAAAATTGCAATGTCTTGTCATGCTAGATGTTTTAGATCTCACAAAGCCTGTAACCCACAAAAAGATGGAGATCTGCGTGAGACCCGGGCCGAGAGAGAGCCCTGTAGTGAGCATTCACATCTGCTTTCTCTCACTGTAATACACATGCACAGTGAAGGATTTGGAGGAAGACATTTGTCCCATGTTTTTGGCTTTAAAATTTGTCATTAGTGAAACTTCCTAGTTGTCAATCTTGAGAGTTATGTTGTCTATTTCCAGAAAGAGTATAGAGTTGATTTTAGAATATATACCCCAATAATATGAGGCAACATAAGCTCATAGAGTTTTCCACTAAAACTATCATCCTTTATTCCCAGTAATTCACTGGTTGACACTTTTTCTTTAGGATGATTATCCACAACAACAGAGACAAAAGGGAGATAAACTGTACTTACTTAGATTGCAGACCCATAATTATTACTAAATGTATCACTTTGGTTTAATGAAGGGGCATAAATTGATTGGAAGAACCTCAGTGCCACTCAAACACTTTCTCATCGTGTTTATCTGTGAGCATTTGGAGGAGGAGCACAGGGTCTCGGGGGTCGGTCAGTGTGCTGCATCATGGGTTTCATTGTCATTCTGGCCTTACTGGCAAGACTAAGACAAAGCTCATTTCTCCTTAAGCCTTAATCAAGAAGTTGGACCATATCTTTTTTTCAGGAAGGGAGATTGTACATAAAATCCAGACACTTTGATCATACTATCTAATCTTTCATCTGTTATGTTCCAAAGTAATGTGATTTTTTTTTTTTCCTTCAAAACCACTACTTGTCCTTTTATTCCTTTGCCTATAAAAGACTTCCTTGTCCAGCAGGTGCACATACAGACGTTTTACTTCTTTTCTATCTTGTGCCATGGAGAGGCTGTCCTGTGACATGCATGGGCATGTGTATGTGCCCTGGACTAGCTGGTAATTAGTCAAAACTAAGAAGACCCCTAAATGATGGCTCGGTTCTGTTAATAGTCGGGTAGCAGCGGCATAGTGGGGTAGGTGGGCAAGTTCTGATTCCAGAGTTTCTCTCTCCCTGCCTGTTGAATTTCCCCTTTAGAATGGCTCAGTAGGTTTATCTCTTCCATTAAAACTTAAATTTATATCAAATTTAATATGAACTTAAATTTGCATTTTGAGAGGGGGATGTAGCTGAATTGGAATATATGGAGACTCTTAGACTCTCTTCTCTACTAAATATTTGGCATATCCTGTACTAAATCTTGTTAGTAGAGGCTCAGTCAGTGGTGGCAGAAGCATCTAAAGCAAAAGAGAAGGCTGTGATAGTGTTTTGCTTTGACTTAATTCAGGAGCACATTTAAGTAAATTAAAATGATCAGGTGGCGAGTCCTTATAGTGAATTGAATTTATCTTCTGTACTTTGAGTAATTATTTGATATGGCTTCATACTGAGAGATTGTATTGGTGTGTGCACATTAAAAAAAAGAGAATAGAGAATGCTTTTCAGCATTAGTAAATTATTTTTGGGCAAACGTTCTTCCTGATTACTTTTCTACCTGGAAGCTTGTGACTTATGAGAAAAGGCATGAGGAAATAGCAGGCTCTGTGGCAATAGACTAAGCATTTTAGGTGGTAAAACCTTCAACTGCTTTGTAATAAAAGGTTCCTTATTTTGTGATTGAGTTGCTTAGGTGAAGTCATATCTTTTATGTAAAGTACAGCCTTTCCAAGTGTTTCTGAATTTTGCATTCTTTTTGCTAGAAAATTATAGAGTATGAGTATGAGCATGAGCCCTTAGTCACGTAAGGCTGTGAATTCAGGCCCTATCGCTTAGTAGCAACGTGACGTGAGCCTCATTTTCTCATCTATGACATAGGGATTATAAAACCGACCTCAGGGCAGGTGTTAGGGATTGAACACGATAACGAATGAGAAGCACCGAGTGCACAGGGGGAATGTCAGTGAAAGTTCCCTTTCGGCTTGCCCTTTGTATCTTCCCTTTTAAACACACATTGTATTATGTTTCGTATTTGAATATGATAGTAATCACTGATCATATCGGCGTGTGTGGTTCAAGAAGTACATTGGCCCACATTCCTTTCCACACCGTGCACAAGCGGATATTATTCTTTAACTTGGTGGCTGTTATCTGCTGAATCTTGTGGCCATTTCTGTTTCTACAGTCTTCATTGTCTATGAGCATTTGTTAAAAAATGCCGAGCATTAGGCAGGCCAGTGTGTTGCTGTTGCACAGTGTGGCCCTGTCACCTGGTTGGAAGGTATTATTTCATGTCTTGAAGCACCGCAATTTGCTTGTTGGAATGTGATTGGATAAGTGCCATGAAACAATGATTTGTCATCATTACTAAGGTGCCCCCACGAGGTGAGAGGGCAGCAGGCTGCCAGTGCTTGCGAGGCGTGGATTCTTAGCCCTATGGGAAGAGCCTGGGGCTCGCGGGCTTTGACAGTAGAGAACACATGGTCATTCTGCTGTCCCTACCCCCACCTCCTGCTCTCTCTCAAGGGCCTTGGCTTCCCACCTTGGAAAGAGCTGCTGCTGTTGGTTTGGGTGGTGGGAGTAATTGGGAGCATGTGTGACTCTTGTAGGCCAAGAGGAAGAAGGTCTTCATGTCTGCAGTTGCTGCTGGGCTCATTCCCGAGTAGTTCCTGGCACATATGGGTGAGCAGGGAGTTGATTGAAGGAATTTGTGCATGAGCGGATGAAGTAAACTATAGCATTTGTTTATATTTTTCATGTAGTCGAGTTACTTTCTTCTAGGCTTGAGGGATTTCCTATAAGGATTAGCTTCTCAATGAAGAATCTGCTCACGCCCTGTGGATTCTTTCTTCTAAAACTGTGCTAATACTCTTAGGACCCCATAGCAACTTGGTCACATGATAAATACAACCATACTGCATTTTTATCCTTAACTGATTATTCTGTCTTCTGCTCTGTATGTCACTATTTACTTATTGATTGAAACATTCAATCCATAGAGATGATGAATATCACACAATCCTTCCTTTTCTAAATTTTGTCTCACCTGGGCTTTTCAATTTCTGTTTTCTTTCTTTTTGCTAAATATGAAGTCTTCATTATTCTCCATCTATGACTTGAGGCCATTGGCAGTCACCCAAGTCAAATGAGAGCTGGAGATGAAAATTAAAACTCCACAGCATCCTGTTCCTAATAATTTTTGTATTTACATATTTTTGTTCTCTTTTTAGTCGACTTAATTTTATGTGTCCTTGGAACCCATCTCTTCATTCTTACAGATGACTTCACGTTTCCAGAGCACCCCCCAGGGCTTCTCATTCATCACATCTGTACTCTAATTCTGCCTAGGCTGCTCTTCACATGCTGATGTGGGTTCCAGAAATATACATTAAGAAGTTCAATGAGCATTCCCAGAAACATTGCACATCATTCTCCCCCTTACTCATGTTTTGGATAATGTTTAGATTTCAACCTGATTGGAAATCAAATGTGTGTGTTTCCCAGTCTTAGTACTTAATAATGGGATCACTGATTTGGAATGTTATGACTAAATTTGGCCTTTGCCCACAGGATCCAGATCCTCTTTTATATCACTGGTCAGTGATAAGCAGGACTCCAGGCAGGAATATTCTCGGCCATTGTGCTTTGCCATTTCCTGCTGTAGTGGCTGCTTTCTGGTTGGCTGGCTCACTCTTTCATTCCTTCCTTCCTTCCTTCCTTCCTGGATGAACATTTGAAAACTTAATAAGCATCAGATTTGTGGGATGAAAAATTATTTGGAATCAATGAAAGTATACTGTCAAATAACACCAAATTCCATTAAAGGAACCACCTTTCATTTTCTAAGACTTCAAGATAGTAAGAAAATCTGCTTCCTTTATCCCAGGTAGCAGGATGTCTGCATATAAGATGGGATCTGCAATTGGGTCACATGGCTTGATTTCAAATTCTACTTAAAGTCTTGGACTATCAGTTTCTTCATCTGTTAAATAAAACCTTATGACATGATTGAGAGGATTCAATGAGATAATTAATGTCTATAAAGCACTTAGCACATAATAAGATCTCAAAAATGTTAACTTTTTATCCTTATGATTATTAAGTGGATTTGTGACCAAACGGCTGAATTTCATTGCTTAGATTTGTAATGCTCCATTTTGAAGAACTTAATATCATAGATGATATAAAATCAGGAGATATTAGTATAAAAACTGTATTGTCTTTAATCAGCCTGTTGAATGTATTATTGAACTTATTTTACATATTCACTGTTGTTTAAAAAGAACCTGGTTTGTTTACTTTGCTGATTTTAGTTAGGGTAGGTCCTTCTTCCTGGAAGTAGAACTGAAAATGTAGCTTCTGTTATTATTTTATTAATACAAAACAGAAAATAAAAAAGAAGGCGAGGAGGGGGAAAAAAGAAGAACTTGGTGGATTTGAAAGTGAAATTAATACTATACTATGATTTGATTCTCTTTAGATCTTTTAGAAAAATCTCGAGTTGTTAAGCAGCCGAGAGGTGAAAGAAACTTCCATGTATTCTATCAGCTGCTCTCTGGTGCCTCTGAAGAGCTCCTCAGTAAGTCTTTGTTTTTGTGTTTTAACTTTTAGGGTTGCACATTTTCCAAAGCATTCTTTTTTAAAGTGTCCCATATGCTTTTCCCCTGCCTTCTTAAAGATTTTCCCTGCCTCTGGTTGAAGAACATATGTGTTTACCTCTGTCGTACCCCAGCTTCGCTTTTATATATATTCCTGTCCCGCACCAGACACTGGGCCAGATGTCTCATATGGTTTACCAACAGAACTAAACATTAGGGAAGGGGCTAATCATAAATTTAAAAAATAAAATGGAAGAATATAATTATTCCACTTGGGGAGAGAGTTAGATAAACTTATTAGCAGAGAGCAGTAGGTGAATACAATTATAAAAAAATGAATTTCTCATTGAAAATTTAAAAATAGTGGGAAGACAGATGTAACTGATAAAAGAGTTAAAAATCTGACCTTATATATTTTAGAGAATTAATATAAATGCATCAGGATAGTAGCCAGTAGCCTGGAGATGAAAAGTTTTGAACAAATAGTTCAACCAAGAAGAGCTATGGAAAGTCTACAACACTTGGGGGGAAAACCATCCTTACTAATAATCAACAAATGCAAATTAAAACAGCACTGAAGTATTCACTATACATATATTAGCAAAAATTATTAAGAAGGATAAAGCTGGCAGAATTGTCAGGCACTGATCTCCTTAGAGCTTGTGGGTGTCACTTCAAAGCGAGGACTTCTTCCTGGGGGCCTAATTGGCAATCCAAAATAAGTCTTAAAATGATCAGAGCCCTCCTCCTAGGCACACTGCTCTTTGGAATCCCAATGAAATCCCAAAGAAGTAATTCAGAAGAATCCAAAAAAGGTTTCATATGGAGACATTTATCACTGCTCTGTATTTATTATTATAAACTGGAGAGAACCCGAGTGTCCAATGGTGGGGGAATCACTGGGCAGACATCATCTGTTATAGTGAAATAGTACATTGAAGATATTTTGTATTATAAAAATTTGGAAAAGAGCCTGACCCAATAAGAATAAATGTAAAATAGCAGAGTTGAAATATGTACAAACAATGTTAAAGGTGATTGGAGAAAAATGCTATTATTGATATTTGGGTAGCAGTTTGTATTCTGTTGATTCAATACATAATGTGAAAGTCATTTTATCTGAAGGATTAAAGGAATGAGCTATTACAGATGATTAGATTTACTGAAGTAACTTATCAACTCGTGTGTGTGATTCAATAGATAAACTTAAACTTGAGCGGGATTTCAGCAGATATAACTACCTGAGTTTGGACTCCGCCAAAGTTAATGGAGTGGACGATGCAGCAAATTTCAGAACCGTTAGGGTAAGATGTAATGCTTTTATTACTCTTTAAAAGGGTAGACTATGTTGCTCAATTGGAATTGATAATAATTCTGAGTTTTATTAAAAGTGTAACTCTTGCTCCCTAAGGTTTTAGAATTATACAATAATTTATTGTATTCTTTTTAGTTTGATTTTTGCTAGCTCAAAAATCATACAGTATTGTCAAGGCCATTCTTTACTAGAGCAGTGATTTTACTATTTATTGTAAGGAGCTTTCTTATTATATTATCTTGACTCTTTTAATGTTGCATTTAAATTGCAATTATTTTCATAGGCGTAACTCAGTAGTTAATTTCCAGCTGTGAAAACTGTCCAAGAATATATTAATACAAAACAGTTTTTGAGACAGAAAGTCATGTTTTTATACAGTTTTTAAAAAATCATGTATAAACCAGAATGATTAGCATTTCATGTTCATTAGAAAAGAAATTATTCTAAATAATATCCTATGTTCTATGTTTATGTGGCACTTTGAAAACTACCTATTGGGCCATGATGTAGTTACTGTTATTTACTTGCAAATGTGACAGCTGTGGTGTGGTGAGGAGTAGGTCGGATTATAGATAAAATGAGATTGACATCAGTTCATCTTTGGGGGTGAGTGAAAATGATATGGAGTTGTTTTCCTGTTCTTTCTGTGTTTGTGTATATTTGAAATTTTCCATAACAAAAAACTTACATTATTCCCATTGCTAGGTAGCCTAGTCACAAACAAACAAACAAAGAAAAATAAGTTGGGCTCGTCTCAAAAAGAAAGCATTTCTTAGAGTATGTCATTTTTTAAAAACTGTGCAAACATCCTTATATGGGAAGCTTGTTGATTCCTGGACATGATTTTAAGACTTGTTCAAGACCAGTTCTATAACTGTTTTGGCTGGCAAATCATTGGCACTCAATAAAAATTTATGATTGAACCAATGTTCCTTGTTACCCATAGTGCCTTCGATCAGGCACTTCATCTTTACAAACCACGGTTTTTCTCATGTGTAAGATAAGCAAGGAGGTTTTTTTTTGTAGGCGGTTATGAAAGATTTTTGTTTGATTTTGTTTCTAGTAGCAAAACCCCAGTTTAAAAGAAGTATGCACACACACACACATACACACACACTGAGCTGCCGCAGTTGAAGCGAGGGTGGGAACCCAAGACTCGGCTCTCAGCCTCTCCTCCTTCTCTCTTCCTCTTTGCACGCCCCGCTTTGCCACAGCGTGCAAGGTACCCTAGGACTCCTTGAATCACAGCTTGAACCCACTGAACAAATTACAGCCCCCTAATGGGGCTACATCAGGTCTTTTAATAGGTTTGCCTTTCGGAGAGTTTGTTCGGGGATACTGTCTTTCTTGTTGTTGTGTTTTGTGTTTTCAGAAACAAATCTGTTATATGATTCATTTGAAACAAATAATAAAGAACTACAGAAAGCAAACAGGTTCTTTTCCCCCCTCAGAATGCCATGCAGATTGTGGGTTTTATGGACCATGAAGCTGAGTCGGTCTTGGAGGTAGTGGCAGCCGTGTTGAAACTGGGCAACATCGAGTTCAAGCCGGAATCTCGAGTGAATGGGTTAGATGAGAGCAAAATCAAAGATAAAAACGGTAAGTCTGCGCAGAGTCAATTTTGTTTAGCAAACGTGCTTTGAACTCCTGCCCAGTTTTTAATCTAGAAAGTAAAACTTCTGCTTTTCATTGGTTTGAAAAGCTTTCTAGTGAAACTGAGTAGAAAGTTAATGACAGCTAAGTTTTAAGTCTTTTGATTTATACATTTTGTACTGTTCAGTTTGAATGTGATTCAGAAAGAACACCCTGAGCCTTTTTGTGTCCATTTCCCCCAACAGAGTTAAAAGAAATTTGTGAGTTAACTGGCATCGATCAGTCGGTTCTAGAACGGGCATTCAGTTTCCGCACGGTTGAGGCCAAGCAGGAGAAAGTTTCTACTACACTGAACGTGGCTCAGGTGGGTGAAACATAGCATCCAGAAGTGAGCTTTTAAAAACTCTGTGATAAGTGGAAACAAAAATTTTATTTTCCAGGCTGTTATCTTAACTGTCACACTCTGTTCCAGGCATCATTCTAGGTAGTAGGGGCACAGCAGAAACTAAACAGATAAAGATCCCTGACCTCATGGAGCTTCAAATTTTGGCAGGAGGAGCCAGGCAATAGCCAGTAGACCTAATAAAGAAATAAATTTATACAGCAAGCCAGCAGTGGACCAAGAGATAAGTGCAGTGGACAAAGAGAAAACATAGAGCAGAGTAACGGAGATCCATAGTGCTGGGGGTGGGGAGGTTGGGTCTGAGTGAGGTGGGAAATGACTAGAGAGATCTGAGCATGAGGGGCATGCCCTCCCTTGTATTTCAAAGGGTCATTCTGGCTGCAGTGTGGAGAGCAGACTGTAGGGGAGGGAAGTGGAAAAGCAGGGTGTCTTAGTTTGGACTGTTATAACAGAGTACTGTAGACTGAGTGGCTTAAACAAAAAACATTTATTTCTCACGCTTCTGGAGACTAGAAGTCTGAGAGCAGGGTGCCAGCGTGATCGGAGTCTTGGTGAGGGCCCTCTTCCTAGTTTATAGGCAGCCACCTTCTTACCGTGTTCTCCTCACATGGCAGAGAGAGAGCGAGCGATCAAGCTCTGGTGTTTGCATCACCTTATAAGGACACCAGTCTCATCATGGGAGCTCCACCCTCACAACCTCATCTAAACCTAACTGCCTCCTAAAGGCCCCGCCTCCAAGTACCATCACAGTGAGGATTAGGGCTTCAACATACAGATGTTGGGGGGCACCAACATTCAGTTCCTGGCACAGGGGAGCTGCAGGGAGTTCTGCACTAACCCAGAGATGGGGGTGGTTTGAACTAGGTGCCAGCAGTGGAGTGAGAAGTGGTCACGTCTGGATATGTTTTGAAGATAGAAGTAACAAGATTTGCTGATGGCTTGGTACGTGGTACGACAGAAAAAGAAGAGTCAGAGAGGACTCCCAACATTTTTTGCCCAAGCAACTGGGAAAAATGGAATTCCCATTTTCTGATTTGGAGAAGACAGTGGGAGAAACCAGCTTGTGGTCAAATGGCCAAATTGGCTGCCCTGCCTTCCTTATTGTGCTCCCTCCATCCTCCACTCTGAGGCCACTGAAGTCTTTCTAAGACACAGTCAGAGTTGCTTACTTCCTCTCTCCTTGGGTTCAAGTTAAATGGATGGATGAATGCGTGGATACCTAAGGCAGCTTCTGGAGCCCTTTCAATGGAAACCCTTGGTTTCTATGGCTTAGACATTTTCCCACCAGTTAGTATGGATTTGGGCTAGAATGAAATAACTAATTCAGGACTTTTTCAACTCAGGCCTGCTTTGTCCAACTGTATTCTCATCCCCCTTGTAAGCAGCCTTAAGCGTCAGTAAGATGGTGGGGTAGGTTTAGTCTTTCTCTCTGCTGCTCTGAACTAGTCTTTCCCACTAACCCAAGAATGCCTACGTGTCTTTAGCTTTCTCTCAACGTTGATTTCTAATTTTAGGTGAGCTATTTTGGCTATGAAAAATACTCTCATTTCATGTATATGTAAATTTGATTTGTAACAGTCCTTTCCTAGCTATAACTGTTGTGTCCCCTTCGTCCTAAATTACTTCTTCTGCTATCGTGTCTGTCCAACTCAGCCTTATAATTCACAGTCAGATGGTGAGTGACTGACTTAATCAAGAAAATTTGTTGAGAGCCTACTCAGCACAAGCCCCCATGTAGACCATTAGTAGGGACAGAAGGAATTAAGCAAGAGTTCATCAAGAAGAGGGTTTCTGAGCCAGTTTTGGAGGATTTAGATGTATAAAGAATGGGCAAAAGGGAATTTCAAAAAGAAAATAGTGAGAAAAGCCAGGTTTGGAGTACATATCAGGAAAGGGGTTGATTAAGCTTGGCTATAGCTGTAGATACGGGAAGAGGATTTGAAACAGTGTAGCTGGAAAGGTTAAGTTTGGGGTCAGAGAGTGGAGCGTCTGCAGCAGTAGCTCTCAAACGTGAGCGAGCATCAGAATCACCTGGAGGGTTTGTTAAACACTCGTTTGCAGGCTGCACCCCCAGAGCATCTTATTGAGTAGGGCTGGGGTAGGACCGAAGAATTTGCATTTCTAACAAGTTCAGAGGTGATGCGACTGCTGGTCCAGGGATCACATTGTGAGAACCAGTGTGTTGAAGGTCACAGTGAGTTTAGGTGTTTTCCATAGTCAGAGTAGGGACTGTTTAGTATAAGATGATGCAATGAGAAAACCTCTGTTTAAGAAGGCCATTTAGGAATATCCATATATAAATATGTGGATATATTTTGGTCTGTTTTTATTGTGTGTTTTAGTCTTGCTTTTTAATCATCCTCTATGGAAACCAGGCCCAGGTGCCTCATACTTTGTAAGCTTGAGTCACCTTGCATCACTGGGCATAACTTTTCCACATTCTTTTAACCTTTGGCATAAAATAATTTGGCTTGAGATTGTTGATGACTCAGCTCTTTATTCAAGTTGTTTTTTTTGTTAATGTAGGGTTCAGAGTTTCTACTGATCTTATTCCCTAGATGGTTTTGATTCTAGTGAGAAATGTTTTGACTTTTCCTCATAACTCCCCTTCTTGGGCTCCATTATCATCTTTATTGCTTGATGCCTCATTTTCTCCAGGGCATTTAGATCTTTCCCCAGATGTGATGATTAATATTGAAATAATGGAAATTCAAGACAGAGTTATTATCATTCAGCTTGTGCCACATATTCTCTACGTGGCCTCCAAGGCCCTCTGTAATCTGACCCTACACGGCTTATCTCAGTTTATTCCCTGCTAATCTCTAAATGCCATACTTATTTTTACCTGGTGCCCTTTGGCACTGCCTTCTGATCGTTTCGTTCATGTTGATTTGATCTCCCTCGCTCCACTGTAAGCTCCTGGAGGGTGGGCCCCATGTCCGTGCATCTCTCCGTGTCCCCATGCCAAGCATGTGCTGTCCTGCCGCTCCTGATGCTGGTCATCTCTGAAGCACCTTCCTCCTGGAAGTTTGTTCAGTGAGCTTCACGCAGCTGGAGAAATGCATAGTCTTTTCATATTGTGCTGAGAATCTGCGATGGTGAATCAGCACGCTCGGGGTCTTCCCTCATTTCTGCACACCTTAGTGGTGATCCTTAAATGAGGTTAAACATTCCTGACCTTCCTTTGAAGAGGATATTATTGTGGAAGTTAGATGGCATGAAGCAGACTCAAGAAGTCAGACCTGGCAAATTGACAGCCCCGGGTCCCAGCTGTAGCTCAATAGGCATAGTTTATTTGGCGAAAGGATAGTTTTTTTTCTTTATTTGTTTTGTTTGCTTGCTTCTTAAATTTTGAATTTGAGTGCCTTTAGCCTGGAATGCATCCTCCAGCCTCTGCAGATCCCACTACTTCCTGTTCATTTCTGTCACCCAGTCCCTGGAGGCATTTGAGTTTGTGAGTCCTGGAATAAATATTTGTTTGAAGGGAGCAAAGGACATTAATATTGGCTGTGAATAGACTTTGAAAAATATAAAGCAGTTTACTGGAATAAGTTGTCACTATAGTTCAATTGCATGCTGAAATGATGGTTTGTAGGAAGCAGGTAGCATACAACTAAAAAAACTGGAAGACGTTACAATGAAAAAGGGTCTGTTTACAAATATGTAGTGTCTTGAGATAACTGGAATTCACAAGAAAGGAGAAAGGATTAAGAAAGAATTATATAGGCTCACGAGGTAATAGTAAAGGAGAGGATACTTCAAAAATCATAATATAAATGTGTCTATAGACTTACTGTGTGCCAGGCACTGTTCTAGGCACTTAAATTACCTATTTTAAGAAAGTGGAAACTAGAAGAAAAGGGATTGGAGAAAGGGTATGTATTTAAGTTTAGGCTTCTGTCTCTGTTTCAGCATTTTACATGCACTTTCTGCTATGGAACCAATACCAACCCCACCCCCCCCATCCCCCACCATGGATCACTACGTAGTTGGGTTTATTTTTTGCCAAATTCTAGGTGGATTTCCTAACTCTGATTGGAGTAGCTGCCTGAGTTAGAGAGAAGGGTTTGGGATTAGCACGGAAGTGTCAGAAGTCGGGAAGAGGCGCTCTCTTTTCAGCTGCAGTACATTGCCAGGGATGTCAGTGTGTTACTAAAGTTGTTACACTTCAATTAGGAAGAAATGTAGAAAAAGAATTTCTACATAATCTAGTAAATTGGGTTCTTCATAAAATAAAAATGTAATGGTTTACTTTAATAGCAATACCCAACTTTCTACTTATAAGCAATGAAATGCACATATGGCCAGAGTGTTAAAAACAACAGCAAAACCCCTAGCTTTCCTCTCCCGGCCTCCCCAGGAGCGCTGGTGTCACACATCTCGTTAGCATCCACTGCTGCACACTCTTGGCACCCCGTGCCTTTAAGGGCTGTTCACTTCTCCCAATCAAACCTAACTTTCTCCAGCATTTGGATTCTGAGTCAAGGTCATAGAGACATATATGTCTTGTGCGTCTTCTTTGTCAAGTAGCTCTGAACATCTTTCAGATTAATAAATACGCAAATAAGAGGATTTTATTTTTAGCATACAACATATTATCCAACAATGTAGTTGTTATACTGCTCTTTAGGAAGACTTTAAAAAAAATACTCAAAAGATTTAATGAAGCCATTTCAATGTATTTTTTTGAGTTTCCTTTCCTATGTGTAGGGGTTTAAAAACGCTAGTTGTCATTGTATTGTGTATAGAGTTTTTTATTTTCACAAAATGTAAGCATTTTCCATTTCATTACCTAATTTTCATAATGATCATTCTGTGATAACTGTGTAACTTCTCTTTCAATGGGTGCTTTTTTTTTTTTTTATTCTCTATGGTTGAACTTCTAAATTGCCTCTGATTCTTCTCTGTTCCATAACATTGAGATGAATATCTTCATGGGGAAAGCTTTTGCAATATTTAGAATTAGTTTCCTGGGATGCAAAAAAAGTATAATAACTAGGTATAAACAATTTGCCTAATTCTCTTAACAGCTTGACTGTCCATCCAGAGTATAATAAAAACTGACTCTGGAAAAAAAAAATGGAAATAAAAGAGCTTTAAATATTTTTTAAAAATCTTATTTTATTGAAATTAAGCCTTGTGGTCATTGTGAGTGTTGAGTATTTCTTTTTCTTTTTGATAGGCTTATTATGCCCGTGATGCTCTGGCTAAAAACCTCTACAGCAGGTTGTTCTCGTGGTTGGTAAATCGAATCAATGAAAGCATCAAGGTACTGAATCTCTATAACCAAATAAATCAGTGGTAATAAATGGTATTCAGAGTATAAATATTAAGTTAAAGATATTTTAATTTTATAATCAGATCGTTAGTGATCACTTGTAAAGATTGTTCGTTGAAAAGAATTTCCCTTGCATAGGATTGAAATTTGTCAGGGATTCTATCTATTTTGTTTTGCGATGTGTGTTCTAAGAAATCTCACCGGAGAGTCAGTCTCCCAGGTCTTGTGGCTCATCTTCTAACTAGTTGAACACACTTGGCTGAAAAGGTGACTTGACCTCGCCAGCTACTTGAAATTTTCTTCAGTAAAATCGAGTATTACACTAGGTAATTTTGAAAGACCCTGTTGTAAGATTCAGTGATCTTTTTTTTTGAGGAAGGTTAGCCCCTGAGCTAACATCTGCTGCCAATCCTCCTCTTTTGGCTGAGAAAGACTGGCCCTGAGCTAACATCCATGCCCATCTTCCTCTACTTTAAATGTGGGACGCCTACCACAGCATGGCTTGCCAAGTGGTGCCATGTCCACACCCGGGATCCGAACCAGCAACCCCGGGCCGCCGAAGCGGAATGTGCGCACTTAACCGCTGAGCCACCGGGCTGGCCCTCAGTGATCTTTTTTTAAATTAAGTATCACTAATGCCTTCTTTAAATGTCATCTATTATTAAGATTTCTGAAAGATTCCATACCAATATCCTATCTTGTATGTTTAAAAAGAAATTAAGGGGAGGACAGCCCCATGGCCGAGTGGTTAAGTTCGCGCACTCCGCTTCAGGGGCCCAGGGTTTCACCAGTTCGGATCCTGGGCGCAGACATGGCACCGCTCATCAGGCCACGTTGAGGCGGCATCCCACATGCCACAACTAGAAGGACCCACAGCTAAAATATACAACTATGTACTGGGGGGATTTGGGGAGAAAAAGCAGGAAAAAAAAAAAAGATTGGCAACAGTTGTTAGCTCAGGCGCCAATCTTTAAAAAAACAAGGAAACTAAGTTACAGTTTTTCTCCTAGTTATGAAACACAATGAAGTTGTAATATGTGTTTATATTCCTTGACATGCTTTTAGTGTTATATTTCATGCCTAAATTAACCTTTCAATTTGAACCTTTTTTTTAAGGCACAAACAAAAGTGAGAAAGAAGGTCATGGGTGTTTTGGACATTTATGGCTTTGAAATTTTTGAGGTAACTTATTTTCTATTTTTTGTATTATCTTTATTAATGTTGAACAGTTAGAAATTAAATCGTATATACTATAGACATTAAATATAATAGTACAACTTTGAATCTACAAATAACCTTTGTGCAGATGTAACAAAATCTGTGTGTGTGTGTGTGTGTGTGTGTGTGTATATATGCGTGTTTTATGTGCTGAGAGTCAGCATTTTGGAGACAGTGCTATTTAAAAAGAACTTCTTGAATCAGTACTTGACTTTTGAGATTGCAGATTCAAAGTTCTTACTGTGAAATTTCCAACCAGGTACTTGGACATTATGCCTGTGGTCATTCATTTGTTTGTAGGTTGTTGGACAATGAGGCAGGATACTGTCATGAAAGATCCAGGCGTGAGAGAGACAAATGCTGGCCATGGTCTGGCCAGAGCTGGTTATTATCTCTGTTGGACTCATCAGAGAGGGTCCGGATTAAATGATTTATTGGATTAAATGATTAAATGATTCAGGTCTCATCTGACTGTGATCTTACGATAGTGAGTTCTGCAAAGGTTGAAAAAATTTCTGCTGAATTTCATAATGAATTAAATATTTAAACATTATCTACTTATGTTAGAATTTCCTGTTGACCCCCTTGCTAACTTTGACCTTTAGAAGCTGTTTTAAGGACCTTTTAAAATACTTAACTCTCACTTTTAGGAGTGGTATTTTAGTTTGGTTCAGGAAAATAACAAGTGAGTCAGGCTCCTCCTTTCTTAATTCTCCCCACAAGTAATGATTTGTGAATCTCTTCAAATAACCAGACCTTGCCAGAATGACCCCTTGCAAGAATTTACATGTTCCAAATGATCAGGTTCACAGAATCAGAAAAAACATCAGCCCATTCCCCTTCTGCTAAGACACGCCTTTCTAGCAAATGCCTTTTTCTTACAGCATTTATTTGTGTGATAATGCCTTCTCCCTATTGATCATGTGCCACATTTAATAGCTAATGCAAATAATTATTGAGGGCTGACTGTATGCAAGCATGGGTGCGTGTTGCATAGACTGTCCAATTTAATTTCCACAAGAACTTCATGCAGGAAGTAGCTGCTATTGTTATTCAGATTCTGTGATGAGGAAGTGAGGCTCTGAAGTAAGTCCCCTGAAGTAGCCACGTAACTCCCTGAAGGGTACATGGCTGCTAAGTCGTGGACTCCAGACCTAAACCCCAGACTTCCTAATAAATAATGAAAGACCTCCTAGAGGACCTTTTCCTCACTTTCACCCACAAACTCACAGGGTCCCCAGTATCTGGAAATAAGGAAAAAAAAACTAAATGTGATAGGTCTCTGACGCCCCCTATTTCTGCACCATTGTCATCCTTCCAAGCTCCAGGCCAGTGTGGGGAGACTTCCTGGAGTTCATCTTTATGCTGGTGGCAGAGTGTGGGACACTTGTGCTGTGCACTGGCTGCTGTCCCCATACTGCCCCTCAATAACTGCCCTTCAGCACAACGTCTGCTTGTATTGGTGACTCTGTAGCACACTCTGCAAGGAAAGCTTCTGGTCCCTTCATTAAAGGGAAAGAATTTGAGATTTGTGATTTAGGAGAATTGCTTGAGTATATGCAGAAATCATGGTGCCAAAATTAATTTCTTTGCATCAAGAAGGGTTACTGTCACTAAATGGGCAGCATATCAAAGACATTCTTTACAGTTGGCAGGGAAAAGATTTCTTACCTGGCACATCACTGATCTAAATTTAGATGGTTTCATGAACAGGGCCAAAGCAGAGATCTCACTAGAAAGTTAGAATAAAAAGATATATTCAATGCTACTTCTAAAATCAAAGAAACTGATTTTATTTTATTTTATTTTGCAAGAAAAAAATTTATTGGCCTTTAAGCCAGTGGGGAAGGGCTTAATGTCATGTCACAATACATGGAAATTTTTTTTTATAGGCTAATGGGGTTATGATGGGACATTGGCTTGCCTTCATCTTCCAGGATATCGTAAGATCTCAGCTGTGGGAAAAGAGACCCTCACAGCGCTCAGGGAACTGAGTTGCTCCTCATGTAGTTTTGACCGTGTATAAGTGAGGGAGTCATTTCTCAAGCATTTATTCAGTGCCTCATATGAGCCAGATGCCAGTGGGAAGCAAGACAGAGATGTTCCTTTCCTGCATGGAGCTTATGGTCTTGGCCCTAAGATTGAGGGGCTGTTGCCGACTGAGGACACATCCTATCTGGTAGGAAAATCTAACCAGGAAACTAGATTACTCTTTAAAAGTGTGTTTTTGCTATAGACCTAATCAGAATAGAAGCTGGATGTTCTGGGTGGATACGTTAACTTGGCACTGGGTGAAACACCCTGTAGCAATGCGGAAATATTTTTCATTTGTGGTTAATTCAAGTTTTTCTCCAAGCCCATCTTTCTGAAGATGCTTTACTTCTACAGGTTATATCACCGTTTTTCTTAACACTCTTACAGCTACGGACTTTAGCTTATGCAAATGCCTGCATTATGTTTCTAAATGCTCTTCCTTTCTTCAGAGGAATACTCCAGCTCTGTAGTTCTCAGACTTAGCTGCACATTGGAATTACCTGGGGAGCTTTTGAATATTCAGATGTCCAGGCTGCACCCCAGAGCAATAAGTCAGCATTGAGTATTGTAAAGGTCCCAGGTGATTCCATCGTGCAGTCAAGGTTGAGACCAACTGTTCCTGTAAACAGGAATCTCCAGAGTGAACTATAAATTCCAAACATATGTGTTCTGCTGGCTGTTTGGCCTCTGCACGAGATGCCCTTATAAAACATTCAGCCTCACTTCAGTTTATCCTTTCTAAACCTAATCTGTGTGTATATAACATTCCTAAAACCAAACAGATTACATCTTTACTCTTAAATAGAACTTTCAGCCAAAGCCAAATCAAACTAGTTATGTGTCTATAGCAAATCTTGTGATGGCCATAAAATCGTTAGAAGTTAATTTTCCTTCTCCATGCAGTAAAAGCTTTGATTTCTTTTCTAGTCCCTTGAGAAAACTAAGATTTGTTTTTCATTCTACAGACATGCTTAATGACGGGGATACGTTCTTAGAAATGCACCGTTAGGTGATTTCATTGCTGTGCAAACATTATAGAGTGTACCTACACAAACCTAGATGGCGTAGCCTACTACACAACCGGGCTATATGCTACGAATCTTACGGGACCACAGTCCTATATGTGGTCCGTCATTGACTGAAGCGTAGTTATGCGGTGCATGACTGTAATTAATAGTTCTCGCTCTCCTTCTCAGGTTACTCTTCTAAATGTCTTGATTTTTAATAATTTATTATTTATTTTATAAATAAATTTATTTTGGGGGAAGTCAGAATAGAGATTTGGTTGGGAACTTTTAAGATACTTTTACCTGCTTTTTGATACAGAATTAGAAATTTCTTTTTTAATGTATTCACGTACATACCCCAGGTGCCGTTGTACATGTTCCTGGATTCTCAGCAAACGTAGAACACACAGAAAGGTCAGGAAGCCCAGAGGGTGGAACCCAAGGAAGCCAGATAATTAAGGACTTACAGGTACCACCAACTGAAGTAGAAGAGCTCAGAGTCTGACTCACGAGGGAGGATTCAGAGCGCACATCAATGCAAAAATG
Organism: Equus asinus; assembly: GCF_041296235.1. Lineage (NCBI taxonomy): Eukaryota > Metazoa > Chordata > Mammalia > Perissodactyla > Equidae > Equus > Equus asinus. The sequence goes on from NC_091793.1 coordinate 127,715,541, forward strand.
AAAATGTCTATGGTGTCGTCTGCCCAAGTGGAAATAAACAGATAGAGTATAGAGGAAATTCTGCCCTTATTCTTCGGTGAAAATTGGCTACAGGAATTAAGAGTTCTGCCTTTTAGAACGCCCTGGACATCACTTTAAAGATCGGACTGTAAAGGTCCAGAAAAAAATTTTTTAATGTTTCTAATTCTGCTTCATGACCCCGCTGACAGTTCCCATGAAAACGTTTTTCAGCTGAGCTGGTGGAAACCTTTCATTCACTTTGGTCTGTCTCTAAACGGAATAGGGAAACTGATGCATTAAACCATGGGGTGATGACACATGGGTTTGACTAACAGACATTCCAGCGCCAGCAGGGTGAATGGCTCTGCCTCGCTAGCCACGTGGGATCTGATGCCAGTTTGGAGAACAGATTAGTGGAACAATGATACCAAAAATAAGGTGAAGTGAATTAAAATTCTTAGAGGAGAAAAATCTAACTATAAATCCTGGACGTAAGTCCAGTTTGCAAAGGGAGAGAATTACAGTCCAAACACTCCAATTCTGTACAATGAAGTTTAGATGTTCTCATAACTGAAAACATGGCCTTTGATCTCTGAGAAATATTTATAGCATCTCCATAAAATAACAAATGCTATTCTTTAAAAAAGTGAAATTAAATTCAAAACAATGTTGAGCAGTCTAAATTGATTCAGCTTTTTTATAAGTACTTATCTGATAGGTATTAAAATTGACAGGTAGTTTAATGGGGAAATCCATTTAACTGTTAGTATCCTGTAGACGGAAGCAGGACAGCACTGGCTGAATATGTCACTTTTCATACGGTTTAGCTGGTTTCATGCAGGCGAAGAGCTGGTTCTTTTGAATCAGGCTCTCCTTATTCGTCTTGCCCCTATTAACCTCACTGAAGGTGGCCCGTACGCAGCAAGGATGCGATAGGCTAGACGCAGTGAGTGTGCTACGTAAAACAGGCCTGTAGCTGGGCCAGTATCAGTGCAGCGTGCCAAGTCCCTCTCATGATTATAGGGTTTATTTTCTAAATTGTTTTAAAAAGAAAATTGATGCTGGTTACAGTCAACACCTTGTGTTTCAGTTGCCTTTATTTGTCCTTGGTGCGTTAGAGAACAACAGTTGAAGAGGAAGAGATGATTTAAAGTAGATTCTTAGAACGAAAATGGTGGGCATTAATATGATTCATAGTATGTATATGTTCATCATTGCTCTTACTTTAACTTTTTAATCCAAAGCCTAATTTAAAATATTTAAGGAAAGCACTGTAAGGCTGTTTTTTAAAAAAATTTATCGTATTTGAGTATGTATCTGGAAGAAAAATGTTATGCATTTAAAGGGAAGTTTTTTAAAACTTTAGCCATTCAATTTTGTGAATGTCTAACAAGGAGAATGTTTTATATTAAATGTTTTTCTCTTGTTTTGAGGAATTTTGTAAAGTTTACTTTCTAAAAAAAGCAGTTCTTGATTTGGGACCCATTTCTTGACATTGTGATTTTTATTTTATTTATTTATTAATTTATTATTTTTTGAGGAAGATTAGCCCTGAGCTAACTACTGCCAGTCCTCTTTTTTGCTGAGGAAGCCTGGCCCTGAGCTAACATTGTGTGCATCTTCCTCTACTTTATATGTGGGACGCCTACCACAGCATGGCGTGCCAAGGAGTGCCATGTCCGCACCCGGGATCCAAACCGGCGAACCTCGGGCCACCGAGAAGCGGAATGTGTGAACTTAACCGCTGCGCCACCGGGCCGGCCCCAACCTTGTGATTTTTAAAAATTAATTGTTACGTAAATTTTATTTTTCTATAGGAACAGTGTTATAATTGGAGACTGTCCAAAGGCTTTTCACCAAGTAAATCTTTACTAGGACCAGTAGCACATTTTAAACTATTAATATAGCCCAACTCCTCTGAAACAGTGATATCATACTCAAAGTTCTATAATTTTTATATGAATGTACTGTTTTATTTATTGTGCAAGAGACTTCATTGTATGTAAAATAGGAAATCCTCAACCAACTTATGTCCAAAATTTGACCTCAAATGAAAGTGTTGAACTGTAAGAAATATCAAATACATAATTTACAGTACTTTTTGGTTGAATACGTCATGGTCTTTGTGTTTGAACTGCCCCCCATTCCCCACACATAATATTCACCTGCAAACCCCGTGCTGTCCCACCATCCTAATGATGGAGGTGACAGAGCTTCCTCCTTTATTCTACATATTCTTTTCAATATTTATTGTTTTGAAAGAGTATGAGATTTAAATATCTGCCTAAAGAGTATAGGACTTCTTTAGCCTCCTCTATTGCTGAGAATATACAAGTGTAGTAACAGGCCAGTATTTTTGATCCATCCTTCAAATTCATTCCAAGTGGAAACTTCATGATTGATACTTATAAATATAAACCAGTTGTAAACTCTGTTGGGAGTATGACTTCCTGTTTCTTTGATGTTGAAAGGGTCTACTCAAACTCTAGAATTCTTGAAAGAAGCCCTAGAGTTTCAAATGTTGGTATTTTGTATACTTCTAAATATAGTAAGTACTTACTACCCCAAAATACACTTGGTAAATACAGTGTAAAATAGTATAGAACCCAGGCACCCTGCTGTTTACCTGCGTTTTCTAGAGCAGTCCAGTGGGGGTGGGGGTTGTTCTGAGCTTCGTTCAAGGGGATTGTATAATGGAAAATTTTGGATCTACTTGTTTGAAGATGTTCCCAAAAGTTTTAGTTTTATCTCTCAGTCTTTAAGGATAAATGTGGCTTAGAGAATGGAGAAAAATTCGCTGCATGGAGCATGGGTAGCAAACTGGAGAGAGGAGGTGAGTCATTCATGGGAGCAAGCTCCTGCCCACTTCCTCTGTGTGGGGCTTTGATTCATGAAACTGACACGTGGGAGAGAGTGCCTGCGCTGGCCACCCATGCAGTTCTTGACAAACCAAAAAAGTATCCAAATACCAAGTTGCTTTGGGGCCTTCATATTCATGTGACGGTTCCTAGACTCAGTTTAGCTATTTTATAAAAGGCAGAGGGAAAACCTGCTGATAGTTAACGCCTATATCGATGGAGAAATGCGTTGGACCTGTGCAAGTTGCAGCTGTATAAATGGTTTACCAGGCTGTTCCTTAATTTTCTGCAAATTATAAATTTTTGCAAGTTATTTTTAATGATTTGTGAAGTCCCATTTCCCCAAAATTTGGATAATGTCAACAGCCTAAACTTAGATCACAAGAAATGTGATTGCCTGCGTTTGCAGCAGTAATGATTGCACTGGCGATTCATGACGTGTTTTGGAGGCTGTGGGGTGTGTTTGCAAAAGATGCTGAGATATTTCTGTGGGGAAGTAAGCTGGTTTCTGCCCTGACAATTGTGTTACTCTGTTTTTGTTTCCGTTCTTTAAGCAGCAGGATAAGGTCGGAGAGTCAAGGTTACTGTTCTTAGGCTGTCTCCAGAATACTTTCCTTACCACCTTGTCTGTGTTTGAAGGGGAGACACAGCACGTATAGCACAGGGGTGGGTTGCTGTGATGGGAACGGGGAGGTGCTCTGGATCTTGCTGAATCTCTTCATTGTTTTGGTGACCTGCCAACTCCCTCTGTCCCTGACTCTTGGGGTGGATGTGTCATACACGTTTTATTTTTCCTGATAATTTAGGGTTAGAAACATTAGATTCTGAAGCCTTAAGGACTTGAAGCAAATTACGTGGTGTATCATTATTTCAGTTGCACAGTTTTTATCCTGAATAGCTCTCACCTAGTGGAACCACAATTCAGACAGCATGTGTAGGTATCGTGACCCTGTCTTGTGAATTGATCAGACACGTGTTTGATCTAAAGTTTTATGCCAGTCAGAAATACAGCGTGAATGGTAAAATCTGTCATTTCCACCAATGAGTAACTATCAGATGAGTGTTTACTTTTAGAAGTTTATTGCAAATTAAGAACTGACTGCATTTTGTGTAATCTGTCCCTTTCTGCACCAGAATGCAGTAAGTATGAACTGTTTGCAGTGACGGTCTGTTGCATGCTCCTGTGTGAATAGCTTCTCCAGCTGTGTGAATTTTGCAGTAAATGGCCATTGATTAACTGTGTGGATATGAAGTGTAGAATTCACAGAGGAATTTTTAAAAATTACAGGGAAAATTAATTTAGCTCTAACTTCTTAAGTTGTGTTATGACTGTGAAGCTTCGCCTCTGGTTTCTGATCTGCTTGTGTGTGTTTCATAGTCCTGTTCGAGCTGTTCAAGTCACATAATATGTCTGCGGACGCTAGTTGCTTTCCCCTGCCTGCTCCTCATTAGTGGCTGTTTGAAGATTTAACATAATTTTGTTTAAATAGCTCCATGGGCACAGACTTATTAAATTAGAGAGAAGATTTACTCCATGAATTTGTTTTCTAACAAAACCAAAGATCTGCTCATACAAACCATTAAAATTTTAATTTTATTATGTTTTTCATTTGTGGTAGTAGATTATATAAGGATCTATTTTACCAAACCAAGACAACCAGACTTTGTCAAAGATGAAATGGCCTTATGCTGATTATAATAATAATAAGGCATTTATACCAGATTGAATTCAACATTTAATCAAAATTGTTAAGCTCTTAGGATTAGAGCACATGGTTTTTAAAACTTTTGTGTGAAAATGAGTACTGGGGACTGTCCTTTGTGTCTAAGACTAGGTTTGTCAAAAGTATTGAAAGTAAATGTATGCCCTTTAGTAAGAAATTTCAGGATTAAAAACAACAACAACAACTTTTATCCTTGACTACATTTAATGTTAAAAGATCAGTCAGTGACAGTGTCAATGTGTCATTTATAGTTTAGAGTCAAAAGTTTCCTCAGATTGTTTATCACTGGTGATTAGAACTCCTTCGCTGACCTCCAGGAAAGAATGTGGTCAGATGCTACATTATAAGTATCATTTTTAAATTTGTCCTAGGTAGGACCAAAATTGATGGTTTGCTTTCTTCATTTATGGAGAGGCTTGAAGGCCAGTCTCTGTATTCTCAGGGAGTCGTGAGCTTCGGTTCCGCCGTTACGTGGGGACCCTCCTAGCTCACTAGGCCAGGGCTGGCCACCTCAGTGGGAAAAGAGTCAGGTTTATCAGTGGTGGGGTCGTAGCGTCCCTTGCTCCCAATGCCACCATTTCTTTCCCTGCACAAAGGAAGGATAGAGGTGAAAATAGCTAGTTTATGACCAGATCTGCCTGTTCCTGGATGCTGTGGCTCTTGGTGAAGTGCATTCATTTAGCAGATGTGCATTTTCCGTCCTCAGTATGTACAAAAATGCATTAAGCCCTGTGCGTTGTTCAGAAACGATGCAGGCCTGGATCTTCCATCGGAGTTCATAGGAGATCACTCTAATGTGAAGGAGAAACTGCTGAGAATCATAAGAGGAATAAATATGAGCCTTCTGAGAAGAGAGAGAGCGTTTCTAGTGAGGGAGATGAATTCGATGTGCTGATTCCCTTGGGTCTCCATTTTGTAGGCCCCTCATCCATTCCTTCACTCATCAGATACATACAGAGCGCTTACTAGGGGTGAGGTGCTGGGTAAGGCATGGGCTTACAGCGGTGGACAAAAGAGACACAGGGTCGACGTTGCCCTTAGGAATGTACAGGCTAGTGAGACAGATAAGTGTGAACTAATCAATACATGTGTACGCTTATATACACACGTATGTACATAGAGCATGATTTTTAAAAGTGCTAGTGTGTAAGAGTCAGAATGAGGGATCTGACCCCGGGTTCGGGAAGAGGATCAGGTCAGGAAGACTGTCTTGAGCTCCAAAGTTTTACCTGAGAATGAAAGCTTGAGTGTCACTTGGGTGACAGAGATTGTAGATCTCACTCTTTGTTTTCTGATCTTTCGGGGGAAATGTATGTATTTTTTATTTTTTACCATGTGTGGGGTGCTTCCTTGTCAACTAAACATCTTCATCTTCAAATACTGTATAATTTGTGTGCTCCTCATTCATTCACTTATCTCGTGAATCGTTTCTCAAGTGCCTGTGATGTTTGAGCCTCTGACCCAGCAGCTGTGTGCTGGGCCACAGTTGAATCGGATAGGCAGTGGGTGGCGTCTCTTGTGGACTGAGACGTTAGAGTGCCCCCGTTATGGAAGAGCTAATGGCTTGGTTTATAAGGCTATTTTCATTTTTCCCCATACAGGACAACAGCTTTGAGCAGTTTATTATTAACTATTGTAATGAAAAGCTGCAACAAATCTTCATTGAACTTACTCTTAAAGAAGAGCAGGAGGAGTATATACGGGAGGTAATGTTGAAATATTCTTTTAAATGTTCCTTTTTACTCAAATACAAATCCTGGATTCAGACTACGTAAACGTGACCCTAAAATCAGATTTATCTAAGTTTAGCCATATTCTGTCTTTTAAAAATTTCTTTGGCATGGGGCTGGCCCCGTGGTTGAGTGGTTGGGTTCACGCGCTCCACTGCAGGCGGCCCAGTGTTTCATTGGTTCGAGTCCTGGCCGCGGATATGGCACTGCTCATCAAGCCACGCTGAGGCAGCCTCCCACATGCCACAACTAGAAGGACCCACAAAGAAGAATATACAACTATGTACCGGGGGGCTTTGGGGAGAAAAGGGAAAAAAATAAAATCTTTAAAAAAAAAAAAATATTTCTTTGGCATGACATTTAAGCTAACTGAGATTTTCTTTACTGCTCTGCTGCTAGTGCCCAGAACAATGCCTGCCACATAGTAGGTGCTCAGTAAATATCAGTTGACTGACTTGAGTCTCACTGGATTCCAGTGCAATGATGTAAAATAATAGTGTGTTAATAAAATGGTCTGTGATGAATGCACAAACAGCTGTGGTCCATCCCTACAAGGGCCTACTTCTCAGCAATAAAAAGGAGCAGACAGTTGAGACACGCAGTGACATGAAGGAATCTCAAATGCATTAAGCTAGATGAAAGAAGCCAGACTCAGAAGACTACATACTGTGTGATCCCATCTCTTTATCTTTCTAGAAAAGGCAAAACTATAGAGGCAAAGTGATAGAGACAGGGGACAGTCAGCAATTGCCAGGGGATAGGAGTCGTCAGAGAGCATGACTATGAAGGGCAACACGAGGGAATTTGGGGGGGCTAATTATGGTGGTGGTCACATGATGTGATGCATTTGCCAAAACTTAGAGAATGGTCTACCAAAAAAGTCAATATTGCTGTATATAAATTTGAAAATATTTTAAGACTTTGTTCAATCTTGAAAAGCACTGATTTTCTAATAAAAACAGGTAACATTTGTTGAGTGCTATATGCCAGGTATTGTCCTAGTGCCATGTATGGACTCTCACTTAATGTAATTTAAAAATAATCAGAAGTAATGTTTGCAAAAGCCTTTCAACGCTAATTGTAAAACACGCACTTGGTTTTCACCCTTTCATTTTTTTAAATAGCCAGTCTTTCTCTAAGTATAAAATTATTTACTTCAGAAAAAATAAAAAGGAGAAATTATTTTCTTGTATCCGTATTTTTATTTCCTTTTCATTTATTTATTTTAATATTTTAGTAATGACATTACATATTTTTCTTCATTTCTTTTTTTTTTTTTTTCCTTTGCTGAGGAAGATTCAGCCTGAGCTAACATCCATGCCAATTTCCTCTATTTTTCAGTATGTGGGCTGCCAGCACAGCATGGCTTCTAACAGAGCAGTGTAGGTCAGCTTGCAGGAACCAAATCCAGGCTGCCAAAGTGGAGTGTGCTGAACTTAACCACTAGGCCACCGGGGCTGGCCCTGTCTTCATTTCTATGATGTCATTTTAAGTCATTAAGGACACTGAAACCTCCTTTTTTGGGGGTCTCTTAGTATAGATTTTTCTAATGTGATGATTATTCCCAGTGACTTAGTAAAATAATCCATTTACTTGAAAGCTAAATTGTAAATATTTCATTTTTCTTTTAGAATGATCATTTAGAAATGTCTTCTATTTGTCTGGCACCTTTTGGTAGCATAAACATCCTAAAAGCCAGATTAATTCTCTTCCTGTCCTCTCATCATAAAGAGAATACCCAGACTTTGATCTCTAACTTAAAACAGTTTGTACAGATTGTCTAAAACACTTCTAAGAATATATAGGAAGATCCCTAGCTTGCTGTACGAATTAAATTTCTTCCCCTTAGAAGAAAAATAAATGTTTACACTGATGGACAGAGTGTAAGCAGATGCAGAATGATTACATTTGGCCTCCCAGATTTGGCTTTGTTGGTAGCGTTAGAACCAGTGGATAGGTTTTTGTCTTTCCTTATGTTGAAAGTATTTTGTCTGAGCACTGGGCTATTTTTTACACTTGAAAAAAGTTAACTGTCCTACAACATGGGGTTGACTCTAAAATTAATTTTTTCCTTGTGATTACAAATTAAGAACAGAAAAATCTAGGCTTTAGATTCCTGGGATCAAGTTCTGACTTATTTCCTTATAAACACTGTAAATATACACAAAGTAATATTGACCCATGGGCCTGTCGAGTAAATATTTGGCCCAGGCCCAGTGAAGTGCATGGGAAATTGCCACAGATGGGAGAGTGGAATGGGAGGCAGTCTCAGGACAGGTCAAGGGCGCTCGTTTCAATCAGATCATGTCAGTGGTGGACTGCTGCACTGAGAAAGTTTTGGGAACCGGAAGATGACATTTGCAGCACTGACTTTATAAAGGAAATGTTCAGAGAGGAAGTGAAATATGATAAGACGGGCAAAATCTGTTTTATGGATGGTGGTGTTGTGGCATCATCATATGGACTTTGATTTTGTTCTGTTTTGTTTCTCAGGACATAGAATGGATGCACATTGATTACTTCAATAATGCTATCATCTGTGACCTAATAGAAAATGTGAGTATTAGGTACAGTTTTCTAAAGAATTTCTTAGTAGTGTAATTCACTCCTTATGAATGATCTCACTGCCTTCATTGTGAAGCTTTAATATTTTCACTGTTTTAACACTTTTCTTAGGGAACTGCAGAATTCTGGAGACTTGGTTGTAGTCCTAAGGGACCATACACAGTTCTTGAACACATACCTAGACAGCTGGACATTTTGATACTTAGCCTGGATCCCCCATACTCATCCTGTGCTGTGTCATTACTGCCCATTCCTTACTGCCCTTAGATGCACCAGCCTTTCTTGTGTGTTGGGAGCCCAGCTCCAGTCCATGGCTCCTGGAGTGTGAGCACTGATCAGAGGAGGCTCGGAGCAGCTTTAAAGGTTTCTACCAAATCAAAATACCCATTTCATTTCTAACGATTTAGTGACCTCTTAACATACTGTTCAATGGTTATTATCAGAAAGATAATTGTTGGGGAGGAGGTGGAGAAAAGGGAACCGTTGTGCACTGTTGGTGGGAATGTAAGTTGGTGCAGCAGCTGTGGAAGACAGTATGGAGGTTCCTCAAAAAATTAAAAATAGAACAATCGTATGATAACAGCAATCCCGCTTTTGGGTTTATATCCAAAGGAAATGGAATCAGGATCTTGAAGAGATATCTGCACTCCCAGGTTCATTGCAACATTATTCATAATAACTAAGATATGGAGGCAACCTAAGTGTTCGTCTGTGGATGAATGGATAAAAAAAGACGTGTGTGTGTGTATGTGTGTATGAATGAATATTATTCAGCCATGAGAAAGAAGGAAATCCTGTCATTTACGACAACATAGATAGACCTTGAAGGAATTATGCTAAGAGAAATAAGCCAGACAGAGAAAGACAAATACTGTATGATACCATTACTATGTGGAATCTAAAAAAGCCCAACTCATAGAAATGGAGAGAGGAGAATGGTAGTTGCTAGGGCCTGGGGGGATGGGGAGAAGGGGAGATGTTGGTCACAGGGCACAGACTTCCAGCTTGAAGAGGACTAAGTTCTGGGGATGTACTGTACAGCACAGTGACTGTAGTTAACAATACTGTATTATATACTTGAAAGTTGCTAAGAGAGTAGATCTGAAGTGTTCTCACCACAAAAAGAAGTGGTAATTGTGTGACGTGATAGAGGTGTCAGCCCACTGCTGTGGCTCTGGTGGTAGTCATTTTGCAGTATGTAAGTGTATCGAGTCAACATGTTGTACGCCTTAAACTTACACAGTGTTATATGTCAATTATATCTCAGTAAAGCTGGAAAAAAATTTTAAAAAGTTAAAACAACAAAAAACTATGCTGTTCAAGTTAAGAGAAAGGGACAGCCTCAGGAGCTGAATTAACCCAGAAGAGGCTCAGATACAGACTTACCACTGGTTCAGAGAACGTATGCAGGGGACATTGTATGTGTGACTTTGCAGGTGGCCAAGGGCCATGGGACTTTTCAGGTGACCCAAGTTCGTGTGTACGTATGTGAAAAGGCTTCAAGTGTGGAAAACCACTGGATAATTTACAGTAACCTTTCTGAGTCTAAGATTTTTGTTTTTACATCATACTCTGTAGTTTACTGGAAATGAATTGATTGCGGGAAGACTGATTTGTGTGTGAAACTCTGGAAACTTGCTTTATGCTTAGGATTATTAACATTCCTGGCCTTGATAACAGTGTTATTTGAAACAATGTGTACACTTTATTGTCCCACAGCCTTTTGAGCTGTCAGTGGTGAGTGAGTGCTGGTTCCGGAAAGCCCTTACAGGCTCTAAATGTCCAGCACATCACTTTCTATTTATGTACCTTTAACAAATCCTTTCGGAAGTTATGTCATTAGGCAGTATCTTTTCCCTTGGTATTCAAGATAGTATTGCTGAAAGCCACATCTTTGATTAAATCGATTGTTAAAAACTATTCTCAAGCATTACGATTTTCCATTTAAAAAATAAACTTTGTTTTGAAAAATCTGAACGCTCTTGGAATGTGAACACTAATATTTCACCTAAGCGATCCAAAACTCTAGTCTAAAATCCAGAAAATCAGTGGATTTCCTGAAAACTTTTCCTGGTAAATTTTTGGACCAAGGTAATTTGCTGTGGGAATTTTAACTTTCAGCAGTCACGACTAGCACGTTTTCCTTCGTAAACATAATATTGCACTTAATTATTTCCCTTTAAGAAGGAAAAAAAAATAGGGGTAATTTAACTGGATTGTGTTAGTCTAACGGTATTGTCTCAGCCCGACATCCCCTTGCATATGTGATGGAAGAAACTCATGTCCACGCAGGGGCCTGGGGACATAAAGGAAGTGTTTCCTTCCAGCATCACTTAACAATAATGTCTATTCTGGGACTGTTATGAACACACTTGGTTCCTGAGAGTCCACACTTCCCCTGGGTTTTGTGTGGAATGAATAAATGCTTGTCGAGGATGTCACGGCCTTGTGAGGAGAAGGGAAGAGGAACTGGGGCTGTGCCTTGGTGGCTGTGGTGAGGTTGCTGGTCAGTGGAGTGGATGGTTCTCTGTGGAATGGAGACATATGGGCCCAGAGGGGAAATCAAAGGAATAACAGCCTTTATGTAGCAAACTGGAAGGTTCCTGATTCAGTTTAATTGGGCTGACTGCTCTTACGATAAGTATGATCCCAGGGTCTGACTACACAAGAAATAAATTCTCACTCATGTTTAACATCCATTTCGAAATTTTATGTAGAAGAAGGATTTTATTCTAAACAGATATTCTTGAAACACAGCTTGATTGCATTGATCATTAAAAGCAGCATCCCAAATCACATCATTTTTTTCCCTAGAAAATAAACTTTATTTTGAACACATGAGCAATTTGAAAACATCTGAAACCAATTTCCCTCTCAAGCTATGAATCAAATAATGGCCTTAGAAGACCGTGCTTTGTGATTTATGACCATATGTTGGAGAGACTGCACTGTCACTTTGTTTCTGACTTTTTAGATTTGTGTTTGAATCTTTGAGGTCTAAGTTACCTTTTTCTGACAATGCAAATTGGAGTCATCAACCAGCTAAGATGGCTGAGGTGACTCTAAGTTCTGTTCTGTGGGGGGAACGGAGTCGGGGAGGGAGAGACTGATACACTGCCACCCCTACCCTACTCCCACCCTCCCTACACACACCTGGGACACTTTGAAAGAGAGCTGACTTCTGTGGCTTTTTGTTATTTGTTTTGATTCTCTGCTTTTTCCTTGTAACTGAACGGAATTTTCTTGTGACTAAGTTGATTGTGTTTGATGGTGTCATTAGGAATAATTATTAAAACAATACAGTGAGGAAGGAAGGAAACCTTTTTACTTCCCTTCTCCCAGAACACAAATGGAATCCTGGCCATGCTGGATGAGGAGTGCCTGAGGCCTGGCACGGTCACCGATGAGACCTTCTTAGAGAAGCTCAACCAAGTCTGCGCCACCCACCAGCACTTCGAGAGCAGGATGAGCAAGTGTTCTCGGTTCCTCAATGACACGTCCCTGCCCCACAGCTGTTTCAGAATTCAGCATTATGCCGGCAAGGTATGGGGGAGCTGTGAGCACCCGGCTGGGCCTGCAGAGTTATTCCCTTGAGGACACCATGCCTCGGAGATGGGCGTTCTGACCAGTGCCAACTTGTGAGGATGAACTGAGCTGCTAAAAGAGTAGAAACAATAAATGTTTCATAGCAATAGAATCTGGACTAAGTTGAGCAAAATCTCCTTAGTACTCAGAGATGAAAGGAAAGCTAGTAGTCTTAATGAAAGAGTTTGAATGTATTTTAAAAATCGATTTTACTATTTTCAAGCTCTAAGCTATCTTATTAAAAAATCTATCAACACTAATAAAGGATATTTGCCAGTAAAAATTAGGAGTCACTAAAGACTTCACAATAAGGGTGTAAACACACAAACCGTTCAGCAGAAATAGTGAATTCTTAGGTTGAGATTTGGAAATGACACTAGGGAAAATATTTTCTTTTTTGTAAAAATGCACTTATTCATTTGCTCACTATTTGGGAGAATTAATTTTTTGTCCTCTATTATATAAAGATAATTTTAAAACAGTTTTGGCAATAATTTTTTAGAATCCTAAAAGATTATTAATTACAGTTAGTGCCTCCTTTCTCATAAATAAGGTTGCAAACTTCAAAGGGAAAAAAATTCTTAATTATGTATTTAGTAAAAGTTAAGTATATAGAATCTGGATTACCTTTAATTTCAGAATGTTGGAGCTTGTTACTATGTTATTATTTGCATTAATCTGTGTCATTAAAAGATAATTTACCTAAACTCTGTTGGCTTACGATGTCTATGAAAATATCAGTGTTATCTCTCTTTTCCCCTGTCTGCTCTTAAACAGACTAGAATTGGCACATGTGAACTAAAAAAATAAAAGTAAAACCTCAAAAATATGCTCAAACACCAAAAAAACCCTCAAATCCTTTGAAAATGTTATGATAACCTTTTTGGAGTTTATCTTTGCAAATCCTGAAGGGTAACTTATTTTGGACTCTTCTGTGATTTAGACAGATGGAATTTAAACTTAGAGGCTAATTCGGTACTTGAATGCGACTAACATGTTGGGGATTTTTTGATGCCGAAAGAAGCGGCTACCCCATCGATGGTCTTGGAATATTTTTAACAGTCGTATGATGTTCTAGCATCCGGTGTGTCAGCAGTTGAGTCCTCTGTGCTGTTCATAGGTGCTGTACCAGGTGGAAGGATTTGTTGACAAAAACAACGACCTTCTCTATCGAGACCTGTCCCAAGCCATGTGGAAGGCCGGCCATGCCCTCATCAAGTCTTTGTTCCCCGAAGGGAACCCTGCCAAGATCAACCTGAAAAGGCCTCCTACAGCAGGCTCCCAGTTCAAGGCATCCGTGGCCACTCTGATGAAAAACCTGCAGACCAAGAATCCAAACTATATTAGGTATTCTGGCACATCAAATTCTTTTGACAGTGTGATTATGAAGGCATTCTCAAGGAGGGTCATAAGATCATTTTCCTGTTTGCTTAAATCTGAGTGTAGCCCAAGCAGAGGATAACTAGGTACTTACAGGTCAAAGAAGATGTTATCTTCTGTTTGCTTAAAAAATTCTCCGGTGCCCTCCCTCCCCCAAAATAAGGAATTTAAAAAAGGGCAAAAGAACATGTGGCAGGGGAGGGGAACAGATACTTAATGAAATTGGGTTGTCGGCACATAGGAGTTCTCAAATTTGTGTATTTTTTTTTAATGGGAAATTAAGAAACAAGATGTAAATTTTTTTTCTAGTAAAAGTTTTGCATGAAACTCTTGTTGGATTCTTTTTATTTTAACTTAGAGCACAGCATTGCAGCAAGTGGGGGCTTTCGTTACAACTCTGGTGTAAGGGAAAATGTCCCTCTTTCTTTCCTGTGAGAGTTAAAGGCCCAGAGAAAGTAACGATTCCTAAAACAATCTGAATTTTTTCAAAGCAAGAAAACTGCTTAAAAAGCATCTGCTCTCTTTTTTCTATGTCTAGGGCATCTTGGATATGACCATCTCACGATTCAGTAAAGACCAGCTAGGATTAGAGTTTGCAGTGTGTATTTATTGAACTAGATAATAGAAGGTGTGTTTCTAACAGGTCAGATTTCCTGTAGCACACACACCCACACATACCTTCTATCATTGTCTTTGAAAACTCAGTTATAAGGAAACTAGAGTGAAGAATGTTTTTGTGTTTGGCTTGTTTACCTAATATTTCTATTAGTAACAGATGTAAATAGGCAAAATCCCCTGGTTTGATTGCATTCAAGTTAGAACATATATTAGGTAAAGATCCTAGTTTCACAAAAAAAAAAAAACATGAAACTTTCTATGATCAGTTGCTTTTGTTATTCTCAATTAAGTAGAATTTTAAAAAAATTATTATTTAACTATACTTTATTGAGGTATGCTTTACGTGAAGTGATATGCACAGGTCCTAGGGGAACCACTCTTACTTTTCGCTGTTGTATTCATTTTGGTAGCCACTGCCCAGGTGAGGTCATGGGACGTTATACCAGCCCAGAAATTCCTTCATTCTCCTTCCCTTGAGTAGTTTAAGGCATCTCTAAGACGTCTTAATAAACTCCAAGGTTGCGAATATATTGTCATATTTTTTTTCTAGAATCTTTGTAGTTTCAGATTTCATATTAAGATCTATTTTTTTCTGTATAGATGTCCTGTTGCTTCAGCACCATATATTGAAAAGAAAAAAAAAATATCTGTTTTTCATTCAGTTGCCCTGATGCTTTTATTGAAAATCAGTTGAGTGTATGTGCAGGGGTCTAGGTGTCAGACTAGGTGGAAAACTCACGAGTCTGTTCTACTGATTTGTTTGTAAAAAAAGAAAAAGCATAAAACCTCCAAGGCCAAATAAGATTTAACTGTCCGCATATTATATATGTGTGTGGAATTTATTTGACAGTTGTAATTAGGCAGATGTAACCATAAATGTTTAACAATGTATTAATTAAGACACAGAGATTGCTGAAGATCCAAAATTGGCTTAAAGAAGATTGACATTTATTTTTTATATAGCTTCTAAGTGTAAGGACTCCAAGGCTGATAGAGCAACTCCTTCTGTTTTGTGGCTCTGGTGTTTCCAGGGTATTTCCCTCATCTATATGGTCAGAGAGGGCTCTCTACCGTGTCAACAGTCTCAGCCCACAGTTAGTGGGAGAAGAACAAGGGGAGAGCAAGTCCCTTCCTTTTAAGGACACACCCAGAAGTGGCATACGAATTCTGATCCTAGTGATCAGAATTTCAGTCACATGGCCACATCTGCTTGCAAAGGAGGCTGGGAAATATAGTCTTTCCCAGGGCAGCAAAGTGCCCTATTAAAAAGGGAGATACAGGGATATGGGGAGATAGCAATGTTTTTAATCTTTTCGTTGAGGTATATAATATGCATAAAATACAGTACGTTCCAGGAGTCTTAATTACAGCTTGTTGAATTTTTACATGTGTATACACTTGTGTACCCCCATCCAGACCAAGATATAAAACGTTTCCATCATCCCAAAAGCTTCCCTCGTACCCCGTCTCTGTCAGTCTCCACCCTACCTCTCCCCAGAGGTAACAGCATTACTGATTTCTGAGCATAGATTGAAGTTTTGTTTGAACTTCATAAAATGGGATCATAAAATATGTACTCTTTTGTGTCAGAGTTCTTTCACTCAACAAAATGGCAGTGTATTTATCCATATTATTGTATGTTTTAATTTATCCTTTTTTTATTGCTGTGTCTGTAGTGTTGTGTTAGTTTTAGGTTATTGTAAAATGACTTGAAATAATTTCAAAAGAAATGACTAGATTTCCCAAGAGTAATAAATCATTATTTCACTGTGAAGTAATTATATATAGTACTTTGTAAAACATGGATGCAGACAGAGTTTAAAACCTAAAATTTTCATAATCTTTTAGGTGTATCAAACCAAATGATAAAAAAGCAGCACACATCTTCAACGAGGCTCTAGTTTGTCATCAGATCAGGTACCTGGGTCTTTTGGAGAACGTCCGGGTGAGAAGGGCCGGCTACGCCTTCAGACAGGCCTATGAACCTTGCCTAGAAAGATACAAGATGCTTTGTAAACAAACGTGGCCTCATTGGAAAGGACCAGCAAGGTAAGAAATTCACTGATTATATTTAATAATGAATTTTTAAAGCATACAAATAGCGTGTTGTTTCCTTCACATGCTGTTAGGCAAAACAGAATTCTCTGGAAAATTGGATGTAACCTCAGTTTTGGACCCTCTTCCATCAGGATACCCTTTTGTGCCAATTCTTGATTAATTATAGAGGTCTCGAGTTTCTTTAAGGTCAAAACAGGGCTTATCAAACCCACATTTGGAACTTGTCTGTAATAGAATTTTAAAAATATGCCCATGGCAAGTTAGTTGGAGGCAATTTGTAATTGATGGAATTCATAAAAGGGTAGCGTTAGAGCCATCTTGGATCCCTTCTCTCAGCTTTTGCTTTTCTCTCAGCTTGTCGTGTTTACCCTGGGGAATTAACCCCAGCGAGAGTCGCCCAGGTCTGCACCAAATGAGAAGCTGATACCTGAGCAGATGGGGTTCAAAGTGTCAGTGTTACTGCTAGTGAAGCTGGTTTGGAGAATATGGCTTGGACCTGAGGCCGTACGGCTTTAACTCACCTGCCCTGAGATGCACTCACCCATCCAGGCCCAGGCAGAGCACTGGACCGCTGCAGGCCCATCCCGTGGAACAGCCCCTGTGAGCTCTCCACACACAGAGAGAACTTGTGTGCTGGTGGGTGGGCTGCTGCAGAAGAAAAATCAGGCCTTGCTTGTGCAGTGACCTTCCTTCTGCTCTCCCCAGTCAGAGAGGTTGCCCCTTCTCTGCGGGCTGTGGAACCTCTCTCCTGACTACTACAGGAGGGCCGGCATGCCTCTTTTACAAGCCTAGGCAGGAACTTTGGGATTGTCATGTCACTGTACTGTGTTCCCTCCGCATTCTTGCTGGACCTGGCCTTTCAAAGGAACATCAACAGTATTAGACACACACCACATATTACGAGAAGATATAGAAACTCCAGGCATACAGTGTGGTCTCGGATGTATCATTCAATACCCAAATAATGTAGGATCTGGGTACTCTTTCAATCCTCACCACTAATTTCCAGGATATTGTGATCTGTGTATATCATAATACACAGAACATGGATTTACTCCATGCCTGGCACCTAGTCCCACAGGTTAGTGGGGTGAAATTTAGTTTTAAAAACGGATGTCAAAACCAGGGTCCAGGATGGAGAGGTCAGAGCCAAGTCCAGGCCTTGCTCCCGCCACGTAAGGCCCACATTCCTTTACACCCCATTGGTCTGGCACTTAGCGCTCGCTCAGGCCCTGCCCACACTCTAAGGGGCAGGAGCAATGTTGAAAACATTTTCAAGAATTGACTGAGTAGGTTCAAAATAGTTCTGAGTTTCTTGCACTCCCTCTTGGTCCTGGTTGGTATATCGTTACAGGTATATTTGAGACAAGTATTGCCTCTGCTAATGAAAATCAAGAAATTGGCTTTAATACCACATTTTCTTCGATGATGTAGTCCTGAACCCAAATTTACTTTTTTAGCATCTCCTGGATTTGGTTTAATTTGTGGAATTCAGTTTGAAAATTCTTTGATAGAAGGATGCTAACTGAAAGAGCAATTACACTTGGAACTGAAGCTATTATTTTTTATACTACTAAGAACCTGATATCATGATTTAGGATAAGATAAACTATTTTTGTAATTTAGAAAACTGATTGTTTTTATTTATTTTTATAGGACTGGTGTGGAGGTTCTGTTTAATGAATTAGAGATTCCTGTGGAAGAATACTCCTTTGGTAGATCAAAGATATTCATCCGAAACCCAAGAACAGTATGTAATCGAAACCTTTACACCCTGAACTTATGTGATAACCATATAGGCAAGTTCTTAAAGGATGTTTAACTTCATAACATTACACGGGATGCTACCAAGAATGCCACGTTCTTGTGTTTATCTGTAGATATCCAAGAGGATGGGCAAGTAAGGGGTAGTGGAAGACCATATATATTTTCTATGAAACATCAAAATCTTTGAACTGATAGATCGTTCTGCACTTAAGAAATCATAAAGAAACTGTTAATACAACAATAAAACCTCTCTAATTGATAGGAATTGGAGGTAAATTCAGTCTGAATTTGTCATACCTGAATTATACAATAATTTTAGGAAAGACCGCCCAATTATTTAGAGGTACATGAGGGCACTTGTTAAATTTTTTTTTTTTTGAGGAAGCCCTGAGCTAATGTCTGCTGCCAATCCTCTTCTTTTTGCTGAGGAAGACTGGCCCTGAGCTAACACCCTTGCCCATCTTCCTCCACTCTATATGTGGGACGTCTACCAACAGCATGGCTTGCCATGTGGTGCCGTGTCTGCACCCAGGATCTGAACCGGTGAACCCTAGGCCGCCAAAGCAGAACATGCAAACTTAACTGCTGTGCCAACGGGCTGGCCCCCTCAAGTGAAAATTTTTTTAAAGTTAAAAAGAACACTTAAAATTCTACTTAGTAGAACTCCAAGGGAGTCTTTTTATAAGTGATTAGACTAGCATGAAGTTTAATTAGCATAGCAATTGATTGGTAATTTCGAAATTTAGATATTTGGAAAGTGTTTAAATTGTTTAAGAGAGAAACTTTGCCGGCATCGTCCTTCCATTAATAATTGCATCCTTGTACATAGTGTGTAGGTAAACCGAAGCTCAGTCCAGCCCTTCTCTGATTTGTCATAAATTCTAATGACCATAATCTAAATTGTGGATCTTGTGTGAATTCATCAAAATCGTTTTCTCATGGGCTGTTATCCGTATCATGTATAATTAAGACAATTACTCATTCTTTTTCTCCCTGCGATTGACTCCAGCATCCTGACATTGTACCTCCAGAGAATGTCTTTCATGTATGCCATGAGTTTTGAGTGGATTTTTGATAAATCCATCTATCATTTCTTATTAGTTATTCAAACTAGAAGACCTGAGGAAGCAGCGTCTAGAGGACTTGGCCACCCTCATTCAGAAGATTTATCGGGGGTGGAAATGCCGCACACACTTCCTGCTAATGAGAAAAAGCCAAATCGTGATCGCTGCCTGGTACAGGAGATACGCGGTAAGTCTCCGACATTTTGTCTGTAATAACAATGCGAATTTGCAAGTATTTGTTATGTGCTTAACTATGTATCCAATTTTTACGTATTTAGTCCTCCCAACAACTTCAGTGAAATGGCTGTACTTTTTGGTCCATTTTTTAAAGATGAGAAAACTAAGGCATTGAGCTGTTAAGGGACATGCCCACGTCACACAGCTGTGAAGTGGCAGAGATGGGTTTGAATCCGGGACAACTTCAAAGCTCAGGTTTAGTACATGACGCTGTTCCACTGCTATAGATGTGCACAGTGGGCAATCTACATCTTGAATTTGGTCATCAGATTGGAAGAGAAAATGTCATTTAACCCTTTGGCTATCGGAGGGTCAATTTTCCAGAATAATTGGCTGTTCTCTGTTTACTATAGCAGCACTGAGAATGGCTTTAATTCCAGAAAGCTAATGCCACATTTTAGTAGAATTCTGGGTTTGGTTGAAGGGTTGGATTTCCTTTAGTCCTCAGATATGTAGCCCTATTAACTATGGGAAAAGATTCAATAATAAAGTATGGTTACTCAATTAACATGGAATTCTTTTTGGAATTTCCATGCTCACTTGATTATAGATACTTCATTGGAGGCATCACACAGCTTTGAGGGAAAACCTCAAGGTTTGCCCTCAGACTCGATCTTGAGTTGCGTTCTCACAAAATAAATTTTGGTGATAAGAACACTGCTTCCAATTGCTTTTTCATTCTGTGCTTTTTCACTAGAGAGTGAGTTGGAAAATGAATGAAATTAGTAGTCAAATCTCCTGTAGGCTGTTCCTCTTTCTCAGCCGTGGAGAGGTTTTGCTGTCAGGCAGTGTACAATCAGGACATAATTTATGCTGACCTATTCTCATGTAGTACATTTTAGTGTATTATTTCCAAGCTTTAAAAATTAACGAGATACTTAAATGATTAAGCTAAAGAAAAATTGCCTGATCTTTAAGAGTATCTTTAAAGTTGCTTCCTCTAGTTAAGAGTAGAACTAACAGTACAAGTGTTTAAGTGCGAACCTATCCAGCCACGTTAACGACAAATTGATTCATTCCTGCGTGTTCTGCAAAGGCGCGGAAGACCGTTGTCACCAGCCTGGCTGCACGTGGCCCATGGTACTTGGCCCTTCTGCAGATTCATAATGCTCTATTTTCTGTTTGCCTGAGAAAGGGAAGACCAACAAGTCAGTCCTCAAGGAACCCTTTTTATCGTTTCTTATTTTGAGATCATTCAAGAAAATTCAAGGTTGGAAGTGTGCTGAATTCGTCTGTCTTGAATTCTACAGATACTTTTGAAACCCCGCCTCTGCCAGGCTCTGGGGATAGCAAAGTGAACAAAACAACCTAATCCTGACCTCACAGAGTTTATATCTAGTGAGGGACAATATACATTTAAACAAATAAATAATCAGAGCAGTTACAGATTGTAATAAGTGCTAGAAAGGAAATAGAGAACTGGGATAAAGAATAATGGGGAGACAGGATATACCTTTAGATAGACGATCAAGAAGGAACTTCTGGAAGGGGCCTTTCATCAGAAAGATGAGAAGAAACAGACAGAGAGCCAAGAAGAGCAAGTGCTTTTTGCACCCTCTCTCCCAATGTAGAGCTTTCGTATCTCGAGATGAAAAAAAGTCACCATATGTGTCGTTAATTCTTGATGGTGAGAGTCACGAGCAATATTAATTTTAGAATGAAAACAAGTAATAGCCCAATTTTTAGAAAAAGTATTAATTTGGCTCTAGTGTTATATCTGTTTCAGAATTTGAACTATATACCTCAACCAGTTAACTAGCGTGTTATCCAAGCCAGTGATTAAATCCAATATTTTCTCTGAACTGAATAACTCGAAGATTTTCCGAATGCTCATTTCAGTTACTGATTCTTTTAAAGTCCATATTCTGTGATATATTTCATGGCTCTTTGAGATGAATTTTAAAGTGAGGTAGAGGTATTTTCAAGCCTTTTAGGAATTAAAAAAAAAAAATTGAGGTGTCAAATGAATGTCAGAAGGGATGGTCAGATATTGTAGGTATAGTTCGATCTACAGCCATGGAATATTACTCTGTGGGGAACCTTAGAGACTGTCCAGCTCCTTATTTAACAGATGAGGAAGCTGAGGCCCAGAGATGGTAGTGATTTGTCCAAGCTCTCGGGGTTCTCCTTATCTTTCTCTCTGGCATCCTCTTCTGCTGCTCATGTGTTGATAACATCATCCCCCATTTCCTCTCATCTTCCAAAATGCAGCCTGGCATCCTGGAAGGCGTGTCTCCCACCTCAGAGGAAGGGAGCTGAGCAATCTAGGGCTTGCACAGAGTCACAGCATGACTTCAGTACTGTGTTTGAAATGCTGTGAAATTTCATTGCAGATGCCCACATTCCAGTGACTCTTCTGCATTAAATACAGTAAAAGGTCACTTTTCTAGGGAGTGTTCCAGCAGCCTCCACGCTCTGAGGCATCAGCCCTGGAGGTAAGAAAAGCCTCTGGGCACTGAGCTGGCTGAGCCAACACTTGGCCTGGAGCCTTCTGCTTGGAGCCTCACTGGACCGTCTTTAACCTTCCTCACCTGGACATAACTGCTGCTGCCTCTGAAGCTGCCTGCCACGCTCTCCTCCTCCCAGGACTCTGTTTCTGTTTTACACTGCGGACTTGTGTCCACTGCAAGCTCTTGAGTGCAGGGCTGGAGTCAGATTCACGTTTATGACCTTACAGTTCTATTAAAGGACTTCATGCAGAGTAGGAGCTCAATAAAGTTGAGTGGATTGATAGAAGTTTGCTTAAATTCGTTAGCGGATTTCCTAGCTTGAGGCAGAGTAAGAACAGCAAACCTGAGAGGACTGGGGATGTTAGAGGCTGACCCAGTCAGCAGCATGGTGAGTCATGGCAGCCGGAAGAGGGAACACAAAGGCAGGTGCAGAGCTCAGTGTGTATTCATTCAGTAGGCACTTAGTGAGTATCTGCTGTGTGTCAGACCCTGTATTATAAAGCATAGTACAAAGAACAGATGTTAATGGTGGTTGTGAGCCATTTAGAAATTATTAATTACATTTAGCGTACTTGAAACATACATTGGATTAGCTGTAATATTTTAGATTGATATTTTGGTTTCTTCATATACTAGTTCTCAGGTGGCATTTGGGTGATCAAGAGTTAATTGCACAAAGTGAGCAAATGCCCTTTCTCAGTCCTTGTGGTGTGTGTATTACAGACACGTAAGGAGAACTGCTAACGTTGTCCCCTTTCATCCTCCAGCAACAAAAGCGGTACCAACAGATAAAGAGTTCTGCCTTGGTAATTCAGTCTTACATCCGGGGTTGGAAGGTGAGTTTCAAAGAAATGAGCCTTATTTATTTGGAGTTTCAGGTTCTTCACAAAGGATGATGTCTGTAGACTTACTCTGCAGGGGAGCGTTCCTTGTCTCCTGCCTACCCTGTAAACAGTCAGATGGAAAGAATAAATATTATGGGCCAAGCTGGAGCCCTTGTGACCACGTCTTGGCCACTTCCTTTTAACCGACTTTCTTTTCAAGAGCATTATTCTCTGAGCAGGAAGTCCTTGAAATAATACTGTCCATGATTTCAATATCCTCTTGCCCCCTGTTTGCAAGGGAAGCTGTAGTCCAGAAGGCTGTCTCCCACTGTGCCTCTGTAACCGTGAGTCCTGCCAGACCTCAGCACCCCCAGCCCAATGCCTTCCATGACTTCCTGGTGACCGTCTTGCGGGCTGCCCCACAGTGATCGAAAGATCCTGAGCTCTGACTGTTCTAGTGGGGGGTCACAGTGGGTGACTTGGTTCCAGTTCCTTTCTGCCAAAGCTTGATTCAGGGGTCAGCAAACTACGTACAGCCCACGGGCCAAATCTAGCCTGCTACCTGTTACCCTACAGCTTGAGAGCTAAGAATGGTTTTTATATTTTTAAAGCATTTGTTTAAAAAAAAGAAAAGACGGAAAGATTTCATGACGTAAAAATTATATGAAATACAAATTTCATATAAATATATACATATATGAAATACAAGTTCACATAAATAAAGTTTTATTGGTATGCACCCATGGTCATTTATTTTGCATCTTGTCTGTGGCTGCTTTAGTGCCACAACAGCAGAGTTGAATAGTTGTGATGGAGAACATATGACCTGCAAAACCAAAAACACTGACCATCTGACCTACAGAAAAAGTTTACTGACCACTGCTCTCGATCAAAGATAACTTCAGGGCCTGCTCTGACCACTTGCCTGTTGGGAGACTTTGTGGAGTAGGCTGGATCCAGAGCGGCTGCTTCAAGGTAGTTCTCAGGCCGGGAACCCCTTCCCAAGGTAGAGCCGTGGGCCAGGAGTCCAGCGACGTCAGTTGACCGTTGTCTAGGCCCATGGGCCACCCAAGGGCTTGGTAGCTGTCCCACGCAAATGCCAAAATACAAATCCAGGCACGCAGAGTAAGTGAAGTTGCTGCTTGCAGGCTCTTCTTTGACCTTGTTGCTGAGGCCTGGGTGCAGGTCTCTGATCTAGAGACCTTTAGAGGAAGGATTCAAAGTCCACCTCCAAATCAGATGTCCTCCTGACCCCTACAAAATCAGTTTCCAGCAACTGCTGGAAAGAAGCCACTGGGTTTGGACCAGTGAGATAATTTTGTTATAGTAAATTTTTAAACATCTCTTTTGAATAAAAAGTACAGTTACAGTTACATTCCAGATAATAATAATAAAAATGATAAAATGGATTGTGCTAGACCATTGGAGATCCTCTGACCATACTCTGAGAACTGTTCTTTCCATCTGGTGTGCACCAGCTTGTATTGCTGTGGTCAGATTTGTTCCTGTCACATATGTGGGCATGGGGGGCTGCTGTCGCAGTCTGAGTGGGGGGCTACCCTGTCATGCTTGATGTCTTCATTTACCACCTTCTCTAGTCCATCCATTAGTCCATCTCATAGTCCGTTTCGGCTAATAAGCCACTTCCCCTTTTCCTTTCTTTACATTTATTGATTTTTCACTTGAGAAATGGGTATTATGATCATCTCTTCAGGTATTTTTTCCAAGTCACTATGGATTCCATTATTTGGTTAACTTTCTATTTTTCTGCGTGATTCTGAACCTTAGGCCCGAAAAATCCTGCGGGAGCTGAAGCATCAAAAGCGCTGTGAGGAAGCAGTCACCACCATTGCAGCGTATTGGCATGGTACCCAGGTAGGCCAGAGACGCCCCAGGACAGCAGTGGGTCAGAAGTAGTGTGTGAAACAATGACCCTCTTATTCGGGGACAGAAAATGTTTCACTGGCTTAAGCTACTGAGCACGCATTTGCCTCTCGCTCTTTCCACCATTTTGGTGTGGGGTGGCGGCACACGCTTTCGCGTTGACTACTTGGTGGTGATCCATGTCTTTCTTCTTCTTTCTCCATTGGGAACCAGCAGTAACCTTTCCTGCCTTAAACTTTTCTGTAACTGCTTTTCAAATGCATCACACAGGCACGGAGGGAGCTGAGCCGGCTGAAGGAGGAGGCTAGGAATAAACATGCTATTGCAGTTATATGGGCTTACTGGCTTGGATCGAAGGTACTCGATACGCACATCCCATCACTCCGTCCTGGAATCTGCAATAATCAGTCCGTATCTCTAGCATCTCAGGGGATGAATGACTCCAGTTAACAGTGGCTCACACGGGTGCATGTCCAGCAGCTGGATTTAATAAACCTGGAGATGTTAGTGCCAGTTGTGCACGTGGGAAGCTTAAGCATGTGTAGGAAAAGACAACTAACTGTGTACTAATGAGGCTCTGGTGTGGTTGCTCTTTTTTTTAAACCCTTAAGTAACTTGCACGTTTAGTTTCTTTTTATTTTTTCCCTTTATTCCCCCCCGACATATACTGACAGTTTTCTAGGGGTATTTTTGTGTGTAGGGGGCATGTTGGGAATGTTAAGTTTTGGGCTTCTATTGGTCTTCCATAACGTGTTGACGATAGAAATGCCTTTCACGCATGCCATAAAAAATATTAATCCATGAGAGAAATTGTTTGTTAGCCTCACTGTAAGAGCTATTGATTATTATCAGCAAAATATTATATGTGAAAAGAATTATCATCTGTGATTTGACAGAAAGCTATGTTCATGCAAAGCTAGCTCTAATTGCCGCTGAAGAATCTCAGGAATTTCAGCATCAGCTGTTTGTTTTCAGCAACAAAGGCCTCCTGAAATGCTCTCAGTAATCCCCAGGCAGAGCTGTGGGCTCTGTGAACATTTCACATACCCCAAGGGACCAGAGTTTTAGATGTTTTTGTTATTTAGAAAAATCAAAGGTCATCTCTGCTAAAAATGTGTATTCCAGTTAGAAACACAAATACCAATATAGCCCGATCTTTTTAAGTCCACCTTGTCAGCATTATAAGCCCATCTTGTGAGAAAGATAAGAAAAGTCAACACTTGCCTGCATAAAGATCTTAACTTGCCAAAAACTAACCAAAGTAGTTCATTTGTGTTTTCCCTCGAAAACCTGTGAAGAGCTAGTTCCTTGAGTAGACTGAGGGAAGTGGTCCCAGCAGAGGCAGAAGGACTCTTAGATGGTTCTTCCTGGATTTCTCCACTGAATGAGCTCATTTCCCAGTCTGAGTACTATTACCTAATGAAAAATCAATGCCTGTCTGTTCCTGTCTTTTAAAATAACATGCCTCAGATTGATTTTTCCCTAAGATTAATTTTTAAACTTATAAATTGTTTCACTTTTTATCTTGCTTCAGTAGATTTCACTGTTTGGCGCCTTAGCTGATATTGGATTTTGATACGTGCTATTTCTGATTTTCTAACTGGAAAGAATTTGGAGTTTTGTTTTTTTTTGTTGGAACTTCGGAGAAACAACCTTATTCCCTTCCAAGTTCCTAAATGGTTGTTCACCAGAGATGTCTTTTTATTCCAAATGAATGAACTCAGGGATTCCCAGTCTCCGGCCCCTGGGCTGGCAGCGGTGGGATGTCCACTGAAATCCTTAGGCACCCCTTGCCGTTCTGCAACTTTGATAACTAGTGAGTGTGGAGAAGGAAGTGCAGAGGGAGAGGGAGGAGGGAGACAAAAGGAAAAGAACGGAAGTAAGGCGGGGAGGAGTGCTGACCTTGGGTACCTCACAGATTGCCCTTCTCTGGAACAGAGCCTCAGGGCACTAAAAATATGCGGGACTGCTCCCGCCTGACTCTGATTCTTTGGGTTTAAAAGATTATGCACCATTCCTCTATCATTCTGAAATCCTTGTTCATAAATGGGCTCTTCTGTTTGGTGGGGTGTCTTTTCCCGTCATTTGTGCTGTCTGCGTTGGGCTGTCTCTTTTATTTACTATCTAAAACGTTCTAGGCTCGAAGGGAGTTGAAACGCTTGAAGGAGGAGGCTAGGCGTAAGCATGCGGTCGCTGTCATTTGGGCTTACTGGCTTGGACTGAAGGTACTTCCTCACCCCCTTCCTTCTGCCCAGGGTGAACTCAATGAAGCCTAGCACCTACTAACCCGAGAAAACCATTGATTATGCTTGCTGATGGTCTGCACAGTCTTGACAATGTCGTCTTGCCTAATTTTGTTTCTTTTTGAGAACAAACCTACACACTAATGTTTTCTTTTATTGTGATGTATTTCTTTAAATGATAGATTTAAAGGAATAGCAGTGTGGCATATATTATCCAAGAGAATTTGTTATCCAAGTTCTGTTTTATGTTATCTTTATGAGAATTAAGTTTTTTTCATTCACGAGACAGAATTTGAGTAGTTGCGCTACCAGCTGACGCACCGTCTGCAATGACCAGCCTCGCATGACAGGCTTTTGTTTCTCTTTATCCACCTATTCTGTTCCAGCGGTGGCTCCTGGAGCAGAGCTTTCTTCAAACCGACCACCATTCTAATTATTCAGCATAGAAACCAAAGGGTTTTGCACATTTTGATGAGTAAGATGAGCAGTGGGGTTAAAGAGAACTTCGGTTTCAAATGCCTGCTAATTAGGGCAGGATTTATTTCCAAGTGGCACTTACTGCTTTAGGGAAGGACGCGCATAAGTAGATATGACTCTGAGCTCTGGAAAACCTTTGAGAACTACCTTAGGCAGTGTAAGGATTTTGTCTTCCTAATATTCAATAACTTGTCGCCATAGGGAGTCATCCATATTGTCTTTTTGAGATAATTAGGCCCCTTTTTGACACTATTCCTCTTTATTATTTTTACTTTAATACTATAACAATTCATCTTTTTATAAATATTTGAATATTATCCAGGAAACCATTGCCTCTGAATCTGAATAGCATTAGCAGTGTCCTTAAACTCTGCTTTGAACAATCTGCATTTTTCCCTGAAAGGTTAGCCTGTAAACTTTTGGTAAATTAACCTTTTTGATTAAACTGAATATTCATCAAGGAATTTTTGAAGTAATTAAGAAGTAACTTAAATACGAATTTAAGATGTTCTATTTCAAGAATTCTGAACAAGTTTTGTAACTGCTTTTCTTAAAGTCAAAACTGAGGGTTTTATTTCCTATTTTATTCATATGTTCTAATTTGCATTCTAATTTTCATGAAAGAAAGGAATAAACACTGAGTCAGGATTTTTGCTATCTATAATGATTTCTACCAGCAACATCATGTTTATCTTCAGTTTTCTGGGCTTAATAAACTGCATATCATTTCAAAAACACTTTCATATTAGCAGTGTGTGCTAGTAACCTATAAACCAAATTCAGTTTGTAGGTGAATGCTGTTTATTTTCCAGTTTCTAACAAAACAGATGTGTCTTAATATGTTACATTATTATTGGTATGAAACAAGATTAAACTTCTTTGAAGTCCAATAATGTAGTAGTTTCTTTTTAAAGAATTATGTTGATATGAGCAGTAGTTTTGCCCTTTTAAATGATTTGATTCTTGTGGAATTGGTTACAAAGTTCAGCAGACCCTTTTAGGACTCCCGGGGCGTGTAAGGGGAACTCCTTCTGTATGTCAGCATGCTGTCACCAGGCTTTGTCAGTGCGTAGCTGATTTCAGGAGAAAGGGCCTGTCCTGTCAATATCAAAAAGCATGTTGCAATGAGCTCAGTTACAGTGAGGTTCAACTAAATGTAATAGGACTTCTAACATATTTCCAAGGATATGTTTTCGTGAACCTCACTTTAACGTCTCTGCTTTCCTACGCTATTAGAATGTCAGGAGCCAATTAATAGGTACCATTTTTCTTCTCCCGGTCCCTTACCTTATAAGTTTGAGATTTGAAATGGTTCCAAATCTAAAACTCCGTGGCTGAGAGAGAAATGATAATCAGTAACATAGAATGTGAATAAAAGGAAGAGCTGCCTATGTGGTGTATGGGAGAATTTTTAAACCTTAATAATCTGCAGGTGTAGAGGATGGGTGTGGCGCTCAGATGCCCAAAGGGAGCAGGCTGGTCCCATGCATGAGGGAGGGTTAGGAACGAGGGGACCTCATGCCGCCTGGAGCATGCATCTCTCCTCTAAAGGCAGCAGCAGCTACTCTGGTCTTCTCAGCCCTTGTCATGTGGGAATGGGGCTCTCTGTTGCTAGATCTTAGTAAATTTTAAGAAAAACTTGCAGTCTGAATTCCTCTGTGAAGCTCTTAATTTAAAATATGCTTATAAAACATTTTTCTACAAACCGAACTTGCTTAGTAGGTTGCCAGCTTGTAACTTCTAATGTAGAAATATTTTGAACATGTGCTATTAAACCTGGAAAACTAGAGACAAAAGAAAAACGTTCATAATGTCTGAATTATTCAATAGGCTAATATTTTGCTAAATTCTAACTCTCCCATTTATAGCTGGATGTAATAAATATTTTACATGTTTTTCCCTCAATTTCAAAATATAACTATTTCATTCATTCAGCAAACACCTCACTCAGTTATTTTATTTGTTAGACATTAGTTTACAATGTAAATACAACTACTTAGCAAGGAAGAAATAGGTAAATTAAAACTATGATATGATGTTGTAAGTGCTACGATAGTATTCAGTAGAAAATTTCGTGTGAGGATGAGAGAAAAATTGATGTAAGTAAATGGAGGATAATGTAGTTCAAAAGCTTCTTTTTAAGTACTTTTTTTTACTCATATCAGTTCTCAGTGTACAGTTCTAAAGTCCTATCTTTGTGTGCAAGCCTTTTGGAACTGCAGTATCGTTCTTCAGGCATTTTTTGCCTTTTAGGGACAGTTTGAGGCAAAAATTACCTTATATAATTTTTTCTGAAATGTATTTTGATTTGTGACGAGTTTGCAGCTATGCCTGTAAAGTTTTTCTCGTCAAGTCATCAGACTCTTTAAAAACTAGTTAAGAGGATTTAAAACATCAAAACATTCTTGTATCATCACTTTGCATCTCCTAATTTATTTTTCTCTGACTTAAAATCCACTCTCTGAGTATGCTTCAATTATTTTACTACATCCAGAAAGGCACGTGTAAATTTATTTGCTCCACCTCTTTTCATATTTAATAGAGGTGTGTCATCTTTATGGGTATCTGCTGGCCACACTTTAACCTCTGTATTCTGCTTCTTCTTTCTAAAGGTACGGAGAGAGTACAGGAAATTCTTCAGAGCCAATGCTGGAAAGAAAATTTATGAATTTACTCTTCAGAGAATTGTAAGTTTACACTTTTTATATGGCTAATTAGCGTTATTGGATTAACCTGTTAACAGTACCAACTCAGGAATATGTGACTTATTTGGTAACTGTTAAATCATAACTATGACACTAAGAGATTGTGACTGTGTTTTAATCATTTCCCTCAATTTTTGGCAGACTTGTGTCAGAGTTAGTAGTGGCTCGTATATGATTAATAAAATGTTTTTCTTCTTTGACAGAAAGAAAATACTTTGGGGAAAGTGAGCCTAAGAAAGCCAAGTGTCTTAGTTCAGGCTGCTGTAACAAAAATACCATAGATTGGCTGCTTAAACAATAAACACTTATTTCTCACAATTCTGGAGGCTAGGCAGTCTAAGATTCGGGGTACCCACATGGTCTGGTTCTGGTGAGAACCTCTGGATAGTTTCCTGATGTGGCAGAGAGAAAGAGACGCAAGCTCTCCTATCTTCCTATGAGGGCACTAACCCCATCACGAGGGCTCTACCCTCAGGACCTCGTCAAAACCTAATTACCTCCCAAACCCCGTCTCCTAATATCGTCCCTTTCGGGGTAAGGGTTTCCACAGAGGAATTTGGGGGCAGTGCCTGACATCTTGCCCTGCTAAACTGCCATGAGCTGCTGCAGGGCGAGCTTGGTAAACAAGTGAGTGGCTGGAGGGGAGAAGGAGAGCGAGGCTGTGTCAGTCTTCCAGGGTGGGTTCTGAAGTTCCCCTCTGTCCTTCAGAGAAGTTGATGTAGTGGTGAAGCTTGCCAACTCTGCAGCCAGCTTGCTCTGCCGCTTACAGATTTGTGACATGAGCAACTTTCTTAACTTGTGTGGAACTCGTTTCATCATCTGTAAAATGGCGATGATACTGGCAGGAAGCTGATAGAGTTGTTTTAAGGATTAAAATGGGATAATGATATAAAGCTCTTAAGTGCCTGGCCTGTCTTAGGTCCTCTAGAGCAGTGCTGTCAACAGAACTTTCTGCAGTGCTGGAAATGTTGTCTGTCTTTGTGGTACAATAGAGTGACCACTAGCCATGCATGCCATTGAGCACCTGAAAGGTAACTAATGTGACTGACAAACTGGATTTTTAATTTTTTTAAATTACTCAAAATTTAAATACAAATAGCCACACGTGACTAGTTGGCGACCTATTACATGGTACAGCTCTCTAGTGTCAGCTGGTAATAGTTTTGATGTTAATATTAATATTAGTTAGTGTTTTTCTTTTCTCTTAACCGTTGGTGGAGCTTAGATTTCCCAATCAATGCGAAGAGTAGAACAGAGACTTTCCAGAGAAGTTACAAAGTTTTATGGACTAAAACATACTAAATTCCACTGAAGACTGGTTTGTTTGATTCTGGTTTTACAAAACAATGTCTTTTCTGGTATATTTTACTCATTTGATATTTTCTGTCATTCCCAACACAGGTGCAGAAATACTTCTTGGAAATGAAAAATAAGATGCCCTCCTTATCTCCAATAGATAAGAATTGGCCATCCAGACCTTACCTATTCTTGGATTCTACTCACAAGGAGCTAAAAAGGATTTTCCACTTGTGGAGGGTAAGAAATGTCTCGTTATATTTTTTCAGTGACTTTTTATCATATATTTTGGGTGTTTGCGAAGTGTTATGTAAAAGCCCATTTTTACCATGTTCGTTCTCTAGCCTCAAGGAGAATGACTTGAGGACGTTGGTATGTTTGAGTCGTGCACTGTGCTTGGCTTTCTGTAGGAAATCCTAGAGCAGCCAGGTGGCCCCACGGTGGTCTCCCCTCGTCCACGGTTGGAACAGAGAGCGTGTGCCCGCATCGTCTTTCCCTTCCAGGTCACAGCTGCGTTCAAGTAGTTGTTTTTTTTTCATCTTTATCTGAAGGAGTATTACCAGAGATCGAAATAATAAAATGTGAACATCTTCAAACAAACGATGTAGTTAAATCCTGCGAATCATAGGGGTTTACTCTGTAAGATTTATTGAATACATAGACATACATGTGAACACACAATTTTTTTTTTTAAAGATTTTATTTTTTCTTTTTCTCCCCAAAGCCCCCTGGTACATAGTTGCGTATTTTTAGTGGTGGGTCCTTCTAGTTGTGGCATGTCGGATGCTGCCTCAGTGTGGCTTGATGAGCGGTGCCATGTCTGCGCCCGGGATCCAAACCGGCGAAACCCTGGGCCGCCGAAGCGGAGCACGTGAACTTAACCACTGGGCCATGGGGCTGGCCCCTGAACACACACATTTTGATAGGCTGGAAAAAAAGCTTTAAAGCCTCCCCAAAGACATTAAGGAGATTAAAATTTCCTTCCACTTGAATTAAAGGGAAGCTGAAAATCTATTAGATGTAGCCTTATATTTTGGCTTACTTAATTTTATAGGAGAACATAACATGTAATTTAGGTATTGCCCAGTGTGGGGTACATGGGGTATTTGTATAGACATTGACCTTTTCAGTAACTTAGTTGGTAAATGGAATGCTAAACATGTACACGTATCAGATATAATAAAATCGTTAGATTAAAAGCCTTGTATTTGGTAAGTGAATGATTGATGGATTCCTCTTCCGGAAACTCTTCTGTCCTGCACTAGGCTTGTTCTTTACCAGGATCACGTATGTGTTAGAGAGACATCATCACTGATTGATGTATTGCTTGGTAGTAGCACAACGTATGGAACTGGATTCTGAGTTCTGTTCTCTAACTTAGTGAGTCAGTTTTGTGAGATTCACCAACATTTCAGTGTTTCTCTCCCCTCTTAAATCTCACATAGAAACTATTTTCAGAAATAACTGTGGGGAGCTGCTAATGCCGGGATCTGCTCTGCCTCCACCCTCGCCTGGCTCCCGAGTCTCGCTTCTACCTCCTTGGGTCGGGGGTGGAGAATGAGAGGGATGTGTTTTTTCTTGAAAGGTGGGGCAGCAATGCTAGCATTCCTTTATACAGTTATGTTGGGGCTTCTCAACCACACCTGTAACTGAATTTCTTAGAGAGTTCATCTAAAAAACCTGGCCCTGCCCCTCTACCCGCCGCCCCCCGCCCCCCGCCGTCTCCTTGCAGTGCAATCTCAGAATCAGGGTGAAAAGGAGGTTTCTCAGGTCCCATGTCCACAGTGTACAATTAGAGTGAGGGATGTGGAGTTTTTCAAACTATAGGTCATAGCATATTTGTGGGTCATGAAATCACTTTAGTGGGCTACTACCAGCATTTTTAAATGAAATACACCAGAATAGAAAATAATGGAGTACACAACATGTAGAAAGGGTATTTTTTTATGAAAGATAGGCACCTGAGCTAACATCTGTTGCCAATCTTTTTTCTCTTTTTCTTCCTAAAGCCCCTCAGTACATACTCTCATTGTGAGTGCCTCTGGTTGTGCTATGTGGGACGCCGCCTCAGCGTGGTCTGATGAGTGGTGCCATGTCTGAGCCCAGGATCCAAACTGGCAAAACCCTGGGCTGCCGAAGTGGAGCGTGCAAACTTAACCATTCGGCCATGAGTCTGGCCCCTTCCAATCTTTTTTTTTCTAGTAATGTTTTGTGACGCTTTTGTGTCGGTTGACTATATGCGTGTGTGTAAATGTATGCACTGGGTTGTGTTATATGGTGTTTTTCTTACTGCGAATCTCCGTAAAAGAGTGTGACAGCGTCAGGACTGAAGGATGTCCGGGGACTGACATCATAATGCGGGAAGACAGTACTCCCAGCAGGGCCCTTGTCTGTTTCCAAGAAGTATCACCAATTCTGCAGTACAAGCAGTGAAACCACAAAGCAAAAATGCTTCTGGCCTTGTAAATGAATATTTCATACACATTTACTCTTATTCTTGCTGCTGTTAAATTGACTTAGCATATTGAAGAATGAGTAATGCTTTGTTTAAAGAAGTGATGTCTTATTTTTCTTTTCTTCTTTTCATATCTCACAGTGTAAAAAATACAGGGACCAGTTCACAGACCAGCAGAAACTTATTTACGAAGAGAAACTAGAAGCCAGTGAACTCTTCAAAGACAAGAAGGCTCTGTACCCATCCAGGTATTATGGCTTTGCTTTACCCATAAAGTCAGTATTTTAAACGTTTCTCAAGTATGTTCGTAGGTCTTTTCTAGTAGAGTCTGATTTCAGTAATACATGAGAGATTTTTAAGTTTTTGAATTATTTTATGAGGAGCTGGATATGAACACACATAAACACATTTGAGCAGTGGCTTTCAAAGTGTCCTTGAATGAAACAGGGTTACGTTGGTTGATTTTACTCCATTGGCATTAGCTCAAACACTTCACTAAATAATCAGAAGTCGCCATTTAAAATGAAAATTGTATAGGCCATTAAGATAAATTTATATTGTAAATTCCTATTAGTTTGCAGAGACTAGGCCAATTTCTGTTGGCAATATAGTGAAATTGCCATTCCAGTCTTCCTACTGTAACAAGCTGGGTCAGAACCTCATTTGTAAGATAAATGAAGAGTGAGCCAGGATATCACTTTGGAGCGTTGCTTAAGCACTGGTCTGTGCTGGCCTTTGGTCCGTCCACTCCCTGGGCGTGGCTTCAGTGGGCTGTGCAGCAACTTCAGTTCCTTTATTGTAGACACCAAGTACTTAATAAAAGAAGCAACACCAATTGCAAGTTTGCCAAGTGACGTCCTTGGGAAAGACTGCTTATCTGAATATTCTTACATCTCCCAAGTTTATTCCTGAATGAATTCCTATCCCTTTTTCATCTGGTGTTTATAAAAAAGTAGCTTGTACAATTTCAAGCCAAATTTATAACAATTTTTAGTTTTTCCAAAGACTGGCCTAGAAATAAAAATGCATTATGTGCTAAGTATATTTGTATTTATTGTATATGGTATGTTTCTATTGTCTGTGTCTTTACACGTTTGAAAGCTCTTCCTTCTAAAGGATTAAATAAACATAAGTTGCCAGACTCATTCAGTTGAAATATTTTAAAGGACACAGCTTTCTTGGTCAGCTGATTTGGCTGTTTGAGGTGGCATATATTGTAAGTCAAACATAGCATCTAAATCCAAAGTTGTCCCTAATGCCTGCTACATAAAGCATATTCAAACAGGAAAATGGTCTATATGCTTTTTCCAGCAACCAATTTCATTCAGCTGCTTATATGTTTTCAACTTGTGGAATAACCTTCTTAATGAGCATTCTTTGTAGATGAATCTTCAGAAACTGGAGGGAGAAAAATGCTTTTTTGAAGAAATAAATTCAAAGGCTTTAGTGCTCTTTGTTATTAAAAACACATTTGAATGTGAACAACAACAATAAAAAATGTTAGCATCAAGCCAAGTCCTTTTGGGTAGTTTTATCAGTCTTCAGGGCTGGTGGCGTGCTCACCCTAGAGCAGTGAGAGGGGTGGAATAATTTACCCTCCCACCACTGTGTGAAGCAAGCGGCAGCTCTTACGGGTTTCAGCTTTTATATCCTGGGAGCTGTGAAATGCTGACCACCTACGTGGATTTTTCTTCCCTGATCCTCCACCCACAATGCAAGCATTTAAAGTTGTATTTGCAGATTGCCAGGATAGCAATTTTATGGCTCTAAATGAAGCACCAGGGTTTTTTTTCTTGGTGTCTTTGAAGAAGCTGCCCTGAGAGTGTCACCCGACCAGTCTTTAGGGAGGTTGACATCTTAGGGTATGTGCACGATTATGCCTCTTGTAAGATGTAATTGGTTTGAAAGAAAACTGCCTGATTCAGAATGTTTGCCTGGGCCCCATCTGTCCATTTAGAGGCATGTCCTAGGAGGAGAGGCCTGATTGTGTTTTGCTATATTGCCTATTTAGAGCCAGAGGTATATGGTAATGGTAAGTGCTCCATGGTTTTCTTCTAAAGTGGTTGCTCTGTATCTGTTCTTCCCCGGAAGGCCTATTGATTTTCTCACTCTGCAAGAAAATGAAATTTTTCTTTGGAGCAGGTGATGGCAATGATTTGTGCTCTTTTTTCCATTGTCACATGTTGTTTAAAGGCATTAATAAATCGGTTTTGGGCAGCTGTCAACTTTATATTAACAGATTAGAAGGAATTGCCGTTTTCTTCACATGAGGCCATGCCTTTGGGTCTTGGCTACCATTCTTGTGGGTGATTCCTATCCTGATTGTTCCATGTGATAAAGTTCTTATCAAAGACCTACCTACCAAGTGCCATGATCACATCAGAAAAACATTTGAAATAGGTTTAAGATTCTGTTTTCAACTTATATTTAGTGCAGGTGCAAGTATAATGTATAACATGTAAAATAAATTAACTTTTTATGAAGTTGTCAGATACTCTTAGGAATCAACTGATCTGTTAGCTTTTTCCAGTGATACTTCCATTTGAAACCATTTCTAATGTGAGGGAATCTTCTTCCTTTAGTGTTGGGCAGCCATTCCAAGGGGCTTACCTGGAAATCAACAAGAACCCCAAGTATAAGAAACTCAAAGATGCCATTGAAGAAAAGATCATCATTGCTGAAGTTGTGAACAAAATTAATCGTGCTAATGGCAAGGTAAAAATGTTAATCCTAAAGACACATGAGAGGTGTTTATCAGTTGGGACAGTCATCTTTAGTTTTCTGAATGTTAAAATTTGCATTTCTTTTTCTTGGCAGAGTTATTGTGAAGGAAGCTATTT
Organism: Equus asinus; assembly: GCF_041296235.1. Classification (NCBI taxonomy): domain Eukaryota; kingdom Metazoa; phylum Chordata; class Mammalia; order Perissodactyla; family Equidae; genus Equus; species Equus asinus. Next base: position 127,752,301 of record NC_091793.1, read on the forward strand.
TCCCTTACCTTTAAAACATGGTGGAATTTTGCTTATTCTCTGAAATTTTTATGAATTAAAATGTATTATCTGTGTTCTGTGGTTCTCAGTTTGTATAGGCGTGCATGCTGAAAGGTATTGTAATAAAATGTGTGTTTCTGCAAATAACGAGTGCTTTAAACTCATGGACCATTTTTGGGTATTTTTGATCATTGGTTTTCCTTTTTGTTTTGTTTTGTTTTAGAGTACATCCCGAATTTTCCTCTTAACAAATAATAATCTCCTTCTTGCTGATCAAAAGTCTGGACAGATCAAGTCAGAGGTTCCCCTGGTGGATGTGACCAAAGTGTCGATGAGCTCACAAAACGATGGCTTCTTCGCTGTCCACCTCAAAGAGGTAAAGCTTCAGTCATTGACTTGACTGAAAGATTTCTGCGTTTATTCTGTCTTTTAGCCATTGACTTAAAATTTTCCACATCTGAATAATCCTGTTACTTGAAATTCACATGTCCTTACTGATTTGCAAATTTTAGCTAATGTGTAGAAATACCAAGATATTTTAAATGATGCTTCCTTCTGTTGGTTCTTCCATGTGCCAATTTAGCAAGTGTCTTCTTGTTCGTCTTTAACTTGGTGATTTTTCATTAAAGAATGCAACCACAGTAAAACATCTGCCTCGTCATTTTGACCTAAAGCCTTTTTAGTGTTTTGTGCTTTTAGCTTAAACAGGACCTCCTGACCCAGGTCGAGTGGTTAAGAATGTAGGCTCTGTGTTGGTCTCACTAACTTTACGCTGACCTTGGCCAAATCATTTAACTTCCATGTGCTTACCTAGTTTCCCTTCTCTTTAAAAAGGAGATAGTAACAGTACCTCCTTCACAGCGTTGTTATGAGGATTAAATGAGACGCTGTATGCAAAGTGCTCAGGACAGTGCCTGTCACAGAACAGTCACTGAGTAAACGATGTTGGCAAATAGCAGCCATATTTAGGGACGTGCAAATGCTGAGTGCCACCCTCCATCCTCCTAAACTTGGGACAATCCCATAAGCTTAGTTCAGCCTGTTTTCCCCCCTGTGGCTCTTAACCTAAAGGGGGCTTATCACATCCTGGGACAGTGGTCCTCAACCTCCATGACACGTTAACACGATGCTGATGCCCAGGCCAGACTCCTAGTCCAATCGCGTCAGAGTCTCTTGGAATGGGCCACAAGCATCCTATTTTCTGAAAGCTCCCAGATGAGTCCCTTTGCAGCTGAGGTTGAGAGCCACTGCTCTAGGATATTTGTTGGAAGTATTGTTTTTGCTATTTTTTAAACCAGATCACCGAGGAGTGTTTTAAACAGCTCTTTCAGAATGAGTTACCGGTTAGGTCAGTGCTTCTTGAACCTGAATGTGCACACAGATCACCCAGGGACCTTGTTGTGGATTCGTATGCAGTGGCCTGCGGTGGGGCCTGAGAGTCTGTTTTTCTAACAAGCTCCCAGGTGATACTGGTGGTACTTCTGGTCCATCGGCCAACCTTTGGGTAGCAAGGGGCTGGGTAACCTTGCTGAAGTGCTCTGAGCAAGTTGGAAGAAACACTGCTTTTGTCCTTATTGTTTATGCGGAAGAATGGACTTGAGTATCTGATTTTTTAGAGAGACTGTAAATACGTTTTCAGCCAAGTCGGTAAACATTTACCTCCTGAGCTGTCTTTAATTGTGATTGTCTGACCCTTGGTTTGTCCTTTTAGGGCTCTGAAGCAGCTAGTAAAGGAGACTTTCTCTTCAGCAGTGATCACCTGATTGAAATGGCCACCAAGCTTTACCGGACGACTCTCAGCCAAACCAAACAGAAGCTCAATATTGAAATTTCCGATGAGTATGTTCTTGAGTTGCTTGAATATACCTTTCACTTTCAGCTTTGTCGTTTTAGTTGAGCAGTCCGACCTCATTCATTTATCCAGACACTACTTAAGTAACCGAGTCTGTGTTTGTATTTGTTCTGTTTTATGGATTTGAGTGAAGGATGCTGACCAAGTCCCTGCCTTCATGTGCCTGACATCTAGGTGGAAGAGAATATGCACAAATAAGATAATAAACAGGTGATAGGACTCTGAGTAGTGGCAAGTGCTTGTGGAGGGAACAAAGCAGGATAGTGAGGTCGGAGAGGCCTCTTGGATGCAGCGACATTTGGGTCGAGACTGGAATCAAGTAAGACAACCATTGATTGAGCCAGGCAGCCGTCTAGGGAGCTTCCAGGCAGGGAGGTGGCAGGTGCAGAGGCCCTAGGGCAGGCATGAACACTGTGACAGAGTGAAATGCTAGGAAAACACCCTGGAGAGAGAGGCAAGCACCCGGCCATGTAGAGCTTGGTAGCTGAGGTCAGGAGGTGAGATTTTACTGAGGATGATGGAAAGCCGTTTTACGTTTTGAGCAAGGGTGTGGCATGATCTGATTTATGATTTTCAAAGCTTGCCTTGGCTGCAGTGTGCAGAATAACTATGGGGAGGCAGGAGTGGAGGCAGAGAAAACAGGAGCTCCTCGGAGCTGTGTAGAGTGAGGATGCTGCAGCTCAGGCTGAGGTGTGAGTGGGAGGCACTGAGAAGTAGTCGGATTCTGAATGTGATTTGAAGGAAAACAAGAGGACTTATTAACAGATTGGGTGTTCAGTTTTGGGCCTGAGCCCAAGTGGTGGTGCCATTTACTGCAATAGATGACACTGGGGAGAGAGGGTCTGGGGGCGGCAGGGACGAGGCGAAATCAGGAGTTCTGTTTGGATGTGTGATATTTGAGATGACACTTTTTCGCATAGATGACTAGACTTAAGAGAATAAGCACTCCATGTTGATGAGCGTTCATTAGTGCCGAGACTGCTATAAATGTGAAATCTACTTTTTTTACTTAGCATCAGGTCTCCAATTATAGAGACTGATTATTTGCATGTAGAATGGAGCATCCCCCCATTTATGAAATCTGTCAGTATTAATGCATTTGAATGAATTTGAGTTACTCTCTTGATTGATACTTAATTAGTTACTTTTCGATGGATTGTTTACTATCTGCTTATATACTTCTTTGCATGTATAGTAAAAATTTGCATAACCAGATTACTCAGGAAATGTTTTATTTTCTAATTAAGATTTTGCCAGTCTATTCTATTTCAGTGCTTCCTAAAAGCTTTTCTAGAATAAATTCATACCCATGTCTATCCCTTTGTAAGCCAAACTAACTCTTGTTGATGTGTTAGGATTTACAGAACCTTGGGGTCAGGGTCTGTTCTCAGTGAACACTGAGAGTGGGGTTTCGATTGGGTGCGAGATGGCCCTTTATGTAGATCCTAAATGGGGAGTTGCAGTTGGGACTAAATCACTCTTCTTCTTGAGTCCTTTTTCATAAACAAAGAATATTAGAAAAAAAGATAATAGCTAATTGGGTTAAGTCAATTAAGGTTTTAACCTGTAAGGGCCTGTTAGAGCTTTAAACTCCCTTTAGATGAAATTTTTCGTAACTTAGGGTGCTGGGCTTATGTCTTGGCGGGACTGGTAATTCCCAGTCTTCATGGGAATTGTGTATTCTATGTATTCCAATGCAGAATCCATGGATTCTGTGTATTCCAACACAGGAGCACCTTGGCATATGGATGAAGCAGCCTCGTAGTTGCCTGCTACATTAATAGGGCCGTCTTTACAGAGAAAATCACACCAACATCCAGGCTAGAAAGGAGTGCTACTTTTACGCATTTCCCAAACTGGTATTCTGAGAACGCTGCCTCTGCAGGATGTTAATAATGGTGTGCTGTGAAGGATATTCTCCGGAGGAAATTTACGTCTTCCTTTCCTGCGGCACTTCTCAGGGCCTCTGCAGTCTTGTTGCGCATTACAACTCTCCTGAGGGGTCTGGGGGATAGTATGTGCTGTGTTTCTCAAACGTAATCAACCACAGAACCCTCCAGTGGCTCTAACGGTTTGTGTTCAAGGCCCACGATCACGGAACACTGATGGGGCTCGTTTGCTTCTGGGCAGCAGGGACCCTGCCTTGTCACAGAGGGCTGTGATGTCCTGGTTGCATAAGCTTTCAGTAAACATGCTTATCTGAGTGAAGATTTACAGCCTGGCCACGTAAAGAAAACAGACATTAGTAGCTTTGTAAACCACTCCCTAACACCTTTCCTTCCCCAATTCCTAATTCTTGGTTGGTCTCAGAAAAATAAAATAGCTGATGGAAACTTGCCTGGCCCCCGTGGCCCCTTGTCCAGGCAGCACGGGAAGCGACATGCCTGAGCAGGGTGCCCATGTAGCTTCTGTTTGATCACCTCTGGGAGCTCTTAGGCATGGGTTACACACCTCCTTGAGAGCATTTTAAATTAAACGAAATTTTACAAAGTCATGGGTAGGGGCGCCCGTGATGTGCTTTTCAGCCTAAGTGGCTTTAGTCTTTCATTGCTATGTAGACTAGTGTTGTCAACAGCATGCAGGTCAGTGACCAAAACCTTCCTCAGCGCATCCTCTTTAGAAGGAGAAGTAGTTATTCTAACAAACCCAGTCTCCATAATCATTATGGATAAACTGGATATCAGTTTACTGGGGGAGAGTCAAAGTCCTGTGTACTCCTCAGAGCGGTTTTAACCTGCACATAGAGAAGGAATAATTGAATTCATGGAGAGACTCAACTGCTTTGTAATCCCCAGTCCTTAGACTCCCAAACTGTTCCATCTGTAAATAGATTGCATTATGGATAACCTTAAATAGGATGCATGGCATTTGTAGAAATGAAGATCTGAATATATTAAAAACTAAAGTGAGTATGTTCTGCTAAACCTTTTAAATATACATTGTGTATGTGTATGTATGTATACACACGTACACATAACACATGCACACATCATTTAAGTTGCACTGTTGTTTTTCTGAATATTTTAAATCCAAACAACTAATCTATGTCCCTCTTGTTGTGGAGTTTTAACTGGTATTGATGCTGTGAAATAATGCATCGGACGTTGTTTGCTGGAGAATAATTCTCTGATTCTCTACGTGCTTACTGGGGGCCGTGCTTCAGTTTTCTCTTGTATGAAATAGAGATAGATAATAGTACTGACCTCATAGGTTTGTTTTAAAGTTGAGTTAATATATAGAACTTACTAAGAACAGTGTGGTGTATGGTAAATGCTCAATAAATTTTAGCTATTATTATTTCTAAAGTGAATTGCAATCAGGAATTGTGACCATGGAGACAGCCAATGTTTGCTAAAGTTTTTGGGAAAGAACTCCCTATACATTTACTATACTACAAGTAATCTTTGAAAATTAAAATGTAAAAATATTTGATTTTTTTAAGTATGTTATTTGTGTTAAATTTGAAAGATTTTTTTTCTTTGGGGCACGTAGATATAAGTATATGTGCTGGAGAGATATCTCAGATAGGTGAATTTGGAACTATAGCTTGTTTTTTTCAATCTTTCAAGTGGAAAAGAAACAACCCATTTAAAAACTCAGAAGTCCTGTCATGTTCAACTAACGATGAATCAGAAACTTATGTGTCACGTTTCCCTCCAGTAGATGATGTTTGCAAAACGTGGGCTCTTTAGACTTTGGAACTGAGACTAATGTGTACAGAGCAGAGCTGTTTTGATCTTTGCTGTTGTCGTGGATGCCAGCAAACGCACGATCTGTCACATGGTTGTTAGGGTGACACACTTAATTATATGCCAATAACTCAATTATAGGCCAGTATGAGAAACCTACTAGAAACATGGTACCGTTTTACCGATTCTGATGGTGGAGAGAAAAGAGCCCTGGCCTTGAGATGGGAAAGCCTGGGTTCTGGTCCAGCCATGCCATTCACGTGCCTCCCCAGTCATGTCATCCTTGAGGGCAGGGACCTCACTTTACCCAGCCAGGTGTCCCTCACAGCACCCAACCCCGGGGGAAGCCAGTGGTATGTTTGTTGTAGGAAGGTATGACGAATAATCTTGTGGACAAGCACCTGACCATTGATGGTCTGTGAAAGGAAAGATTTGGACAAGAATGTGGTTTCCCACAGTGTGGTAGGAGAGCAGGTGGCTTTAGGTGTACACCGATAGATTTTTAAATTTTTATAGTTTTACATATATATTTTTTTAACAGGTGTTAAAAATATAAGTGGCAGATCAAACTTGTGATTTTATCGTTATAATTCCATAGGGCACAGCTGTTTTGAAATATATTTATTTAGACTAAAAATAACTTTTAGCATAGTGAGCGGAGATGGCTAACATTGTGTGGGAAGTATGTGAGTAACCAGCGTTTGGAAACCGTAGTCTGGAGGGTCTCTAGACCCCTTCCTTTTCTGAAATTCTTTATTTCATTTTCTCAACTTGCTGATAGTTTAATGGGACCCCTCCCTCAGTCTAGATTTTTGCTATGCAAAAATGGAGAAAAACGGAAAAGTAGCACATTGGTCTTTCCATTTGAAACGTGGAAATAATTATTAGCCCTTCTTGCCGTATTTTGGGAGACGATGAGTTAAGGATCTCCACTTTACTTAGGGCTAAATGGTGACTGCTGGAAGTAAAATCTCACGGAGCACCTGGTGATTAATTCTGTGTACAGAAGTGCTAATGGGAGGGGAATACTTGTCAAGACCAATATCTATTAAAAAACAAAAGCTAGTATTAGTGTAATTGTCAGCTGTTTTGTGTGTACTTTTAAAAAATGTGTCCTATTCTTTTCTCCCAGGTTCCTGGTGCAGTTCAGACAGGACAAAGTATGTGTGAAGTTTATTCAGGGCAACCAGAAAAATGGGAGTGTCCCAACGTGCAAACGAAAAAACAACCGGCTCCTTGAAGTTGCGGTTCCGTAGCTGGCGCCTCCTCTCTGCTTTCACGGACTCGTGTCTTTGTTATAGTGCAATTTGGTTTTGTTTTGTTTGGGGTTCATTGTACGTTTGGGAATTGCTGAAGGCTAATACTGTTAGAGTCCCTTGGCAAAATAAAAATATTTGACTAATCCATTTTTATTATTGGAATAGTTTTAACCCCTTAGTACACATTCTGTCCTGGGGCAGGATCGTAGAAACTAACAGCGTCTGTGCCATGTCCTGTGTGTTCTTTGTTTAGTGATCGTGTTAGGTCTGTGTACCCTAAAGCAACGTATTACTCATAAATCATTAATACATCTAACTATAGGAAACGGTCTTAAAAGACAGTGCATTCATTCATCACATATTTATTGAATGCCTACTCTGTGCTAGGCACTGTGCTAGATGGTATGAAGATTTAATAGGAACTTTTTTTTGTTTTTAAGGCCGTTGCATCCTGGCTGGTTTGTGCTGGCTTTACTAGAGCAAAGAGAGTTTGAAAATGGGGAGACCAAAACAGTAGCTGCTGCTTACGGACAGCATTCTTAGGAATCCTGTAGTATGATCTTTAGCAATTTATACTTCAAGAAGGGCTGGTCCTAGGAAGTAGAAATATATGACTGAGTAAAATGCCTCTACATGTGGTTTCTATTTGAAAAGAGAAAACTGACATTTGAAGGGGACTTTTAATTTGGTCAGATCTCTTGTAATTGCTTTTAACAGTAGAAAACAGAGTCAGTCTTATTTTAGAAAAAGTGACGGAAACAGTCCAGCAAGATTCTATTTTCCTGTTTCTGGTAAACATCATATATGATCCTACATATGCTAATATCTGCAGAGTGTTGTTTTCACCCAAATTTGAGTAAATATTTGAAACAGCTAATACAGTGAAGGGCTGAAAGCCTTTCTGATAGTGGCAAGCGTTCTGTACGATGTGCAATAAACATCCGAGATCTTTTTAGAAAGTTTTATTTATACTATTCATTTTGTATGAGAGAGGTGATTGGTACAGGGTGCATATTTTAGTCAAGGATCAAAATTGTTTGTGTTCATTTGCAGGACTTTTTTTTTTTCAAATTTACAGTAAGGATTCATTTTGGAAACTACATTTAAACTTTGGAACCAAATTGTTTCTTATTTGGGAGGATAATGTATATACATCGATATGTTAAATAATAAAACTGTTCTAATTTGGTGCCATTTCCTGGATCACAACTGTATTTTTGTATTTTAAGCTATTTTCTTATGTTGTGTGTCATTGTATCGTTGCACAGAAAGGCTTTCCAATCCGAACATTCTGTGTTCTCTGTGTAATTGAATTTCACTTATCTTTTATAAACCGGAAACATTCACTGAAAGTATTTTCTGGGGCTTTTCTTTTAATTTTTGTACTTAAAAAAATTGGTCCCATAAAGACATTTTCAGAAGACTTTGTGTTTATTGGAGCAGGTGGGGGACACAATTCCTTTCTTTTAGTCTTCTCTAGCGTGGATGTACAGCGGTAGATTGACAGTTCCTGAAATAGGTGAGTAGGAATTTGGAACTGAGAGGTGTTTTTTAAAAACTTTTTTAAAAATATGTAATACATTCACATTGTCCAACATACAAATAGGTAAAAAATGATATATACTAGAAGTTCTCCATCTCATCAATCACCCCTCTGCTCAGTTCCCCTGCCCCGCCCAAAGTTAACCATTGTTTTCAGTTACTTTTGCATTACTTTATGCATATGCTTACAAGAGGAAATGAAAATATGGATTCTTACCTTCTTGCTGCTTTAGTAGATAAAAGCTAATATGTTGTAGACTTTGTTGTTTACCTTGCCTTTTTCACTCTTCGTTCTTTTAACAGTGGCATGGTCTTGCATTTATGGATGCACTTTACTGTATTTATCCTGTCCACTACTGATCATCATTGGATTGTTTCCTGAATGGAAGTTTAAGTCCAGGAAGGAGAGGGCCAATATTCCATGGGTCTACTTGTTAAATTTTCCCAAGTACCTTATTTGCAGATTGTTTGTCGTGATAATTAGCAATAACAGCAGTTGGCAACAAGATATTTTCCAAAGTTTTATTTCCAAAACAGAAACTATTTAATCTCAAACTTCATGGTAGGTGTTCTTCAAAGATTTAAAAACATCTCTACAAAGTAGTTTTAAGTAAGAATATTTTTGCATATACATCCATCACATATAGTCTTGTCACCAAAATCTTTGATAATTTCTGGTCATGAAATTCATTCTAGGTGGGTTGTGAGTTTACTTGCTGGAAAAGGTTTTCTGAACTTTAGCAAAGTTTTCTGAACCTCTTTATGAACCAGGGTGAAATTTGCCTCTTTAGAGTTCGCTGAAGCAAGCTAGCCAGTGGGGTAAACATCCTGAACAATACAAGTGGAAGTGAGTCTTAGTGCTTCAAATGTACGTGGTGATGCCTCCTTGCTTTTCCATGGGGAGCAAGCTGAGAGCAATTATTTAGAGATTTTCAGCTCAGAAATAGAATATTAAACCCTGGTTTTCAGTCCTGAGGTTAGAGTTGACTGCCCTTCAGAGGCAGCTGTTGTCTTTGTGGAAGCCCCTCGCTTTCATCCCTGGGGAGAGCAGTGATAACTTGACCACACAGGAAGTGAGGAGAGAGCCACCATGCTCCAGGTGACCCGCTATAGAGCAGTGTTTCCGTAATGTCGCCAAGTCAACCTGAGTCAAAACCACAAGGAAAGCGTGTTTTATAAAAACCCCGTGCAGATTCCTGGACCGTACCCCTTCCCAACTGAATCAAAATTTTAGAATAGTGTGAAAATAGACACTTTGAAGAAAATCTTCAAGTGATCAGGCACCTTAAAATTTTGAGAACCACGAAGAAAACTACTGGAGCGTCTCTGTGGCTACACATAGCCATCTGTCTTAGCAAGTCCTCCAGGAGCTGATTCTGATGCACACCTGAGTGGATCGGAGCTGACTTGGTGCTCCTCTGTAGCTGCACATGGCATTGGTGCCTGGACCTGCCAGTGCTGCCCACCCGCCTCCAATGCCTGGCTAGACCTTGCTGATAAACTAACTGTGGCATTGCCCTATTGTAGCGAGTGAGCAACCAATACTTCTTTAGCTTTGAATTTCTGTCACTGTTGTGCAATGGGGAATTAAACTCTTGGTGGCACTCCAGAATTCCTGTGCATCCCGACGTGGCCACATGGCCCCAACTTGTTTCCAACCACCACTCAGTTGCCCGGCCCTTGAAGTGAGTGACTTGTAGCTCTAGACTAACAGACGTTGTGCTTGAAAAAAGTAACCAGGTAATGATAGTTGGCAAGTTTGCTGTGTGGTTGATGCAGATACTCTTGACTTGGACTTCCGTCTACCACAGGGCAGGAAAGGAACATGGGAAAGTTCCTCTCTAATAGACTGGTGACAGTTTTGTATTTCACACTCTTGGAATAGTAACTTAGACCCAGTACTCAGATGTAAGACTTCAGCTCAAGCTTAAACACCTTCGTTGATACTCCTGCGGTTATGGGGTGTGTCTGTAATGCCAAAGCACCAGGACCATGACTTCTCAGAATCCTAAGCACATCCTCAATATTGAAGATTTGGCTGAAATCTAAAAGAACAAGCAGTTTTGGGGCTGGCCCCGTGGCCGAGCGGTTAAGCTCGCGCGCTCCGCTGCAGGCGGTCCAGTGTTTCCTTGGTTCGAATCCTGGGCGCGGACATGGCACTGCTCATTAAACCACGCTGAGGCAGCGTCCCACATGCCACAACTAGAAGGACCCACAACGAAGAATATACAACTATGTACCAGGGGGCTTTGGGGAGAAAAAGGAAAAAATAAAATCTTTAAAAAAAAAAAAAAGAACAAGCAGTTTTATTACCATGCCATTTCAATTAATATGCTGAGTGAGAACTCTCAAGTTCTTGTAATTGAGTATAATTATGATAATTAGAGCTTGGTTTAAAATTCTTTTAGGCTAAATGTAACAGGCAGCAGCGTTTTTTTTTTTCGTATATGCTATTTTTCATGTAATAGGTAAGGTATTTAGATTCTAAGATATTCAAATAACAAGCATTCTTTAAAATGGTGTGTGCTGTTGGGGAAGGATTTAGTAAATTCCTTAATGTGTCTATTATTTTAAGGTTTTTCCAGGATGCATTGTAGTAAGAGCCTTTGTTTTTAAGCTGGGCATTGTTCTTCCATTAATACCGCAGCATTCAAATTCACTCAAACAATTAGATGCAGGGGGGTAGAAGGGAAGAGACTGAAGGACAGTAGTTTTGCTCTTCTTTCCTCTTGTTGAGAAAAACAGCTGTGAGTTTCCATTGTCCACTGGAAGATTTCATGTTGAGGAGTTAACATATTACCATTGGAGGGGTTGTTTCTTCCGATCTCATTTTAACAGTTCCATTATGTGCTCTTTTCTCAGGTTTTTGTTAGCTAAACCCTAGGAAGCCATGGCCTTGACGAATTGGCACTTGCTTTCTGGTCTCATCAGCTTCTATTTTAATAGCCACTCTGTAGAAAATTAGTTGTTTTTGAGTTGGTTTCCTCCAAATCTTGGAATTGTTTGCCTCATTCTCTTTGGTTTGAAGATCATTTTCAAAATCTGGAGTTAATCACGGTACAGCATAAGCCACGATCTTTTCCTCATTAACTTTTTTTTACTGGCATGGTGGCCAGATCCCCTCTGTTCAGTTCCATAAAATTCAACAAAAATCTGACTTTGTAACCAAGGAAAGTAGTCTCAGCTTCTCTGTTTAAGGAGGAACCTGGGAACAGAATTTAGTTCCGTATTCGCCCAAAGACCTGGCTGTACTGAGAGAAGGAAACACATTAACCAGCTACCTTGTCATTTCCCTTTTTTAAAAATTATTTTTCCAGTTTTACTGATACATAATTGGCATACGACATAATACTAGTTTTAGGTGTAAACATAATGATTTGATATATGCATGTATTGCAAAATGATTACAGTTAGTTTAGTTAACATCCGTCACCTCACATACAGTTTGTTTTCTTGTGATGAGGACTTTTAAGATCAGTTCTCTTAGATCATTTCACTTATTTTACATTCACCCCAACTTTCCTATTTTCTTTCTTTTCTGTTCTTTTTTCTTCTTTCCCCTTCCTGCCTGCCTGCCTGCCTTCCTTCCTTTTCCTTTGTCTCACCAATTAATGGATCTGGCATATTCTCTGTTTTTAATGACATACACGTCAAAAATGTACCTATCAAAGAATTTTTACAAAGTGAACACATCCTGTACCTAGCACCTGAAGAAAGAAGCACCCCAAAGATAGCACCCAGAAGCTCCCTTCTCCATTCTAGTCATAATCCCTAGCAAAAGTAACCTTTCTCTTGTTTTCTAATTTTGTGCATTTTTTTTTTTACTTTGTATATTTGGAATCATACAGTATATGCTCTTCTTCCTGGCCTCCTCCATTCAACATTACAATTGTGAAATTCATTGATATGGTCGCATGCAGCTCAAGTTTGTCCTCCCAGCTGTATAATCCATCATGTGGGTAGACTACAACATTGTAATCCATTTTACTGTTGATGGGCGTTTGGCTATTATGCATAGTGCTGCTGCACACATTTTTGTATATGTTCTTTGGTGAATATCTGTACACATTTCTGCTGGATGTCTACCTAGGAATGGAGCTGCTGGGTTACAGGGTGAGCATATGTCCAGCTTTAGTAGATTCCACAAAACTGACTTGCAAAGCACCTGTGCCAGTGTACACCCCCACCAGCAGTGTATGGAATCGCAGTTGCTCGACACCTTAGCCACACCTCGTATGGTCAGTCTTTTTAATTTTGGTCTTTCTGATGGATTTTAGCTTTAATTTGCATTTTCCTGATAATTAATGAGCTTGACCACTTTTTCAATATTGGCAATTTGCATATCATCTTTTGTGAAGTGCCCATTCAAGTATCTTGCCATTTCTTCTGTTGAGGTTGTGTTTTTCTTTTTGATTTGCAGTTATATTTTGGATATGAGACCTTTATCAGCTATGTGTGTGACATGTGTCTTCTCATAGACTGTGGCCACCTTTTTACTCTCTTAACCAGTGTGCTTGATGAACAGACATTCCATTTTAGTGTAATCCAGTTTACCAGTTCTTTCCTTTACGTTTAGTACTTTTTGTTTAAGAAATACTTGTTTGTCCAAGTTTATGAAGATATTTGCCTGCTGATTCCTTTTAGAGGTTTTTTTGTTTTGCCATTCTCATTTGGCTCTTTAGTCTACTGGAATTTATTATTATTATTTTTTTGAATGGTGTGAGGTGGGGAGTCAAGATTCACTTTTTTTCCATATGGATATCCAGTGGACCCGGTCCCTTTTACTTAAAAGACCATCCTTGCCCCACACTTCTAACAACATTATCTTTGTGTCAATACTAAACCGTGTTAATTATTATCACTTTGTAACATGTTGGCATAGTCATGTCGAAGTGAAATTCAGAACTCTTAGAGGTGCTACACTCTTGAGATAAAAGAAAAAGCATTAGAATTAACAAATACCCATTTTCGGGTATTTGGAGTAGTGATAGTTCATCAGAATTCTAAACATATGAACATAAAATCAGCCCTTTCCTTTAGCCACAGGGATTTGGGCATGTGAATTCCTAATGGGATCATATGGGGAAAATATTAAATGTTTCCTTGAAGTAAATTAACAACTTCTAATTTTATGTGATATTTTGATTTTCCATTGTCTCAGTGGTTTCCATCCATATTACTAATCATCCTAATTTAAAATTTTCCGTAAAGTCTTCGTAAAATTATCGTACAAGTGCCTGTGAATATCATCCCTGTCTTTAAGTAGGACTGCCTGTTTCTCTCTCATTTGGTTCTTTAGTGGTGGATACTGAGACACTTCTGATGGCTTTTCTAATTCTTTAACAATCTTTTACAATATTTTCACAATCTTTTACGACTGGTTATCTTGTGCAATGATAATCATTTATAGATGAAGCCAGATGGTGCTACAAGTGGAGTGTGCATCTTTGGCCTCTCTAGTACTGCCATACTTTTTTTAATTGAAAAAAAAAAGATTTTTCTAAATCATTTCCTAGGGCTCACCCAATCCATTCTCTTGTGTGCAGTTCTGAGCTAAATTCAGAATTGCCTTCTCTAAAATGATCACTGCAAACTCAGCTTCCCGAAGTTGAGATTTTAATTGACAGAGAGGAACTACCAAAAAGACATTTAGTGGCATTTTTTCAGTAGCATTAAAGACACATACATCTTTTTTTTTTCATGAGGGACAGATTATAGGCAAAGGAAAACATGTTTAACATTCATTTTATATGCAACAATAATAATTGCCTGGAAAAGCACAAATGAGAAATAAGTTTGTGTCGGTCTGAGTTCATGCAGGGAAGGGAGAGCGATACAGTTGTTGAGGCAGTGCGTAGCAGAAAATAAAAATTCTCCTGCCTCCATTTAGAAACCTGAAAGTAGTCCTTCAGCTACAAATTCACCTTCTTTGTTTAGTCAGTGATATATTATATATGGTGATACTGCCATTCTGTTGTCTCTTAAATCCTAACGCTAAAAGGGGAGGGTGTCATACTCAAGCAGAGAAATCATCAACTCATTCTCCTTGTTATAGCCCCTAAAAGTGACCTGAACGTGAATTTCCTAGAGGTTGAAAACAGCTTTCGGAATAGAAGCTCAAAGGAAATGGGTCTGTATCCGATGAGACTCAGCACTATTTTATTCAAATGAAACTACCTAATCCTTTCTGATGGGGGAAAATTAGTAAGTTTCTATTCCAATGACCAACACAGCATTTTTGAGAATCAAGTTCAGAAAGGGCTTTAAAAGTTTATGCTGTCAAACATGCCGTTTACGCAGAAGGGGGATACGTAATGCTGTCTTGAGCATTATTTTGTAGAAATTAACCATGAACAAAAATGAAAAAGAAGGTGTTCATGGGTGTTTTGGTGTTTGTTTTTGTTGGACAACACCTTCAATTTACTGTAGCTTTGAATATAAATAGGGAAAGAGTCCTTGTGTCTGGGTATTGTTATGGACAGACTTGGCAGGAATTAAGGTAGAGATCCAGGAAATGGCAATAGTTGGAATGTAGTCTGCTCATCTTGGAGGCTGTTTGATAACAGCTGTCTACTTCCTCACACAGTTGGACTTTGATCTGAAAAAGAAATGGGATCTGGTAACACTAAATGAAAATCACTTGAGAGCCGTCACTGAAACATAAAAATGGAAGGAAATCCACCCACCAATTTGTTCTTTCCACCAAGAAAAAAAAAACCCACAGATGAAGATGCCATGTGTGGCATCTTGAACTGCCACCAAACCACACCAGACACACAAAGCTTGTTTGAAAGAATAATGTCACAAATGTAGTTTAACACCATTCATATCCCTATTCATATGCCTGTGTGTTTCTGATGGGCACGTGTGACTGATTAGGAAAATTGGTCCAGGTCTGCTCTACTCATCCTGGATTGCTCAGGAGTCATTGTTAGGCACATGGTTGTCACTTACCTCCCAGACAAACCCATCTTTGAATACTTCATCTTTGGGGCACCCACTTCAGGATTTCATTCTATTTTCTGCTGAGATATGGTACACTCTAGTAACAGGATCTGCTTTATGTTGAGTCTAGAGATTTACATTCTTCCAGTTTTGCCATCAAGTCCAATTGATGTGATCAAGTCACTTACTTTTCAATAACTGCATTACCATTTGTTCTTTTCATGGAACTAATAAAATGCTTTTAAACCAAAATCAGATCCCTGAATGGGCCATTTTGCTCTATCTTAGATTTCACCTAATGAGCCTTACCAAATGTATATCATTAGACAAAAATGCCAGTCACTGGCCTGGCAGAAACTCTACACTGCCATTCAAATGAAAGTACATTGAGAGTGTCTCAAAGTTTGCGATCTTGATTTAGAATGTGTATGCTGAAGATTAGAAGTGTTATTGAAGGAAAAACACTTTCAACTCTTACCTAAAAAGAAGAGAATTTTTCCTTTACACAATGGAAAATATCAGTGAAACAATATTAAGAGGTTATCTCCATCACCTAGTTGGGTGGTTCCCAATGTTTTCTAGTATGAAGACCTCTTCTTAATTTATTCATGGACACTTGCATGATGGTGGTCATGCTTTCAGCATCTTTGGATTGGGCAAATACATAATTTTTATAAGTTCATGACAAGTAAATTTGCATTTTCTTAATTGCAGTGTGTCTCAACACATTTGCAACAGGGAATTACAAATGTTTGTAGTCATTAATACAGTCAACAGACAGGACTTGGTTCATGTGGCCTCATGGACCCCTTGCAGAAACTCCGAAGTTTGGGAATTGCCAATATGTGTCGTCCAATCCCTTCACTTTACAGACAAGGAAAATCAGGGTCCAGAGAGATTCAATGATGGGTCCAAGGCTTTATGGTCTCTGGCAGACCCAGGTTACAATCTATGTTCTGATTTTTACACTCCCCACCACGGGCTCCCATAGGATGATTAGGAAAAGCCCAAAATCCTGAATTTTTGTTTATGAAATTATGGTGGTGGAAACTGATGGAAGATGCCACAATACAAAATATATGCAGGAAAGATGGGACCCCAATGTAGAAGCCAAAACTGGCAGCACCTAGCACATGGTAATTGTTCAATAAATAGAGCAGATGGCAACACAACTTCTTTTCCATAATTAACCCTCTGCTCTCCCTGAGCATTCCAGTTCCCTTAAACATGACGCTTCCTTTGCCCCTATTATACAATTGAATGTTCCAGTCTGCTTCTCCCAACGATGTTTATTTACAATAATTGAATTCCCACCTCCGTCCACTGTCCCCACCACCCATAACTTTGTATTATAACTTTACAGGACTTACCTTCCATACCTGGGCGCCATCCCTCTGGCAGGAAATGGGCACAAACAGATGGCTTGTTCTCATTTCCCAGGCAAGTGCTCCAGAAAGAAACTTTCTCTCTTGTGATCCTAAGGAAAGTAACATTGATATGAACAATTAAATGTTTTCCCCTGGTCTTCATTCTTTCTTTCTGGTATTATAGGAGCTATCTCTAAGCCAATTAAGACAGTGTATATTCCAAAACCAAATTACATCTTTAATATCATGAGTATAAACTACCCTGCAGCATGAACATCCATTTCAGAAATATATTTACATCTTCCTCGAATCCGTGAAATTGTTACTTGAGCCACGGGAACTCCTCGTTGTGGAAGAGCCAATAGGGCTGTCCAAGGAAGGGCACTTGTGTCAGGCAGAGTCGGACTTTTCATTCAGATGGTCCTTCCTGGATTCAGTGCTCTTTCAGCCCAGTCAAAGCTGTGCTCTGCTGATTTCCCCCAAAGGGAAGAGGAGAGAACAGATACCCTCAACTGCCTGAAAAGACATAGGGCATTTAGATATTTCGTCTCCGAGAGAAAATTATTTCAAGTTTATTTGATAGTGACTATGTATAAAGTAATAGTATTGAAGTCTGTTTAAGGTGTAGCACTTCATTTTTTTATTATAGAACAATTGCGGCTGCTTGCAACACGCCATTTATTTACTAGGAAGGACCAGGGAAGCAGATTGAGTTTCATGAGGCTGGGGTAAGCCAATGCCTGCCACCTCTGATAAACACAGCACTGATGGCTGTTTGTACAGACTTAGACTGCTTAGACTCAGGGTCCCTCACATCTTTTATCTTTTAGGAAGAGCATTTTAGAGCAGATTGGAAGTTCCTTCCAGAGTTGGTCGGCTTCATTAGATCTTAATCCTAGTTGATAAGCACACATACACACAGCCCAGGGCTTCCTGAGCACACACTGACTCGGGTTTGTTTTTTAAGGACAAACCTTCAGGAACGCTCACTTTGCCCCGCTATCCCCATCGCTTGTCTCCACCTCTCTAATCCCTGCGCCTCACAACTGGCTCGGGACTGGTGTGAAGAGGAGCCCAAATTATTGGCATGGGCGTTTGACTCTGAAGCAATACTGCCATATCTGAGGAGGATTGTTCACAATTTTCTCATAAGAAAATTAGTAACTCAAAATTAAATTTTGATAAACTGAAGATTAAAATGGCACACAGTAAATGTGTTGCAGATGAAAATTTGGAGAATTATTGTATGGAAACTGCAGCTACCACTTCGGTTTTCTTCGGAAGCAGCTCCGGAGAGGTCTGCTCTCTTTAACATGACAAAAACATCAAGTCCTCATTTAGAAAGCAGAGGTTTGATACCTCCCATCTCTCCGCCTGCATATGGCACTTACCCTGGCCCCAGGTGCCCTGCACTGCAGGCAGTCAGTAGCGCTCTGAAAATGCAGCCCCAGAAGCACACAAGGTGCTCTTCAATGCGACAACCGGGCGTTCTTCTCCACTTCCGGAGGAGCTGACATGTTTGAAGCCACTTCTGGGTAGAGAAAAATGAAAAACAAAAACAATCTATCGGAAAGAAATTTAAAAAGTAAGATGATGAGAAATGAAATTTATAAAAACACCAAGCTTTTCAGAACATGCCTAAGGAAGACATGTTTGTATTATCCCATTAGGGATAGATTTTGTCGTTGATGAGTATATTCCATACAGCACATTTTTTTAAAAGAAGTAGTAAGCCACTACTTTCTCTGTTGCCTCCCTCTTATATTCCAGACCCACTAATAAAATAATTCTGTTACAGAAGTACATTAGAATAGTGTGATCAGGTATGTTTTCTATGAACAAAAATGGCTACAAGTTTGAAAATGTTTTTTCAATACTGCAGTGTGGAGGAAGAGAACAGTTGTGCCTTTAGCCACATCTTAAACATGTCCTTCAGCACTTGGTGTGACTGACAGCTAAGAGAGTAGAGGCAGACCGGCAAACTTGTGCCTGTGCTCCAAATGACTCTTGAGCCTACACAGCTGGTGCTTTGGACCATAGAGTGACATAATTGCATCTGCAGAGTTTAATTTATGCTTCATTTAAGATTTGTAGGGAACAGGTTACTACTGTTCCCCTTTAAAACCTTGGGGCTCAGATGCTAAAGAAGCTATCTAGACTCTTACTCCTCCTATTCTGGCACTTATTCAACATGGGAAGCCTTATTTGTATTTAAATTTTAGATATGGGGCCTTTCTTGGCTGTACTGTTCATATGATTTCCATGTGCTTGTGACTGACAGATGGCTATTTAAAACAATCAAATGTATGTTATTCTTTGAAACCATATGATTCAGTCTCTCTTGTGGCTAAATTGTTTTCCCAAATAAAAGTGTCTAGAATTCTTAGTTCTGAAGATGGTGTGTGTGTGCATTGAAGATGGTGTGTATATTTGAAAACAGAAGAAAAATCTCGCTATGTGCTCACTTCTTTGAACCTTGACTGCATCTTACGAACAGGCAGATCTCCTCATCTGTGATGCATCTAATCAGGAGGAACGGGAGATATTTTTATAACTATTTTGCAACATAGTGCTGCATCTTTCTGACTCCCTTGAAAACAACATGTCCTGTCCCTCAAAGGGACATAACACTCGGGTTAAAATTTTTAAAAAGCAAAAGAACAAAATAGAATTCCATGATGCTAGCTTGGACTGTATCCACCAGAATCAATCAAGCAAGGTCCCAGATGCCAGGCCTCTAGAGGTCACTATTAATTCCTTCCCTGCTACTGGAAAAATGTAGTTTCCTTTCATGCCTCCGGGAAGATGCTCCATAGTGCTCTGCAGGGTGGACTAGTGTGTAAGCCCGTGTGGCTCTAGGCCATTCTGACAGACCGATGGAGAACAAGGGTGAAAGAGATGGCAGAACTGATGGTGACATCCTGGAGCCAGGGACGCAGCCAAGCTGTCTGAACAACAGCAGCAGGCAAGGAAGGCACAGTTTCCAGGGGTGAAAAAGCAGGTTTGGGCTGGTGAAGATAGTGGGAGGAAACGCTGCTGTGATGGCAGAGGCCGTCTCTAGTCAATAAATAGTGTCATTTATATCCTTAATTTTCTCCTTCCAGTTAGTCTTCTAGAACTCACTTATACAAATAATTTGATTAATCAAGAGTTATTTGTCTAAACCATAAAATTAACTTTTCAGCAAGACTCAACACGGGAACTTTTAAGGGACGAAACATCCTGTGGATTGGCATGAAGCTGCATTTTGCCTGCCTCATCTCGTCACATTCCACTCACATTGACCACTCTGGACAACATCACTTTGCGCCCGGGGAGAACACCTCCTCCCCACACTTCCGTCCTTTCACCCCTTCCCCTCCTAGGGGTGCTGTGCATGACGTGCTTGGCTCTTCATCTCCGTCTGTGCATCCTCTCGGCTTGGTTCACCGCATCTCTGGAAAGTTTATTCTCTTCTGCCTGCATACACTCTGATAATCTCCTGCCTTCCTGCCCCTCAGCCTCTCAGTTTTCTCAGGAGAATTACATTTCTCCTTCATCTTTATGGCATTTTTAAGCCAAAAATGTGTGCTAATCATAGCAGAGTAACTCTTTCCTTTGGAGCACTTAGCTAATTTTAAATGTTTACGTTCTTTAGTGAGATTCTTTTGTGAGTTTCTCTCTCTCCTATAAGAGACTTCGGTTTTTCTCACTTTTTAAAAAATATTCCCATCTTTTTTGTGTGCGATGAGGAAGATTGGCCCTGAGCTAACATATTGCCAACCGTCCTCTTTTTGCCTGAGGAAGACTGCCACTGAGCTAACATCAGTGCCAATCCTCCTCCGTTTTGTATATGGGACACCACCATATGAGTGGTGTGCAGGTCCACGCCCAGGATCCATACCCTTGAACCCCAGGCTGCCAAAGTGGAGTGTGTGAACTCAACCACCAAGCCATCGGGCCGGCCCCCAGCTTCTTTACAGTGGCAAGCATATGGTAGACACTCAATAAGTATTTGCAGAATTATCAAATGAATGAATGAATGAATGAATGCAGTATTTATTGAGCACCTGCTGTATGTCAGATACTGTCCTAGGTGCTGGGGATATATTGACAAATAAAATTGACTAGTCCCTGGGCTCCTAGAGCTTACATTCTAATTGATAAATGCATCGAATTATCCTCATTTAAATAAAATAAAAAGCAACTGAAAGTAGACATCATAAAAAACTAGCATGATCAAGCTCTAACATCCTTGAAAATAAATATAAGATTCTATCTCCTTGTCTTTTTCTGGTTAAAATTTCTTAAGTGCCTGCTTTCAAGTGGAAATACTTCTTATTTTACCTCATTATTTTTCTCTCTTAATGACTAATATTACACAGCATTATTTTCAAATATGTGTCCTTGCAAACATGAGGCGTTTCAGCCACATTATAATATGAATAGGCTTTGGATATGAGTGTAGGAACCCAACTATCTTTCAGAACAATTTTTATCAGGAAAGATATTCATGTGTTTAATAATGAGCTTAACTCTTGAAATACAGCCTATCTGTGTGGCTACAGGGGATTTCACCATGGGTAAAACCCAATGAAATGTTGAAGGAAGCATTTCAGAGTGTTAATAACCTGGCTCTCTAAAGAAATAGATGTAAATATTTTATCTACTCATTTCCCCAACATCATCATTATTAAGAAGAAGAACTTGATCATGGCCTGCAATGTAGGTGTGGGTGCTGTGTCTCCTTCCCACTTTATGGGCTATCCAACACTGAAACTTCTCTTCCAAAGTTAAAAACCAAACAAATCAGCTGTCACCTATGTTGATGTGGAAGACCGTTCACCAACCAGAAAAGGTGGCAAACCTTTTCAATAAGTCACATGAATTCTCTTTAGGTGTTAAAATTAAAAGGTGTATTTTGAGAACTTCCTGCCAATGAAAAATACTATGTTGACTTTGCAGAATTTCTTTTATTTTCCTGCATTATTGCTTCTCTTTCATTCATTTATTCATTCATCCATCAAATACTCACAGAGAGGAATATTATGAAGACTATGTAACAACATAAAAAGTATATCACACTCACTGCTAAAGTCTGGAAATAAAAATTGTGCCCTATGTACTAAATATATACATGTGCTACATGTTGCATTGTCATTGCAGTTGAAAAACTGAATTTAAAAGTTATGGTAGCAGTGACTTTAAATTGAGCCTAACTCAAATTGAAACTTTCACTATCGTCTCTGTCATTTATTTCATACAATTATGTGTGGCAACAAGCATATTAATATTTAAGATGAAAGAATGGCATACATTCCTTCAAATATATTTACTCTTACAGTAAATTTTTTATTCACATCAATTCCACTTAAATATTTTCAAATTCTTTGATAATGACCCTGTTAAAAACAAAATCTGTTCAATACTGAGGCAAATGCTTTCTTATGAGTCTTCTCGTCATTGCCAAGAACACCTGCGTCTATTTTCTCACGTGAATCATGATGTAGTGAGAGGTGTGGTGTATCTACTATCGAATGTGGGTGAGCCCACGTGTCAGGCAAGCATTTACTTGAAAAGTCATGCTATTCGGAAGACCCAGCTCTTGTATGAACTAGAATCTTCCACATGTGCCCCTTATTTAAAGAAAAATTGGTATGGAGACCTGTACTTGGAAAACACAATTTAAGGATAGTTTCATTTCATTAAAGATTTCTTCTCTTTAGGAAAGAACTTGCCAGGGGGCTTATTGAGTAGCCAACAACATCAGTGGATTTTTAACATTGAGTTTCTCCCTTTTCAGAAAAACTGTTACTGCTTAAAGGGGAAGTGAGACTCCTGGGCTCCCTGTGCATAACTCTCCCGTCCCACTAGATCACCGTCTTTTGAAATCTTTCATTGCTTTAGCACCCCTGACTGAATGAGCACATTTTCTTTTCCATTTTTCCGATTGTGAGCTTTTTCTTCTTTACGTGAGGGTGTAGTCAACACAGCAGCCATGTACCTCTTGAGAATTCACACCTCCTGCTTGAAGCATTCTGCTCAAGGCAGGTATTATAATCTCTTCAGCTAGGAGGTGATGCCTGAATTTTTCTAGACCAAAACTATCATCTCAACCCCTTAGAGAAAATGCCACATGAATCATTGAGTCGGTGACATCCCTGGAATGCAGCACATGCCTCCACCAGAAAAGCCTGCAGTCTTAAGTGAGGGGAAAATCAAGCCTGGGACTCAGACCTGCTGAAGGCTGGCCCCCTGAAGAGGGTTTTCACCCTACCTCATTTCCAGTGTGGGAAGTAGGACAGAGGATTTAGGAGCGTAAGAATCAAAGTCAGACCAGCGCCCTCCTGATGTGGACAGGGCTTCAGGCAGGCCAGATGTTCCAAGTCACATGTGGAGAAGTGTTTGTGGTTGGATTCTGTTTGAAACTGATTGTTGATACTCTCATGAGACAGCCTGTGACAAATTGTATAATAAAAACGTTAAAAATAGCATATTTATCCCCTGGAAAAGCTAAGTTCCCACAATTCAGTGAGCTGGGAAAATTGCTGAACTTTTTGAACACAAAGTGCTGATTCTCTGTTCTTATAACCCTTTCATTACGCATAGGATTTTTCATTACAATTTTTGTTTTTCTGAATTCCAAACAATGCTCCAGCTAGCTCTTTAAAAAAATAAAACAAATAAGTCAACTAATATTTTTGAATAAAATTTTAAAATGCAAATAAAATGTACATCCAATATTGTTAAATTAGTTATAAAAACGAGAGTAAATGTTTCTGAAAGTTCTTTCTATGTATATATCGGCCCCACCAAATAGAAATAGAATGTGAACCACAAACGCAATTCACACAAGTAATTTTAAATTTTCCAGTAACCACATTAAAAAAGTTAAAAGAATCAATAGAAATTAATTTTAATAATACATTTTATTTGACCCCATACATCCAAAATCTTGCCATTTCAACAAGAAATAAATGTAAAAAATTATTGAGATATTTTACTTTTTTTCCTTGAATTAAAGATTCAAGATTCTATGTATATTTTATACTTACAGCACATCTCCATTCAAACCACCCATAGTTCAAATGCTCAATTTCCACATGTAGCTAGTGGTGCCTTATTAGACAACACAGGTCTATACCATACAAAAAATTTGAACAAAATTGGGGGAAAAAATCCTCTGCTTAAAAGTACAGAGATATTTATCAGTGTTTCTTAGACCTTTGATATACAAAGGAGTGGTAAGACTTTCAGAGGCATAGACTTTGGTTGAGAATGTGGGAGATGAAGAATAAGTAAAGATGGAGCAGGGAAATACTTTGTGTGGCTGTGACTGAGATGAACTAGGATGAGAAGGGTTTGGAATATCTAATCAGTTTCTTGGATTTCAAATAGCACCATGTATCAGGAATGCTTTTGGCTGCAAGTAACACAAACCTGAATTACAGTGACTGTGATGGTTAGTTTTATGTGTCAACTTGGCTGGGCCATGGTACCCAGATATTTAGTCAAATGTTATTCGGGATGTTTCTGTGAGGGTGTTTTTGGATGAGATTAACATTGAAATTGATGGACTTTGAGTAAAGTAGATCGTCTTCCACAATGTGGATGGACTCCATACAATCAGTTGCAGACCTTAATAGAACAAAGACTGACCTCCCCCAAGCAATAGCAAGAGGGAATTCTGCCAGCAGATGGCCTGTGGCCTTGAACCACAGCATCAGCTCTCCCCTGGGTCTTCAGCCTGTTGGCCCACTCTGCAGATTTTGGACTTGCCAGCCTCTATAATCATGCGAACCAAATCCCTAAAATAAATCTCTTTAGTATGCATATATATATACACATATGCATATATATACTCATCCTATTGGTTCTGTGTCTCTGTACAATAAATTAAACCAGAAGGGTTTATTTTGTCATAGAAGATATCTGTAGGCAGGAGGTGCTGATTTTGGTTCACTGGCCTATTGATGTCATGGCAGTGTCCCTGGGATTTTCTTGGCCTTTCCCTTATGCTTATGGCCACATGGTTGAAAAGTGGATGCTGCATCTCCAGATACCACATTCAAGACAGAAAAAAAAGAAGCTGGGATGATGTTAAGAAAAAACACTTTCAAAATCTTCCCCTGTAATCTTCTATTTATACCACATTGTATCAGAAAGTCACTACTAGCTGCAAAGATGGCAGGAAAATCAAGTGCTTTGTTTTTTCAGCCTCTACAGTAGAAAGTAGCAAGAGAGGAAGAGATTGAAAATTACTGTTGGATCAACCAATCCGTGCTGTCAATCACTAAGTGCAAGCTGGTACAGTCCTTTTGGAAGGGAGTATATCAATATATACATTATAAGCCATAACAATTCGAACATTCTGTAGGTGATAAGCATTAAGATATTCCTTTAATCATTATCTGTGATTTTGGATTGCACGCTTGTCATTTTGGCTGCCCAGACTCCAGACATCTTTTCCATTTAGAGGGGAATACAAGAAAGGAGTAAGACAGGACCCACCACAGAAGGCAAAAGCTGCAGATGTGTTTTCCTCCCTGGGAGCCACAAAGTGGTCATAGGACCTTCACAGTGACTCAGACACGCATGGAATTTTGGATCTTTGAGTGATTCAAGGCTCAAGGTCCATTCGATTATTTGAATTTGCTGCTGCAGGCTCTAAAGTCCAGGGTGCTGGGGCCATGGCGGGGGCAAACATCAAAGGTGGCTATGCTTGGTTGAGGCTGCTGAGAGGACTACCTCAAGGGTTCTTGGGAAGAGTGAGGAGGATGATGCTGCAAAGCCCCTGGCACAGTGAGCCCTCCACACATGTATCCTCTGTGTGCTATGTGATACCACAGATCTCTCTTCCTTGGTCTTGAGCTGTAGTACCTCCCTTCTCTTAAGAAACCCCCTTTCCTTGTGCTCGCTGCCCCTGCTAGAGTGTGGTTGCCTTCCCTGCCCCTGGCCTCCAAACGGCAAGCTGTCTCAGAGCCATGTTTTCTTATTTGCAGAACTGATCAGCTGGCCCCTGGCCTCTTTTTTTAAAAAAATGACTCCCATCGCCATCACCTACTGAATAAAGCCCAAACCCCATAGTCTTGCAGAAGAACAGCTCCAGAATATCCACATGGGAGAGGCTTGAGGGCCTCAATCTGATGGAGAGCATTGAGAAATTATCTTATTTTTTACTTTGATTGCATTTTATACATCAATAAAACTAGTGAAGTTTTTAAAAAAGCCAAATTTAAGGGACTCCCAATGGTCATATCTGGGACAATTTGAGCAACAAAAATGAATAATGATAGTGATGTATTATAACTCATAAAATAAGAACACATGAGTCCATACTGATATAAACAAATAATTGAATGAAGAAATAAATGGAGGAAAAGGGAAAGTTCTTTTTAAAAGTAGAAGTATAATAATAAATGTAGAATGAAATGTTGGCAAAAACTACAGTAATAATTGCTTCAGGCAAAAATCATCAATGGATGCCAAAATTAGTAGGTGAAAGTATGATGAGAAACACTACATTCTCATGATCTTGCATGACACATACTACTTATGAAGGGAAAAAATATTAAATTTACAGTGGAGAATTCTGGCAGAACCACCTTAACGAAGTGATAAAAAGTTAACATTACCAGTAATGGAACAAATTGTGCCTCCTGACATGATTCTATGAGAAGAACGTATATTGCTTCTGTGGTATCCTTGCCAAAAATACATAACCTGCATTAGTGGCTCTCAGCTGGAGTTGATTCCCTGTCACACTCAGGGGACTTTTAAAAATGTCTGGAGACGTTTGTGATCGTCAAGACTGGAAGAGTGCTACTGGCATTAGGTGGGTCAAGGCCAAGTGTGCTGTTACAAATACAATAAACACAATGCAGAGGACAGCCTCCCACGACAAAGAATTGTCTGGCCCAGAGTGTCAATACTGCCGAAATTGAGAAAACCTGACCTAAATGTAATTGTCAGGAAACATCAGATAAACCCAAATTGGGGGACAGTCTACAAGAAAACTGGCTAATACTCTTCAAAAGTATGAAAGATAAGGAAAGATGGAGGAACTGCTCAGAGTTAAAGGATACTAAAGAGATACAGAGCTAAATGCAAGGTGCGATGCTGGACTGAATCCTGAATGAGAAAGGACGTTAATGGAATAACTGAAGAAATTTAAATAAGACCTGTAGATTAGATAATAGAGTTATGTTGGTGTTAATGTCCTGATTTTGATAATTGGACTACGGATATGTAAGATGTTAACATTTAGGGGAAATAGGTGAACAGTAGACAGGAATTTTTTGTACTATTTTTATAACTTTTCCAAGTCAGTCTGAAATTATTTCAAAATTAAAAAATTTTTGAATAAAAATATTTAAAAAATAAAAGAGAAAAAGGAAATGAAGAGAGACATAAAAGGATCTGAGAGAACACTTTAAATATTGAAGATAGGCAAAGAAGATAGAACATATGAATAATATAAGAACCTTTCTGAAATTAAAAAAATTTTGGGAACTCAATGTTGAAAGAGCACACCATCTACCCTGAGAATATTGACTCATAATGACCCAAACCAGGACATATTCTAGTAAAATGTCTCAACTTCAAAGAAAAAGAAGATATACCTTGAGTGTCTAGAAAAAAAGAGTACATGATTTATAAGGAAAAGAAAATTAGATTATTATACTTGTTGACGCTAATGTACTCTGTGAGAAAAATATGGAGTAACAAATGTAAGATACTCGAGAAAACAAGTGTGAATCAAAGATTTTTTTATCTGGCATAACTTTCAAGTACAATGGGCATAGATAGAACTCAGAGAATATTGTTCCCATGAGCCCTTCCTGTGAAATATTCTATGAACTGAGCTTCAGACGACAAAATAACTAGACAGATATTGACAGACACAAGGACTGTTGGTGGACATTAAGTTCAGAGTTCCCCCAGAACTAAGATGACTGGCTGAATACTTAGAGAATGCTTAGAGCCATATCTTCTGATAGTGTAGATATTGCCTGACTGTCTAAACATGGAGGAGAGAATATTTTCAGAAATCGTATTGGTATTAACCTTATAATTGTTATCCCAAGACTCTTATGTATATAATATGGGATAAAACAAATGAATAATCACGATATATTCAATTCTATTGTCTCCTTTGCCCCTGGTTCCTTGAGAACCAAGATTCTTGATCTAGAAGGAAGGAGATACTAAAGTAGTAGAGAAGAGGTTAGGTAAAAAAATCTGTGATCTCAAAACTGAATTGGAGCTATCAATATAAACCCAAGAGATACTTGATCTTATTTTATTTCCAGATATGTTTACTGAAAAGACTTAGAAACAACAAACTACACAATAGCAATGAGTATCTCTAGCACTCAGATAGTGGTCTTGCAATACCATTTTTTGCTACAAGGAACCAGGTCTCTTTGGAGAAATCACTAATCAGGTGTAAGGCAGGAAATGAACAAGGTGACCTTGGAACATCTTGACACACCAGATGGCAAGGAAGCTATCAAAGAATACTAGGGTCATGTCTAAAGGACACTGGAGTCAACGTGAAGAGACTTCCACTAGCCAAAGATGGAAATTTTTGAGTTAATGACAATTGCACTGGATTAAAATTCATCAAGTTGGTTTAAATCTGTGATTTCACAAAAATATGGAAAGTAGTTATTACTTTTGGAGGATGACAGGAAACCAAATCATTAGCTTGAAAACTGGCAAATAGAACTAAAGAGCTAAGCACTTACCCTCCCTTTCCTATATGAACTGTATCGCTGTGAAATCAAATAGTGGATGAAGGGCAGTGTCTCTTTATGAAAGTATTCTAACTGAATAAAAAAAATAGAACTAGAATATCACTATTTTGCAACCTATAATGAGTGGTTACAGGTATTTAGTATCAACAGTTTCTAAAATCACAAAAAGAGAGGCAACCAGGTATTACGTGTCTCTATAGTCTTCAAAAATACCACCCACAGATTTGTCAAGGGGATGGAACCTGTCTGACCCTTTCTCTGGATTCAGCTTCCAATTTGCAGGAGGTACAGAGAACAGAGGAATAAGTCAGGGTAGTGGTTAGTTATGGAGAAGGGAGGGATGTGATGGGGGTTTGGGTGCATTGAAGGGCTTCTGGGGTGACTGGCGAAATTTCTTTTCATGACCTTGGAGGTGTTTGCCACAATAAAAATAAGAAGGAGATGAAGAAAATGAAGAAGACAAAACAACCAAAAGATTGAGTGAATTTTTCCATAACTGTTAGTTTGGGAAGGCAATGTCTCACAGAGGTCAAAAGTTGATTTGACATAGAATACTTACTTCCAGGGGACTTTGGGTTAAGTTTCCTCCAATTTATTGTAAGCTTTCATGAGCAGTAGGTTTATTTTTAAAAAATAAGTAAACAAAACAGTGATAAGCTTTGTCCCTTGCTCTCCCAGAAGTGGTGAGAAAATAGAGCTGTGTGTTTTCTCTTGCAAAAGCATTGCTTAATGTTACCTAAAACGTCTTTGTAATTTCTCAGGGCAATAAATGTCTATGAATCAGTTAGGCAGCAGGACAAGATACATGGCTCTGAATTGCTTTTTCATGCTGCCCACTAAGTCATGTTCCTTAGGTGGAATCCTTCAGACAGGTTGGTGCTTGTCCTAGAGGCACATGGAGACAGTGCATTATATACTGAAAATACTCAATAAATGCTTGTTTTATAAGACTTAAGTGAATAAATTAGACAGAATAACATAATAATCTGCGCCATGAGTAGGTGAATAGCTAAATCTAACTGCGGCCTTACATACTGCTTATAGATTTAGAGCAGGAAGGCCTTTATCAGGAACGCCCAGAATTCAGTCTTCCACGTTGATTCCCTACATCAGCACATGGCTTTAAGTAAACAGATGACTACCCAACTGATATCTGCAGCCCAGGCCTCTTCCCTGAACTCCAGAGACACTCTAGTAGCCTACTGAGCAGCTCTACTTGGACGGCTAATAGGCATTCCAAACTTATTTATCTCCCAGACTAAATTCCTGATTTCCCTCTCTACAAACGTTCTCTACCCAGTTTTCTCATCTCAATAAATGGCTACTTTTTCCTTCTAATTGCCCTAGTCCCAAATCTCGGGGTCATCCATGACACCTCTCTGTCTTTCACACCCCACAGCCAGTCCACCACCAAATCCTTTTGACCCTACTTTCAAAATACATTCAGAGGGGCCGGCTCTGTGGCTGAGTGGTTAAGTTCGCGCTCCGCTACGGCGGCCCAGGGTTCGGATCCTGGGCGCGGACATGGCACTGCTCGTCAGGCCACGTTGAGGCAGCATCCCACATGCCACAACTAGAAGGACCTGCAACTAAGATATACAACTGTGTACAGGAGGGGTTTGGGGAGATAAAAGCAGAAAAAAAAAAGATTGGCAACAGTTGTTAGCCCAGGTGCCAATCTTTGGGGGAAAAAAATAAAAAGGAAGATTGGCAACAGTTGTTAGCCCAGGTGCCAATCTTTAAAAAAAAAAAACAAAATATATTCAGAAATCTGACTGTTCCTCATGACATGAACCACTACCACTGTGGTTCAAGCTGCCATCATTTCTTTCTGTCTCAGTATAATTTCAAACATATAAAAAAGTTGCCAAAATAGTATAAAGAACTCCCATATACCCGTTACCCACATTCACCAATGTTTACATTTTTCTTCAGTTACTTTATCATTCACTCCTCTGTCTTTTCTTCCTTCTCTCAAACACACACACACACACACAAATATACATACCTATATCTTATTTTGATTAAAGTAGTATCTAGGGCTTTTTCAGTGTTAAGTTATAATTAACTGTATAATTAATAAATAATTTCTTCATTTATAATTAATGAATAATTTGTGGGGAGATGCTTTAAGACTATAAAAAACATGGTATTCCTCATCAAATTTTCAACCACTAGTTTTAGCTTCCATTGGTGATTTTCAAATTCCACCATTCCTTCTAGGTTTATTAATTGCCATTATTCTGTAAAGAAGGGATTTCCCATCTCCCCATTTATGTTTTATGCATTTGCTTATATTAGTATGAACTTATGGACACATCTTATTCAATGTGTTATATTCCATTACTTTTAGTATACATTTTGATGCTCAACTGGATTATCTGTCCCATGTATTTTATATCTACATACGTTATAAATCCCATAATATAACATTATACTCTTTGCTTTAAGAAGTGAGCATCTTTAAAATAAATTGAGAGAAAAAAAGATGGTCTTTTATTTTTACCCACATATTTACCATTTCAGTGCTCTTCCTTCCTTCCTGTAAATCTGTGTTTCCATCTGGTGTCCTTTCTCTTTATTTTGGAAAAAAAATCTAGTCATTTTAGTAGTGCTAGTCTTCTGTTCTCTACTCTCTCTCCTCCTTCTTGAACTCCAAGTACACAGATTTTGTACCCTTGATATTATCCCATAGGTCACTTAAACTCTATTTATGCTTTTTTTTTTTTTCTGTTTCGTGGATAATTCCTATTAATCTACCTTGAAGCTCACAGACTCTTCCTTCCGCTCTCTTCAGTCTGTTGTTAAGCCTATCTAGTGACGCTTTCATTTGAGATATTATACTTTTCAGACCCAGAACTTTTACCTACTTTATAGTTTCCCTTTTTCTGCCAAGATTCACTGGTAATTGTGGGTACCTTTTCCTTTAAATCCTTGAACATGTTTATCATAGCTGCATTAAAGTTCTCGTCTGTTAATTCCACTATCTGGTCATCTTGGGTTGGCTTCTATTGCTTGGTTTTTCTCTTGACTGTGAGCCACATCTTTCTCTTTCTTCATAAGTCAAGTAATTTACATTTCAAACTGGACATTATGGATGACATACTGTAGAGACTCTTGAATTCTGTTATCCAGTTATTCTAGCAAACAATTCACTTTGTTGAACCTAACTTCCAACTCTGCCTCCCCTCCAGTGGGCAGTATTTAACATCTCTGGTTAGTTCTTATGGTCTTCTTCCTATTGTTTTTCACTGAGCCTTTTTACCCCATGTATTTGCAGTTCAGGGGTCATCCAAGGAGCCGAATGGAATTTATATGCAGATCTTTTGGGCTCCCCACTCTGTCGAATCTTTTTTCTGAGATTTCTCTGCTCAGCTGCCAGTTGCTCTTGCAGGCCTTAAATTCTGTTTTCTGACTCTTCAAACCAGTAAGACTGTGCTTTCTAAGTGAGTTCTGCCTGCTCCATGTTATATGGAGCCTGCTGTCCAATGAAAATGCACCATCTCACTTAGCATGAT
Organism: Equus asinus; assembly: GCF_041296235.1. Taxonomy (NCBI): domain Eukaryota; kingdom Metazoa; phylum Chordata; class Mammalia; order Perissodactyla; family Equidae; genus Equus; species Equus asinus. Next base: position 127,784,211 of record NC_091793.1, read on the forward strand.
TGCTTTCTTCCACAGGTTGAATTCTCTCTCTCTCTAGTTTCTGCCTGCTTCTGATCACTTGACAGTATCTTAAAAGTTTTTAAACATTTTGTCCAGAGTTTGTAGCTATTATCCGTGAGGAGTTAACATTTCTGATACATGTTACTCTGTCATTCCTGGAACTAGAGGTTGCCATCATTCTTATCCAGAGTAGAGCACTGGCCACCCAGTTGGTCCCCCTGCTCTGGCTCTTGCCCCTCAGTCTGTTTTCTACCCAGCGGTCCAGAGTATCCTTTTAATATGTAAGTCATATCATTACACTTTTCTGGTCAGAACCCTCTATTTATTTCTCACTTCATTTAGAGTAAAAGCCAAATTCTTTGCAATGACCTCCAAGGCCCTCCACCGTCTGGGCCCCTCATTATCTCTCTGTATCTCATGTTCTGCTCTAGGCACACTTGCTCCTTTGCTGTGCTAAGACACAGTGGACATACTCCTGCCTCAGGGCCTTAGTCTTGGTTTTCCCCCTGCCTAAAATGCTCTTCTTTCAGATACCCGCCTTATACACTCCTTTGTTACTCAGGTCTGGCTCAAATGTCACCTTCTCAGTGAAACCTTCCCTGACCATTCTGTTTAAAATGGAACCTCCCCTCCTCCCCTTTCTCCACCAGAGCACTGGCCTTCCTTATCTCCCTTCCTTTCTTTGTAATACTTACCACCATCTAAAATATCATCATTTTACTATTTCATTTATTTTCTTCCTCTGGAAAAAATGAGCTCCATGAGATCAAGAGCTTTTATCTCTTTTGTTCATTGATGTCTCTCTCCCCAGTGCCAGAACAGGGCCTGGCAGTTAGGAGGTGCTCATTGGACATTTTTTCAAAGAAGATTGAATAAATCTGGATCATTCCTCTTTGTCAGGCAGATCTATATTTAAACCATAGATACAAACACAGTGGTGGAGTTTGACTTCTTCTACTTAGGGATCAGGCAATAAGATAGTCTACCCAACTCTTACTGTAAGATAGACCTACGTCCTTTGTGTCCCAGATATGAAGAACAGCAGTAACAAGCTTCATGCTACCTGAAGACCTGTCCAACTCTAAATTTATACGGTGGTTTAAATGTGGTGTAATGCAAAGCACAGAGATTTTGGCATTGGACAAAGAACACTCTGAACTTTATCGGCCACATGGCTTTGGGTTATTTAACACCTCAGAGCCTCAATTTCCTCATCTGGAAAGAAGGATAATGGCCAGTATCTAGGTTTATCAGTTGAGATTAGGTAAAGTTGAAGTGACAGAAAAATCCCAAATAATAAAGGATTCAACAAGATAGAAGTTTATTTCTCTCTCATGTATAGGTCTGGAGGTTGGCCCAGAGTGGGTATGGCATTAGGGATGCAGGCTCCCTTCCTTTTGTGGATCTGTCCATGGCGGCCTTCATTACCAAGTTCACCTGAAGTTCTAAGATGGTTGCTCCTGCTCCAGCTACTGTGTTCACTCTCCAGCCAGCTGCAAGGGGGAAAGAAGCGGAGTCTCAAAGTCTACCACAAGACAATTATCTCAATAACTAGAATTTAGATAGTGACACACACAGTGGCTGGAAAATGTAGTGTTAATTTGGAGGGTTAACTGCCCAGTTGAAAATGTTATTACCATGGAAGGAGAGAAGAATGAATATTAGGGGCAAATGGTGGGCTTTAGTTTATTGTAAAGATTAAATGACTCTAAGACTCATGATACCTAGAAAGCACTTAAACTATTACTATCTTCCTCCCTTTTCTGCATTAAATCATCTCTTGGCCTTTCCCTTTCAAGAAAATTCACATTCTTTAATCCTTTCCTTCTGGTTCTTATTTCTTACACATTTCTGCTGTGCTTTCCTAAACGTTCTCAGTCTTCTCCAACTCTTATGGGTAGAGATGAATCTAATCATGCCAATTTAAATAGGGCTGTTCCAGGTGATGTTAAGCCATTGATGCCCATGCTTGGGTGGGCTTGTCATTACCGTAGAGGTTCTTTAACAACAAAACCATCTTGATTGCTGGTTTTCAAAATGTGCCGCTCAGATCCTAAGAGTTCCTTGGGATAAGATGTAATAAGACAGAGGCACAGGACTTTATTTGTGTTTGTTCTGATACCTTTAGCTCTTTTCTCACCACTGAATGCAAAGTGAGGTTCTAAGATGTCACTCCCAGCCTCTAAATGGTCAATGTTTTCATTCTAAGTGGAGGAATTCTTTCTTCAAATAAAATCTTATGAATATACCTCAAACAGATTAAAACACAATTGTACTGGCTGAAGCAGGGGCAGGCAGGCCGTAGGCAAGCTACTGGTCTCCATCTTCTCTTAACTTGTTGAGAATCAGTCAGTAGGGGAAGAGTGCTATTGATTACAAAAAGGGCTTTGGCAAGGCAGTCAAGGTTCCCATTCACTTGGGTAACTCCAGCTAGAAACTGAGGCCTGGTTGCCTAGCAACTCAGCCGGATCCAGGACAAGCTCTGCCAATACCTCCCCAGAATCCACCACTGAAAGAAGCAGAACTAACGATCAAAAGTCAAGAAATGTATCCACAGAGTTATAAATAACACGTAAGTGGACAAACTGCCATCAGGCCCTCAGTGCGTTGTGAGCCTAAGGGCAGAGGGGGCAGCTGGGTGAGGAGAGCAGAACAGCAGCCGCCCTCCAGGAAGAACCAACAATAGGTCTTTTCCCAACCGTTCCCTCTCCCGTGCCCCATGTGGCATTGCCCTTTGCACTCCACTTTTTTCAATATCGTCTTCTGCGTTTCACCTTCTAGTTCCTAATCTTGCTTTAGTTCTCACTTTAAAAATGGTCTTTCCTGCATTTTGTCAAAAATGCTGTTCTGACTTTTCCTACTCGTTGGCATGCCTCCTTCTTGTTTATATGTCTAATGCAGTGGTTCTCGAAAGGGGCAATTTTGTCCCCCAGGGGACACTGGTAATGTCTGGAGATATTTTTGGCCGTGACTCTGGGACAGGGGGTTGGGTGCCACTGGCATCTAGTGAGTAGAGCCAGAGTTGCTCTAAACATCTTACTATGAACATCCTACTACGTGTGGTCAGCCCTCTACAACAAAGAACTATCTGAACCTGGATGTCAATTGTGCTAAAGTTGAGAAACCCTGGTCGAAGGCGTATATTCTCAACAAGGACGGTAAATTAAATATTACAGTGGCTCAGCTGTACCTGACAAAATCTTATTCTTTAGTTCCTCAATATTTAATTTCCCGGGGATGGGGGTGGTAATTAAAAATAATGTCTTAAAAGGCCCCTCATGGGAGCAGTAATGGAAAAGAGGTTTAATGTTAGGAACTTTTCAGGGAGAAGAATCAATTGTATCAAGCCCTTAGACAAAGCACACAGTTGCAATTCAGCAAAAGCTGGTTCCTGGTATTGATATACAGCAACCTCCTAGAATTAAACATGAGTTTAAAATAGATTGGTTCTGATTTTCCTGGGAAGAAGGGCAGGCAGGCCAACCGTTAGCAATCTAGTCCTTCTTTGAGAAAAGCGTATATTGTTTCAGGCCCCAAAGGCACCTTAAAAGGTTTGGGGCCAGTAATTTACTTAATGACAGCCAATGACCTAGAAGAATTAATGTGCCTTTAAATGATGAGTTTTTATGGCTTCCCCAAAGGTCCTAATTTATTTGGTAGTTGAACACCATAATGTACAAAACAAAGGCAAGAGCTTTAAGAAGATCCCACTACGTCCCTGAAAAGATTCTGCATTCTCAACTTCGCATGTTTCTTTTCGCTTAAAGATAGTCCTCCTACTGAAAGGCTTGAAGTCACATTTCTCCTCTGAAGGTTGAAAGCAAACATATCTTGCTGGGATATTTTATCCTGCCCAGGGTATTAGAAAAGTGATGTTATAAAATGACTAACATGTATTACTCTGGGCCAGTAACTTCTATTTTCGATAACCAGTTAACATTCTTTTAATTATTAATACAAATTTTTATCAAATTTGGTTGGAATTTCCTGAGATACTACACTTTCACTAAGAGAAAACGGAGGGCGGTAAGAATGTGTAAAATTTGGCAGACATTCAGCTTGATATTCTTTCATTTAAGGCTGTTTGGTTTTGCCAGGCTCTTCCGCCCTGTGCCTGGGAACAGTACCAGGAGATGGTTTACTCAAGGAGAGGAGGCTCCAAGGGGCTTCAGCAGCTGGAGCCACAGCAGTGACTGGCCTTGAAGAGATGGGAAGTCAAGACGTCTTTTAAAATCAGAAAATACTCTGAAACTTTGAGGACAAAGTTTGGGGCTTTGTTGGTCAGAGTAATTAAGTAGAGGTCGGTCCAGGAATGTGGCCTGTTGAGCCACACAGCTGCAGAAGACTCTGGGAAGAAAGGCTCCTCACTTCCTGTAGCTGTGGGTTGTTCCGCTGGGACTTCCTGTCACAGGCTGTCCTGAGGGCTCCAACTATTCCTCCCCTAAGGTTTTCCTCCTACCAGTTTCCATCATCTTTAAACAAAAGAATAAGCGAGCTCATTGAAATTGTTGCCAAAAAGTATTTAACAGCAGAACTACTTTCTAAATGAATTCACATGTCTCAAAACAATTCTCTACAAAGTAGTTTTAGTTATAGCTTAAAAAATAAAATGAGGCAGGAATAGGAAAGAGAGAAAGGCCTTTATGAAACCAAACTAGAAGTTTTATTGAATTCAGTTCCAAAAATAGAGTCCCTGGGTTCAGCTCTTATTGTGACAACATAGGGCAAAACCATTCAGTTTTACATGCATACCATATTTTCATTTTAAACCTGGTCTGGTGTTCCAACAGAGGAAATTATTTTGGGATTGTGAGAGTTTGCCTTTCAGAGTCCTTTGAGAACCATTTAATTAAGTTTCACGGTACTTTATATTTTTAATTTTAGTGTCAAGATCATCAATGTTTATTTCATAATACACAGAACGTGTATTGTCTGTTAAACAAATCAATGGTCTAAGGACCTACAGTGACCAGTCCAGAAGCCAAATGCAATGGCATAAGTGAAGTGCACGTGCCATTTTGTAGGCCTGGACCGTCTCACTCCCAAGTAAAGTGCACCCAAGATGAATTTAATGTTTTATATCGATCACGTGAATCACACACAAAAGGAAGTCTTCTGGCTGGAAAACTCAAAGCTATCGGTAATAATGCCTTAGGCTTGTGTTCATTTCACGAGTTTTCGAACACTTTTCTTTACACATATTATCTCCTTTGGTTTTCTCAGTGATCCATCGGGTAGGCCTGGCAAACATTACTTAGTGGATGTGGAGCTCACCGGCAGTTCAAGTGAGGAAGACTAGAGCTTGTCTATAACACGTTGATTTCTGACCCTGACTTGGCAGGAGTAGTTAACTTTCAGGGCTCCACTAGCACCTAATTTCCAAAGAGCTCTTCTTTGAGGTAGTAGAATCACAAAACACACCCTGGGGGAGAAAATCACAAAAGGCCCCTTCCTCCAGGTGCAGGGCCTGCAGCGTGGAGAGCCGGCGGACTTCACCAGCCTGCATGGTCACCCCCTGGCCATGCACTTTTTGTAGGACACAACCAACATGTATGTATGCAGGCCTGACAGGCTTCGTCTCTCCTGGGCTTCTCCCCCATCCTGTCTGGGTAGGTCCTCAAGTTCTTGGCTACTAAGAATTTCCAAGACCCTGGGACGAGGTGGCGGGAAGGCAGGGGAACAACTTCTGGTTGTCCACACACATGGTATTGGATGCCCGTCGTTCTTGTCTGGATATCACCTGCAGGCCTGGTGGCTCTCTGCTGTTTCCATTACACACTTGGGGCGTGGGCGTGTCTGCTTGGAAGCCTCTGGTCCCTTCTCCAGATGCACTATGCAGCTATTTCCCCTCAGAGCTTCTGGAAAGAGCAGCGCTGGAGCCTTCTCCCTGTGGTTCTCACTTGCTCAGACCTCTCCTCTGTCTCCATCTCTTACTCACTTGCTTTCTTGCTCTCACGCTCTCTTCTTTCTGCTCACAAGCAGGCCAAGAGATGTTCTCTAGTCTGGGGAGAGAGAGGAAGAGGAGAGAAGAAGCTTTTCCTTAAGACTCAGGCTTTTTAAGACAAAGCCCAGCTTTCCTCTAAGCTGCTTCTGTTTGGCCCTGCGATAAACCCGCCCAGAGACCATGAGAACAGGGTGGACCACCTCCTTGAATAGAAGTAAGAAAAGAGAAAGAATACAAGGTAGAAGAAATCATTGGCACACCATGGCTATATTTTAAGTGGAAAATAAACTGCTATAAAGGTTGGAACTGGGATAAAAACTGAGGCCAAACTCTGTTGGATCTTTTACATTGCGCGTGAGAAAGTGAGCTAGGTGTTAAGTCACCAGAGAAAAAGGACAGGCCAGGCCTGCGTGTGTTTTGAATTGGCTATCCGATCAGGGTGGCAAAGGATGAGACCTAAGTTGCTCCAGTTTTTCACTCCATTCTATTGGGTACAAAATCTTCTCTTGGGAGTAATGGAATCCAGCCCTTCACATGATCTCTGACAGGCTGTCAGGCAGCGAGTCTCTCTGAGAAAGACCAAAGCTGCATAGCTGACCTGGATGTGTAAACCCCGCTACCTTGTATGTGCTTTTCCCATATGGCATGCATTCTCTGAAAAGACTCTTTGATGTGTTATTTTTCTTACAGAAAGTAACATGTGCTTTTAAATACATAGGAAGGCTTTCAATCCAGATGGGGGTGAGGTGGTGGTGGTGGTGGGGGGGTGCAAGAGAGTGACATCTTTAAGGAAGAAGTGCCATCTATGCGGAGAACTGAAAATTGAATAGGAATTAACAGGAGAAGAGTTTGATGCAGAGAAGAGAAGAAATAGAAGGAATATAGACTAGAGAGAGAAGAAATAGAAGGAAGAGCATATAAAAGGCCTGTAGATGAGAAGACATAGCTTGTTGAAGGAACTGAAAATAGATTGCTATTGCTGAAGCAGAAAGTGCAAGGGCAGGATAAGGAAGAGGGATGGTGGGGAAATTGGAAATTTAAGATTGGAAAATTAAGGAAGAGAAGTCAGCATAGGTGAAATTGGCTGTATATAGCAGAAACCCAAATAGCAGTGGCTTTAACAACATAAGCATTAGTTTTTCTCATGTAACAAGTAAGAACTTGGGAAATATTTGCTGATGTTGGTTGGATGGCTCAAAATTATCAAGGCCAAGGTCTCAGTAAGCCCTTTGCCCCTTTTTTCATGGCTCTAGTCAGCACTTTCACTTTTCAGGAATTAAGGAAAAAGTGAAAAAGGGGAAAATGGTGCATGCTAATTGAGGCTGACCTTTAAAGAAATTTTCCTGGAAGCCCTGCTCTAAAACTTCAACTTATATCTCATTGTCCAGAGCTATATCACAACAGAGGCCTATTTGTCTTCCAGACATCACACAAAAGTGTTGGAATTTACTTTGAATGGATGCATTTGACACACATTTCCACATTCTTGAATCAATCACTGTGGATGATGCGCTGATTGGCCCAACCCAGGTCTTTGTTGCATTATTCCTGAACTATAGCAGAAATTTCTTATGTGATTTCATCCTGCCAGGCCCTGCTCAAGAAACTTCAAAGACTTTCCATTGCTGTAGGCCAGATTTCAAGACTCTCCTCCAACGAGCCATCAATTAAACTCAACAAAAATGTATCAGGCACCTACCACAGGCAGACAGGCTGGACTAGTCCATGCTGCCTAAACAAGCATGCCATTTCCATGCCCAGGCCTTGCTCCCGCCTTTCCCTCATTCATCCTCTGCATTTCACCTACTTGATTCCAGTGTATCCTTCAGGACCCTGCTCAGGTCCTAGCTTGTCCTGGAGGTCATCCTGCACGTTAGCTTATGAAGATTCTGTCCTCCTTTTAATTCACGACACTCGTTGCCCAACACCAGTTCACTAGCAATTACAAATGGACTGCCTTATTGCTACTTGGTTTTAATAATGTCATCGAGTTTCCATGTAAACATGTCCTGGCTCAGCTATACATCTTCCACATCAAACCTTCAGATGTGTTTAATGTTGAAGGAAGAAAAGCAATGAGTAAGTGAGTGAAAGATTACAACTTAAATACTCCCAAAGCATTCAATTAGAGTTTTCAGATCACTATGAAGCTTTCTTGGATTGAAGTTGTCACTTGTCCTCAGAACTATGTGGCCAGATTTCCATTGAGACGTGAATCTAAATACATTGGAGGGACTTAGTTTGTTATACCTCCAGATCTTTCCGTGTATTTATGACAACCACTTTCTTCTGTAGATGGAGAAATTGATTACACAGAGGAAATCAGGGCGCTGAACAGGTGTTAATAACATAGGAGGCTCAGCAGGTCAGTATCTGTCCAAGCAAATGGAACGTATGTGATTGCTAAATTGCTTGTTGAAATAAAAGAAATTCAGATCCCATGGTTACTATTTAATTCTGGTACAAAACAAGTGAATGTCTTCACAAAAGTAAGAGTTTATTGCTAAGCATAATTATATCTAAACAGAAGTCAAATTATCTAAGAAAGCCTCCTAAAACTCTGGACAGTTAATCTTGAATATGGCAAAAAATTCATGTTAAACTTCTGTTGTATCAGTAATCCATCTAGTTTTATTGATAGGATTCTCAAAATACAAAAAGGGTGTTTGACTTTTCGGTAAAAGTGATGAGGACTTTAAAGCCTGGGACTGTGTTTGGTTTATCTGTGGAGAGAATGATTAAGTGCAAGGTGGGTGCATGAGGTTTGCTGTTTTGATACAGCATTTGAAGAGGAATTAAAATTCTTTCCTAGGCCTGCTGGCATTGAGTATATCTGAACTTGTCTTTAAGTACACAAAAATCTCAGTCATGAATAACGCCTGGAATAATTTTTCCAAAATAGAAAGTATTTTGCTTTCCTACATCAAATAATTTTGTCCAACAAGACTAGCCCACACACTGAAAGTTAATGTCAGAATCTTTCAGGATGTAAGTTAATCTCAGCACCTCTAGCTCCTTCTCAAATTGGGTCAAGATTCGCCTTGAGGTTCTTTTACATCCTTCCGGCTCTGGGTAGCAGCTTGAGGCCAGGGTTACCCAGGCCCCATTAGCAGCATAAAATGCAGCAGACGGCAAAAAGCCTCCCGCTCTGGGGTCAGTGCTCACCTCCGCTCCTGCTCTTTGCTTCCATGACTTGTGAATCCTGACTCTAGACTGATCTGCCTGTCTCATCACCTTCCATATCTACGTGCTGGATCTGGAAACTCTTATCCTCTGGCTTTGCTCAAATTCCCACAAACTGGTTTCTTTCCCATTTAGGTCTACAGGGGGTATCTACAAGCAACACTCCCTAATACCAATTTAAGCTGGCCTCTGATCAGACCTTGACCCAAGCCTCCACTCTCCATTCATTGCTTGCTCTTGACGCTATTATTTAATGGAATCCTCCACTGCCTATATTTTGCTTCCTAGTACATTTGCAGCGTGTAGTTATCAAAAGCTGCTGTAGAACTATTCTTATCCTAGGGGATAAAAACAAAGTGGGAGGTAAATTGAAAAGTCGAATAAGGTATAACATCATAAAAATGATACATACATATCTTAAATATTCTATTTAAACCTAAAACATTTTTTAATGTACATTTATTCACCAAAGTTTTGATGAAGGGCCAAGTTCTCTCTGATTGCAGTTCTGAGTTGTATTTCTGCAGAAAACCAGTCCATAGTGTATTATCCATCATTTCTAGTTTAGGTTTCTTCATAGTGGAGGGAGAACTTAAAGATGCTTTTAAATCTAAATTTTTATGATTCTTTCAAGCTGTTAAAGCTTTCTTGCCCACATTTCAATTGATGGCAACTTTATTCTTGGTAGTACATTGTGTTTATCAAATCTTTCCAAAGCATTTGACTTTGTTTTCATAGGTGTAACTTTCTTTACACACTCATATATCATTGATTTACACAGCAGACATTACGTTACATAATTATAGTAAAGAACAGGTGTCATAAACAGGTTTAGGAACAAATGCAATCAACTCTTGGTAAGTATATAACTCAACTAGTAGGGAGAGAAATGAGAAAGGAAGAGAGTACCCTAGAAGCAGTGAGGGAGTATTCAGACTGCTGTAAGCATCATCCAGTGTGTTCCATAGAAGGAACAGAGAGCATCAGCTGGAGATACCTCAGAAACGCACTGGGCCCCTCACCACTGCCCAGCCGTCTTACTACACTGCCCTAGTTTATTCCTATCTCCTAGAAACTTCATAGCTTTCCTTAATCTCCCTCCTCATGTTCCATCCTGTCCTTATTCAGTTGGTGAATTTGTTACTCATTTCACTGAGAAAAAAAGAAGCTATGAGAAGAGCTCCCACCACCTCGTGTACATATCCACCTATGCTTGTACCATGTTCTCTGCCTCCTCTCTTGTTACCATGGATCAATTGTCTGCACCTCTATCTGCAACCAGCCCATCTACTTGGGCCCTGGAGCCCATCCATCCCCTCTCCATCCCCTCTGGTATACTGAAGGATTTACCTCCGGCAATTATTTCCTCTCCCGGGGGCATCATCAATTTTTTCCTTTTTTCCTTACCATTTACATTGGCTTATAAGACTGCTATAATTTCTCCTATCTTTGGGGAGGGAAACATCTCTTTGACCTCATATCCCACACCAGTTATTTCCCCAATTCTCTACTCTCTTTGATGGAGTAATGTATCCTTGCTGTCTTCAATTTCTTTCCTTCCTTCCTCTCTTGAACATTCTGCAGTGAAGCTTTTGCTCCTACCACTCCATCAATTATTCACTTTCTGTCCTCATCTTGTTTGATTTATCAGCAGAATTGAACAAAGCTGATCATTCTCTTCTCCTTGAAACACATTCTTCTCTTTGTTTCCAGAACAATCTTCAGTTTTACTCCACATCACAAGCTGCTCTTTCTTAAGCTCTTTCGCTGGCTGCTCCTCATCTCTCTAACCCCTACATGTTGGAAGACTTCAGTCTGAATCTCTTCTCTCTCCTCAATGTCTGGATGATCTCATGGATTTACATGTATGTATAAAATGGTGGCTCCTTAATTTATATATTCAGCTTTGAGCTCTTCCTTGAATTCTAGATAAACGCCTATTTAACATGTCTACTTGCATGACAGTAGGTTTCTCAAACTCAATACAGTCAGTTCTGCTACAAGACTTATTTTGAAATTGTGAATTTGTTCCAACATGATTGATATATTAGGGAATAATTTGAGCATAATACTAATTTTACCTTTGCCTAGATACTATTTCATCTGTGAGGGACACCAGGTGAATGCAGAAAACTGCACCCAACTGAGCCCCATAGGAATGCACAAAGTGCACACACGCACATAACATCTACCATGACCTCAGTTCCCATTGTGTGTTATCCTGCAAGGTTGTGTTTGCCTCCTCTTTCACCTTTGTGAATTTCTCTATATTAGAAGACACTTATTCAGCATCCCAAATATATCTAAGTGTCCTGGCTCAAAAATGCCAAGCGCTGCATGCAGAAGGAGAAGTATTTAAGTATTGAGGAGAAGCTTGAAATAGCAATGTGTGGTTTTTTTTAAAAACTGAGAGAATACAGGCAGTCTTTGCTTCGCACAGCATCATGTTAACTGAAACTCATGCAAATAGGAAGGAACGTGTGCCTCTGTGTGGTTCTGTGATGACTGACACATCTTAGCAAGGACATGGTCCTGATATGCATGAGTTTCCATTAACACAGTGTCATGCAAAACAAGGACGGCCTATGTGTGATACCTTCTGAGCAACAGGCAGAAAGGAATCCACGCTGCAGACCATGACAGACAATGCCACCAAAATAAAGTTTTAAAAAGTCCGTGGCTTTGGGGCCAGCCCCCTGGCTGAGTGGTTCATTTCGACCGCTCCGCTTTGGCAGCCTAGGGTTTCACTGGTTCGGACCTGGGCGCAGACATGGCGTCGCTCATCAGGCCACGTTGAGGTGGCATCCGACATACCACAACTAGAAGGACCCACAACTAAAATATACAACTATGTACTTGGGGGATTTGGGGAGAAAGAGCAGAAACAAAAAAAAGAAGAAGATTTGCAACAGTTGTTAGCTCAGGTGCCAATCTTTAAAAAAGAAAAAAAAAAAGTCCGTGTCTGGAACAACTTCAGGTGCTCTAAAGTCAATAAGACCAAGGCCTAAAAACATAGAAGAAATAGGAAGATAGTTAGACATATGGATTGAAGACCAAATAGTGAAAAAATCAGGAACAATCTCATAATCAAAGAGATGGCATAATCTATACACAAAGACCTCAAATGGAAATCTCCAATTGCCAAATTCTGCAGAAGTGACTTCTTCTTGGTATTTTGTGAAGCTGCCAGGCTCTCATTCCTGCTTCAGGGCCGCTGCATGCTGCTCCTTCTGACTGGAGGGGTCATGCCCCAGGTATCGGCACAGTTCATTCACCTCCTTAAACTTTCGCTCAAATGCCACCTTGTCAGCAAGGATTTCTTGACCAGCCTATTTAGAATTTCACCCCCAATTCCTCAAGTCACAGACTCTCTATCCCCCTTTTAAACGATATTCTTCTTCATAACATTTATCACCATTAGACATATTAGGTACCATATTTTATGTATTTATTAGTTTGTTTTCTGTCAATCTGTGGCAGTTTTAAAACATGACTGCAAATTCTTTGACATATGTCTCATGGAGAGGTCGGGTCTCTGCCCCTCCCCTTGATCCTGGCAGGCATGGTGGGAGTGACTTCTGAAGTGAGGTCATAAAGGCCATGCAGCTCCTCCCTTGTTCACAGGAACACTTGCTCTTGGAGCCTGACTACCCTGAGGCAGCCATGCTGTGAGGAAACCCTGGTTAAGTGGAGAGGTTGTATGTGGGTGCCGGTCAAGAGCACCAGCCGGGCCTAGCCTTTGAGTCATGCTAGACTGGGTGCTCAGAATTTAGCAGAAAGATGAACGTATACATAATTGTAATAAACTATTACAATTCAGTGTGAAAGATGCTTCAGTGAGATATTTCCAGAGAGCTGTGGGAAATGACAGGGGAGAGTAATTAATTTTCAGTGGAGCGCTGTAAGTGAGGGCTCAGAGTAGAGGTGACATTTGAGCTGTCTTGAAGGATGAGCAAGAATTTGCCAGACAAAGGAAGGAAGAAGAAGAATTGGACTCTTGGCCCTTCTTTCCAACACTCAAATAGCTTTGAGGGCCGGGGAGGTCCATCCCTCTGACGGCAGGAATCAACCAACTGACAGGAAGCATAGACTGAGTTACAGAGTGAGCAGTGGGGTTAGGTAACCTGGTGCTACAGGAATAAAATGACCAGGTTTAGGCAAGAGTGTAGTTGGAGACGAACACAGCATCCCCTTTTCTGGGCCTGTTTTCCCATCTGTAAAAGACAAGGGTTAGAGTAAAAGACGCAGAGAAAGTCATTCTCACTTGACAGTTCTGTGATTCTAGTTCTTTCCTAAACCTGATCGTCTCGAGGTTAAACAGTCTCCGTTCCCTCAATTGTTCCTCATATAATATGTTTTCCAAGAGCTTTAACCACACATGTGCCTCCTTTTGCATCGATTCTACTTTGTCAAAGTCCGCTCTAAGCATGCTGTAATGCCCAGAAGGAATGTAATACTTCAGACGTGGCCCCACCAGAGAGGAAACTTGGAGGCAATGCTCCCTTCTACCTAGATATTGTACTTCAACTGGGGCAGCCCAATGCTCCATCAGCTGTTTCCCAATCACATCAGAGGTTCGAGGCCTTTTTCACACGGATTCCTAATTAATTCGTCCATGTCCCATGTACTGTGAGTTTATGCAACTGATTGAACCTAAATGTAGGACTTGACATTCATTCGTGTTAAATTTATCTCTGTAGTCCCAGAAGCATCTTAGCATAGTGAGTCAATAAATATTTGTGGAATTGATTTTCATTTTGCTTTAGGCTGTCAACACAACTTACCAAAAGCTTTTTGAATTTTTATTAATTTTACATTCTATGACACTGAAGCCTTTCTACTTTAAAGAGTGATTTGAGACGTGTTAACTAACGAGACAACAGCCTCAAAATGGAGTCACGTCACCAAACCAAGACTTAAACTTATTAGATTTTGGGCTTTCCCAGAAATGGACGCTTAAGCCAGTCAGTCAGGAATCGCCTGATCAGCACGAGTTGGGTCACCGGCCTGACAGACCGCTGCCATCCCCTAAAGGAAAGGAACCTTGCAATAGTCAACCCGCTTTTTTGCCGGTATAACTTCCTTGTTCCCTCTCCCTTCTGCTTATAAAAGTCTTTCATTTTGTACAGCTCCTCGAAGCGCCTTTCTATCTGCTAGATTGGATACTGCCTAATTCAAATCGATTTTTGCTTAAATAAATTAAAATTTTTAATATGCCTCAGTTTATCTTTTAATAGATGAGAACCTCGATCCTGCACTTCCTCTCAGCTGTGTGCTTTCTATAAGGCAAAGATCCCATTTCTGTCTCCATAATGAACGTGCCCTGGAAAAGACGTGAATCTGGGGTTTGCCCCCAGCCTCCTCCATTAATGAGTAAGATGTGTCTGTCGTGCTAACAATAGTGCTAACTGTGTGAGGATCACAAGGCACTCTAAAAGCAAAAAACAGGGTCCTCAAGGTGTCGACTTTAAAAACATTGCAAATAATAATGTAGTCCTTTCAGTGGAGGAGTGGCAGGTGCAAATTCTACTCGGCATAAGAGATGTAACAATCAGTTACTCTCTGGCCCAGGACTCCACTGATTTTAAGTACAGGGTTAAATCTGAAATTTCGAATCAGGCCATCTTGCTTCTTGTAAAGAATTTTAGAGGTTCTGAATCAGATTGTTCAAGACAGCTTCTGTGAGCTCAGGAGGAAAAGTCCCTCCATACACCAGCAGCAGAATGGCCAACGCCTCCCCTCCCCCTCAGCAGATGGCGCAGTATGAAGAGGTGGAGCCAAGGGGGACAAAGGACTCTAATGATTGTATTTTCCAGCAATTTTTTCTTTTAATTCTGTGCTTTTCAAAAACTGCGGGAGAGACTGCATGTAAATAGACCTCTCTGATGGATGTCTGGTTACCATTGACTCTTTTCAACTTTAATCCATTAAGTACCTTCTGTAGAAAAAAAGACACAATGCCCCACCGTGCACAGGGTCAACCATAAAAAATAAAACACAACCTGAATGGGGAAGTGCAAGAAATCTAAACAGTCTCAATGGTAAAGGGCGCTTTGTGATTTTTTTTCACAGAAGGAAAGCTAAGTCAGGAGTCTGATCCTTGTGCTAATCTTTTTCTTTCCTTTTTTCTCCTCCCTCAGGAAGGAAGCCATTCAGGCGACAAGCAGGCTCTTATCCCGGCTTCTTATCATTAACCAGAAGAGCCTGTGCTGGAAATGAGATTCAGAGTCACGACCAGGAAAGGCTGTTTCCTTAATTGAGCGTCTCCCTTTTGAAGTCCTGTCTCCCTGGCGGAGCCTGGAGCTGGCTGGGTCCCCTGGCCAAGATCACTCGTGTGTAATCTCTCGCACACCAGAAGCAGATGCTCCACGACATGGAGCTTTCCTGAAAGGCCTTTAATAAGATTTCTCAGTCCACATGTTGTGCAGGCGGAGGGAGGAGCAGTTCTCAGAGAAGCCGCTGATCAAAGGGTTTAGATTTTAGGGGATCTCGGGCTTTCCTGCCAGATACACCTCAGTCTGGGGGACTCTGAGCCCCCGGGTGTTCTCCCCATCTGACCCTTCCCCAGCTTTCTCTGCCCTGTCCCCATGGGCTTAAGGACCACTTCTCTTCCAGTTCCTTCAATTCATGGAAATTAAAACCAGTATTCTGTAAGATTTCTTGATCTACTTTGGGTGATTTGGACATATATGAGGCTGTCGGGAACTCTGGTAGAATGTTCACTAGATGAAGCAAACACCCCATCTGAGTTGATTTGGGGAAGGAGCTATTTTTAAAAATCAGCCAAGCTCACCTGATGTTGGAGTTAATGACCCTCTGAGTCTGAACGTCCTCTGTAAATGATGGTAACACCAGACAGAAGGACAAGATCGTCATGGGAATTAGATAATGTGAAACGTGAGGAGCCCCTACCACAAATGTTCTGAAGAGCTCAGAAATGTTTACTATTCATTTATTATTTTTATATTATTACGGCTGCAGGTAGGGAGCCCTTAGCTAAGGCTAGACTGTGTCTGATTCAGAGTAACAACACTAAGGCACAGAAGAGTCAAGGCTTTGTCAGGTGGACAGGTTATTTTCAATCGCATCAGCTTGTCCTCCTGCTCTGTCACACCCTGGCGCCCTCCATACCTCCTTGCCTACTTCCCACTCCATCTTCTCCACGTCCACCAGCCCTTCCCCTATGACACTCTGTCCCTCACACTCAGCGAAAACCCCAACCAGAGCAATCTAATTGAATGGATTTTTTTCTCCTCTGCCTCAGCTGCTGAGTTTTACAGAGAAATCCCCACTGCTCAGACAGACGTCACCACAGCGTCATGGATTCCGCATCAGTGGGGGATGCCTCTATATGACCCCATTCACACAGTAAAGAGTTCATGCTCTTCAGGTCCTATCCCACCTCCTCCTACCGTCTCAGTGGATGGTGTGGTCTCTCTGGTTCCTGAGAAAGTGGAGGCCACGCAGCGGAGATGCCTCAGCCTGCTGCTCCACTGTCTACACGCTGACCTGCACCAGGCTTACCCCTCCCTCTTTTCTGTCTAAGGCACTGGGTATATCCTTTCCCTTTGTCCTCAGGGTTCCATCCTCTGCATCTTACTCTTTACTAGGCTTCCTGAATGTACTTAACCGTATTCCTCTCTCTCTCTCTTTCACACACACACACACACACACACACACACACACACAGACACGCACGCACCTTCCTCCATATTCCTTTTGTTTCAGCTTACCCTTACCTTCTCTTCTTCCCTTAATGGCTGAGCTTCCTGAAAAGCCTCACATCATCTCCGTTCTCACTGTGCCTTTGCTCCTGCAGTCTGGCTTCATCCTCCACCCACTCCCTCACTGAATCCACCTTGCTGCCAGGTTGAATGGGCTCTTTCCAGACCCCTTATTGGATCTATTGGCAGCATTTCCTGTTGAATTCTGGACAGTATGCCATACTGATTTCCACCGCAGCTTCCAGACTGCTTCTCCCACCTCTCTGATCCCTCCTTCTCAGCCCGCTTTATGGTGGCTCTTCCCTAATTTGCCTGTTGCTTATTCATTAGCAGTTCACCCTGGGTTCCTGTCTCAGCCTTCTTCCCACGGCGCACACTCTCCCTGGTTATTTTATCCTCACCCATGGCTGTAACCAGTGCCTCACTCCAACCCAGATCTCTCTCCGAAGCTATAGATGCACACAACTGCCTGCCAGACGTGTCTGATTAGATGTCCCGCAGACACCTCAAAATCATGATCTTGTCAACCAATTCTCATACCCTCTTACCCAAACCCACTCTCATCCCCCACATCAAATCAGTCACCAAAGACGATTCATTCTGCCTCTTAGTTTTCTCTGAGGTCCTTCTTCAGCTCTCCATTCCATGGCTGCTTCTTAGTTCAGGAGCCTGTCTTTCCTTGCCTAGATCACAGCAACAGCCCCCAATTCATCTCTCTGTCTCCGGTCCTGCTGCACCCCACTCCATCCTCCACACTACCTTCAGAGAGAACCTTACAAAATCAGATTTCATAGACACCTCTGGGGGCCTTGATGACCTCCTTCCCTAAAAACCCAAAGGAGTGGGTCCCTGCAACTCTGATATGGTCCTGACCCTCCCTGGCTGTAGGTGATTGGATCGAGGGACACACATGATCCAAACTGATCCAACCAGATTCTCCTGAGAATCTACAATGAGGACTCAGGAGATTCTAGACAGCCAGGTCAGCACTTAAACTAAGTGAGTATTCTCTAGGTGATTTTAATTTTCTTCTTTTTCCTTCTCTGTGTTTTCAAAACTAAAACAAAACAAAAAACACAAGCAAAATTTTTGAAAGCAAGAAACTTAAAAAACTTTCTGCTGGTTTTAAAATAAAAACTCTCAGATTCAATTTCTGTATTCTCAAGTCAATTCTCATTTGGTTGCTTACTTATTTTAAACAACAGGAATAGATTGACCATAAGCAATAACATTTACTTAGGTTGTCAAAACCTTCTCAGGTTGTAGGAATTGAGGAATTCCTCTTGTTAAATTCCTTGCTGCTCTCCTCCTTCCCTCCTCTGTTCCAGTGGACCTCCTATTAAACCTTTGAGCTTCCAGGGGGTAGCGGTAATTGTCGGTGGACAGTCTGGGCTTTGGAACCAAACAGCTGTAGATTAAAATCCCAGCGTTACTACCGACAGGGTGACTGTGCAAGCTACTTAGCCTCTTTGTGTCTCAGTCTCTTCCTGTGTAAAGTAGGATAACAATGCCCACCTCACAGGATTGTGGTCACTTTTAAATGGCATTGTGTGTATAAAGAACTTGACACGGATTAAGTGTGCAGTAAGTAATATTGCAATAGATGTATTCTGTTGGCTTATTGGGGGCCCTACCACTATTAGTGACCATTGCTGATCTCTAACCATGTTGACCCCTCCTCCTGTTCCCCAGTCGATCTGGCACCCATTGGCTCTGACAGTCCTCAGTTTCAAGAATGGGGACTCTGAGGCCCGGGTATAGAAATTGCCCTTCTTTCTCTGGACAGACTGGGCCTGGGTAGGGAATGAGGTAGGACTTGGGTATTTCAGGAAGCGGCTTGCACTCCTAGACTAACATCCCAACAAGACAAAGCACTCCAAAATGGCCCTACATGATGGAGGCCCCCACCAGCCCTCCAACCCCACCTCCCCCCATTTCCTACTGGTTTACTCTCTCCAATCACACTGTCCCATTCACTCTTCTCCTGACCCACCGTGAATGTTCCTGCTGCGAGGCCTTCAGGTCTGTTATTTCTCCTGCCTGGAAAGTCCTTCCATGCTCTTACCTGGCTGGCTCCTTGTCTTTATTCTGTTCTCTGCTCAAACATCAGCCAGGCCTTTCCTGGACACTATCTAAAACTGCTCTCCTCTCCCAGGTAATCTCTGTTGCCCTGCTGTACATTCCACATAGCACCGATGCTGTCTGAAATTATGCTATTCATTTGCTTACTTGTATGCAGGCTAATGAGGACATGGTCTTTGTCTTGTTCTTTGCTAGTGCTAAGTAGGATGCCCGAAACATAATAGGCATTCAATAAGCATTTGTCAGATATGTAAATAAAATGATAGGACAACCACCAGAAAACATGTAAGCAATATAAGTAATTAGATAAAAATACATGGGCTCAGGAGCTTGGGAGAATTGATGGATTTGTACTGATAAAAAGAAACCAGAAAAGTAATCCAAGAACAGGAGATGTCAAGGGAAAAGACATGTACTAGAATGACTAAGACAAGTTTACATGATGGCTTAGGAACCTGACCTGACTAAAGCAGAGCTGCTCTTTTGAAGAAGAAAAAGGGATGAAGCGATGGTGATGGCAGAGGTGGCGGCTGTGGTGGTGAAATCAGACTGCCATGGACGGCTGTACAGGTTGTGTGCCACACAAAAAGCATTACATCTAGTGTTGTCATTCAGGGGGCTAGCCCCATGGCTTAGTGGTTAAGTTTGTGCACTCCACTTCAGTGGCCCTGGGGTTTGCCGATTTGGATCCTGGGCACGGACCTATGCACAGGTCATCAAGCCATGCTGTGGAGGCATCCCACATAGAAGAACCACAATGACCTGCAACAAGGATATACAACTATGTACTGGGGCTTTGGGCAGAAAAAAAAAGAGAGGAAAATTGGCAACAGATGTTAGCTCAGGGCCAATCTTCCTCACATACACACAAAAAAATACAGTGAGGCTCGAGCAAAAAAAATTTTTTTTTAAAGTGTTGTCCTTCACAATGGGAAGTTTTCAGCCATTATTTCTGCTTTCTTTCTTTCTGGGACTCCCATTATGCAAATGTTGGTACACTTCAAGGTGTGTCTCCGTTCTCTGAGTCTCTCTTAATTTTTCTGCATTTTGTTTTCTCTCTTCTTTGTACTGAATAATCTGTATCCATCTATCTTCAAGTTTGCTGATTCTTTTTTCTGCCAGCTCAAATCTACTGTTGAGCCCCTCTAGTAAATTTTTCTTTTCAGTTGTTATGCTTTTCAACTTGAGAATTTCCATTTAGTTCTTTTTTTTTTTTTTTTTAATAATTTCTGTTCCTTTCTTAGTATTCTCTATTTGGTGAGACATTGTCATCATATCTTCCTTTTCTTCTTTAAGCATAGTTTCCTTTAGTTCTTTGAACATCTTTACAATGGTTGCTTTGAAGTCTTTGTTTAAACCAACACCTGGACCCTATCAAAGGTAGTTTTTGTTGCCTACATTTTTTTTTTTTTCCAAATATGGGTCACACTTTCTTCTTTCATTGCCTCTCGTAATTTTTCATTGAAAATTATATAGTTTAGGTAATGTATTGTTGCAACTCTGGATACTGATTTCCTTCCCTAATCTCTGGGGCTTGTTTTTGTAGTTTGCTTATTTATTTAGTGACTTGGTTAGACTATTTTAATGAAGTCTGTTACCTCCTCTGTTTCACCCTCTGGTGGTGTTGCTCCTCAGAGGTTGAAAATTTGGGGGTGCACACAATCACCCTGATATGTGGTTTGGGCAGGGCTCTCTTTGTCTCTTTCTCTGGTCTCTGCAAGCCTGTCTGCCTCATTTGGTATCACATCAGCTGTTAGGCTCCACTATTTTCTGGCTGATTGCTCTATTGTTTAATTCCAACAGTGCTCAGTGCATCAATTACTCAGCAGTCTGATCCAATTAAATTTGGGCCCCTTTCAAGGGTCATTTTTGAGGTTTGTTCTAATCCAAGGATGGCTCTTCTTAGCTGTCTCTTCCCCTGGTCCCCTCTGGTGAACTACATGATCTATGGTTTAGCTTGTTGCTCTTAATTAAAAGGAACTACTGTTTTCAAAAACACCTTAGAGTTGAACTTCCTCACACTTTGTTTCAGATAAAGTCAATTTTCTTAGGGAGAGCATTGGAGCTCCCTTTTCTTATACTTCCTCTCCTCCTGGTAAAATCTCTAAGCCACTATTCTGAGTGCTGGGTGGGATGATAGCCTTTAGCCTCCTAGGTGTGCCTCTTCTGGGGTCAACCTCTGTCCTATGGGTAAGCTGGGGTGTGGATGATCAAGTCCAAGGATTCTCGGCCTTCCATGCCCAAGGTGGAACCCCCTCCTGTGAGTAGTAGCTGGCTTGCAGAAGAGAGCCCCCAACCTGCCAACCACACTCACCAGGAGTTTGACCTCTTCAACTTTGAGGTGGTGGGGATAAGAAATGCTGGTGGCTGGCCTCTCTTGGTGAGATATGGTAACGTCTGATGGCAAGCTGAGGGGAGAGGGAGCCCCATCTTCTTGGCCACACTTGCTCAGAGTGGAGTTTCCATCCAGCTGAGCTGCAGGGGAAATCGGGGATGGGGAGGGAGTGGGTTGTGCTTCAAATGCCACAGGATCTCTCTTTATTTGAAATAAAATTTTAGCAGATTTTCTTGAATAAAGGTTTCTTCATTTTTTGTATGCCCTCAGGACAATTTCCAGAGACTTTAAATGTTGTTGTTGTTGTTTTAATAGTTTTCACTAGTTTTGCTTGTTTCTCTGGGGAGGGGTTCTGTGGATCTCCTTGTGCTGCCATCCCAAAGTCGTGGACTTCATTCATATTGTAGATATGGTAGATTTGGATCTCTATGATAATAAACATTTTCTGGCAGATGGCTATATCTTATTCTAACAAACTCAGAATGTTCCAAAAATTTTCCATCAGATGAAAGTCAAGTTTCTTGAAGAAGGGGTATTTTTTTCTAATTTGCACAAAGCTTCCTTTAGGTCAGGCATTGGCTTTGGTGGTGAAGGGGAGGGTGGTGGAAGTGTAATGTGGTTGGAGGGGGAAGTAGGTTTGGTCATAGTGTGGTGTCAGGGCTGCTGCATTTGACTGTACAGGTTATTTATTGTGCAATGGTAGGGTCATCATAGATTTATATTTATTATAACTATTCTGTCCAGTGTCTCTCATTTGCTCCTCCTGGTCCACTCTCCTCACTTCTCCACCTTGCTCTGTGTCCCAAGAAGTTGACCTGTATGAACTGACTCAGCAGGCTGCCTTGTTCTCTGGCTTCTGGTTGGATTCAGAGAAGAGGAGAGGACAAAAGGACTGTGAGATGGGAGCATTTCTTCCCCTCATTCTCTCTTTGCCAGGTGACCACAGGTTGAACACATCCCTCTACAGAAGGTCACAATTCTTATCGAACAGCCCTATCCATACAGCTAACTTTCTCTGGGTTGTGCTAACCACACCTTGCCCTTGAACCTTCAGGCCTAGTGGGTGATAAGGACTCCCAACCATTGCAAGCACTAGGGTGCTACACTCTCCATTATTTGCTTCCCTAAATTCTGTCATGGCTTTGTAAATAGTCCTTTTGTTAATCTGTACTTAAATTACCCACTTTGAATGTACTGTCTGTTTCCTCATGAGACCCTGGCTGACAGCAACATTTTGTTGCAGAGAGCAGTCAAGTATCTTGAGTACAGGGTGCCTTTTTCACCTTGTACCTGAGTTAGCCATCATGGTAGAGGAGGGACAGGATAGCGATAGTTGTGGTTGGGGGTGGCAGTGCTGATGAAATTATTCTGAATGCCAAGAGAAGGCTAAGATGTGTGATAGATTATATGGATTCAGGAACATGTGGACAATGCTCTTTAAGAAAGATTATTCTGGGAACTTTATGAAAAAAGACTGGGATAAAGGACGGCTTCAGAAAGAGGCCACCTGGAAAACTGCTGCTCTATCCTTGGAACAAAGCAGTGAGGACCTAGACTCGGAAAGAAGCCCTGGGAAAGAAAGGAAGCATTCCAGAGACCCAATGCAGGGAAAAGGCAGAGCTTCCTGGTGAGTTATGTGGGGGATAGAAGGAAATAAAAGCGAAGAATAAGAAGCCTAAAACATTACTACAGCACGTCTGGGCAAACTAGAGTTGAGGAAGATAACAGAAATAATAGTAACAGGAGTGACTAATTACAGCGTAGACTCATTAAATGCTTCCTGAATTACGACAGCAAGGTTAAGAGTTAACAAATACTAACTTGCCTAATCCTCCCTCAACTTTGTGAAATAGGTCTCGTCATCTACATTTTACAGATAAGGAAACTGAAGCACAGAGAGATCTGGTTACTTACGGAAGTTCACCTAGTAAGAAAGTTAGTGCATAACTGAGTTGAGATTCAAACTCTAGAGTCTGAAACTTACTGCCTCTGAAGATAGGCAGGAAGCGCTGAGGGGTCAGGGAATGGTGTTCCTAAATCAAACATCCAACTTTATCTTTACCCCATGTGCCCGCCAAGACAGCCATAATTAACTTCTTGCTATTTCCATATTCACCATATCCTTTCCCACCTCTGACTGAAATGCTCTCACTTTTCTTGTCCACCTAACAATAATAATAATAATAACATAATAATAACAACATTGTTGGGCATCTATTATTTTCTGTCACTGTTTCATGTACTTGACGTATGTTTGCTCCTTAATCTTCATGGCAATCCCATGTGTGGGTATTATTATTCTCATCCACTAAAATGTGAGCTGTGGGGAGCAGGGATTTCTGTTGTTTTATTCACCAGAATGTTGCCTAGTTTTGTTGTGCTCGGCAAAGATTTGTTGAATGAAGGGCTTTACAGATAAGGAAACTGAGGCACAGCTAGGCCTAAGATGATACAAGTAGTACGCAGTGGGGCCAGGTTGGAGCCCAGCCGTCTGGCTTCCTAGTCTGTGTGGTATCACTAACCCACTCCAACTCAGTCTTTAAGACCAGCACAGATGTCACCTCACCTGAGAAGCTGGGAGGGAAATTGATCTTCTGAGAAAACCTCCCCACTCCTCTCCCCGTCCCATGGGACGAGTTAAAAGAAACAGTGTGTCAAGGGCTGTGAGCAAAAGTACCAATCACATAGCTTCTTGCTCCGTCTGTAAATCCTTCCCTGCCTCTTTGCGGTCTTCCTCACTTCTCCTCGGCCTCCCTCCTCGTTCTTTTCTGTGCTTCTATCCTCTCACATATTCATTTTGGATTCCCAGGATCACACTCCCACCCTCAGCCTTGCCCTTTATCTCCTTTGGCCAAATTCTGTCAGTGACACTGTGCATGCAGCCACTTCCCCCCATTCCCTGGGGCCCGTTGTGCTAGCTCTGCAGAAGACACCACTTGGGTTTCCATTTCTAGCCAACCTTTGATCCTCTCCAAAGCTCTCTTTATAGTCCACAAATTGCATTTCCTGTTTCCTCTTAAACTTTGAAATTAGGCAGTGTAGGCTGCCCTGGGTGTGGTCCTCTAAAAGTAGGGCTAACACCACCTCCTTCCAGCCTTACATAGTAGCAGTAGGGAGAGGGCTGTCAATGAGTAATTATTAGATGTCTAGTAGAAGCCCAGCAAAGAGAGAAGGTGAGCACACCTGTAGGAGGGGGCTGTGGCCTTAGAGGTACGCTGCCATTGCTAAGCCTTGCCTTGAAGCCAGACCTTAAAATTCAGCAAAGGGGAAATGCCAAAAGGACAAATAGCCTCATCAGACTTCCCAGATGGAGTAGGTTACATCAATCGTTGTGTTCTGTTCAGCACTGTCTTTGCTGTGACCTAATGGCCCAGGGAGGAGCTGTGGATCCAAAAACTGATGATAATAACTAAAACCAAAATCTAGGCTTTTCCAATTGAAGGATTAGAATTCAATTCTGAAGCCATGAGTTTAGGAAGAAGTACTACATGATATTTCATAGACCACAAATACCGTTTTCTCTTTTGGGAAGAAACCAGTTCTTAAGCCAGTGATGGAAGGCAAAGTGCCTTTCGCGGTCTCGTTTCAATTCCTGGCTCTAAGAGTTTGTGACTCATAACCACAGACTTCAGCCTAAGCCCAGGCAGCAGCTTGGAGCTGGGAATGGAGCTTATTACTGGAGGTAACTGAACAGCACCCAGCTGAGGCAGCAGAATCCGGCACTGCTAATGAGGAAAGATGACTACTGCCTTTCTTTTCTACAAAGTGGAGGTTTTCTTTGGCAGATTTTCATCCTCTTCACGAAATGGCAGACTCGCCTCTCCAGACATAATGTTTCCACAGATATAAAATTATAGAACTAGGAAGATCCTTAGGGATTAACTCCTTCATCTTCTCAAATTATATAGAGAGAAACTAAGGCAGAGAGACCAGGTAACTTACTTTGTTAGTAAAAGCCTGGACTGATGTCTGAGTCCAGGGTTTTTGCCATCGATGCTGCAAGGATGTCTCCATGGGTCATCTGGTGGTCTGGAGTAGAGTAATTGGAGAGGACAGAATATTCCTTGATGAATGGCACCTGGTTGACACTCATTTCGAGGTTTGGTGATATTCTGATAATCAGTGCCATTGAGCAAAGACAATGTCTTCAGTGCCATCCTGGAAAAGACAGGAGCACAAAGACCAATAACCAGAGGAGCTTGTGTCTCTATGTAGAGCTTGAGCTTGACCTGGCCGTGTTGGCCAGAGGGGCCTCATGCATAGTTCATGTTTTCACCTGCCAAGGGTACAGATTGTATGGTGGGTTGTGCTGTGTCGACTTAGCTGGGAACTTTATTTTCCTAAATACCCTTCCTTGCGTGACTCAGGTTAGAGCTGGCTAGAAGTGGAACCTGTGTGAGATGTGAAAGGCAGAAGAGAGGCAGTGGCCATTACTTTCTGAAGATCTTTCCAGGATCATGTTTGGTGACAGATGCACAAAGCTTGTCCTCAGTCTGCTCTTTATCCTTCTAGACCGCTGATCCTGCGGACCAACAGCAGCCTCAAGCCCACCACCAGATCCTGGGCTCCACACCCTCAGAAGTAGCAGAAGCAAGAGCTTCCCCAGACCTCTGCACAGCCCCACTTCACAGGCCCCCTTTCGTCGTCGGAACGTGATTAACTCCTCTGACCAGGTGGTGACTCCTCATCCTCAAACTCGCCCTTTCCTGCCTTCCCTTCCCCAGCTCCTCCTGCACTTGGGTAAGGTCTAATTCCTAGAAGAGGCCCTTCCTCCTGCGGCACACTGAGTGTCTCTGCCCCTCTGACTGAGCCCTGAGTGGGTCACACTGCATCTCCAGGAACCAGGAGCCTGGGGCATCGATGCGCTTGCCCCTCCCTGCGTTTGGTCATCTGCCATGAAACCCATGTGGCAGAGGAGGAAGCAGGAAGTGCTCTCACTGGGTGCAGGCAAATGAATGTTGTCAGCACCTCCCTGGGAGACTCCTCAGGTGAAGAAAGAATGTCCGTAACTCCATCAGCAGAGGACTGTCGCGGGGAACGGGGGAAGCTGAGAGTCCTACATCCTAGAGGGCCCTCCCAGGGGCACAGTGCTTCTGTCATCCAAGAAAGCCTTTCCTGAGCCTTGGCAGCCCCTACACCCTCTCCTGCTCCTCACCTCCCCGCAGAGCACAGAGCTGTCCCACCAGACGTTTGATATCCCCGTTGTCTAATTGATCTGCAGAGCTGAAGCCCAGCTTTCTTAATCTATTTTGACAGTTCCAATTTCCAGGCCGTTCCGGGACCAGATAAGTTGTGAAAGTCAATCTTAAAAGGACTGTGATTAGCTGAACTTTTCCAACCTCTATAAAATATATAATTTGTGGTTTCTCACATTATTATTTTTCACCCTGTCATTTAAAAACATGAAATGACAGTGGTAAAATGTCAGAATATCACTTGAATAAACTTCCTGATACCTAAAAAAAAAAAAGCTCAAATTTGAAAACTGCTAAACTCACCACATTTTAGCTGAACTACAAATGGCGGAGCAAGGACATGAATACATGTGACAGTAGGACATCAAGGGATTTTTTTACAAAAATTTCCGTCTCTTCATCTTTATTGGGCATTGCAAATTTTCTTTTTAAATTTGTGCATTGATTTTTATTTTAGTAGCTAAGTCAGCAGTTCCTCAGAACACTGATATGCACGTTGTTAAAAAGATGTTAGAGAAGAAAGGATTCTCTGGTCAAATGGAGTGTGGGAAATACTGGCTTCATTCAAAAAATTACCTCCTTGTTCAGGAGCTCGGCTGCACGCTGAGCAAAATGTACCTGATCCCAGCACAGTTAGACAAGCCTCTTTCCTAGAAGATTCCTGCAGGCCTTTAATTTACCAATACGCATCGTGAATACCAACGGGAGATGCTGCCCACATTTTCTCAACTGATTTGACCACACTTCTTCTTCTGTCTTTTCTTAAACTTAGCAGAGTAGGACTCGTTATCTTTAGGGTATTTTTTTTTGTGAAAAGCTGACCTAATTCAAATAAAATCCTGAGCTTAACTAATTTGTAAGAAAGAGTATTTCCAAAGAGTAGCATTGAACTCTTGTCCACGTTCAATCTCACATCATCAAAAAAAAAAAAGAAAAGATGCTATTCATTTTCATAAAAAGAGTTAAGAGCATTGACATCATATTTGTTAGCAACGCAAAGATAGATTTTGGTGTTTTTATAACTTTAAGTGG
The DNA here is from genome assembly GCF_041296235.1 of Equus asinus. Taxonomy (NCBI): domain Eukaryota; kingdom Metazoa; phylum Chordata; class Mammalia; order Perissodactyla; family Equidae; genus Equus; species Equus asinus. The sequence continues at coordinate 127,811,706 of NC_091793.1, forward strand.
AACGAATGTTTAATGTATCGGCTATGGCGGTGATAATTCACAAAGCAGGAAAAAAACAAGCAAATTCTTGAGTTAGGGCTGTGTTTACACTCCTGTTGTAACAGGTTAAGGCAGTACAACTTGATGACATGTACAGAGGAAGAAATTTGAGTCTGTGGTCCGCCTTGCTATCCGGCTGCTGTGACAGCCCTCATGCGAATGGTGCTGTGGGCAAGGCTGCCACATTGGACTTCATCATTGTCTTCCTAAATTTCCCACCGTTTTGTTGGGGATAAAAGACTTCTATTTTTTTAAGGGTTGGAGTAGCTGAGGATGGAAATGAAGTTTGGATATTACCCTCTTAAAATTCTTTAGCCATTTCGTCATGGGGAATTTCTAACCTCCTCAAAGCCCTGAATTACCACTACTTTGTCCTTTCTCTTTCTCTCTCTCATTCATTTTTTTTAAAACCAGATATATTGAGGTATAATTTACATATGGTAAAATTCACCCTTTTTAGTGCACAGCAGTTTTATAACTTTTGACAAATGCTGTGGTTGTGTGACCATCTCTACAATCAAGAAACAGAACATTTCGGGGGCTGGCCCCGTGGCTGAGTGGTTAAGTTCGCGCGCTCCGCTGCAGGCGGCCCAGTGTTTCGTTGGTTTGAATCCTGGGCGCGGACATGGCACTGCTCATCAGACCACGCTGAGGCAGCATCTCACATGCCACAACTAGAAGGACCCACAACGAAGAATATACAACTATGTACCGGGGGGCTTTGGGGAGAAAAAGGAAAAAATAAAATCTTTAAAAAAAAAAAAAAAAAAAAAAGAAACAGAACATTTCCATCACCCCTGAAATTCCCTTGTACTCCTTTCTGGTCACCCACTCACCTTACCCCATCCCTTGGTGGCCACTGATCTGGTTTCTGTCTCTGGGTTTTTGCCTTTTTTTTGGCCCTGAGCTAGGATCCATTGCCAATCTTCCTCTTTTTTGCTTGAGGAAGATTGTCCCTGAGCTAACATCTGTGCCAATCTTCTCTATTTTTTGTATGTGGGATGCTGCCACAGCGTGGCTTGATGTGTGGTGTGTAGGTCCACACCTGGGATCTGAACCTGTGAACCCCAGGCTGCTGAAGCCGACTGTGTGAAGTCAACCACTACACCACCAGGCTGGCCCCTATTGCCTTTTTGAGAATGCCATTAAAGAGGAGTTAAAAGGAATCATATAGTGCATAGCTCTATTTACTTAGCAGAATGCACTTGAGATTCATTCACAGTTTTGTGTGAATCAGTGGTTGGTGTGTTCTTATTGTTGAGTAGTATTCTGTTGTACGAGTGTACAACAATTTATTTTTTTTTAATCCATTTGCTAGTTGAAAGACATTTGGACTGTTTCCCATTTTTGGTAGTTATGAATAAAACCACTATAAACATATGCATACAGGTTTTCATATGAATATAAGTTTCATTTCTCTCGGGTAAATACCTAGAAATGAGACTGCTGAATCATGGAGTGAGTGTATGTTTAGCTTTATAAGAAACTGAAAACAGATTTCAAAGTGACTGCATCATATTGCGTTCCCATCAGCAATGTATGAAATTTCCAGTCGATCCGCATCTTCACCAGCACTTGGTATTCTCAGGTTTTCTTTAAGCAATTCTCATAAGTGTGTAGCGGTATCCTGCTGTGGTTTTAATTTGTTTTTCCCTGATGATTAATTATGTTGCACATCTTTTCACGTACTCATAGCACCACCCATATATCTTCTTTGGTGAAGTCTCTGTTCAAATCTTTTGCCTATTTTTTAAAATTGAGCAGTTTGTTTTTTAATATTAGGTTTTGAAAGTTTTTAAAATAAATTCCAGATATAAGTGCTTCGTCAGGCATGTATTTTACAAATATTTCAAGTATTGAACCAACATTGTTTTCCTGGGATAAATCCCACTTGGTATGATGTGTTATTTTTATTGCTGAATTCAATTTTCTAATATTGTTTTGAGGATTTTTATATCCATGTTCATGTAGGATAGTGGTCTGTAATTTCTTTTCCTCCTGAGGTCTTTGGTATCAGGCAATGCTTTCATCATAAAATTTTTTGGGTAGTATTCTAACTTCTATTGTCTGGAAAAGTTTGGAATTATTTCTTCTTTAAATATTTGGTAGAATGTGAAAGTGAAGCCATATAGGCCTGAGGTTATCTTTGGTGGAAGGTGCTTAACTGTTAATTCAATTTCTTTAATAGATACAGAATTATTCAGGCTATCTACACCTTCTTGAGCAAGCTTTGGTCAATATCATCTAAGTTGTCAAATTTATTGGCATAACATTGTTGGTTACATTCCCTAGTAGCCTTATAGTATCTGTAGGATCTATAGCAAGGTCCTATATTTCATTCCAGATATTAGTATACAGTCATGCACCACATAACAATGTTTTGGCCAATGATGGTGGTCCCATAAAAGATTAGTACCATATAGCCTTGGTGTGTAGTAGGCTCTACCATCTAGGTTTGTGGAAGTACTGTAGGGGAGGAAGAAATTTTTCTCTACCCTTCTAGGTTCTTCTGGCTTGTCTAAGAATTAAATTGATATGAGATAAATTAACAAGAGAAAAACAAACAAAAGTTTAATAATATGTATACACAGGAAGAACTCAGGAAAACTGAGCCACTTGCCAATATGGCCAACGTCCTCCCCTTAAATACCACCTCAGTTAAAGACAAAAGACAATATTGCAGGTGGAGAGAGTCAGGGACTTCAAAGGGAAGGAAGGCAATTCACAGGTAGGTGAAAAGGAGAAAACATTTGGAAAACAAGTGTTTGGCCACACAGAAACAGAAGAAGACAGAGGGGAACCCAACAAATGGCTTTCTAGGTTTCTCCCTATCTACCTATCTACCACCTAGTTCATGTTATGCTAAGGCAATAGCTTGCTTCCTGAGACATTTTTTTAACCTGAATCCTTTTAGGCAGTTAATGGCGAGGTAACAAGAAAATCTTAACAAGTCTTTGGTTTCTTAAAAATAATCAACCTAAAATAATCCTCACATTAAAGAAACACATGTTGGAGTGGCAAATTTTGCTCCCCTTTGGTATACTCAATGATGTCTGCACAACAATGTAATTGCCTAACCATGCACTTCTTAGAAATATCACCATCATCAAGTGATGCATGACTGTATCGTATTTACTATTTTTTTCTTGATCTTTGTTGATCTTTTCAAAGACCCAGCTTTTGCTTTCATTGATTTTCTTTATTGTTTTTCTTTAACATTTCTTGTGGGCAGAGCTGCTAGTAATGAATTCTCTAAACTTTTATCTGAAAAGTTTTTATTTTACCTTTATTTTTCACTGGATTAGAATTCTGTGTTGAAAGTTTTCCTTTCAGAACTTTAAAAATGTCTTCTGGCTTGTATACTTGCCTTTGAGATTTTCTTTTTATTTTTGGATTTTAGCACTTAGAATGGGTTTTTGTTGTAGTTATTTATTAGAGTTCTGTAAGCTTCTTGGATCTGTGTTTTGGTGTCTTTCATCATTTAAAAAAATTCTGAGCTATAATCTCTTCAAATATTTTTTCTTCCCAGTTCATTCTCTCTTCTCCTGGGATTCTAACGATATATTTTCATGTCCAGTTTATATTGACCCATAACTCTTGCATGTTTTGGTGGTTCGTTTTCAGCCTTTTTCTGTCTGAGGTTGGGTAATTTCCATTGACCTATCTTCAAATTCGCTGTTTCTTTCCTTAGTTGAGTTGAGTCTCCTGATAAGCCTGTTGGAGTTATTCTTCATATCTGATACTGCATTTTCTATTTCTAGTGTTTCCACTTGAGTCTTTAAATAGTTTTGTCCTCTCCGCTGAAATTCCATCTGTTTATGCATGTTGTCCACCTTTACCACTGGAGACTTTAACATATTAATCACAGTTATTTTAAATTCCCTGTCTGATACTCTGCATCATCTCTGAATCTGGTTTTGTTGATTACTTTGTCTTGTGGCTTATTTTCTCTTGCTTTTCTCCCCTTTGTAATTTTTGATTAAATTCTAGATATATAGTCATACACCACATAACAACATTTTGGGTCAAGGATGAACTGCCTATCCTATGGTGGTCCCATGAGATTAGTGCCATATGGCCTAGGTGTGTAGGAGGCTATACCATCTAGGTTTGCATAAATACGCTCCATGATGTTCACACAATGACAAAATTGTCTAATAATGCATTTCTCAGAATGTATCCACATCGTTAAGTGACGCACGACTGTAATTAGAACAGGAGAGACTGAAGTAAACTGAATTCATGCCTGAAAATGAACATGCCTCTTCTACTGCTAGGCCATTCCTGTGGCCATTCGTAGCTGAGGCAATCTAGACAGAGTTTGACTGGGTTTGGGTTTTACTGTTGCTGTGGTTATCTTTAGTATACCACCAACTTTAAATTCCTTTAGCATTATCTTGTGCTTAGGGTGGAGATTGGGTGGCTGGAGGGCTTTCCTGAATGTTCTTTTCTCTTCCCTCAGTTTATATCTTCTTTGAGTGTCTGCACCTCAGGGTGGATCTCTCTCTAGGCCCTTTCCTGTCTCTCATCTGTAAATGGCTGTTGCTTGTGATTTGGTGCTTGCTAGCCCGGTGGTGGTGGGGATCAGGGCCTGGTCCTCTAAGGTCTTGATCCAACCTCAGTCTTAGGTAAACCCTGTCTCACTGGATCTTGGGGGGCAATATTTTTTCAGTGCTCCTGCTTCTCTTCCCACTGGAAGCCAGTCTCAGCTTTGTACTTTGGAGGGCATCAGGAGGGAAAGAATTTGGTGCCCCTCCTCCAATGATAGAAGACCTCTAATGGCCTGGGCCCAGAATGCTTTACAGGGAGAGGGTTTGTCTCTTCCCTTCCCCCACCCTGATGGGTCTTCATCTGTGTCCTAGGAGTAACAGGTTTTCTTTTATTCTCCTAGCAGCTTAGGGCTTTTGTTCCTTAGAGGAGATGGGTCCAGGCTGGGTTTGTGTTTTTCCCACTGTGGAAAAACCTCTCCTCTCCTCTCCTCTAGGCATCCACCACCAAGTGAGGCTTGCTCATGTCTCCTGCCCTGCCCCTAATCTTTCTTATGAGCACCTGGGATAGGGTAGAGGTTCTCAGAGAAGACCCTGTGAGTGGGTGCAATCTTCCTTTGTGTCTATGGAATCCCTGGGAGTCACATTCAGCATTCAGCAACTCATTAAACATTTTAGCTGAATTCTTCTTAGCTGTGTGTGTAGCATCCAGTGTCTGTTTCTTGCTCTGGCTTGAGCCAGTGCTTGCATCTCATCTCTTCAGAAGGAGCCTGTCTTTTCTTAGATTTTAAGTTAGTTGATTTCTTGTGAACTCAGCTTTCCAATGGATTCAAGAGAATTATGGGTTTGTAGCTTATCCAGCTTTTTCTTGTTGTTATGGTGAGAATGAAGCTCTCCCTGGCTTTCTACAAACTAGAAAGTAGTGCCATCTTCTTTCTTTTTATATAACCTCCACACATCTCTCACTTCTTTCCCATTCTCTTGTTTCTCTCTCACTTCAAGCTATCAACAAAGAATTCCAGGGCTTTCTAATTTCATTAGGCAGAGAGATCCAACTCTCTTTATGTCCCATCTTCACACATCCAGGCCATGTTTAGGGGCCCTTACTTTTCTTGATCAAAAAATAAAACAAAACAAGAGCACATGATGGTCTTTTATAGAACTAAAGAACTAAGTACAACTTATAACTGTATGTATTAAACCGAAAGTACCAGAAAATACCGTAACTGTTAAATCACTGTGTTAAACTGTCGAGTCATGATGATGCTGATTATTGCCTTGTGAGGAGCCTGGAGATAATCAGTCCCAGGGTTAATTTGATGGCTTAATGGTATCCTTAATGGAACTAACCTCAGAGTCTAACTCTCTTCCTCTAGCATATTACCTCATGGCTACAAGATGGCTGCTACATCACTGGACATTGTATCCTTACAAAACATTGTCCGAAGGAGGAAAAGAAGTAAGGCAAGAAAGAAAGAAAAAAAAGCTTGTATCAGTCACATTTCTTAGATGCAGATATCCAAATCCATTCTAGTTAATTTAAGCAGAAAAGTATGTTTTAAGAATAGTAAATAGTTCATAGAATTTCTTGGAAAGCCAGAAAAACAGGCTTTCTAATTAGGAACAATGCAACTAGGGACAATGCCCAAGCAAACCTTAGGGCTGTTATAGATGAAACGTGACTGAGATTGCCAGCTGCCTTGCAGCACCTATGGTACCAGAGCTCTACCAGAGCCAGTTCATGAGAATGTCAGCCACAGTGCTCACTTACACAATCCAAGTCTGATACTCTATGTCTACTTGGTCAAAGCAAGGTCATGTGCCTCTATCCTAGCTGCAAAAGCGCTTTTGAAGTGTGACTTTTAGGTTTCCAAAACTGGGGCCATATGCGTGCCTCAAGACCAGTTATTGGCAAGGTGACTGTGATTCATTCTTTAGGGCTGGTATCTTCTCTCTGTGAAAACTGAGATTTTCTTAGTAAGGATGCGATGAGGAGAAATGCAGTGGGGTTGACAAACAACATTCCTTCCTTCCAGTAGTTGGGCACTAGCTGTATGCCTGACACTGGTCTAGCTGCTTGAGACACCTCAGTGAACAAAGGAAAACATACTCATGCCCTTGAAAAGCTTCCATTCTAGTAGGGGGAGACAGGCATTATAAATGACATATTTAGTGTTAATATACGTCATGTTAGAAAGTGATAAGTCATCCGGACAAGAGAAAAAGAAGAGCCAGAGACGGGGAGTGTGAGAGTTTGAGGTGGAGAGAGGGCCAAGTTACATCCCAAGACGGGTGCTTAGGATGGACTTCTTGAAAAAGTGAGATCTCAGGAAAGACCTGAAGGAAGAGAGGAGGTGAGTCCTGTGGGAACAGCAATCTAGATGCCAGGAAGAGCCCGGGCAAAGGCCCTGAGGCAAGTGTGCCCCCGGCATGTGCAAGGGACAGCAAGGAGGCCAGTGTGGCTGGAGAAGGGTGAGGGGGAGTGGGAAAGATGAGCCCAGGGAAGGAAGCAGGAGTGAGATCTCATGGGGCCTGTGGCCGTTTTAAGAACTCAAGTTTCCAGACCACGTAAAATGGAGAGCCAGTGCAGGCATTTGAGTAGAGGAGGAATGTGATGTGAGTTCTAAGAGGTTCGCTCTGACTGCTCTGTTGAAAAGAGACTGCTGGGGGCAAGGGGAGCAACAGGGGCCTAAGGCAGAGACAAAGGTGATGGGCGCAGGTGACACAGCAAAGGGCGGTGAGCAGGGGTCCAGCTTGGCACTTACTGTTAAGGCAGAGCCAGCATGATGTGCTGAGGGAAGGGGCATGAACTGGCAAAGAAAGAGCACAGTAAAGATGATTCCAAGGTTTTTGTTCTGAGCAGCTGGAAGGATGGAGCTGTCATCCGCTGGGATGGGAAGGCTGTGGGTGGAACAGATTGGCAGGGGGCGAGGATCAGAAGTTCGATTTTGGAGAGGCAATTTTGTGATGTCTTTTAGACATCAGGAAGAGATATCTCAAAGGCAGTTGGCTATATACGCTTACAATTAGAGTGGAAAGTATGGGCTATAGATATAAACGGTCTCCTAGAAGAAGCAGCAGCTGCAACAGCTTTTGTTTTAAACAGAAGTATTTTTTTTGTCTTCGTGCGAGGCCTCCAAATTAATAAAATTCTTTGATGCTTTCGAAAGGCAAATGTACTTTCCAGCATTAAAACATTTCTTTTTCCTTGAGAGATTTAATCAAGATAAAGTAACTAAGATAAGAAAAAGAATTGTTAACAGAATTAAAGATCCTTAATACATGTGTTCATTATTCTCCCTTCTTCCCGGCTGAGCTTTGAAGGGAGGCAGGATGTTGAAGTATTAAGGGGTGAGCTCTGGCGTGAAACAGCCTGAGTTTGACTCTGGGTTCCACCATTTATTAGCTGTGGGGACTTGACATATTATCTAACCTCTATGAACCTCAAGGTCAGGAGTAATTATAGCACCTACTGTCATTAAAATTGTTTAAAAACTACTTTTACCTAACACCTATCAGAGGGCCTGGCAATTCATTCATTCATTCATTCAACAAAGAATTATGACTACCTATTACATGCTAGGTGATGAGCACACAATTATGTATAATACCGACTGCCCTTGCCCTTGTGGAAATTTCTGTATAGGAAGCAAGCAGTTTATAAAAGAAGCAGCTAGGATGTGCAAAAAACTTGTGAAAACCTGCTCAATCTCACTGATGAGAGGAAATGCAAATGAAACTCACTTCACATCCATTAGATTGGGGTGGAGAGGAGTAATAATACCAAAGCTTGGTGAGGGCAATGGGGAAACAAGAGGTCTCTTCCAGTGAAAGTGGGAATTCAAGTTGTACAACCATTTGGGAGACCAACTTGACAATATCCAGTGAACTGGAAAATGCATGTTCCCTACAACCCAAAAGTTACACCACTAGAACTGTGCATCAGAGAAACGCTTAAACATGCATTCCAGGCGACATACACAGGATATCCTGCGTAGTGCTTGTCATGAGAGCAAACAAGTGGAAACAACCTACATGTCCATCAGCAGGGGATTCAAACTATGGGATGATACTCAGGATCTAAAAATGAATGGACTACGTAGGTCAGTGTGGGTAAATCTCCCAAAACGATGGGTAAAAATGCAAGTTGCATAGACATTATTCTTTGTCTAGTTTAAACACTACACAAAACAATATTATACGTTCCTGTAAGGTAAAATGCTAAAATATACATGGGAAGGATATACACAAGGGTGGTTCCCTCTCTGGAGGAGAAAGAGGAATGCAATGGATGGGTGAGGAGGGGAAGCGCAGCCACATCTGTGATGTTATCTCTTAAAAAAAAAAAAAAAAGCAGCAAATATGGCAAAACGCAAGCACTTATTAAATCCAGGAGCTTACAAGTGGCTGTTATTTCATGTACTTTCCTGTATGTTTAAAATATTTCATAATTAAACAATTAAAAATGTCATTGTGATAAAATATACATAACAAAATTTACCATTTTAACCATTTTTAAGCGTACAGCTCAGTGGTATTAGGTACATTCACATTGTTGTGCAGCCACCAGTGCCAGACACCCATCTCCAGAACTTTCTTCTTTTTTTTTCAGTTTTATTGAGATCTAACACACATAAAACATTGTATTAGTTTTAGGAGTACAATGTGATGATTTGATATTTGTATATATTGTGAAATGATCCCCACAGCAAGTTTAGTTAACATCCATCACCTCACAGAATTACAATTTTTTTTCTTGCGCTGAGAACTTTTTAAGATCTACTCTCTTAGCAGCTTTCGAACATACAATACAGCAGAACCTTTTCCATCTTCCCAAACTGAAACTCCGTAGCCATTACACACTAACTCCCAATTGTCCCCTCCCCCAGGCCCTGGCGATCACCACTCTCCTTTCTGTCTCCATGAATTTGACTACTCTTAGTGCCTCACGTAGGTGGAATCGTACTGTATTTGTCCTTCTGTGGCTGGCTTGTTCCACTTAAAATAACGTCCTCAAGTTTCATCCTTGTAGCACGTGTCAGAATTCCCTCCCTTTTTAAGCCAGACTGACATTTCCTCGTGTGTATGCTTCCTTTGCTTCATCCACTCACCCATCGATGTACACTTGGGTTGCTTCCACGTTTTGGCTCTTGTGGCATAAACATTTTAAAGTAAAATAAAATAAATATATGACAGGGAAATTATACATAGAGAAAACAAAAATAAAACAAATTACTACTTAATAAGACTACCTGGAGATAAGCCTTCACCACACTCAGCCTGTACGCCCCGATCTTGGTGCACTCATGGGAATGTGTGGCACATGTGAATGTCGCGTGTGTGTCACCTGCTTCACGGGGCAAAGAGGCATGGACAGTTCACACAGCCTACGGCCTCGCCCTGCAGGGCAGGGCTGGCTATGGGCAGCAGCTGCGCTCTGCGCCCTGGCCTCTGCATCCACACCGCCACGCGCTGCTTCTCCCGCCACATGGGATGTTCTGGCTCAGTGCCAACAGCTTCCTTCTTGTTGAAGCTGGCGCAAGCCAGGAAAGAAAACAGTCTCAAGCATTTGGCAGGTGGTAAGTATTCGGACAGAGAAGTATTTTGAACCCCTGTGCGAGGAAGGCTATTGCAGTTGAGGCAGCCCTGGACCCACCCAGTACTTGCTCACAGCCCCCATGCCTTTTGGGCATCGCACCTTGTCACTCCTGCTCATTTGAGTGGTTCCAGATTGCCCTCCGCCAGGGGCTTCTGGGGCTGTTTGAAAGCCTCAGACTACTCCTTCCCCACCAGTGTTCCTCAGAATCTGTTAAATTGCATAAGGCAGATAAAAGTGGAGCTGCTCTGTGTGGTTAAGCGGCGGGGGCGGGGTAGGTGTGAACCTGGGGGATCCAAACCCCAGCGCAGCTCCAGGGAAGCTCACTTTGAAAACGCTGCGTAGGACTGGTGATTAGAAGCTCTGGCCTGAAAGCCCGAGGCACATGGGGACACAGAAGAAAGAGGAGGATTCTGATCGAGAGGGTCAAGCTCTTGTATGTAAGGCCAGCCGGCTATTCTGGTTGCATTTTTATGTGTATGCATGTGCGTGTGCCTGCGTAAGAGGCGGGGATCTGATTGCTGAGCCCCACTCCACACTGCCAGAGTGATCTCTTGGATATGTCTCCCAGACCCTTAAAGCTCCTCATGGTGTTATTTGAAAAAGTGCCCTGACTTGTCTGACCTCATTTAACCCCTATGATGCCCTGCAGCCTAAGTGTCATTGTCCCCACATAACAAATGGTGGAGCTGAGACCAGAGTCCCACAGGTGGGAGTGGTGGAGCTGGGAAGGCTCCTTCCGAAGGCCTAACTTATTGTCCTTCAGCTGAGACATGTACACTGCAGCAGTTTGAAGGGTGGAGGATTCTGGAAACCGTGGGGACCACCCCAAAATGACTCATCCCCCAAGTCGGGGAAGCCCACTCTGGCACACAGAAAGAAAGCAAAGGACAGCTGTTGAGGCAGGAGGCCAGCATGGAGAGGCGGAGCCAGCCGGGGAGTATTGGTCACCTCCCGGGGAATCCCACTGCGTTCAGGTCTCTCCTCCTCCACCTCCTGGTCTCCAGGGCCCCTCACCCACTTCCGGCGGGGACACAGGCTACCAGGCGTCTGGTAGGAAACACACACGTGAAGCAGCAGCCGCCTCAGTTCTTCCCCGGCTGCCCTCTGCTGCCTGGCTGTGCTTCTGCCCCAGGGTGAAGGAGGGGGCGCTGGCTGTGAGGGCTCAGAAGAGGGCTGGAGAGCAGGGAATGAGGACAGAAATGGAGCTGGGTGCCAGCAGAAGAAAGTAGGAGGGTGGGATGGCGGTGCCACATGCCAAGTTAAAGGAGCAAAGGCCATGTTGGGAGATGGTCATGGCGTTTGGTCAAAGGTCCGCTTGGGAACCAGGTTTTGATTTATGTCTCTTTCTAGGCAGGATCCTTTTCTCTAATGGCCAATTGAGAGGTGAGATATAAAGGGAAGTGCACACAAATGGACCGCAAGTGTCGGGGGCCAGGAAGAGAAGCTCAGACCCAGAGACGGTGTCTCTCTGGTGAGGAACAACCAACGGTGGCAGGCCAGCAGAACAGACATCAGTTATAGAGGTGGGGACACCTTGCAAAGTGGCGCAGGGAAGACCGAGCGGAGCAAGGGAAGACGTGAGGTCTCACATCTCCTCAGCGCTAAGCCGGTTAGAGAAGCTTCCACAGCTCACGGCGGATGGGCTGGAAACCCGCCGGGCTGTGGCCTGGGGTTTGTTTAAAGTACTCTTACCTTCTCCTCACCCCCTCCTCCGCTTTCTTCTTTCTCCTCTCTCTCTTTTCTTTCTTTTTTTTGTAAATTGAGTCACCCAGTGGGCTTTTGAGTGTAAGCATCTACACCTTTGAAGATTTGCTAAGTTGTGCTAAGACATTTTATTTCACAGAATAGAAAAATAATACCCTTAAAATATGACTAAACCTAAATGTCTTGGAAATTTCAAGAAGTCCTTGAACAGAATCAGTTGTATTTTATTTTTATTTCTTGTTTTTCCTAAGGCAACTTAGCATGAGCCTGTCTCCCCCTTGTGGATTTCGTCTTGTCTCTTGGTTGTACAGTGTGTACAGTATGCACAACTAAAGACAGTAGACTCGGAGCGAACTCACTGGCGCTTCTTGTTGCCATGTCTCTCCATTGTCTCTTTTTGCACAAAAAGAAGAAGCATTGTTATAATAATTAAAGAAAAGGCTTTAATTTTGTGAATTGAACAAATATTTTGAAACAAACTTTTAATCTAACACTTCATAGTGCGAAAATTCTGTCTGTAAAATCTAACGCTTAAAGATTTAGCATTAGGTTAAAATTACTCAGTTCTTCAATGTTAGGCTGAATTTCTTCTCTATTTTATGGTTAAGGAAGGAAAAGAGGACAAAATGAAATTTATGTCTCCTCGGCCGAACACCGAAGTTCTTTGCCGAATTGTTTGCAACAATGACACAATACTTAATGCTTATTGATCATTTACTTCTCGCCAATCTTCAGGTCAAGTACTCCACCTAAATTATATCATTTATTCTAGGCAATAAAATTATAGTCCAATCTTCCTGGGAAACTGAGGCTTAAAGAGGTTAAATACTTTTTAAGAACTCACAACTAGTGCTGAGGTTTAAATTGGATTGATATCAATGATCCTAAAAGGAGACTGAGCAACAAAGAATAACAGAGGTACACATTAAATCGCTCTTCCTAATTTTGGCCTTCGGGAGATGACTTCAGGAATATGTAGATAATCCATAGGTTTTTTTTTTTCCCCTTCTGAAATATTTAGAAGGATAATGGGCTTGTAAATAACGTGGGTTGATCACATTTTATAATTATTTGCAAAGTTAAATTAAACTTTAAAAGATGGAACACTTATGATTAATACCAAGGAGACATCCCTCATGCCATAAAGGGGAGTGGGGACGCAGATGGCAGGAGGTGGAGACGGTTGCCTCATGTTGTTATTGCTCCATTAACGCTTCTAGCTACACCCACCCCCTTGATTGCGTGAGGCAGATATTATGAACCAGCAGGAACATGACAAGACAAAGCTGCATTGCTGATCTGGAAACCCCTGGGGCTGCACAGCAAGAAAGGGTAGGGTAACAGAGGCTCTTTTGAAACAAGTCAGTCTTTTAAATATTCACCATGGCGTCTTTGTCAATTTCTATGCAATGCCCTTCTGTTATCTTCGAAGTGAATTTAGGTCTACATACAAGACAGAATAAAAAGACGCTCTTCGTGGCTTCCATCAAATTACGGAAACTCGATTGCCTTGGTGATCCTTTTCTCATAAATGTGCCTGAGTCAAGAGGAGCCATTCCTGTGATATGACTAACCTATTGCCTCTATAGCACCCTTCTCCTTCCCGAGAACACTTGGTATAACAGAAGAAACCATGGGGTCCAATCATCATGCTTCTGAGCAGAAACAGCTGGTATTAATTGCCAAGAAGGCAATGTAAGCACAGAGCAACTCTCGAGTGGCTGGTGAATGAGATCAGGCATCTTTAAGCATGAAGATGAAAATGACAGCCCTTGAGATAGCAGCTCACATTGACTCAGTGTAAATATTGTGTTCAAAGGGGTTTAGTTTTAGTCAATGGGCTTGAGCACAGAGTATCAGGATGTTTTCTGTGCAGGAAGCCAAAAAACTCAAACTCAACTGGCTAAATAAGACGGGAATTTATTTTCTCTCAGAAAAAATAAGTGCACCAAGGTTAGTTAATTCAGAGGTTAAATGACATCATCAAAGAATTAAGTTCTTCCCATGTTTTCAGTCTATCATCTCATCCTGTCAGACTCATCCTCTAGCTTAATGTATTCGTAGTCACAAGATGGCTGCTGCACCTCCAGGTATTACATACTGACAAAAAAACGTCCAGCAGAAGAAGAGATGATCTCTTCCTTGGGTTTTTTTTTTTTTTTAAGTGAAGGAAATACTTTCTGATATCCCCTAGTAGATAATTGCCTATAGGTTATTGGCCAGAACTAGATCATATGCCCATGCTTAAAACAATCACTGGCCAGAGAAATTGGTCTACCAGAATTGGTTTAGACCAACCAAGATTTATCATTGAGGCACGTGGGAGAAAAACAGCTTCTGGAATAAAGTAGGAGCTCTGCCATTATATAAAAAAAAAAGAGAAGTGGGATGACTCTTGTATTAGCAACCAAAACTGTCAGCTACGACTGGTTTGGAATATGTGAGTATGTGTGCACATGTCTTGTTTTTGAAAACCATTTCTTTCAAGGATCCTATTTATAGTCCAGACCCTATCTCAACCATTTGGAATGTAGCTTGGCAGAAATAACCACACCCAACACCTATAGGAACTTTGAGTGAAACCCCTCTTAGTTAGAAAAGACAGACAGACAGACAAAAAGAAAGAAAGCAACCTTATGAGTTCTTGACATTAGGGAATTATAAACAGTGTTTTGTACTTCACTTTACTTTTCAGTCTAACAATGGGCATTCCCCAAGCAACTCTACAAGCAGTTTTGAGAACAGAGAGAAGAAAGCCTATGAAGTCATTATTTCAAAATATATGTTTATGTGTTTTGAATCATGTTTTCTGACTGTGAAAGTAATTTTATGTAAAGAAAAATTTTAATATGTACCACGCTACCTTTGTATACGTGTGTATGTGTATGTGAGACAGACAGAGACAGAAAGAGGGGTTGAGAGAGAGAGGCGGGAAGGAAGGTGGTGGAATGAAATTGGAGCTGTAGCTGTTTAGAAGAAGTGCTCAGTACGTCTCTTGTATATAGAAAATGAGGCTCCAGGGCACGTTTAGAAGAAACCAGCAAAGAGAGAGTGAAATTGCCCTGCATGCGAAATAAACAGGAGTGTAGTTATGGGAAGACAAGAGAGAGGAGGAAAGAGGAAATGACAAATGAGCAGGGAAGCAAGGCAGGAAGCTACAGCCGGAATTAAAAATGAGAAATTCCCAAGGCAGGGCCATCGGAGGCCTTTTACACACGAGGACGCCTAAGACTCCATTTGATCTTGTGTGATGTATGATCCTTTTTGGTCACCCCGAATCTCTACTGTCTTGCTTCACGTTCTGTTGCCTTGCACGGGTGTCTGAGGGGAAAGAAAAATGGCCGAATTCCACATCCGGATGGGTGTGGAAGAAGGGGTGGAGAAATGCCATAGTGGGTATGTTTGCATGAGATCCAGAGTTTAGCAGGAGAAACCTGGCACTGGGAGTGGTTGAGAAGTGAACCCCCAGAATGCACAGAAATTTTAGAGTTGGCCCCAAACTCTTATTGGGATTTAGAAGGGAGGAAAAACAATTTTACTTAAATCTTTAAGGCGGGATTCTGTCAGCTGACACTTGGGTTGCATTGATACAATGAAAAATAATTTTGATGACACTGGGAAAAGTTTTATGTACTGTTTTTGCCCCCACATATCATAAGCATTACATGTTTTCGAAAATACATTCTATCTAAATCAATTTTTGAAAACTTTATTATGAGTTACATCCTATCCCAACTCAAAAATATATGAAATTTTATAGGCCCAGTACTCCAGATGATAGTGGAAGACATTTTACAGCCCTTATGCATCCATTTTTGTAGGTTTGAACAAGTATTTAATGGTTATTGTGCACCTATAAGTAAGTAGCCAGCCCTGGTGGTCTAGTGGTTAGGGTTCGGGGTTCTCACTGCTGTTGCCAGGGCTCTTTCCTGGTCGGGGAACCACACCTCCCATCTGTGGCTTGTCATACTGTAGTGGCTGCATGCTACTGTGATGCTGAAAGCTATGCCACCAGTATTTCAGATACCGGCAGGGTCACTCATGGTGGACAGGTTTCAGCAGAGTTTCTATACTAAGATGGCAGAAGGATGTGGCCACCCACTTTTGAGAAAATTAGCCATGAAAACCCTATGAAGAGCAGCAGACCATTGTCTGATACAGCTCCAGAAGGTGAGAGGAAGGCGCAAAAAAACGGGCAGGGATCCCCTCTGCTGTCCAAAGGGTCAGGCCGGGATCCCCTCTGCTGTCCACAGGGTCAGGCAGGGATCCTCTCTGCTGTCCACAGGGTCAGGCCGGGATCCGCTCTGCTGTCCACAGGGTGGCTAGGAGTCAGAATCAACTTGATGGCACTAACAAGAACAATGAAAATGAATAACTAAATGCTGAAATAGCCAGTGACTTGCCCTCTTGAATTTTAAATAGGAAAATTTCATAAAATGTGCTAAAACCTCAAAACAGATGCGTCGAGCTGTTTAATTGATGTGAACAATTAAAACACATTTGTGTGGTTGTTTTTCTCCTTCAGAATCCCTTTTTCTCTTACTTCTGTATTATTCTTCAACTTTTGGAGGTGAGTTAAGATACAGGTTAAGAGTCTGCCTTATGCCAGGAAGCTAACTTATTTTTATTTATTGTTTGCTGGATATAAATGAATTTTCCTGGTAGATGCAACCTCCTTAATTTTTTTTAACACAAAATGTTGATCTTGAATACCAGCTGTTAACACAAATGGATGCTTGGACTTGTGATAACACACGTAAAAGTGTCAGTCGGAGCACCTGGCTCATACCCAGGGCTTAAGACTTGTTTCTGTCCTGTCCTTCCTTCAGGTGACCTCTGATGTGTCCAGTTTTAAATTATGATTTCGAACCCTGAGGTTTAAGGACTTTTCTTAAATATTACTTAAAATAATACAGACCATTGACAACAAATTAATGCTTGCTTTTTACTTTTTAATTATTTATTGTTATTAATTTTTTGGTGAGGAAGATTGGCCCTGAGCTAACATCTGTTGCCAATCTTCCTTGTTTTTTTCTGCTTGAGGAAAATTGTTGCTGAGCTAACATCTGTGCCAATCTTCCTCTATTTTGTATGTGGGTCGCCACCATAGCATGGCTTGATGAGCTGTGTGTAGGTCCACACCCTGGACTCGAACCTGTGAACCCTGGGCAGCTGAAGCAGAGTGCATGAACTTAACTGCTACGCCACTGGGTCAGCCCCTGCCTGCTTTGTACTTTAAGAGACCAATACTACCGTGGTTCTAAAATCTGAGGAAATGTTAAGGCTACCTTTCCGTGCCTATTCCTGGAACATCCTTCCCGGGTGAGTACTGTAACCAAATCTTCCCCCCCGTGGGCCTGAGACCCCTGGACAGCCTCTGTAAGGTTCCAGGGTACCCAGGAATCATATGGGCACTGAATAGTGTTTTCACCTGTGAGCACGTATGCCTGCTTGTTAAATGTGAGCAGATACTATTGTGATTAATAAAATACAGATTCATTGAAAGTTCTGCTAAATTAATAGTAGTCTTTTATTTCTAGAAATTTCTTCAGTTAATAAGATACTGGATAAGCTTATAGAAACTCTGATAATTCCTTTTGATATTTAAGAAAGGATTTGCATAATAGAAAAAAAAAAAAGGAAAGAACCTGAAAGCCCAACGTTAGGGGCATGGTTAAATAAAAGATGGCACATTCTTATAATTGGAATATTAGCAGCCATTAAAAATCATGTTGTAGAGTAAAATATTGAATGACAAGGAAAATTTGTTAGCAGAACATTATTTGAAAAAAAGTAGGTTATAAACCAATATAATGGTATGATATTACTGGTTAACAAATTATAGATAGATAGATAATATGTAGAATAAAAGAATATCGTTATGTATAAGGTTATTATTGTTAATCTCTGGGCAATGAAATTACAAGTTTTTTCTCTTCATTTTCTAAATGTTCTATAACTTCAGTTATGAGAAAAAATTTAAATTTATTTTTAAGGGTCCTCTTACTAAAGAGTTTGCTATTGTCCTATAAATAAATAGTCTTGGTGACCCTTGACCTTTTCAACTCTCTGGAAATTCTAACATTGTTTAATATTTTGGGTGTTCGAGACAATGCCGGCTCGCTTTTGCTGGCAGCACTCTCCCTCACTCCCTCATCTGTGGCAGCCCTGCTAATGATGCGACTTGATGCCTGTCACCATTACTTGGGGAGAAAGCACAGCTGGGCATTTCTTTCTCAGGGAACAGGAGAGGCCCTCCCTGATGGCCATGAGAAGATGGGGGGTTATTTAAAAGACGTGTTGGGATTATAAAAAATCATCCCTTATCTCTAAACCAAAATGTATGAATGTATGGGTGTGTAGCATACACATGCAGAGTGTTTTTCAAGAAGGGAAAATTGTAATTAAAATCAAGGGCTGCTCTGGGCTATTGTGGGCCATTACTGCCCCTTTGCCCAAGCTGCAGATGGGCAGAATTATGTTGCCCTAATAATGCGACTCTTAAGTGCCAGCTGTCATACAGCACGGCAGCCCTCCACGCTAACAAAGCTCTCATTAAATGGTTTGCTTGGAATAATTTGCCTGCTCTCCCAGCCTTTCAGCAACTGACAACCCGCCCCTCCCTGGCTCCCCAGAGACCTCAGTGGACACCGTTAATCACTGAGAGAGAAGTCTCTGCCACCTTTGATGGGATGGTAATTTTTTGAATCCTACATGTCTCCATATTATTTTTACGCCCTGTTTCAAAAATTTTTAAACGAGGTTGGTAGCTAACATCCTGCGCTATCATTCATTCTGTGGCAAAATAATAATTGCTAATTTTCTTCTTCAGAGAACCAGAGCTTTATCAGGAATAACATTATGCAAATGACTATGCAAATGTCAACCAGAGGAGTATCTGGAAAAAAAAGTTCAGATAAAACCTTCAGAACACATCCAAAGTTGGCTGAAAAAAATAACTGAACATTTTAAACTACGAGTTCACCATGGTAGCAAAGGGAATTTATTACCAATAAGAATTTTGTGAGAAAGCTCTGCAGTCAAAATAAAAGAGGTAGGGCATACATTAGTATTTATTCTAGCTTAATTTATTTATGAGACCACGGCTTTCCTTTACAGCTGTTAAGACTTCTTGGGGTGGGTCTCTTCATCCTTCGTGTGATGTCTAGCAGTCCAAAATGCTTAATGTGGAAACTTCTATTAGCATTAAGAATTAGTCCCTTATTTTCTCAACTATCTATGCATTTTTCTTATCATCAGTATTTCTGGCTTTTTCGTGTTGAATATTATTGGAAGCAAGTTCATGGAAATATAGGGGAAAATGCTCAATTGGTTTAAAACATAACTTTTAGGGTATTGGTAAAGAAAGAGTGTCTTTAAAAATTCTACCTTATTCTTCAGGATATACCTTTTGGAGCTCCAGGGAAAGAAGTCTGATTAAAAGGAAGGATGAAGTCCAATACTGTTTACTTCACATATGTGATATATGTATATATTTAATGATCAAAAAGGGAAAAATTGTTATTTAGCAAGTTTTGTGGTAATAAACCTTGTTCTTTTCTTAAAAAGCCAATTCTTTGAATTAATACAAAAGAAGAGTTTATGAAAGACTCTTGCTTTAAAATCTTGGGTATAAATAAAGTCTATACCCAAAACTGACCAACATGACAGCAGGAGAAAACAACAAAGACCTTTCTGCTCTGAAATGTCTCACCCACCCTGGCCTGAAAGTCCCACTGGGAAATCCCTCTCCACCATGCAAAGCTGTTACAGAAAGTAGTGACATATTGCACTGGTATAAATGAAGCTGGACTGCCTGCATCTGAGTCACAGGATGCTTACTGGAAATTCAGATCCTGGGGCCCCGCCCAGCTCTATATCAAGCCACTATGTTTGGGGCCAGGGATTTGCATTTTCAGCAGACTTAGCACTCTAAAGCACTACATTAGACCGTGAAAAATTGGAAAGGGATAAATAAATTATTAGTTCCTTTATAGAGCTCCTCCTCCAAGGAGACAAAGGAAAGAGCAATTTTATGATGACGGGTTGGGGGTGGATGATGTGGGAGATGGGCCTCTGTGAGAGTTAGGAGATGGAAAGGGGATGAGAGCGGAGAGGAGAAAAGGTGCTAGTTCTGGAAGAAGACTACAATGAATTGATACTTTTATCCAAGGCCAGACACCTGCTGAGATTTCTGGGTAATAGCGCTCTGTATCCAGGAGCCACGTTTTGGAGTCCAATGGACCTGACGAGGACCCCAGCTACTACCTGTATTAATTAAAATCTCTGAACTTCAGTTTCCTCATCTGCAAACTGGGTACAAAAGTAGAGTTGTGATGAGTATTAAAAGTGGCTGAACGGGGAAGATAATACAATGCGATGGTAAGGGTGTCGTTGTTGGAGTCAGGCTTCCTGACGTCATGTCCCGGCTCCAGCATATACTGCCTGTGTGATCTGGGTCGATTATTTAATCTATCTGCATCTCAGTTTCCTTATACATCCACTGGTGTTAAAAATTGGTGTCTACCTTCCAGGGTAGTTGTGGGGGGATTAAATGAGAAAACATGCGTAAAGAATCTATAACGTATCCAGCATATAATAAGCAATTCAATAAATGTTACCTGTCAGCATTATTTCATATATAAAGCAGCTGGCACCTGGTGGGAATTTAATCAATGATAGCTATTATTAGTTGTAATAATCAGTCTTGGCTTCAAGACAGGGTCTATTGCCAAAACCTTCTTGTGCAATCCTGGCTACACCCCTGTGCCTTGCTCCTAGTCCATCATAACAGTGCTATTGAGGTTTTCTTGATGACATCTGGTTAGGAGGGTGATTATTGCGCAGTGGGATATGCACAGATGATTGAGCAGAGAAATATATGAATGTTTTATGAAGGTGTGTGGGTGGAGGGGCTGAGTGCCTGGGTAAAGTGCATGAAGATTCCCTCCGTCCTTCTGGAGGGAGAGAGTAACAGCTGTGTCGACAGCAACAGTGTCAGCCCAATAAGAGCTGGTTTCCCAGAAGCCAGCAGACATACTTAATATAAAGAAAGATTTGAGAACTCAAAAATTGTACTCACTTGATTAAAAGCCTATCATGTTCCCTCAGGTTCTGTTGTGTTTGCCGCGTTGAGGTGAGCTACCCAATAGTCCCCAAGGCAATGGTACTTCTTTGTCAAGACTGGAAAGAGTTGTAATAATTTGTTCTCTGATGAATATGGTCTTTTAGTCTCTTGTTTTCAAGATTCTCAAATTTGGAATCTGTGTCCAGTTCATTTTCCTTTGTTGCCACATAAACCCTGTAATCTTGGTACAACAATAAAGAATATAGGAGAGGTGTCGGACCTTCGCTTCCTGCTGGGCATTGATGTAACTTACAGTTAAATGGAAATCAGAGGAGGGGCAGTATGGTGCTCCTTGGTGAGAGAGAGAGAAAGAGAGGTAGAAGAGCACAGATTATTGCAAGAATCTCAAAGTGTGGTTTCACTTTGGCCAAATGTGACTAGCAGTGCATTGTGGGAGCTCTAAAAGGCACTCAGATGAGAGAAATCCTCAGTGTAAACATTACAAGCTCGGCTGCCATGGGTCTACCAACTTGGTTTTGCAAAGCTGAAATGACTAGATTCTAATTAATTTGCGTCTAATACATTTAAGGCTTTAAAAGGATCTCATGGATAGCATTATTGGCTAGAGACTCTGAAGGAAGCTGGTCAATTCCTCTCATGGCTCAAGCTAAGCTCTGGCGTGGGCAGAAGGAGCATGCCTGGAGGCTGAAAAGCGGGTCTCTGTGTTCCCATGGCCTAACCATTGGTTTATGGGGCAGTGGAGCTGGGCGTCTATCTAGAAATCTCCCAAGCATGGTTCTCTTTTTATTAAAATGGACAGCCTGCTTGTTCTTGTGGAATGCATGAAAACAGTAAGCACATCTGAAAATGCACAGCACAAACCTCTAGAAATCTTTTAAGTAATAAGAGAAGAGTTGAGAGAGGAAATAGGAAGGACTATAAGGACTATTCTTTTCATGTAAATAATCTAAAAATAGTTTTATTTTGGCTCAAGATAAAATTAATGTCACTACTAATGTTTCAGACTATCTTTATAATTCCAATTAACAAGTGTTTATTGAGCACCTATTGTGTTTGGGGTGTCGAGTGACAAGCGGAGAGAGGTTACCTTCAAGGACCTTACATTCTAGTGGGAAACATTTTTAAAAACCTGTACAAACACAGGATGCCAGGCTACGTGACACCTAACAGGCATCACTTTGTGAGCCGTCTGCTAATAGCTACAGAGAATGTGAGATATTTCTAAAGAACTGGTGATCAGGGAGATCATTTGAAGACGCATTTGAGTTCAACCTTAAAGGAAGCCAATTACTTTAACAAAGATGTGGAGGGAAAGTTCTTCTCAAATAAGGCACAGCAATGCGGGTAGCTCAGCTTAGCTGGACCGCAAGGTCTGTGTATGAGAGAAATGAGGTGTCAACTGGTGTCCTGCTTAGGAATTTGGATTTCATGGACAAATAGTGAGCCGTCAACGTGTTTGAGCAGAGAAGTGACATGATCAAAGTGGTAAGTGAGGAAGTGTAATCTGACAGAGTTGGGCAGGAAAGATTGTATCAGGAAGGCTCTGGAGGCTGGAGGTTAGCAGGAGGATGCTGTAAGAGGTGAAGCAGGGAAGGATCCAGGCCAGAGCTAGGGTATAATCCAAAGACACAAAAAAGAAAGAAATTGTAAATAGCCAAATTTTGTGGTTTAGAAACTAATAGATTAATGAAAAAAGTATTTGAGTACCAGCTAGAAAGCATCTAAGTAGCTTTGCTAGAGTTTGAGGTGACAAACTGGTTGCTTCAATCAACTCAGTAAAAATAACTACATGCCCAACATTTCTATAGTTCAACTAGTTCCTCTGTGACAGCTTCGAGAGACTGTGCGAACCAAAACTTACAAATATGTACATACCATTTAGTCTGCTTGTCTGCATGTGCATGTGTGTGTGTGTGTTCATTCATTAATTTCTGGGTTAGGAAGAGGTTTTGGTAGCATAAATTAGTTTGAAAATGGCAGTGTTAGCCTCTCTAAGTTTGGAATTTAAAGGGAAATTATGAACCATTATTTGGAATGTTTTTTTTCTTTAAAGTACATCTTCTTATTCCAGAGGAAAAAGATAAAAAATTCTAATAATGAATTATGTGGCAGATGAGGCTTATGAAATTGTTCTTTTATAATTCCTGCCACATGAGAATCCTGTTACTTGTAACAAATATGACATCCACCATGCTAAGAGCTTTCCTTAAGGAAGAAAGAGAAATTCGAAAATGAGGTTTGACACATTGGCCTTAATTCATGATGCTAACGGGTGTTCAGAGCAGGGAAGAAAACTTGGAATGGTGAAAGGTGTGGGCGGGAGAGGTGAAGCCCGTGATATGGGCTACTTCAGTGTAAGGCATTATTTCTTTGTCGAAGCTGCTATCTCCCCTCTTTCTTCTACAAGGGGTTACAAACGAGAAAAATAAAAGAATTGACAACAAGAGCTTAGTTTCTTGGTCATAATCCATTGTGGAAGCATATGCTCCATATAATATTTATAAGGGATGATCTTTGTAATTGGTAGGAAAGTGGTCTTGAGCGCTGTTATGAATTAGAAAGTGCTCGTCATTATGGACCTATTTCCCTAAGCAATTATCATTTTATAGGTAAAGGTCCTGTCTGTAATCTAAGATCTTCAACCCTTTAAACTGATGCTGTTCAGGAGTCACATGGTCTTCAGAGCCTTCAGCTCTCAGAGGCTGTCTCGAATCTGCTGTTTGCATATTGTTCTTCTCTACCTGTTGCACTGTCTTTTTTTTCAGAAGACCTCTTATTTATACCATTTGCTTAATATCTTTCTCCTCCCATTAGTTAAGTTTCATGGGTATCTATATCTAGCTATCTATCCCTGACCTCTTCTTTGAGCTTCAGATTCCTATATCCGGTGGCTAACTCAATTTTTCTACTTGAATGTTTAATAATCACCACAAATTTACCATGACCAAAACAACACCCCACGCCCAGCAAACCTGCTTCTCCATCAATAGGTTTCTCAGTTGAAAACCTAGGAGCCGTCCTTGACTCTGCTCTCTCCCTCACACACCATGGCCAATCCACAGAAGTCCCTGTCGCCTCTAACCCTCAAATATGTCTTCCCGTCATCCCCATTGCTACAATCCTGGTCCAAACACCATCTTATCTTTGCAATGGCTTCTGAACTTGCCTCCTAAACAGCATGATACTTTAAAAGAGAAAATCAGGTAGAAACATTTCCTTGCTCAAAAACCTCCCATTGCACTTAGAATAAATTCCAAGCCCCTTACCTGGCCTGCCAAGACCCTATGGCACCTGCCAGCTTCTGTCTCTTTTTCATTCATTTACTTCAGTGAGTCAGTCATAACGGGCTTCTTTTAGACTCTCAGAAACGGAGGCTTTGCAAACCTCTGCCTAGAACTCTTTCCTCAGATCTAATCTGCCTTATTTACTGTTATCTCCAGGACCAGAAAGCGTGACTAGAAGGTGGTGGACACTCAGTAAATACTTGGTGACTGAAGGAATGGATACACTTAGCACTACAGAAGTCACATATTGTAGTCAAGTTGTCATCAGGACCAGGGCAAATCCAGATCACCTAGAAAACTCAGCAAAATGGGGAAGGAATGTGGAAAACAAGGTCGGGTCTATTGATCTATATGAAGGTTTGGTATGTAAGGTATCATTTTAGCATATGAGAGGAATATATTCTCTTCAGGCGCTCACGTCATCACTAGGAAACCATATGACAGTTTTCACATCCCTTTTACAGCGACAGTGAAGAATTCCTAGAGACAAGAAGAGGCAGTGTTTGAAAGTACATTCCAAGTACATTTGTGCCTTGATTTTTGTGTGGATAACTCACAACAGCAAGTGTTTTTGTATAATTTGAATATGGGAAGATTACAGGGGCATTGCCAGTGAGAAATACAACTATCTAGCTAATTTTTTCACATTTGCTCTGGTAAATAGTGAGGGTATACCAGATCACTTTCCAAATCAAGTCCCAGTCAAATGCATTTTTTAATGAAATGAAACATATACAAAATATTAGTCTCAATATTGGGAAAAATATAATTAGTCCTCCACTTTAGGCCAACTCTTCGTTAAAGGCACAAGTTTCCTCTCTTTCACAAAGGGCTGACAATTGACTTCTTCCGTGCTTGAAGGCAACTTACAGATGGGCAAGCCTTTTATTATATCATTTAGTTCAACTTTCTCTCTTGTGCATTTAAAGACACATACAGAAAACTTTTCTAAAGTAATCTTTTAGCTTTTCTTCCCTCAGGATTACTATTAATAAGTACACCAAAGCAAGGAAGATTTGAGCTATTTTAAAATATGCAACCCATAGTAATGAATTAATTACCATATAATACTTAAAGCTTTGATTATTCGTACATGAGAGCTTCCATTATTAATGATTGCTTATGAAATTAATCTTTCTAATTTCCATTATGATTCAAATTAACTTGATTAGTTGGTCTCATGATTCACATTTCTATCAACCTCTACTTCTAATTTCTGAAGCATGAAATGACATAAAACGTCTTTGGGGGGAAAGCACTTAAAATTAAGATTTTGCTTTGATGTACTAAGTCAATGAATTGAATTAGATGAATAATAATTGGACTTTGTTTTCATTCACACACTGTCCTCTGGTGTTGAAAAGTCTACATTGCACGGAAAATAAAAACTCCAAATCAAATGCCGCAAGTTCCCCCTTCTTGCACTTGAGAAGGTACAGTTATCTTTATGTTTGGTATAATGATTTTCTGCCTTACCGAGATTGTGAGTAAATGGATACAAAATTCGAATGATGTGAGAAAAATTCAGTGCTTTCTAATAGCACGAACTATGGGCTTTTAGAATGCACATTTGTGTTGACAGGATATTGACGGTCTTATTAAGGGTGCACATGGAGATTTCTTTTAAAGTGAAATCACGCAGTACTAAACAGCTCACTTCATTTCCCCTCTAGATTTTCTCCCGAACACTCCAGTATTTTCTCTAGAGATTGTGACAAGGAGAACTGAGTGATGATCTGGTGCAGGCACGAGGAGAGATGAGGCCCTTAATCAGAACTCTGTGCTCCTTTAGGAATTACGGAATCCTAGCAACTATCCCCCAACTGTCTTCATTGAACACTTTTTTCCCCAACATCTTTTCTCCCTTGATTTGAACTGAGAGGAGAGTTAAACCTTGCTAAATGCTATCTCCTTGTTTGAGTAGAAGTATCTTTTGGATCAGCCGGAGGCTGGGCTTGTGGACTTAATTGTTTTAGTGCAGTTTTTAAATATTTTGGAGCAGTCTTTCCCCCTCTTTCTCTTCTAAATGATCACTGTAATCATGCTGCTTTTTCAACTTCAAGAATCTAATTTTATTTCTTTGGTAGAGTTGACTGAGGAGGCTCAGTGAGGTCTGTGACCAGGATATGGGAAAGAATCAACGTCAGCCTGTGGGAATTTATTATTTTATTACGATATGTCCACTAAGGGCTAGTCATTCCAAGTAATTAGCCATGATGCCATCAGAGGAAAGCTACCTTCTGAGAGCTATGTGTTTTTGCAGGGAAATGTATTTCTCTGAAGCTGGAAGAACACTTGAGACATATTATTTCTGTGGGGGCATTCCGTCTTTGGAGGTAAGGGTTGGCTAGATGACCTGTTGAGGGACTGACTGTCTGTTGAGGGACTGTCAACACTAAGTCTGTGACCCAGAAATTTCATAAATTCCCCACCATACTACAGGGTAGGGATGTACGACACCCAGCAAAACCCCATCTCCACACGATCTCCCAAACACGGGAGTTTTCCTCTTAGAGTGATTTATACCGTGGGGAATTAGCACTAGCAACCATTTGATGCTATTTCTTGGAGGAACATAAAAAATGCACACATCAAGAAAGGGATGCATCTTACAGATCACCTGCTTAGTTGTGTTATAGCCACGCTGGTTGCATCTGGGTTGTTCTGTTTTTGCAGGTTCGTGAAGGCAGGGAGCTTGCCTGGCTTTGCTCACTATCAAATCCCCTTTATCTAACAAAATGTATAGCATGAAATAAGCATTCAATAAATATTTTTTGGAGAAGTCAATGAGTGAAAGTTGGCATGGTAAAATCCCAAACATCCAAATGATAATATTTTTAACATTCTACTCTTGATTCTATATCCATCCATCCATCCATCCATCCATCCATCATATATCTAATCTATATCTTATACTTAGAAAAAAAGAGTACTTTGAAATTTGTGAGGAACTATTATTAGTGGCTTTATTTTTATAAAGAAGCTGTTAAAATCTCTAGGTAGAGACTTAAAGACGTTTAAGAAAGAAGTTGGCAGACTGATTGGCATGGCGTGGTGAGTTCACTATGATGTGAGCTCTGGCCATCACGTGACAGATTCAGAACCGGGATAATGTGGCTCAATCAGTGATGTTACTACTGTCTCAAAAATTACTCCTACTACTGGCTAACATTCATTAGAGGTTTCATCATGTGCCAGGCTCAGTGTCTTTAATGCCTCAATTAATCTTCATAACAACTTCCTGAGGTCAATATTATCATTGCTCCCATTTTTATAGATGAAGAAACTTAAGTTCAGAGTGGCTAAGTAATTTGTTATAAACCGCATAGCCATACCGAAACAAAAACAAGAATGTTAATTTTATAAGAAAAAAAGAACAAAACTTAGGTCCTATACGAATGACTTTTTTTTTTTAAGATGCACTTGGTATGGTAAGAAAAAAAGAAATGGTAATACATGGTAATAAAAATTGTGGCTTTGTTTAAATACTCAACCTTGTCAGTGCCTTTCTGTGACTGCAGACCAATAGCCTACTTTTGAATGTGAGGCCCAGTGCAGTGACTCCCCGCCCCTCCCCTGTGCCCCTTGATAGGCCATGGGGTGTGAATCTCTGTTTGGAAAGAAGCCCCCAAAGGGCCTGAATCTTCCTTTTCTCCTGAAAGGTGTCTGACTGCTTCGCTGCCCCTGCTGAGACTTTCCAGGCCTTCCTTCTGGGCAGAGGGGGTGAACAGCCCGCCCTTCAGCCACGCTGTGGAGAATAACATGAGTTGGATAATGTGGTTTTCCAGACACCATGTACAAGCTTCGTTTGGAGTCCCAGTAGGAATGTGGAGTGGCGTAAACCTGGGCCTACCTTTGTTAACTCTCTTATCCTCCACCACTCAGGAGAGCCCTAAGCATACTCACCCCACTACTACTGTACCAGGATCGCCCCAGGTTTGGGTCCAGTATCTTTGAAGAAAATTCTCCCAATAATTCAGATCAACTAGATCGTAGAAACACAAAGTTCTTGAAATCTAGGCCTGAAAGAATGAGGTAAGCGAGGGAGTGGAGGTCTCCTTTGCCACACTCCTACCCCACCTAAGACATACCGGGTCTCCTGATAGACGCCTTCCTCTCTCTGTGCTGACGGACACCAGGAGCTGCACGCCCTTCAGGGAGACCAGGCTTACCCAAGGCCCAAAGTCATCTTCACTGGGTACAATGCCACGAACAAAATCGTTTCTTCAGGAGGTAATAATAATGACGATAACGACAGTCACTGAGCACTTACTGGGTGCCTGGCACAAGCTAAGTGCTTACAGGTATTATCTTAACGCATTAAATACTTATATTAGATAGTGATGCTGTGATACAAAGATTACATGTAATACATAATGATTATTATTATGTGAGGTCAGGGTAGGGGTTTGGTTAGGGAAAGAAGTTGTGAGACAATAAGTCATGAAGTGGAATGCTATTTATTCAACAGTTTTTTCTTCTCTTTTATGTTTCCCCTGACTTTGAGGACTGTGAGGGCAGGGACTATGCCTGGCTTGCTCACTCTTCTGTGCTGTGTGCACATTTCAGTGCACAGCCCAGCGAAGGCTCAAGATATTTGTGAAATGCATGAATGAAAGGGGAGTGAAATGCTCACTTCCACTCGTCAAAAGTTTATTTTCTGTGAGGAAACCTAAATAGGAAGCCAAGTTATATTCAGATTCAGAGCAAAGAGAGGTATTTGGAAGATGCTGTTGCCTGGTCGCACGGCACTGTGATGGTATCCGTCACCTCGACTACTTCTGCTGAGAGGAATCATGACTGGGACACCCTCTTTCCTCAACAGAAGTGAGCTTTTGCTTTTTAAAAAATAACAGCTTTGTTGAGATGAAATTTTCATGCCATAAAATTCACACTTTTAAAGTGTAAAGTTTGGTGGTTTTTAGTTTATTCACAAAGTTGTGCAGCCATCACCGCTATCTAATTTTAGAATGTTTGCATCACCCCAAAAGGAAACCCTGGACCCATTAGCAGTCACTCCTTATCCCCGTCTCCCCTCAGCCTCTGGTAGCTACTAATTTACTTTCTGTCCCTATTTCTATCTGCCTATTTTGCACATTTCATACAAATGAAATAATATATGTGATTTTTTTTGTCTGGCTTCTTTCATTAGCATAATGTCTTCAAGGTTCATCCACGAATCAGTACTCCGTTCCTTTTCATTGTCATATAATATCCCATTGTATGGATATATTGCCTTTTTTTTCTTTACCGGGAAAGATTTGCCCTGAGCTAACATCTGTTGCCAATCTTCTTCTCTCTCTCTCTTTTTTTCCCTCCCCAAAGCCCCAGGACATAGTTGGATATTCTGGTTGTAGGTCCTTCTAGTTCTTCTATGTGAACTGCTGCCACAGGACGGCTACTGACAGAGGAGTGGTGTGGTTCTGCGCTCGGGACAGAACCCAGGTTGGCAAAGTGGAGCATGCCAAACTTTAACCACTAGGCCTTCAGGGCTGGCTCTGGATATATTTCATTTTGGTTATCCATTCTTCAGTTGATGGACATTTGAGTTGCTTCCACTTTTCAACTATTATGAATAATGCTGCTATAAATATTTCATGTAAGAGTTTTGTGTGAACATGTATTTTCATTTCTTTTGAGTATCTCCCTAGGAGTGGAATTACTGGATCATATCGTAACTGCGTTTTACTTTTTGAGAAATTATCAGACTGTTTTCCAAAATGACTGCACCTTCTTACAATCACACCAGCAATGGATGAAGGTCCCAATTTCTTCGCATACTCTCCAACACTTGTTATTGTCTATCTTTTTAATTTTAGCCATCTTAGTAGGTGTGAAGTGGTATCCCATTGTGCTTTTAATTTACATTTCTCTAACGACTAATGATATTGAGCATCTTTTCAGGTACTTAGAGGGCATTCATATATCTTCTTCGGAGAAATGTCTATTAAATCCTTTATCCATTTTTCAATTGGGTTATTTGTCTTTTTACTGTTGAGTCATAAGTGTTCTTTATATACTCAGAATACATGTCCCTTATCAGATATATGATTTGCAAATATTGTTTCCCATTTTGTGCATTATCTTTTCACTTTCATGGTGGTATCTTTTGAAGTGCAAAAGTTTTAAATTTTGATGATCTCCAATTTATCAAGTGTTTCTTTTGTGGCTTGTGCTTTTGATGTCATATCTAAGAAATTATTGCCTAATCCAAGGTCATGAAAATTATAGTTTTATCAATACATGTAGGTCTATGACTCATTTTAAGTGAATTTTTATATATGGTGTGAACAGAAGTGGTTTAACTCATGGAATTCTTTCTTTTTAAAACTTGTAGGCTCAAAGAAGACCATTCTTTTTAGTTTACACGATCTTTCTTCAGATATTGAGTAGGCTGCAAATCATTTTTACACCAAGCTCAAATTATTCAATTTCTGGGACCTGCTCTTCTGCTATGTTGGCCAGAGAGGCGGTCAGTCTTTTAAGGTGACTTCTGTAGATTGATCCTCATGTTCACCATGTGTTGACTCTTTGAGAGAAAATCTGGTTCCAGGTTCTTTAGGGTGGGGTGACCTAACAATGCTTTCCCAAATGCTGATCATATAGAACAAATTGTTCTGAACTTGTGGTCGTGAAAGGAGTTTGTAATTTAGTAAAACAATAGCTTTGTCTAAACTAAATTGAAAGTCATGATCCAGAAAATAAATATTTTGGTAGCCCTTTACTTTTTGGGATCTTAGATAAAAATGTTTTGTTAATGTCAACTCAGGTTTGTGGCTGATAAGTAGGGGCTTAACAGGACAAGCTTTTCCTTGGCACTTGTGGAAATGCGTCTGCTTTCTAACTGGGTTACAAATTTCCTCCTGAGGATGGCTCATGGGAATATAATTAGTTGATGAAGGCGTGCAGGTCTCGGCTCCCCCAGTCCCCTGGTGATGAAGATGAGGCGTGTGTTCCTGTTAATTGCTCTCTAGGTTACCACCTCAAGAGCCAGATGCTGACAGTTCACTGTAAACAATTCCCTTTTGGTAACTGAGTGTTCCTAAGTCAAAAAAGCATAAGGTTACTAATTCTCAGAAGATGGAAGAAGGGACATTTAAAAAATGACATCTTATTGTTGGGAGTGGGTAGAGATCAGGGACCAAATTAGCTTATTTTCTAATTGCTGTACTTGACTGATTTACATACACAAGGGCACAGTGGTTTCTGCATATATTTAAGAATCAGTGAGGAAAATATCATTTTTCTTCAGCTAGGATTGTTATGTTTCCTACATTTATGAAAAACTTCCATCATCATTACTTTATATTCCAGTATCGATATTTGTGTTCTCATTTAAAAAATCATGTTGTCCTCTCTCATATAAAGAGATATGAATAGATATTCAAAACAGAAGCACGCAACATGATCCATGATTCAGAAAATAGGAACTCAAAAAACACAGTTTTGATGGATTGCTGCTCTATCTGGCTGTAAACAACTGATCTGTAATTAACTGAGCCAGGGATCAAAGTGGGATTATATCTAGAAAATCCTCAATCCTTCTTTCAATTAGTCACCTGATTGAAAAATTTGACTTGTGTGAGGATTTGCCCTAAAACTAGCGAAGCCTACAGTTTTCAGTCTTCCATTTGCCAGAGCCCTATCTAGGCGTTGTACCAAATTTGCTTTTGTAATTTTGTGTTCTGTTCTTTAAAAGGAGTCTCCAAAATGTTTAAGTTTCAGTTTTCACAAATCTGGATTCTCCCTCATCTGAGTTAGCTATGCCTTCTCTCTTTATATAGGCTATTTTTTTTAATCACAAAAACAAGTGGCTAAATGTGGATGATTCCTAAAATGAATTCTCTCTTCAATTATGTATAGATATGATAAAGGAGAAAACCCCAGACTCTTGTATCTTAAAAAATGGTCTCTATTTACCCATTGACTCTTATTCCTTTTTGTTTAAACCCACAGCGTCTCCCTGAGTGAGCTGCAAACGTCTAAAATGCTTAGTGCCTGGGAAGTTTGGTTCTATTCTTGACTTGGTGGAACCCATGGAGAAGGCAGTTCTACTCTTCTTGGCAGCTCCAAGGACCAACATTGCTGTGTGGGATGCTCTGTTAGGAGGATCTGGGTTCCGCTTACCCAAATGCCACGTCATGTCTGGGTTGTGGTTTCTATACATGTAAAATAGGCATAAATGGCTTTCCTACTTCAGAGACTTCAGGTGAAGTTCAACAGAACAGATTCTATTAGTAAGACAAGATGATTTAAAAACTAAGGGACTTCTGCGTCAGCTCTGTGAGGGTTTGACTATATCTGTTTTCTTTATCTTCTAGCCCCCAAATTTAGTGCAGGGATTGGTATATAGTAGGCGTTCAGGAAGTATTTGCAGCATGAACAAGTACAGAAGTAGGCTTTGATTATTTTCATTGATCTCTTGCATTAGTTAAGATACTACTGACTGTTTTAATAGTAATCCCTGAAATCTCAATAGCACAACACAAAAGAAGTTTATTTCTTGCTTATGGAGAGGCCAATGGTGTGAGGAAGAAGGATAAAGGGGAGGATTATTGAGAGGCCCATGGCATCAACATCCATCCAGTGAGGCCGAAGGTGAGAGCAGAGGAGTAATGGGCCAGGTCTGGAAGTAGAGCGCATCCTTCTCACCTTCCATTGAGAAAAACTCAATCACTTGGCTTCAACTTACAGCAAAGGAGGCTGGGAAATGTGGTCCCTCGCTGGTTCGCTGCTTCCCAGGAGCATCTCTGTAACACAGAAGGGTAACACGGGGGTGACAGCTGGCCATCTCTGAGGCACTGCAATACAGGGTCGAGTGAGGGAGAGAGAGAAGACAGGTGATCCCAGGCAGAATGATGTGTCATGTGACGAGAGAGGAACAAGGACAAAAAGAGTTTCCAGAACATCAGTTAGAGAGGGTGAGTGGAAGCACAATAAGGATACAAAGTAAAAATAGAAGCAATTAAAGTGAGAAATGTCCTTTGATCCCTTTGTGCAAAAACAAAGCAGCATGCTTTAAAACCCCCTTCCATGTGTCTCTTGCCTGCATTTGTCTCCTTGGACTAAACCTTCTTTTCATTTTGCATGCTTCATTCTGCCATAGAGACTATGAAAGCCTTTCAAAAGCAGTTTTCAGTCTTGATTTTGGGTAAGAGTGCTATACAATACTAAATCTTCAACATTCAACTTATTCCACTTTCACCTTCATGATGTTACTCTGAAAAACTTTATGGTTATGAAAAAAATATATACCAGTACCACATACTTTTCTTTTTAACAGCTTGTCAGCCATTAGCAATAGATTTTTTTTTTTTTGCTAAGTGTTACTCTGTCAGTGACCTGGAAGTCTCTAAAATAAAATGAATTTCTAAAGAAGGAGGTCCTCACACCCGAGCGAAGGTGGCAGTCTATCTCTGGAAATAAAATTGTGCTAAAGTAGTTGCAAGGCAGTCAAGCCCAGCCAGAAACAAATTGTTTGAACAATAGGCTTAATTAACTTGTGTTTATGTCTTCCGTCGCCGCAGGAGCGACGTCCCAGGGCATCTGCTGATACACCTGAGCTGGAAACCAGAGTTGCTTCTAGAAGAGTGTGAAAAATGACTGAAGCACTAAATAAGGCCATGATGGTCCTGGGAGCTCTCCCCTGCTGCCTTCGGGGAAGGCTCCAGAGAGAGAGGAGATATAAGGCTGAGGCCCCCGCAGCTTTGTCTACTGTATTTCTTTTCACTTTAAAAGAGCATTTAGCACTAATGGAAGCGCAGTTTGGGTTGACTTGGAATGCGACTCTCTCCGTTCGAGGCTAGGGCTGCATCCACGTGATGCAGGGGAGTGCCAGGCAGGGCAGGTCTAACTGCGGTGTACGGATCCAGAGAAATTGATCCCTTCCTCGTTTTAATCTGATCAAGAGAAATCCCTGCTTGTACAATGAAGTACACTTGGGAAACTGCTTCAAAAGCTTTGTTATAAGTTTAGTTCTCCAGGAAGTAGAATTAAACAGAATTAAACAATTCTCTGTTTGGAAATTCTGTTCTAAGTTGCCTTCATTAAATGTTCTTTTTTTCCGACTTTTTTAGTGTTTATTGTAGTGTGTGTTTTAAATATGGCAATAAAATGCCTGGGGACAGATGCTACAGAGCACAGACATAACTTCTTGTCTAGCTGTGTTTTCCAGCTTGGTTTCATCCACTAATGATTGGGTTACGATATTCACTTGAGTTTCCTACATATGAAAAAACATCCAATCTATTTATTATTAATCTTACTGATGAGATCAACTGCATTCAGGGACAATGATGCAACACCCACCTAGCAGAGATTAGCTTCACCCAAATTCTTATTTTCTGTTAGAAATTTTGCTACTAATTTATGACATAGTTCTGGAGAGGAAAATATAATTGATAGAATTTTTTGAAGATTCAGGTGAATTCCAGGAGAAGAGAAAAATTGAACATATTGTAGTTATCTAACTTTTATTCAAGACTTTGATTAAAATGCTGGCATATGTGTATGTATTTTTCTACATGATTTGTTCCTTCATCAAATACACAATCAACAATTATTGAGTACTTTCTCTCTGACGCCCTCTATGTGCTGGGGGTTGGCGCACAAAGATGAACAAGACAGCCATAATGAGTTTACAGGAGAAGGAGATCTGACCTGGTAAGTTTATCAGTTCTACTGTTCTTAGAATACGTTCATTAAATGTGACCTCAGGAATAGATTTCACGAAGTTCCTTTACATTGTCCCAGGTAACTGCCAGCCTTTCGAAAGTCAAGAGATATGTTGCAGATTGGTTTCTCCCAGAAGCAGATGCACAGATGGAGTGACGAGCACTGAAGTTTATTGGGTAGTGACACCTGTGAAAGGGAAGGGGCGGAGGCCGGCTCAGGGAGGGGGAGGCTTCGGTCTGCACTGCAGATCCGACAGAGTCTCAGGCAGCCCGTTGGAGCAGTCCTGCTTGGGTGGAAATGGTTAGGCCTGTGGTTCCTGAAGTGAGCACTCAGATTCTCCGAGGGGCCATGGTGAACACACACGGGCACTGCAGGATATTTTAAATCCTCCAGGGAAACACGGTAACATTTGTCAGACACCCCACAAACTACTACTGTTACCTTGTTTGGATCTAACTATTTAATAAAATGAACTGGTAGGAAATTTATTTTGGCTTGGGGAGTGGCATGAAAAAATTATGGAGACGTAATTAATTATGTGTATAATTAAGTATACCGCGAATTGAGAAAACTCGAGGACTTCTGGGCTAAGCCCTTGTACCTTGGGAGGCTCAAGAAGAATGTGAGCATGCCTATGACTGCCTTGCTGGGTCATAGACTGGGGCCACCTGAGAAGAATGGGACCTCCATCTGAAGGCTGGGAGGCCCCTAGTGAAGCTGGTTGCTGGAGGCTGTCCATAGTAACCACAGATATGCACACTTCCCACAAAAGAAAAGAAAATCCTTTCTTGAAGAAGGAGCTGAGGGGTACACTTCCATGCCCCGGCTGGGTCTAGCTTCAGGGTCCTGACCGCAACCAGGACTCACTCTTCTTGGCTTCATTCTCTCTGACTACAAATAGGCTTTTTCCATTGTATGGAGAAGACAAGTTTTGGCAGCCTCTCCAAAACCCAAAAGACAAGGCCCCTCTCTTTGGCTTCACATAAAAAATTCCTGATTGGCCTGGCTTGGGTCACAAAAGCAGTCGTGGACTAGTCGCTGTGGCTGGGGAATGTTTGGTTGGGCCTCATCGCAGGTCACACGCTCCTTCCCAGGTATTCACACGCCTGGCTTTTTCTCATGATTCAGGTGTCTGCTCCAATGTCACTTTTTCAGGGTCCCACGGGCAGTCTCCATCTGCCAGCCTGCTTTATTTTCTTCCAGACATTCATCATTGTTTACTTGTTACTCTCTGTGCTTATGTCTGACTCTTCCAGCGGAATACAAGCTCCACATAGACAGAGAATTTGCCTGCTTTGCTCACTGCTGAAGCCCCAGAGCCAAGACAATGTGGTCAACAAACACTTGTTGGAAAAACAAATGAAACCCATTCATATGGCTGGGGGAGCATGGTCCCATGCTACACTGAGGGAACCGACCAGCATTGTTCCCTACATGTGCAGGCGTTGTGGGGAGTAATCACCCAAAGGCAGTGGAGATTTTAGACAGAAAAAAGCAACAGTCAGCTGGTTGTTTCAGGTTGGAGGCCATGTTGTTTTCCAGTCTGGCTAAGGCTGGACGTCACCATGGGACGTATCCCAACAACTTTTCCATCAGCCCAGCCATTCAGATTAGATCGGTTCCTTTGATGTAAGCAGACGTGGTCATCAGTGGAAGTGTTAGAGATCTGTAGCTGGTGATTCCAAACAAT
Organism: Equus asinus; assembly: GCF_041296235.1. NCBI lineage: Eukaryota > Metazoa > Chordata > Mammalia > Perissodactyla > Equidae > Equus > Equus asinus. Next base: position 127,848,271 of record NC_091793.1, read on the forward strand.
TTTATGGAGAATGAGGAGCTGTTACACAGTTCTAATATCCGTGACCCCCCAGAGCCCTCGTATTCTTTGACAACTCATTTCCAGCTCACAAATGTGTTATATGGGTCTTAGCGTGACTGTTAAGTCACTAGGCCCAGGCTTATGAATCAGCTTTTATGTGTCAAGCCTTGTACCTCATTGGTGAACTGCTTCTCATCTAGATGATAAAAAGCAATTTCAGTAGCACTTAACTTAATTGGTTTGTGACCAGACAAGGACCCCAGGCCCCACTTACAGAGCTTGAGCAGTTCGCCTTGGCAATTCTAGATAGTACCATCTTTCACGTTCACTCACCACCTTCAACCACCCATTACTTCTGAGCCTGAAGGTGGATCCATTCTCTGCAGGTTAAACAAGGTTTGTGGACCTTAATCTTATAAATAACTGAAAGAAATTATTAGACAACCAAAAGGTTGAGCTCTATTTCAAAAATGTTCCTGATTTCTCATGTGGCCTGCCCCTTCTCATATTTTCACCCCCTTACTTATGGAGCCGCACTTACTCATGCTCACATTTGTACCCTATTCCCAAGCTCTCATCTGCATATTTTTCAAAATACTATTCTTTGTTAAAAAAAAAGAGATCACAGAAAAAATAGACATGTCTACTGAATGTCAACCTGGTCAGAGCAGACCTCATCCTTTCTTACTTTTGTGAACTGGGACGTGAGAAAAAGAGCCCTACACAAATGTCACATCAACTTTGCCGTCAACTCGGACATGATCTTGGAAAGTCTCCCTCCTCCTTTATCTCATTTGTTTATCAGTAAAATGAGGAGGGCTGGGGGGGGGGATCTTGTTGTGTGGGGAGGCCTTTTAAGCCCCTGTGAGTCTGCAAACTCCAGCGCCCTACCCACGATGTGCTTCCTGCTCCCAGAGAGCCTCTCCCCACCACTGCCTCTGGTGAAGGTCCCTTTCCCGGGCTGTTTTCCTCGTCAGGCCTCCTGTCTTCATCCCCAGCTCTGGGATCAGGTAAAAGCTGCTGTGGAAGCTACTGAGGCAACCATAGCCTCCTCTCAAGAGGGGAAGAAATTTGCTTCTCTGTCACCCCCTAGGAATTTCCCTTCTTCCCCGAGGGAGGGAAGTGTCCATGAGAAATGCAAAACAGCGCAAGGAACTTCTGCTCAGCTGGTGAACACCAGACATGTTTTCCGCCAGGGATACTCACATTGCTGGGCAAAAAAGAAATCTATTTTTACCTGAGATGATGGACGGTAAATCATATGCCTGGTTTACGGTAGCTCGGGGCCAAGAGGAACCCTGCCACTTAATAGGAAATACTGACTTGAGGTGCACAGGCCAATCTTCTGAGAGGAAATAACCCACACAAAGGACAAAGGATGGGCAGGGCAGAGCTTGTGGCTTTAGCGGGCTTTCACTAGAATGAGAGGCTCATTAACATAAAAATTAATTTTATGTGGCTATCAACCAGCCCAGAGTTCATATGCTATAAAAGAATTACAGCAATTAGCACATCCAGCAGCACAACAATACAAATATTCGGTGGCATTTGTGATTTCCAACAGTGCATTTGCTACCTGGGCAATTCTCCTTCTGAGTGTCTGTTTCTCAAGAACACGGTTTTTAATAGCTTTGACTTGACATTTATATCTCGAGCAAAACCAAAATGGGCAGCTAAAGACTAATTATGCTAAATATTCCAAGAAGCGTAATTACCAGCGCTCCGGCAGGGGGCAGCGAAAGCAATGTCTCAGTGTGTCTTTTTCTTTTTTTTCCTTTTCTTCTTCTTCTCTTTATTTATTTATTTATTGTTTATCCCCCGGCTCCTTATTTTAGGCTTATTTAAGGGAAGCTGATTGCTCTATCCTAATGATTCCTTTTTTGCATAATCTACACTGCAATAACCTAGAAGCATTTTTATTTTAGCATAATTTTAAAATTTTGGTTTCTGCTCTGTTAGATTCTTTCCATTCAGAGAATAAAGAGATCACAGAAGAAGCAAAATCTCGGCCTGAGCTCCAACCTTGGAAGTTTTTGAGCAGGACTTCCTGACTTGGTTTAAGGGCCGCTGTACCACGCGTCACACAGAGCTTTGCTAGGTTTGGAGTTAATTACCGAGGGGCGGAGGAGGGTGTGCATCCGTCCCTGCAAATTTGGTTTCTGTCAAGTCAACAGCAAAATTGAGAAACGGCAAAATTGAGCTTTTCATCAGCAAATGTTAATTATAATGAAAAACTCCCAACCCTATACACGGGAGGAAAACATATATCAGTACTGCACCGTAATATCCTGTGGATCACTGTTGGCAGCATTTGACTGCACAAGTCAAGGACCTTATAGGCAAGATTATCTAGAAAATCCCTTGCTTCAGAAGCCAAAATCCTTTAAGTCGTCAGTATTTAAACGCAGCTGTATTGCTGATTAGATGTCAGCACTAGAGCTCACTGAAGTGCCCTGTTTAGTGATTAACTCAATGGACCGATTTTGCTTTCAGATACTTCCACCCAGGAAAAATTTGCATACAAATTTGGAAACGACTATCATCTTTCTGGGTTATGCAGGGACTGGGGGATGAGAAACTTGTGAATGCCACAATAATCCTCTTTCACAATTGTCTTCTCTCAAACTTAATCTCTTAGTGAATCATCTTTATCACCAAGAGTATGGCATAGCCCTAAGGATGTTGCTAGGACCAAATCTTTTCTCAGCTTTCAGAGTTTTATTGATTCGCGTATTCCCCACTCTGACTGCTGTGTAGGAACCAGCACTCAGAGAGGCCCTTCAGCTCTGTACCATGGATTAACATCTTTGGCTATATGTAGGGGTTCCCTGGTGCAAATATGTACCCGACTTTTGTTGTTTTTGTGCTTATAATTAACCTACCTTGTTCGTCGTAAATTTGGAGTATAATCTTAGCATTCCCCACCATAGAGAGAAATTCCTGTAAGTCTCAGCTTAAATTCTTCCTCCTCTCCGGATCCCCGTGCTCAGGTAGACAGGACTCCCTCTGTCATCCCACAGCACTGTGGGCAGCAGACCATGCAGGCAGCGTGAAGTGGTTTAGCTGTAAAGCCCAGCCCGTCTCAGCCAACAGGGGTGTTGATAGCGATGCACCGAACGTGTCTCATGACTTTGGAGGCTCACACACAATTTGGAAACTGCATTTCCTGCTAAAATACTGTGTAGAGAATAGAAAGGACCAAGAGAAAGACTAAACTCTAAGATATAAACCCCTGCCTATAAAAAAAGCCATAAGAAGTGATAAGCAGCGGATGTTTCTTAGGGGCACTAGAGGCAAGCGAATGCGGTTGATAAAGGCTCGATATGAAGTCTGAACTGTGAGCAGCTGCAGACACAGAGAAGACTCTGCAGTTAGGAACGAGGGCCGTGACGCAGGGAACCATCAGGAGGTACGGAGTGGTAAGGGGTCAGAACAGCAGGCTTACTCCTAACATTTGCAGGGGCCGGGGAAAGAGGACAATGGGAAGCCCACATCCTATATGTCTAAATATATTAAAATTATTTATCAGGTTTACAAATTGATAAAATATATTCTAGCTCCCCACCTTGACAAATGCAATTGCATAAAGACCTGGAAGGTCAGGTTCAAATTGAGATCCCCTCATTGTCCTCAGGCCTATGGTCTAGCTCCCTTCTTACCCTCCAGGCTCCATCCCACATAGCAAGAGCCCTCCCGTACACACGTGGTCAGCTTGCATCTCCGAGCTCCAGCCATACCTCTGCCAATAGTCACCCTTTGGCCACCCGAGTGGCATTGGGGTGGCACACACCATTAGCAAGGTCTCACCCTTGAGAGGATGGCCCAGAAAAGAAGTGTGTACAGCTTGGAAGTGGGCTCAGGGCTATTTAAGCAGGGAATTCCAGGGTCCTGACCACTCACAGAGTAACCTAGAATGGGGCCTGGGCTCCAGCTGTGCCCTTTGGGGAGTGCAGGAGGGGCTTCTCTCAAGTGCCAAGTCCAAGGCAGGGCCCTCTTGCTTGGGTCCAAGGCAGCATAGGCACCTAGAAGATGATCTGTGGATCCTGGTGATGAAAGGACAAGAAAAATGTCTGGGCCAGCTCAGAGTAGGGACAGCTTCCTTAGTCGCACTTTGTAAGGTTCCAGCAATTCCTGGTGAAAGGAAAATGGAATTTCATTCAATAATAGTATTCCAAGCTATGCTATGTATAAATTGTTATATTTGGTTGTACATTAGTTATCTGTACATGGTTCTCATCCATAGTGTGGGTTCAACAATTTATACTTAATCTTACCTCCTTGAATCAATGGCTTGGGTCCAAGTAGACTCCAGTTGACAATGGCAGTACACATTCCTGCACCCAAAGTGGGAAGACCAAGTAGTCAGGATTCTCACAGAGACGTTGAATGTTAATTCTATCTAGGTGTGCTACAAGCACTCATAGTTCCATCACAGGTACGGGGGTGGGAGAGGTGGCAGGAACAATAAGGAGACCAAAAAAGATTCTGTTAAATACAGACTAGTTCTATGTCAGGTTCTATGTGGGCAATCTTCTTTTATCCCTTCAATAACCCTGAGAGATGAGGTATTGTTAGAGACATGAGGTATTCACCTATCTCAGAGAGCTGAAGTAACGCCACACACTTGTGTCTCTTGTTCTCTATTATGACACTTAAACATTACTGTACTTTTTGTTTATTATTTTTTCCCTATGGATTCCTTGTATGTAGGGTTCATGTTTCTACTCAGTGCATTATAGGCACTCCATAAACATTATTAAATATACATAATTTCTCAGGGATTTAATATTAATTATGCCAGTCTTTGAAAGCCCAGAAGGTCATGTGTCATAAAGATCAAAGGCAGAGTTAATACACACTGAAGAGCCTGACGAAGTAGACAAACATGAGACTTGGGTCTGTTAACGATGTCATTTCTCGGCTCTTGAATAGTTTTGCAAGTTAGACTTGAACCAAAGGAGTTCACCAGTGCTGTGTTCCTGAAACGCAGTTGAACGCTCCCATGTGAAGGGCTGCTTGGCACTGAGCTATGCAGGACCAAAGAGTAGATGAGCACGTGATAGCCAACTGCGTGCTGAGCGGCAAAGGCAAGTGTGGCAGCGAGGAGCCTGTGTGGAAGGGACGTTGTAAGTTAACTCAGCAAGATGGAGCATGGATGGAGAGTCTGAACTAAAGTGTGGCCACCAGCAGGGGGGATGTTGTTTCTCAGCAATTAAATAACGCACAATGGGCCACCTCCTGACCCACCTGCAGTGGGAGCAATTACATCAAAATGTGCCATTTTGGGGCTGGCCCCGTGGCCGAGTGGTTAAGTTCACACGCTCGGCTGCAGGTGGCCCAGTGTTTCGTTGGTTTGAATCCTGGGCGTTGACATGGCACTGCTCATCAAGCCACGCTGAGGCGGCGTCCCACATGCCACAACTAGAAGGACCCACAGCGGAGAATATACAACTATGTACCGGGGGGCTTTGGGGAGAAAAAGGAAAAAATAAAATCTTAAAAAAAAAAATGTGCCATTTTATCTGTAAAGGAAAAATGTTGTGTTCGCATTTCCTAGCTATTGGGATAGAGGACAACCTTGTCCTCTTTGGGAGAGAGAGTTTGATGAAAACTATCTACCTTTACAGGTAATGTTGACCAGTAAACAAGTGTAGATCTGTTGCCCGATGGGCTTTCTAATATTTCCTCACTTGAATTTTCCTTTTCCACCCCATCTGGCAGGCTGGAGGCCCACAGAATGGCCAAATAGAAGACAGCAGAGGAAGGACTGTTCCCGAAAAGCTAAAAGCTAAAAGACAGAACGATGTCAATTCTTTCTCCCAAGCTCGTGCATCATATCCATCACTTCTTGGGTAAGTGAAGGGCAGCACTGGCTCTGCTGGGGAGTGGAAACTCCAGCAGATCTGTGAGAGACATCTTATCGAATGCCTCGGAAGAAGATTTGAATGCAGTGAGTTAACTAACAGCTTTAACAACCATATGTAGCTCAGTCTGCCTATTTTTGTCCTGCAACTGCAAACAAAATATTTAAAAAGCAACGGCCTCTTTCTAATGGGTTGTGCTCCTTATTAATAGGATTTTAGGTCTTCTTTTCCATGACACTCTCCTTCTGCCTGCTTCCCTCACGGGCTTGATGCCATTTTTGCAGCACTTTGGGGCCCACCACCTGCTTCCAACTCTCAAGGCATGTGATCAACTGATAGACCAAAGAGAAATTACTGAGAATAAAACTATATAGACTCATCACGTAGGTCTTCACCATGAAACTAAATCAGCAGGGGGTACTGAAACAGGACAGGAAATATCAAACTTGCTTTTCTTCATTTTGAGCTGATTACCTATTGCCTTCCATTGAACGCTAGTGGCCAGCAGTTTCTTCCTAGCGCTCTTGAGGTCACATGATATCCCTGAAACTCAGCATGATAGATGAAATATCTTCTTATGACAATTTTTTTTTTTTTGAGAAAGTCCCGTGAGAGTAAAAGGGCCCCCTTCCTAAATTCTTACCCTAGTGCTTTGTCAGCTGGGTTGATATTTACCCTTTTCAGTTGTTCAGCCCTTTCCCATTATTTACCGAGGAGCCAGAGTGTCCTGAGAAGAAACCAATCATGTAGAAGGTAAGAATTCAAGATAAAGTGTTATCATTGGATTGTAAAAAGTTGGAATACATTTCTACTTGATTTTTTTATCATCAAAAAAAAAGGCATGAGAGAAATGAATTTTCCTTCCAGAGTTGATATACACACGTTTCCCTTTTTGCTCATAATGATCAAGCGTCTAGTGAAGACAAAAATCACCAAGTCCTCACTGTGGCGATCCTCGGGGTGGCCATGGAGGCTGAAGGCGTTGTTTCTGTTTAGACTTGGCTTGGAGCGTTAGTGCGACTTGTGGTTCAGTCATAAGATTCCCAGCTTTTTCCTTCTTCAGATATTTAGCAATTTTGCACTTCATGCAAATATGCACCCAGGAGGGAAGTCGCTCTCTAGTAAATGTTCCTTTACAGTATCGGATTTGGCTTTGGCTCCCGGGGAGCAGTTTTTACCAGCTTTACAAACAGATCAAAGCTCCTGAAGCCCATGTGCAGCCTTGTATTCGCTTTTGTGGTGTCTGCCCGCCTCACCCGACCCAAACACGCCTCTCAGCCCCTCTGTAAGATCCAGGGATGGATGCTCCTTCTCCTTCCCTTCACAGTGTCACCAGCTGGTTACGTGCCTGGGGTCCAGCTCTCGGCATTGTATAGTGAAACAAGCTTGAACTGAAAGCTCAGCCTGTTGATTAGCCAGCCGGTGTTCAGAGGAATATGATAGTCTGGAATTCTGCTTTATTTGCTTTACATTATGAGGGATTTCTACCTCAGAAGACCAAGATGAAAATAGGTCAGTTCCTGGATGTAAGATTTTCTCTGACGATGATTTCAGAAGCAGCAACTCAGTTTTCGTGAAGGATAAAGCTGTCTTTTTGTAGTGGGCATCTGTGGGTTTTTTCCTGCTCCTCATTCCTTCTCCCTTCTTCTATTTACACCCCCACACCTCCCATTTCCTAGGGGGATCTTCTTCTTCCCAGGAGCAAAAGAGAGGAGGCTCTTATGACCTAAAGTCTTATTTGTGGTGCCACCTCGGGCAAGGTACTCAACTTGTCCAAGCCTCCGATTTCCTATCTGTAATAGAAGTGTAACAGCGCAGTTCATCGGGGATAGTGAGGGCCTGGAACTTATTAAACATTTAACAAACGGTAGCTCTTATTATAATGAAAATAGTGTGATAAGCCAGTGAGGTATCAGCTGGTATTTGCCTGGTACAGGTGTCAGGAAAAGCCTTAGGAAGCAGGCTGTGTGGTCTTGGAGGTGGGCCTCATCGCCTGAGGGAGGGAGGCATAGCTCAGGCCTAGGAATCCTGTCTCCTAAGCATAGTTTGATGCTTTCTCTTAGAGAACTGCCCTTGGCAGATTCCTGAACTGGAGCCCGCACCTCTAGGGGCCTGCTGAGGACTAGAATTTTAGCTGGCTGCTCCTCCTGGGGCTGTCTCCCCTCACTTTTCAATCCTACCCCGTGGAATGGTTCTTTTTCTGCAGCAAGGGGACATCCTCCCTTGTTGCTCCTGTTTCCCCACTCCTTTTTTGAAGACTCAGCCAAGTTTTTAATACTTTCACCTGTTCTTAAGGCATCTTAAGAAAATGTTGGTCCCTTTTCCTTCGTCTTGCCCAGGGCCAGCACAGCCTGCTGGATGAGACCCTCTTTTCCTTTCCTTTCCTCCATGTCAATAGTTCTCAGAGGGTGGGCCCAGGAGCAGCAGCTCACAATGCTATGCTCACAATGTGTGCTCACAACGTGTGAGAACCACTGCTCTGTTTTTAGATTCAGACTTTGTCTCTAACACATTTCTCTTCGAGTTGTCCCAGGAAGAGTGACAGATATAAAGTCAAGGACTGTTGTGTCTGCCAAAAGCATCCGCTGTTCCACTCAGTCTGGCTGAAGTACTTCACTAGGCTGAGGTGGATCATCTCATCTGGGAGGGGTTCCCATCGGGCCACCATCGACCCAGGCTGACTCTACGTATTTCTGTCCTAAGTGACTTCTCATCCTCCCTCAGCATCTCGCCCACCCACCTTCCCCAGGTCTCTCAAATCTCCTCTCTCAGTAACTCCATCATCTCACAATGAACCCAACGATGCTTCAAATGTGCTGCAGTGAACTTTCTGGACTTTCCTGATCAAACTTGTCCAGATTTTCTCTATATACTTGGAACAGCTTCCCCAGTCTTTTTTCTTTGTTTTATTGAGATAGAATTGACATGCAGCACTGCATAAGTTTAAGGGGTACAGCATAATGACCTGATATACATATATTGTGAAATTATGAACACAATAAGTTTAGTTAACATCCATCACCTCGTATAGTTATATACCTAAAAATTTTTTTCCTTGGGGCCGGCCTGGTGGCCGAGTGGTTAAGTTCACGCGCTCCACTTCGGCGGCCCAGGGTTTCGCCGGTTCCGATCCTGGGCAGAGACATGGCACCGCTCATCAGGCCATGCTGAGGCAGCGTCCCACATAGCAGAACCAGAGGCACTCAACCAGAATGTACAGCTATGTCCTGGGGGCGCTTTGGGGAGAAGACGAAGAGAAAAAAAAGATTAGAAACAGTTGTTAGCTCAGGTGCCAATCTTTTTTTAAAAAAATTTCTTTTCCTTGCAACGAGAACTTTTAGAATCCACAGTCATGCATTGCTTAATGATGTGGATGCGTTCTGAGAAATGCGTCCTTAGGCGAGTTTGTCATTGTGCGAACATCACAGAGTGCACTTACACAAACCTAGATGGTACAGCCTACTACACAACCAAGCTATATGGTACTAATCTTATGGGACCACCATCATTTATTCGATCTGTCATTGATGAAAATGTCATTATGCGGTGCGTGACTGTCCTTTCTCAGCAACTTTCAAATATACCAAACAGCAGTGCTAACTATAGTCATCATGTGGTACGTTACATCCCCAGGGCTTATTTAGCTTCTAACTGGAAGTTTGCACCGCAACCATCCCAATCTTTAAGGTGATGTCTCAGTCTCTCTAGTTATGGATGCCACCTGCAGCTTTAAAAGGGTCTTATCAGTATTTTCCTGTGTCCTGAGTCCTTTGCCCTGTGGGGGATTGCTCCGGGCAGTGCTGGAAATGTGGCTTCTCTCCCTCTGTTAGGTGTCTCCAGGCCCCAGAGAGCCCTCTTTCCTAGTCCCATCTCTAAGAATAGCGGGACCCAGGATCGTCTTCCTCCAACCTTCTTATCTGGCCTGCAAGATCCATTTTCCTCTTTGTGTGTGTTCAAGATCACAACCTCTGCAAGGAAAACAGAGCTCTTCCCAGAGGCTGGCCAGCCCTCCCTCCGTTTCTTCCCTCCTCCAGGGCACCTGCCTCGTAGAAAATCTGACACATATCTTTTTAGCCCAACTTTTAATTTTGGAAAATCTCAAACCCACAGAAAAGTGGATAGAATAGTACAACAAAAGCCTTCCCATCCTTCCTCTGGACTCACCAATTGCTGACAATTTGCCACATTTGCCTTATCCTCTGTCTCTCCACAAAGACACACACACACACTCACACACTTTTTTTCTGAACCATCTGAAAGTACGTTGTAGATATCAAGACACTTTACCCCTAAATATTTCAGCTTATCTTTTCTAAGGACAAGAACATTCTCTTGCATAACTATAACATCATTATTATATACCATGCAATGCATGTAATTATATTATATATTGTATATCTGATAACTAATATAGAGTCCCCAGTGGAATTACTCCAAGAGTCCTGACAGTTGCTGTATGATATCATGCCTCTTTAGTCTTAATCTGGAACAGTCCCCATGATTTATTTTTAAATTTTTAAAACTTCCTCTTCCATCCATTGGCATTTTGAAGAGTGCAAGCCGGTTGTTCTGCAGACTATCGCACAATTGGGATTGGTTTGGTTGTTTCCTCATGATTAGATTCACGTGAAAGATTTCTGGACAGAAGACTACACAAGCACTATCGTGTTCTTTTCATATGCAAACGTTGATGAGATCTGGTGAAACGGAGGTCACACGCGTGTAGGAGACTATATTATAATCCCAGAATCACAGAGCAGAAAAGAAACTCCCAGTCTGAAGCGGCCTCCTCATGTCACAGATGAGCACACAGAGGCGAAGACGTCAAAGATGACACCGATGATGGCAATCAGCTGTTGCTGTTACACCATTTACTAAGTTCTCCTAAAATGCTAGCTTCCAATTTCTTCAACTTTTCAGGACCCTAGTGAGTGTGAGATTAATCTCGGAGCTACGGGGCAGTTGATACATTTATACAGTGGCCAGTGTGTGTTATTGCAAAGCTTTTTCTTTCCCCTGCTTTGGAGTCTGGCCAATCCCCCCAGTGACCTCTCTGAGAGATACTCAAGAAGCAACAGCTGACTGTGTTCAACAGGAAAGACAAGTTTTCTGTAAAGAGTGGCCTTCTACCAAGCTCCAGAAGCACTGCTAGGTTGAGAGAAGCAGCAGCCCAGCACTTCTGAGCTATTTGTGTCGATGTACAAGGCAGGCGTCTTTCCATTGACCTGTTTTCAGGGCTATAATCCCACTACCTTGACACTATCCTCTGGAAGTCTGCTTTGTTTGGGAATTTTAAATTCCTTTATTTGTAACAGACCAGAAGCTATCTGGCACACAGGCTGCACCTGGATGCGAGCTCTCTGATGGGTCCAGCAGCCTTCCCGAACGCACACGTCCGCATGTTTCCTGGATAACTGCTCATGGTCTGCCCACTGCTCCCAATTTTAAATAGCAGCCCTATTTGCAAACCTTTCAACATCTCCCCACAAGAGATTAACTGGTAACTTTGTTGGTGAATACAAAAGCACGACTTTTTGTGAGCCTCACCACGCTGCTTTAAGCTGTTGAGTTGGGGTATCTGTAATGGTCACCCCAACTCAGGTGTCAGTGGAACCGTCTTGGTACGCTAGCATGCTAAACTCTGGGTGGTGGGCTGTGTCCGATAACCTCATCTCTGTTTTCACGTGTGGGACAGTGGAACAGTGCCCAGGCTGAGAGCTGCGATGGGTGATCTGAAGGGCTCAGAGCAGGGGTTGGCAAACCATGGCCTTTGCGTTAAATCTGGCTGCCTCCTGTTTTTGTCCAGTCCACTCTAAGCATGGTCTTTCCACTTCTAACAGTTAGAAAAAAATCAAAAGAACAGTATTTCTTGACATGTGAAAATTGCATGAGATTCAAATTTTATTGTCTCTGAATAAAGTATTATTGGATCACACTCACGATTATTCGCTTTACACATCGTCTATGGCTGCTTTGCATTACAAAGGCAGAGTTGAGTAGCTGCAACAGATATAATATGGCCCACGGAGCCTAAAATAAAGACCATTCGTTCATTCATCAAAAGCCCACTAGGCACTTTTTGTATGCCAGGCACTCTGCTAAGCATTAGAGGTTGAAAGATATGAAGAAATATAATGTTTTCTCTTGGGGAGCTCAATCCATGGGGTGAAACAAGGTAAACAGAAAAGTTACATAATGAGATAAATGCCATTAGCAGAGACGTATGGAAAGTGCCAGAGGAACACAGGGTGGGCAGCCTTTCCTGGGTGGGTTTGGCAACGGGACAGTCTTGAGAGGCAAGCAGCTGACATTTCAGCTGTTGTTGGGGCAGGTGGCGGGATGTGGGGTGAGGTGTTCAGTATTCCTTATCACCTCACACAACCACTACTGGGACCTTTGTGGGATTTCTTACCAATCTCTCCTCTCATGCATGTTTACAGTGTTGTATTCGTAGCACAAATGTAATTTTGCATTCTACTTACTTGTCACCTGCTATGAGTGGGAGATAGTATAGGGTTGGTATCAAGTGCCGGTGTTGGGATTAAACTGCCTGGAAAGTCTCTTCACCTCTCTAAGCCTCAATTTCCTCATTTGTAAAATGGGGCTTCATGGAAAACCTGCCTGGGAGGCTGTTGGGAGGGTTCAGCATTAAACATAGGCCCTGATGGGTAATAAGTGCTCAGTAAACGTCAGCTAGCACAGCTTCCTGCTCAGCTGCAACCCATTGCCTGACTCTTCTCCTTCATGCAGGAATCTGCCAAGTAGATGGGAAGCGGGCGGAAGTGAGAGGCCAAGGATGGAGGTTCACCCTGAGTAAAGTGTTCTTCAGGAAATGAGAACGGCATGTGCAAGAGCACAGAGGCATCGATTCACATGGTGTCCAACAAAGTCGAGAGATTTAACAGATTTATTTATATTTTACTTTACTATCAAACAATTTGAGTGATATTATACAGATAGATAAAAATCATAGACAGATAAATGGAACCAGGATTAAAGGCAGTATTGAGTTTGAACCCTGTTGTCTGTAAATCTGTGCCTTGCTGTTAAGGTTCTCCAACGCCTTATTCTGTAGGCAGTGGTAAGTCAAAGGATTTGAATGCATCTTATTTTAGCTAGATATTTTTAAAAAGCATTATGGAAAACAGAAGGGGAAAATCCCAGAATTAAGAAGAACTGAGTAGAAAGTTACAGGAATAGCCCAAATGAAAGATAATAAAGTATGGAAATAGAAAGAGAGGATGGATTTTGGACCTACTTCTGTCATGGCAGGGCTGGGTGTGATGAGCCGGGGAGAAGTTTCCAGAATAAGAAGCTGAGGCCACAAGAAGGGATTGGTTATATGGGGCAAAGTGGTACAATCAATTTGGTTGAGTTTGTGGTGCTGTGGAATGTGGACTGAGCTGGACTCAGGAAAGGCTGGATCTGGAGACGCGGAGTTGAGAGTCATCAACACATGGGCAGGAGGGAGAACGTCAGGGGCAGGGGAGTGGCCTGGAGGAGGATGGACAGAGAACAGAAGAGGCCCGGGACAGAACCTGGTGAATGTCCACATTTAAGGGGCAGGTGAAGGGATGGAAACTAACAAAGAAGAGAGAGAGAGTAAAGGAAAGAGAGTATCAATCAGACAGGGGAGGGCAATCAGAACTCAGGGGGTTCAAAAAGCTAAGGGAGGAAGACTTCCAGAAGAAAGCAGCCGGAGCAGGAGAGGAGTTAGACAGGGTAAGGTTGGAGGAGAAAACATTGCGTTGTCAATTCATCAGGCACCATCGTGGATAGGTATTTCACCAGAATGGGAAGAGCAGGATTTAGTTTGTGGTGCTTTAGTGACTGGATGGGTAAGAAGGAAGTGAACCTGCCATCCACCCTCTGTGATGGCAGTGCTGATACTCATCAACCGTGAACTTGGATTTAAACAGCAAGATCCTCCAATCAGAGAAAGCCTTCACCACAGTAGCTTCCTCTGCATCCTCGCTGGTCTGGCTCCAGTTTACAGCAAGTTCCCAAGAGAAAAGCCTACTATTATCCTACAATGGAAAACCTAGGCCAAGCTACTTCCGACATGAACCCAACCAGGAGAGGTTGTACCACCAACATAAAGAGGAAACAAACGCTATGGCTGCCCTACGTGTCAGTTAGAGTTCAGTGTCTTTCGGGCCGTATATAAGGCACCACAAGCTAGATATGTTCACCCTAGAATATCCCAGAGGCATTTTTTTATTAGTTGGAACAGGAAGAAATAAAGACAAAGATAAATTTAATATGTGACTCTAAATCTTTAGTTTCCCTCATTAGGCTGACTCGCCCGCAGCCACATTGCTGTAAATTAAACAGCCGAAGCTGGTATGTTGCCAAAACGCACAGTGGGGGAAATGTTAACAGTTCTCTCCTTGTTCTTATGCCTGATCAAGTTAAAAACAAAAAAGTAATCTGTTAGCCGTCCAGAGAGGTCATTAGAAGGGATGGTTAAAAAATAAACTGTAAACTTATCTTGGAAGTTGGAAACAGAAAACTGGCTTTATCTTCAGCTCTAAGCTGGTCTTTGCAGGAAGCAGCTAAAGGAGCTAAATGTGGAAAACGCTTCCTTCAATGAGGCCCCATCACGGAAGAGTTTCAGAGATGGTTCTTCCAATCAAAATTATCATCGTCCAGAGGAATGAAGGAAATGCCTCTGAGCAGTCACACCTTCGTGTGGAACTCAGCAGAAAAGATCTCGGAGCCTAGATTTCTCTGCTAGGGGAGTCACTGTGCCAGACCAAAGGGAACTTTCCTTCCCGTGCGTGACCAACTGGAACCTGGTTTTAGGTGGAAATGGGTTTTGGTCCTCTCTCCACGCTTAACTCATTTGGTTGATCTTACTGATCACGGACGGACAGTTAGCTGTCACATTGTCCTTTTACCATACTCGTGACAGAAAGCAGAGTTCTGACTGAACAAAGATTTATTGAACAGTACAACTGTTTGTAAGCAAAGAAGCATAGAGGAGGACAGCATAGAATAGAGGAGGTTAGCTTGATTTCTGCTTTCCCTGGTCTATGAGAATAGCGGCACCACAGCCAAACAGATTCCTTGATATGTCAACCTCACCTGTCGTGACTCTGGAATTAGCACCTTCTGAAACCAGGTTTTCTCAACCATGGTTGCACGTTTGAATCACTGGGAAGCTGTAAAAGCTCCCAGGACACCGGCCACACCCCAGATCAAGGACATCATTATCTTTGGGGGTGTGACCCAGGTATTGGCATTTTCTAATGCTTCCCAAATGATTCCAGTAAGCAGCCAAGTTTGAGGATCATTGCCTGACTTCTCAATCCTGGCCGCACATTAGATTCGCCTAGGAATGGGCCCAGCCCAAGCTAATCAGAATCAGAAATCTTTTAGAAGTTCCCCTGGTGATCTTAATATGCAACTAGGGCTGAGAAGGTCTCCCTTAACTGAGGATTCTCTAAGTGTGCTAACAGAGCCTACCTTAGGGTCACCCACGTTCCTCATTAACTGTGTCGTTCCCAGCCGCACCCAGACCGACTAAATCAGGAACGGACCGCACCTAGCTGACCAGCTCCCGAGAGATTCATAGCCGCCTCGCCGAAGGTTGAGCCCCTGCCCCAGACCCCCTCTAGCCCTGCTTGATGACCCCACAACTTCCACAAAGAGAGGTTTATTCTTTTTGCCAGAGGAAGATGGAGTTTTAATTCCTGTTAAAGTGCAAATACCATGACATAATCTCCAAGCTACATTAGGTGACAAGAGCAAGGTGCAGAATAGCATGGATAGCTTTGGCCTTTGAAAAATAATAAAGAAAGATGATTTGTATGTGTATGTTTGTAAATGGACAGAAAGTCTCTGCAAGGATCCGGTAAGAGGGTGCCTCTATAGAACGGAAAGGGGTAGTTTTGGGCATAAAGACTCTTTATAATATAATTCCTCTGTTAAAAAAGGCTAAGTAAAAATGCACACATTACAGGGAAAGAAATATCACGTAAACTTTATTAGTCACTTATACCGTACAGTGAATTATTTTATCAGAATTGTTTTTTATGAACAGATTCTGATTTGAGGAAGAACAAATAGGGTTTACCTCACGAGGACGAGGGAAATCAAAGACGGTATGGGGAAGAGGAGTAGGAAAGAATCTCAGATCCTAACGTTTGCCAACTTTACATTTTTGCCCATGGTCAGTCTTGACTTTGATTTATAACCCGAAAGATGGAAGCAAACCAGGACGTATCCCCCTTTCCAGAGTGCCGTTTAGAAAATACACAGCGGCTCCTCGCGGCACCGAGCTCTCTAACACAGCGTGTCCGGATGGGGAGTGCCGGCCCTTGGCCATGCAGACCTCAGCGCTCAAGCTTCTAGGAAATGCCGCCTCAAATTCCCCTTGTAACCACCAGGTGGCAGCAGCAACCCAGTCTCTGGTCTAGCCCAGGCGACGCTGAGCTAGTATGCTAGTTAGTGAACTGGTCATAGAATTGTGGAAATTTACACACGAAGGAACATTTCTTAAAAGTTCTACTGATGGTTACAAATGTTTAAATGGAGGAAAAAGAAGACCAAATATATTGAGAACACTTCATATTCAACACAATAAGTATAGTCTGTGAAGGGAAGGAAGGAAACTAACATTTCCTGACACCTACCATAGGTCAAGCTCTTTACTAAATACCTCACATGATATTTCAGTTAATCATCCATCAGACTTGTGGGATGGATGTCAGTGCTTCCCTTTTACAGATGAGGGCGCTCAAGTTGGGAGAGATTAGGTAACTTGCCTAGAGTTTCAGAGGCGTAAGGGACGCAGGCAGGATATGAACCCATTTTAACCACACAAATCCATGATCTTTCCATATGTCAGACCATCTCTTGCAATTGGGAGTATGAGGCACTGGTCAACAAGCTTTGAAAGATGGCTTGTAGTCGGACCACAGTTTGCTTGTAGGGGAGGATTTGCCAGCCACATAGCAGGATTTCAAAGGTGAGAGAATATGGTTACTGTTTGTGTACCCTCTGTTTTACACCCCTGTACTTGAGCTGGTCACCAGAAATAAGAGATCAACAGTCAATTTGAAGCTTATGGATAATCAGGAGGAGCTTCTTGGAATCAGAGGAGTCCCGACCCAGAGAGAGAATTGTGATCTGAAGAGGGAATAGAATGGTGTTTTTCCTAGGGTGATATGAACCTGAAGTAAACGACAGTTTTTATGTCACGTCAAGTGTCAGCGGAAATATTTATTAGTTGGTGGGTTCCTCTATACGTATTGCCTTTTAACAAATAATACACTTATATCTCTTCTTCTTAGTAGTATCTCTTCTTTCTCACTAGGTAAGATGAAGAAATTATTTCCTCATACTTTCCTATACCTCTCCTCTCCATAAATTTCCCAATTTTTCCTGGTTAAACCCTTATTTTTATGTTGTCAAGGTTAGTAACTTACATTCTGTCCTACAACTGTCAATAAGAGCAGTTGTGATATAATTATATAAAGAGTATTTACTACAGAACTGAGCAGTGTGACTGGCCAGCAGGGAAAGATCTGTCATGCTCTATGACTAACCTCATGTCCTTGTAAGGGGAATTCTACAGCCGTCAAGGGCAAATGGATTCTCTTTGCTAACACGCTCAAAATCACACCATGTTTGATTTATTTGCATCTGGACCACAAGTTTCTTGTAAATATTTTGGTTTTTTAAAGATCCCATTTGCCTTTTCTTATTCTGATTGTTAGAAAAAAATATGCCTCATTTGTCATATCCTTAGGACTGGTCGCTGAAACATCCTGGCTATTGAATGGTGCGGTGTAGACTCTTATGGGTTTGCTCTCCCTCTGTCACTGTGGCTGTCTTTGTATTGCTCTGACTGGCTGGTTTCTCTGTTGGTTAGATCCCAGGTTTCCTCCTTAATTGGGTTTGCTTTTGTGTTTTGCCAAAATACATCCTCAACAATGATTTCAGAAATAGTGCATGGGGAGTATATTTTCCAAGGGTTTGCATATCTGGGATGTCTTCTCATCACTCTGCTTTGAGTGACATTTCATAAGGAAAATGTTCTTCTAATTTCTCTCTTCATAGTTTTTAGTACTTCCTTATTTTTATCTAGTAATGAGTCTGAAATTAAGGTTAACAGTGTCTTACATAATTTCTATTGAAATTATTTCAGTACTATCTTAATATTATTTTTAACAAAGAAGTTTATATGAGGAAATTATGGTCTTAAATGAGTCTTTTTAGCTGCTTCCAGTAAAAAGACACCCTCTCCCATTTCCTTTACACCTTTGTAACACCAACTGGATGTTTTTTTTCTCATACATTCTATTTTGTTATTGTGAAGCCGTCTGGAGGGTTTAACAGCAGTATTTCTGTCATCATTTTGTGAGTCCCATTTTCACAACTCACTTAGAAGCAAAATATTTTATGAGAAGCTGTGTGGGCCCCAGAATGAGTGAAACATTGGTTGTCAGGCAAGATTTGGAAAATAAAGGCTTTCAAAGATCGAAAGCAAGAAAGCTCATCTGCATAAAGGACCCCCTTAACCCACCAAGAAAATACTATGGGTTTCCAAAAACTTATTTTTCCCTCTAAAAAGAGAGAAAATGCTATGAGATTTTTTATTTACGCCCCAATCCTCTGCTGTTTATAGCAGAGAAATCTGTAATTCTCCTGTCAATAGAGCTAAAGTTGCTTTTAAATGGTTCCAGTCAGAAAATGCTCAGCCCCAAATATTTGCTGTATCTTCCTCTCCAATGATCTCAACAGTACCTGATTTCCTGGGCCTGCTGGGTGAAGCAGCCCACCTTCTCTGTTGGTCCCTCGACATATGGAGAGGCACTATAACACAGTGGTTATGACGTGCCTCCTAGGGCCTGGCTCCTGTGTTCAAATCCAGCCCCAGCTACTTTCTAGCTGAGTAACATTGGGCCACGTTGCTTAAACTTTCTACAACTCAAGTGTCCCCTCTGCCCCAGAAGTCCCCTCTGAGAAACAGTAGGTCTTATGCTGTAGGGTGATTGTAAAGGTTCAGTGAGTTAGCCTCTGAGAGAGCCAAGTCTACTGCTGGGTTCCTGAGAAGCTCCTGTAAGTGTCTGCTGGCATCGGTATCATGCAGTTAGGAATTAGGCAGACATGGCTAACCCTCAAGACAGCCCCGAGGTGTATTAGTGTCCAAAGAAGGATGTGGTCATGTAGAGTAGATGGAGGAGGAGTCAAGGAAATGGGGTCCTTTGTGGGGATGGGGAGAATGGATCTGAGATTAGAACAAATGCCATTGACCTGATCTAGGAGATGTATGGAAAATGGGGGTTGATTAAATGTGCACCCACCCATGTGCATGATGGGTGAAGAGAAGGTAGCATTAGAGAAGAGAAGGGAACCTTTATATAGCATCAAAGGATACAAAGAAAAACAGCAATCGACTAACATTCTAGAAAAGGAACTCTGACTTCACATTGGCACATTAAACAGTCCACCAATACTTTGAATGTACCAATCTAGTAAATCATCGACATAAAGTATTTAAGACTGCACAATAACCTTATCTTCAAAATAAGGCACAAGGAAGATTTCTTAGAGTTTCTGAATTTTGGGTTAGGATTGAGAAAGGTACAGGTTGGAATGAGCGGGTTGTTGACAGGGGGTGTCCATGAAGTCACCTGAACAGAGGGGAGCTCGTTTCCTAGTTGGCATCAATCCTTTACTCTGGGCCTTGGTTTCCCAGACCGTGAAGTCAGAGGGTTGTGCTTAATGAGGTCTATGGGCTCTTCCAATGAAAACGGCTGAGGCCCCAAGGAACAGAGGGGCCATCTCTCCCGCTACTTAATGTATGTAAAACATACAAAGATGGACATTCAGCGAGGACACTCAGGAAGATTAGTCCATACAAAGTTTTGTTCCTCTGATTCCATGTTTTAAAGACTAGATGGAGGAGGTTCAAAAAGTTTAAATGAAGATCAAATCTAGCGTTAAAAAAAGAAAGAAAAAAAGCAGGAAAGCAATGAGGATGATGGAATTTTCTGCCATAAGATAATGGGGTAGATTTTGAAATAGTGTCCGTTGACTCTCTGGGTGTCTGTGCAATGACACTAAGAAAGAGAATACCATATTTCAAGGAGGAAAGCCCCGTTGCTCCATTTCTACCTGAACCGACAGATTAAAGTTCTTAGCACATGGCCCCCTAAACTCTCCTAAGAACATGAACTTGAAATTTGACATTACTTTGTATTTAAACAATGACTTTGGGGATTATCTTAAATTCACTTGACTATGAGTTTTTGACATCATTAAAATGGCTAATTAATTACTCATAGATTGCATATACTAGGCAGGTTTTGAGTAATTCCCTTGAAAACAAATATTTAAAAAGAGATCTTATGCCCATTGGGTTCTTTTTCTTGAGCTGAAATGAGCAAGGCTCAGCTGTGCTTCAGCCTAGAATCGCAAAGTTAGAGATAATGGTTTATCTCGAATGAGGTTCCAGTTACAACTGCCCGGCCTTGACCACTCAGCCATGCGCACAGGCAGTTCTCCATCTGAGACTGTGTCGGTCAGCCCTGCTTAACATTGCATACCCTGAATGCAACAAGGAAAGAAAGCTTAGCAGAAGAAAAACTACTTCTCTTGAACGTAAATATGTCTTTCTAGGGGCTGGAAAATTGGAGATGATCTCAAGATGTTCATGTGACAAAATTTGGCCTGATAAAGGGCTACACCATGCCAACAGGGGCTTCAGCATGCACCAGGCATGATCTGTTCCTTGAGTAAACCACTACAGACTCTTGTTTATCCACAATTTAACCAACCAGAAAGCTAGGAGAATCCCTTCTCCCCAAATTCTATCTTTAAAAGAAAAGGATAACTAAGGTTGTATGGTGTTGGGATATATCAAAACACAGTAGGCTCACCTTGGCTTAGCCCGTTTTTGAGGTGGTGTCCATGTTGTGTGACATTCCTGGTGGTGCCCCTGATGACTGCAGAGTCCTACAGTACTTGTGCATTCCCAGAGACTAAATTGCACAGTGTCTTTTTCCTAGTTGAACTGCACTGCTTTCCTGCCTCTAACCATCTCTAACCATTCTAAACAAATTTAAAGCCAAGGATAAATTCAGTGAGCCAAGCACCAGGTTTTAAGTGTGTAAAATTATCCCTGCTAAAACATGACTTTTGACTTCTCCCATCTGCCTTATGCAACTTGCTTTAAAAAACAGATAGATTGATCAATCGATTGATCTAGCTGGGCATATTAACAACACATAACACAAGACAGAAGTTGACTCAAGAAACCAGTGAGCTCTTTATTTCTTGAAGTCATCACTACTTTGTGTTTCGAAATTTCTTATGAAAATAGCTCAATTTCTAGCAACAGTGTGTGCTGGTAGAGGCGAGCCCTGATTCACATGGTAAGTGCTGAGTCTGTGGTGTGATTTGAGGGGTGTGGGAATTAAGTGAGGTTTCCAGTGCCTTCCTATCATTGATACACAGAAGGCATTGAACAGTAGTCATTTCCTCAAAGTCCAGCATTAGAATCAATCTTTGGATTCGTTTTTTAATCCTCTTTAAATATATTCAGCTTATTCTTCCATTCGCATATGAGTTCTTTCACCACACATTCATTCACGGCTTACTGTGTGCCAAGCCCTGTGTTGGGCCTGAGGGTACAGAGCTGACTCATAAACCCCTGAACCCACAGAGCAGTGAGTCTCGAGTCTCGAGTCTCAGGAATGACAGTGTTAGCGACATAACACCTCATGGGGGGATCGAGTCAGGAATCTGTATGGAGAGGGGGAGGGAATCAGAAAAGGGGGCTAGGCAGAGAAAAAGGATTTTCAGGTCCATGAATCTACTTCTCATTGCATTCAGAGCTGCGCCTAGAGACCCAGGTGAGAATGACAGACATTCCTTCCTTAGCTCTGGCTCAAATCCAAGGGTACTGAGGCCCTAGGCATTGCCACCTTGAAACAAAGAAAAAGAACAAAACAGTAGCCATAACGAAATAAAAGCCTTGAAGCTAGGGAAAAACAAAATGTCATGATTTGTGCATTTTTCTTTATTTTACTGAGGTCATAATAGTTTATGACATTGTGAAGTTTCAGTTGTACATTATTATTTGTCTGTCACCATATATATGCACCCCTTTACCCCTTATGCCCACCCCCAGCCGCCTTCCCCTCTGGTAACCACAAATAGGATTTGCGCATTTTTCTACAAAACTGATTTGTTCTGTGGAGGAAGACAGAGTCTGCATTTGATTTCTACAAGATATGCAGTAATGGGTTATGTTCTCCAGGGAAAAGCTATTCTTAAGGGAGCGGGAACGTGATGGATTCACTTCCTCGGTGAGGTTTATAATATGTGGCAGTTTTAGTGCGAGCAGGTATTTGGTTTATAAACTGTGAGCGCATGCATTAGTGGTGGCTCGTTTCTAAATGAAGAAGAATGCAGCTCTCCCTCTCACTCTGGTTATTAGTCCTTCTGGGGATAAACAGAAAGATTAAGTGTTTTCCTGATGCTGTGTTTGCCTGTCACGGTAATGTGCACACGCCCCATTGCCGGCACCTTGACGCAGCCCCACAGACCTGCTATTTTCATCGGTAGGAGCTGTTCATTGCGAGGCTCAGGTCTCGTTCTGCGCTCAATGGAGTCAGGGTTATTTCCACTCCTTGTTCAAATGCTCCCTCTCAATTAGATGTTCTGCGATTAGCTATTTCGCAATTAAGACACCAGATCTCTTAGTCTGTGAACATCCAGTTTCTCGGTCCCCGGAGGCCATTTCATGTCCTCACTCCTCAAAGCCTGCTATTCTGCTTGTTGCAGTTTAAATGGTGCTAAAGAGACGCAGACCTGACAGCCAGCTGGCTTCCCAGAGGGCCTCAGAGGCCCCCTGGTGCTGGTGGGCTGCCGGGGACCTGGGTCTGGTCCTCAGATGGGTTCGTGGGAACTCATGTTGTCAACTCCAACAGTGATTTCATTCTATGAGCCTTATTCACATTAACTAATCTCATAAGAGACTGTCTGATAAATGAAAGTGACAATTTATTTATTTAGTATTAGAAATATACTTGCCAAGCAATATATCTGCATCAGCCACTCAGTTCATTCTCTGCACACAATTAAAGTCTGTTTGGGAAACCAAATTATAGATCATGAGGTTTCTTGGTGAGGGGAAAACAGACTCTTGTACATTGCTTGTTGGAGTGTAAAGTGAGACGAGTTTCCTGGAAGGCAATGTTTTATTATGTGGAAACTTCACATTGAAAAAGCATGATGAGTTCTTTATTTGTGTGCCCCATCACCCCTTGAAAATTTATTCCATGGTGGAATCTTGCCCTGTCATTGGCTGAAAACTTGGCTGGCCCCCTGGCTTGTCCACTTATTCATAGGAAATACATCAGCCTATGGTCAAAGACACAAACACAGGCTCCATTCAGAAACGAAGAGTTTACAGTCCAAGCTATTAATTAGTCTTCATTCAGAGGTAAGACTTCTCCTCCCCTTCTCCTAGCTGAGGCCTGTGGTGGATGGACCATCTAATTTTTGGACAGTGGTTTTGGTCACCTTCTCTCACTCCTTTCTTCCCCTCTTTCTACTTGCTAATTGCACCTCCTGGCCTCTCAGAGGATGGAAGATGGCAAAGGAAGAGGATACTAAGTTTGCGTGAGGGTCCCCTGCTCCGCTCCCCACCACTGATGAGGCCCCCAGCACAGCTTGGCTGAAGACATCCTCATCACAAACCCACTTCCCCATCCTTCCAAACTCTCAGCCTCTTCTGCCCAGTGTTCCAAAGGAGGAGGAAGAGCCTTTATTTCCACCCTTTAAGAGTTTTGTTCAGGCACCTAATTTTGGTGTGGAACCTCTATTGCAACTAAGATCCACGCACATCAGTTTTTGTGTGTTTGTGTATTGTCTCAGACTAAATTCCTGGCATTGGAAGTGTGGTGTTCAGGAGTGCTAGTAAGCATAGTGGGTAAGAGCATGGGTTCTGGAGGCTGTTGTTTCCAACCCAGGGGCAAAACTTCACTGTTGACATCCTATTCCCCATGCATTAGAGATGTTCATAATCATAGCAAATGCTTCCTCAGCGCTTCCTACATCCCAGAGACTGTCCCAGGAGCTTTAAACAAGTTTAGTTTCTCCACAATCCTGAGTTGTATATTATCATCATCTCCATTTTTCAGATAAAGAAACCGAGGCAAAGACAGACAACACAACTTACCTGAAGTCATGCTACCAGAGAGAGATAAATCTAGAATTCAGTCCGCACAGTCTGACTCCAGAACCCACACTCTTAATCACGTTGCTTGCTAATGCTCATGAACACAAAAATTCCAGTTCCAGGAATTTAGTCTGAGCAAACAGTTAGAAACACAAAGTAACATACCTGGATCTTAATTGTAATATCTCTAATAACTTGAAAAAACTGGATAAAACTCCTGTGTCTGGTAGTGGGAGAGCCATTAAATAAATAATGGTATGTTAATATGCTAGAACCCGAAGCCTTTAAAAATGTCTTTTAGAGGAATATTCACACATACAAAATGCAGAGCTGTACTAGTAGTCAGGGAAATGCAAATGAAAGTTAGAGCCAGATACCATTTTACACATATTAGAGTGGAAAAAGATGAGAAGGAGACGTAACGTTTAGTGCTGGCAAAGATGCAGGAACAGGCATATTCTACACTGCTGATGAGAGTGGGGATTGTTACAGCCTCTTTGCAAAGGAATTTGGCGAAAACCTCTGAAATGTTTAAAATTTAGAAAGGAGCAACCCTTTGACCAACAACGTTATTTATGAAAATCTATATTATAGAAAGTAAAGCAGAGACATAAGGCAAAAATCTGGAAATAATTGAATGCCCGTCAATAGGACAATGGCTGACTCATGATACATTCATGCTGTGTCATATTAATGCAGCTCTTTAAAATAATGAATTAGATCTTGATTTGTTGACCTAGAGGAATTTCCATGATATACTATGTGAGAAAAGTTGCTTTCATAATAATGTGTAGAGTCAGATCCCATTTTGTAAAAACAGACAAGAATCTCTGCATGTGTGTATGAAAGTTTGTAGAAGGGTGGAGAAAGTTCTGCATGGTTACAAATCAGCACGTTAACTTCACTACCTCAGGGGGTAGCATAAAGGGCTCTGTGTGTGTGTGTGTGTGCGCCTTTATGCATCTTTGGATTATTTCATTGGTTGCAGCAGCCAATTATATTTAGAAATTAATTTTTTATTAAAGAAAAAATAGCATTAAATGATATGAAAGCTATTTATGATCTATTGGCAAATGAGAAGAAAAAATATATAAATCTCGTTTTAAAAAGCAACCCAAAATTATAATGTGAGTGTATATGTGTGTCTATTGATGTGGGTGTAGAGAAAAGGACTAAAAACATTATAAAGTTCAAAATGTTAACTGGTTATTTCTGAGTTATGGGATTTTTATTGCTTTGATCTGTCTGTATTTTCTGAATATCAAGCAATTAACATATATTACTTTTATAAAGAAAAAATGTTAGAAAGAAAATGAGGAACTGGTTTGTAAGGAAAGAAAAAGAGTTAGAATTGAGTCTGAAGCAAAACTTTTTTTAAGAAGGTGATTGGTAAAATGGAGTCAGAGCAAAAAGCTGAGTGACCTTCAGGATGGCACATTTGAACAGCTAAGCTCCCGAGGACGCTTTCTGCACAAAAGAGCGACATCTCCTGTATTGTTAGCCAACAATCTTCTTGTCACAATAAATGACCTAGAGAGATTAAAGGGAGACCCAATTTTGAAATTTCTTTTGTTTCACAGAGGCAACATTTTCCATCTAAAATGCTCTGGTTTATTCTAAAGAATGCTCTGTACAGAAAGGGGACAGTAAATTATTTGGAATAGAAGTTTAGCAAGAAAAGAAGATGAAGGCAGGAAGACTTGTAGATGCAGGATGTAAGAGCGGCACAGAGCTGATGTGGAACACGGATCGCAGAGGAATCCGGAGGCAGGACGTGGCGTGGCTCAGTGCACTGTAGCCAGAAAAGCCATTGAACACATCTGTTGAGCACATCAGTACACATAAAGTACATGTTTTGTATTAAGAGCTGGCCTTAGCTCTCTCAGTCAAAGGCACATGGTGTTTGTACCATTTGTCACCTGCCATTTGTAGAACTTTGTGAGGCACATTTGGGGAGTGAGGAGATATGTGCAACATTCATCAAACCCCCATAGTATTAGGAGGGAAGGTGGTTTAGGAAAAAGAAATCTTTTTCGTTTCTTCCTCATTTGGATAACATTCAGACCAAAGCTTCAGTTATACAGATCCTCCGATCTGGGATCTTTTCAGGAGTAAGATAGCACATGGAGAAAAGGAAGTAGGGTAATTATTATACAATGAAAGAAATAAATTTAATGGCAGTTAAAATCCTTAGCCTCTTTGCCATCTAAAGTTGTGACTGAAGTAAACCCTCATTGATCAGACTACGTCATAAAACCTGAGCTGTGAAAGACCCAAAGACCAGAATGCTTGCTTTTTTAAGAGACAACCCATTCAAGAAAGGACTGTGCTGTGAAATGAAGAGTAGATAGCAATTCATTTTTTACTGTCTGTAGTGTCAGTTGGACAGTCTTGAACTCCATTGTTGTGAGGAATGTCAATGGCCCCTAATTGGTCTGCATAACCGAGAGGTGAAGAGTTGGGGTGAGAGGCTACCATGCCTCTCACGGCAGCTGGTGAGTGGTAGTGTTTCCTGGAAGGCTGAGTTGATGGTGAAATGGAATGCCTTTTCCTTTTACGTCTCCTTTTGTCTGATATTTTCAGTTGTTAACTCAAGGTTGAAATAGACCAAAATAAAAGCCTGAAAATAAGAGCTGCAAGTAAGAGCTCTGTTTGGGCCACGCCAAATAGCATTGAAAACTAGACTTCTGACTTTTCAACATCAATTAGAGCAAGTACTATGGGAGATTTTCCTAATTAGGCACTAATTTGAAATTCATGACGTGTCATCAAGATATAATCATAAACCTAGAAGCTGACTCTTAAGGAGAGTTTCCTCATGTATGCTTTCTTCTTCCCTCCTGCTTTGGAGGATTGGATGTAGGTATTCCTTCACGTCACCCCACCGCCTCTTCTCTAGCTCATCCTCACATCATCCACTGACTTTTACCTCTGGCCTCTCTTTGCCCATCAGAGCCATTTCTTCTGCCCATAAACACACTCTTGTCTACTTCATCCTTTAAAACCAGCCATCCACCCAACCCGTAAAACCTTCCCTCAGCCTCCCACCCTCCTACCTCTAAGACTAAATTTACTAGAAGTGCGGTCTTCTATTCTATTGCTTTACTTCTCATTCTGCCCCCCAAGCGTTTCCAATCTAGCTCTCACATTCATCTCTCTATTGAAGGTAAGAATGGCCCCAGATTGCCAACTTCTCCTCCTCCCCAAGTTCTAAGACATTTGGCTTTTCCATCCTCCCTCTCTCTTGGAATTCTTGCACGGCTTTGCAATAGCAATCCCATCGCTCTTTCCCAGTCCTTGCTGGCTCAATCTCATTCTGCCTGTTCTTAGAATCTGGTATTTTCCAGCTTCTGCCCTTCTCTCTCTTTTCTGGCTTTGGGATAATAAAGTGACACTTATTCATTTCAGGTACTATGATAGAACCCAGGGATGCAAAATGACTAAAACATCCCCGCCTACTAGGAATCCTCGGAAGGTTATCTAACATCTCCTAGCCTCAATTTTCTCGCACAAAAACAGGCGTCATACATACCTGAGGTCCAGATCTGCACTTCCAACTGCCTGCTGTACCTCCTTAGCTGCACGCCCGATATGACCAAAAACAAATGACTCAATACCAGCCCCCATCTCCTCTCTCTCAATAGTCCCCCCCTCCGTGCTTAAGGGCAAGAACATTCCTCTAGTTTAGACACAAGTTAGAAAGCTGGGAATCATCCTTGGTTCCCCCTTCCTTCAACCTCCACACCCAACAGACCTCCAAGTGTATCACTTGTCTACTGGAAATATTGCTGAAATACCTGCCACTTCTTTACTGCCTGGCCCAGACCTCCTCATTTCCCACAAATACTGCAGTAGCCTTTGCTTTCCTTTCCTCCAAGTTCTACATCAGCTCCAAAATTCATCCTCCACCATGCTGCCAGGATGACTATTTAAACATACAAACTTGATCACATCTAATCTGCTCCAAAAGATTTCAGTGGCTTGTCTAAAGGGTAGAGTGCAGACCATTGCTAAGACACTTCCTATTTTGTCCACAACCTCTATTTACAGTCTCATTTGCCTCCTCCCCTCATCTAGTCACTCCCATTTTAGTCCACATGTTATTGGACATTCTCCCAGAGGAGTGAGGTCTCTGCATCTTGGTTTATGTTGTCTCTTCTCCTCAAGGCACTTTTCTCATATTCCCCCACATGGTGACACCCTCCTGGGTTTGAAGACATGGTGCACAGGCCCTGTCTTCCTGAGGCTTCCATTGACCCTTCTCAGGAAGAATTAAGCACTTCCTGTTCTCACGTACTCACAGAACTTTGTTCCTCTTTGCCAGATTCGTCCACAGATGTTTGAGAGCTGTCTCACTTGCTTATGGAGCAAGACTGCTTCTCAGGCGTTTTACCATCCCAACAGCTTATCATGGTCCTGTGGCCAGCACTCAACAAACTTGCATTCCATGATGGGAGGAACGAAAGAAAGAAACCTGCAGACTGTCACCAGGTCCAGGGTTATATGGCAAAGCCAGTCTTGTGACGGTGTGAGCATGAAAGCAATATGTGCTCCTGGTCCCAACAGATCGCAGAATATTCACCACTGCCACTAATCCTGAACCTTTGATGCTTAGTCTAAGGCACAAAGCCGCAAAGAGAACCATTGTGTCCACATGGGGGCAGTACCGTCACTTCCGCACCCTACCCATGGTGCCCGGTGGCGTCAGGTTTCTCGCGCTGAGGGTCCATTCCTAGCCAGAACGACAAACTCAACTTCTTCCCAACTTCCGAGGCCCAGACTCAAGAAGCTAGTTCTCCTTCAGCACCTGTTCTTGGGCTGCAGACCCCCAGACCAATCATAGAAGGCCTTAATTTTAAGGTGATTAAAACAAAAAATCCTGTGTGGGGATTAATCGTGAATTGCTTGCTCCCAAGCGCGGGACTAAGATTAATCACTCTCCGTGTTCCTAAATAATGACGAAGCTTCCTTACAGGAACAGTGCCGTCGGGCACCCGGATGGGCAATGCCTTTTGCTGTGGGTCCCCAGATGTGTGTGAAGAGCCCTAAGCAGAAGCACATCCCTGCCACCGGGGGTTTTATGCTGGTTAAAGACAAGCGGGTGATGATCCCCAGACCCAGGCACAGCACCAGCATCTCTAGCGTCCACAGTGATAATAACTTTTCCACAAAAATTTTCTTTGTGCTGCATTCCTGCCTTTAAGAGCAGGCAGCCACAGCTGTGGCCAGGATGCCATTCCTTTCCGCTTGTTTTTAATAATGCCTCTTGAGTTTGTGAAAAGATTCTCGACTGAGATTTTTCTTTCTATCTTCTAAAATGTTTATTACCAGAAGATTCAACTTTTAGATTCTCTGAAGAAAAGTCTTTCCTAGGAAAGGTAAGAGGTTAAAAAAGATGTAGCTAAAATTAGTTTCCTCTTTGGCTCTGCAAAAGAGGTTGCAGCCATGGAAATAGTCAGAAGCAATAACTTAAGGCTTCAGAAATGTGCTCTTCACCGTGATTTGAAAGAACTCTCCGTGAATTCTATCTTATAATTACTGCCTGATTCTTATGGGGCACTTTAAAGCTTGAGTGAGTGTCTACCTGTTTCATTCCTCAGGTGGACCTTCTGGTTAACTGTGTCCAATTTGATGCATCGTGCTGAACTCTCACCCTACAATTTATTTGCTAATGACTATTTAATTATACCTGTCAGCCTTCAGAAATCTCAATGATTAGGAATTATAATACTTTATTTTATTAATCTGGCTGGATTCCTTTTCATCTGAGGAAATCAAAGTGTTTCCCGTTAATTTTCAATACACCTAGAGGAATTCTGTAGTCAGTGTTAGAAGAAAATAGAGTTACAGTGATGGTAGTTGATCTCCCTAAGGTCATTTTAAGTCACCAGCAACTGGGATAAGAGTTTGGAGATTTGGGAGGTCTGTTTTGCATAGTTAAGATGAACTCTAACCGTAACATCTAAATTATATTGTCTGTCATCATGTAGGTTCAGCTGGTCCTTGCCTCTGTGAGTGAGAAATGCTGTGTCTGTGTATATACAGTGTGTGTCTGTGTAGATAAAGGAAACACTGCGCCCCCGCAGTTAGCACTTCTCATCTCTAAAATGCAGAGAGCGCAGGAGAGCTGGACCAAAGTTGGTCCACAAACTTCCACTTACTCTTTGAGATTCTCATGTTCTTTACCAAACCCACCAAGATTTACAGAACAATCTATGGCTAATGTTTGGAATTTAGAATGTTGTAATTTCTAATTTTCCTAAGAAAGTCTTTGCTGTAAATGAGGTTGCATATGCTGTTGAAATGGAAGGAAAGGGAAAGGAATGAGGGACAGTGCTGAATGAGCATCTAACTAATGTTGCCACAGATTTCTGTGGAATTAGCAATGAATTTCTCTTCTTTAATAAAGGTGAGGGGGCCGGCCTGTGGCCAAGTGGTTAAGTCTGCACGCTCTGCTTCTGTGGCCTGGAGTTCACCGGTTCAGATGCTGGGTGGGGACCTACACGCTGCTCATCAAGTGATGCTGTGGCAGCATCCCACATAGAAGAACTAGAATGACCTGCAACAAGGATATACAACTATGTACTGGGGCTTTAAAGGAAAAAAAAGAGGCAGATTGGCAACAGATGTTAGCTCAGGGCCAATCTGCCTCACCAAAAAATAAATAAATAATAAATTAAAGGTGATAAGATTCTACCAAGTTGATTGTTCCTGGAGTTGGGGAATGGGCATGGTGGTAACAGGCCGGGGGGAGAGAGAAGAAGGATGATTATGCAGAGACACGCCTCCCTGCTGATGGTGAAACATGCACCTGCTGATGGAGATAAATATTAGGAGCTGAGATAATGGATACAGGTAAATATCTTCTCCAAAACCAGAAAGTAGACTAGAGGCCACGGGCAGAACTTGTTTCTAATGTTTGTACTGTGATCCTCAAACATAGTTGGATCAACATATGAAATGTGACACTATCTGATCACCGAGGTCGTCTGAGGATAGTATGTGTTTGGGGGAGATTTTGTTCTGTTTTCGGTGCCCTGAAGGATCTCCAAAATTGTTCAGCTAAATGCAGGTTGTCTCTTTAATTCTCTCTTTACCATCACCAGCCCGTCACTGCCTCTGAATGACGGCTTTGTACATTTTTGACTTAAGGGTAATGAACTGCTCTCTTAGTCTAGTCCCATCATTCAACTTTGTTCTAAAGAGCTTCTTTAGAGGCAGTTTCTATTTTAATCAGAAGTAAATGGGACTGTTGCCGTTAAAGTGGACCATCTGTGGGTTTACCAAGAATTTTATCAACTTTGATTTTTATTCAATCTAACTTTCTGCCAGAGTTTCCAGTAAAGTTCTTTCAAGTCTGCAGAAAGCAGAGCTCAGAGCTCAGAGTGTAGGAAATTCCCTCGTGCTCCCCGTGCCCTTGCACATGCTCCATCCCGAATGACTCTTTCCAGTGAATCCCCTTGCAGGAGGCGTGGGGGGAAGTCAGGTGGGAAGGTAAGAGAAGGACTATGTGGATACAGACTGCAGTACCCGTGTCAGTCTAGGTGACAGTGGGACCTGGGAACCTTTTTCTCAATGAGCCTGGAGCAAGTCCTCGACACGACTCCAGTTTGAGACTCCTTCGAGCTACCAAGGTCATCTTAAATGGCCACTGCCCTTCCCAGTGTGATAGTCTCAAAAACCTGGATGCCGGCCTGGGCTGAATGTGTGGGCGATGCAGTGATGTAATCGTGTGGACAGGTCCAGGCAGTACCCACCGCAGCAGGACCAGGAGGCATGTGGGCGTCTCTGTGGTGGCATCGGCAACTGGGGTGGACAGGCTGGGCAGCAGGCAGAGCCTTCTGGCGCCCAGCTTGTGCAGACCACAGCACAGGCTTTGCTTTTGTAGCTTCCAGGGGACTTCTCTGACCTTCGAAGTGGAGCAGGTTAGGATGCCTGCGGATCCCTCTGTGTTCAGGGAACGGCCCCTGCTCTCCAGCCAGGGACTGCTCCCTTCCTGTCCTCTAACCCAGTCGTCTTCCACTCTTGGACAGGAAATCTTCTTGGATATCCAAGCTTCTCCAAACTCCTAGTCTGTTCTTTTCCTTTTTTTAAAAAAAAACTTTATCAAGGCAATTGACACACAATAAACTGCACAGATTTAAAGTGTACAATTTCGTAAATTTTGACATACGTGTTTACCCCGAGGAAACCGTCACCTCAATCAAGACGATGAACATATCCTTCACCCTAAAGTTTCACAGTGCCCCATGGTAATCTCTCCTTTTTGTACCCATCCCTAGACAGCCACCATTCCTATAGATTACTTTGCATTTCTAGGATTTTACGTAGGTGGAATCATCTTTCTTTTGTCTGGTGTTTTTCACTGAGCATAATTATTTTGAGATGCATCCATGTTGTTGCATGTATCACTAACTCATTGCTTTTTCTTGATGAGTAGAAATCCATTGTATGGACATAGCATAATCTGTTAACGTGTTGAGGAATCATTGCTTCTGTTTTGTTTTGTAAAATCATAAATGTTAGAGCTGTAAGGGGCTTTACAGATCTAAAGAAACCCTTGTACAGGTTAGATAACTGAAGCCAGAACGCTACTTAAGAATTTCCTTGGAGATTATCTGAAATTCAGATTTATGCCTCTTCCTGCCACTGATTCCAATAGGTTGGACCCAGGATTCTGCACTTTTAACAATAACCTCTGGTGATTCTAGTCCAGATATGCGGTCTACTGTGTTTAATACACTGAACCAAATGATTTAAATAATTTGCTCAAGGTCATAGAAGGTTACGAGCAAAGGTTGGGTTTAAGTCCACAGTTTTTCATTTTTAAGTTCAGGGCCCCTCCCACTATATCACGCCAACACCAAATAACAACCGACACATGGAAGCTGACACTGTCTGGCGGCATGAATCACTTCACCTTCTAAATGAGAGAGAACACCGCAGTTCTGGGAACCTGAGCTGCTCTTGTTTGTTTCCAGAAGAGGGCACTGATGACAAAGCCTTTCTTTTATGCAAGTTCCTTTCTCTCTCTCTCTTTCTCTTTCTTTCTTCCTTTTCTCCCTCCCTCCCTGCCTTTCTTTCTTCTTCGTTTTTTTTTGGTCACCAAAGTTGCAAATATGAAAAGCAGTGAAGTGAGACAATCATGGTATGGAGAATTATTTTACTTTGATAAAAAGACAAAAAGAAATTTCTTGACTTCATTACATTTTAATATAACCTTACCCACAGGTGTTTTCACCGATTGGTTTCTGGTGTTTAACTTTGTGACTCTACTTTCAGTGACCATCTTGAAACTGTAGAGATATACGGGGCTGAATAGAACGTGCAAAGTCAAAGATGCTGAAAATTTAACCAAAGCCGAGGAAACTTTGACCTTTAGGAACAAAACCAACAAAAAATGTCGTTCAGGTCATCTTATTCCCTACCTCCTTCTCTTGAGTATGTTAGAGAGTAAGCCATAAAGCCTCATTTGGTATGTTTTTCTCTTAGGTTATTATAATTTCAGTGACCTTTGTGCTGTCTTCCTCCAAACTCTGAAAATTTGAACTCAGACAGGAAGGCCTGAACCCTGACTTGATACCTGGTAGCTGAGAATGTTGCTTCTTCAGCACAAAGCTGGCTAAGCAAAGATATGCAGATGGTGAAAAACCAAACAATAACATATCAGTTGAAACAAAAGGGGAGCATGGGTCCAACTCAACCTGTCAGAAAAATTTGATTCATCTTTGATAGTGTTGGCATTTCCCTAACAATGCTTTCATGGTGAATTGGATAATTCAAATGTATTTGCTACTTTTGAAGCCCCAGAATGAAAGCAGGCCTTTTCCTCAGTCTATGACATGAAATAAGAAAGGGCTTTGAGAACTCAAATGCTTCCTTGAATAGAATTGTGAGGAGGCACCCTGTGTTTCCAGGGCGCCAAACTGACTTCCTCCTCTTCCAGAATCTCTTCCTGCCCCTCTTTACTAGGTAGGGGCATTTCATTGTTTTCCTTATTAGATCCTCAGTGGGAGTTACATGGAATCGTAAGTATCCTGTGCTATCTACATTCACATTTTAACATTAATTGTGGGCATGAAGGGCTTTGTCTTTGAGTCACAATGCTTGGTAATGACACAGAAGATTGGTAATTGGACAGAAGTTCTAATCTATGTTCATCTATTTATCATTTGTGAGCCTGTAGGCAAGTCATTTAACCATTATGAGTCTGTTTCCGCATCTGTAAAATGGTAATGATGATCATAATCCACACATTTGTGAGTGGCTGCGGTAATTAGAGATACTATATATAAAGTGCCTGGTCCATAAATGGTGGTTAAAGGAATGTCAGACAAACAGGAGTTGGCATGCAGGGGATGGAAACTTTTGAACTTGTCTTTTCCTTTGGACAAAAGGACTTTTCCAGAATAAGTGAAATTGGATCACCAGGATGGAGAGTGATGGCCACCTACTCAACTAGGATGGCTCTATGTGGTGTGCCCCACTGCTGTGTGTCTACCTAATTTGTCTACATTTTCACTGTAATCATGGGGCCTGAGTCTTGGGAGCATTTGTAAGAGTCATAAAGCTAATGGAGTGAGTGTTAAATTGAGAAGGGACTCAAACATACTTGTGAGTTTAGCTGTTTCAGTGTCTCTGCATCTGAAACACAATTATACAGTACATGCGTATACAGAATGACAAATGATTCTGACAAGGAAATGAATCTCTTTACTTTATGGTCACACTTCTATGACAGTACAATTTTATTTTGCCAAAATGTATATCTGTGTTTATGCACATATACACACTCCTTGATGGCCCATTTCTATACCCAACCCAAAATAAATACAATAAAAACTCTCTCTTTACAATCCAGTTCGTTATTTCTTGCATGTGTTGACAGAAGCGTTCACTGGGATTTCTGTTCTCGGGTAATGAGAAGCTGTGATAGACATTAACAGAAGAGGCTTCAAGTAGAAAGTTCTCCCAGATTTTCTCACCACCTCCCTCCAAACTTGATACGCTGTGATGTTTTTCGTCTTATTATTATAGTGTCTGGGTGGAGATGTTGAGAAAGAAGAGACGAAGCACTGGAATCTGAAAATGAGTAAACAGCTGTCAAGAGAAATTCTGAAGAAGTGTCCTAAAGCTTGGAGAGGGTTTAAAGAGTCCATTCTTGGCACCATTGCCTATAATCAGTAATTAGCAACCCATCGAAATGGCATTTGTTAAATACCTACATTGTAGATAAAGGCTATTGAAATTGCATTAAGCCAGTGGGAAAACATAGTGCAATATTCACTTTAGAATAGATTTCGGTCTCTGAGAGTAGGTAGTTTGCCTGAAGCTGGTGGTTCTTGGGAATCAATAACCTAATTAGCCCCAGGAGATGGGATCTCCAGACTCAGTAGAGTGGCACAGTTGCTGGAACACCTGCCCATGGGCACCCACCTTAGTGGAGAGATCATTTTTTTTTTTTTTGCAGGCTTTAAAGCTCAGAAGAATTCAGAAAATAGCTCTCCAGGTGCTGAACAAGTATTTATCAATATTACAGCTGCACTCGTTACTGTTCCTGCCTTGAAGCTTTTGCTGAGGTCGCCTCCCAATCAGTCGGCTGGGGGTTTAATCTGCTTAATCCCACTGAGCACTGGAGTCCTTTTTCTGCTGGAGCTTTTCCTCAGTCCAAGGAGAAGGGAGCAACGTTTAGATTCACAATGGGTTTGTGTTTCCGAGCACACTGCAGCAATATCAGACATACGTGGCGAGAAGAAGCAAATTGTTTTTCTTTTTTCAATGGATAGATGAGAAATATTTGTAGTTTCTCAGACTCAGGTAAAGTTAAATTATGTATGCTTCTGCTGCCTGGCTTAACTGACTGCCGGGTGTGTTAAAGAACTCAGCTGATGATGATGGTCAGGTATGACGGCGTTCTCCCATTTCCAGAAGTGCTCAGTTTGGACAGAGAGTGAGTACAAAGCATAGGGTCTGTAAGATGAGGCCCCAGTAAAACTCGGATTGGAAGGTTGTCTTTGCCGCTATCAACCTCCTTTCCTATCAATCCAAATATTTGTGGAAATTAATGGTGGCCTGAATTATGTCAGTGGCATGAGGTAGAGGTAAAGGGCTGGACTCAAAGACACTAAAAAGGTAGTCTCAAGAGGATCTGGTGACTGTATTAGCTTCCTAGGGCTGCCAACACAAACTTGGTGGCTTAGAACAACAGAAATTTATTCTCTGACAGATCTGGAGGCCGGAAATCTGAAATCAAGGTGTTGGCAAGACTGCGCTCCCTCCAAAGGCTTTAGGTATGAATCCTTCCTTGCCTCTCAGCTTCTGGTGACTCCACATGTTCTTTGGCTTGTAGCGGAATAACTAGTCTCTGACGTGTCTTCACATGGCCTTCTGCTCCTTCTTTATCTTCTGTCTATGTCAAATCTCCTCTTCCTTTCTCTTGTAAGGACACTTGTCATTGGATCTAGGGATCACCCAGATAATCCAGGATGATCTCATATCAAAGGCATTAACTTAATTATATCTGCAAAGACTCTTTTTCCAAATAAGACCACAATGGGAAGACAGCGGTAGCAAATACCTAGAGAAGAGACAGAGGAGATGCTGCTTTTGTCTTTGAGTTTTGGATGCCGAGTTTAAAAGGGGTATAAAGAAAGTGGAAACTTGACATCACCATTTTGCCTCATATCATCACAGTCTTGAGATTTCCAATAATGCTGTCAATGTTATTCAATTAGCACTCAGGAAAACCAATGAAAGGCTACAGCATTCCTGAGTTCAGTCTTAGATTATTGTATCACCTTTGCAAAACTTTACTTTAAAAACACTTCAGGATAAACAGTGTGATGTATGAATGAAATTCATTTTTCATTTATATCCTAGCAGCAGTGAGTCAGCATTTGAAGTATCCTGATGAGGAATCCACGCTCCAGGCACGATTACCAAGCACTTTAAATATTGCTGTGGAAATCTGCACGTGAGAATTTGCTAACTAGCATAAGAAATGTAAGAAATAATTTTTCACTGATGAAATGAGTGGTGTTCAACATATATGCAGACTCTCAAGTCCAACCACGCTTGCGTGAAAACTTACAGGAATCTGGCAAGCACCGCCACCCAGCCCAGCCACTCCAAAATTGCCTTGAAGAAGCCCTCAAGGGTAGAGCTCATTGAGTCCTGGGTCCCACACGTCACAGAGCACCGTCTCCTAATCCAAATGTTACGTGTTCCCACCGTTAGAACATCATGGCCTCCACCTGGGAGTGAACCTTTCATACAAAGTGTCTGTTGGCACATCTGAGGACAGAAAGCATAGCTTCCTCAAACTTACCAGTTCTGGTTGACTATTTTTGTGCCACTTGTTAATAAATGTTTGAGTATTTGGCAGAATTTGGCTTACGATCAACTTCATCTTAGCCTACTGCTTGTTGAATAGGCTATGGGGAAACTGAGGAAGACTCATCTGCCTCTAATCCCCAGAGGCTAATGGCTGAAACTTTTATTTAGAAAAGTCTCGGGCATTTGTTGAATGAACACATTAGTGTGACTAAATTTGAACAGAATCTCTTGGCCTTTGAGCCCAAATCCCTGCTGTTGGACCGTTGACAATATACTGTGGACTTGGGTAGAGAAGGGCTGGGTGATGTCCTCATCCATAGTCTGATGACAATGGCCTGCCTGAAGCCAGGTGTTTTATATTCACTGCATAAAACATGTAACTCAAGACTTCTTTGATTAGAGACGTTGGATCCTCTGAGACACCATCTCAGAATCAAAAATGTTCTGACAGAGAACTGCAGTGCTGTGTACACAGTAGGCTCAGGGCTGGATGAATATACATGTGTGTGTGTGTGTGTGTGTCCACTTGTATTCACAAATAGAGAGAGTGGTGTACCTGCTTCAAGGGTTCTTTAGCCTTAGTAAGATCTTCTATATGTACACACACTAACACACACACACACATACACACACACACCCCTCCTACACACACACATGCCTGAGTGAGAGGAGATAGCCTTTCTGGTGCTTTATAAGTGATGCTTCAAAATTGGAGGACTAACAAGCAATTGCTATTTGAGATTTGCTTCTATAAGTGAATGATATTCTTGATGATTCAAGTAATAGTTATTACTAGAAAAATAATAGCTTTCAAAATTCCATTTATTAAACCCATGTGATTTGAAGAAGTTACAATAATACTGTATCAGTTTAGAAACTACGAAAGGGAACAGTTGTCGTAATTGAACAGTGTAACAGCGCTGTTGGTTCTGTGTATCAGAAAGTCTCCCCTGGGCCTATACTCCTGAAGCTGTCCATAACTGCAACAAAAGGAAGGAATTTATTGAAGAGAGACCATGGAAGTATTAAAAATAAATATTTATTAAGCATAAAATCCTCTAAAATATTTTATGTTTCTAAGAGTAAAATTTGCATATGGGAGAGAAAATGGCTTCATAAATGAGGGAAATGTGTCAGTTTTAGGGAAGACTGCAAGCAAAGAATGTGCAATACTAGCTATCTACTTATAACTCTTAGCTAAATCTTATTTTCTCCCTATCTTTGGTGAAGAAATTAAAGAGGAGGCAAGAACGGGAAATGTGTTGAAACTTTTATTGGAATTATCCTTCTAAAGAAATTTATGCAATAACTAAAGGGCGATCATTTGGAATTGAGACTTCTCTTGAAGTAGAGCCAGCGAGCGTCACAAGGCTACCCAAGTCAGGTCTGAACAACTCAAGAGGCTCTTGGTCAGAGAGTCTGACTCTGACGGGAAGAGATGGGGGAGGCAAGCTCGGAAAAGGAAACAGGGCCAAAAAGGATACAAACTTGGTGAAAATCTCCATTTTTTCCTTGTAATCATGGACTAATAAAATCTTAGCAGCAGAGGGCTCCTTGGAGGTCACTCATTCTGCCCCCCCCCAACCATACTGCAGACTGTGCTCACCTTGGCCCACCGCCACTTCAGGAGCATTTACAGTTCACACTGCTCTGACTGTGACAGTGACCTCCCTCACGGTGAATCCAGCTACCTCCCTTTAGGTTCAATGGGCCCTGCTTCTGTCCTCCAGGACACCTGGGATAACTCTTCTCCCTCTTTGGCCTGACAACTTTTCAAATATTCAAAGACACCTGCCATCTCCCTTCTCTGTCTTAAAATAAATGGCTAATCAGGGACAGCTATCCACGTCCGAGAATTTGGACGGCAGGGCCATTCTAGGGCGTGTCACACCAGTCCTACGAAGATGTTGTAGGGAAACTACCTGACAATCTGCAGGAGGCTCCCTAAGATAGATTTATTTGTCCTCACGTCCATTTGTTTGGTCAAAAGACTTAAGAAAAAGAACTCTAATGCTATTTGTCTCTTTTTTTGAGGAAGATTAGCCAAGCTAACACCTGCTGCCAATCCTCCTCTTTTCGCTGAGGAAGACTGGCCTGAGCTAACATCCATGCCCATCTTCCTCTACTTTATATGTGGGACACCTGCCACAGCATGGTGTGCCAAGCAGTGTCATGTCTGCACCTGGGATCCAAACCAGAGAACCACAGGCCACCAAAGCAGAACGCGTGCAATTAACCGCCGGCCCCTCTAATGCTATTTTGAAGACTTTGTTCTTAAGTAAAAGCTGAACAAAGTCTGGGCGTCATGAATTGTGACATGATTTTTAAATTGCTATCTTCATTATTAGCCCAATTTTACATCTTGGCTTTATGATGCAAAAAGAATGAATATAGTGTAAACAAAAGATTAACATGATGTTTTGGTAATGCTTAGACCAAATGCTAAATGATTATTTTTTATTTACTTTTCTTTTTTTTAAGAGTCCCTGAGACACAGCCTAACAGTGACCTGCAATTTAACTGTAAAATGGCAGGTGTAGAAATCATCCACTCAACGTTCTTTTGGACATCTACTAGTGTTGTGTTGTCTGTAATTTACTTGAAAACACTTTAACATAGACAATGATTGATTTCAGTGAACGTAGTTGTACACCCAAGCCATTATTAGTTACCATTTGAAGTGCCCTGGTTAGGAATATGCTATGGGAATGGATATCCGACATTGGAGAGGCAGGGGTCAGGCTCACACCCCCCAGAGGAGCCACTCCAGCACTTCAGCTAGGTTTCTTCTAACTTTTGATCAACAGCAAAGATTTTTTAATGGTTATATTATTATAAACATGTTTATGCTTATTGGAAATGATTTCTTTATTGATAAAATTAGTAAAGAAATGTGGATTTGCTGAAAATTCTGTATAGGCATTCCTGCTCTTGCGTGCACAGAGTGTAAGAATCTCACAGTCCCAATAAGTGGAGCCTTCAGAAGGGCCCTCCTGACTTCTGACTCTGGCCCAATAGGTTCAGATTTGGAAGATTTTGGTCATTTGACTCCTATTAAAAAGTTAGATAAATCCTCCAACTATAAATAAGCCTTTCATTACAGGAGCCATCAGAGCATCTAACAGGGTGGAGATCTGGGACTCTGTCAAATTTACAGAGCAATTTCTACCACTGCTTTGGTGCCTCCTTCTCTGTGTGTATGGCAGAATTCCATCTGAGACTGACTTACGTTGTATCATTCTACCCAGCAGCAAGAATAAGGGAGAAAAGACTGACGGCCCTCACCACCGCTAGTTTCTGTAGATGTGTCAGATTGGATTATTGTTCAAAAACATTCCCTCTCTCCGCCAACCTACCCCACCCCCAGGTAAGGAGTACACTTCCCCGTGCTTTGACCTTGGGATGGTCATGGGACATGCTTTAGCTAATGTGATGTTAGCGTTCATGACAGAAGCAGGGGCTTGAAATGTGCTTGTGCAGGAGGCTTGCCCTCTCCCATCCCTGCCAAGACCATGAGAGGAACATGCCCTAGGCGGTGCTGTGGGACAAGGAAGCTGAGAAACACAGGCAGCAGACCTGGACCCAACCTGCGGCACAGAGTCGCCCAGTCATCAGCAGAGCCATGGCAGTGGACCCACAGAGAGATGTAAGTGTTGATTGCTCAATGCTGCTGAGGTACTGTGCTGGTTTGTTACACCGCAATCACTGACTGGTGTATGAGGCTATCAGTATTTACCCCCTACACCTAATAAACATGAACATCCACATCAGATTAGGTACTGGGCCCTTTACAAATACTGCTGCATTTAATTCCCATAACAAATCTGGGAGGTAGGTATTACTTTTCCTATTGTATAGAGAAAGCAATCAAGGCTAAGAGAGATAAAACAACTTGGCCCAAATCGCAGAGGAAGAACAGGACGGGAGTTACCACCCAGGCGGACTGTAGAGTCCATCCTCTCCCACCACACTTCATTGCTCATTCTTACTGATTTGCTTAGATTGGACCGCATCTTAACTAAAGCTGTATCCATGCAAACAGCAAGAGGGACAAAATCTGGACCCATGAACCAGCGAGGGTCATTCACGTGCACATTTGTTCATTCAACACATGTTTCATAAGCACCTACTATGTGCTGGTGCATTGTGGTATGTCCTGGGGATTTAGTGAGAGGCATGGTAGACACTGTCCCTGCCACCACAGGGCTTACGCTCTCATCTTATTATAGACCTGTTTGTTAAATACACGCTTCAAGTTTTGTGTATGGTGTAAGGATTATGACCTGATTTACCCTGTGTAAACAACGGCCCTAGACAGAGGAAGCTCCCTGTCTTTGACCACATGACTTTTAAGGTGGTGACCACTAACTAGTTGGAAGGCAAGTAACACTACTCTCAGAAATGCATTCAGCTACCGAGGATAAACCTGAGTTGTTGTTCCACAAAGTTCTCTCGTATGTTATAGGCCTAAGAGTTTGAGAAGACAAAGTTGTTCCTACTGTTCTATAGGGAGAGAAAAAAAGCCCTTTGCATATTACAGTTCTCGTTAATAAACATTATTAAACTCAGACGATTTCTAAATTTTAGAGTAAAAATAATTAATCTACTGAAAGAACGGTAAACCAGGGAAGATTAAAAATTATAATTAAAGAATGAGAATGACATTTGGTATCA
Organism: Equus asinus; assembly: GCF_041296235.1. Lineage (NCBI taxonomy): Eukaryota > Metazoa > Chordata > Mammalia > Perissodactyla > Equidae > Equus > Equus asinus. The sequence goes on from NC_091793.1 coordinate 127,890,343, forward strand.
GAGGTATCTCAGCAGACTATCCGAACAGGCACTAAACAAAGTGAATTCTTTCTGCCATAATAATGGTATTTACTGTAATACAATGGCATACTAGAAATCTAATTGTAACCTGCCAAGGATTTGAAGAAACACAGTTATAATGTGAAAATACAAGAAGAATAGATATGATCTGTATTTTTAAAAGAACATGGTAATACTACTATATGGTTCAATTTTCAGATATCAGGATTTAATATAATAAGAAAAGACAGAGAAAATGAAATTGGGGAGACTTTTGAATAGGTGCTTTAAGAAGGGGATTTGCAACCAAATGGAAACAGGCTGATTTTGATTATACTTTAATATGAGATAAAGTAAAGATGGGGTAAATCCAAAGTAAAACATAATTATAAGTTTCTGCATAATCCCTGGCAAAAATATTACAGATTAGATTCCAGAACTGTGTTAGGAGCTCCATACAACTTTGACCATTCACAGTTACTCACTGTACATTAAGCATCGCCAGAAAACAGATAAAAATGTATTCATAGATGGAAATAATCAAAAAGGTATTTAATGAGATATCTGGGTTTTAAAGTTTTGCCTTCCTCATTCTGAAAAAGGAAAAAATAATAGTTCCGCTCATAATGGAAAATAATCCCTATAAATACCAGAGTGGGTGTGAGGAGACAATGCTATGAATTCATTTCTGAGTAGAAAAAAAATTCAGTGCAAACTACTTTTTCTATTAAGAAAGTATGAACACACCATGCTTTATCCTATCCCTTGATTTCTTTTCACAATATCTTTTGCATATGTTGACAAATTCCCTTGGGAGCACATTCAGCTGGGAAGACAGAGGATGAGTCATGGAGGTTAACTGACCAAAAATTCAGACGAGCAGCCCCAGCTCCACAATGATGAGAAAGATGGGAGTTATTCATGCTAAAATAAAAATAACCCACAAATGTGAACAGAAAAGTCAACAGCCACTAACTGCAGATTTGCAGTACTACACATAGGTGAAAATAATAGCTTCATTTTAGGCAAGTGTCTGAGATTTGGGAATATCTGATTATGAAGAGTCTGAAATCAACCAGGTCAGTGTTGATAGAACTGTTCGTGAAATGTGGCACTATCCATTCTACGCTCTAAGAAACCAACAGTGTGGTAATAAATGTGATGATTTTGATGCCCTTTTTGTCTGTCTACTTCCAATACAGAAGCAGGTGGACATATACAAAATAAGCTTCTATTAAAAACCTTGGTGAGCGATAAACACCATCTGCCAATACTGGGTCAAATGTACTTTTATGGGTTGTATTTTGAAGGAATGGAGAGAGACAGAGCATTAGAAGATATTCTTTTCAGAAATGGATGCAGACACTTTTGCAAAAATAAAATTTAAAAAAACAAAAACCAGAGGCATTTTGGGTAGGGAAATTTAAGTAAAAATTGCATTCCTGCTGTAGTATAGGAATTTCTCTGAAGAAATTGTTTTAACCCTGTCCATTTCAAGGTATTTTTCTGGAGTGTGTAATTAAAGAATGATAATATTGACTTCTTATACTTTAAAGAGGATTAAGATACCTTATTTTATTATTTTCTTGCTTTTTAAATTCATTGTTAAAGATACTGACATTTGTGGTCATTAGAGTGCTAGAGGACTTAGATGTGACTATGAATTTATTATGTGTTCGAAAAATGTGCATTTTATTTCTGATTACAATGGTATTACATTGTGGGCAATTTGGATAATCAGGACCAGAAAAAGAAGAAATTCACAAATCTATAATCCCATCACACAGTTACAGGTGTTATCATTTTGGCACATTTCCTTCCAGTCATTTTACTGCTCTCTTTAAAATATATGTATACATATTATGCGTACAAACTTGTGTTCTATTTTTTCTTAATATTACATCAGAAACATTTTCCTATATGATTAAAATTTTTAATAAAAATCATTTTTAATTGCTGTCATATTCCATGATGTAAATGGGCACTACTTTTAATGTTCTATTTATTTATGTTTATTTTCAAGACATTAAATGACCTCAGAATGAATGTCTTTGCATTTCAGAATATTTTCTTAGCAAAGACCTTTACAACTGGAATTGTTGAGTCAAAAGCTAAAAGTTTTATGTGATGCTATGGCCGACGTTGGCTAGCTGTTTGCCAGACTTGTTTGATTTTCCTTCTGGGCACGGAGATAGAGTACATTTCTCAACCTTCCTGCAGTGAGGTGTGGACTCGTGAAGGAATGCTTTCCAAAGGATGTGGAGGAAGTGATGAAATGGTGTACAGTGCTTCCAGGTGTGGCCCGTCACTGCCTCTCACACAATGCTCAAGCCTCTCTCTTCCCTCATCTGCTGGCTGTATGTCAATGCAGGATGAACTGGAAAGGCGTTTGTTGAAGACAGCGGAGCATCTGTCAGGCTGTTTCTGAAAGACTGTGGAGCAGAATACCCTGAATTTCCACTGCCTCTAATTGATATTATGTGAGTGAGAGATAAAATTCTAATATGTTAAGCTATTGAGATTTGGGGGGTGGTTATTTCTTTTAGTACTAGCATACTTTTAATTAATAGGAATATTGGCTTTGGAAATGAGGTACAGCTCTCTAATGAAAAGCTAAAATATGTGGAATTGGCATGACCGGTAAGGAAACTGTATCAGACGATGGGAAGACGGAGACCCACGTAATACAGCGGTAAAATATGTGTTAAAACCGCCACTGGAGACAGCGTGAGGGCAGATCAAGCCCTCACTGAGCCTGTAGCTCTAGGGGAAGAGATTGGAAACCGAATTTTGAGTTGTGTGTTGGTTGTACTGATTTCAATTAGGAAGATATTTAAAGGAAAAAAAATGAGTCAGTAAGTAACCGGATGATTTTCAAGCAGAAATAAAAACAAATACAGAGAGAGAAGAAATTTGGGGCATCTAAGAGTTGGAAAAACTAACTGCTTCTAGACCTCAAACAATAGGAAAAAAGATTGAAAATGCCTTTAAGTGATGGCCCTGTGACAAACACCAGATTAAGGGCATAGTCTTTCCCAAGACTCTCATACTCCTGCATGACCTCAAGGATGCTGGCGTTAAGCTGTGTGTATGTAAGAAAGGCGTGAGGGTGAGGAAGCACGCAAAGAAATCAAGATTAATAATTATGTTTAGGAAAGAACTGTGGGTGGGGTTCCTGGCATGTGGAAGTAAATGGATCAGAAGCCTACTAAGTAAAAACATATTGCCAAAGAAATCACAGGCCTGGACTGAAAAAGCCTTTGACTGCTTGAGCCTTAAAAGCATCCTTGGACCCCCAAACTTGCAAGATCAAGAAATGGGCTGAAAAAGCTGCTCAGTCTCCCTGGAGGAAGTCTCCACTCCCACTGCAAACATGACCAAGAAGCAGAGGGACCAGGACAGGCCTCCCAGAGGGCAAAGCAACAACCATGGGGAAAAACGGAGAGAGAGGCTTCTTGCCGAAAGCAGAATCATGGTCAAGGTAAGGCACTTCTCCTCGCTTGAGGTAGGAGTCTTCAGAATTCTTGCACAGTGTGAGTGCTAGAGACCAGTGACTCCTGTGTCCAGAATCTTCTAGTTTTTGAATGGAAGGATTCTTTTTTTTTTAAATAATTATCAAAAATGCTATTTGGCAATAAAATAGGAATGAAGTATTGATACATGTGACAAATGGATGAACTTCAAAAACATTATGCTAAATGAAACAAGCCAGAACAAAAGACCATACATTGCATGATTCCATTTATATGACACACAGGAAAAAGGCACAAGGATGGAGGCAGAAAGTAGATTAGTGGTTGCCTGGCACTGGGGTAGGGTGAGGGATGATTACAAATGGGCACAAAGGGCCTTTTGGGGCTGCTGGAAATATTCTGAAGCTGAATTGTGGTGAGAGTTGCACGACTCTGTTAATTTACTAAAAAGTAATTGAATTGTATACTTAAAGCAGGTAAATTTTATGATTGCAAATTTATTTCAATAAACTTGTTTTTTGGTTTGTTTAAATAACCTGCTGATGAACATGGAGGAAAACAATACACAGTAAGAGTGAAATTTGGCGAAAGCTTTTTGGAGACATTTAGTAATATATATCAAAACTTCGAAGGTTTGTATTCTTTTACCTAGCAATTCCACTCCTAGGAATTTATTCTAAAGAAATAACTGGATACATGTACAAGGTTGTTTCTTGTAAAGTTCTTTATAATATTGAATAAATGAAATAAATGTCTATCGAGAGAGGATTGGTTGACTACATTAGGATATATCCAAATGTTGAAATGGCCTACAAGTGTGATTTTGTTGTGGAAATCTTAATGTGTTTATGTAGAAAACCATCCAACACCAACAGAGATGCAGTTAAAGTATAGTGTTTACAGTATGGAGCCATTTATGTTTACAAAACATGGGGGTATAAGGCTAGAGGGTACCAACTTTTACTTTCCTTGAAATATGTGAATTCTCTTCAGCCACCATGTATTTTCAGGAAAATAGCAACAAAGACAAACACACTTTGGAAACGAGCTTATATTAAAGTAAGATAAAAATCAGATTAAAATTCCATGCCTTCGTTTAATATGCTTGTACGTGTATATTAATTTCCACTAAATTCAGGGATTCTCACCTCCAGTTTGAAAATAGTTAAATTTATGTGCATGTGCGTAACACATTTGATGTTAAATAACCCATTTGACATACATTTCCTTATCTTAATTTCTTTGACATTGATGAAGTAAATCTTATCATTCACCTTCGTTTAATGTGTCCTGTGGGCTGATTTTAACTAATAAGTAGTACCATAAGTAAAACCTGGTCTGTGTTCTGGAGGAGATTCAACTCTGCGATACAGCATACAGGGTCAGAGGATCTTTTGACGAAATGAGCTAAAATAGTCAGATGTGGCTCTCTTTCTGGCGTTAGCCCTTACAATCATCTAAGGAAAGCTGAAAAGAATGTTTAGAGGCTAGATTCCCACCAGGAAGTAAAAGCAGAAACAATTTGTAAATTTCTTTTATATAAGAAAGTAAATATTGAAGGAATTTTTACATCAAATAGCCAGGTAGAAATAAATGACTTTAATCGCTCTTTCTTACAGTCTGTTACGAACACATTTGCTCAAGGGATTTAAGATATTTGTTGACAGACGCGAAAATCCAAAGTAAAGTATCTTTCTGTACATATATCAATCAAATCTGGGATAAAAATGAGTAAATATATCAGATCACATGTCAGAGTTTTCTGGATAGATTAGAGCTGCAACTGGGGGCATATGACGGAAAAAAATCATCCCCTTAGAGGGCAACTATTATCAGAACTCCTCTGACAATAAGCAACAGAAGATAAGCTTATGTATTAGAAAGTAGTAGTGCCTTGCAGTTTATTTCAAAAAGAAGCAAAAGGGCCAGCCTGGTGGCGCAGCGGTTAAGTGCACACATTCTGCTTCAGTGGCCTCCGGTTCACGGTTCAAATCCCGGGTGCGGACATGGCACCGCTTGGCAAAAAGCCATGCTGTGGCAGGCGTCCCATATATAAAGTAGAGGAAGATGGGCATGGATGTCAGCTCAGGGCCAGTCTTCCTCAGCAAAAACAGGAGGATTGGCAGCAGATGTTAGCTCAGGGCTAATCTTCCTCAAAAAAAAAAAAAAATGGAAGCAAAAATAATATAGTGGTAGGTATTCAAAGTTTCAGGTCATGTAGGTATCGACAGAAAACTATGAATTTAAAACAATAAAACCTGAATTGAGAGGTGACTGAGAAATGTGTGATTAGACATCATTTGGAATCAATAAATATTCATAACAATAAAAATACCATGTGTATGTGAGGAAGAGAGAAATACTTGGATATGAAGCACAGGACATTAACTGCATGAAAAATAGAAAATTCTGGGGCTATTTGAGAAATAAAGCACTGAACTTTTATTTAACATAAGAAACTATCATTTCTTTGAGTCTTTCTGTAAATGAGAAGATTAAGGACTTGTCTTGCAACTTCATACAAAACTACGATAAATTTTTAAACAGACAGACAGTATTTAGAACTGTATTATCCTTTTCAACAGGTTCCCATTTTCCCCTAGCTCCAATATCGAAAAGAAATGTCCTGTCTTTTGACTGGGTGATATGTGGTGGCATCTTATTCTTATTCCTTTAGATGAGACACAGGAGAAGCGTTTGCTGGAGAGGGGATCCTCGGGCCCAGGGGTAGCCAGAGGGCCGGGCATCTCACGGTCAGTGTTACTGCCCCTTTGCCCTAGCTGGCTAATTTACTGGCTCCCTTTCTCCACTGTTATTTTGGCCTCCTGGGCACGGGTTTGCAGCTTTGGCTGCACACTGGAATCACTTGTGGAGTTTGAAAAATCGAGATGCCTGGCCTGGCCTGGCCATCTGGAAGTCAGATTTAATTGGCCCGGGGTGTGGCTTGGCCATCAGAATTTGAACGAGTCCCCAGGTGATGCTAAAGTGCAGGCAATACTGAGAGCCATCGCTCTAGTGAGCAATTTTCAGAGGGTCATCCCCCGACAGGCAGCAGAGCAGCGCCAGGGAACGTGTTAGAAATGTAAACTCTTAGGCTCCACCCTAGACCTGCTGAGTCAGAAACCCTGGGAGCAGGGCCCAACCATTTGTGTTTTGCCAAGCCCTCCAGGTGATCAGATGCATGCTGCAGTTTGAGAACCACTGCTTAAAGAAGTGAGCCTCCCACTGGCAAGAGTGAAGCAAGTAAAGAGTGAGTGACAGGCTGATAATTGAAGAGGATTTTGAAGGCTTTTTCCCAGTGTTGAGTTCCTTCACAGGTTTTACTATGTAACTGCTGACATCATGTGAAGTACGCCCATTATGAATGCTTTTCCCGATTCTTCCTCTGAATTGAGGATTTTCAGACTTATTGGCCACCTGGGAGTAGACTCCAGCGAAAATGATGTCCCTAGCTGTGCACAGGGGATGGCCTTCTGTATCTTCTGATAAGACTGAGTCTGAAAAGGAAATCATACTGCTGTCAAGCAACTGAGGTTTTTTTTAAGGTTCTGGCATCATTTGCTATGATCACTGTAGTTATAGGTCTAATTAAAGCCTCTAGTCAGAGAAGTTGTTTAATAAGTATAAATTCCAAGAGAACACTAAATATGCCATCTCCTATGTGGTAAAATCTCCAAAGGAGGTAAGTTTCTTTGGTAATAGCACTGTTTGTCTCTAAATTATTTTCCTTTCTGTATCCTTTCCATATTCTATGAGCTTCCTATTGCTGTTATAACAAATGACCACAAATCTGGGTTAGAGACTCGAGATGGGTTTAAGCTGGGCTGAAATCGAAGTGTCGGTTGGTGGGGCTGCATTCCTTCACTAGCCTCTGGAGGAGAATCTGTCTCCTTGCCTTTTTTTAGCTTCTAGAGACTGCCTGCATGCCTTGGCTCGTGGTCCCTTCCTTCATCTTCAAAGCCAGTAGTGTAGTATCTTTTAAAGCTCTCTCTGACTGATCCTGTCTTTCCATTGTCACATCTTTTTTTCTGATCCATGAGCCTCCCTCTTCTAAGGATCTTTATGATTATACTGAGCTCACCCAGATAACCCAGGATAATCACTCATCTCAAGATCCTTGACTTAGGGGCTGGCCCTGAGGCTGAGTGGTTAAGTTTGCACACTCTGCTTTGGTGGCCCGGGGTTCACTGGTTGGGGTCCTGGTCAGGCACCTATACACCACTTACCGAGCCATGCTGTGGTGGCATCCCACAGAGAAGAGCTAGAATGACTTACAACTAGGATATACAACTATGTACTGGGGCTTTGGGGAAAATAAAAAATAAAAAAAGAGGCAGATTGGCAACAGATGTTAGCTCAGGGCCGATCTTCCTCACCAAAAAAAAAAAAAGAAAAGAAAAGAAAAGAAAAGAAAAAAAAGAAAAAAGGATCCTTAACTTAATCGTATTTGTAAAGTCCTTTTTGCCAGGTAAGATTTGCAGATTCTGGGGATTAGGATGTGAACATCTTTGGGGGGCTGTCACTTATCCAACCACACATATCAAGACAGGAAAGGAGACAGGGAACATTTTCTATGGGAGACCCTTGGAGACTAGACTATAGTAGAAAGCTGAAAAGTAGCTGCTTGAGGAAATCGATAAGGCAGTACATTTCAAATCATTGTGAGCTTAAATATTACCCAGGGTTTTGTAAAAAATGCATATTGCTGAGCTCTGTCCCCAAAGATTCTGATTCAGTGGGACTGTAGTTCAGCCTGGGATCTGCATTTTACATGCCAGCACACATTCTCCCCTGACCGGCAGTGTTCCTGGAGATGATTCAGTGCAGGTCACCCACGGACCACACCTGGAGAAGCTGGCGAGGGGGAGGTGGTGAACAGCACAGAACCTGAGAGCACCGTGCAGCAGCATCATTGTTAACTGCAGGTAAACAGCGGAATTACTGGAGGAACTTTTAAAAATACAGTTTTCCTGAGCCCCACTCGAGGAGATTGGGATTCCAGAGGTCTGTGGAGGGCCAAGGCCTGTGGTTTTGAAAATCCTTCCAGGTGATTCTGACAGAGGACCATTGCTTCAACCTCCATAGAACTTCTCAGTGTCCTGGCGGTCCTACCTGACCTCGCTGTGGCCAGGGGAGTCTCCTATTTCCTGTCTTTAAAAAACGATTCTACCAGCTAATATTTTTTTCTTCGTGATTAAGCTATGGATCATGATAATTTTTTATTTTTGTGTCCCCATTGCTCATTTCTCAGAGCCTGGCACACAGCAAGCACCCAATAAATGTTTCTGGAATAAATCAGTGGTTCTCAGACTTTACTCTCCGACAGAAGCACCTGGAGGACTTGTTCAAACAGATGACCGGGCCCCGCCCCCAGAGTTTCCAGCTCAGCAGGCCTGGCGGGGCCCAAGGATGTGCATTTCGAACACGTTCCCAGGTGCTGCTGGTGCTGCTGATCTGGGGACCAGATTTTGAGATCACCAGAACAAACACAGTTTGAATTGTTAAAGCTCTAATTCTTTTATTACGAAATGAAAATTTTTATATGTGGTTGAAGGATTTAAACTTTTCCCAGTTTTTGAATTGTCCTTACTTTTTCATCATTTTTATTTTTTCCCTTTAAAAATCTTATCCTCTAGAAATTGAAAAAGAAAATCGTATTTCTCCAGTGATAGCTGTCCTAAAATGTTTTATTCTTTATTTCTTCTCTATTGGTGAATTCTGTAGAGACAAAACAATGGAAAATATTTGGGGAGCTCCTGTCGATAACGGATGCTTTCAAGTGCATATCTTCAACATTGTGGATGCATAATCTCACAGGAAATTATCTTTTAATCTGAAGATTTGATTTGCATTTTTGCTTGTTTGCTTAGTTGGGGTTTTTTGGTCATACTCCTCAAAGTGGGTGGAAATGTAAAGGAAGAGAGTCACACACATATCACGAGGCCAGTTACCGCTAGAAACAGAGCACAATTAAGAAAGATAAGTACTAAGGAGGGATTTGTCCCGTTTGCCTGGGATGCGGTAGTATATCCTTTTTATTACTGAAATAAATATAAAAATCATCCTGTATATATTTTCAGGAAACTATTTCTTTGAAAAAAATAGTTGACTTTTTTCCCTGTATTTATCCAGCTAGAGCTCATACAGAGGGGACTGATACCCCTGATTTGTGCTTTTTCAACCTGCAAAGTCCTTCTTAGGATTTAAGGATAGCCTTCCTTCTTCACACCAAATTATAACAGTGCACTTTCCTCATAAAATACTCCCTGAAGGAGGGATCAGCTTGCAGACAGCCTTACATCTTTGAATTTGGCTATATTAACAGTTTCTGGTGGTGAAGTAATAAAAGGTATTGATTTTATTTATTGTACTCCCATGAAAAGGCTGAATAACTGGATTGATGGGATGGAGGATTGCTAAAAATATTTTTATAGGGTTTGGAAATTTTAATCTCCTACACAGTGCTGAATTTGACTATGTTGCTGGGCTGCCAGGAGGCATCTTATAAACAGACTGTTGCAATGAACTACTCTTGCGTGACCGTCAGTCGTGAATACATTTTTATTGAGTGCGCACCATGTTTGCAATACTTTGTTAGATCACTTTCTATCTCAACAGGTTTTGTTTTGCCTTTTGCATGCTTTTAAAGGATACAAATTGATAAAAAAAATTGGTAAAAATAATTTTATCATTACCCAAAATGGGTATAGTCAAGTTAAAACATTTAAGATAGTTTGTATACAATGAAAAGCACAGATCGTAAACGTACAGTTGGATAGATTTTGACAAAGGCATATACTCCTGTAATGCACACCCTTGTCAATCAAGACACAGACATTTGTATCACCAGAGTTGCCTCAAATCCCCTCCCAGTCAATCCCCCTCGCTCCCACAAATAACCGCTGATCCCGTTTCTATCGTCTGCACTCTTATGTGTGACTTCTTTCACTCGGTCGAGTTCTTCTGAGATTCATCCCTGTTCTGGGTATCAGCAGTCAGTCCCTTTTTATTGCTGAGTAGTATTCCATCCATTGTACAAGGCATGGGCAAACTTCCTACATTCCACTGAGGCTTCCCCAACAGAGCAAGAGAGCAGGCAGGATTGAGGGCTATCCTTTATCACCTCCACCCCTCATACATGTAAGCCATTTTTCCCTGAAGTGCAACCCCTGGACTTCCTTCATCAGTATCACTAGCACTCTACTATTCGATCTGATCTTATTAGATCAGAATCTAAAGACAGAGAAGAGGGCCTGGTATTTCTAGCAAGCTCACTGTGGAATACTTAGGAACATTAATGATTGACACTATTGCTTTAAGCAAATATTTTGCGAATAGAAAGTGTTAAGGAAAGGGCTGGAAAAATAAGAAACAAAGTGGCCAAATTGCTCCCAGAAATTCACGTCAATGGACTGAACTAAGCGGGTTTCCAGGATCACAACAGGCAGCTGACTGTGTGACGTGACAGGAGCAGGAGTCCTGGGGGCTGCCTAAGTAGAGGAGAGAGAGAGAGACTGGGATGAGCAAGTCACCGCACCTGTCTGCGCTGGAAAAGAGGGGTCTGGGCAAAACAGCGGAGGAACAGGTGAGAAGGGAAGAAAGTCAGACTGTGAGTGTGTGGTGTCTCACAGGGAGAGAAACAGATTTCGGTTTACCTAAAGAACCAAAGCCGTTCCTCGTTTTGTTTTCCCCCTTCCCTCTCCGGCCCCTGCTGCCTCCCTGGGGGCTGCCAACCTCACCTGTTTTTCTTTGTCGTTGCCTCCCAGCAGAAATGTGAGTACAGCTCGAAATTAAAAGAGCAAAGCCTATCAGTGCTGCTGAATCACTGGTTGAAAAAAGCAGCTCAAAGAAACGGGATCTTTTCTCACATATATGGTGATAAGGTGCTTAAATGCCAACATGATAAGAACAAGATAAATAAGAGCCAAAAGCCCTGTGATGCACCCAAAAATGTCAGGCTGGCACCACATGCTGTCCAATGCAATGTTTGGGATGATCTAGGGGCTGGAAGAAGAGTATGTGCTTTTCATTTACACAATTTATTCTTTTAAAGCATCAAACTGCTATGAAACACTTCCCCCACTGCAGCGGTGAAGTGTCTGGCCACGCCATCCCTGCAGTGGTGCACGGACCCCGTGCACAGATACACACATGGCTCGTATTTCATCTCTTTGTTTGGGGCTGCTGGAGGCATAGCTCCTCGAGGGGCTGTCACCTTCGCCCAACAGCCCTGGAGGCGTGGCTCAGAGCAGCTCAGGCCACTCTGTATCACCAGGCTGATGCATCTCCACCCTCCAGGCACCTGGGGCCCTGCCCTCCTCTCTTCTAAGGGCTCAGTGGGGACAAGGGAATTGAAGCCATTCTGACCATTATCCCAGCCAGCCCTTTCCCCTTTTCAAGGGAAAAGCTTTTACCCATACTTAGGTCCATTGGGTACTTTAGAACACAGGATGTATCACACATCGTTAGTGGAATATAGTCTAACAAAACTACGAAGAAATCTTCACCTGCAGTGGTCTCATCGTTAGAAGTAATATTCATATATTCCATTATTCTATGTTATTTTGAAATTATTACATACATTATACTTTAAATAAGTAATTATGTTACTCTTATGTTAGTGATAACGTTGTTAAGAACCATAATTTTCATTGGAAGATAGAGGAGATTAAGCGTAAAGTTAAAAATAAACTTAGATCACTTTTGATTAAACTTGAATTTGAACTATTTGGATATTTGAAATTTGAACTTGGTATCTCAAAGATTCAAATATATTTGAATTTGAGATGTGAATATAAATTCATGTTTTTAAACGTTTAAAAATTTTAAACGTTTAAAAAATTCAAAATGTTAAAATACCCTAGCTCTGTCCACTGAAAAGACCCCATAGCAATGACAACCCAGTAACAATGAGCATGTTAGCTCCCAAACTGTGGTCTCTAAACATGATTCCCTGCTAAAAGGAACTGGCGATTCTCGGAGAGGTCACTGGTTCCAGATGCGGAGTGGCAAATGACACACTGAGACTAGATCATCTTGTTATGCTAGAAAGCAAGGAGGCTGTCCACAGGCCGAAGGTGGACAACTTTATCATCAAAAAGAAAAATGGGGGCTGGCCCCCTGGCCGAGTGGTTAAGTTCGCGCGCTCCTTTTTGGTGGCCTGTGGTTTCTCCAGTTCGGATCCGGGGCGTGGACATGGCACATCCAGAAGGACCTACAACTAGAATATACAACTACGTACCGGAGGGCTTTGGGAGAAGAAGGAAGAACAAAAAAAAGAAGACTGGCAACAGATGTTGCCAATCTTTAAAAAAAAGAAAAATGACAATTGATTGAAACACACTAATTAAATAAATATCCCTGAATTTATAATGATACTCAAAAGAGAAAGCCAAAGCAACTAACACAACTCATGTGCCGCTACTGGAGGTAGTCTAGCGACTCTGTACTCTGAAAATTAGCAACTACAGGTAAAGAATTAAGTCTTGATCTGCCTTTCCTGCCAAAACTCTATTTGCAAGTCACAGAATAGCTCTAGCTGATGAAGGAAGACTCTTCTTACAGAAGTATTCTAGATAGTAAATGTAGAAAGAATAATGGAATTAGAAAAATCACCTTTTTACAACACCTAATAAAATAATTCATTCAAGCAATAAACATCTATGAATGCTAAAACTAAGAAACAAAATATTATTGAGGAAACTAGATATTCCGAGGGAGCCAAAAGGTCACACTACAACTCCACAACTAGGAATCAACCAGTCATGGCCTAGATCTACTCATCAATCAGCGTTGTTAAAAGCAGGGCAAATTGATATTTTGCATTTCCTGGTGTGAGGTAATATGAGGTACATAGGGCCACCTGGGAAGCGTCTGTGCCAAAAGTGTTAGTCCTGAATCTAATCAACACTTTATATCTAATTCTGGGTTACAGAGACATAGGAGATGGAAACAGGTCAAAAAAATCAGCAAAATCTAGAATGTCGTGGGACAACTGATGCAGGCTCTTTGAGAAGTTACTGTCTGAGAAACAGGTGACTGGGGAGATGAACATGCCAGACAAAAAAGAGACTTGAGACATCTCAACCTCAAAACGGCAGCAACAGAATCGTGTTCGTTAAATCTGTATCTTGAATTTGCATATGTATTTTAGCAAAGGATTGTGGTTGGCTTGTTGACTAATGTAGTTGCTTCTACCAACCTCTTGTGAAGGAAGGAGCTGGCTGTCGATTCCTGCACCCCTTCCCAAGTTCTCTGCCCTCCCCTTCCCGCCTCCACTGAGGTCCAGAGGGGACAAACTGATGAAACTGATAACAAGCAGAGGGGCATAAACTGAGAAACAGTTCTTACTCAAAATGGAGCTTGTGTGAGGCAGTCACAGATTCTGGCGGGTCACAGAGTCAAGTGCTGTAATAAAAACCAGATAATTTTGCGACCAATAATAACAGTTATAGTCACATTTCCTGAGATGAAAGTAATCAAATCTCCTGCTCTGTCTGTGATGGTGATCATTGCGCACTGTGCAGGACTGTGCTGCAGGGGTCTAAAAAGAAATTTCCCCCGAACTGTGTGTAGAATATTAATAGTCGATTAGCGCTCTCTCTCGAAGTATCAGATAGAGGTGGCTCTAATGGGAACAGTGGTCCAAAACACAAACCCCATTTAGTCAAGCCTCTTGTTTAAAATTCAGAACATTTTTATATACATGTACATATGTGTGTGTATATGTGTGTATCCAGTTTCATTTGACTTATACTCACACTGTCAGAATTATTCTGATTTCTTTTTAAAAATTTTAACTGGATGAGTTTCTTATTGAATCATAGTTAGAAGCTGAAAAATTCCAAGTTAGTAGCAGAGATTAAGTATCCCTAAAAGGAATATCAGAGTATAAAATAAATTTAATTATGTAATAGGCCATAATCTACCTAGATCAATGATCATTTCTACTTTTTTTTTTTGGTCACAGATTCCTTTGAGGATCTTATGAATATTCAGGTTTCTCTTCAGAGAAAGATGTAAATATGTGAAAAATTAGTCACAGTTTCAGAGGGTACCTGCCAACTCCCCACTGTGGCAGATTGCATCCTCCAAAGACAGCCACAATAATAGCTTCCGTCCCACAGATTCTTCTGCAGTGTGACTTGCTGCTTTCCCATCAAGAGGTGGAGTCTAATTCTCCCCTTGCTTCTGGGAAATGATTTGCTGAAACAAAAGAAAATGCAGTAGAAGAAATATTCTGGGACTTCCAAGCTTAGATCACAAGAAGCATTGGGACTTTTGGAAGACTCACTCTTGGGACACGAGCTCTCATGACACTCTATCTCTGAGCATCGTCACATGTGGCCTCTCAGGTTGGCACGTTCAGCTGAGCTCATAGCCAACAACTAGCACCAATTGCCGGCCCTGTGAGGGAGCCATTAGATGATTCACCCCAGCCAAGAGCTGACTGAGGCAAGTGCACACCTGAGCCCAGCTGGCCCACAGAGCCATGAGTGATAACAACAAACTGTGGTTTTCAGCCCCTGAGTTTTGGGGTGATTTGTTACACAGCAGTAGATAACCATAACACCCACTTACCCCTGTTGAGAACCACTGCTCTTAATGATTTATGGAGTAAAGGAAATAAAGTTATTGGATTGCAGTTAAAATTCTTAGCTCCAACAATTTACTAGCTGCATATTTGTATATCTTATAAAAATTACTACCTAAGTTTTTACAACATTTAGATATGTTCTGATTTGAGTATTTTGGCTTTTTATTTCATTTGCGAATCAATGAGTACACCTGGCTATTTAGAAATCAAGACCACCTTGATTTCAATACCAGAAAACAGAAGAAAAACCTTTCGAAAAAAATTGTTTCTTAAGCTTTGACCCAGAACTTCCACTTTTAGATATTTTTCCCTTAAAAATAAATGGTTAATTTAGATAAAGATTTAGTTACAAACACATTTATCACAGCATTACATTTAATAGGGGGAAACTGGAAACAACCTAAATGCAGATCAAAAAGAGATTTAATCAATGATGGTATTCCCATGCTATAGAATACTATGCAACTGTTAAAAAGAGATAAAACTATTCTTATTGGCATGGAAAGATGTTCAAGGTATACAACTAAGTGGAAAAAAAGCAAGCTGCTAAACACTAGGTATAATGAAACACTTTAAGAAACAACAGTAAAACACATAAGTGTATGTATAGAAAAAAACTCTAGACTTAGATACCATGCTGTTAACAGAGGACATCTCTGGGTGGTGGGACCATAGCCTAACTTTCAATTTCTGTTTTTAACATTTTTGTATTATATGAATTACAGAATTTTAAGAATAGTAAGTTTTATTTAAATGTTATATGAAAGGAAAAATTGACAAAATAAAATAGACTGTAGACTGGAAGCCCTTACTAAAAGTTTTCTTTTTCTCTCTGTATGAAGAAAGGATGGACAGTGAATCCATGTTCTCATCTATAAAACTTACCTTTTCAAGGAATTCTGTCCTACTTACTATACCTGAATAACTTCTCCTTGGCACCATGCCTCCTATCATTCGTGGTTTTGGTCTTGTGCTATGTATATATATTACGTATATTATTTTTCAGAGCTTCCT
The DNA here is from genome assembly GCF_041296235.1 of Equus asinus. Classification (NCBI taxonomy): domain Eukaryota; kingdom Metazoa; phylum Chordata; class Mammalia; order Perissodactyla; family Equidae; genus Equus; species Equus asinus. Next base: position 127,906,426 of record NC_091793.1, read on the forward strand.
GAATAGTTTTTACATGTATGTGTTCTACATCTTGAGCTATCTTCTGAACTCCCTGGTTACTGCCTCTTCTTTGTGCTGTATAGTCTTCTAAGATCAATGAATGAATAATACAGAGGTCATCAAACTGTAGCCTGGGGGTCAAATTTGACCTACTCCCTGTTTTTGTGCAGCCCTTGAGCTAAGAATAGATACTAAATTTTTAAATGATTGAAAAGAATCAAAAGAAGAGTAAGATTTTGTGACACGTGAAAATTATGTGAAATTAGAATTTCAGTGTCCATAGACAAAGTTTTATTGGAATACAGATACCCTCATTTGTTTACCTACTGTCTGTAGCTGCTTTCATGCGACATCAGAGTTGTCACAAAGACTGTATGGCCCACAAAACCCAAAACATTTACTAGCTTGTTCTTTACAGAAAAAGCTTGCCAGTTTGCCCTGAGTTAATATAATGTGTGTAAGTAGCATCAGAAAGTTTCTTCCAAAACATCTGCTATTGTAGATTGCATTTAGTAGTATGGTAGATTGCATTATTGTTCTCAATTCTTCTCTGCTGCTTGTGTAATATGATTATACACCCAATAAGCTTATAATAATGTGGGTGTGACATTGCAGTGTTTCCCAGGAAAGCAGACACAGTATGCACCCCTGCCCCAGTGTCTTCAGGCTCGGTCATATGTTTTGGCCAATGGAATATTAGCAGGTGTGACATGAGTGAGGCTTTAAATGTTCTTGCAGAGTTTGACCCGGGTTCTTGAGTGTCTGTGATGTGCCATGAGGTAGCAGCCATCTGTCTGAGTAACCACCGGATGCAGAGTGAGAGACATGCAGACCGGACCTGAACTTGAAGCGGAGTCAGCTCAGCCAGGGCACAGATCCATGAGTGAGAAATGAATGTTTGCAGCTGAAAGTCACGGAGGCATGCAAATTACTCGTTACGTGAAAAATCCAACTAACGCCATGGGATTCTTCACTCATTAGTCATGGTCATGTTTGTGTAGCTCTCCTATGCTAAAAATATAGAAACCGGAATTTAGATTTAAGAAGAAGTGCTATGGATGATCCCAGGTAACCAGTAAATGTAATATATTCATACTGCTCTATGAGTATAGTCATAAGTTTGAGAAAGTCTTTTCACCAAGCTGTCCTAATGCCTTGAAATCACATTTTCAGCAGACGTATGGTCCAATATCATGAAAGCCACTTGGCTGATTTAAAATGAATGAGCTGAAGAACTTCCATGCATCTCCATCCCTCCACTATTCCTGTCTGATGTATGGAGTGACGTGATTGTATGCATTTCTGTATGTGATTTCCAAGTCTTTAAATGCAAATATATTTTTACCTGTAAAATGGGAATCTTTGATAATTTTCCTCTAGTGAGTATTCTAAACCTATCCAAATTTGGTGCTATTTCTCATAAGGATTTAGAATCTGGTTATGTTAGTTAAGGTGTATAACTCCCTTAAAGCAAGGTTTTCTTTTTTTTTTTTTTTTGAGGAAGGTCAGCCCTGAGCTCATCTGCCGCCAATCCTCCCCTTTTTGCTGAGGGAGACTGGCCCTGAGCTAACACCCGTGCCCATCTTCCTCTCCTTTATATGTGGGATGCCTACCACAGCATGGCTTGCCAAGTGGTGCCATGTCCGCACCCGGGATCTGAATGGCGAACCCCAGGTCACCAAAGCAGAACGTGTGCACTTAACCGCTGCGCCACCGGATCACCCTCCAAAAAAGCAAGGTTTCCTAACAGTGGCACTATTGACATTTTGGGCTAGAAAATTACCTGTTGTGGGTGGCTTTGCCGTGCATATTACCGTTTTAGCAGCATCCCTGGCCTCTATACACACTAGATGCCAGTAGCACGTCTCCAGACCCCCCATCCCCCGCAGTCATTGACAATCAAAAATGTCTTCAGACATTTCTATATGTTTTCTTGGGGCAAAATCACCCAAGTGAGAATTGCTGCCTTATCAAGTGAGTTTTATTGCAGTGGTTTTCATCCTGGGTTACAAATTATAGTAATCTAGTAAGCTTTTTTTTTTTTAACATCTTACTTTGAAATAATTTCATGTACATTTGATAATACTTGCCAGATGTACTTTTTCCATCTTTTTCTCCATATATGCATAGGTACTTTTTCTGGATCATTTGGGAATATGTTGCAGACAGGATATTCCCTCACCCCCTAATATTCAGTGTGCATTTCCTAGGAACACGGATATTCTCTTACATATTCACAGTATGAGTAACAAAAACAGGGACTTTCAGAGTAATACAATATTACTATTCAATCCAGGGTCCCTATTCAAGTTTTGCCAATTATCCCCAGAAATGACAGTTTTTTCACAGTCCAGGCTCCAGTGAAGGACACACACTGTATTTTGTCCCATATTCCTTTCGTCTATAGAGCAGTTCCTCAGCCTTTCATTGGGTTTTATAACCTCAATATTTTTCAAGAGTACAGCCTCCTTTTTCGGTAGAATGGCTCTCAGTTTGGATGTGTGGATATCTCCTCGTGATTAGATTCAGCGTGTGCAATTTGGGCAGGAACATTGAGTAAAAACGCTGTGAGCTTCTCCTCAGGAACCACAGGACATAATCCCTTTATTGGTGATATCGACACTCATCATTTGGTTAAGGTGGTTATTAGTTGCCTAGGGCTGCCATAACAAATTACCACAAACTGGGCGGCTTGAAACAACAGAAAAGCCTTCTCTCACAATGTGGAGGCCAGAGTCCAAAATCAAGGCGCTGTCAGGGCCGTACACCCTCTGGAGGGTCTGGGGTATGATCCTTCCTTGCATCTTCCTGCTTCTGGGGGCTGTCGGCGTTTCTCGTGGCTGCCTCACACCAGTCTCTGCTTCTATCTTCGCATGCATGGCCTTCTCTTCCTGCTTTTTGTCCATGCCTTCTCCTCTTCTGTCTCTTATAAGGACACTTGTCATTGGATTTAGGGCCTCAGTAATCCAGGATGATTTCATCTTGAGATCTTTAAACTAATTATATCTTCAAAGACTCTTGTTCCAAATAAGGTCACATTCACAGATCCTGGGGTTAGGACGTGGATGTATCTTTTGGGGGCTACCATTCAAACTAGTACAGTGGGGCCTGCCAGCCTTTTTCACTGTAAAGTTACTATTTTCCCTTTGTCATTAAGAAGTAATTTATGGGGAGATACTTGAGACGATGTAAATATTGTATTCCTCACAAACTCTCACCCATTGGTTTTAACATCTATTCATGATTCTTGCTCAACTGGTGATTTTTAAATTCCATTATTCCTTCTACATTTATTAGTTGGCATTCTATTGTAAGAGCTTTTCTCTCCTTCCTTCCTCCCTCTCTCCCTCCCTTCCTTCCTCCTTTCTTTATATCAATATAGACTTATTTTATTCAATGGGTTATAATTTACTATTGTTATTTTATTTTCACATTCAAGTTTTCCCAGATGTGGCCAGCAAGAGCCCCATCAATCAGGCTTCTGTGTTCTTTGACATGATTCAGATCATTCTTTGAGCAATTTTCTACTTTCTGGCACCAGAAAATGTTCTAAGTTCATCTTACAAGTTTTCCCCATCCCAACTCTAGAATGAGCCATTCGGCAAGGATCCTTTCTTTCTTTTAGTGGAGAATGATATTTAGAAACCAAGATCTGGGTGTCTAAGAAGCTTTTTAAATAAAAAATTTTAAGCCTCACTTTCAGAAATTGTAATTCACAAGTCCTGGGGTGGGGGCCCAGAAGTGTGTGTGTGTGTAACATTTCAGGTAGTTCTGTTGCACAGCAGTGTGTGGGAACTATTGCTCCATTGCATTTAAACCAGGATTTAGTTTACATTTTTCAGAGCACATTTTTTATCTAAAGGGACAAATAATTGCCTCATATCTTAATTACTAGATACCAGAAAACTAAGCAAGATAAAACCTACACTATCTGAAAAAACGTACTAGATATCAGATGTCAGTGATGAATATCTAAGGTAGAAAATGTCTTCCAGAATGTAAAATAATTATTGATTACAAAATCAACTTAGATTCAAGTCTAGATACAATTATAATCTCAATCGAAAAAGAAAGTAGAAATTTTACTTCTAAATTGCATTCCTCTGACTATAATCTCTCTCTCTCTCATACGCACACACAAAAGAATACATCACTTTTTAGGAAGGGGTGCAGGGAACACAAGAGTTTTCACAACGGAATAGAAAAGTCATCTATTTCAATATCCGTTGCTTGACTATCTTCAATAATAGATAACTCAGAGGAGGAACAAAATTACTTCAGTGAAGCCAACTGTGCTGTTGAATAGCTATATTACATTTTGGTATTGAATGTGAAAAAGCATTTTTTCCCCATATGAAATTTGGGTTAATCTTTTTTTATTTCTTAAAAAAATAAGAGCATTCCAGGGAACTAACATTTATATCTTGAGGACGAATTTCTCGTTCTGTCTACAGATGATCAGGATGTATACCGAAACTTTGGGTCTGTAACTTCCCCTTAGTAAAAAGGAATACAGTATAGCTCCTCTTTCAGATAGCAGCACTTTTTTCCCCCCTGATAATCACTGAGATAAATTAGAAGAAAATGCCCCATGGGAGTAAGAATTGTAATTCTTATTATTAACAAATAATAGTAGTTGTCATTTTTAAGTACGTACCAGGAATTTTACGTATCATTTCTGTTTTACAAATAAAGAAAATAAGTGCAGAGCAATGAAATAATTTGTCCAAGGTCACATAGCTAGGAAGAGGCCAAGCCAGGACTCAAGCCTAGTCAGGATGGGCGAGCATATGCTCGGTAACAAACAACCGTCAAATCTCAGCAGTTTATAATAACAAAGGCACAGCTCGTGCTAGAGGTGCACGGTTGGTTGGCTGTGGCTCTACTCAGTTTCATCTTCAACCTTGAACCCAGGCTGACAGTGACGCCTGTTTGGAACCTTGCTTGCAGTTGTATGGGAAAAGAGAGCATGGCGAACCACATACTGGCTTTGAACACTTCTACCTGACAGGAGGAACAAAATGGCTTCAGTGCAGCTAACCATAGTGTTAAACAACTATGTCCCATTTTGGTACTGAACATTGTTTGGTATTTTGCATTTCAAAAGCCAAAGCAAGTTATGGCCAAACCTGAAGTCAGTGAGGTGGGGAAGAAAAATCCTCGCCCGAGGAGGGGCAACAAACACTTGTGAACAGTAACCAGCCTACCACAGACTGGTGTTCGCACGGCGTGATTTAACCCTTAGCCAGGGCAGCAATCTGCTGGGCTCAGTGATTGGTCCATGTTGGTCCAATCAGAGTGAAGCAAAGACGGTTGTTTGATGGTTGGGGGAGGAGTTGACCTTGCTCTTTCTCTCCTAGGGAGCTGCTGCAGCCATTTTTCTGCCACAAGGTAAGAAGTGTGACCAGAAGGTTGATACGTGCAGCAAGGCAAAGTCGAGAGAGATGGAGCCCCAGCACTCAGGACCCCATGAATCTCTGGAATAGCTCGCCCTGAAGGTGGTCCAGCCTCTGAACTTTCCAATGATAGATCTCAATCAATTCGCTTAGGTTAAACTAGTTTAAGTAAGAGCTTTTATTACTTCTAATTCGAACTGATAATCTTAAAATTCAAGGCCCAGCAAAGTCCTAAACTGCCTTAGAAGAGGCACGTATGTATGTATGTATAATATGCTTAATTTTCTGTAAAAATAATGTAGCAACATTATGAAAATTTTGAAAAATAAGGAAATGATCCATAATCATACTATCCTGAAATAGCAACTATTAATCAGGTCTGCATATGTCCTTCTAGTCCCCCTGCCGTGTGCATTTATTTTTACATAGGTTGTATCAAAGCACACAAATAATTTTGTGTCCTGACCTTTTCACTTACATGTACATTTGAATTCTTTCCCCACATTGCTACATAATATTCTAAGGATCACTGGCATAGCAGCAAAATATTCTAGCAATCAGCTATAATACAGTGTAGGTGAAAATTTTCCCTAATTTTGGACAATTAGTTTGCTTCCAGTTTTTTACTTTATAGGTAACAGTGCCATCTATGTATAAATAGATGTGCATGGAGAAAACTGGAAGGGCATACACAAAACGTGATACCAGTGGATGCTTTTGTTCAGGCCTCTCTGCCCTGTGGACCATAAGGTGATGAAACTCACAGAATTAGGCAGGGGTTGGGCTCTACCTACTGTAAGTCATTGTTCGAGATACCCATGTATGCAAATCTGGCAGTATTTATTGTGCTAGTTTAAAAAAATGGCACAAACCCCTTGAAATTTTTGTTGGAATAAAGAATTCTGATGTGGAATGATATTTGGAATAATTGGTTAAAATTCCGAAGACAATAACTTCTAGGTGGAAGCTAGTAGGCTAGGGAGACTTGCCAACACATTGGGAATAACAAGTCAGAAGGAAATGCTGCTGAGATGTATCAATAAAGATAATAGGGAAAAATCATCTTTTCGTACTGAGGTCCTCCACTGGCATGAACTGCTCATGCAACTCTGGCCACTGTCCTCTGAGGAGGTTATGCCAAAGGGAGGCAGCTCTTTACTGTCCCCTGAGAGTCTGTTTACTGCCCTGCATGAGTCAGATGGCTCTGCTGGCCTGACCTGCTCACTGGCCTCTGATGGCTGTCTATCGCTGGTCCAGCATCTCCCAGGAGCTCCACAGCTTGAGCACTTTCCAGTGAACTTGAGATAATATTTCCCTTGCTAGCTTGAGATTCATTTAGATTTATATCTTTTTGCTATAAATAATTAAAAGGGCTGCTGTGGTTACTCAAGAGTAGTGTCCAGGCAGTTCTCCAAATCTATTTATCTTTCTCAGACTCATTTAGAACCTGGAAGACCTGCAGACCCTCGACTGGATGTTGAACTTTTTCGCCCTGCTAATCTTGGTCTGGAGGTACAGGGCTACAGCTATAGATCTTGACACCTGTTTCTCAGTCCAGGTCCCCAACACAATTTCTTGACAACTATATTAGCAAAAGCATTTAACCTGTGCCCATAGGAGCACTAAAAGCAGAGCCAGGTAATTTGCTGAGTGGATCTGATTTCCTAAATTAGGAAATCCTTCTTTGGCAGAGTGTGGGCTGGCTTGGGACAAAGCGGTTTTATGTAGTGGAGCCAAAGAAGTGCATATTATAACTTCTGAACAGAGAGCAAAAAATGGGCCTAGATCTTCAAAGGAAACCTAGTAAGAAAGTATCTGCTAATAGCAAAGTTGGTCAAGCAGGGGCTCACACGGAGAGGCTGCGGCATCTTCTCAGAGACGATGTGAATGTGGTTGACCCAGAAGTGAGAGGATCTGTAGCTCCCAGGAACTGGGGGAAAGGATGAGGACTACCAACAACAATCAGGCTGGGAGACTGTCAGACAAATGCCATCCCTACTTGCAACCTGTACATAATCACTGCACAAATGAGCAACTGGTGCAATTTCTTTGACTGAAATGACTAATAACATATATCTTTGGCTAAACTCCATTCAAAGAATACAGAGAAATAGCAACTATCTTTTATTATGAATTTTAAAATGTTTTAATTTTCAACTAGTGGTTTTAGTATTACACAATGCCTTAGAGTCTCCTTTTATAGTACTTTTTCCGCCCAAAAACTCCAGTATAATGCCAAGATCATTTATCTCCCATAATTCAAATTCGGGTTATGCCAAAGCCTAATATGGGATTTTGTTTTGATACTTGATCCTAAATAACGAATGTAGACCCACATATCCTTATTCTTTTCCAGCAAATGCTAAACCTTCGAAGCAGCACCACACAGTTCCTGGGTTATAAAGGCTTTGTTCCTCAGATGCTCAGGTCCCCAGAAGGTCAGCTCTCTGGGGCAGGCCAAGCCTGTAGTGTTCACTGGCTTCTCCACAAGCTTAGTAAGTATCCTGCTGGCTCAATGGATAATAAGGGCTAATGGATTTCCTGTATCCTTAGAGCAATATTTACTGAAAAAAAAGAGAGAAAAAGGTTAAGTGGAAGCAGAATAATAAATAAACATTATAGGATGAAAGACCTCGAATGAAGTTCCCATTTAGTGAAATAGGTGCTTAGCACAGAAACAAGGTGTGTAGCTGTTTAAAAAGAGAGAGAAGAAGTAGAAAAGTCTGCAGCAAGTTTTCTCTTTTCAGAATTCCCCAACTACAGTATAATTATTTCAGATTTTCTTAAGGGTTTTTCTCTGGACTCTCCAATTCCCCTTTGAGGACCATCACTAAAGGGTGGATCTGGCACTTCTGCTTTCTGAAGTAGCCCTGGTACCTCACCTCATGGAGATGAAATTCTCTGGCTTTAAGTTCCCATTTGGTCATAGCCCCACGCACATCAAGTCTGACAGGCCATTTATTGCTTTTGGCAGCAGAGTGAGGTCTGTGCACAAGAATGGCTGATGAGGGAAGCTCTGCAGAAGGATTCAGGAGTGAGAGCAGCCTGGACTGGTTGGGAAAGGGCAGCTCAGGGAGCTGGTGCCCTGGATGCCTGCTAACAGGGATAGCAACTCAGAGAGCTACTGCTAACCCACGAGGGGCCCCAATGGCACGTCCTCCTCCCCCACTTTCTGAGGGAGCCATTACTCTCCTCATGCATTCTTTAGGTCCTCAACCCCACCCATTGCTTACCCAAGAAATACTCTGTAAAGACGAAGGGCAGACCTTGAGAATCATCAAGAATAACTTGGTACACAGAGAAAAGCAGTCACATTACACTGCAATTACTCAGGGAGCACAGAGTCTGAGGTCTTTGGTTTCATTTCTGGATGAAAAATTTACTTTAAGGTAGAAATATACTTGACATCTTTAATCGATCCCGTGTAAAATGGGCATACTTGCATTCATTTATGCCACACAGATGTTATAAGGATTAGTTAATGCTTTTAAAGTGTGGCCTTCAAATCAAAATTATTCCAACTTGAACCGAATGGAGGCTTTTTAAAATAACAGGCACATATTCCTGTATATGTTAAATACTAAGGAATTTCCTGTTTTTCTCTGCTAAAAGTTAAAAACACTAAGCAGTAGGTTTTCAACCCTACTGTGTAACTGTAGTTATTTATTGCTGAAACAGCATATCATGTAAATACTGTAAGACTTAGTAATTCCTTGCAGAATCTGATTCATTAGGGAAAAGTACTCTTGGGCTATTTTAAGCACCTAGGTACATGTTCTCTGCGCCAGTCGACTGTCATAGCAACTGATCTACCACAGAGAAGCAGGAAGTGCCTTAAGTCAGAAGTGCTTTTCCTTCCCTTTCGTTTGGGAATCTTTCCTCGGCTCTTAGAATGGAATTTCATGACTCAGAGACCGATCATGGAAAATTTCACTTAATGAACGATAATTCTGTGGCAGCTTTAAATTTCTGAAGTGCTAGATTTAATGGATGCTCACATGCTACGGTTTAGCTCCTTAGTTTGGGAGAACGTGCAGAACACTAGAAAACCATGACAGATGAATGGGAACAATGAACCCTGTGAGTTTGTGTAAATGTACCCAGAAAATTCAGATTGAAAGAACCCAGTTCAATCAGAAATTTAAGGCTCATCTAGATCACCTTAATTTTCATCATTATAGTTAATCTGTTCCACATGGGATTATAACAGCTTTACATATTCCAAAACAGTCCAGCAGACAACCAACCAGTGGCCTGAGAGAGCAGTGTCCCACATTTAGACACCGTCGGAGGGGGAAACAAAAGTTAATTCTTTGGGGGAAAGTTAATTCTTTCAGTGGCTTACCATCAATGAACAATGAAATAATCTGCCAGGTGGAGACTGTGTAATGACTTTTGATTAAGAAAAGTTTAAAAAGGGCTCCACTTCAACACTTGAATTTTCTAAAGTCACAAAGTATTTGTATAACTTGGCCGTAGATGTTCACCAAATCAAAGCACTAGACTTGGGAAAATATTCAACACTTCACTTTAACTCCTTAAAAAAACGTGGGGAGGGGGTAAAAGAAAGAAAATAACACATCTGATATCACTTATCTGAAACCCTTGAGGTCCAGATGTGATCTGTAAGTTGGGACTTTTTCCATCTTGGATGGATAACAAGGTAAATACACCATATCATACACAAAACTCTGAGTGAGGTCTGGGCAGCACCCCGTAATCAAACAAACTGATTTTTCAGCAGTGCAATGTGTGAACGTTCACACTGATTCTGACCAATGAAGATTAAAAATAGCCTCAAGTCAGTTCAGGGCAGGTGTTGTTGCCAGATGACTTCAGGTCTGGTCAGGCTTTGATGCCAAATGAGTTATGAAAAGTCTTTCATTTATCAGACCTCTTTGGATTTCAAAATTAGTGGATAAGGGATTGTGAGCCTATACTGCTTGATGCAACGACTAACATACTTCTCTCCCTCTATAGTGAATAAAGCGGAAACTGTGAACTGTTCAAAAAAGAAAATAGGTGATTTGAGAAGTAGGGGAGCTACAACAAGTTAGTAAAGGAAAACAGTAATATTCGGGAACATCTGCCTTCCAGCAGAATATTCTTTGTGTTTCTAATAAAACCAGGAAGCCAAGTGGATGGAAGAATTGATTTGAGATGTGTGATGCCGATCCTTGTGTTATGTTGGCACAAATATGGGCAATTAGGACACACCTTCACACAACAGTGGGGCAAGAAAGTGAAATAAGGAATAGAGGGATATCTAGCGATAATAGGGTTGATTATGTGACAGCCACATTTATGGAGAAGCAAAGAGGAAGGAATTTGGCATCAATTAACAGACTTCCTGAGTTCAAACCTGACTCCCTTACTTGCTTAACTTATCTAAGCGTCAGTTTCCCCATCTGTGAAATGAAGAGAGTAATATCATAGGGTCTTTTTGGAGGCACCAATAAAATAAAACCTGTAAGACAGCACAGTCCTTGGTGCATGGTTAGGAGTTAAAGTAAAATTAAAAATAAAAAAGTTAACAGTTGTAACTGATGGCAGAGATACAAATATCCCATTCATCTAGCGTGTTTAGTTTGCGTCAGTGGTGTCATGGGATTGTGTATAAATGCCCAATTTCCTCTACCTGCCATACATCTCTGACAGGGCTACTCTTATGAGGAAAAACACCTTTGAGAGATGTCTCTTGAATAGGAATTTGCTTTAGTTATATCTTAACATAAGCAAGAGGCTTTTTTGTTAAAATAACTTACTTCGCTGCTCTGGCCCACTGCCCCGAACCTTCCACTTTGTTTTGTGTGACAGTGGGTTTTAAATCAGCCAGTGTACAAGGCCCCAGAATTCTGTTACATCTGGGTTCAGAAAACTATTTACTTTCTTCTATAGTTTTCTGAACTAATCTTATTTCTTGGTTGTCATATCTCATAACTCACAACTGCTATGTATTGAATTTTGGCCTTTCTCTTTCCCCTTCACCATAAAGCTACATCCTTGAAAGACAGGCAGCCCTTTCTTTCTTTTTTTTTTCCCCTTAATTTTTCACTGCAAAACTAATTCGCATACTTTGTTGATTTTTTTTTCATCCAAAGGCAAATAACACAGGTGTGTGTGTGTGTATATGTGTGTGTATATAGTTCCCCAACTAAAAAGGGGAAATCCGCCATTAACTTCCATAATTTCCTCACCTCCATGCCACTTTACAGAGATAATTGATGTTAACCATAGGCCTGTGTTCTTCCAAACAGCTTTCCATGTATCTACAAGCATTCCTATCCTATATGTTAGGGAGAAATTTGTTGTTGATTTGACAAAAATAAAATCATTGTATACACACTGTTCTGCAGCTTGCTTTTTTTCCTGTTTAACCACGTACCATGGACATCTTCTCATAGTGTTATTGTTCCCATTCTTTTGTAATGAGTTGTGTTCTGTAAGCATAACTGTGTATAGTTATTAACTTATCCCTTCATTCACTGAGTTAATATTTATTGATCATCAAAATGAGGAAAATATGCTAGTTGCTGTGGAAAATGCAAGGATGTAAGAGAGAGAGTTTTGCCCTCTGGATTCTTATTATAATCTGGAAAGAGAAATAATACAGGGACGCATATAAGTCCCATATTAAGTAGTACAGAATATGTCAACTTAGATTTTAGTACCACTGTAGGTCAGAGAAAAGTAAACTGACTTTTGGAAGGGCTGACCAGGAAGGTTTTTTTTAGGGGATTTTGGATATAAATTGGGTCTGGAAAGATTGGCTGTATTTCAACTGATGTAAAAAAGGAAGAAAAAATACTTTTAGCCAAATCTCTGAAAGAAGAAATAATGAGGCATGTTTAAAGGAGCGCCGCAATCCAAATGCTTTGGTGGTAAAACACTTCTTGATTTCAGAAATATTAAAAGCTGGGGGGAAATGTACAAATTAAATCAAGAAAATACAGTATTTGGTCAATTTGACTGGAATGGCAGATTTCCAGAACGTAGAACTGATAGAGAAATCTGGAGAAGTAAGTAGAAACCAAATCATGGAGAATCTCGAATGGCAGGGGAAATCTGAAATTTGTCTGTTTTGATTCTTGCATATAATTCTCTTCCAGATCTTTCTTTTCTTCTTATCACAAGCTGTTAGAATTTAGGAAGAGACCTGATAAGCTAGTCTTGAAATATAAAAGTTTATATTCTGGAGTCCTTATTAAAGTGATGTCTTTAAAGCTATTGGTCCATTTTGTCAGGCCCTCCCATTACAGACTGTTTTTTTCCATAAAGAGATAAACATTTCATATTAATTTACTCAGGTGCCCAGCACTGTGCCAGACACCAAGATGTCAGTGGTGAACAAGACAGTCTCAGCCTCCCATGCTCATGGCCTGATTGATAGAATTTCTAGTGCCTTCGCCCCACTTCCCAGACACCATCAGTGTCAAATTCTGCTGGCCTGTCACCCATTAAAAATACACATCACCTTGACGTCACCTTCTGCTGCTTTGCCCTTGTTTTTCGTCTGTGGTTATGATTTCCTGCTTGCCCTGCTGAATTCTGATTTCTTGAAAACCCCGTGCCCTTTCTTAACACCTAGGTGACTTTTCCCCACTGTGCTTTTATGTAAAGCAGAACTATTTACAAGGGAAATTTTAGTTGTTACAGCATCTCCGTAATTATTTGCTAAAATAAAAAAAAATTGGTTTTTGGATTTCCTTTATGTTGATGAGGACAACTACAATGAAGATGATGATGAAGCATGGGTGGACTTAGAAATATGCTAAATATCTCCTACAGAAAAGGTCCTATTATAAACACAAATGGAGAAAACTTCTATTTGGGTCTTAGCCTTAGGCATGAAGCTCAGTATACACATTTAGGATTTTTCGTTTTCTTGAGGAGTTAACCCCTTTACTGTTATGAAATGTCCTTCTTCATCCCTGATAATATTCCTTCTGGAAGCTACCTTGTCTGACATTAATATAGCTATTCTAGTAGCCTCCAAGATGGTCCCCAATGATCCCCATCTGGTGTACACTCTTGTGTAGTCCTCTCTCACATTGTACCAAAATTGGTCTGTGTAACCAATGAAATACGGCAAAAGTGAAGTTATTTCACATCTCAGATTAGGTTATAAAAGACTGTGGCTTCTGTCATAGGCCTTCTTTCTCTTTCTCTCTTTCTCCGATCACTTCCTCTGCGGGAAACCATGTCATGAGCAGCCTATAAAGAATTCATATGGTGAGCCATCCCTGATGGCCTAGTAGTTAAGTTTGGTGTACTCACTTCGGCAGCCCAGGTTCAGGTCCTGGGTGCAGAACCACACCACTCGTCTGTCAGTAGCCATGCTGTGGCGGTGGCTCACAGAGAAGAACAAGAAGAATTTACAACTAGAATATACAACTACGTACTGGGGCTTTGGGGAGGGGAAAAACAAAGAGGAAGATTGGCAGCACATATTAGCTCAGGGCAAATCCTAAAAACAAAATCCACATGTTGAGGATCTTCTGAAGCCCCTTGCCACCCACCACATAAGTGGGCCTGGATGCAGACCCTTCAGACCTATCCAAGCCGCTTACTTAGACTGTGAGAGACTCTGAACAAGAACTCCCAGCTAAGCCACCCCAGATTCCTGGCTCACAGAAACTATGAACGATAAATGTTTGCTGTTTTTAACTGCTAAATTCAGAGTAATTTGTTATACAACAGTGAATAATTTATACATCTAGCTCTCTTTTGATTAGTATTTTCATGGTGTTTTGAGGGTCCCAAAACCACTCCAAGCTCAGTGATTGGCCAGAAGGACTCACAAGAGTCAAGAGAAGATTATATTCACAGCTAAAGTTTATTATCATGAAAGATACAGAGTAAAGCAACAGGAAAGATATTTTCATTGGGCAGAGTCCAGAGAGGTCCAGTACAGGCTTCAGAGTCCTCCTTCATCAGAGGCCACACGGGATGTGCTTTTTCTCTGATAGCAAACTACAGGAACGTGTCTGAAATGTCTCTACCCAGGGAAACCTGTTGGAGTCTCATGTTCAAGGCTTTTTTGGTGTGCTGGTCACATAAGCATATCTTGCTATGCAACCAGCCATGGCAATTAAAACTCAGGACTCCAACAATGGAACCAGGTGCACATCATTAATCTTGATTTTTGTGCAAATCAACCTGATAAGCTGGTATAGCACAGCCCACTGCTCCACATCTCCACGTCAAAATCATCAGTCCCTGACATCGGAGGGCATATTCTCAGTGGTTAGCCAAAGGCCAGTCACGGTTCCAGGTTCTCTTAGAGATATTCAAGGAATAAGCAACCAGACCTGCTCTGTTAACTCTTTCCTCATAAAAGGTGGCCAACAGTTAGCATCAGTTGCCAAATATGTGGACAAGCCGTCAGAAAATTCCAGCCTCCAAACTTCAAGTCTTCCAGCTTGGGCCCCAAACATTATGAGGCAGAAATAAGCATTTCCCTGTCATTACTCTGCAAATAAGCATTACTCTGTCAGAACTCCTGACTCACAGAAACCATAAGAAATAAGAAATGATTATTTTTTTAAGTCACCAAGTTTTTGGCGTAGTTTGTTATACAGCAATAGAAGAATAATATAGGGTAATATTTCCTTGTTTCTTTGCAAGTCTGGCAGTTTTTTATTGGATGCCTGACACGAGTTTTATGTTTAGGGGCACTAGATTTTGTTGTATTTCATTAAATAGTGTTAGATTTTGTTCACTGCGAGCTAAATCACCAGGAATTAGGATCCTTTGTAGGATTCTTTTCAGGATTGCTTTTAAGTTTGTTAGGGTAAGTCCAGAGCAACCTTTAGCTTAGGGCTAATTTATCTCCACTATTAAGCTGATAACTATCTCAACGCTATTTCAGGGATTGGCAAACATTTTTGGTAAGAGTCCGTATAGTAAATAGTTTAGGCTTTGCAGGCCACATATAGTCTCTGTTGCATATTTTTCTTTATTTTTACAATTCTTTAAAAATATAAAAATCATTCTCAGTTTGCAAACCCAAATTCAAACCCAAATCTGTGGGCTGAATTTGGCCTGTGGGCTGTAGTTGGCCAACCCCTGCCCTATCCGGTATCTTTTGCATGAAGAGGTGTTTCCACTCTGGCTGACATGAACATGAACTATTCCCACCCCTGCATGAATTCCAAACACTTTTCTGCCTATTCATTCTCATGCTTCTGTCCCAGCCCTGGCTGGTTTCCTCTTAGGCGTGTCATATTAGCACTCAATCAAAGACGTGAAATTCTCTTTAAATTTCCAGGACCCCATCTCTCTCTGTGCAGCTCCCTCCTCTCTGGCACTCGGTTCTACAAATCCTGGCCACTGTACCCTCTCTGAACTCTGATCTCTCTCTTTTCCACTCAGCAAGACTGTAGGTTCTGTGTGGTTTCCCCATTCCTGTGTTGCAGCCTGGAAATGGCCTCTAGGAAATAAACTGGTTCAAGCCCATGAGTCATCTCCTCTCAGGGGTCACAGTCCTATGCTGCTTGTTTTTCAATTTTTGGAAAACCATTGTTTCATACGCTTTGTTTTGTTTTCTACTTGTTTCAGGCAGGAGGTTAAATTCAGTCCCTTTTACTCCATCTTGGAAAGAATCTCTGTTCATTCTTTTCTTTTTTTTTCCCCTGCTTTATCTTCCCAAATCCCCCCCAGTACATAGTTGTATATCTTAGTTGCAGGTCCTTCTAGTTGTGGCATGTGGGACGCCACCTCAATGTGGCCTGACGAGCGGCGCCATGTCCGTGCCCAGGGTCCGAACCCAGTGAAACCCTGGGCCGCCAGAGCGGAGCACGTGATCTTAACCACTCGCCCACGGGGCCGGCCCCTCTATTCATTCCTGAATTTAGTTATTATCAGTGGTCATGCTTTTATTTGCTTATATATACTTACTCCTATGTGTTGGTTTCTATTTATATTGAACATACATTTCTAATAGAAACTATTTAGTTCTATTTAATGTTTTCCTTGTGAAACATCGCACCATTTCCACACTCATGCAGATCATCATAAATACCACTAATAAAAGCTGTATGTCAGTGACCATAGACTTATAAGATTTCTAGTTGAGATAAACCTTACATGATCTAGTTGATCTCAGTCCAACTCTACCTTTACAGAATTCCCTTTATGGAATTTTCCTCTTCAACGTCTTTAGTAGTAAACATGTAATTTTGAGGAACATACTCTACTTTTTAAGATAGCTTGTTTCATTGTTGGACAGCAAATAATTGTCAGAAAATATACATTATAATGAGCTAAAATGTAATGCCTTATAACGTTGACTTTTTAGTTCTTATTGAATTTATGTTTAACCTAAATCCAGAGAACCTTTCTTACCCAAACCTTTTAACCTGGTCGTGCATTATTGATTCAGTCTACAAATACATATCGTGCTAGGCTCTGTGCTGAGCTTGGGGTTTTGGACATGATAAAAAGAAGGCAGTGTCCAGGCCTCATGAGTCTTCCAGTTGGGTGGGGGAGTTAGAGAGTAATCAAAGAAATTAACATGCAAATGTGAGTAAAATTATGTGTGACATGTGCCATGAAGAAGCATGGTATGATGCCACTATATAAGGCAGGATTTGACCTGATCAAGGAAATTAGGGAGGACATTCTTGGGGACGTATGAGTTGAGATCCGCAAAGCAGGAGATAATCAGACAAGAAAGACAAGAGCTTCCAGAAAGAGGGAACAGCCCAGGTAAAGTTACTGGGGCAAGAAAAGAGCAATTGATTTTAAATTGAAATGTAGGACTTTCAGAAAACCCTCTCTCTCTCTCTCTTTTTTTTTTGGTGAGGAAGATTGGCCCTGAGCTAACATCTGTTGCCAGTCTGCCTCTTTTTTTTTTTTGCTCTCCAAAGCCCCAGTACATAGTTGTATATCCTAGTTGTAGGTCATTCTAAGAGTCTTCTATGTGGGATGCTGCCACAGCATGGCTTGATGAGCAGTGTGTAGGTCTGTGCCCAGAATCTGAACAGGCAAACCCTGGGCTGTTAAAGCAGAACGCATGAACTTAACCACTCAGCCATGGGACCAACCCCTAGAAAATCCTCTCGTATACTCTACTCACTCATTAAATACACCCAATCTCAGAAATATCACTATATTACCAAAAATACATTTCTGACATTTTGGGCATACTTGTAGGGAGGCAGATTTTATTTCAGTGTAGGGTAGTACTGTGGATGGCCCTTGGAGTATTATTGTCCCCATGTGTGGCTTTTTGGGGCCTGAAGCTTATATATTTTGGAGGCCCTCTTTAAGACAAGAAATACAAATGATGGATACAAAGTTAAGCAGAGGGCTTGGGAGAGGCCCTTGCAAGTGAGAGGCCCTCACTCTGATGCTTTGTTAGTTTCAGGGTCAATCTCAGTCCTCCTTTGGGGTATTCAGACAAAGAGTGCATGACCATTTATTGGTAATGTTATCACAGGAGTTCAGATGTGGTGTAGAAATCTGGACTTGATAGACATCGAAGTTTCCTCCAAATGCAAAGATGTTCTGTTTACCAGGCTTAAGTTTGAGAATTGAATAGGTCAAAGTTTGACTCTTTAATCTTCACTCCCAAGCTGGTATATAGAATGAGTTGTCTGATGGTTTAACAATGGTGTGGTGTTTGGGACTCAGTGGGTGGGGGTGGGTGTGGGTGTGTATCTTTTTCTTTTTTTTTTGAGGAAGATTAGCCCTGAGCTAACATCTGTGCACATCTTCCTCCACTTTATATGTGGGACGCCTGCCACAGTATGGCTTGACAAGCAGTGAGTAGGTCTGTACCTGGGATCTGAACTGAGAGACCCTAGGCTGCCAAAGCGGAACGTGTGAACCCAACCTGCTGCATGTGCCACCAGGCCAGCTCTGGGTGTGTATCTTTCAGGTTCTGAATTAAATGATTCTGAAAGTTAAATGTCTAGCTTCAACCCCTAGCCAGTTGTTTTGTTCTAGCCCTCCAATCTCAAGCCATAGAATCTGAACTAAAAAGTCTTCTGAATCAAAGCCTGGGTTTGATTCATGTGCTAACCAATGCTTGTCCATGGACAATATGTCAGGAACGGCTCCGAGCCAGATCTCCACCCTCCACCCCCACTGTTCACCTCATACCCGATTCTGCCGGCCAGAGGAGTCTTGAGGAGAGGGGAGGGATGCTTCGGTGCATGTCCGTCATCCCTGCTGCACGCACTTCCTGCACCATTGTCAGAAGGGAAGGAGGGCACATTACAAACAAAGACTGCCACCCACTCTCCTACAAACAGAGGCAAGAACAGAACCCTCAGAGTCAATTATGCTCTGAATCATTATTGTAGAACAGGAATAAAACTAACAACAACAAAATAATAACAGCAGCGCTGTGACTGAGTGCTTTTGCATCCCCAGGTAGTTGTCTGGGCAGATCATAAAGCTCCTAGCAAACTTTAATTAGAGCTCAGAGGCGGGTGAGTTACATGGCTAAAGTTCCTGCCATTCTGGTCGCCAGAGAAATAAAATCATGTGGGGTTAAGTGGTCAATTTATGGACACCTGGTCATGCTCATCTACAATTGCTCATCCAGTCTGTCAGGTTTTCTGGAATCTGACTTGCTAGCAGCTCTGCCAGGCCCTGTGTCCTTGCTTGCACGTGCTCAGGTTTGGAGCTAATATGTTAATAATGTCAGCTTGTTGCCCCAGGGCTTGGCCAGCAAAGTCTGGACCTGTTGCTTTTTTTGGAGTAAGTCTGCAAAGGACATCTCTGAGCCCAGGAATAAGAGTCCTGGAGCCAGGTAGAATCTGTCTGAGCACCTGCCAGGCATGAAGTGGAAACAAGGACAGTGTTTTTCAATAGAAGATAATTGACTGGGAATGGATATATGTTGGTTTAAGTTTTTCTACTTTAATGACTAGGAACAGTTATAAAACATATTTTTGTTGTTTATGTATTCTTAGAAACTGCCACCGCTTCTAAGAAGACAGGAACATTTTAGGGTTAGTAGGGAAATAAAAAATACAGTCCCCTTGAAGATATTCCAAGACTTGGAAGTTTCTGTTCTGTATGTCCGATACCCCACAAGACTTCTGGGGTGTCTTTGTTTTGTGCCCTATGAGGATAGAGCAGTTCTATCTCAGCAGGGGCTCTGGGACCAATGGTGGGGGAGTGGGTTTGCTCACCCTGGATTCAGTCTCGGCTGATAAGGAATTTCTCAAACATCCACAGTTTCCATTAATATTATCCAATCACCCCACGTTGATACAAATCTGCTTCAAATCTGTGTCCTTTTTCCTTGTGTATGTACCAACAACTGGGAGAAGGGAGAATATCGTCTTTTATTTATTAGGCTAAGAGTGATTGCCTTTTATTTATCCTAAAACCATACTTTTCAAACTTTAGCACCTTTCATTAGGTCTGGCTCTCTGGGGTTTGAAGAGGCAGCCCTTGTGCACCCAGACTTCATGGTCATAATTTCAAAATCCCGGATTCTATTCCTTCTTGCTCCCTTTTTCCTGGTCCCATCTGTCCTTATTTTTAAGACCCTGCTTTCCCTTTGAATTGTCAATGTCTTTCTCTGGGCCTTTTCTGTTTCTTTGATGTCTTCCTTAAGTCACTGAAATCAGAATTTCACACACTCATCATCTTTCACTGTGGTTTTTGTCCAAGGATACCCTAATGATTTGCTTTTATGTTTTTTTCTTAATGTTTTGTGTATAAAAATTGCCAGCTTATGACTTTTTTTGGTCTCAGTACTAATTGGACTAATGTATTTATTTAGGAAAGAGTTGACAATGACTCCTGGCAATTTTCTTAGATTTTAACTGACAGCTCAGAATCCATCTTCCTGCAGGTGAAACATTTTTCTCCCTTAAATTCTTCATCATTCTTGCACACATGGAAGGTCATTTCTCTTTCTGCCTGCAGGGTCCCGTCATCTCTTCCGTTCTCCTCAATGAGTTGACACTGCACTACCTGGAAAATCTTAATACTAGCAATAATTTACCAACAGCTTAAATAAAAGAGTCAGCCTGAGACGTGGGCTGTGTGAGGGAAGCCTTCAGGAGAGCGTGTGCTGTTCTCTGTTGCAGGTGTCATATTAGGACATGGCACCACAGGGGCAAAAGCTGCTGGGTTAGTGTCTTAGTCTGCTAAGGCTGCCAAACAAAGGACCACTGACTGGGTGGCTTACACAACAGAAATTTGTTTTCCAACAATTCTGGAGGCTAGAAGTCTGAGATCAAGGTGTCAGCAGGGCTGGTTTCCTTTGAGGCCTCTTTCCTTAGCTTGTAGATGGCCCATCTCTCCCTGTCTCTTCACAGTCTCCTCTCTGTGTGTCTGTGTCCTAATTTCTTTTTGTAAAGACATCAGTCACTGCATTAGGGCCCCCTCTAATGACTCATTTTAAATTAACTATCTCTTTAACGACCCTATCTCCAAATACAATCACGTTCTGAGGTACTTGGGATTAGGATTTCAATATGTAAATTGGGGAGAGGGGAACACAATTCGGCCCATAATAGTAAATCAACAACTCCTCATAGGATGCCAGATTGCCAGCAACCACAGTTAGCTTCAGGACACAGCCCAAACCCTGGAAGTCTGTGCAAAAGCCGGATGACGGAGCCCCATTAGGGTCAGATGTCGCAGACCCCCTCTCACTGTACAACAAATGTAAACAAGCTGCTTATCCTATTGCCCAACTGCAGCAGCCCACGTGTGGAGTAAGTGCCAACCAGAAAACAGCCACACTGCCAGGACAGCTGTGCAGACCACAGCAGGAAGGGAGTCCAGCGCCGAGACGGCAGCAGCAGAACCTTAAAAGGGCAAAGCCGTATTGTCACTTGCCATGTGGTGTCACCAGAGCAGACGATAACAATACTCCTGACTCAAGAGTAGGGGATGTTACTTTCAACAACCCATAGTAGAAGGCTGTGGACATTTTCCCATTAAATATAGTGAAAGTTGCTTGGGCATTTGAAGGAGATAAACTTCAGTTATTAGAGTAATTCACCTCTGCAAAATTAAAATTTCCCAGTTCTGCTGGATAAATGCTTCATTCTGTAGATGACAGACAAGGTCCTGCTTGGAATTCATGAAGATTTGCCATAATCTTGAACATGAGCATATGAAAAAGGGCTCTGGGAGCCAGGCTTTTCTGTCCCCACAGTCCTCAGGTTTAGACTTAACGTCCCAGTGAGGCTTACCAAGCAGTCACTGAGATTTGACAACAGTTCGCAAAGATGTTTATCAGACAACTTTTAATTTAAGCCATACCCCCTGTAGTGCGCAGTGAA
Organism: Equus asinus; assembly: GCF_041296235.1. NCBI lineage: Eukaryota > Metazoa > Chordata > Mammalia > Perissodactyla > Equidae > Equus > Equus asinus. The sequence goes on from NC_091793.1 coordinate 127,928,084, forward strand.
TTACTATTTTAATAACTTCTATAATGCTTTTGTTAATAGTGCACTTGTATGGCCTTGTATTTTGTGTGTTCATGTGTTAAGCATAGTAATATGTTTAGTGGAAACATTTAAAATAGACCATAATTTTTATAACCTTGTTCTGGCGTTTCTTCATGTTTTAGTACACCAGGAACTTCAAAAAGGGAGCGACCCAGGCATTTCTCACTCGGAGATGCCCTGCACTGGAATGTGCTGTGTGCTCAGCCTCACCCTCCTCTGAATCATCGCCTCCAGTTGGCACTTTACGCCTCTGGCCACCTTCTGTCTCCTAGCATCGTTCTTTATGCAGCTGTCTTATCTGTCTCACAGGACTGTGAGCTTAATTCCCAATGGTCATCCCCGCCATCGCCATCGTAAAGTACCTAGTCTGTTTTCTACGTGTGAAACCATTTGAGTCTTTCGTACTATTTGTTGCAGATGCCTTCCAAGGTAACCCTCAGAACCCTTCCTTATGCTCAAAGGAAGATCACCCTGAATGCTTTGCTACAGAGTTTGTATAGCTCGCTGCAGTAGGGTGCTGGTAAATGTTTAACGACCAGTCCTGGGGTGGGTGGTGAGAGGCAAGGCCTGATTCATCATGTTTGCTGGTTCTAGAGCTCACTGAATGTGGAGCTGGGATATACACAATGGCTCTTGCTGGCCAATCAGACTTAAGAAGTTTCCGGTAGATCTTGGCTCAGGGCTCCAGGAAGATCAGAAGTGCTATTCTGTAAGGAATGGGGAAGCCCATTGAATCCCTTCTCCACCTGCGCAGGCAAGACTGTAGGACATATTCATAGGACTGTCTCACTTTCCTGGTGTGCTCCTCTCAGCCCTCCCCAACTAACTGCACAAGATCTTGACAAACCCTGAAATAGCTTTAAAGTCATGAGCAATGAGTCATAAGATGGATCAGAAGTTTCTTACGGGTCACTAATATGAAGGCAATTCGAAACTCTCAGAATTAGTAATGTATACATACAGGCTGACTTTGGGGCTATAGTTCTTAACACTCCAAATTATTTTTTTTCAAGCATTTGCTCAACTCCCTACCCCTATGCATACACACATACTCACTTTCTTAGACACATGCTAAGGTGTCTGTGACTGCAATTTTTATCAGTGAGGGGCAATGGGACCACCCCCTCCCCACCCTACCTCCTCTCCCCCACCTCCATATATCAGAGTGAGCAGATTTTAAAATTCTTTCATCAGGGACTTTGGTTTACTCTTCTGTCTCCCAATGTGATGTGTTTTTCTCCACAGATAGCCAAAAATATTTAAGTTAAATTAACTCTCATTTCATGTAACATATGAGAATTACTTTTTTTTCTCTCACTACAGGTGCTCGTAAATGTTCACTAATTCTTGCATGAATAAGTTGAGATCATTTTCAATCTAAAGGAAACTTTTTGTCCTTAGAAGAACTAGTTTTCCTGCTTTAGACAATAAAGGTTGGACAACGGAGGTGTCTGGCTTGCTCTCCTCCTTCTTTGTTATAATAACAAGCATGTAGTTGTCTGTCTCCCATAAAAAAACTCTCCCCTGAATTGCCACAGTCTCAAAAGTCTTAGCGAGTTATGACCCAGCTTATGCTTACCCCATGCTGGTTTCTGGGACTTGAGGGGTGAGAAAAATCTGAGTCTTAAAAACAAATAAACCCACTAAGAAGACTATAGTCAAAAAGACAGTAACAATTGTTACTGAGGAAGCTGGATGCCTGATAAATTGCTGCTGGGGATGTGAAATGGTACAGCCATTTTGGAAAATAGTTTGGCAGTTTCTAAAAAGTTAAACATACACATGCTATGTGACTCAGCAATCCTACTCCTAGATATCTACCCAAGAGAAATGGAAACTATATCCATACGAAGACATGTATGGGAATGCTCATAGCACGTTTATTCATAATAGCCCCAACAGAAAAAAATCCAAAGGTCTATCAACTGATGAATGAAAAAACAAAATGTGGCACATCTGTATAACAAAATATTCTGCAGCAATAAAGAGTAAAGAAGTACTAATACATGCTGCAACATGAAGAAGCTCAATAACACTATGCTAAGTGAAGAAAGCCAGACATAACAAACTACACGTTGCCTGATTCCATTTACGTGAAATTTCCAGGAAAGGCCAATCCGTAAGAGAGAGAAAGCAGAATAGTGGTTGGTTGGGGACAGGGAATAAGAACAAGGACTGACTACAAATGGACACAAGAGGTCTTTTTGGGGTGATAGAAAGTTTGCACATTTTGCACTACTGTAAATTTACTAAAAATCATTAAATTCTATGCTTAACAATGGGTGAATTTTGTGGTATGTAAGTTACACCTCATTAAAGATTTTTAAAAACAACACAACAAATTAAGGCCTTTGTTAATTCTATTTAGCTGTTGGTTTTCCTTGTCTGTTTACAAATCCAATGTGGCTACGTGTCACCCAGACCATCTTTTCTTTTATTAGTAGATGAGGAGAGTGGCTAAATATGTTGCTGGAGGAGGCAGGGGCTAGATCAGGCCCAGCAAATCCGTAGTTGCATTGACAGATTTTTCTTCAGCTCTGGGCATACTAGTCACATAGTGTGCGAAGGACATGGCCTATTCATTGGGTTAGCACCCTTCCTTTCACCTGGTTGGCCCTGGGAGGGAATAATCTTCCTATGGAGGAGTGTGTGCTCTGTGGTCACCTGCATGCTGCGGGAACTGTATTGGATACAAGGTATTGCACCATCTTGATCCCAGGGAACAAAGACTCTCCTTGTTAAACTGGAGCTAGTCTTAACTTAGCCAGCCCTGGTGGTCTAGTGGTTAAGATTTTACGCTCTCCCTGCTGGGCCTGGGTTCATTTCTGCTCAGGGAACCACACCGCCTGTGTGTGCAGGTTGTCACACTGTGGTGGCTGCGTGTTGCCGTGATGCTGAAAGTTACGCCACTCGTATTTCAAATACCAGCAGAGTCACCCATGGTGGACAGGGTTCAGTGGAGCTTCCAGATTAGACAGACTAAGGAGGAGGACGTGGCCACCCACTTTCAAAAAAACTGGCCATGGAAACCCTAAGAAGAGCAGCGGAGCACTGTCTGAGACAGCGTCGGAAGGTGAGAGGATGGTGCAAAAAGACGGGGCAGGGTTCCACTCTGCTGAACGCAGTGTCAGTAGGACATAGAATCAACTCCAAGGCACTAACAAGAAGTCATACCTTAATGCATGAGATCATCTCTTTCTTACCAAATGTCCTCTCTTCGGGCCACAGCAGAATAGGAAGCCCATAGGGAATCTTCTAGTATTAACTTGGTCTTTTGACGTTGCCTTCTTTTTGCTGTTGTTTCTCCACAACAGCCAAATATAAGATGGCACTTCCCATAAACGGACCAGCCAGGAGTTGGGAGAGCAGGAACTTTGCTAAGGAGTCTGTGATATTGTTCCAGCCCCAGGGGGAAAACAATACGCTATTTTTTGCCTATCAAACTGGCAAACCGGAAAATTAAAAAGTACATACTGTTCTAATTTGGAGTACTTAGAAAATAGTGGGCCTAAAAGTATAGCCTGGGTGGCTTAATCTGCTTGCAGAAATATCTCTAAGGAATGCTTCACCCTGCTGGTCTGGTTCCTCTGCCCTGTGGTCTCATCTACCTTTTGGTTTTTGTGTCCTCTGATTCTCTAGCGTGCACCTGATTTTTTAAAGGTGTATTCACCTTTAAAAAAAATTTTTTTTTTTATTATGGTAAGGACACTTAACATGAGATTAACCCTCTTGACAAGTTTTTAAGTACACAATACAGTATTGTGAACTATAGGCATGATGTTGTAGGGCAGATCTCTAGAACTTTTTCATCTTGCATAACTGAAATTCTACACCTGTTGAACAGCAACTTCCCATTTCCCCCCTCCCCCAAGACCCTGGCAACCACCATTCTAGTCTCTGTTTCTACGAATTTGATTATTTTAGAGACCTCATACAAATGCAATCATGCAGTCTCTGTCCATCTGTGTCTGGCTTATTTCACTTAGCATAATGTCCTCCAAGTTCATCCATGTTGTCACATGTAGCAGGATTTCCTTCTTTTTTAAGGCAGAATAATATTCCAGGGTATGTATATACCACATTTTCTTTATCCATTCATCTGTCATGGACACTTAATTTGTTTCCATTGTGAAACAATTAGCTTCCATTGTGAAGCCAATTCCACTTTGGTTATTGTGAATAATGCTGCAATGAACATGGGAGGATGGATATCTCTTTGAGATCCTGATTTGAATTAGTTTGGACAAATACCCAGAAGTGGGATTGCTGGATCATGTGGTAATTCTATTTTTAATTTTTTGAGAAACCTCCCTATTGTTTTCTATAGTAGCTGCATCATCTTACGTTACCACCAAAAGCGCACAAGGGTTCCCTTTTCTCCACATCCTCACCAACAGTTGTTATCTTTTGTTTTCTTGACCATCCTAACAGGTGTGAGGTGATCTCTCACTGTGGTTTTGATTTGCATTTCCCTATAATTTGCATTTACCCTTCTATTACTAGCGCCTGGCAATGCCTGGAACACAGAAGATGTTCAATAAATATTTGTCGAATGAGTGAATTAAGTTATAAGCAATGCCATCCTCAGTGCAAGCACAAATGAAGACTCAATATGAGCTATGGGAATGGGGAGGAGGGAGGAAGTAGCATCTATAACACAAAAGCAAAAGGTCCCCAGGCTGGTAGGACGCCTCTGGTCTCACACAAGAAGGCTGCCCAAAATGGCTGGGATCGGGGGACCTGGATAAGTTCACCACAGTGGAAAGAGGTAAGTGTTTTTAGAAGGAGCAAATTAAAATATTTCACACAATCTTTTAAAAATCATCTTAAATATTTGCATTTTCTGCATGTTTGTGCTCTGGAGCAAAGCCCAGGGATGTTTTTTTCAATCCCTCCCATCCTTCAAGGCACGTCTCAAGCATCTACCTCCACAGCTGCTTCTCCTGAATCTCTCATTTATTCCAGTACAAAGTTCTTTTCAACAAATATTTGTGTTCCCTCCTTCCTTTGAATCCCCATAGCTCTTTGCACCCTTCTTGCTCACTCACCCCACCTGAAGTTCACCTCATATGACAGCTGTCTGTCCTTATCTAATCCTCCCCTCTGATGGCAAGCTCTGTGACAGCAGCATCTCTTTGTGTCCCATACCGAAAACCATCACTTAGGTACTAAATATCTGTTTAATTGGACTGAATACTCCAATCATTTGATTAGCATCAGATTACTTTCTTAGGCAAGGGAGGCAATGCTGAATAAACGGTTTATAGACCCTCGTGGCCATTTTAAAATAGCTCCTCTTCCAGAAACCGTCGTCTCTACATAGAAGTTGTGATTCAATTCTAAAATAGAAAAACAATATTTGTTTCCTAAAAAACTTTTACCAACTCGACAGATACAGAGAGATTATTTTTAGTTGACCAAGTTTATCAAAACCATTCCTAATTTCAGGAAGGAAGGCAGAACTAATTTTGAAATTCCATCTCTTTGATTATTGCTATGAAAATATATGTAATCGATATTTCACACTAGTGAATATTTATAAAAGATATTTTGCCCTGTGTGGATATGCCCCAAATTAATATTATTTTATATGGACAACGCAAGCTTTTTTTAAAAAAATCAATTTAGACTTTTCTTTGTTAGTTTCATAGTACCTGTTTCAATAGTTCCAGTGTAAAGCTTTCCAGTATTTTTCTCAATCTCCTATTAGTATGGGTATTTCAGGAAAGATCATGGTTTTCCTTCTGTTTCTACGTGGCATGGCAGAAGCAGCCATGTCAATTGTATGGTATCTGTGTGAGCTGGATTCTAATTTTGACTTTGGCAATAAATAAATGAGTGATCTGGAACAAGTCACATTCGGTCTCAACTTCCTTATCTGAATCTGCATTATGGGGGAATTAGGCATCAGGATTTGCCATCAGCAGTTCAGGATTTCCTGTCCCCTCCTCACTTGCCAAGGCCCATGGCTGAGGCTCCTTGGTTCACTTCCTTTCTCCCCCTGTGCAGCTGCACCCAACCACTCTCAAAAGAACCAGGCCCAGGTGTCTGGAGGCTGAGTGATGATCCATCCAGGACAGGAAGCCTGTGTTGCCATGCTTGGGGTGAGCATGTGGGGAGAGGGTGTGAGGTGAAGGGACTTAAGCATGGGCAGAGGCAAAGGCTGGAGAAGAAGTTGCAGGAAGAATGGATCCTGCCTGCCCAGCATCCTGGGGCAGAGGGGAAGAGAAGACAAGGGAGTAAGGACAGAAGGAACTCCCTGGCCTAGGAGACCAGTGCTCAGGTTGGCAGGGTTCCAAGTCCTGGGGTTGTCACTAGGAAGTTTGGGTCTGTAGACAATGCTCCCTCCCTTGCAATCCCCACAAACTCCAGGATAGACTTCTAGCAGCCTCATTAAGGGCCTCCTTCACACTATAGGGTTAGTCAATTTCATGAGAGGATTAGATCTCCGGCGATGAAAAAGCATGACACCTTGTGAGTCTAAAGTGGGAACAGGCCCCCTCTCCACCCTTTGCCCACCAGGGGAAGGTCCTGTGAATAAAGGAAACCCTTGGGATCTTCCTTCTCTTTCCCAGTTGGAATTCATGTAAGCCCACCTGTATTCCATTGGATTCTGTCCCTTGAGGGTTTACCTCTGCTTCTGGGCTCCACGCTTCCCAGTACCCTCTCTCTTCTTCAAGATTGCATCCTAAGAATCCTTTCTCTAATCAAGACTGGACCTCAGGAATGCAGAGCTAAATGCTTCCACTCCTTTCTTTCAGCCTTGTTGCAACATTCTTTTAAGTTGAAGGAGGAGAGAGTTATAGGGAGGAAGCCAATAGTAGATACAGCTTATGCTTCTTTCTGATTTTGCTTGGGACAGGCTGTGCCTCCCAACAGACAGACTTTTTTTAACAGACTGAAATAAAGAAGCCAACAAATAAACAGTGCAGGTGGCACTTGGCGGCATGGAATTTGTCACGTATTTTAAGGGAACACTGTGCTGCTCCATTTCTTCTTAAAACTCAGCTGCCTCAAGTCTTGCTTTTCAGCTTTGGCCAATAGCTATGTGATCTGGACCTGTATATCACGTCTGCTTGTCTTGTCTAGTATTTATTTTTAAACCTTCCTGACAAGGCAGGTATGCTAATATTTCCTGAAATATTCTTACCCCACTGCTGCCCATAATTAGGCTTTTTTTTCTTTTAAAGAGAAAATTGTTTAAAGTATATTTCTAGTATCTCAAATGACTATTAAAGAAATCTAACTGCTTTGCCCTCTCTGCCTATCAATGCAGATCCTACTCCTGCTTCTACAGGACATTATTTTATTTAGAGCTGGGGTGTTGTTGAGGATGTTAACCCCTATATCACTTTATCCTCACTTTGCAAAAACCTGCAGAAAAATGTCTCAGACCTAAGTGCAGGAAATCTTTTGCTTCTCCTCTTTAAGCAGTGCGTTTTCACAGATGAGAATGTGATTCTTGTAATGACAATGTTTGGCCCAGCTCAACTACAGATATTGTGTAAACCCCCCACAGCATGCCTCCTGGGTACCAATTTTCATACTGGTCTCATCTGATCACTCTGTGTGTGTGTGCGTGTGTACGGGGGTGGGAGGTCGATTTCTCCTAATTTTCAGGAAAGATTTTTCTCCAATTTGTTTATATTTCAGGCTATTTTTTTAACTCTTTATTTTGAATGAATTTTAGGTTTGCAGAAAAGTTGCCAACATAGAACAGAGAGTTTCTGTGCACCCTTCATCCAATCTCCCTTAACTTTTACTTCTATTCTCTTGAATATATTTGTGAAGGTCACCCGAAATTCTTGTTGGCACAAGGCCCACAGGTGTGTCACTAATTTGGCCACCCAGAGGTTGTGTGCCACAGAGCAGATGGGTTGGAAATGACTGATGCAGACATCTCTGGCAGCTTTGACATGGAAGGATGCCGAGCTTAAAAATGAACTGCACCTCCTAATAACTTGCTCAAAACTGATCTGGCCACAAGCAACTAGGAACTGAAAAAGATGATCCAAAGAAAACTGGCCGATAGAACAATCTGGTTAAAATTCTGAATTTGTAGAAACTGCTGTTAAAATATTAATAATTAGTATTAATCACAGGGTAGTTTCATAACCCTTTATGTGGCTTTAAGCATTTGTGTCCACATATCACTTTTTTCCCACTATCTGGATGTAAAATAATTCTTAATTTGTTTTTGGCCAATAGAATACTAGTTAAAACAGCGTCGAGGTCCAACAGTTTGTGGCCTTCTTATACAGAGGTTACATCAGAGGTTATAAAACATTGTTATAGCACGATCCTATTTTCAGGGGTTAGATGTGTGTGTGTGTATCCTGGAAGGAAATAACTCAAGGTTTCAAGGTGTCAACTGGATAGGTAAATTTATGAGTGTTCATAATATTCCATTTTTGCATGGCTATATTTTCTAATTTTTTTCTATTGAGTAACATTGCTTTTACACTAAGAGAAAATTAACAAAAGAAGTTAAATAATAAAATAAAGCATAAAAGAAAATATATGAAAATTCTGTTTTAATGAATCCCTTTATTAATGGATATTTATGCTGTTTTAACCAATCTACTTTTCTTGGTCTTTTAGGTTGTTCCATTTGAAGCAAAGAGTATAAGTAATCAGGAAAAAAAAAAAAAAGGAACCAATTTTAACAAGCAGACAAAAATGCTTAAGATACATAGCTACAAAGCCACCTCATGGTATATATACCAAAATTACCAACACTAAAAGAAGCAGTGATTGTGGTTACTCATTTTCATGTAGGTATTATTTTACCAATTTTCCTATTGACCAAATTACTTTTAAACTAAATACCTATAAACACTTCATATTTGGTCAAAAATTTCATTTTGCCAAATTGTTTTCAGTCAAATTACCTGCTGTAGTTCGTGAAATTTGAAAGATCTTGCATTTCTAGTTAGGGCTTGATGTGCTGATAATTCACAAGAGTCCCAAAATGTGAAGCAAAAAGGATGCTTTCACCAGTTCTGGAGCCAGTTCAGTCCACCTTCTGGAATGGGTTCACCATTCAATATAACGGGTCACTCAAGTTTTTCAGGGATGAGCAAGAGTTACATTCCATAGTGAGGAATAAACGCTCGCAGATAGGTGACTCTGGTAGGATTTTGGTCAAATGGCAACTGGAACAAGAATAAGCTGTTCCCCCTTTCATTACTTTAGGTGACCAGTTAGGCCATAATGAGCCTGGGGACTGTGCTGGCTGTAAGTGAGTGAGACTTTCTGCCTGGTTCTAGTGCAAGAAAAGAGTGTTCTATGATCTCACTAAAGTGACACTGAAACTTTGCAGTAAAAAAATTTCATCCTAAGGGGCCGAGTGGTTAAGTTTGTACGCTCCTCTTCGGTGGCCCAGGGTTTCGCCGGTTCGGATCCTGGGCGCGGACATGGCACTGCTCATCAGGCCATGTTGAGGTGATGTCCCACATGCCACAACTAGAAGGACCCACAACTAAAATATACAACTATATACTGAGGGGATTCGGGGAGAAAAAAGCAGGAAACAAAAAAGATTGGCAACAGTTGTTAGCTCAGGTGCCAATCTTTAAAAAAAAACAAACAAAAACCAACTTCACCCCTCAAGATGTTGAGTTTCCAGGGAAGTTGTCACAAAGCCAAAATGAATGATAGAGGCTTCTAGTGGATATTATCCTCATGTTCACAGCATCTTGTCTTTTGTACACAGTGGGGTGGGCGGGGTGGGGGGAAAGGCTTAGGGCTCAGTCTCCTAAATGGTTGGTAACCAAAGGTGCCTTGAAGAAGAGAATTGGGAGTCTTTTTGTTTCTCATAAGAAGTCTTTTTGAGCCACACTGCCATTCCTAAAACCCCGCACATCCTGATGCCAGGATTTCAGGATCCTTTCACTTCTGGTGTCATCACATTCTACTTGCCCTAGCATAGTCTTAAGAGAATTTACTTAAAAACAAAATCCCCAACAAAAACTCACCTGCATAGACGTAGCAGATTTGTGAATTGGAAAACAGCCCTGGAAACTAGGTTTCTACCCTGACTGAGCAGCCCTCTTCCGGAGTGGGCTGGAACAAATCACTGATTGCTTTGCTCCTTAGTTTCTCCATCGATCTATTCATCCATCCTTCTGACAGATAATCATTAAGCACTAGGACCCTGTGGACACAAAAATAAGTAGAACCTGGTTTCTTTGTCAAGATACTTGGAATTTAGGGGAAAAGACAAACAAAAATCAAAGACTATAATCCAGTGTGGTAAATATTATGTTGGAAGTATGCAGAGATGCTAAGGGAGCAAAGAGAAGAAACATGAAATCACAATTTGAGATGGGGAGGAGAGTCAGGGACCACTTCAAAGAAGAGCTGATGTCTTCTTGGAAGCTTGAACTCTACGAAATAAGAGGGGTGCATTAATTGATCTAAAAGAACAGTCCTATATCTATATTCTTGTGTTAATTGAAGAAATGCTCACTTGAGCTCCCCATATAGGGAGATTTCCAGAGCTGCAAGAAAGAAGCAAAAGATATGGGCAAATCTGCCCAATTTATCCATGATTGCTTATACCCTAAAGAGTAGTCTAGGTCTTAAGACCTCCTACCTAATGTGCTCCAAGAACTGAATCTTGGTTGCTGGGATCTTCCTGTCACTTAATGCATTTACCGCTAGTCATTTGAAGGGTATCTGGCCTTCATGAAAAGGCTCACCCCTCTACAGCTCTTCCCTCTCAACAGCTCCTTCCTCTGAACATTTCCTTGTAATAAACTGTGTAGTCTTTTTACTTTAGGTTGAATCATTCAAGTGTTATAATATTCACAGAGAAGCAACCACCAAACTTTGTCTCCATTTATGGTACATGTAACCCAAAGTTAGTTTTTCATTAAATATCTCTAGTTACCATTTGATTGTATTTTAAAACAATATCTCATTTTTCTAAAAGCGACTTGCTCCAAATCTGAAATAACTATAGACACAGTTGCAAATCTATAAAAATTGTTTAAAAAATCATAAGCAGACAATTTCAATTTCTAGCATATATTGTTGGTTCCCTTCCAAATGTCTACTTTTTACTCTTCTTATTCTTAAGAGGATTCCAGTTTGGTCCAGGATGCTAATTAGTCCAAGTCAATCATGAGAATTCTATCCCCAGTCAGTGGTTGGTTTAGGAAATGGCAATTCTGGGCCCTGAGGACAAGTCAGCTGGGGAACCCCTGGGAAAGGTTTCTTTCTCCTTATCTGATAAGGGGTTAATATCCAAAATATGTAAAGAACTCATACATCTCAACAACAACAAAACTAACAACCCAACTAAAAAATGGGCAAAAGATCTGAAAAGACTTTCTCCAAAGAAGATATACAGATGGCTAACAGGCACATGAAAAGATGTTCAACATCACTAATTATTAGGGAAATGCAATCAAACTACAATGAGATATCACCTCACTCCCGTCAGAATGGCTATAATTAACAAGACAGGAAACAATAAATGTTGGAGCAGATGTGGAGAAAAGGGAACCCTCATACACTGCTGGTGGGAGTGCAAACTGGTACAGCGCTATGGAAAACAGTATGGAGATTCTTCAAAAAATTAAGAATAGATCTACCATATGATCCAGCTATTCCACCGCTGGGTATTTATCCAAAGAACATGAAAACACAAATGCATAAAGATATATGCACCCCTATGTTCACTGCATTATTCACAATAGCCAAGACTTGGAAGCTACCTACGTGCCCATCAAGGGACAAATGGATAAAGAAGATGTGGTATATATACACAACGGAATACTACTCAGCTATAAAAAAGGATGAAATTTGGCCATTTGTGACAACATGGATGGACCTTGAGGGCATTATGCTAAGTGAAATAAGCCAAAGGGAGAAAGTCAAATACCAAATCATCTCACTCATAAATAGAAGATAAAAACAGCAACAAACACACACACGGAGACAGAAATTGGATTGGTGGTTACCAGAGGGAAAGGGAGAAGGGAGGACAGTAAAAGGGGTGATTAGGCACTTGTGTATGGTGATGGGTTGTAATTAGTCTTTGGGTGGTGAATGTGCTGTAATTTACACAGAAATCGGAATATAACAATGTACACCTGAAATTTGTATAATGTTACTACAATAAAAAAATAAAATAAAATAAAAGGTTTCTGTCTCCTAAAAGAGACACAGAAGGAGATGTTCTCCCTCCTTCCTTGGAACATTGCTGTGTCAGCATGTGCTTCTGGAACCACTGCAGCCATATTGTCACCAGTTGGAGGATGAAGCCAAGCATGAAAGGCAGAGGTGGTAGAATTACCAGGATTAAAATGGGGCCTGAAGTATGGTACCTGGACTCCATCCTCCTTGGAGCCTCTTTGTTCCATGAGACAATAAATTGCCTTGTTGTTTAAGCCATGATGAGTCAGGATTTTCAATTATTTGCAGCCAAAAGCATCCTAACTAACAGCCAAGTACACACTGAAGTTTATGCACTCCATTCATAGAACATGACGTCAGGAATTTAGTTCTAGGAAACAGGGTTATCTGATTTCCCCAGTTCTAGGAACAGGCTCAGCTGATTTCCCAGTCCATGGCAGATTAGAAACAGCACATTAGAAGTGGAGAAAGGGACTGTTAGAGATAGACAGCCAGACAGGGAAGGAAGAGACCTCAAGGCAGAAACAAGAATTCGGACATATCAGTGTGGGATTATTTAACGTTGAGACAAACAAGTCCTCCCACTTCCGTCGCCCTTGTGGGTATCAGAGTACATCTCAATGACTAATCCACAGTGACGGCCACGTGGCATCAAGGGAAGTTTGCTTTCTGTTTAGTGTATTCTGTTTTAGAAGGGGAATGAGTCAGACTGATATTTAAAAATATTTCTTGGTAAATAAGGAAAAGGTTAAATGATTAAAGGGATAAGCTATTTCAAAAGGCACATAGAGAACAAACTCACTCCCTTGCAATGCTCAATAAATGAGAGCTGTACATATATGCAAATAGAATCTGGTAGAAGGTTGCTTCATCCAGAGAAAAGGAAGCCGGAAAAAATGAGGCAGTATTTTGATTGAAACATAGAGCAGCTTATTTCAGTTTTGGTTCCCCTGAGAAGCCCCAGCAGAGGAGAAGCAGAGCTGGCGGATAAGGACTTGGTGCAAGTTACTTTAGTTTGGTTCAATGGCTCAGCAAGCCTGGCTAAGCTGTTTCCTCAGAAGCCTGCCTGTAGGAAGTAAATAAGCTGCTTGCCTCGCTTCCTAAAGGGGGTTGAGCACTTGTAATTAAAATGTAAATAATTCTCAGGGCCAACAGCTTGTAGACAAAAATGACTGGAAAGATCGCAGACACTAAAATTGCACCACGGAAAACAGGTTCTAAGTCTTTGTCCACACAAATGCTAAACCCACCAGTTGATTTAGTCACCTGGGTGAGAAATCACTCAAAAGAAGTTATTTGCAACCATGCACAGGAAATCAGCTGGTTACAATACTCTGCTGACGACAGGGACTAACACTGAGGGTGGTTTGTTTACCAGGTTCCCGGGGCTTGGACAACTCAGAACACAGGTGTTGAGATGAAGACAGGTGTTGAGATGAACTCAGGGTTTTTCTGCAGTCAGCTGGTGAAATCTGTGGTCCCACAGACCTCCCACTCTTGGATTGGGAGCGCTGCTCCAGGCTGCACAGCTGCAGGCTCAGCTCAGTACTCCAGAAGCCCAGCTAAGTCCTGCTGAGGCTCAGAAGTGAAGATGAGCTGTCTGTACAGGCATCCATCCATCAGGCTGTTACTTTGGTTTTAAAATAACTCTTCATTTGAAGAGTACCCTGAAAAATAAATAAATAAATAGCTAAATAAAATGAGAGAAAACCAAATACCTTTACTGTCTAATTACCATCAAATGTGAATGTGCCTTATACATAGTAGGTACTTGTAATATTTTAAATAATAATAAGTAATTTATTAACCTGAATACTATATGAAGGAAATATATAAAGAATAAAAGAATTTTATTAAGAATGAAACTTAAGACTATTTAGATTACTGGTTTTCAACGGCACTTTTTCCCCTTCACACTAGTGTATTGTCATCCATACAGAGATTGTTACTGGTTAAGTTTATAATTATTATTAATAGCCAACATTTTGGCATTGTGCTAAATATTCTACATTCATTATTTCATTTTATTATCACAACAGCCTGTGTAGAATTATTAAGCCCATTTTACAGATGGAGAAAATGAAACTTTGAGATGTAAAGTACTTTGCCTGAGAACGTAGATTGGGGAAATGGTCAGATTACCAGCCAAACGTGGGTTCATGCCAACGCCAAAGCCCTCACCACCTCATCGTTACTGACAAGAGTTGTCCTGAAGTTTTCCAAGGTTTCCTCTAGTTCTTTAAATAAAGGGGACTCAAGAATCTCTCACTTGCATTCTAACATGTTTCTAGGGAGAGAGGATCAGCTAACATGTGGGAAATGGTGAGCATTATGTACGCAGGAAGTCTATCATGTGTGTGTTACAGTAGAGAAGAGATTGAGACCTGATTTTAGACTTACTTCTTCAGCTGACTCTATTTATTGAAACTGAGTTTAGCCCAACACTGCAGTATTCTCCAATTCAAAGTTCTAAATAATCTTTACTCTAGTTTTTTCATTCTCCTGAAATGCTTACTTGATTTTTAAGGTTCATTAAAAAAAAAAACAAAACTGATGTAAAGTTTTCTCATACTCTACATTCATTCATATTTTAGACTCATGCATTCGGCTAGTTACCATTCATTGCCCTCATAATGTCTAAACAATAGCAAGTCTACAGCAGAAGGCGGTGGCACCAGTAGCTTGTTAGCACAGTCTGTCTTGGAAGGCCCCACTTTCCTTCTTGATTACTCGGTTTGGATTAATTTAGCTGATCTCAGGGTGGGTCCTATCTTTGTGGGTACTGCCTTTCGGATATATCAGCTAGTTCAGGCACCTATATTTTAGAGTACTATCTTTCAATATTAATTTAAATATGTATTATAATTTAAATATATATGGCTTTTGTAAAATATGCATGTTACAAAATACATGCTCACTATTTCAGCTATACAAGCTCACTGGAAAAAAAGTATTAAATGACAAGAAATATATGAAAATTTTAAGAAATTTTACTGCCTAAGATAATTATTTTTTAAAATTTAGTGTGTTACCTTTCACATTTTGGAGTTGACTCTCTTTTGTGAAAGTTCCCGACTCTGTTCCACTCCCTGACTTTGGAGGGGTCCCCTCTTTCCTTCACTTTTTATTGGCCCTGTTGTGCTCAATTTGATTCCACTTCTAGGAGTTTCTCCTCTGGGTGGGGCCTTGTCTTGGAAGGCAGCTGCTGTCCCCTGTTCTGTGGATCTCCTGGTCTCGCACCCTTAAGACACCCAGCTGCCTCTCCTCTGCATCCATTAACAGAAACTGTAGTTTGCCATCACCTGCTGTCACTTCACGGTCTGTGGGCATATCCTGTACCCAGTTTGGCTGCATACGTTGTTCACGGGTTTTGGTTTTTCTATTTAGTTTTTCTGTCTGTTTTTACATAGAAATATAGAGAGATTCAAAAGCCATGTGACTATTACTTCTGTCTTCCCAGAATCTCCCTCTACGTTCAGGCTTCCTATTTTGAATGAGTTAAAGCTAGCTAGAGAACAAGATCAATGTCAACCTTAATTGGCCCCAGATAAGAAATAATGTTTTTGGGGGGCTGGCCCAGTGGCACAGCGGTTAAGTTCGCACATTCCACTTTGGCAGCCCTGGGGGTTTGGTGGCCCTGGGGGTTAGCTGGTCCAGATCCCTGGTGCGGACATGCCACCGCTTGGCAAGCCCTGCTGTGGTAGGCGTCCCACATATAAAGTAGAGGAAGATGGGCACAGCTGTTAGCTCAGGGCCAGTCTTCCTCAGCAAAAAGAAGAGGAGGCTTGGCGGCAGATGTTAGCTCAGGGCTAATCTTCCTCAAAAAAAAAAAAGAAAAGAAAAGAAATAATGTTCTACATACACTGTTTTTCAATCCTGGCTTCACATCAGCAGCACCTCAGGAGCTGTAAAAATGCTGATGCCAGAGTCCCATCCCCAGGAGACTCTGAGTTAATTAGTCTGGGCTGGTGTGCTCCCTAGGTGGTTCCAATGTATAGCCAAGGTGACAACCAGTAACAAGAAGAAAAAAAATGATAAAGCATTCTGAAGTCCTTAGCAATCTGCTGAGACTAAACTAGTTACTCTCTGCTCAGTTTCCTCATGAGTGTAGTCCCCTCCTCATTCATTATCTTGTACGGCTCAGGTGAGGCTGACCCAGTCCCAGAGACTGGAGTGGTCAAGTGACACAGGTGTGGCCAATCAAGGTGCTCCATTCCTGTCCAGGGATAAAGACAAGACCCAGGCCAAACCAATGACAAATTTCCCCATGATATTTGCTAGAGTTATCATGAAAGTCACTCTCTTCTCACAGAAATTGTAAGCTGCAAGATCAAGGTAAACTTTGAACTTTCTTTTGCCGTCTTTACTCCAAAATGAGAAAAATCTGCCTGAGAATGAAGCACAGAAAGAAAAGCATTGTTGAGAGATGGAAAGGGTAGAAAGTATCCTGATAACACTATTGATGCAGTTTTTCGGGGTCTGAAATATAATACCCTCTTTGTCTAAATTCAGAATAAATTGAGAGGTAGATGCAGAGGTTGGGTAAATGGAGATGAAATAGTTTTATTACTGATAAGCTGACTGAGCTCATGGCTTTGGATTGCTGCCCGAAAGAACTTTCTAACCTTCTACTCCTTAGTTAATTTGATTTACAACCAGCCACTGGCATGGCTGGAATCTTTAGACTTTGCCCTCCTTTGCAGAGTGCTTAGCACAAGGTAGGAGGGCGGACTGGAAGACAGATGATCTGATCAGACAAAACGAAGGGCCCTGGAGGAGCTGAACCATGCCCACATGCCCAAGCGTTTTCCCAGTTCACCAGCTGGATAACTGTCTCCCAGGCCATGGCTCATGGTTTGGTGACCTGAGTTTCTGCTAGAGTTTAGCCCCCACTGTCCTCCTCTGCACCCATGTACCTACAGACCCAGATCACGCCTCCTACCCTTGGGAGGAATGAATGAGGCAGGGACGGTGCTAGAGTTCTTCTCATGCTTGTTCACCCCGAGAGATTTACAATTAGCTGAGCCCCTGGGTCTAGCTACATATGAAGCCACTTGCACTCCTGAATTTCCCAATTGTGACCAAATAAATTCTCTTTCTTTGTTTTGGCCAGTTGACTTAGGTTTTTGTCATTTACAAACCCAAAGTTTTGATTATCACATTAGCTGATTTTCTTATGCTTAATAAAATTAATTTCAAGAAACACGTGTTGAGTGGCGTTAGGGAAATACCACCTTTTCTAGTGCTATAACTGGGCCTCCTTTGAGTGCACATTATGCTTATTATTGCATCTGGATATGATCGTCCTTTTGGGATCTTCAGAATGTGGCCTTACCTTCAGGCTCTCCGAGTTCCCGTCACCGCTCCTTCACTCTCTCCCTTTTGGTCCGAGGTGGTAACAGTTTCACTATTACTGGCCCTCGCATACTGAACCATTCCTTGTTGTTCCTCTGTCCGCCCACACCTTTTGTAAACAGTCCTTTCATTAATCCTCCTTGAGTTATTCTCCTTGTTCTTTGACTAGCATCTTTTCCCATTGGCCTCTTGACTGGCAGCAGATCTGTCATTGTTACATTGACACAGGCATAGCTTCACAGGCGCTAAAATGTTCTCAGGACAGCTGACACAGTCACTTTTAAATGTATCTACTATACAAAGGTCAAAACCTCTTAATCTTTTGCCCAAGAGGAACGTTCTTCTCCCCCTGTCCCCAACAAGTATGTTTGGCTATCTATTTAAGAGAAATCAATTTTTCCAAAAAAACGTTACCCCTCCTTTTTTTTCCCCCGATCAGATGAACAAGAACAATAAAATATACAAACATGCAGTAGGAAGAAGTGTTTGCTCATCTCAGAATCCTCCAAGCGGTGGGAAGACATTAGAAAATTTACTTAGTCAATTGAAACTGTAAACATTGCTTTAAAGTATAACATTAAAAAGGAGCTTGAGAATAAAGTGTTATTTTGGGGGAGAGGTAACATGCTCTGGTTTTTCATGCACTAGTCTCAGATGAGTGTACTGTTTCTTCCTACTCTTTCCCCTCTTTTTTCCCTTTAACCAAGGGAGAAAGAATCTAAAATGCTATTTCTTATTTCCATTTTTTCCTCATTACTATCTACTAACTTCATCTGATATTAAAAGAGCACTAGACATAATTAAAGTTGCTTTTTGGAGGGGTGTTTTAAATGGTACTGATGTGCTGCTGAGGGTCTTTTAGCTCCATGGTATAAACAATGAGTCAATAGCTTTCACTATGCTCCAAAATAAACAATGAGAAAACAGTGGGAAAAAAAGACATCTTGTGCACAATATTTATGAGGAGCCTTAACAAGAAATGTACATGACCTATATAAGGACAATTATGTAACTTTATTCAGTATATAAAGAAGACAAATGATAACGATGAAAGTTAGTTTTTCTGGGGCTGGTACAGTGGCGTAGTGGTTAAGTTTGTGCACTCTGCTTTGGCAGCGTGGGGTTCACAGCTTTGGATGCTGGGCACGGACCTATACAACACTCGTCAGGCCATGCTGTGGCAGTGTCTTTCATATAAAATGGAGGAAGACTGGCACACATGTTAGCTCAGGGCCAATCTTCCTCAGCCAAAAAAAAAAAAAAAAATTAGCATTTCTGTGTCCTTCGTGCTAGGCACTGTACTCCAGGCTTTCCCTTTGTCATCTCCTTATCTATGAAGTGGAGAAGTGCTGCAGTGGCCAGCACACAGCTCTTGAGCCTGACTCAGTTGACTTAAATTCTCTGTGCTTCAGTTTATCCATCTATAAAACTGGGAGAGGGACAATACGTACCTCACAGGACTGTTGTAATGTTTAAATAAGTTACTACTGGGGGCCAGCCCGGTGACGCAGCAGTTAAGTGCATGAGTTCTGCCGTGGCAGCCCAGGGTTCGCCGGTTTGGATCCCAGGTGCGGACATGGCACCACTTGGCACGCCATGCTGTGGTAGGCATCCCACATATAAAGTAGAGGAAGATGGGCACGGATGTTAGCTCAGGGCCAGTCTTCCTCAGCAAAAAGAGGAGGATTGGTGGCAGATGTTAGCTCAGGGCTAATCTTCCTCAAAAAAAAAAATTTAAATAAGTTACTACCTATAAAGTGCTTAGAACAGTGCCTGGTAAATAGCATGCTCTTGCTATATGTTCATTATTTTCACCACTTCTTACAACAAACTCATGGCAAAGGCACTGTTACTATAATCACATTACAGAAGAAGAAACTGATATCAGAGAGGCTAGGAGCTTGCCTAATGTCATCCAGCAAGTAAGTGACTGGGATTCCTATGCTGACCTGTCCAGCTCAAGAGCCAGGACTCTGTATTTATTACATGTTTGTGTTTCCAGATAAGAAGGCAATGAAATTTGTTTTGACACTTTGTAGAGTAATTCTAGACTTCAACTGGAGGAATTAACAGGTAAAGGATTTTTAAAATAGAGAAATAATAGGCAATAAATCATACAAGATGGCATCAAAAATTTAAATATTTCTATGTTCAAATAGAAGATAATTAGGGTGATGGAAATGTTCTCTGTCTTGATTGTGGTAGTGGTTATACTACTGTAATCCTAGCCAAATTCTTAAAACTTTACACTTAAAAAAGGTGAGTTTTATGTGTGAAAATTATACTGCAATAAAACTTGGGAAAAAAGAAGACAAGTAAAATTTAAAAGGCAAGCAATCAACTAGGGGGAAATTTACCCAAACAGGACAAAGAGTTAAAATTTTTGCTATAGCACCAACCAAAGCTAGTCAGTCACATAACATATGACCCAGCAATTCCAGTCCTGGGTATACACCCAGAAATGATTGCTCATATCTGCCAAAAGACATGTGAAGAATGTTCATAGCAGCCTTATTCACAATAGCTCCAAACTGCAAACAACCCAAATTTCCATCAACAATAGAATAAATAAATAAATTGTGGTATAGCTACACAATGGAAAACAACACAGCAATGAAAAAGAATGAATGATACATGCAACATGGATAAATTTCCCAAGTGTAATGTTGAATGAAAGAAGCCTGACACAAAAGAGTACATACAGGATGTTTCCATTTATAAGAAGTACAAAACCAATTAAACTTATCCATGATGATAGAAATTAGAAGAGTGGTGATTTGGGAGTGGTAACTGCAGATGGGAAGAGATATGGGGGAGCCGCTGGATGCTGGAAATGTTCTATATCTTGACTCGGGTGGTGGTTACACGGGTGTGTACATGTGCAAAAATTTGTTGAGCTGTACACTTAAGATTTGTTTACTTTCCTGTATGTAAATTATGCCTCAAAAAAAAAAAAAAGACCTAATCTGAATTAATAAGACGGGCAAAGACGAGATCACAAAAGAAGAAACCAACTGACTTAACTATTATGGACACATGGATGCACGCTCCATCTTTGTAATCAGACAAACGCAAATGGAAAGCTATTTTTAGGTTATAATATCTAAGCTGAGCAACATGAGGAAGTTATGAGGAAGATCTTGAGATGAAGCCTTGTGCGCAAATGACTATTAAGGACTCTTAAATAAAAAACCAGTAAGGGAGTGGGTGAAATGGAGTAGTGGAGAGGAAGAAGCCATGCAAACGTGTCATTTCTGGTGAGGTCTCATTCTCAGCCTAGACCCACGGGAGCTCTGGAGTGTAAATGACACTGCATAGTTTATTCTGCCCCAAGGCAAGTCACTTGGGCTTTCCTACACCTCTGCTGGTCAGGAGCTGGCTACTGAGGGAGGGAGTCTGACATTCCCACCTCCAACGCCCCCCCCCCCCCCCACACTTTCTGCCTGTCAGTGCACCCTGCCTAAAGGGCTCCTGTAGCCCAAGGGTAGTTCTGAAGAAGGCTGCCAGTGAGTTATGTTAGAACTAAGTGTGCAGAAGCTGGGGGATGTGCACACAGAAACAATAACTGGGATCCAGGGACTCTAGGGGAGCACTGATGGCGTCTGCAACAGTGGTGTTGACACTAGGGTGGGGGATTAGTAGCCTGAAGACATCACCTTGCATGAGATTCAAATGACGAATTATGACCAGTTGAACAAGTGGAGAATTAAAGCCAGGAATGAATGAATGAATGAATGGTCTCCCCCTAATCTACTCTGTCTAATAACCTTCATTATTTTTTATATAAAACAGGTGCTTTGTCTCTAAGTTTAGCAGAAGGGAAATGTAGGAGATCTATAGACAAAGAGGTGAGGAGTTGATTTGTTTAGAAAACATGCAGATCCTGTTCAAATCTTAGAATTTGATGAGTCACGTATGTGCCACAGAGAAGCACCTGGGTTGTGAAATTGTGTGTTTGTTCTCCCTGGCAGGTCTATTGGGTTGCCCTCCATTCTTGTCCTACCGTACACAGGCATGCACAGTCCCTTCTGTGCTAGAGTACTTTGCAGTTTATCGCTTTTGATTTTAATGACATTCTGTGACGCAGCAGGACCAGTTGTTTTCCAGATGAGGAAAGTGAGGCCAGATAGATTAAATCCTAGCTTCTCAAACCCAGATGAGGAAAGTGAGGCCAGATAGATTAAATCCTAGCTTCTCAAACCCAGATGAGGAAAGTGAGGCCAGATAGATTAAATCCTAGCTTCTCAAACCTATGAGCTCATCATAGCCACTTGTGGGAGTTTTGCAAACTACTATTTGGAGCCTAGAGATGAGGAACAATCCCTGCTTTTAAAAAGCTCCCAGGGTAATCCTGAAGTACAGCCAGGTTTGGGAACACGGGATTAAGTGATCTTCCCAGGGTCCTGAGGACAGTAAGAAAATACACCCAAGCCATTAATTTACTTTTTCATTCATCCACCCACTTACTTATTGAGCATTTACTTTGTGACAAGGATTCTGCTAAATACTAGAAATGCAACAGAGAAAAGACAGTCATAAAAGATGACGGTGTGGGAAGGGATTAGGGTATAAAGTAGGAGCAGCAAGGTATTGCATCACACAGTTTCTTAGGGCACCATCCAGCACTACTGGGCAGACAAAGCCTGCAGTGAACTTGAAGATGAGACAGACATTGAACTAATAGTTCCAAATGTGATAAACCTTATAAAACTAGAGATTTAGAGCATTTGGGGAATGATAATGTCAATCATCTTCACATACATAAGAGTTGCTGGTCATTGTGGGCCACTGGCACTGTCCTATGAAGACAATCAAAACTGCTAAGAGGTTTTAGTGCTCTTTCATTAAAACATTACAGCATTACAGAAGCCCACGGGTAGGCTGATGCACAGACGTGCCCCTGACTTTTTGATCTCTAATTCCACAAACCAGATTAAACTCCCTACTGTGGGATTTTTTTTTAAAAAAAATAGTTATCTAAGTCAAATAGAACAGTGCAGAGAACTTGCCTAGAGTCCAAACAGATATACAATTCATCCTTTATTTCCCATTTTCTTCTAATGATTCAACAGAGCAGTGGGGGAAGTGTTTTTTTAGATATGACAGGCAGACATATGGCATTTGGTGAAGTTGAGCATATAGATTTTAAGGTTTTAAGGCCTTTAGACAAGTATTCCCCAAAAGCAGGCGTGAACCATTTGTCTGAGTCTTGCAGCCCAATACACAGTGAGGGCAATGGGACTTCCCTTGCATGGGGATTGGACAGTAGCAGCTTCCCTGGAACAGGGCAGATCCATGAAGAGTTCCAGGAAGAGATGTGGAGACCGCAATTCGACTGTGCTTTCCTCTACACAGCAGCTGCCACCACGTACAACATTTGCCCCAGAAAGCTGGGTTCTCTCTGTGTTTAAAAATATATCTCTTTTTCCAGAGTATCCTCAGCATATTTTTAGCAAGCCTCAAGATAATTCTAAAGAAGGATTTAGTCTTCCTAACACTACTTTTTTGTTTTTTTGAGGAAGATTAGCCCTGAGCTAACATCTGCTGCCAATCCTCCTCTTTTTGCTGAGGAAGACTGGCCCAGAGCTAACGTCCATGTGCATCTTCCTCTATTTTATATGTGGGATGCCTGCCACAGCATGGCTTGACAAGTGGTGCATAGGTCCACGCCCGGGATCCAAAGTGGTGAACTCCAGGCCACCGAACTGGAACGTGTGAACCTAACCACTGTGCCACCAGGCTGGCCTCCTAACACTATTCTTATAAACCCTGCCATTCTGATTTATTGTCACACTGTCTTCTTTCATCTTTTTTTCATGTTCTTTGAGTTCATCAAAATCGTCCTGTCAGTCATGTCAATTTCTTTAAATTCTTCTCCTTTTTCTTCCTCTTTAGTATAATTTATGATCTCATACTTTTTTTGGGGGGGTGGGGGAGACCGTGGTACTACAGGAGTTGGTTAAGTTTTGGGTTTCAAAGTGTTTCCCTGAAGACAGTATAATGTCAACAAAGCAAGTAATTAAACTGAGTTGGTGCTGACTGTGGATGAAGTGTATGCCAAGCTGTTAACACAGCAAGTCATTAAGCAGAGTGACTACTAAACTCAGTAAAGCAAGATTTGTCCTGGGTAAGCTACCCTGGGATAATACAAAGTTGACTACATTAGGCAAACTTTCAACCAAGGAGAAGGCTGAGGACACAAGATAACTCAGCACTAAGCGACCTTTCAGAGTTGGAGAACCGGAGGGGACCTCAAAAGATCATCGGGTCTAAGCCCTGACCTCAAACACGTGATTAATTGACCCTTCTGGGCTACATGCCAGTCCATTCTGGTTTTCAGAGTCAATCAGAATAGACATGCAACTTACTTTTTAAAAGCAGCTAATTCCAACGTTGAGTGCTTCTAGATGGTTCTTCCTTGTGTCCAAATGAAGGTTCTCCCAAATTTAAGATCAGTTTTCCTTGGTCAAATTCCTGGCCTCTTGAAAAGAATTGCTCATCACCTTTCTCATTAAAGGAATTAAACTCACAGGCTCTAGAGCCAGATTGCCTGGGGTGAACACTGACTCAACCGCTTGGACCCATAGCTTCTTAACCTCTTCCTTAACTTGCCTGGGTTTTCTCATTGATAAAATGGAAATACTGCCAGTTAGCTACCTCAGAGGGTTGCTGTGAGAATTAAACGGGATAATGTATTTAAAGGTCTTGCCTACTACTGGTACATGATAAGTATTCAATAATGATAATAATAATTGTCATTATTTAATGCTTCCTATATTTGAATGTGGTAATTGAACCAATCTCTTAGTCTTCTGTTGAGCATTACAAAATTCAAATTCCCCCTTTTTCTTTTGAGGAAGATTAGAGCCCTGAGCTAACATCTGCCGCCAACCCTTCTCTTTTTGCTGAGGAAGATTGGTCCTGAGCTAACATCCGTGCCCATTTTCCTCTACTTTATATGTGGGATGCTGCCACAGCATGGCTTGACAAGTGGTGTGTAGGTCCACACCTGGGATCTGAACTGGCAAACCCAGGGCCGATGACCCGGAATGTGCAAACTTAACTGCTGCGCCAGCAGGCTGGCCCCTCAAATTCCCTTTTAAACACGCCAAAATTGTCTCACCTTTTTTCTGAAAAATCAGTCCGAGCCTATTTAATATCATGGTTAATATCCTTATACACTCAAAAGACTAAGAAATCTACTATAGCACATCATGTCTTTTATTATAATGACTTTGAATCTTTAAAGGAAAGATTGCATGATACTCAGTATACTGAAATTCTTCTGAATTTGAGGAAGATGTCAGCCAAGATACATATTACCTTTTCTTTTTAAATCAACCCTTAAAGGGATAATCAGCAATTAGCCAGGTCCTGAGAATATAGTGTTGAAAAGTAATAGACATGCTGTTTGCTTTCATGGTGCTTACAATCTGGTGGGGGAGGCAGATGTTAATAAAATAGTCATAAAAACCGAGGGCCTAATTAACAAGTGAGATAAGAGTTATAAAGAAATGAAGCAGGCTTCAGTGTGAGTATATTAAAAAGGAGGCTGACGTCACCAGATTTCCCTGAAGAAGTGACTCTAGAACCTAGACTTAAGCAATGAGTGAGTGATAACCCTGGCCAAGTGAAGGTGGAAGTTGGGCTGTTGAGAGCAGCTGTGGGAGGCAGCTGTTCTGCCTGAAGGGGTCTGTGCTGGGGGAAGGAGCCTCAGAACAAAGAGGATCAGAAAGAAAGGCAGCATGGGTGGGGAGCTGACAGCAAGGGGAGGAGTACCACTAGATAAGGCCAGAGAAGGAAACAGGCCAGGCTCTGCAGATGCTTACAGGTCTTGCTAAGGATCGTCTTCTTTATCTAAAGAGTAATGGGAAGTCATTGAAGATTTTAAGCAGATTGTGTAGGACCAGATCTGACTTGCATTTTGCAAAGGGAAATGGACAAGCAAGGGGCTGGAACGGTTGCAGGCAGACCAGTTATGAAACAACTGCAGAAGGCTAAGCGAGATGCGTTGCTAACTTGAACTGAGGTCTTCACAGCAGAGATGGAAAGAAAGACTCACGTCACAAATATTTATAGGCAGGACTTGGTGACGGGGAGATGTGGAGGCTGAAGAGGAAGAACGCGTTAGAATTACTCCTAAGTTTCTGACATGAGGAAATGAAAGGATGAGGTACCACTTACTAAGACGGTGAACACTGTAAAAGAACCTAGTTTAGGGATTAGATTACGAATTTTCCCTGGGACATGTTGAGTTTCACATAATTAGAAGATTTCTGGTGAGCATGGAATCACAACAAAAAAAGATGGAGTCACGATGGACATTTTGTCCAACTATGGTTATCACGTTTCTTGAGTGACTGTGTTTGTGTTTGCTAGATTTAGTGTCCATCTTTCTAGAATAGTTAGAATAAACTTTGTGGGGGCGGGGGGTGGGCAGCCCCGTGGTGGAGTGGTTAAGTTCGTGCACTCCACTTTGACGGCCCAGGGTTCAGATCCTGGGGGCGGACATGGCACTGCTCATTAGCCCATGCTGAGGCAGCGTCCCACATGCCACAACTAGAATGACCCACAACTAAAAACAATATACAACTATGTACTGGGAGGATTTGGGGAGAAAAAATCAACGGAAAAAAAAAGAAGATAGGCAACAGTCGTTAGCTCAGGTGCCAATCTTTAAAAAAAAAACGAAGAAGAAACCTTGCAGACTTCTCTATAACATATTGATACTAGTTTAAGATCTGGCAATCCAGTTAAAGATGCCAGATTGAACATAAGTGTTCAAATCCCTTCCTTCCTTCACCCAGGTAAGAGAAAATGAAATGATTTTTGTGGTTTTTTTTTTTTTTGAGGAAGATTAGCCCTGAGCTAACATCTGCTGCCAATCCTCCTCTTTTTGCTGAGGAAGACTGGCCCTGAGCTAATGTCCATGCCCATCTTCCTCTACTTTGTATGTGGGATGGCTGCCACAGCATGGCTTGACAAGCGGTGTGTAGGTCCGCACCCAGGATCTGAACTGGCGAACTCCAGGCCACTGAAGTGGAACGTGCGAACTGAACCACTATACCACCAGGCCGGCCCCTAAAATGATTTTTAACAAAACATAAATGCACAAGGACAAAGGGAGTGGGATGGGAGACAAAAGAGTAATCTTTTAGAAACTAGAAAGCAGACAGACAAGTAGTAACTGAATTAGGTCACTCAAGAAAGCTGAATGGTAAACTTGATGATAGCCAAGACAATTTACAATATAGAGCCCTAAAAAACTGGAGCAACAGGTACTTTAGGAAGAGGGAATGAGGGTGGCGATTGCACAGGAGATTTGGTGGAAGAAGGGGTGTTTGTAAGAAGCTGGTAGTTCCCTAATCCCCCACTCCTATCCCTTGTAGGTGGGAGATGGCCTCTCCCTCATTCAGTATGAAACTGATGGTTTATTCTCATGCCAAAAACAGAGATAATCTGGATTGAGATTATGGGGAAAGGATGAGGGCTACAATACTGAAGGCTGAGGATTAAGTTCATAAATTGTGTGCCGAGACTTCCTCAATCTTCTTCCTCCACTTGGCTCCTAGAACAGTGTTAGCCAGGCTTATGTTTTCTTGGCAGAAGGCTGGAAGAATTCTCTGGGTAATCTAATCAGTGAAGACAAAAGATACTGACACGGGTCTAGAACGTTGGCCTGTGTCACACCATCCTGTAGCAAGCTCAATGAAGAGTCCCCTTATGCACACAGAGCATCCTCTTTTCAGTGCCCCTTTCTTAAAATAAAACTGAACAGCCAGCAATTACCAGATGTTTGAGGAATGCCTATTAATGAAAGCTAGAGACCAAAACTAACAGAAGAAAGCAACTCGAAGAAAACAAACTCTGCCAATAGAAAACTTCAAAAACAAACTGTCTTGTCCTCAGAGAGAGAACACATGAAAAAATAACAGGATTATCTATAAAAGGAATATTCAGCAAGCTCAAAAGAAACTTGGATATTGAAAATATGACATTAGAAATAAGAAATTCAATATAAGGGCTAAATGATAAAGCTAAGGCAATCTTCCATGAAGTACAGTAAAAAGATCAGCAAACAGACAGTAGGAGAGAAAAGATATAAAAATTAGAGGAGCAGTCCAGGAGGCCCCACATTTAATAATAGGGTTACTGAAAGCAGAGAACAGAGGATAGGAAATTATCACAGAAACAATTAATGAGAAAATCCTCCACTTTCCAGAGTGAAGGGCCCACCAACTGCCCAGAAAAATGGGTAAAACCAGATACCCACCTGAGTATATCATCATAAAACTTTCACTGACATAATCCCAGCACCTATAATAGTGCCTGGCACATAGTAGGCACTCAATAAATTTATACTGAAGAATAAACAAAAAATGCAGAACAAGAGGGACAAAGAGGTAAAACTACCAACTTCCAGGAAAAAAAAAAGTTTAATATAAGAAATCAACCACCAGAATGTCATCTGTCTTCTCAATAGCAACACCTGAATCTAGAAGACAAGGAAAAAAGGCTTTCAAAATTCAGAGGAAAAACAGATTTCTATGCTGTGAAAACCATTAAGTGTAGAATGAAGATATTTTCACATGTGCAAGGTCTCAAAAAATTTACCTCCTTTGTACTCTTTCTCAGGAAACTCCTGAGTTGTGTCTTTCATTAAAATGAGGGAACAAACCAAGAAAGAGGCAGACATAGGAATCAAGAAAAAGGATCCAAGACCGGAGAGAGGTGAAGAGAATCCCCAGAATAAGGATAAAGGGGTCTCAATCTCCCAAGTGGAGCTAATGCTAGAGGGCATCTGACCTGGGCTAGAGCTAGTGTGATTTCCTCCAGAAGATGAAATGGTTAGAGTCCCCAGTGCATTCAAATACACTGAAAGGAGATTTATACAACTGAGGGAGAGTGAGTTTGTAATAAGTACAAAGAAAACTGAGTAAACAACAGTAAAATAATCATGACAATAATTCCAGGGAAAATAGGAGATTGTGTAGGAAAGGAGAAGTGGTCACGGTGGTCTACAGGTATTGGCTGTGAATAGCATTTGCCTGCTTATAATACTGTCAGCACTGATTATTAGATATAATGAAAATCACAGTATGACTATCGTAGTCCATTCAGACTGCTATAACAAAATACCACAGAATGGATAGCTTATAAACAAGAGAAATTTATTTCTCACAGTTCTGGAGGCTGGGAAGTCCAAGATGAAGCAAGGCGCTGGCAGATTAGAGTCTGATGAGAGTCCGCTGCCCGGTTCATAGACGATGCCTTCTGGTTGTAATCTCACACCGTGGAAGGGGCAATGGATCTCTCTGGAGTCTCTTTCATAAGGGCACTAATCCGATTCATGAGGGCTCCACTCTCATGACCTAATCACCTCCTAAAGGCCCCACCTCCAAATACCACCACATTGGGGATTAGGTTTCAACATAGGAATTTCAGGGGACAAAATCATTCAGACCACAGCAGACTATACTGAGAGAATGGGCAGAGGGGACGCAAGCTCATGAAGACGGTGAGGAATGAGGGAGACAGAGGGCTAAATCCTCCCCTTCTAGAATGAGATGACAATAGAGAATGCTTAAAACAGAAAACCCGCAAAGTAATAATTCAAACACATTATTTAACAACACAGAGGTAAACACCTTACCAATCAGCCGTTGGTGGGCGGAGGGAAGGAAAATAGTTGCCTCTAGGTTGTGAGAATGGGGTAGGCAGGTAGAGGCTAGGGACTGCTGTTTTCAAATAAACCTTGAACAACTATTTGATCCTTTAAATTATGTATATGTGTAATTTTAGTAAAAATAAAATATAAATTAAAAAAATCAGCCTCTGGAAATGTACTGCTTGGGTGTAGATCCAATTCCTAACACTTACTAATTGCATGATGTTGAGTAACTTATTTAATTTCTTTGACCATCAGTTTCTTCATGTGAAAAATGAGAACAGTAGTGGAACCTATGGTGTAGGGGAGTTGAGAGGAGTAAATTACGCAAAGACTGTAACGCCTTAGCACCATACCTGGTCTCCATTCTGGGGTTTGGGGGCTTCCTTTTGCTTTGCTTCTTGCCAATCATTCTTACTTTATTCACTCAGCCTCTTCCTGTATTATCAAATTACCATCATGTTTCACATCGGATTGGCTTCCCAGATTTTGTACCCAATTCATTTTGCTTGGAATTCTGAGTGCTCTCAAATACAGTGAAAAAGTACACCAATATCTTAAGTGTCAAAAGCAGATGTGGCAAGATCCTATATACATGGATATGAGGAATTCTTCCAGAATATATTTGGAAATACTTTCACCAGGAATTAAGAATAATCCTCATTTTCTTCTTTATTGTGTGGATTTTTTTTTTCTTGCTGAGGAAGACTGTCCCTGAGCTAACATCTGTGCCAATCTTCCTCTGTTTTGCCTGTGGGTCACAACCACAGCATGGTTGATGAGTGGTGTAGGTCCATGCCCAGGACCCAAACCTGCAAACCCAGGCCACTGAAGCAGAGCACACTGAACTTAACCACTATGCTATGGGGCCAGCCCCTGGATTTTTTTTAATACAATGGACATGTAGTACTCTACAAAATCAGGGAAAAAATAGACTTTTCTGTCATCAATTTACAATTTCATGTGACTTTCTTATCTATTATGTGTGAATTTTACTAGTATGACTCTGTAAGAGCCAAAGTATTTCTAAGCTCCTAACGGCATCTCATTGTTCCCACACAACAGAGCAACATTCATAGCCTGTTTGGGGTATAAATTACTCCAATTTGCCAATATAGAAATTGATGCTCACTGGCTCATCTGAAAACCACTATCAGAAAGGGGCAGGGTTAAGACTCAGGTTCAAGTTTTCTCATTTTAACCCTAGTGTTCTTTCTACCATATGAACTGACTGCACATCAACAAGTAACTTCATCTCTCTGGTCTCAAATTCACGATATGAAGGTATGAAGTACATGATTTTTAAATTTCTACCAGCCCTAACATTCCATAAATTATTGAGGTATGTGACAAGAGTAAGCTTGTATCGTTAACAATATTTATTTCTTCCATACAGGGACCGTGGATTTCACTAAGTTCCCAAAAGTCCTTATGATTGTGAAGTCCAGGTTACT
Organism: Equus asinus; assembly: GCF_041296235.1. Lineage (NCBI taxonomy): Eukaryota > Metazoa > Chordata > Mammalia > Perissodactyla > Equidae > Equus > Equus asinus. Next base: position 127,958,744 of record NC_091793.1, read on the forward strand.
TGCATGCAATTTTCACTTCCTGTCTTATTCATAAATACCAAAGTACAAATGGCTTTGGGTTTTATTTTCACTTTTGCAATCACTTGGAAATCCTCTTAAGGCTAAGCAAGAGATCTGGAAACTCATAATGCATTTCCCAAGAAGCTGCAAAGGTTGTGAAATTCACACGGCTCTAACCTTCCTGAGAGAATGGGAGCTGACTGGACAAGACAGCTCATTTCCAGTAATGTTCCCGGGTAATTCTCTGGGAATGAAGGAGAGAGCATGGTAGTTGCAGCCTAATTGTATGCTTCCAGTTAGGGTTTATATCCAGTGGGATAGCCACAGGACTTTCTTCTCCCACTGCCCCAGACATTCACTGAGCAAGCTGCTCCCAGCCAGCCAGGAGAGGTCATAAATGATACAGCCCAGCCCAGGCCCTTCCAGAGCTCAGAAGATAACAAAACCAGTTTCAAATTGGATACAGATCAAAGAGATAGAGTGAGATTGCCTTTTGCTTAACTCTTGGCTAAACTGTGTGTAATTAACTGTGTGACCCACTTTTTTAGGCATTTCACTCCACTTGCCCACTGCGCCCCCCCACCCCCCAGCAGTTAGGCAGAGGTCTTCTTCAGTCTGAGTGATTTTAGACCTTGATAAACTATGTCTCCGTGAGAGATAACCTTTAGTTTATGCTTAAAGACCCAGGATCACCTCTTGAGAAAATTCTTTTGAAAAACAAACTGCTATGAAACTGTTCTTAGAGCTGACTGTATTAAAAAAATGGTATAATCCCAAACACCCTTCATAGGTACCCATAAGTAATTTTGGAAGACTATCTAATGCATTGATTAGAGTTACTGATCCTAGAACATGCCGATACTTAAAGAGTCATTAAGTAAAGTTAATTATTATAATACTGCAGAGTCAAAAACTCCATCCTGACCTTTGTTCTTCCACATGTTCAGAAGGGGATTTAAAATGGGAGGGGCGATGGTGGGGATGATATTCCAGGGACAACTCTGAGGCAAACTAACCTTTTCTGTGTATCAATCTTATCTTTTAGAGCCCCCCTCTCAGTGGCACTCTGTTCCCACCCTATGACACATCTACAGAGTTCTTTCTCCTCCTCCCCATTAAAGTGTTATCCTGTACAGAATATGATAAAATCAGCCAAAACGGTGTGTAAAGACTGGTTCAGTCTACAGTGTTCCCTCTTGGAGGGCTATTTTCATTTGAGTAGCTCTTAGGACAAAGGGGAGAGTCTGGGATCAGAGTTTACTTTGGAGGAGGCAGTAGCATGGAAGCTCAGTGGTATGGATCCCATCACTGGGCTCATGAGGGCAGTGACTGAATAGTCATTGATAAGGCCCATGGGGTGGTCTAACCCACATTAAATTAACTGTTTGGAACTAGCTCAGAGCATACTGGCTTCTGCTCTGGACTGGTAAGTGGAAAACAATGCATGTAACTTTCCTGACCCTTGCTAATGGGAGCCTGTGAAATATCCTAGGGATTACAATTTTAAGAACTCTGACAGGAAATGTTTAGAGAGTTTTGGACATAGACAAGCTTCTCCAGAAGGGCCACAGACCTAGGGACTTTGCTGAGATGTCAACTTGAATTGAAAGGCTTCTGAGGCCAGTGAGTAGTTGCTATGCTCATGAGCCAGGCCAAAACACTGCCTGGTATTGTTCTCAACTTGTTTCGCAGGCAGTCAACGGTATTATTACTTTTTTTGTGGGTCTCCCAATTGTTAGTTCTGGCAATACAGGTGAAGGTCTAAGAAATGATTGTTCTTAGTGAGGCAACCGTCTTGGTGTAAATTAGTGTGTGGAACACATAATTTGGATGTAGTCTCAGTCTATGACATGAATGAGTCTTTTGTATCGAACAAAGAAAAGACTAAAGTGTTTTAGCAAGTATTCCTACCCAGTGCAAAAATTGGTCATCGAGTGAAAATGAAATTTTGGTGAAAGGTGAAAAGGCAGTAATTTATTTTATGGATACCCTCCCACATGTGTGAAATGACATATGTCTTGGCTTATATACAGTATTGTTTGTAATATCAAACAATTGGAAATAGCTCAAATGTCCATCAATAGGGGATTAACCAAATAAATTACAGTACACCCATCAATGGAATATTGTGAAGATCTATAAAAGAATGAGCAGGCTATGTATCACTATGGAAAGATCACTAGGACGTATTAAAAAGGAAAAAAGCAAGGTGCAGGATATTGTAAAAAGAGGCAGGGGAAAGAATATATATACATATTTGCTTATAAAGGCACAGACTATCTACGGAATGATGCACAATTGGTAACTTCGGTGGTCGAAGGGAATGGGGAACTGGGTGACTGGGGAACAGACATGGGAAAGAGACGTCAAACTAGAAACACTTTGTTACCTTTTGAATTATTAATCATGCAAATGTGTTATCTTCCCAAAAATAGATTAGATTAATTTTTTATTTAAAACAGGGAAATAAAGAAAGGCAGTAATTTGTAGGGTGTGTTTATGCACAGGGGTGTTGTAAGATTAAGTGAAAGTGTATGTTAAGTGCCTAACACAAAGACAATGCTCAAAAAATATTAGTTTCCTTCTGCAACCCCTCAACCATATCCTCCTCTCTGCACACACAAGAATTGGGCAACACCCCAATCTCCTCCACACATGATTAGATGATTAGATGGCTAATCTTGGAAATTCAAAATTAATTCTAATTAGCTTCCATTTCAGATGATGCTATTTTTTAAAAATCTGTCCTCAGTTTCTGGGAATCTATTGTGTTTAGTTCTTGCAACCTCTTGTATGTTAACAACAGCCAACTACAGCATGTCATCAAAGCATTTAACCAAAGGCCTTGATTCTAATAACTTTCAAGGAAATAAAGGAAAGCTATAAAATATACTATCAGATTTTAAAGGGCCACTACTTAAAAGAGATCTTGTGGAAAGGGAACATATTTAGATTCTATTTGATGTTTGCTATGACCATGACTAGGCTTTTTAGAATTGGTTTTATTGTGAAATTTCTTAGGGAATTCACTTTCAGTGCCATAAGTGGTAGATTATGAAAACAATACTACTTGAAAGTATTCCCTTTTGAAAAGTTTAATTACAAATATGCATACATATATGAGGCACTAGTGACAGGAAGGACTTTCACGGCAGGAGAGCGATTCTGCGTTTACTCACTTGTATACATACTTGGATACTACAATATGGAGTGTATTTAGCACATATTTTTTTGGTTGGGGAATATTTAAGTCCTCTCATAAGTCAAAAATAAAAAAGAATCTGATTCCTCACTAGGGAAATTATTAGAATCAACTAACATGGCTATCTAACATCTGCTAAAAAAATTTTCTTTGAAGATTCAAAGAAATAATATAATGCATAAGCAATATAATTCGTAAAATAATAAGTACCCCAATAGGTGAGAGATACTATTGTTTCAGGCATGAGAATTGAGAATTGGGTGTCTTGGTCGAAGAGCTTTGGCCTTGACTCCTGGGATCAGAACTCTTCAATAGGTGACTCATTTCCTTTGTTTCTTGGTTCATTCATTCACTCATTCATTCACTTATCAAGTACACATTTATTAAAGAATTACCATTTGTGAAGCACTATGCTAAGTACTAGGAACATAATTTATTTCATATTTGTTTATGCAAACAACATTTGAGGTATCTTCTGAGGATGAAAAGATGAGGAATTCGAGGTGGAGTGAACTACATGGTCAAAATTTAAAAAGCATAAAAGTGCACTTTGCATCTGAGTACAGTTGTGAGTAGTTTGATGTGGCTCGATCATGCTTCCTGGTGGTGGGTGGGGGCAGGTTTCAGGCCAAACTAGGAATCTTGGTCCTTGATCCAGCTGGTCAGTGATCCCTTGGCGACCACACTAATTTTCTCTATAAAGTCTATGTTTTGAATGGCTGAAAACCCGGGTGTATTGGTGAGGTGCTTTCAGCTTTCATGGAGCACAGACATGCCTCTGATCTTGCGTGATCAGAATTTTTTTTTCTTTTTTGAGAAGATTGGCCCTGAGCTAACATCTGTGCCAATCTTCCTCTTTTTTGCTTGGGGAAGATTGTCACTGAGCTAACATCCATGCCAGTCTTCTTCTATTTTATGTGAGACGCCCCCACAGCATAGCTTGAATAGCAGTGCTAGGTCCGTGCCCAGGATCCGAACCTACAAACCCTGGGCCACTGAAGTGGAGCCGACCACTGGGCCAGCCCCTTGGAATTTAGTATAAGGCTACAAGAGGAAATTAGGAGGCAAGTATGGGAAACCATTTTAATGGAAAAATCAGGCCTCAGGAAGAACCAGATCATTGTTCATTGGTCTCCAGGATCATACAGCAATTCTAATGTCCCAAAAGGGATACTGGGCTTGTTGTCACATAGAAGGGTATTCGTTCTTCCTGCACAAGATGCCCTTCCATTCACTTGATTTGGCTTCTCTCTTCTCTGTTTCTTCCTCCTGCCGTTATTACTGCCCTCTGGCTCCTCCTCAATTTATTTATTTCATGGATTCTATTTACTCATTGCTTCTACTAACTCATGGAGTTGCTTAGTTTCTGTTCAGTTTCCTGGCTCATATTCCACTTTACTTCATGCATCTCTCTCTGTTTTTGTGCAGAAAAGAGTTAACAACAGGCCCAAGACTGCTATTCTTAGAAACTCCTGCTTGGAAGGTTGGCCCTTAACTGGTATCTGAGAACTTAGGTTTCAGAAGGGTTCTGACCATTTGCTAAACAAGCATGCCTCATGCTGCCTAACGATATGATTTGGACAAACAATACGGCTTATAGTAAACACTAGCTTTCCTTTGGGGGGTTAGGAATTTGGTGCGCGCCAGGAAGAGGGTACCCATGTGATCAATACTCAATAAAAACCTTGGGCACTGAGTCTGTAATGAGCTTTCCTGGTAGACAGCATTTCATAGTGGTTGGTTGTCACATCCTGTGGCTAAAGGAATTAAGCACCTCCTGAGTGACTCCACTGGGAGGGCACTCTTGGAAGGCTTGTACCTGGGTTCCTCTAGACTTTGCCCTATGCACCTTTTCCCTTTGCTGATTTTGCTCTGTATCCTGTCACTGTCATAGCCCTAAGTATGACTAAATGCTGAGTTCTGTGAGTCCCCCAGCAAATCACGGAACCTGGGGATGATCTTAAGGACCCCTGACACAACTTTGCTTTCAGATTCCTGAAGAAAGAACATCTTACTCACAGTCCACTTTCTGGTCCTTATCAGGACCTGAACTCTGGCTATCTTTTCATCCTCATCTCCTATCTCTCCCCAGCCCCCGCTCTAGTTATGCCAGATTCCTTGCTGTTCCTCAAACATTCTAAGTATGCTCCTGCTTCAAGGCTTTTGTACTTACTGTTCCCTCTGCCTGTGCCTTTTCTCCCAGATATCTGGGTGGCTGTTCCTCACCTCATTCCTGTCCCTGCTCATATGACACTTATCTGAAATAACTATCCCCTCCCACCCACATGCCTTAGCTGTCTATCCCTTTATCTAGATGAATTATTCATGAAACTTATCACTATTCTGCATTATATTGTTTATTTGTTTATTGCCTATCTTTCCCAATTAGAGTATAACTGAATGAAGGCAGGAAATTTGTCTGTTTTGTTTACTGCTCTATTTTTAGTAGCTGGAACAGTGCTCAGCACATAGAAAGGACTCAGTAAATACTGTGTTTGCAGAAGGAGGAAATTAATAATAATACGCCTCTGTTGGGCATACTTCCCATACCAGGCCACATTATATGTCCATGGACAGTGCACACATGTCTACCTTTAGGTCAAGCCCTGTGGCAGAATGCTGATTGTCCATCAATATCGGCTCTCTCCTTCTTCTGTAGTAATAGAACTCCTGATTTTTGGCTGGGCATGTGGCAACCAGAAAGAAAGAGTACATTTTCCAATCCCTTGTGCTGATAGGCGTGGCTATGTGACTAAATGCAGGCCAATGGGATATAAGTGGAAGTTGAGCATGCAACATCTAGGAAGTATTTTTAATTAAAGTGGGTTCTATTTTCCACTCCTTTTTTTTCCTTCCTGCTGTGTGAAATTGGCTGTAATACTTGGAGCTTTGGCAGCCATCTTGGATCATGAGGCAACCTTGGGAATGGCAGGTACAGTCAATGGAGCAGTAAGACAGAAGAGGCCAGATAATGTGGAGGCCAATACCAATCCTGAAGAACCTACCTCTGGACTTTCACAAGAGCCAGAAATAAACTTCCATCTTTTTATTTTGTTGTTGTTGTTATTGGAAAGTGAATTACATTTGAAATGCACTAGAGAACTTGGATATTAAAAGAAACCTACAGTGAATCCTTTTATAAACTTCCATCTTGTTTAAGCCCAGCCAAGTGGGGTTTTCTCTTATCTGAAGGTGGCCCTAATCCTAACTAATACACACATTAATCTCCAGTCCGACTTCTCGAAGCCAGGTGGCAGAGTTACAAAGTACAAAGCATGATACCATATGAACTATTCACTTTGTTGAAAGGAAGCTGTGGGCATGGCTGGAAGGTTGGCAAGCAGAATGTTATCCTGTAGGAAATTTCAGCTGTGGAAATGCACTATACTAATGCCCTCAATGAATCACATCTTCTTGTATTCACATGCTTCTTTGTATGTGATGTTGCCACACCTCCCATCAAGAGGCAGAGGCTCTCTCTCCACTCCTTGAGTCTGGTTTGGCCTTGTGACTGGCTTTGCCCAGTAGAATGTGACAAAAGTAACGTTGTGCTAGTCCCAGAGTCTAAGCCACAAGAGACCTTGCAGCTTCCACTCTTGCTCTCTTGGAACCCTGAGATCACCAAGCTCTGAAGCCCAGCATCGCTTACCAGAAGATGGGAACACATGTGGAAGGCAACAGAAGCACCCCAGTGCAGAGCCAGCACCAACTGTCAGACATATGATCTTAGATTTCTAGACTCTACAACTGTGAGAAAATAAATTTCTGTTGTTTAAGCCACCCAGTGTGCAGTACTTTGTTGGAGCAGTCCTAGCAACGTGATACAGATGTTTTCATATTGAAAAGAACAATATCTTCAGTGAGCACATGGTCCTTATTCTTGAGGTGCTCATGTTCAAGTAGGAGGAGGGAGACATTAACTTTTGTTTTTAAACTTTTTATTAAGATTATGATAGTTTACAACCTTGTGAAATTTCAGTTGTACATTATTGTCAGTCATGTTGTAGGTGCACCACTTCACCCTTTGTGCCCTCCCCCCATCCCCCTTTCCCCTGGTAACCACCAATCAGTTCTCTTTGTCTATATGTTAACTTCCACCTACGAGTGGAGTCATACAGAGTTTGTCTTTCTCTATCTGGATATTTCACTTAAGATAATACCCTCAAGGTCCATCCATGTTGTTGTGAATGGGAGACATTAACTTTTAATACAATGCAATATGTTAAATGCTATGGTGGAACCATGTGAAGAATACTATGGGAGTCCAGAGGAGAGGGACCTAACTGGCTACGGAGAGAGAGAAGATGGTGGGTCCATGGGGAGAGTTTAGGAAACCCATCCTGGGGGAGAGATGCCACCTTCAGTGTGGAGGGAGGAGTAGGGATTACTGGCCTCTCTGCTGACCTTCTGTGCTTGACTGTCATATGGAGCATTGGTCCCAGATAAGGATTTCAAGAATGAGTAAAATCTCAAAAAACATACACACAAACTGGGGAGTGGGTATACTGATGCAGTGTTGCCAATATCCTATTTTAATTTAAAAAAGAAAAAAAGGACATTTAAAATGCTATCTATCATCATCACAACATCAAAGATATCTTAACGTAAAAAGTAGGAAGCATATTATCTCATAATAAAGGATGATTCCTTAAATTGAATACATTGAGCTTTAAATTCCCTCCATTGTCCTTGGTTTTTGCACTGTACAAGCATTAGTGGTCTTTTTTTTTTTAAGATTTTTTTTTTTCCTTTTTCTCCCCAAAGCCCCACAGTACATAGTTGTACATTCTTTGTTGTGGGTCCTTCTAGTTGTGGCATGTGGGACGCTGCCCCAGCGTGGCCCGATGAGCGATGCCATGTCCGCACCCAGGATTCAAACCAACGAAACACTGGGCCGCCTGCAGCGGAGCGCGTGAACCCAACCACTCGGCCACGGGGCCAGCCCCAAGCATTAGCAGTCTTAGACCAGCAGTGACAGCCTAAGAGTTTCAAGGCAACTTTTATCAGTCAGGTTATGAACCAATATTTGATTTCTTTATATGGCAAAACCCTCTAGTTTTTCTCCATACTTTCCTTCTTCCACAGAAACAGAGATTATACTAAGCAGATGGCTACTCAGCCAGAGACTAGATCTTCAACCTCTTTTCACAGCTAGATGCGATTATGTGGCTAAGTTTTAGCTGATGGGAGGTAAACTGAAGTAATGTGTAAGTTGAAGTTATATGTAATTTCTGGGTCACCTCTACCTTAAAAGATAAGCCACTTGCCTTGGAGTTCCTCCCTTTTCGCTTTCCACAGATTGCAACACTGTGCCCACAACCTAACTTTGACCACGAGCATGAAGATATCATTTTGGGGAATAATGAAGCAACAACTGGAAGGACTCTGGATCCTTGAGCGACTTTGTGAGGTAGAGACTCCCTGCCAAGCTGGACCACTCACCTTGGGATGGTAACATGAGAAAGAAATGAACTTCCACGTTATTTAAGCCTCTGCACATAGATGTATACTTTTTGGTGTTTCTTTTTTGGGGCAGCTTAGTCTTTACCCTGGTAAGCAAGTCCCACTTTCTCTTGCTTTTACAGTCACATCTGCCTTCCAGCCTCCCCTTCAGAAGTTCCATGCTACTCCTGTTATCCCACCCACGTGGGATATGTGAATTACTAGGTCACCAGAGGAAGACATTTACATCATAGGCTCCTACCTAAAGTGGAATTCCCCCATAGAGACGGCCAGTTACCTTCTTACTGCTCTTGTATAGTTTCTCCCACAAGTCTCTGCCTTGTTCCCTTGGGCCTTACTTGACCGCAGGTAAGAGAACCATTCCGATGGTGGTTTGGCTGCTCAACCAGTGGACACAGCTCATCCTCAGGACTTTCCACTCCACCTGTATGACTTCTCTTTTCTACCTTCTGAACATTATCTCTTTTACTTTCCAGACAACTAGATAACACACATTCCCTTTCAAATGAAACAGACACTTTCAACTAATAGCTATTGAACTGATACTTTGTAAGGCATAACATAAAATGATGAAATACAGAAAGGACCTGACTTTTCAGTCTACTTGGAAAAAAAAAGACAAATGGGCAATTATATATTAAAGTAAAAAGTTCTATAAGTGGAATAAGTACAGTGCGTCATGGGAATACTTAGAAGAGGCACCTAACCCAGTATTTGTACATGAAGAAGTATGAAAAGTGAAATAAAGGCGCCGATAAAGGGGAAGTAAATGTGTACCTTAGCTGCATAAAATTGTACACCTGTTAATTAGTAATATGGCATAATTTTAAAACTGTGAAAGTTCTTCCATACACATTAATCTTAATACCTGTAGTGATTTGTTAATATTTGATACATGTTCTTCCTGATATATAGATACAAAAATAGATAGACCAATATATATCCATGTAGGTTTTATTTTTCAAAAATCTAATCATAGTATACATACTGTTATGCAGCCTCCTGTTTTCACATAGATTTGTTTCCTTATCATGCATGTATATTTACCTTATTAAAAAAATAGTTTATAGACTTCCCTACTAATGGTATGCTAACTTATTTAATAAATCTCTTCTTTTTTGACATTTAGGTTGTTTTCCATTTATTTCTTCTAACAGTAGTGTTTCCAGGAAAATTCTATCCATTGGACTTAGCAATAAATATTAAGAGAAAAAGATTACAATCTTAAGATCCTATACCTGCTCAAAATATCATGTGTACATGAGAAAAAAGATTAGACATTTTTGGATATGTAAAGTATCAGAAATTTACCTTCTGATTTTCTTTCTGGGGAATTCACTTGAGGAATAACTCTAGCAAAACCAAAATAAAAGCAAAACTCTATGTCTAAGGGGAATTTAAAGGGTATAAAAACATGAATGAGTAATCAATCCCATAAAATTTAAAAGACCAGAATAGAAGATCATAGCATGGTTACTGAATGGGGAACTTGAATATTACAAAGAAATTGATTTTTCCCAAATTAATGTTTAAGCTTCTTTCAATTCCAAACAAACTTTGAGAGGGGTCTTTTTTTGAATCATGACAAAATTTTCTAGAAAAATAAGTAAGCAAGAATGATTAAAGAAAGTTTATAAAAAGGGGGCTGGAGGTTGGTATGTGCCTCAGAAGCTGAAGAATTATAAATATATAGTAGTTAAAGCATGTTAAGTACTGAGAATAGACAGATAAATCAGTGACCCAGGAATGATAACTTGGAATTAGAGCTTATAAAATATGAAAAGATAATAATATATTTTAAAGAAATTGTAAATCTAAGGGTAAGGAATTGTTTCTTTAACAATTAACGTGGGGGAAAAAGAATTTTTTGATGAATATTTTATTAGAACTTTGCATAACAGCATACATGCAAATAGATTAAAGAGTTAAAAATTCAACCATAAAAAATTGGAGAAGGTATAGAAGAAAGTTTTATCATCCCTTATTGAGGAAGGACTCCCTCAAGCAAAAAAGCAATGCAAGAAACCATGGGAAAAGATAATAGATTTGACCAAGTAAAAATACAAAGTTTGTATAGTTAAAAAAAAATACAGATAAAAGGAAAAGGCAAACTATAAACTGGGAAAGATTTGTACAACATACGTTGCAAAAATAGGGTTACTATCACTTGTCAAAACTCCAATACTGGTTAAATCCGATTCTCAGCCTTGTCTGTGCCGGAAACCTTCACAGATGAGTGTGTCTGAAGATAAACACAAAACCACGTGTGCTGGTCTAACCTTATTTACTGTAAAGGGCCTTCAAGTGAGACTTTAGTCTTATTCTAAAATTGTAATACATTTCCCTAGTTCATTCACTCTCCCACGTTCCCTGGTTCCCTGACAACTATTTTGTACCCTCTTCACACTTCTTTTTTTTTTTTTGAGGAAGATTAGCCCTGAGCTAACTACTGCCAACCCTCCTCTTTTGGCTGAGGAAGACTGGCCCTGAGCTAACATCCGTGCCCATCTTCCTGTACTTTATACATGGGACGCCTACCACAGCATGGCTTTTGCCAAGTGGTGCCATGTCCACACCCAGGATCCGAACCGGTATACCCCGGGTGGCTGAGAAGCAGAACGTGTGACCTTAACCGCTGTGCCACCAGGCTCCTCTTCACACTTCAAACTTCCATCTCCTCCCCATCCTCACTGTAAATGGATAATCTTGCTTATTTCATTCAGGAAATAGTAGCGATCAGAAGAGAATTTCCATATACTTACACCGCCATATCATCCCACTCACTAGCATCTCCCCTCCTGTTCCAGAAGAACCTTCTAGGCTCCTAAGAACCCCTTCACAGGGGACTAACTCCCACTCCCTCTCACCTGTTCAAGGACAAGGATATCTCTAGAAATTGCCATTCCCCCCTCTCTCTACTGAACCATTCCCTTCAGCCTACAGTCATGATATTAATTTTCACATCTTAAAAAGAAATCTTCTTGGGGCCGGCCCAGTGGCGCAGTGGTTAAGTGTGCATGTTCTGCTTCAACAGCCCAGAGTTTGCTGGTTCAGATCCTGGATGCAGACATGGCACCACTTGGCAAGCCATATTGTGGTAGGCATCCCACATATACAATAGAGGAAGATGGGCACAGATGTTAGCTCAGGGCCAGTCTTCCTCAGCAAAAAAAAGAAAGAAATCTTTTTGTCCCACTTTCCCCTCAAGTTATTGCCACATTTCTCTGCTCCCCTTTGCAACAATCCCCCTAGAAGGAGCTATATATATTTTCTTTGTCATTTCCAATAGTTTGATGTCCATTCTCTCTTGAACTCAGTCCATTCAGGCTTTTACCCTCCCCAACTGCACTGCAGCTACACTTGTCAAGGTCACCAGTGACCTTCATTTATGCTAAACCCAACCATCAACCCTCCATTTTATCTCACCTGATCTATCAGCACGTGATCTACCAGCAGCATTTGACACAACAATCACCCCTTCTTCCCAGAAACATTCGATTCACCTGACATCCAGCCCACCACTCTCCTTACTGTGTTCTTCCTGCCTCACTGTTTTTCATGTCTAAAATCTCCCTCCGGATCTTTCCACATCCCCAAAACTGTTCCACTTGCGGTCATCCCCATTTCAGTGAACGACAACTCCATCTTTCCAGTTGCTCAAACCAAAAGTCTGAAAGTCCTGTTTGACTCATTTTCTCATACTCCACTTCCAACCAGACGGTGAACCTGTTGGCTCTATCTTCAAAACAGATCCAGATGCCGATCACATCTTACCCTCACCACGGCTACCACCCTGGTGCAAGCCACCACAATCTCAAGTGGATTAATGCAGTAACCTCCTCACTGATTGTCCTGCTTCCTCCCTGGCTCCTTTTGTTCTCCACTCAGCAGTCAGTGATCCTGTTAAGGCAGATTAGCATGTGGCGTCTTGGCTGAAAACATTCCAACAGATTCCTGTCTCAAAGTAAAAGCCAAAGTCCTCATAGATGATATGCTTCCTCCCCATCCTCATCTTTGTTCTCTCCTTGCTCACTCTGCTTGAGTTACAGCAGCCTTCTTACTGTGCCTGGAAAGAGCCAGTCAGCTTGGGCCTTTTCAATGGCTCCCTCCTCTCCTGTGTCTCTTCACTCAGATATCACCTTCCCTGACTTTCTGCCACCATTCCTGCTAAATCCCTATCCCCTCCCTTGATTCATTTTTCACCTTAGAACTCATCACCCTCTAATATACTATATACTTTTACTTACTTATTTTGTCCGTTGTCTGTCTACTCACATTAGAATGTAAGCTCTATGAACTCAGAGATTTTTGTCTGTATTACTTTTCACTGATGCATCCTGGTGCTGGTACATAGCAGTTGTTCCATAAAGATTTGTTGACTAAATTAATGGATTATGTTTAAGAACTATACAAAGGGCAAGTGGGAATGTAAATCTCTTCAAAATTCCTAAAATGTAATTTGACAATACATATCAGAAGTCTTAACTATATACTCAGTAATTTCACATCCAGAAATTTATCTCAATGCAGGATTTCCCAAGTTATTACAAAGGAAATACTGTTCCAGAGTATTAATAGGCATGTGGAAAACAAAGAAAATAGTCTGAAAAAAAAAACCTCTCCTAACCTGCTGTGGTTCTCAGACTTGACTGCATGTTGTAATTACTGGAGGGTTTTTTTAATATATTGATGCCTGAGTCCCACCTTAAAAGATTCTGATTTAATTGGTTTGGACTGGTTGTTCTTCTTGTCATGCTATTAGTAGCCTATGATGATTATTACTGAGATCCATTAATTCGTTAGGGGCTGTAGGTGGTAATCTTATTCACATCTGTGGGCCTGTTTTTTTCCATATACAAGATGAAGGGGTGAGGGCACTTTTTTTTTTTTTTTGGAGGAAGATTACCCTGAGCTAACTGCTGCCAATCCTGCTCTTTTTGCTGAGGAAGACTGGCCCTGAGGTAACATCCATGCCCATCTTCCTCTACTTTATATGTGGGATGCCTACCACAGCATAGCGTGCCAGGTGGTGCCATGTCTGCATGGGATCCGAACCGGGGAACCCTGGGCCGCCAAAGCAGAACATGCACACTTAACTGCTGCGCCACAGGGCCGGCCCCTAGGGGTGAGAGCACTTTAAGTGGAAGCATGCTTCCAATTGGGACCCCCTATGTTCACATGGGAAATGCTCTCATTTAGGGGTTTGTAGGAAGAATTTGCTGTTTCTTCCTGGTGATTTATTAGTGTATGTATGTGTGTGAAAGTGACGCGGGGTTGGTGAGCCGAGAAGTCGAAAGAAAGATTTCTTAGACTCTTAAGATCTGGCAGTAGTGCTCTTTTATTTAGAGAATAGAATAGCATGGGGACAGGACCCATGGGCAGTCAGAGCTTCTGCTGCCGCCGCTTCTGCTACCCCCGCTGGCATGGGGACAGGGCCCATGGGCAGGCAGAGCCGCTGCTGCTGCCCCCGCTGGCATGGGGACAGGACCCATGGGCAGGCAGAGCTGGTACGTGGGGACAGGACCCACAGGCAGTCAGAGCTCCTGCTGCTGCCCCGAGTTGAGGGTTAGGGCTAATTTTATAAGGCATGGGTATGTGAGTCATTTCTTTACAAGACAAAGGAAAGAACATGAAAAAAAGTTAAAATGGTATCAGTGCAGGTGGGGTCTGGTCGTTGGGTGATCCCATGACTTTTGGACAAGAATCAAATCGGATTAAGTAAAGGTCAGAAGCCACCACCCTAAATCAGTTACATGAGATTGCCAGACAGCAACCAACTTAAGTTCTTGCCTTCCCCATTAAGAGTTTCTAGTGATAAGGTCATCTCTCTTCTTCTTCCTGGTACAGAGAGGGAGGCACCTTTTACAGATAGAGATTTACGTTACAAATGTAAATGTGTCCCAACAAGGGCAAGTTCCATTCCCCAGAGCTTCCCTCCCTGTCCCAGTTTATCAAAAGCAATCAGCCCAAAACAATCCCGATGCCAAAGAGACATATCTTGGGATGGCCAATTTCAGGTCCCTACAAGCTCATACCCCCTTCCTTCACAAACGCAAATGTCTCTCAAAAGGGCAAGCAAAATTCCAGTCCTCGGAGCCTGCTTCTCATCTGCAGTTTTAAAAGTAACCAGCCTAAAAATCCTCATCATAAATCGTTTTAAGATTAGGCAGCCTAAAAATCCTCATCAAAAGGAGAACACATTTGTGAGCTTTATAATGCTCTAAAATAAGAAAAGATATTTACTTTTATTATAGAGAAACTAAGATAAATCAAAATTCCATAAAGAGTCATCGAGCCCTCCACTCCAACATGTGTCAGATGTGATGTTAGGGCGAACTGTCACATACTTCTTGTAGGGCCAATTAGAGCAAGTTAAGGAACAGGACAGCTGATTTTTAAACTATTTGTTTGTTTACTTTTACATATGTATTAGTCAATTTGGGCTGCTATAACAGAACACCATAAACTGGGTGGCTCATAAACAGCAAAAATTGAGAAATATATATCCTTCACAGTTCTGGAGGCTGAGAAGTCCAAGATTAAGGCACTGGCAGATTCAGTGTCTGGTGAGAGCCCACTTCCTGGTTCACAGATGTCCATCTTTGTGCTGTCCTCCACGGTGGAAGGGGTGAGGGAACTCCCTGGGGTCTCTTTCACAAGGGCATTAATCCCATTCAGGACGGCTCTGCCTTCACAGCTAATCACCTCTCAGAGGTCCCACCTCCAAATACCAACACATTGGGGATTAGATTTTAACGTATGAATTTTGGGCGGTCAGAAACATTTGTCTATAGCAACATCGGACACTGGGAAACATCAGCAAACAGTAGCAAGTAACTCTTGTTGAAGCATCCAGACCTACAGTATGAAAAAGACTTCTGATCCTACAGAAGCCTTCTCATGCTCTCTGTACACGTGATTTGTAGCATTCTCTACAATATCCCTTTAAGTATGAGGACTATGACATATACTCCTATTAGATAAATCTTCTACTAATAAAGAAACAATTTTATTAGTTTTGAGTTAGTTCAGTTGCCAATAATATTTTGTTTTTTCAGTTGAATAAACAAATTCAGGCAGCTATTTACACATATGGTGCATTTGAAAAAAAACTTAAGAACACAGGAGCCGAGGATCTTAACAAGATAATGTAGCTGAGTTGAATCAACTCATTTAGGGGTACCTATCTTCCCAAGGGAAACCACACAGTTGTTCCTCACAAGCAGACTGAGCTGTCCCCACACAATTAGACACGGGACATCAGATCAGATGTTACTGCACTTACCAGCGTGAACTACAAACCTTCAAAAAGTCCAGTTACTCACTTAGATAACCAAAGAAATGCACTTTTTAGGACAAATAACCTGTTTTGGAGAAAGAGTTACTGCACGAAACAGACAGTTGGTTTTAAACCCCAGCTTCATAACTTACTATAAAATGAGAAAATTCACTTTGCACATATTAATTATTGAGTAATATATTAATAAGTACAAACTGTTTATAAGTGTAAAATGCCTGGCACAGAGCAAATGTTCAATGTGCGTTAGCATTCATCATTATAGGGATGATTTGTGGGCTATTGATGAGGATCACGGCTGCCCCAGGGAGAGAAGCCCAAGGTATCCTGCCCTACATGCTGATCTGTATCACCCTCTGGAAGCATAGGATGTCCTGACTTAATCCAGTCTGATTGTTATCTAAAGTTATAGGACCACCCAATAACCAGACCCCAACTGCACTGATACCATTTTAACGATTTTTTTCCTGATCTTTCCTTTGTCTCGTAAAAAAATAACTCAGATACCTATGCCTTATAAATTTAGCTCTAACCCTCAACACATTGCAGCTCTTACTGCCCATGGGTCCTGTCCCTATGCCCATGCCAGAAGCTCTTCACTGCCTATGGGTCCTGTCCCCATGCTACTCCAGGCTATTCTTGGAATAAAAAAGCACTACTGCCAGATCTTGAGAGTCCAAGAAATCTTTCTTTCAACTCTCAACTCACCGAGCCTGCATCAGCTATTGTTGCAAATATTACTAAATATTACTTATGAGTCTTTTGGTTAAATCTTTTTAAGAAGATTAAGAAAAGTTTTTTTTTCTGACCTTGCCAATTATGCTACAAAGTAGATTACCTCTGTAATGTGAGAACACTGTAGTTCTTGTTAATTTTTTTTATTGTGTCACCACACAAAACATCTAGTATCAAACAGTACTTGACCAGCAGTTTTATGGATGTTGCAAAAATTTTAAATAGATGGATAGTGCAAAGAAAGTGAAAATGACCTTTGTGATGCCAGAAACCAGGACCTGGAGTGAGCATGGATGGGTAGAGGGAGGCAGGCAAAATTGACAGGAAAACCTTTATCAGTGAGGACCCAGATAACTGGAACCTTATGAATGCCCTCTGTATTGTACTGGATCTTACTAAGCAAGATCTTCTCTTTGGTTTTTAAATTTTTTTTCCTGCTTTTTCTCCCCAAATCCCTCCAGTACATAGTTGTATATTTTAGTTGTGGGTCCTTCTAGTTGTGGCATGTGAGATGCCTCCGCAGTGTGGCCTAACGAGTGGCGCCACGTCTGCACCCAGGATCCAAACCGGCGAAACCCTGGGCCACCGAAGCAGAGCAGCGAACCCAATCACTTGGCCATGGGGCCAGCCCCAGCAAGATCTTCTTTACATGGAAGTAGTGGTGTTGAGGTTCTGAGCATGAACCTCTCATCATCTCAAAAAAGGTTTATGTTTGGGCTATGAAAATGAGGAAGGCCTGAAGAGCAACAGTCTTAGAAGGAAGAAAACCATGAAGCAATCTTGTGAATATAGTAAAGAATCAGATATATAATCATTAGGACCTAACTGGCTGGGCAGAGTGATGGATCTCTGCTTATTTCACTGAATGGTCATATCAGAAAAGATTATCTGGGTGGCAACAGTCATCCTAGGCATCCCTTTTCTCTTTGCATTAACCACCAGCCTTGAGGAGTGATTTGGGGGTAGTGGAAATCGACTGGCCTTGTTTGAAGATTTCTGCATTGCCCATGCCATCTTGTTTCTCAAGGCTGTCTTTACTTTTGGTGAATGAGAAAGCACTTGGTTGCCATTTCCTTTCTGAGAACTGTTGAGTTGGCAGGGGAGGAAGTAAATGTTTGCCTGAGTTCTATCCTCTGGGGGAAGGGCAGGGCTGGGCTGCTCCTCTGAGCACCAGCTTCTGCTTTCGTGGGGCTTGGTTCCTACGTGTCTGGTTCCTCTTTATAAATGTCAATGAAATTGGTCTGAGCAGCCCTACCTAATCCCCTTTCTGGGAACAAATGACGGAGGGGGCAGGGAGTGGCTAACTTTCTTTACCCAAACTCTTGGCCACAACTTTCCTAAATATTCTTAACTGGTTTCCTGTCTATTGCTAATCTTTTAAAGATCTGGTTAAATCTTCTAAGAAAAAAAAAAGGTCTGATTTAATACTGCTTCTGTGAGAATGTCGTTTGCCTATGTTGAAGAATATAGCTCTGAGGAAAATCCAACTGAAGCATCAAGGTCTGTTAGATAGTGAATCAGAGCTTCTGATCTGCATTTAGGAGTCTTTGGGAGCCCTGAGGTTGGATGTGGTTCTGCCCTTAACTGACATGTTTCATCATTTGTTTTATTTGATGTTGAAATAATGCTTATAATATTATTTTACACCATTTTCCAGCATTACATCACTGTCTTTGGCATTCTGGGCCTTATTTATCCATGAAATGGAAGCTTCTGCCTTCTTAAGAATGTCTTGACTCTCCTGCTAATGGTATGATTGCCTTTGAAACTCTTTTCTCTGGCTGTAATATATCTATGCTGCTTGTTTGCAGATGTTTGGGAAGCGGTGGTTGATCTCAAAATATTCATAAAGAATCCAGGAAAAATGAAGGCTTCTGCCATGCAAATTCTCTGACACTGTTCTCAACATTTCTGTTACCATCACTAATAGTTAATTGGATGATTCTTTAAAGCCCTACAGATATATCTTGCTGATAATACTTCTTTAGTCTGTTTTTGACCCTTATAATTCTACCACTGCAATTTAAGTCTAAAAATTACCTTTAGGCTGGACGGCTCTGGGGTCCAGATTGCCTAGATTTAAAACACAGGCTGGCCATTCTTTAGCTATGAGGTCTCTGGTGAGTTTCGTCATCTGCAAAATGGAGATAAAAATACTAGTCACCACATAGGACTGATGAAAGGACTAAGCCATCATAGCTTAAGCTATTGTTTTTCTTTTCTTTAATAGTAGAAAATAGGAGAGAATATTTATTGAGCATCTACTATTCGCTAGGTACTGGTTGGACAACTTATTTATGAGCCCCTGTAATCCTCTGTGACGTAGGCCTCCTTTTATTTCCCAGATGATTAAATTATGAGTAGGAAGCTTAATCAATTGTCCTAAAGGTCACCCAACTAGTAAATAGTTTGAGCTCAGCTATGCTTCTAACCACATGCCCTTTTCACTACACGACATAAAGAAAACTTTATTCATCTTTTTTCCCCCCAGGTTATGTTACAGGGTTTCTCACTGCTGTGATATGATTTCTTTGGATGTATAAAAATAAGTGCATGATCTGACAGCTCTTGAAGAGACATAGAGGAAACAAATGCATGATACTAAGTGAAAGAAGTCAATCTGAAAAGGTTACATACTAACTCCAACTAAATGACATTCTGGAAAAGTCAAAACTATGGCGACAGTAAAAAGATGAGTGGTTGCCAGGGGTTAGAGGAGAAGGATGAATAGGTGGAACACAGCAGATTTTTAGGGCAGTGAAACTATTCTGTATACTATAATGGTGGATACATATCATTATATATTTGTCTAAATCCATAAAATGTATAACACCAAGAGTGAACCCTAAGGTAAACTATGGACTTTGGGTCATAATGATGTGTTAATGAAGGTTCACCAACTGTAACAATGTACCACTCTGGTGGGGGATATTGGTAATGGGGGAGGCTATGCTTGCATGGGGGTAGAGAGTATACGGGAAATCTCTGGACCCTCCTCTAAATCTTGCTGTCAACCTAAAACTACTCTAAAATATAGTCTATAGTTCACGGGCTTCACATTGGCTGCTCAAAGTTTCCCCGGTTTGGACCCTGGGCGCCCACAAGGCACCACTCATCAGGCCATGCTGAGGCAGCATCCCACACAGCACAACCAGAGGCACTCACAACTAGAATATACAACTAGGTACTGGGGGGCTTTCGTGAGAAGCAGCAAAAAAAAAAAGACAGCCAACAGTTGTTAGCTCAGGTGCCAATCTTTAAAGTCTATATAAAAAAAACAAGTGTAGAGAAGCAAAGCAAAATGGGTAAGGGGTAAGGAAAAATAAGAAGTCTGCCAAGGACCTTCACTACTTGTGTATCTGCGTAGTATTATAGGATGAAAAGTGCAAGACCAGGTCGGACGACCAGTGTTGAAGGCCTGCTTGCTCACAAGTTTCTGGGTGACCTTCGACAAACTACCTCACCTTTCTGGACCTCAATTTAAATATGATTAAAATCCGGCGGTTGAACCGATCTCTAAGTTCCCTGCGGGGCCTAAAATTCCAGCCTTGCACCACGGACCAACCCATGCCTGGTTTTCGCCTCCGTCCCCCTCCCCCCGCCCCCAGCCACCCTTGCCTGAGTCTTGTTCTTAGCCGGCTGCACATTTTTTAACATACCCACTGGGTCCTAAACACAGCACCTGTTCCCTGCGACCGTGGGACAAAGGACAAGGGTGGAAGACTGAACCCTGAGGGAAAGAACGCAAGGAAACCCCGAAGCTAGACAGCCGGGAGGAAATGCCGGCAAAGGAAGCTGCACGGCAAAGAGGACGCTGCGCCGCGGCGGCGGAAGCGGGAGGCGGCGGGGCGGGGCCGAGCGCCCATTGGAAGGCTGAGGGGGCGGGGTCCGCTCTGACAGCCCCGGGGAGGAGCGAGGGAGGCTGCGGGCACGTCGCCCGCCCATTCCCGCCCATTCCCGCCCCTTCGCTTCCCCTGCCCCGGGCCTGGAGGGCGGGGCGGCGGGCGTGCCGACGCCGCGTGACGTCACAAGGGGCGGGGCGTCTCGGGGGTGCAGCCGACGCGCGGGCGCGTTCGGCAGTCGCTGTTTGGGACTGGGCGCGCGAGTGCTCAGTCCGCGCTCTCCATTTGCTGTCACAGCCCGTCCCTTCCCGGAGCCCCGGTCACAGTGGGCGCGCGCTCGTGTGTGTGAACGGGACTCAGGGCAGAGGCGTCTCCTCGCTGCCTTTTTTTTTCTTCCTTTCTGCAAAGAAGGGGGCAGCTCGCACGCTTGTCTTCCTGTCGCCCTGTGGCGAGTGGGGTTGGTGTGCGGAGCGGTTCGTCTTTTTTCTTTTAAACTTGCGAGCGCTTTTTTCTTTTTCTTTTTTTTTTTTTCAGGCTCAGTGCCGTCTGAGCTAGTTTCCTCCGTCCCTGACTACTGCTTTCTGTCCCTTCTCCTGCTCCCCCCGCCCAAGGTCGCCCCTCCGCCCTCGCCCCTGACCCGGGAGGGTGGGAAGCTTTGTCCCGCTCCCTGCCCATCCGCGTCTCCGCAGCCGCACCTGCCTCAATATGAATGGGGTCAACGACCCACTTCTTTTTATAAAAGATATTAAGCCCGGATTGAAAAACTTAAATGTCGTCTTTATTGTCCTGGAGATAGGTAAGTGGGGTCCGCAGCCCAGCCCGCAAGCCCCGTGCGTCCCGGGGCGGGAGGGAGGGGCGCGGCCGCCGCGAGCCGGGGGCTCCCCTCACCCGCCCTCCCTTCCCCCATCCACGTGGCCCGGGGCCCCCGCTGGGGCTCGGATCCTACCTGCGGCGAGAAGCCGGGGCTCGACCTCTTCCCAGCTTAAAGATGCAGTGGTCCCGGAGGAGCAGTTAGAGAGCCTTTCTGGAAGTCCTCGTTATCTAATACACCCCTCCCCCCTTTTGATTTTTAAATCCTCACAGGACGCGTGACCAAAACCAAAGACGGCCATGAAGTGAGATCATGCAAAGTAGCAGATAAAACGGGCAGCATCACTATTTCCGTGTGGGATGAAATCGGAGGTCTTATACAGCCAGGGGATATTATTCGGTTGACCAGAGGGTAGGTGTGCCTAAAAGGTGGGGGGCGGAGGGAGGAGAGTGCTGCCTGCATCGGTAGCAGGGCTGCGGAATCGGAGTTGGTTGATGCCGTGATCTTGGCAAGCTCGGAAATTTCGTATTTTTTCTGTGGACCACTCCGAGGAGTTTTGAACCCCTTAGATGTTAGCTGTGGATGGTCCACAGGGTTCGGATGTAACACCGTCGCCTTCAAAGCAATCAGTTTCAGCCCGAAATCTAACCATCCCCACGCCCACCAGTTCACAGGTTAAGGATTTTTTTAAATACTGTCCTGAGATTATTGAGTCTTTTTGGTAGATTGATACGATTAACAAAGTCAATACTTTATCTTTCTCATAAGTTATTTAATGTAGTTGTCACTTAGTTTTTTTCCAACCTTCTCCCCTTTTTAATGGCTTTTGAAATCTTGCCAATATTTTACCTGTACTTTTTAAATTTAGATGGTGTGGACATAAATTAAGATCGTAGTTGGAGAATTTAGCAGACTTTGTGGCATGTCGAATTTGTACGTGGAGGTAAAAGTTAAGAGGAAAGTTTACAATATCTGGAAGGCACATTCTCAAAAATCATTTCTTGTGCCTACTGCTGTAAGGTCATTGTTGTACAAAAATCAGAATGATGTGCAGAAAATGTTTGGCAGAAAGACATCTATGATCCCTCCATCCAAGAGAGTCACTTGGCACATTGGCTTTAAAAAATTATTTAGCACAATCTCTTTTTGGGTTGGTAATCAGATTGCCTTTAAAAATTTACCAAATCTTTTATCTTAGGAAGATAAAAAGCCAGAAAAAGGGTCTTGAAAATAGATTTGGGGAACATTGGTGATCAATAGAATTGTAATAATTTATTGGTCATAAATATAGGAAGAGCAGGTGGAGATTGATGTTGGCATAGTAAATAGAATCTCAGAGAAGTGTTGGATCACTCTGTAGGAGTTTGGAGCCCTTCGATATCATCTGACAGATCTTACAACATCTTCAGGAAGTGAGGCAGAGTTTCATCAAAGAAGGAAGTGAGAGTCAGGACTTAGACATTTTATTCTCGAACACTGACTCATTAGGACACTAATTGCGTCTTAAACTTCCACAAAAGAGAATTCTTACCTGAGAGGGTGTGGTGAGGATTAGCATGATTAAAGTTTTTTGGGTCTCTCATCCAATAATTAAAAGTATTCTAACAACTAGAAGGACCCACAACTAAAAAACTATACAACTATATACTGGGGGGGTTGGGGGAGAAAAAGCAGAAAAAAAAATACTCTATACACTGTAAAAGTCATCTCCTTTCAAATGTTTTATATTCTGTAGTCACAGAAAATACCTAGATATGTCCATCAAAAAAACTGTGGAAAAACTGAGTTTATTTGCTTTATAGTATCTGTAGAACTTTAAGAGTACAAATACCAAGAAGTACAATTTAAAGGAAAATTCAAAACTAGAGAAACTCTACTATTTCCTAACTTAAGTATGACCTTGAAGTTATTATACTTCTTCAACTTCTGTAAAATGGGAATGATTATACCTTACTTACTAAAATAACACATCCAGCTTGGAGTCTGGTGCATTTAAGGCCCTTAAATTCTAGTTGAATCTAAGAAAAGTCGCTTTTGAAGAAAGGCATACATCTAAATAATGGTAATTTGAATATTGGTATATTTATCAGAAAACCCTGCGAATATTGATCTCATTCCTGAAACAAGTGAAAGTTAAATTTTTTAATTGTAACTTCAAATTTTTTCTCAATAGGCATTAATTCTTACTTTAATAAAGTGAAACATTAATGCACTGTCTCCTGAGTCACTTTCTATATAACATAACAGAGTGGTGAATGGAGTCTTTAGTAAATAAACGTTAGTAAGTGAAGAGAAATATATAATGTGGAACTAGCACGTTTTTATTAATCTATATTAAAAAGATGAGCTGTCAACATAAACAATATTTAGTTATAATTTATCATTCTAAGTTACCACAGTAGTTGTATAAAGAATGAATGAAAACCAAACCTTGGACTGATTTTATCATATTGATTAATTTACATTTTTCTTAGATTTGTGTGTAGGATTATTTTATGATGCTGTCTGCATTCAGAATTTTTTGGGGTAAACAATTGTTCAGCTGGGGTGGTGCTAAAAATTGGAAATTGGAAAGGCAGATAGGTGATAGATTTTCGACCTTAGTTTTTTTAGCACCTTGATTAACTTTTAACACATTTTCAGTAGCTTGGGAACCCTATGTCTTTTATGGAGGCAAAGGATACACTATTATATCAATATCTGACTAGACTGAGTAAATGAGTATAAAAGTAAACACTAGGTTGTTGATTTCGTATATTCTGTGATTGAAAAATAATTTCTGCTTGAATCTGCAATTGAAAGTTCCCTTGTTAATTGACTAAAGATGTGATCTTTGGGGTATAACAATGCTTGCTTTGCAAAAAGACTTCTAGGTTAGTTATAGTTTAGATAATTATGTCAAAATTTGTCAGTAGAATTTTGTGTTATTCCTTACTAAGTAACAAGTTAATCAAAATTAGATTCATTGTATTTGATTTGCTCTGGTGGACAGAGGGTCTGATGTCCACTCGCACTCCATTACAAAAAATATAGTAGAAAGATTTACTTGATTTAAGTAGAAGGAAATGTGCAGATTTCTACAAAACTGATATTTCTTTGCTTTCTAGGTATGCATCCATGTGGAAAGGATGTCTGACACTTTATACTGGGAGGGGTGGTGAGCTTCAAAAAATTGGGGAGTAAGTATTAAAATGCATTTCATGTAGTTGAGTAAATTGCAATATAATATCTATAGAATGACTGGTAGGTATAAAATGTCAGCCTATTCCTTGGCTTTGTTTGACTGGTAAACTGAATGACCTCAGCAGCTTAACTGTAAAAATAACTTTGCATGTATGTACTAGTTTAATAGCTATCAGTACTGTTTCCTGTAGTTGAGAATGTCAGTTTTTCCTGGCAAAGGGCATTAAGAAGATGCACTTGAGACAAACTCCAGTGGGATCATTTCTGTCAGCTTTGAAAACATGCATCTTTCAGGTGTGACGAGTGCCATTTGAAGTAGTTTCTGTCTTCTAGTGAATGGCCAAATTTAGAAGCTAAGTATGGGTTTCAGGCCATAAGTTTAAATTTTCTTTTTCTCTGTTTATGGATGAATATGTACTACTCGTGGTAAAAGGACTTGCAGCAGTGAAAATTGAAGTCCTGTATTTATCCACAGTCTAGGTACCGTACAGGCAGCCGCAATGCGAGCTTCCATATACTACTATCCTGGTAATCTCCACCCTGACTTGGAGGAGCCATCCTCTCTAGGGGTGTAAAGGTAATTCAGCCTCCATGCCGGCCTAGACGTGTGGGATGTACTCATAAAGTGTGGTATAGTGGTGCGCCAAATCATTAGACTGTTCTATTTGGTTAATGCTCAGACATCTGCTTAATACCCGTGAAATTGGAGGATATTTAAAGAGAGAAGCTACAAACAGCACCAAAAAAAAAAAAAAAAAAGAAAGACAAGAAAACTTTTTTCTCTTTTCCACACTGCAGAGATAAGATACTTTGTTTGGAAAAAATAAGCAATCTTGCTAGCTTTTAAAGATAAAGATCAGAAACTGGTAACACTTTGCCTTTGCTGGGAGGAAAATTAGGATTCACTTATGTTTGTATTTAGAATGGCATTAGAGCAATGTGTCATGAAAGGTTTTAGTGTCAATATTACAGAAAGATGTAGGATGTTGTTTCCACCTTCATGTGCAGAGAAGTATTTATAATAATGGAGATCAGTTATGTGAAGAACCACTGGAGGTCACTCAATTCTTGGTGACTTGACTTTGTCAGAATTAGTCTGGTATTTACCTGAACTTGTTCTAATTTCTTATTTGTGGGGTGAGGAGCTAAGAAAATGCTTGCATGTAGTGTTAGTATACTCCATAGTTAACGTAAAGAAGCACTGGGATAAACTGTTGTCTTGATAGCCAGTTGTTTTTATTCAGTCCTGCAGAACCTCCTCTTAACCTTGAATGATTATCTTTGCAGATTCACAGTGATTGGTCAAAAGAGAGGGACTGGATGAGAGTGTGTGAATGGATCAGTGCAAATCCATCACCACTGCGGGGGAAAAACCCTCTGGAATCCTAAACATGGTTCAGTGGCGTCAGCCTGTGTGGAAAAACAGGACAAAGATGTGTTTCTGTGTCCTCAGTCTTTGACATGGTTTAGTTTTTTGCAGTACAGAAGAATTAAAATACAAAATAGAATGCTCATACATTGTGGGCAATCAAATATTTGTTGTTTTTATGGAACATAAGCATTTAGGAAGTTTTTGTTGTAAATGAAGAGTGATTTAGTGTGTTCCTTTTTAGTTAATTCATTTGACACCTAAATTCTTCATTCCTATATGTTATGCATGTTATATAAAGAGAGCTGATTACTTTATTTCAGAAGTCATTTAAGTTGTCCTTTATTTTCCTTTAGATTTTGTATGGTTTATTCAGAAGTGCCAAATTTCAGTGAACCCAACCCAGATTATCGAGGACAACAGAGCAAAGGGGTAATTAATCCAAATGTATAGTCTGTTTCTATGATGAGGCTTATTTTGGTTGTGTATTGTAAGTCTATGGCTAGCTTACTGACCCTCTTATACCCAGAGTATAATGAAGACAATCTTAAAAAAAACTTTTAAAGTCATTTCTATTCTATAGTTTTGTGAGTCTGTATATGTGTCTGTATTATCATAAATATATGTGCCGTTTAACACTTTGAGGAGTGGGGAGTGATAATCAGGAAATGCAACAAGAAGTAACAGAAGCTGTGAAAGCTTTGGAAAGTATTCCTGAATATTTTAACATTGAATGGAGCTGGATAAATCTTTAAAAAATTTGTTGGAAAAAACCCTTAAAAATTTAGAAAAAATGAATGAGTACAACAACGTTATTATAATAATATAAATGTGTGGTATTTTTGAATCTTCATTTGGTTACATTAAAAAAATTTTTTTTAGGCACACAGTGAACAGAAGAATAATTCCATGAATAATAATGTGGGTACAGGTACCTTTGGACCAGTAGGTAAGATATGTATTTTTTTTTTTGCGTGTTTGTGATCAGGTGTAAGAATTAAGAGAAAATATAAAAGATTTAGAGGAAGAAATTGTCTTTAGGCGTAAATTAGTACTAAAAGGGAACTAACTAGTAAACAGGGAATTCCCAAGTAACTGATTCTCTAGAAAGCAGATACCCTCTTAAGCTAATTTATTGAGCACATTCTATATTTAAACATTTGGGCCAGGATACAGTGGTGAACATTGGCTAATAATTAAGAAGTTTACATTTTAGTGGTACATCGTGGTATTTTTCCACTGATTTTTTATAAAATTTCTGTCATCTATTGATTATTTATAGTAGATGCAGAATTATTGGTTATTTTCCATACACTGAAAGCCCTTTATCTTCAGATTAATAGCTCACCTTAATTTTTCATGTGCTGATAGCTGCCTCTTTAATAGATTAGCCTTTACTCCTCCAATACCCAAGTGTCATGTTAATGGTTCTCACAGCCATGCTAAAGGTCTTTTGAAGTCTTTATTTAAGAATAAATAAGACTGAGGAAATAAAAAAGTCTCAGGAAAAGTCCTTTGGGATTGGAGTTCATTAGGGTGGCCGAAGTTTTATTTGACCTAATGGCTGCATGTTTTGGTACAGCTGGTGATCATCATGTTGTGGGGAACTTTGCTGTCTTTTTTTTTTTAAAGAGTTGGAATTACATTGTCTCTTTTGAGACATTATTAACCGTATTTGCACCAAATGCCAGTACTCATCCACCATTCTGCCCCTTCTCTTTTTCCCTTATAACATAGGCAGTGCGTTACCTATGCTTTTTTCCCCTATTCTACTGATTTCTCATTTTGCTGCCCAAATTGCTCTTTTTTCTCCTCTCTGTTAATATAACATCAAGTTAATATATTTACGGTAATTATATGTTTGGAAAAACCTAGAACTCACGTTGAGTTTTTCCAGTTGTTTGAAAATAAAGGTGTTTGTTTTCCCTACTATTAGTTGTAAGCATTAAGAGCATGTGTTAGAACTTCCAATATATGTACCTCTATAGATCAGTATCTGAACATGATACTGAATTTTTGTGTTCTTTTTTAGGAAACGGGGTTCACACTGGCCCAGAATCAAGGGGATGCCAGTTCTCATATGCTGGTAGAAGCAATGGCCGAGGACCTGTAAATCCACAGCTACCAGGAACAGCTAATAATCAAACAGTCATGACCACAATAAGTAATGGCAGGGACCCTCGGAGAGCCTTTAAAAGATGACCTATGCCAAATAGTCACATGTAGTTTTTAAACTACGTGCCCTACTTGAACACATATTGCACTTTTATTTATTGTTAACTGTGAAAACTATGTCCTTATCGGTTTTCCTTTACGTTTTTGGTTTGTTAATCAGAGTGGGTTTTTTTAATAGCAGAACTCTTAGGCTGCTCAAGTCTCCTATTGAAGAATGGGAGCACACTGAAAAGTAGGGGCATTTGTTTTTAGAGCAAAAAGATCTTTGGATATCCTCTAAAATATCTGCACCCATTTCATGGGTGAGTTACTTTAAGACATCAGCATTATAGCCTCTATGAGTCTATCTTCTGTATACATTTTGTAATATTTAAAATAAGGCTTAGTGGGAGTTGTTCTGTTGTGTTAAATTCAGATATTGCCAACTAAAGCAATAACCACCAAAAAAATGAAAACTCAGTCAAGGTTAATAGCAATTTTTGAGTGTTTGTGACTCCAGGAAAGATTGACTTTTTCATTGAGTGACTGCCATTAATATTTTCCAAGGACTGAATCATCCTCAATTCTTGTTTTATTACCAAAAAACGTGTTCTTTATCAGAATTATGAAAAGAAAGTGCTCTGTATTATAATGAGTAATTTTTTAAAACCTATATTTATTTTAGGGTAGTCCTATTAATATTTGTTGTCACTTTGTGCATTACCCTGAGGGAAAGTTTAAAAAGGAGGCCTTGAATATTTATTTTTGGAAGTACCGTGTCAAATATTAAAGTATAATTAGAGGGAATTTTAAAGTCATAATAAACATTGATTTAATTATTTTTAAAAATTGTAGATAAACATTATAGTGAAGGCAATTCAAATTGAATTCATGTAGAAATATGCAGTCTTAAGTTATAGGGTCCTAGATACTTGCAGAAACTCAGCCTGGAGTGAAAATCCTAGGCACTTAAACTTTATTTGAGGTGCGTGTGAGTGCATGTAGATTGTCAAATTTCTGAACACAATTCACAAAGCCTTATCTGCAAAAGTTAAGAAATGGCTCTCTCAAAGAAGCGAATACAGCTTTATTCAGAAATGTAAACGTAGAATTTACTTATGTGTTGTAAATGGTCCCCAGTTCCACTTTTTACTGTAGGGTGGATAACTGGTGAAGTTTTCCTCTGTTAGAATTCAACTCTTCTTCATATTCTCTCTTGAATAAAATTGCATTCGTGTTAACCGACCTACCTTATTTTTGCTCTTTCAGTGATTCACAGTGGAGAGCCAGGACATTTGCCTGTAGTTGTCATGACGACTTCAGCCTGGCGACTACTTAGCTGTATTTGTCGCTTTGTCTTTTTTCCTCACCTTAAATCACAAAATAATTTAAGTAGACTCTGTTTTCTGAAAACTGCATAGCATTTGAATATAAAAATTTGTGCCAGATTATTTATCTGCTTTAATTCAGTGTATCTAACAAGATTTCAGTATATGCTGCGTATTAGGCACTGTGTGCAGAGTGTTAAGGGGCAGACGAGATAATGAATAATCTTAAGGAGTGATAATGAATAATCTTTAGGAGCTTGTTTATGCCTTATAGTACTTTGGTAATGGAGTTTATGTATTCTAGAAAGAAGTTTTCTCTTTATTCATACACTGATGATTATGATTAATTTGACCTTGTGACTAATAGTTTCTTAAGATGTTCACAAAATTACAGATATTTGGAGTAAAAAGAAATGCTACAAATTAGTTTATAATTTTTTATTTTAAATTTAAGTAGAGATTGGAGCAGTAACACTAAGTTATTTGTGAGAATATAACGTTAAAAGTGATTTTGAAAGAAAGAATTTTGGAGTTTTTGAAAACCAAAATGTGGGGCATGGGTTGCTGAACTTCCAATCCTGGCCTCATTATCTCACCTGTGGTGCTGGGCAAGTCATTACATTGAAATCTCCGTAAGCCTTAGGTCTCAGAACTATGAAAAACAAGTAAGTAACAGTACCCATTTGTGGAATTATTGAAGATTTTCCATGTAAGTGATTTCTGGCACATAAGCAGTCAGATGTTTGTTGTCTAATCATAGCTCAGTAGTAGAAGAAAATGCAGGTCAGGTGTGGAGGTATTGTTACCTTTAACATCTTGTGATAAATAAGGAAAGACCTAAGCGTTTACTTTTGTAATGGACACTTGCCTCAGTAATTTAACTTCGTTGTTCTGTATTCTTTATCATTTGTTAACAGATGTCTTTTTTCTTAAGGGAAGCCTCCAAAACCAAAGCAAAGTGGGTTACAGTCCATAATGAGTATTTGCCTTCGCAGTCTCCTGGAACCGTTCTCATCAAGAAGCTGAGAGGAAGAAAGCTTCCTACCTTCCTCCTTCCTGGCTTTCAGCTGTCAACTTGTAAATAAGTTTAACCACCTCCCGAAAACCAAAACCATTTAGTGTAGAAACACACACTACTAAGATTGGGTCCCATTTCATTTCTGCACAACAGTCCTGAAGTGGATTGAAGTCTCCTCAGCCGGCTGGCCCCTCCTGTCTGCGCGGGGTCTTGGGGACCTGCCGCGGTACAGAAAGGGGGTGATGAAACCTGTAAGGCCGGGCGACGACGTGTCCCAGTGAAGGCTGCAGTGTGCGGCCCCGTTGAGACGGCTTTTCCTGTAGTAGTCCGACTTTTTTGCTTTGTTACTGTAGTTTTAGTAATTCTCTTTTAAATTTGAGGACAAGTTAACATGAGGAGACCCTGAATATTTGTAGTTCTGGGTATTTGTCACTTGTATTTTTATCACTCAACATTTTAAAAGAATGTTTAACTTGCTGGGTTGAGTAATAATGCCAAGGGAGTGATGCCAGAAACAAATAGACATGAGGCTACTAAAAAGTTATAATTTATAATAGGAGAACATTTAAAGTATAGGAGGCTGGTTAACTGGCCCTAAAACAGTTTTCTCAGAAGGTACAAATTGAAAAAGTTTTACGTCAGTTTGAAGACACTGGGGCAGTTGTTACTTTATGTAGATCTGACATTCCAGTTTGCTCACTGAAATGACTTCCCTTCTCTGTTACTCTTAAGGTAATGACTGTTTGCTGCCTTAAGATCCTTTTCTCTGATGTATTTGGAAAGATTCTAGAGACAGCAAGCTGGAAAACCATGAGAAAGCAGAGTCAACATGGAACACTTTCCCAAACTTAAGTCTCTTATCTCTAGTCTTGGAATTATTTACCCTATGGTGGCTTTTATTTTTATTAATCTCTGTTTCCTTCACTTGTTTCTTCCCCTATCTGATGAAACCCTGAATGTTTCTAGTAAAAAAAGAGGGTCACAGTCAATTGTTTAGTATGGGTTATATGACAAGGGTAAAGGCAGATATACTTGGCCATGGGGAAAACCTGTGTATTGAGGTTCCAGCCAATGATTAAATATTGGGGTAATTAAACAGTCTCACATTTCATAAAGTAGCTGTAATGATTAACAGCTAAGGTATGCTTCTGAGGAAATCTAATTGTGACCTTTGGAAAATAGCACTATTGTGAATGGTATGTTGTTAGGCCCTGAGGGAGGGGCTAGAAAAACATTTTACTTCCTAGGTATATTCAACTTTTCTCCAAATTTCTTGAAGTTTGCTTTGTTAGGGATGCACCAGAGTTTGTGTTCAAATACTGTAACCAAATTGCTCCAGGTTTCTAAGCTAAAAGGGTCTAATGAGGTTTCTCAAAGCACAGATCACAGACGAAGGAACAGACTAGAGACAAGTCTGGACTATATGATAAGCCATTTGTTTAGCATTTTTCCTCATTAAAAACATGAGACCCAAAGATGTTACTTAGGACTGTTTACCACTATAAGATAACCAGTGTGCTGTAAAGAAAGTGAACGTTTTAACGCGTTTGACATGGACTTTTTATTTAAGCCTTTTGAAAAGCCTTGATAGGTAACCCACAATTTTATTGTGGCTCCTCAAGTTTTAGGAACTTGTCGACCCAAGGCATGGTGACTCAGCTGTTGAACAACAGTAGAGCCCAGATCTCTGAAGACTCTGTTGACACCCCACAGTCCTCACCGTCACATCGTGCTTACGTCTAACTTAACCTCAACTCAAGAACTATTGACGTGTCTTTAAAAACCAGTTCTGTATGTAACCATTTCCAACCAGAAACTCAAGTAAATTTTTCTATTTTACTCAAAATTTATGATTCTAGGTATAGAATAGACAGTCCAGTTTCCTAGTCCATGTATTGAATAAAACTCTCAAAGAATACTTTATAAACCACCTATATGAGATTCTCCACAGGAACTTGTTAGAACAAGTACAGGTTGCATCTGCTCTACCAAATGGAGAATTTATAAGTGTAGGTCTGGGAGAGCTGCTCTTGAAACAAAGACTGAAGATTTTTTGTCTCCTGTGCTTGACATCTCCCCCTGACACAGGAATAACTTTCCTTTGAAACCAAGTTTCAAGATATATATATCTTCATGTATCTTCAGTTCCTTTTATCTTTGTGAGGCTCGAATAGACCAAAGTTCTGGACTGTAACACATGGAGAAATTGTACTTAGAAGCATATGGCTCCAAATGGCAGAACTGATGGGTAAAGCAGGGTAGTTCAAGCAGAAGAGGTTGCTTATGGCCTCTGGATGTGAGCACTGAGTTCTGAATTAGTTTTAAATAGAATTACTCAAATTATATCGATGTTAAGATCAGATTGTGTATAGTGGAGTCACCGAGCTCCATCTGGGCCTAGGTAGATCAAAGAAAAGATAAGCTTTTTCACCCTAGGTTTCTGTTAAAACTTTTTAAAATAGATTTTATTGTTTATCTGAGCAAATGTATGTTTGCAGCATCTTCTGTCTTCCTCCTATTCCCCAGGTGTTCCTCCATTCTCTATTATGTGGAGATAAGCTGGCCAAATTGAAAAGTAGTGCGGTTGGAAGCCTGGTAAACATTCCTAAGAATGCCTGAGGAACCTGCCACTTACAGATCTCAGTCTCATTCTGCACAGAGGGGCAGGTACAATATTTTCCAGCGACAAGTAATATGCAAGGCATGATCTGACGGCCATGTGGGGCTAGTCTTTTGTTGCAAATATTTATAACCCTAGTGACTGAGTAAGACCTCTGACCTAACGTTGCTGGACTAAAGATAGAAAAGATAAAAACAGATTGGTCAGCACTGCTAGTGCCACCTACTGGGTGATGACTATAGTCTCTGTCATTTAGGAATCTGGGTTAACAAGTGAGAAGGTTCCATTTTTTCCAGTGGATGAGAATTTTTGTCTGGTGGTTTAAGCATGATAGGGAAGATGATTAAGGGGTAGTTGGGCCATCTGTTTAATTTATGAACAAGCAACATTGTGACATGAAAACCCCTCAGTTAAGCAAGTGTATAAAGCCCTGAACTGCCCTACGGTTACAGATAATATAGGAAAGATTGCCATATTTTGTATTGTTGCTACATTTGTCAATAATACTGGTGGGACATGTAAACTGTTAAAAATACCTTTGGTTGGGTGGTGGTTTGGCAAAAACAGTTGGAGTAGAACATGAAACTGCCCTTCCAAATTTTACTCCTTAACCAGTGGTATTTTGTAAAATCCTGGCCAAATGACTTGTAGTTGTGTTAGCTTTGCAGACCATAACCTACTTTAAATGTCAGTGACAGTGTGCTTTGGTGAAAACTTGGTTTTAAGCTGAGAAGATCTTGTTCTGAGTCCTGGATGTACTGTTTACTGGCTCCATGACCATGAGCCTCCTGATAAAATGATAATGGGGCTGCAGACTCCCAGGGCTCTGAGAACTATATGAGCCAGTGTAGGCAAAACGGCTGTTCCAGATCGAGGGCTCAACAGATGTTAAGCTCTTCCCCCTTGAGTATTGGAAATAGGCAAATACTGGTCATTTCTCCATGCCATTATTAGGAGACAATCTTTTCTGTAATTTTAAATCGGAAATATTCAGCAGTTTATATAAATTATTGCAATTAAGTTTTTTTTTCTTAAAACAGGCAGGCTTTTACAGTCTTCTCTGGGCACAGAAGAGTAAGTATGCTGATGACTGACCATGACAGCTTGTAGGGTTGAGTCCTCATCAAGACCTGTCAGCAGCTGAGTACGCTGTGCTGTTTTTCCGTTCACCTTTGCCCAGAGGGCCAGGGCGTGGTTCTGAAAGTGCAGAGGAGGGAGGACTCGTGGGCCAGGATTTGTGCCAGGAGGAGGTCCACGGCCGAGGGGAAGGCGTCCTGTAGTCCCGGGGACAGCCGTCATGATCGCTGTGCACCCAGAGTGCAGAGGAGTTTGTTTGCTTCTGATAAAGCATTGGGCAACTCCCCAACATTTTATTATGAAAAATTTCGAACATATGGCCATGTCGACCAAATTTTAGTGTAAACACCTGTGTGCTAGATTTTACCATTAACGTCTGACTCTCTGTCACATCCATCTATCTGTTCCATTCAGTCATCTTTTTAATACATGTAATGTAAACTGGAAACAGTGCAGGAAATATGTCTCTATTTCAGCATGCTTATTCAATATTTTACAGTTTTTAGTGTAAAATTTACAAAGAAATGCCCAAATCTTAGGTGTACATTTGCGAGTTTTAATGAATGCCTATGCCTATGTAACTCAAAAAAAAAAAACCTCTGTCAAGGTTGCCATCAGTCCAGAAACTTCCTCATATGCCTTCCCAAGTCAGTCCCTGTCCCCTGGACTCAGTGGCAGTGACTCTTCAGATATGTTAAAAGCATTCTTAGCTTAACTAAAGGGAAAAGTTTCATATGTGCCAAGGGCAGCTCTAGATTGCCTCACGGAGTTACGTGACTCCAACTCCAACCGTGCCCGAGTACCGCCAAACCCAGTCCCCCCACACGTCTCAGAAACACAACCCCAAGACCGTGGTATTTTTTTTCTGTCTCCTTGTTTCAATTTAGCCTCAGCTCTGTCCTTAAAATCTATTTTTTCCCCTCAAGATTTACACCTGACCTGCAAGACTCTTGGGGCAGAAACTGCTGGGATGAAGACCAGGTGAGCAGGACGTGCAGTCCAAGGACTGGCTGGAAGGAGTTGGCTGCTTGGGGCCTTCTGCTCCACCCGAGGAGCAGCTCTGGTTGAGGGGGAGCCTCGGCAGGATGTGTTGTGAAGTCCTCTGGGATGGAGTGCCGGGAGTAGAAGGGGTGCACTGGCTACCCTGAGTGCCCGGAGTAGAAGGAGTGCACTGGCTACCCTGAGCGCCCGGAGTACAAGGGGTTCACCGGAACTTCAGTGTTCTCAGGTCAAGTGCTCAGCTATTCAGATTTTGATTCTAAAACTGATTTTCTTAAGGTGTGAGCTGAGCAGAAGGGCCTTCTACTCTTTGGGGGTTTTGCCTTTTCTTCTCATATGTAGGGATTCAGAGTTGGCATACTTAAGAGTGTGTAAGTTCCTTGTCAAGGAAAGACCCTCCCACTCTCGGTTTACAGGGAAGCATCCCTGAAAGACACATTACAGAAAACACAATTGTGTTTTTGTTCCCAGTTTGTGCACACACGTACAAGCACACGACACACAGTTGCTGCCAGTGAAGTTGTCTCTGCATTAAGCTCTGCCTTCCCACTCTTAGATACTTCCTTTTTTCCATCACTGGGTGCTTAAGGCTCCTCTCTCTGTCTTCAGTGGGCTCCTCCTAATTTATCCAGCACTTACTGTGTGCCAGTTCTATGCTAGTGAGTTACTGGCATCATCTCACTTATTCTATCGAATGACCTTGTGAGAGAGGTTTTGTTACCCTTAGTTACAGATAAAGAGACAGAGATTTAGAAGGACTGAGTACTTGGCCTGAGATCACGCATCCAGGAATTAGAGTCCCGTACTCCTGACTCACTGTCCTCTGCTGACTCACCGGACAGTGCTGGACAGGAGCCGGGGTTTGAGTTGGCTTTAGAAGGGAGTGTAGATTCAGTTACAGGCAGAGGGGAAGATGGAGGACAGAGGTACACAATTTGACTCATATTTTTGCTTAGGATTAGTTATACTCTGCATCAACTGAGTACAGACTCGAAGTCTACAATAAAGGTAGTGTCTCAATAGGGGAAATGAGATAACTGGATACCCCTCCCATATAAACACTAGAAAAACATGAGTGAATTCCGCCATTATTTGTGAATGGAGAAAACTTTTCTAACAATACCTCAAACTCCAGAAACATTAAGGAAAGATTGAAAAATTTGACTACATTTGCATGTTTAAAAGAAAGAGATGATAAACTGGGAACAAGATTTGTAATTTATATCACCGACACAGGGCTCAGTACCTAACACATAGAAAGCTTGTAAAAGTAGAGAAGACCAATCACTGTGGGAAAACGGTGGAGAAATAGAGGCAGATCACAGAAAAAAACTTCACATGGCTCCTGAACCTATGAAAAGAATGCTCAACCTCATAATGAGAGATGCAAATTAAAATGCCGTTGAGATACACTTGCTTTTAGATTGGCAAAAATTTTAAAGTTTGAAAACGCACTCGAGTGACATTATGAGAAATAGGCATTTTCGTTTATAGTTGGAGGGAATGGGAACTTCCTAATCCTAGGGCTGAGGGGGCATTGGCCACTTTTACTTCTGAATATGCCATGTGACTCAACAATCCTGCCTCTGGGGCTCTGTCCTTGGGGCAGATTGTTCTCAAATGGCTGCTGGAATACCCCTTCCTATAGGCATGTCTTTGGGTAAGCCCCTCTTCCCAGTGACAGTGGGCTTGTGAGTGCCCTAGGACAGTAGCAAATTTAACTCAAGCGGGACATTGAAAAGTACTTGTACTTGGGCCTCGTTCTCTCTCTCCATGCGCTTGGAGCCCTGAGAGGCCATGAGAGAATATAAAAGAGTGCTAGCTAGTCTACTGGAGGATGAGAGGCCACTTGAGGCCCCTTAGCTGATAGCCTGCCAACCCCTTGACGTGTGACTGAGTCTGTCTTGGACTGTCCAGCTCCTACTGAGCTGACAGCTGACTTGGGTCACATGAATGAGAACAGCAGAAGGAAGGACAGGGCTGAGCCCTGCCAAAATTGCCGACCTACAGAATCTTTATGTTGCTTTATGCCACTAAGTTTTGAAGTAGCATGCTATATATAGCAAAAGCTAACTGATACAGTACTAAAGGTACACTGGCAAAAATATGAAAAGACATGTTCAGTGAAGCATTGCTGATAATAGCAAAAGATTGGAAAAACTCCGATGTCCACCAATTCAAGAATGATTAAATACACTGTAGGGCGTTCGCTCAGTGGAAACTAAGCAACTGCTATGGAAATCTCTCCACATACTTTTATGAAGATATTTTAAGGATATATTGTTATATAGTGGAAAACAGCAAGGTATAGAATGTACATATAATGTGCTACCTTTTACTTAAGGAGGGGGGACTATTTTTGCTTTTATTTTTAAATATAGAAGAAATGACATCAATAAAAAATGATTTCCTATAGGAAAAGGGAGGGGATACAGATGGAAGCTAGACTTCAGTAAATATTCCTTGTTTTGTAGATATAACTTTAGAGTCATGGAAATATTTCACATATGGATGTACACACACATGCACATATACATGGATAAAATCAAGATAAAAATACATATCTAAAGCTAAAGCAAAATGAAATAAATGAAAATTCTGTTGGTGGCTTAACCACACAGAGAAGAATTATTTCAACTATTTTAAAAATATAGTCATTTGTCTATGCATTCTTAGTGATATTTCCCAAGATAAAAGTGAATTAGGAAGAAATGTTAATATCGTTAATGATAATATTATTAATCTGAATCTATTATATATATTCTAGGATAAATAATTTTTAATAGTATTAAGAATCAAGAAAAGATATACAAATATAAAATTAAAAATGCTAAATAAAATTATAAATTTTAAATATAATTACAAATTTGAGTTGGAAATATCACTAAGTCATAATCTATTTCCTTAAAAAAGGCAAAGTCTTCTAAAATCTTTT
Organism: Equus asinus; assembly: GCF_041296235.1. NCBI lineage: Eukaryota > Metazoa > Chordata > Mammalia > Perissodactyla > Equidae > Equus > Equus asinus. The sequence continues at coordinate 127,996,777 of NC_091793.1, forward strand.
GGAAGAATCGATGAAAAACTTTTTTGAAGAAGAAGAAGATTTGCCCTCCGCTGACATCTGCTGCCAGTCCTCCTCTTTTTCCTGAGGAAGACTGGCCCTGAGCTAACATCTGTGCCCATCTTCCTCTACTTTATATGTGGGATGCCTACCACAGCATGGCTTGACAGTAGTGCCACATCCGCACCTCAGATCCGAACAGGCAAACCCTGGGTCACCGAAGCGGAACATGTGAACTTAACCGCTGCACCACCAGGCTGGCCTCTATGAGAAACTTCTTGATAGATCTAACTGACAATTCAGGACCCCCTCCCCCCCGATCAATCACAAAAAAAATAGACAACCAGATGTTATGTACCTCCTGATAAGAAGCAATAGGAAGTACTAACACCAGCATTCTTTCAAAAAGTTGAACCTGAATCTTTTCAAGCTTCTATATCTAACGACTAGTTTACAGGATGGACAGTACAGAGGAGCAAGTTTAGCAATACCATGGAAAATTACAAGACCAACAGCTCTGATTCTTCAACAAATCAATTATAAGGAAAACAAGGAGGGAAGGCAAGAGGCTGTGGAAAAGATAAGAGAAACATCAATCAAATGCAGTGTATGGACTATTTGAATTTTGGTTGGGAAAGTTTCAACTGGATAAATGTGTTTATTAGACATTTGGGGAAATCTGAACAGTGACTAGATATTGATATTAAGGAATTAGAATTTTTGTAGTTGTGATATGGTTTTGTGGCTATGTTAAAGGAGTCTTTATTTTTTGGAGTTACATTCTGTATCAGTTGGTGCAGTCAGGACAGAAACCACACAGTGCTCCGAACAGAGGAAGTTTTAAGAATTATTAATTAGTATCAGGAAATTAACTACAAAGGAGTAAAGCAAACATTAAAGAATAGAGCAAGAGGAGGTATAAGGAGCGGCCACTACTACCAGGGCTGAGACTGAACACCCAAGGAAGGAGCAAACTCCCCTCTCACATCCCCACTCCAGTGGTAAGATCCACATCTCCTTGGAGAGGTTGAGTTCTTGGCCCACTGGATGGCAGAGAAGTTCACTGGGATGGTGCATACCAGGAGTGGGCACCCAGCTCTATGGGAAGGCACCAGCGGGGCATCTATGAGGCTCACTGGGAAGCTGGCTGAGATGCCAGCAGCACTCGCCGGGAAGCCCCCTATTTGGGTGCTGCTGAAACTCCCTGGGAGGTGAGCACCGCTGTGTGGCTCATGAGCTGCAGCTGCTCTCAACTAGAAGTACAAGCAGGGGAGAGCGCAATGAAACCTGCAAGAGTTACCCCTTCCTCTTCCAGTGTCCCTCTGGTGTTCTCTACTGACAAAGTTTAACATCTTGCCAGCTCACAAAAGAGAAAAGTTTATAGGGTCCAGCTCCAGTTCCACACATTGGAACAAAAAGGGGTGGGTTTGGAGCTGAGGAGTATTAAATTGATAACTGGTACCTGTAGTAAAGTATTTTTTTAAATTTTTTTTTAAAAAGCTGATTATTTTTGTTGTTATTTATTTTTTTGAGGAAGATTAGCCCTGAGCTAACATCTGCTGCCAATCTTCCCCTTTTTGCTGAGGAAGACTGGCCCTGAGCTCACATCTGTGCCCATCTTCCTGTACTTTATATGTAGGATGGCTATCACAGCATGGCTTGCCAAACAGTGCCATGTCCGCACCAGGGATCCGAACTGGTGAACCCCGGGCCGCCGAAGTGGACCGTGCAAACTCAACCGCTGCGCCAGTGGACCAGCCCCCATAGTAAAGTATTGATAGATGAAGTGTTAGGATGTCTGTGATTTGCTTCAAAATAATCCTGTGGGTGGGGATATGGGTGAAACAAGATTATTCACATGTTGATAATTGTTGAAGATGGGACTGGTATATACCCATACATTATACTCTTCTACTTTTTATATATGTTTATATGGATGAGATATACATGAGAGAGGTATGTTTATCTCAAATATATGAGACGTTTTCTCATATATATCTGTCATGTATCATATATATATGAGATAAACACATAAAGGCATACGTGTGTATGTATATATAAACGTTCCCTACTCATTTTCATTATAAAAAAAATTTGTAAAGGTGAATTGACACATTATCTGTCCCTAAGAAGCCTAAGCTTTATATTATAATCTAGCAATCTAAGATTGCTCAAAATTTGGGAGAAGCCGGGTATCAACCTTACACACTGACTGAGAAGACAGGACTGTCATCCTGGCTGATTATGATTAAGTGATTTTCCTCCTATTGGAAATTTTGGGGCTAGGGCTACGAGGCCAGTATAGGTACAAATGGCCAAATTGAAAGCGGCCAAAATAATTTTGTCAAGCACTTAGAACAGTGCCTAGAATATTCTAAGTGCTGTGTAAGTGTTTGTTGTTGTTTCATTTTGTGTTACTGATTTCCTATCATCAGTCAACCTGAAGCATGCCCTACTGCTGATGAGGCCCCCTGCTGCTCTCCCAAGGTACCATTATCAAGAGTTCAGGAATTCAGACCTTGGACTCCTGAGGGAGTACTAGCTGACTAGTACCTAAGAGTGGCCTGTTTTGCTGTTTCTTGTCTTCCTAGGGGAGAGGCAGCAGTAGCAGTTGCCACATCAGCAAATGCAGCAACAGTAGAGGTTCTGCCGGCAGTGCTGGGGCAGAAAGGTGGCGACTGGGAAAGTGCTGGTGACAGCCTGGGTGGCAGAGTGTGTAGTGCACAGCGGGGCCCTGAATAGGGGCAGCGTGCTGACGGGCCCTAGAGCAGCTCAGTGCCAACAGGGGCATTGTGGTCACCATGCAGGGATCTACAGGGGCACAGGGAAGTAGGTGAGATGTCTTGGCACATGGTGAGGGTGAAGTGGGGGTTGTAGGTGCCAAGGACTTTAACAACTAGTGGGAGGAAGTGGACTGAATCTCGACTGGAGATTTCAGAGGAAAGTGTTTCATTTACTGCCCCTTCGGTGGTGGCGGTGTGTTTGTGTGTGTGCACATGTATTTGACACAAGCATACATATGTGCATGTGTGTGGACATCTATTTGCATGCAGCAATGGCAACAGGAGGATTCACTCTCCCAGACAAGAGGAGTCAAACTTCATATTTAGATTAAAAAGATGAATAAGTGAACATTGCTGGGTAATCAACCTGCTATATTTTTTTCCCTCTACGGTGGAGTTGCATTTCAGACACATTTAATTTATGGGAATTCAGCTAAAAGTGCTTGGCTTAGCAAAGAAACAGCCTACAAAACAATAAAAACAAGATAGAAGTGAGAGAAAGACAAGAATATTCCTTTTAACAGTGCATCCACCATGACACCAACAACTGGCGCTCCTCTGGGTTGTCTCAGTTCTCATGTGATGCTCATAGTGGAGCATCTTGCTGCTCTGTGGGATTCTAGCCCTTAAAGACATGCTTTTGTTTATTATTTTTTGTTTTTTTAAATAGAACATGCACTCTAAATGCAAACCAGTTACCTCATCCAGAATTCAATGAGGAATACCAACTTCTCACACTCTTATGGAATTAAAAAATTTCAAAAATTATATTTTCATGTCTCTTTTATATGAAGTGGAATAATTTGAAAATGGTATACTGTGTAGGGCTGTATACACAAAATTATGCATTCCAAATTAGTTTAAGAGAATTTTCAATAAATTTAGGTGCTACATGGTTTTATTTTATATGCTGAATTTAGACCCTCTGCCTGCATAAAGCATGACTCCTTTGTATGGTTTCTATTACACATATTGAATCAACACAAATGTCTCATTTGAATGTGTTGAATCAGTGTTGCACAGACAGTGTGTCAAAATCCAAAGTTTATCATTTTGTTTCAGGCAAAACAATAATAGCTCCTTAAGAGCAGGGAAGATTGAGCATTGAAAAGTGAAGATGATGTTTAAATGTAGCATCTGAAGAAGGAAGGGTCAAGGGATGCTGGAAAACAACTTTTCTTATCTCAAAGGGACTGGACAGTCCACGGGTGGAAATGTGATAAAGCTGCCACAAGAACGTGAACTTGGCTATGTAAATTGCGAAGTGTAAGTCTGGTCTTGCCTGGTCTTTTGTGACAATGTGAGTATTACAAATTGCTTATCGCGTTAGGTGCCCACCCCCACGCCCACGTTTTAGCCGTGCTATGGGGTAGCTTGGAGCACCCATTGATACAAAGCAATCTGTGGCCGCTGCTCAGTGGGACTGAAAGTGCTCTCGATTCTGCCCATTACCTTCTCTGTTCTTTTTCTGGACTCTTTGTTGGCATTATCAGTACTTCTGGAGTTTCAGCTTGCCTAGATTTCTTGTCGATTGGAGGCAGCAGAGCCTCCTGGGAAGTGAACTCGAGCTGGCCCATTGCTGGGGTTCGGCCTTGTGGGCACGCTGGTCAGACTGCCTGATGCTTGTGTTTGAGGAAGAGAGGAAGATGGTGGGAAAGAGGGGAAGCATCCTGGGAGGAAGGATCTGAGCACGTGGAACTTAACCCAGAACAAAGTCTTAGTCGTCAGCGTGGGAGGAAGCTCTGAATACAATGCAGTGACTATTCTCAGAATGTGTCCTTGGTCCTGCAGTGCTGGCTGGATCCTGTCGAAAGAGGGAGCTGCAGAGATAAAGGGAAAGCCCTGATGCACTAGACTGCGTACCATGCTAGAACACCAGCATGTTGCTCTGAGATTCCTCTAGGTAGGGTCAAATGGCGCTGGGCCAAAGGACAGGGAGCTGCACTTTACCCATCTGCATCTCAGGACTCCCCTGAGGAGTCACGGGGCTGCCAACTGGCAGAGAGTTAACTGCCAGGCTCAGGGGTTAGTGGGGGAGCAGGTGCAGATGCAGAGAAGTGGAGGCCCCTGGGTTGTGGGGGCTCCAGAACTCCGATGGAGGAGCACTTTCCAGGGGGCCACAGTGCCCGCATCAGCCCTCCAGTGTGGGTTACACTCAATATTAACTCTTTTGGTTTTAAGTTTTTCCAGGATTTCAAATTATCTCCTTTCAAATTACATTTAGCATGGAATTTGCAACTTTATAAAAAGTAGTTTCAAATGTATTAATGTGAAGTAAATTGATTATGCTCTAAAACTCTAAGTTGTCCTATCTATGGTTGATTAAGCTGCTTCTTTGGTGTAAGCCTGAGTTTCTTAGCTTTCCTGCAATATTTTCTTTAGACTTAAGAATGTTAATAATGCAACTGATTTTTTAAAATAATAAAATACATTGGAAGATTCTCCAACACTATTCAAGAACAGTTTAGGAAGAAAATTAGTCTTCTCAGTTTGTTTTATGTTATTTCCACATGAACTTCCTAAAGCAAAATCAAAGTGCAATAAAATTCTGGGTGCTGGAGTTCTTGCTGTCAGTTTCTCACTAATAAGTATACTAGATCGAATTCCCTGTCCTACTCATGTACTTTCCTTACATTTTGTGTCCAGGTACACTTTGAGAAAACTAAATCCAAAAATGTTTTGTTGCGTGATAATCTCCATCTTGCACCCATCTTACCTCCTGCACTTTTTTCCCTCTGTTTCCAGTAGAAGTTTTGCAAAACTGCATGGTATTTTTTTAACTTTACAGGAAAGAAGGAGAGAAAGTCAATTTCCAGGAATAATTGGCTGCTTTTACCGATTATAGAGAAGGACAAGAAAAAGAAGTCAGCAAGCGGGGCTCTCTTGCCCTTTGTTTAATCCTTAGCTCCCTCCTCCCTCTTTCAGACTGGGGGCAGGGCTCATGTCAGTTCCAGAGGAGGTTGAGCTGACCATCAGGTGGGCTGCTTAGAGGTCTGGCCCTTCTTGGCACTGAGTGGGCCTGGGCCCAGTTCTGAATCCTGCTATGCAAACACTGCTTGTAAATCACTGACTTCTCTGTTTCTTTCTTCCACAATAACACACAGAACCTTGCTGCAAGCTTCCAGGAATTAATAAGGGAAGAGACAAAAATTAGACTACCAAAATTCTAATTAACTTTGATATGGATTTATGTGTAAATTTGGATGAGTCACTGATTTTTAATAAATGGGAGAGAAAAATCTTAAAGATTAATGTAATAGCTGAGAACTCGGGAGCTAGAACTTTGATGCTTGCTTAATTCTTTCTCCCAACCCATGTCATTTGGAGAAAAAAATATCAAAGACCTTCACAAAGCGGGGAATGGAAGGGAGATTATGCAAATTAAAAGTTCACAGGACTAAATCATTACTCTTGTGCAAATGAGCTTCTCCTGCTTGGGCTTTTCAGGAGTGTTTTCGGGTGATATTTGCTGAGGATAATGAGAAATGGAGGCATGATTAAAAAGAGACTGATTATAAACTAATTGATCTTTATGTGTATCACAAGAGGTTAAAAAAAAAGAAAAAAAGAAAAGCTGAGGTCCAGTAAAAACTTGACCTTGTTTACATTAATATTCATCTTTTAAAAAAAGTAACAATAATGAGTTAGTGACATACACAGCTTCAGCTTTCTCCCTCCTCCCCCCAAGTCCAGGCAGATGTCAGAAGCCTGGACCAGTGTGGCTGCTTGTCCAGCTGTCCTTACTGGTGGTCTAAGCTCTTTATTAGCATCAGGGCTTTTGCTGTCCTACCCCTCTTTCATCCTCATTTAGGAACTGGGGCCGAGCGAAGTTTGCTGACTGCTAAGGGAAGCTTCTCCGTCTTGAGAGCAGCGGTTAAAACCAGCAGCTCTGTGGGCTCCCAGGCCACTCACTTTCCCATCTGGTGGAATGTTCCAGTGTTGAGCAACATCACAGTTAAATAATTTAGCCTGAAGCTCCCTTTGGCCTGATAGTTGATGGCTCTAACATATAAAGATATATTTTGAGTGATTGTACAGATTAAGCATTTATTTTTTTCTGAGATGATAAACTGACATGGTGATAGATAGGAAACAATGCACTGGGCCTTATTGTGTTTGATTAACCTTGACTGTGGCTGCTTTTGCAGCTTAGGCAGCTGGTTTGAACAAACTTGTAATTTCACAGCCTCACAAAAAACGTCATTAATCTTTTATCATTTTATAAAGTAGGAACTTAGTGTATATTTACTGATAATGAGAGGACATATGTAGGTTGACATAATTTATTGATACTTTATTTCACACTTGAGTTCTGTGGACAAATACTTATAAATAACCTCCTGGATGTACATCTTTTCTCACCTGTCATATTTTTTCTTAGAAAAATTCGTAAGACTGTATGCCACAGAGACTTCTGAGGGAAGTAACTAATAGTGGTGAAGACTTTGAAGGCTGAATTCTGGCTTTGCCTCCTATTAGCTGTGCAGCCTTAAATCACTTAACCTCTCTGAGCTCAATTTCTTGAGCTCAAAACTGGAGAGAGTGGCACTTCATACTAGAGTTCTGTATTAAATGAAAAGCATATGCAATGTGCTTAGGCCAATGTTGGGCACATAGGACAGCACTTACTAGCAGAGCTATTTATTCTTGGAAATGGTATTGCTGGGTTAAGGGTATGTATATAAAAATATTGATATATATTGCCAAAGTTCATCTGCACTGTTGATTATAAAGTCATGGACTCATTGATGAGCATATTATGTAAGAGGTACTAAGCTTGTCCAGGAATGTGAGAATCTGCCCTAGGAGTCTCCTGTCTGTTTCATGTCTGTTCTCCTTTCTGGTAAGAGCACCTTGATTCTCCTTTGGAGAACCACATTTCCTCTATTTTCAGTTCATGTTATTCCCTGGGACTGACCCATCCTCTGGCCTCAGCAGGGAGCAGGAGTATAGGAGAGAGTCCTGGGTGATCAAGTCATGTATGCCCTGGCCACAGTGATTGGTCAGTAATGGGTGTATGACTTGAGCTCGGCCAATGAGAACCCACCCCAGGATGTTTATCGATGTTACTAGAAAAGAGACATTATCCTTTTGCTGAAATTATAACTCTGGAGCTCCTGGTGCCGTCTTTGCTCCTGTATGGAAAGAATCTACTAGGGGATGAAGCACAGGGAAATACAGAGCTGAGAGGTGGGGACATGTCCCGATGACACTTGGATGCAGCCATGTCTGAACTTTTGAGTCAATATATTCCCTTTGTTGCTCAAATCACTTTGTGTTGGGTTCTTATTGAAAGGTGACCAAACTTGAGAGATCATATTACATTCCTCAGGGTCATGTCCTGCATGAGGAATAAGCAGAGTTTCTATCACATTAAATGTCAGAGACATTTATGTTCCAGGATATTTCTGAATGATGGTAGGTCGCAAGTCAGTACAAGTTATGTGATGCCTCTTTGATGTTGTCCTTGGATTAAGACCTACATTGAACAGGTTTAGGTTTCCTTCGAAAGCATGACTGCAACCACGGATAACTGCTGATTCCCTGGTAGCCAGCCATGGTTCTATGAATGTATGTATGAGACTGTGAAGGTAAATACAGGGACTTTTTTTTAAAAAGGTGAATGAGCTGTTAAAATGAAAATCTGCATTTGTTGGTGTTAATTTCTAAGACTTCTTCCCTATAGTTTGCGTTACAAAACATAAAGCATCGTTTGTATTTGACTTTTCATCTGTCCACAGTGAGTATACAAAGGCTGAAATGGAGGGTTCTTGTTGAGGGGTCACAGGAAGTGAAGACAGAACATAAAGGTCAGATTTGGGAGAACTTTGAGCACAGGTCCAAGCATTTGCATTTAATTCTTTGTAAAGAGCCCTTAAATATTTTGAATGAGAAAGTTCTTAGAAGATTAACAGGGCAGTAATATGCAGACAAGGGAAGAAGTTCTTGGACTATTGCGGTATTCAGGTTGAGATAAGAAAGACTAGGGCAGTGGGAGTGGCAAGAAACAATGGAAGGAGGAGGGATGGATAAGGAGTAAACAAGACTTGGCCTCCCTAAGAATAAGGGGCAACAGAAGAGATGGGTCAAAGATGAGCATACCATTAATTTTTTAAAAAGGTAAGTTGGTTTGGAGAACTGATTTGGCTTGGTGGAGGAGCTGTGTGGAAGGTAATGAGTTTGTTTATATACTTATTTGCACCCTTTTCTTTTTGGATTTCAGCTCTCCTAGAAATCAGATGCAGTATGTAGAGTGGGGGGTAACTGTGAGTGGGCCCTGAAACTTGAAACTTCTCCCCTAGAGAGCTATACTTACAAAGAGAAGTAAGATACGTAACTTTGAGAGCAATGATGGTTATCCACAGGCTGTGGTTGTGTGAACTTATCTAAAGAAAGAATGGCTTATTAGAAAGAGGGGTGTTTGGTAATGAAGTAAATAAAATGGTGAGTCATGGAGATAAAGTTTGGCAGTGTCCCAGAAGCACTGTTTGGAGGGACCTGAGGCCTTAGGCAGTCTGGTGTGATTGGCAGATATGAGCCAGTGTGTTGATGGGTGGATGTACCAGGCTATTTTAACCTTATGCCACTTCATAGTTTGTTCTAATTTTAGGTTCACCAAACCAACCTTCTAATTATAATTTGGCTCCCCAAATGGTTTCCATGCTGGAAGAAAAATTCCTTGTGAGTAACAGGTCCCTTTTCATTGTCTGTCATTAAACTGGTATTCTGGGTAAGGAGCACATGTGTGAGTTCTGAGTTTCCATGGTGCTGAGTCATCATCCTCATGAGCTGACCAACTCGGGGGCACAGGCAAAACTGGGTTTCCCCATCTGTAAGGCTGAGGGCCAGTCTCCACTGGGAGGTGACCTACCGGGTCAAGTCTCGTGGTAGGTAGGCAGCTGACCTTCCCCCTGGTACATTCTGACTTTTCCATGATCTCTTCTCAAGTGTGTACACTGCCTGACTCAGAACATACCAGGCAACAGTAAATCAACAACAAGGCCTCCGATCTGCTGGAAGTGCTGTCACAGACTGCAAGAATTAATAGCTGGGACATTTTTCCACTTGTGAAACTCTAAGGCACCGCTCAAATCCTATTGACTTTGTTTAATTTTGTGTTTATGTGTATGATGTGTGTGTGTGTTGCGTGATCATAAAAGTTACTCTTAATCATTATAGAAAACAATAGTGAGGAAACAAAAAGTAAGTAAACAAAAACAAGTTAATGTCCCTACCCAAAGGCAACCACAGTTTACATTTTGGCATATTTCCTCCTAGGCAATTTTGTTTTTACAAAATTTAAATTATACACAATTTAAAAACCTTCATTATCTAGTTCCATATTCCACTGTAGATTCAAAGTAGCAATTTAGAGAAAAAGAAGAGGGAGAAAAGTCATAAAAAGTAGATAGAATTTGTTAAAGTGCAAAGCACTCTGAAAGTCATTTAATGGGCCACAGCCATGCACAGTTCGGTAACTCCTGGGGTCAGTCATTTGTACTGTAATTGATACAATAATGAATTTACATCACGATGACCTCAAATCATCATTAAAAGGTTAAATCATGTTCGGTATCCTTCTGTTAAAATTTGGAGATATGAAGAATATACTTTTTTCTTTCTTTTCTTCTTCTTCTTCTTTCTCCCCAGTACATAGTTGTATATTCTAGTTGCAGGTGCTTCTGGTTGTGCTGTGTGGGACGCCACCTCAGCATAGCCTGATGAGCAGTGCCATGTCTGCGCCCAGAATCAGAGCTGGTGAAACGCTGGGCCGCTGAAGTGGAGCGTGCGAACTTAACCACTCAGCCATGAGACCAATCCCTGAAGAATATACTTTTGAACTATATCATTCAAACTGGTTAATATACATAAGGAGTGAAGTGAATGCTTAGCTGTCTGGAAACTTGACTCTATAGAATTCCTCCTTTTCTCCAAGTCCCAAGTAGACAAGATGTAGCTAAAATTATTGGTTGCGTCCCTGGCATCCATTCCATCCTTCTCTCACAATGTAGCAGCCATGCTTTTGGTGGGACTGACCACACCTCTTGCTCCAGAGAAATTCTCTGCTTGGCCTAAGCTCATCATGATAATCACATCCCCTTGCCCCAGTAACTGATTCAAGAATGAGCCTGGAGCTATGGCCTAAACCAATAGCTCAAAGCATTGCTTTGGCCACAGTGACCATTCGGAGGTAGATGCTGATCCCAATTCATCTGTCAGAATAAAGCCCTTAATTTCTGTGCAATGGCTGTGAAAGAAAGGCTCTCTTCTGTAATCTGAGATGTACATTTGAGTCCTGGAACTGCAGCAACCATTTTGTTACCATGAGAAAGCCCACCTGAAGATTTTTTTAAGGCAGCAGAAGAGAAGATTTATAGTATGTGTTTCATGCTCAGAAGCAGCTGAGAACACAACTAGTTCAGAATGTCACAGGTCCAGGGTAAAGGACCAAAAGAGACTGTTTTGGTATGAGCAAGGTGATCTCTCAGAGGTGGTTGTGGTGGTCAGAGGGTGATGGATATTTTAGATCCATTGGAACAAGTTCTAGACAGTAGCACGCAGTCCACCAACTTGTACCAGCATCCCTGTCCTCTGGCCTTCCATGTTTTTGCCCCCATGGCCTCTCTGGGTGCACAAGCTAGCGATTTACTTCGACCTCTGCCTCATCTTTCTTCTTTTGCACCTCAGCCTTCGCATTTTCTTCTTCCTCCACTTGGCTCTCACGGCATGGAGGTTTCTAAGAAGACAGTGCTAAGGCCAAGAGCCAACCTGACTATTAATGCAACCCTAGGAAAAGGGCAGAGGTGAGAGAAGGAGAAAAGAAGCCAGAATCCTGAAGTTTACTCCATACCTGGGCTTGAGCCAATAATTTTCACTTATGGTTAGGCTATTTTGATTTGCTTATCCTATTACTTGCGATAGAAAGTACAATTGTTTTACTGTGCTTTGTTGGAGGTGAAGGTAGGCCATTAACACGTAAATGTCCAGAAGTTTTGTTATGAGCATGGGTCTAAAGTTCCAGATACTTGAGTCACAAGTAGGGAGGAGGTAGCATATCACACAGGAGCTGCTCCATAAATGAATATTGGTCAAGTGTGATTGGAGTAGTCAGAATGTGTCAGAGCTTGCCAGGAGAGAAGACACAGAGTAGGGTCTGAAGCCTGAACTCCAGGTAGCATGAGGAGGAGGAGTCAGAATTAGTGAAGGAGCCGCTGGAGAGACACAGCATGTCTTTGCACCATTGTCCCTAATGAGAAAAGAGTTTCCGTGAAGAGCTGGTGATCTATGATGTCAAATGTTTCAGAGGCTCCAAGATAATCAGTGAACAAGATGAACTTGGTAATTTGGAGGTAATTGGTGACTTGGTGAGATGCACAGGAACAAATGGTAAGTGACTTTGAATTTTATTAGATTTGGGGTGAATACGGTGTAAACAAAGTTTCCCAGAGACATTGGGCCAATAAAGCATAGAGTTGTAGTGACAGACACAAAATGGATTTTCTTGGGTTCTGTTTCTATTTTCTCTTAGAAAAATCCAGAGATTTTAAAAGTCTTTGCACATTTCTGGGGGATTCCAGGGTGTTTCTTGTATTTATTACAAGCCACTGGCTGCCAAGTGGTGTCCGCCATTTTCCTCCTCTCCCCCTCTGGCTCTTTGGGGAGACAGATGATGTTGGCGAAGTCACAGGGCAAGGCAGAGAAGTCACTTCTGGAAGACTAGCCAGCCACCAACCACTTTCCACAGCTTGTGACATTCACCCTGGGAGTTCTACTACCATCAGGGCATAACTAGTCCTCAGCCCTGGGGCTCTGAAATCTCATTTTGCCAGGACACTGATGCAGTGCCATCCCTTCAGGTGGCCTGGCATTTCCCAGGCTCTCAGAGGCTTGTCTCCTATGGATGGATTTGTCAAATTTTAGAGAGCATTGTAACAGTCAAGATTGGCAGAAGATTGGTGAGCAAGGAATCTAAATATTAGGAGTGATTCGATTCAAAAAGTGTCCCCCAGCTGGGACAGACTGAGTTACTGTAAGAATGATGCTGCCAAGAAATTCAAAATGGTCATATTCAGTCACAATTCCTTTTCCTCTAGATAACACTTGCATAATTATTTGTAAACATTTTCTTGCTCTGGGATCCTGTTTTTTCCCCTGCTTACGTGGCTGATCATCTTCTATTCATGTGGTTTTTCTTCCAAACATGAGTCTGATATACTTGATTAGGATTCTACTTACAATCAAATGCCAGCTCTGCCTCCTTGAGACGGCTCTCAGTCAGCTTGATTGGGCTTGTAAGTGTTCACAAACATACCCTTCATACATTTTTAAAGACAACCTTTGGAGTTTATTCCCACAGTTGAAAATGTATATCCTGGGAATTAGATATTTTCTAGTTCATTCATTTATTCATCCACCCATCAATCCATCCATTTGTTCACCAATTCATTCCCTAAATATTCACCGTGTGCCTACTCTGTGTCAAGTATTGTGTTAAGTGCTGGGATAATAATCACTAGTAATACAGGCACAGTTTGGCCCTTCTTAGCTTCTGATGATGAGTGCTGGGAGATAACTCCCTCCAGACCCTGAGTATGGTGATAGTTTCTGTTGCTGCTGGAGCCCAAAATGTCAGTGCCTCCAGGAGTCCAGTGATGTCCATCAAGGACGGTCAGATTTCCTTGCTGATGGCCCCACTGCCTTAGTACCTAGCACTGCCTAAAACTAGAGACTGCCAGAGGTGGTAGTGAGACAGCTGGGTCTGTCCCTAAGTCTGGGCTCAGGGCAGCCAGGGCTGTAAGAGCCTGCATAATATGTCCTGAGGTGCCATATTCTGATGCTGTGGAGGCTGGTGGCTTCAGTGCCAACCACTCTGCTCATCATCCCATTCTCTCCTGACCTGTAAGTTTTCTGCTGAGAAATAGCTTGATGGGGGTTCCCTTGTAAGTGGCAAGCTTCTTTTCTCTTGTCGCTTTAAAGGTTCTCTCTTTGTCTTTGATTTCGGTTTAATTCAATGCATCTTGGAGAAGATCATTTGGGTTTAAATTTGGGGAGAACCTATGAGCTTCATGAACTTGATTGTCCAAATCTCTCCCCAGTTTTGGGAAGTTCTCAGCCATTATTTCTTTTAATAAATAAGCTTTCTGCCCCTTTCCCCCTTTCTTCTCCTTTAGGGATTCCAATAATGTACAGATTTTTCTCTTTATTGTGACCTATAGGTCTCAGAGACATTCCTCATTCCTTTTTATTCTTTTTGCTTCTCTGATTGGATAATTTCAAATGATCTGTCTTTGAGTTCAATGATTCTTCTGCTTGGTCTGGTTAGTTGTTTAATGTGTATATTGAATTCTTCGGTTCGGTCATTGTATTCTTCAGCTCCAAAATTTCTGTTTGGTTCTTTTTTGTGTTCTATCTTATCGTTGAACTTCTCATTTTGTTCTTGTATTGTTTTCCTGATAGTGTTAAATTGTTTATCTCTGTTCTCTTGTAGCTCTCTGAGTATCTTTAGAACAATTACTTTGAATTCTTTGTCAGACAATTCATATATCTCTGTTTCTTGAGATCAGTTGCTGGAAGTTTGCTGTGTTCCTTTTGTGGTGTTGTGTTTCCTTAACTATTCATCATTCTTGTAGCCTTGTGTAGATGTCTGAACATTTGAAGAAGCAGTCACCTCTTCCAGAGTTTATGGACTGACTTCCAGAGTTTATGGTGGTTGCACGCTGTAATGTACTGCAACCCAGGGTCTAGTGGTACAGGATGCCAAGTGTAGGGGCTTGTGGTGGCTGCTGGGGTCTATGACATCAACAACTGTGTGGTCCTTGGCAAACACTTCAGAGGTTTCACAGTGGCTGAAAGAATGATGGGGTGCTTAGCAGTGCCTCCAGGTACCAGAGCAGAGCATCAGTGGTGCCCAGCATTGGTGGTGTGCATACATTGGCTGTGGGGGCTGGCTACAGGTGCCTGCATAGTGGCAGGGGCTGGATGCAAACACACATGTTATGGGGAGCGGGGAGCCCAGTGGCAAGTGCTGGGGCATTCTAGCAGCTGTGGGGGCCCTGGCAGACAGTGTGTACTCCTATGGCTGCAGGGTCTCTCCTTGGGCATGTGTATGGCACTGAAGGCTTGTGGTGGGAGTTGGGCAAGGGTCTTGCAGATGCACAGCTGGAGGAGCTAACCCTGAAAGCACATACAGTGGTGAGGGTCAGCCGCTAAGGTCTGGGCTGGTTTCTTGCACTCAGTAGCACAGGCCAGGGCTGGCTGCCAGATTCCAGCTCTGCTGGGTGTTGGGGGAAGGCAGGGTTGGGGAGGCAGCAAGGGGAGAGCTGGTGTCTGCAGATGGGAAACTTGTCGGGGGAAAACCTCGCTGGTGAGATTTGCAGGGGGCCCATGGCAGCTGTGCTGGCCATTGGTTTCTTCAGCAGTGAACACCGCTGGGGCCCTCTGCAGAGTAGGTCACTGGGAACCACTGTCGCTCCCACTGCATGGCTGATGCTGGTAGCCTCTGCCCTGCTTCCTTGTTCCTAGCCATCTTTAGATGTCTTAGTTTTGATGGTCTCTGGATAGGGTGAGATCAAAGTGAGTCCTTGGTGAACTGCCCTGAAAGGCTGAGGAAGCCGGTCACTCACTCTCTCTTTCCTGGTGAGGGGGACTTTTCTGAGCCAAGGAGCTCGCTCTTGGTACTGTGCAATGTCAGCCTGGAGGACGGGATATGCAGGGAAAATGAAGCTCTTCTTCCCTTTTTTGTGTGGTTAGTTTCAGAAGACTTTTTGTTCCACTGTGTAGCTAAAGTTTCTTAAGTGGACTCCTAAGCTGTCCCAGAGCGTTTTTTGTGGATAGATAATTGTTGATCTTTGTTCGAGGATGCAGGCTGGGGTCTTCTACTCAACTGTGATGGTGAAATCACCTGGCTTTCTCACTCTTTTATTGTAGCTCTTTTGTCTAGGACTTACCACCCTCATCCCTACAACTAAAATGGACATCTTGACTCTCTCTTCCCTTAGAATGAGTTCTTTCTCATGATTTTTTTTTCCCCTGCTGTAAATAGAGTCCTGGCTTTCCTGCTCCATCATTCCTCCAGCTATATGGAGACATTCTAAATCTCTCAGTAAGCAAAACTTAAGGTCAAGTTGATGTACCTGTAACAGTTTAATTTAACTCTATCACCAACATACGTATATACACACATACAGAACATTAATCCAGGGCCTAGCAAAGGACCTTCCACAATAAGAAGGAAGGACAAGAGGGAGAGAATGAAAAAAGGAGGAAAATGAAGGGTGAAATGGAATAAAGAATGATTCTAGTGCAGAATTCAAGAAATTGAGCACATAATAAATCCTTAATAGTTTAAGATAGGAGGAATGGATGGAAGCAAGTAGTGATTTACAGTTTTCTAGAGATTCTGAAACATTTTTCGGAGGGTATATGTTATCTCACCTAGACTGGATAAAGAGAAACAAGGTGGTGATTGCCAATAGATACAATGTAACTAGAATATGTAACGCAAGGTTTAAAACAAAAATCCTCAAATACATTTACAAATTTACTTTATATTTCCAGGGATAGAAATGTCATTTCTTTGAAAATTTCAGATGACCGCGTTGTGCCAAACTCATACGAACCATTTCTGAAATCCATGTGAAAAGAAACAGTAGCGAAATTGCTTATCCAGAATGTAAGAAGATTGCAGCATCAGCTGAAAAGTCCGTCTGTGACAGGCTTTTCACATCACCGAGAGGCAGAGCCCCATGCTGGGAGAGGCGGAGGCCCCCGCTGGGAAATGCTGTCTGCACATTTGCTGGGTTTCTTGTATTGCTGGGCTCTTTGTGTTTTGTGGTACAAGCCTGAAGCAGCAGAATATGTGAAATGAGGACAGGTATAGTAAAGATATCTTGTAGCTTTTGGTTGCGCATATTTAAACTGCTTAGAAACAGTAGCTCCAGGTTCATGCCTTCTGTCCTTTTATGTGTTTAATCAGTTACAAAGCATATCTCCGCTTTGTAAAGCTATAACTATGAGGCTGATCTTTACGTTGAGAAAAAGGGACATATCAGACTCACTGTTATCTCGAGTCTTATGCATATGAAACAGTGTCTAGTGGCTGGAAAAGATCAGTTCCAGAAAGACTGTTTCTCCCTAAGCTGAAATCCTCACTGTAAGTTTAATTACATGGCGCTAAGCAAAGACCCTCCTGTCCAGCTATAGAGGCAAAAGAATTTTCAGAGAAAGTGATGTGTGAGGACTGCTCATCTGAGCTCTCTCTAGGGAGAAAGGGGCTTGGACATCTCCCGCTATGTCCTTCCCCCATCTCAAGACTTTGATCCAGAGGAAATGAGATGACCAAGGTAGAAGACAGAAATAATTTTATAACAGTGGAATCATGCTCTACATGTAATTCCAAAAAAAGAAAAGAGTATTAGTTATGTTTCCTCTTTTAGTTGCAAGTAATAAAAATTCAACTTGAACTGGCTTAAAACAATAAATGTATTGATGCCAGGGTACATGATCAAGCAAGGCCAGGTCCTAGTATGCAAGGACTGTCATCAAGCACCTGGCATACTCCATCACTGGACTTGTCTTTTTCTTGGTGTTGGCTTTGTTCTTAGGCTCTTCCCAAACAGCCAAAGGCTTATGTTCTACCACCTTAGCAACACTGGCAGCCTGTCTCTTTTTCCCGATAGATTCAGCAACAATTCTCAAGTCGATGCTCATTGGTCCAGATAGGGTCATATACCCACCCATTCCTGAACCCAACATTTACTCTGATTGGCAGAACCTAGGTCATGTGCCCACTCTTTTCCTTCAATCAAATTAGGCTCAACCCCAACTACACCAATGATCTAATAGTATGAGAGGGATGGCACTGTTAGTTATATAAAGAGCAAAAAACCCGGAAAACTTAAACAAGTGGAAAGACATTTCTTTTCTTGGATAGAATAGCTTAACCTCATAGAAATGTCAATTCTCTCAAGTTACTATATGAATTTAAGGCAAGCCCAATAAAAATACTAATAAACTTTTTCCCTAGAGTTAGACAAATTGAACCTAAAGATAATTTGAAAAATAAATGAGCAAGACCAACTAGACAAACCCTAAAATGAAAAGAAATGAAAGAAACCATACCTTATTCTCCCATTAGAGATTTCAATATTACCTATTATAAACAATACAGCAAAGGGGATTCTCTATGTGTATTCTTGTGTATATATGCAAGACTTTTCTTTAAGGTATCTCTTTAGGAGGGGAATTAGGGGGTTTAGGGTATGTTAAATAATTAAAACTTCTTAGTTCTAAAAGTTTAAAAACTTAAGCGCAGTGTGACAAAGATATTTTTGTATAAATGGTTTCCAAGTACAATTTATATGGTTATCAAAAATACTGAGAATAATAGAACCCACCCCACAGAACGAGAGTTGAGAGTTGTGTTTACTCAACAATTAACATAGTAATTATATTAGAGAAAATCTGACGCAAATGGGTGTTGTGATGGTGGTAACTGAACTTCCGATTTCTCTTTAGCAGGGAAGTCATACAACTCTTGGCTGACCCTTGTCTCCTTCTTCAATCACCTTAGTTCTTTGTGGCCCATGATTTTCATTCTGGTCTTCCTCCCATTCTTTTTGAATTGATTAGTCCCTGAATCAATGCCTTTAATACTTAAAAGAGTTCTCAGACTCTTTGAGTTCTATAAAATTCACACTTGACTGAGTTTTCTGTTTCTAGCATCTAACACAGTGCTTGGCAAATAGGAGCCCTTCTGTTCAACTGAAGTCTTCGTCAATTATAGTCTATAGCTCTAACTATCCCTGACCTTATTTGCATATCTCCCTGCAAAGCTCTGTACTAGAACTTTCAATGCATGTTTGGAAATAGTATTGCCAGATGGTTCCAACAGAAACACTAAGATCACTTGAGAAAAAAATAATTGACCACAAACCAAAATTACACACGCCAGGAGGAGCAGTTTGTTGCTGATAATCTGTATTACATCTTATGCTTTATATTAGGTAGTTTTAGTCAAATATTTGTTTTTCAAAAACATACTCTGCTTTCAAACAAGTGGATAATATATTCTAAGAAAGAAAAATTTATTTTTTTGAGCCAACACTTAATCTGCTGTGTTAATTGGTCCACGTATTAACCATGACCAGCACTGGTTTTGTAGAGAAACCTCTCTGAAGTTCATTCCAGGACGTTTTTCTGAGAATTATGTAAACCAGAATGGCATTTTACAGCTGAACTTATATTTACCAGGGAATTTTAATGTTTGCATGTCTTTATATGTCTATTAGTTATCCTTTACTGTGTAACAAATTACTCCAAACTTTAGGGGCTTTAAGTAACATTTATTATCACTCAAGACATTTATTATTTTTATGGGTCAGGAATTAAGGAGTATATTGGCTGGATGGTTCTAGCTCAGGGTTTCTAAGGAGGTTGACTCAATTGTCATCTAGGTAGCAGCCATGTGAAGACCTAACTGGGATAATTTCAAGGTGGCTCACTTATGTAATGGGCCAGTTGGTGCTGGCTGTTTACTTCTTGCCGTGCTTCTTGGCATCTCTGAGAAACTCCTAGAGAGGTCTGTAGGAGCATAATCCCCTGTGGCAGCATACCACAGTCCCCATGTGGAATTTTCAAAACATCACCTCTTGCGCTAGGATTCTGAGAATCTACTTACTTGTTCTGAAAAAGATAGTATGGGAAAAATTTAGAACTAATACTGTATGTAATAGGAAACATTACATCTATGTCATGATTTTCTGAAATGAAAATCAATGGCGTTCTGTCTAACAATTTTTGGGTGTTATCTCAATATCATCTGGAGATAACCACCTAGGAGGTGGGTATGATTATTGTCTCCAATTTACAGATCAGAAAACTGAGAGCATGCCTGCTCAGGGAATTGCCCCATGAAGCTAAAATTTGAACGTAGGTGGTTGACTCTGAAGACCGTGGTCTTAAAAATCAAGCTATATTGTTTCCTCTTTGGGTAGTATTTATTTACAAAATTAAAAACTCCATTTTATTATGAGAATTTTGAATGTATAATAAACAGAATAATTCTATGAGCCTACATGTACTCAACACCCAACTCCACCGTCAACTAATGGTCTTTTCTATCTCATCTACACCTCTCTCTCCCTTGTTTATTTTGAAGGAAATCTCAGACATCATATAATTTCATCCATAAGTATTTCAGTATGGCTTTCTAAAAGATAAGGACTTTTAAAAACTTAAACATTACTAGACAAAAATTAATGATCACTAAGTCCTTATTATCATCAAATTCGGTCACTGTTCAAATTTCCAAGTATCATTCCTTTTTTTAAAAAGTTTTCATTTTGAATCATGATTCAAACAATGTCCACACGTGATTGGTTGATATCTCTTTTAATTTTATTTTAACCTACATATTCCTCTCTTTTTATTTTTTATTTTTGTGATCAATGACCATGTATTTCCAAGACTTGACTATTATAAGCAAAGCTGAAATAGTTTCCTTGTGTTTATTTTTCTGGGACCTGATGCTTCATGTCTTCATCTATTTTTTATTGAAGTTTATTTTTTTCAAACTGATTTTAACAGTGCTGTACATATTAAAGAAATTACATTGTTTTCTGATATATATGTTATAAATATTTTTTTTCCCCAGTTTGTTGGTTATAGTTTGACATCTTTTGTGGTGTTCTTCTCTAGAAAGTTTAAAATTTATGTGTGGTCAAATTTATCAATATTTTCCATTGTATATTTTGTTTGGCATCTTGCCTAGAAAAGCCCTTTCTATGCCAATATCATGAAAAACAAATCACATATGTATATTTCTAGTACATTCATTTTAAAAATATTTAAATCTTTCATTTTCTTGAGTTTATTTCAGTATAAGTGATCTAGCTTTACTTTTTTCAAATGCCTGCCAGTAATTCTAATGCCATATGTTAAATGATCCATCTTTTCCCTAAAGACTTGATATGCTGCCTTTGACACACTCTAGATCACCATGATATTTCTTTTTCCCCTCTTTTTTACTTGCAATTTATTTGTTAAAGAAGCTAGGTTTTAGAGTTGCCAAAAATATAGATTTGTTGATTGCATATCTAGAGTGTCCTTTAGCATGTTCTGCTGTCCTCTGTCTTTCCTGCAAATTGATGATTGGGTCTTGAAAGTTGATTGGATTTATTATTTGGTTTTGATTTTTTTCAGCAAGACTACTTCATAGGTGGTGGTGTAGTCTTCTGGCAGCAGGAAGATAGCATCTGGATCTTTCTCTTGTGATGCAGCTGTCATTGATAATTGATGTTTAGATTTTATAATTCATTGCATGTTGCCAAATGATAATATTCTAGTACTGTGTCATTCCTTCTTTATTTACTAGCTAGCTGAGATACGTGCGGAAAGAGAAACATCCTTTGTCTACTATTTTGTTACCCAGTGGTCCAGTTCATATAAGAAAGGGAAGACACATGCTAGATAATTTTTTAGTTATCAGTTTTCAAAATAATGACTTAACATATCTACAGGATGACTCATTAGATTTTTTAAGCATCATTTTTAACACACGGATTGAAACATATTGATGTTTCAATCCGTTAAAGCTATTAATCTTACTGTGCTCAAATTATCCCATCTTCGGCCAATGAAAACCTCTTTAAATTGGTTCCAGAATCCTTATGATATGACTCTAGTTGTTTTTAAGAATTTTGGGGGGACCGGCCCAGTGGTGCAGTGGTTAAGTTTGCATGTTCCACGTTGGTGGTCTGGGGTTCGCCGGTTCAGATCCCAGGCGCCGACCTACATACACCGCTTGTCAAGCCATGCTGTGGCAGGCCTCTCACATATAATGTAGAGGAAGATGGGCATGGGTGTTAGCTCAGGGCCAGTCTTCCTCAGCAAAAAAGACGGTAGATGTTAGCTCAGGGCTAATATTCCTACAAAAAAATATTTTTTTTCCCCTCCATGAATATGAGAAAATGTTCTAAGCTTGTCTTGTGTATCTTGTGCCCCAGACTTGGACTCGGGCATTTTCCCAAGAGTGTTGCACAGAGATGCAGCAGGATGTTTCAAATTTTTGAGTGAAACACAGCAAAACTCAGCATCTACTGGTCAGGACATGAACTACCAGTACCAGGTAGTTTCTATTTTCAACATTGGATAATGCTATAATGTTTTCAATAATGGCATATATTTGCAGTGCTAGGTTTTTGGTGGTTGCTGGGATAAGAAGTAAGTGCCTCTGGAAACCAATGTGGAACAGGAAATGAAGGTGGTGTGTCCAATCTGATTCCAAGGTTGAGAGGCTGTACAGACCCCGACAGGGGCAGATACCCTATTAGTAAGTAGTTGTCACTGCTAGGGACTGGAATTTTTTTCAATTTATGTGTACTATTTTTTTTTCAAATGGCTGCTAAGTTGTTAGGAACTAAATACTTAAATTCTTTGGACCTAACTACTTAATAAACGAAAGATTGCATATTTAACAATTTTTTATCTAAGGTACCGAGAAAAAGCTACTGAGACATCAAGACACTGTGAACTAAGGAAGTTTGGGAGCTTCTGGAGTAAACTCTTTTGGTGTTTATCTGTATGTGGCTAAGAGTTCTCTTACAAGAAGTGCCAGCACTACCATTTTAAAATTTATTTCTACTTGTCTTATTAGTAGCATCTTTCGTCTGTGTTTGCTTTGTAGCAACTCTTCTAAGTCACCTGCCCAACATTTGAGGGTTAATTTAGCTAAAATGAGATAATATGATACAGTTGAAAGCAGTCCCAGTGCGAGCCCAATGAAACATTAGAGTTTATTCATTTGTTGGGACTTTAAGTTGCTTTCTCTAACAATTAGTATGTGGTGCTGCATTACTCCAGGGGCTGATTTCCTTCTTGAAGAGCCACATCAGCAAATTTAATTTCAGATGCATCTGGCTGCTCTACCAGGCACAAATTAACAACAGTATATTACAATATACCGAAGGCAGATGAACAAGTGCGGGCGCCACTGTTGATTTCATGAAACTCCCACTCTTTCCTCAAGACATTCTAGGAATTTGATGTGCACATGACCACTCAACGTACAGAACAAGGCAGGTGCCAGGGTCAACTGGTATATGACATAATAGCAAGGCTTAACTACTTTACTATTTTTCTTTAGATAAAATAGAAATAATATTTCTAATCTGTTTTTGGTGAGGAAGATTGGCCCTGAGCTAACATCGGTGCCAATCTTCCTCTATTTTGTATGTGGGACACTACCACAGTGTGGCTTGATGAGCCATGTGTAGGTCCACGCCTGGGATCCAAACTTGTGAACCATGGGCTGCTGAAGTGGAGCACAGGAACCTAACTGTTACTACGCCGTGGGGCCGGCCCCAGTAGTTCTAACTTTTCTAGAACTTCTGGACTGTATTCCCTCTCTTTTGAGACCACTATTCTAGAGCACTTAGTTACTGCAGGGTGACATTTTTGTTGCTACATTTCTCCCTGAGCTAAACCGCTGAAGCCATTTATTTGCTGGCAGCTGTGGCCAGGTTTGACCATTTCCTGACACTCACCTGACAAGAAACCTTGTCTGGCTGTTTTGTTCAGAAGCAAGTTAGATGGCCTGCATTTTTGAGTTTTCATAAAAATTGCAGCAAAATATGGCCCCGTGGCTGAGTGGTTAAATTTGCATGCTCCGCTTCTGCTGCCCAGGGTTTTCCTGGTTTGGATCCTGGCTGCGGACATGGCACCACTCGTCAGGCCACACTGAGGCAGCGTCCCACATGCCACCACTAGAAGGACCCACAACTAAAATATACAACCATGTATTGGGGGGATTTGGGGAAAAACAGAAAAAAAAAAAGAAGATTGGCAACAGTTGTTAGCTCAGGTGGCAATCTTTAAAAAGAATAAATAGTGTTGAGTAGGAAGGTGGCGGACAATGATGGGGAGGGGAGATTGAAATCTTAAATAGGGTTTTTGGGGAAGTTCTCACTCACAGTATAACATCTGGGTAAAGACCTGAAGAAGGTGAAGGAATGAGGCAAGTGGGTGAGTGGGGAAAAGGCATTTCGGGCAGAAGGAACAGTAAGCGCAAATGCCGTAAGGCAGGGGCATGGCTGGTGGGCTGAGAAATAGCATGGAAGCCAGTGCAGCTGGTACAGAGTGACTGAGGGGGAGACTGTTAGAAGAAAGACTCAGAGAGTAACACTGGGAGTGTGTGTGTGTGTGTGTTTGTGTATGTGTACATGGGCGATGTAGATGGCAGGGAGGGGGGAGTGCAGTAGATATATAGAGAACTGTTGGCCACTATAAGAACTTAGGCTAAGAAATTTACCCATTACTGCACATGAGATGGGACACCAACAAAGAGTTTGGAGGGGAAGAGCAGCATGATCCAACTTATGTTTAACAAGATCACTCTGGCAGCAGTGTGAGAAAGGGCTGCAGAATGGCTTGAGTGGAAGAAGTGAGACCAGTGCAGAGGTTTTTGCAATAACCCAGGAGAGAGATGATGGTGAATTGGACCAGGATGATAGCAGGGGAGGTGACAAGAGGTGGTGAGATTCTAGGTAGATGGATGGATAGATGGGTGAATGTAAGGTATGACCTGAGCAACAAAAATGTATGGAATTATCGCAGGTTGAGATGAGAAGACTGAGTGGGGCAGGAGAGGAAGATCAGAAATTCTAATCTGGACTTGCTGAGATGGGATGCCTATTAGACACCCAGTGGAGATGAGGAGAAGGCAGAAGTGCATGAAAGTCTAGAGTTCAGCGGAGAAATCTGAGCTATAAATTTAGGCATCATCAACATACTGATGTTATTTAAAGTCAAGGGACTAGATAAGGTACCCAAGGGAATAAATTATATAGTGTAAAGAAAAGAGCTCCAAAGATGTGGGAGAGAAAAACAAGACATTAGCATCATACCAAAGTAACACAGGAGACAACTTGAAAGAGCTGGAATATTTGAACAACAAAATAAATAACATAGTATTGGATTATAACCCAAGGCATAAAATAAGCATACATGAGTCCATACTGATAGAAATAAATGATTGAATGAGTGAATAAATAAGTAAATAAATGGAGAAGAGACGAATTTTCTTTACAAGAGAATTCCATTATATATAGATAGATAGATAGATAGATAGATACTCTCCCCTTCAGGAGGTGGAAGCCTCCCTGTTTTGAGCATGGGCCAGACTTAGTGACTTAATTTTAAATCATATTCTATAGGAAGAGAGAAATAATAACTTTACAGTAGAGAAATCTGGCAAATGCTGTAAAATTGTCCCAGGAAACACTGGGAAACTGACAGATCAGAGGAGACTGGGGAGACATGACAAACAAATAAAATATGGTACCCTGAATTGAATCCTGGAACAGAAAGAGGATATTATTAGAAAGACTTGTGAAATCCAAATAAATCTGGAGATTAGTTAATAGTAATGTACCAAGGTTGGTTTTTTTTAGCTTTGACTAATGTGCTATGGTAGTGTAAGACATTAATGATGGAAGAGGGGCATGCTGAAACTCTCCGTATATTCTTCTCGACTTTACTATAAATTTACAATTATTCCAAAATAAAAAGTTTATTTAATTTTTTTAAAAACTGGGAGAAAGCGAGTATCTCTTCTCATTTAGAAAAAGCTCTCCCAAGCTTGTCTATATTGGCTGGAGCTCTGAAGTTTCCAAAGATGTTTGTTATGGCTCTGAAAATAACCTTGGACAGCACACCAATATGGACTAGATAACCAGAGCCAATGTGAGTTGCCTTGGTTTACAGGAGACTTGTTGCTTACGAAGAGAATAAGTCAGGTAGACTCGAGCTTGACCTTGCTACATGTGAACTATAAAAAGGAAAACACCAGCCCATCCCAGGGAATAATACGCATAGACCTACTGAGCCTGAGGAGCTGGGAAGAGAAAAAGGAGCTCCATATGGCTGGCTAACGCTACTTACCACATTCCTCATGCTCCCACTCAATTGTGTATTTCCCTTGATGTGGGCCCACTTTTTCAAAGCTAGAATTTGAGTAATTTAAACATGTTTTAAGTGATTTATTTTATATCTTGAGCATATGTCACCAATATTGTTCTAGTAATTTATACTGATTAATTTATCCTTTCTTTTACACATAAAATATTTCCTTTCATTAAAACAACAATTAAAAACAACAACAAAAAGATTGAACATGGTATGAAAACCTAGGGACTTCTGAAACTTAGTACTAATAGGGCATAGAATATGTTAGTAAATTCAATTTCTAGTTTCACCACTGACCCTCCACATGATTGTGAATTTGTTTTTCCTATTTCTTCAAAGTCTTTATTCTCAGATTATTTTTGTTCTTGTTATAAATGATAACTTCAGGGCATGTCATGTTCCCATGTGTTTGCTCAATTTTATCATTAAGCACAACATTTTTTACCATGCTTAGCTGTATAAGACACGTATCATGTTCTAATTTAAAATCCCTAAGGGCATGTCCACCCTGGAAATTGTATTATCTCTTGAGAGAGTGCCATTTCATTCTTTTAGGATTACAAAAACATATTTTTATAAACTTCTATTTTAAATTATACAGTGTCTGTTGACAGTAGGGTGAAAGGCAGTGATGTCACCACTGGCTTTAGGATGACTCCCTTGGCTTAGATTATCCTTGACATTTCTAGTTTGTGGCTTTTTTTCTTTAACAAAAACTTTTTTTTTTTGCCCTTTCTAGCCCATCACCTGTGAAGCTGGTGGATAAACTGAACCTTCTAAGGTAGCATTTAGCTAGCATTTTTCACATCCTGGGCAGAAAAATCATTGCTAATTTCTACCCCTTTCACATCTCAATCTGTGCGAATACCCACCTGATACAGGAGATTCATGAGTTCAAGAGAGGAGCAGCACACTGGAGTCATCCCCATCGATCAATTCACGGGAGTAGGTCAAAGCGTGACCTCAGGGACTTTGTATCTGAGTTCCAGTAAGGGATATTATTTTAAAAATGATACATATCTCTCAAAATATAAATTTCTAGTGACTTTAAGGAGGTCTAAAGGAAAAAGAAAAAGGTCAGCTGGAATACAGACTTGATTCAATGGCCAAAGGACATTTTTGAACCTGTGACTTTCACTTAACAAAAAGTTTCTGGATTTTAGGATCCTGCAGAATTTCAGCTCCCTCTTTCCCTCTAGGCATACTCCTATACATCCATTTAATTCAGATGCTGAAAAAAAAATGGACAGAATCATTGTCCTTTCGTCATATTTTTAAGAACAATTAGAAACTGTGTTTTTTCTCAGGGAATGAAGAAGCTGAAGTTTCCCCGGCCTTCAGGGGCCGGTTTCTCATTCATAAAGGATCTCTGCCCTTTGAAGGTTCCCATTTATCATGTCCTAGCAGGGGTTTGGCGCCACGAAGACTCCCACTCTGGTCACTCACTTGTGTAGAACCAGTAATACTTCTCCTTTTTGGTTTACTTTTAGCCAGAGTAGGAGAATATGACATCATTTGACTGTGCCAAGAAAACTATTAGGAAATGCTGTTTTGGGTAGCTTAAGTCGTCCAAATTTTATCGAAACATCTGTTCTGTGTTTGGATATACTCATTTATTTTAAAAGGTGAATGTTTATTAACAACCTTGAGAGAGCTGAATAAGAATCATTGGCTTCCATTTAAAAAGATTTCCATTCAGTCACTTTGAGTCCTGTATTTAGAGGATTTTAATAAAAAACATATTTTGAGGGGACAACCCTTTGCCCTCGTGGTTAAGTTTGGTGAACTCTGCTTTCGAGGCCTGGGTTTGGTTCCCTGGTGTGGACCTATACCACTCATTGGTGGCCATGCTGTGGCAGCAACCCACAAACAAAATAGAGGAAGATTGTCACGGATGTTAGCTCAGGGCCAATCTTCCTTAAGCAAAAAGAGGAGGATTGGCAACAGATGTTAGCTTAGGGTGAATCTTCCTAAGGAAAAAAGAAAAAAAAAAATATATATATAGAGTTCAGGTTGACTAGTAAGTATTAAAACTCCCCTTAAGATTTCAGATAATTTTGGGGTAATAGTTAAAACTCGAAATGTAACTGAAAAGATACATTTTTGATATTACAGCTATCCCTAAACTTTTCAGAACTTTGACATTCCATTTTGGCTATCCTGTTTTTCTGACAGATTTCTTTGTCTCCACCAAGGTGAAAGTGCCATGTGGCATGCACATTTATTTTAAATTAATGTAGATTTGAGTTAATTTAAAATTGTGTGAAGCCTATTGTTCAGAGAAACTTCAGGGATTGCAGAATCAGGGTGGCAATTAGCAACCAATTTTGAACCCTCATTGAGCTTCATCTTCTCATGCCAAATCCCTGGGTTTAAATGAGTAATTTTGACAGAGGAAGAATCAGTATTCCACAAATACATGAGGAAAGACTACTATTGCTCAAGTGTAATTATCAGGACTGACATAAATACTTTAAGTAACAAAACTTTCTCTCAACACTATCAGCCCATCTTGTATTTGAAATTCAATTTGTAGATAAGGAAAATTAAAACGAAGATGAGAAATGGCATGCATTCTAATCTGCCATCAAGGTTATGCAGTAGTCAAATCCCCTTGTTTTTTGGTTTCATAATATACTCTATCTTTTCTAAAACTGGATTATTCCAGCAATATAACTTTATTTTCTAAAATGAAAGTGTTTATCAAGGAGGAGGATTTCTCTTTGGAAAAAAAACTTGGAAGAAAATATTCGAAAAGAAGAAAATCAAGTTATAAAAGATGAAATAATTTGATTATCCAATTTAAATGTTTTGGAGTCTGAGCTTAATCTTTTTCTTTTTCTTTTTTTTTGCAGTTAAATTAACCTATTTCTTTTGCTGCACATCTTATTGGAGAAAATTACTGGGGCCGGCCCCGTGGCCCAGTGGTTAAGTTTGTGTGCTCCACTGCAGGCGGCCCAGTGTTTCGTTGGTTTGAATCCTGGGCACGGACATGGCACTGCTCACTAAACCACGCTGAGGCAGCATCCCACGTGCCACAACTAGAAGGACCCACAACCAAGAATATACAACTATGTACTGGGGGACTTTGGGGAGAAAAAGAAAAAAAATAAAATCTTAAAGAAAAAAAGAAAAAAAGAAAATTACTAACAGTCAAAAAGTCCTGGGGTGGGCCCAGTGGCACAGCGGTTAAGTGCCCACGTTCCACTTCACCGGCCTGGGGTTTGTGGGTTCGGATCCTGGGTGTGGTCGTGGCACAGCTTGGCAAGCCATGTTGTGGTAGGCGTCCTACATATAAAGTAGAGGAAGATGGGCATGGATCATAGCTCAGGGCCAGTCTTCCTCAGCAAAAAAAGGAGGATGGGCAGCAGATGTTAGCTCAGGGCTTATCTTCCTAAAAAAAAAAAGACCTCATGGTCCTTAACCATGAGCTCCTTGCTGTAAAGCCTGTTTTCAGGTACAGCAGCGTGACTTGAGGGTTAGAGATCATTGTTATCAACAGACCAACCACAGGAAGTTAGAATTTCTTTCTTTCTTTTTGTTTTTTAAGGAAGATTAGCCCTGAGCTAACATCTGCTGCCAAACCTCCTCTTTTTGCTGAGGAAGACTGGCCCTGAGCTAACATCCATGCCCATCTTCCTCCACTTTATACGTGGGACGCCTACCACCGCATGGCATGCCAAGCGGTGCCATGTCCTCACCCAGGATCCGAACCGACAAACTCTGGGCTGCCAAAGTGGAATGTACGAACTTACCTGCTGCGCCACTGGGCTGGCACCGGAAGCTGGAATTTCTACAGCTGTTAGAGCTCCATATGTTTTTTTGCTTTAAGTCCCTGTGAGCTCAGAGTCACAGTGTGACCTTGGGCAAATAGCTTAATCTTTCTGGACATCATTTTACTCCAAGACTCCTCACTAAGGTGCTTTCCATTTCTAAAATGGAGTTGATGAATTCTTTGAATACAGAAAATTGACAGGTCCAACTGAATTATGGGATTCATTCAATCATTAATTAATTAATTAGGTTTTTGTTTATTAAAGAAATGCATTATTCAAACAAAATACTCTATTACCCAAAATAGACTATGGTCTGAAGGGATCTTTTTAGAGTTTGGAACAGGGAGTGGTTTCTCTCTCGAAACAGTCCAGACATGTTTCTAATGTAGTGGAATAGAGTGCTCGTCCAAAGGCAGCCCTCTAAGATAAGGTCCTCCTACTTCAGTTCTTTAAGAAAAATTATCAAAAAATTGTAAATAAGGCAAAGGGATGGCTATGCGTCTTTCAGTGTCATATTGCAACATTGTCTAACAGGTCCACCCAAGAATTGCTTAATTCTTTTGGGGGAATATCCTTTTGTTTCGTATATTGTTTGCTATTTATCAGGGCCCATGTTCAGTGAAGTTTCATGTTAATGTGCAGAGTTTTGCCTGGTAGAGATGCAAGTGGCTTCTGTCTAGTAGAAAATATGACCCCTAAGGGTAGGGCTTTATTGCTTTGTAGAATATCAACCAGTACTCCAACATTCTTCCTTCAGTTTCTATATCTACTCAGTTCTCTAAATGCTCTTTGAACCAGCTTCATCATCCTGCTGGTTCCCTCATTAATGAGTTATGTAAATTTTGACACACTTTATAAGGGTCATAGTTGTAACATTAAGAAATTTTTACTTTGACAGTTTCCTTCCTACTGCCACACCTGGAAGAGAAGAGGATTTCCTAAAGCAGAAACATTTCTAACTCTAAATACTGAGCTCCTAGCTTTTTGGATTTCCATTCTTTTTTCTTCTTCATCTGTGTCCTACCTCCCTACTTCAGGGTGTCTGTTGTAATGATTGAGTCCAATTACAGTACATTATTGGGTTTTGAGGCTTAAACATTTGTGCTTTTGACTATTTTCAAGTAACTTAACATGGAACAATTTGCAGTTTTGCTGAGGAGTGAATTTGGGTTGCAGGCTTTGCAATACTGATGTGCTGGAATGACTCACAGAAGGAGAGAGGTGTCCAGCACAGCCTCTGAATTTCAACTTGGCTCTGTTGTTCTATACTCATTAGCATGCACACGGACTCTCCTAAAATGATAAAAACTTAGTTTCTTAGTGTAAAATGAGCTATAAAAGAAAATCATCTGCTAGTGTTGGTAATGCTAGTAAAGAGAGAGTAAAGAAATCTAAGAAAGCAATCATTCTTAGCCATAAGCAGAAGTTTTGGAGGTGCAAAATATACTGTCAATTCAGTTAATTCAGCAAAGAAGCATGAAAATGTTTATCTGTCTTAATAATCAACCACTGAATTAAAATAATATATTTTATTCTTATTAAGTTGTCAAAATTTAACAAATAATGTTGGTATTTCAACAGTATGAGAAAGGGTTGTTCTCACTGGAAAGAATAGCAACACAGTGGAGGGTTGCTGAGCTTGTATTCATAATGTCTGAGTTCAAGTTTCCGCTCCTCTACCAATTAGCTATAGAACCTATACCTAAAATCTCTGTGTTGTGAATCCCGGAGGACATTGTTTATTGAATAGGTCACATGAAGTTCTAGGTTTTGGTTAGATCAGTGAACATTACAAAGATCTCTGCTCTCAAAGAGCTTTCGTTTTGAATGGTAGGAGGGAAAGGTAGGGAGAAGGGAAAGAGAGTGAATAGACAATAAAGGAATAAATAAATGGTCAAAACTTTAATATGACAAATGACATAGAAAATAGAAAGAACTAGAATAGGGTAAATAGGGATTGGCAGGACGTGTGTGTGTGTTTGTGTGTGTGCATGCAGTTGTGTTGTAGTGTGTTGTTGCAGTAATAAATAAGGTGGCGAAGGTAGGCCTCCATGATATGGTGGCATTTGAGTAAAGACATGAAAAAGGTGAAGGAGTTAACCAAGCTGGAAATAACATCCACATAGAAGGAACAGCAAAAGTGTAGGTGCGCAGGTGGGAGCTTGTCTGGCCCATGTTCTAAAAAGAAGAAGGGACCAGTGTGCCTGGAGTGGAGTGATCAAGGAGGAGAGTAGTTGGAGATGAGGTCGGAGAGGTGAGCAGATGGTGTTGTCAGTCCTCTAAGGTCTTGTGAGCCATTGTCTTTTGCTCTCAGCCACTGGGGAGACAACCAGGGACTTTGAGTAGAAGAGTGATTAAGAGTGTTTTAAAAGAGTTCACTGTGGCTGCCATGTTGCGAGTAACTTGTAAAGGGACAAGGTTGGAAGTGGAGAATTGCTAAGAGGCTATTGCAGTAGCCAGGTGGGAGATGATGGCTTCAATCAGGTGGCAGCAGAGAATGTGGTGCAAAGCATTCAGATTCTGAATGTATTTTGAAAGCACAGCCAGCAGGATTTGTGGTTGGATTGGATGTGGGCTGTGAAAGAAAGAGATGAGTCAATTAGGACTTCAGAGTTTTCAACTGCTGAATGGGAAGGTGGAGTTGCCATCAACTGAGATAAGACAACTGAGGGTGAAGCAGGTTTTGGCAGTAAGATCAGGAATTCAGATTTGGGCATGTTTTATTTAAGATGTTTACTTTATATCCAAGGACGTACAAATCTGGAGCTTGTGAGTGTGGTCTGAGTTGGAGATACATATTTGGAGGTCAGCAGGATATTGCTGCTGCGATCACCAAAGGAATCAGTGTAGTTAGAGAAGAGAACAGGACCAAGGACTGAGCCCTGGGACACTGCAACATTAAAGAATCTAGGAGAAGAGGAAGGACCATAAAGGAGGTTAAGAAGGAGCAGCCAGTGCATTAGGAGGGAAACAGGAGAACGTGGTGTCCTGGAAGCCCAGTGAAGAAAGTGTATCAAGAAGGAGGGAGTGATCACCTATGCCAAATGCTGTTGGTAGGGCAAGCAAAGGAAGGCCTGGGCTGCTGGTTTGGGCAACATGGTGGATGTTGTTCACATTGTTAAGGGTGGTCTGCATGGAACATTGAGGCAAAAATCTGACTAAATTGGTTTTAATGGAGAATGGTAGGAAAGGAAATACAGATAGCAGCTGTGGATAACTTTCTGGAGGAGTTTTTGTTCAAAAGGGAGGGAAAAAATGAGATAATAGCCCATGATGTAAGTGGAATCCAGAGAAATTATTCTTTTTTCTAAGTGTTTTTTAAAGATGGGAGTAACAGCAGTGTGTTATTTATATTTGAATGGAAGTGGTCCGGTAGAGCTTGCTGGAATGGTGTCTTTGACTAGGCTATAGGGGATGGGATTTAGTGCCTAAGAGGAAGGTTTGGCTTTGGGTAGGATCATAGATAGTAACAGGTGTGGAGACAGAGTCTGTGGACACAGACCTGGTAGGTGGTAAATATGGTGGTAGGAGTTCTCTTCTTATTGCTTTAATTTTCTCAATGATGTAGGATAGTGAAGATAGGAAGGAAGTTTGAGACATGTGAGAAGAGTGAAAGTGTGAATGGTTGTCCAGGAGGACAGAAAACTAATGGTCTTTGGAAATTAAGTTGTGACATCCTGGTAGCATTAAGAGCATGTTTGAGGATCTGTTTGTACATTTAAAGTGAGACCGTTCAGCATGACTATGTTTTCCTCCAGTCACATTCAGTTATGCGGTGGAGGTTTGGCATAGGCTGAGAGTTGGATTTTAACCAAGATTTAGTCTTCCAAGTAAGTATCGTAAATCTGAACAGAGGCAAAAGGGTCAAAGCAATTATAAAGATTGGTCATGGGATTGAAGCTCCATAAGGAGGGGGATGATAACAGTAAGGGGAGATGGACAGTGGAATGGATTGGAGGTCCTAGTGAGTTTGAAAAATGATTGGGGATAGGATAGTAGATGAAGAGAGCTGGAAAGATTGGAGATGATGGTCAGAGGGTGGAATGCACGAAACTAACATTAAGAAGGGATGCATTTATTGCAAATGGCACAGTCTAGGGCCGTGACTATGGAATTAGAGGCTGTGATCGCATGGTTGGCATGATCAATGGAGAAGCAAAGAGAAGTTCAAGGATTTGTGAGGCTAGAGTATGGGCATGATGATCTACTTGTGTCCATAGCTCCAGGAATTAAGACAGTAGTAGCATTTTGAGAGTACAATTATGAGCCAGGAACTAGAATCTAGAGACATGAGGGTGGGGTGGGGTGGATGGCAGAGGCATCACTACTGTGTGATATATGATGATGTGAGATTCAAGCTGGCATTTCTAGGGAAGAGGGAAGGAGAAGTGTCTGAAAGCATTGAGGAGCAAGGATGACATCTCCACACTCAAAGATCTGAGGGCTATAGCAATTTCCTGTTGGGAGGCTGATGGAGTGTTCTGAGGGGAAAGTCAGGTTTTTTTTTTTTCCCAAGGAAGATTAGCCATGAGCTAACATCTGCCAATCCTCCTCTTTTTTCTGAGGAAGAATGGCCCTGAGCTAACATCCATGCCCATCTTTCACTACTTTATATGTGGCATGCCTACCACAGCATGGCCTGCCACGTGGTGCCATGTCTGCACCTGGGATCTGAACTGGTGAACCCCAGGCCACCAAAGTGGAACATGTGCACTTAACTGCTGCACCACCAGGCTGGCCCCGAACGTCAGGTTTTGATGAGAGCAAAAAGAAGGAATATTCAGAGAATGGTCTGTGAAAATAGGGATGTGACAGTCAGCTAGCAAGATGGCACCCAGTGATCCTCATCTCCTGGTTTTTAAGCCTTTTCTTAGTCCTCTCCCTTACTGAATCAGGTTGACCTTTGTGACCAAGAAAATACTGCAGAAGTGATGACATGTAATTTCTGAGGCAGAGTCAGAAAAGGCACTGAGCTTCTGCCTTCCTCTCTCAGGTCCAGGCCATGAGGACACTCAAGCAGCTCTGTGGAGAGATCCTCGTGGAGAGGAAAAGAGGCCTCGCCGCTAAAACTAGCACCAACTTGCCAGCATGTGAGTGAACTACCGAGGAAGATCTTTCCTCCCCAATCAAACCTTCAGATGACTGGAGCCCCGGCCAACATCTGACTGCAGCCTCATGAGAGACTCCAAGCTAAAACTGTCTAGCCAAGCCATGACCTAATGTTCTCTCTGCCAAAACTACAATATGTAATAAATGATTGTTTTTTTTAATAGGCCACTAAGTTTTGAGTTATTTGCTATGAAGCAAATCTATTGATAACTAATACAAGGGGTTTTGCAAATAATCGTCATGAATTTCAGAAGGCACAGTGGGTGGGTTTCAGAACTGGTAGAAGAGAGGGAGGAGTTGGCAGAATAGGATGTGTAGAGAGCTCGGAGGGGAGTAGAGTGTGAGAAATGAGAGGGGATCTGGAAGGTTTTGTGGTGGCTGATATAAGTGGGGGTAAATGAAAAAGATTAGATAGATATCAATATCAAGACAGTGGTGGTGAGAGTGTGTGTTTGATGGTGGAGGAGGGGGTTTCTGGAGATCTGCCTTCACCTTTGATGACAGAGGTGGAAGGGCTAGGGGAGGGCAGTCTTAGTCCAAGGGCTAGTTCACTCTTGGCCGCTGGCCTGACAGGAGTGCTCTGTGCAGATCCTTATTGATTGTATATTTCTCATTTAAAACTTTGATTTTTGTATTATTATCCTCACCGCACAAATGAAAACATTGAGACCAAAGGAGGTTAAGTAACTGGTCTAAGGTCACACAGCTAGTAAAGCTGAGTCAGAATTTGAATTTGGGTCTCCCGACTTAAGATCCTGCTCTCATTCCACGTTTAACCGGAGACAGAAACATTTTGAAACCAAAGTATTTTAATTTTCTAAGAGTGGAATGGCAGTTAGTTATCTCAGACATAGATTTGTGGAGTATGATTATAAATATTCCTTTAAAAAATCTCACAGGATACATGTGCATAATGGCAGAGAAAAGAATGCAATATGAGAGCTGTTGACATCTGATCAGAGTAGTACTAAGACCTGGAAGATGCCAGCAAAGAAGAAAAGAGATGAGAACCAGAGGTACGGAATGGATGCTAAATTAATTGTTTTACTGTCATTTCCCCCAGTTAGAATGTAAATTCTATGAGAGCAGAACTTTGCCTAGTGCCTGATATTCAGTAAGTGCTCAGTAAACCTTAGGGTGTGTTGACACAATGAGGAAATGGGGCTCAGCCAAAGGAAAAGTGTGTGGGATGAAAACGTCCTAAGCACCATGTTTGGTATAAGGGAAGGGTCGGGACAAGTTGAGGGCAGTTGCAAGGATGAAGATATTTGCCTTCAGGATTTCTTCCTGGTCCACCCTGCTCTACTGCTCCAGAGTCCAGTGCGTGTTCACATTGGGAGGCATTTCCTTACGTAATTCTTGTTGCTCTTCTTCTCCTTTAGGTCCTTTAGAAACACTGAGAAGTCAGTAGTTCTTACCTAGCAACGTATTAGATCATCTGGAGACTTAAAAACAAAATAAAAAAAAAATAAAACAAAAAACAGTGTCTGGGGTCCCCTCTCCCACACAGTCTAATTTAATTGGCTTGGAGTGGGACCCAGACATTGGTGGTTTTTAAAAAGTCCCCTAGGAGACTTTATTGTGTAACTAGGATTGAGAAGCAATGAACAACGTTAAAGTATTGTCTTTCTTGGGGAAGCTTGAACGTTCAGATCTGAGCTTTCTAGGAAGGCAGGTGGTTCTGACTGGCGCAGTCTCAGACATCAGCGGGTGGGGATGTCCCCAGAAATCACAGCAACCTGCACCTAGCATGGCTCTCGGAGAGGAGGTGCTCAAGAGGTGTTTGTTGAAGGGATGGATGAATCCATACCCTGAAGATGCCGCTTGCTCTGGGTGCATAGAGGCCAACCAATCACTATACCTGGAGAAACTGAGCTATGGAGGCTGCTCAGTCAGTGGAACAGTCTGAGAAGCAAAAGTTCCAGGTCAGTTGTGGGAGGATGTGTGGGCGGGAGGACAATTGTGAACCTGTGGGTAGACAAAACATAAACATGCCTTGCATACATATGCTACTTTTTTCCAAAAGTGTCTTCATAATATCATGGTGAATAAAACACAAAGTTATCTTTTTAAACATATTGAATTCACGGAAGCCTTTTTTATTCTGTATTTTCTTTTTCAATAGATACCAAAAATACAATTATTGTCATGTCGGAGTCGGGACTTTTTTTTTTAATATTGAAAAGAAGTCTTTATATTTAAAAAGAATGCCACCCTCTCATCTAGCCTGGAGGAAAGATGTTTTGGAGGCATGAAAGACACACATGAAAGTGAGAGGGATTAGTGGGGGACTGTTCAGTGTATACCTGAAATAGTCCATTTTATTTTGCACTGGAAGAAGCTGGGGTTAATACGAGCTCTGAGTGTACAAGTTTAATGTAAAATAAAGCATCCTCATCCTGCCCTTCTCAAGAGTGGCCCAACATCATTCTTAACTTAAGTAAACTCAAAGGGAGACAGTCCCAGGGACCTGTTTGGAGCTTCCGGGATAGGTAGTTTATCCACTGTCCCTCCAACATAACGGTAGCTCTGATTCCTGTAAAAGCGACAATATCGCCCTCTGTCATGATAATTAGCAGTCAAAAGAGTCATCCATTTCTTTATCAGCTCCAAAGAAGAAAGGGTAAATGATAAAGTAACATCCTTGCCTAAAATGGATGAAAATAATGGCCAACTGCTTATCTTTGTAGTGACTCATTGCATCAAGCTGACCTCTGAATAGAGTATGCATAGGCCGTTTGTACATTCTCCATCAAATGATTAAGAAGTGAAATGACAATGACCAACCACTGTCCCTGACATTTATTATATATGAACAGCATTTAGGAGATGAAAGACCAGGTAGCAGTGAAACAACTGTGAAGACGCAAGACTGAAAGCACCAACAGTGACATTCAGCTGCTCAGTTATGCCAGAATATGATTAGTGCCCTCTCGTTTGAGACTTTAATTTTAATGTAGGCTCAAGACGGGAAAAGGCCACCATCATATCATGGTGAGATGGATATTCAACTTGGAGTCATATGTCCTGGTTCTGAGTCGTTGCTCTGACAGTTAAAACTCGTTGATCTTGAGCAAGTCATGTAATCTCCCAGAGTCTCAATTTTCCCATCTGTAAATAGGAAATAACAAGAATTTCTCCTTCACTACTTTAGTTAGTTGTGTGGTTCAATTGACATAATGAGTATTGTAAAAGTATTTCATAAAATGTAAAACATCATGCAGATGTTTGCTACTATCATTGCATTAATCATCAATGACCTTACTTAGTCCAAAATAGTGCTGCCCGGATCATGTCTTCACAACCTTTAAGTTCTGGCTTTGGAACATCCCAAGTCCCCATCGCCAGTATATATTTACTGTAGAGCCCAATAGTAGTCATATGACTTTAGCTTAAAGGTAATTGCACATACATCTTTGCAGATATCTATAAACAAAGAGTGGAGAGGAAAATTGCCAAAAAGCTGGGGAGAGTCAAGTCTGCTATTAATGCAAAAATCATGACTTTTTGGTAAGGTCGATAATAAAGGGTTTTTAAAAGTTTTGGAAAAATGGAGATATTGGAACCCTCAGGAAGCTTGTCACTAGGAGGGAAAAGTGCCCAAACAGTAGGTGAAAAAGGACGGCAGGGCACAATGTGAGAGCCATGAGAAGCTGCCAAGTGCTGCAAGTTGCCAACAGTGTGCATGGAAGTTGTCAACAGTGTGCGTGGAAGTTCCCCTTGCTTTCTGGTAGAGCGTGGCGTAGATGATCAAAAATCCCATGTAAGGTAGGGGAATGTTACTAAGTGTCTCAGAACTGAGGCCTTACCACCTTAGCATCTTTAATGGCTCCCAGAATGCTCACTCTAGAGGTTACCAGCACCATGTATAATTCTCGAGAACTCCCATCTCTTCCACCTGCTTTGTCCTGCTCCATACATGAGGTCTTTTTGGTTCTATATTTGCGTTTTGGTTTCTGGTGCTCAGACTGCAACCCAGACAATGCTGCCTTTGTGCTATGGCTTTCTGGATTGCAACCATGAGCATAAAGTTTCATATCCCAGTGCTCAGTTCAGGCCTGCCAGACCCACAGCAGTTTCCACAAATGGCCACCACCACACACCCTCCACACCTGGGAAGAGAGATCCTGCAGAGATGTTTATGGTGAGTCAACAATAAATATATAGTTCTCAGCTTCTGGACAATCAAAACAAGAAGGAGACAATGGTTTATATTCTACTCATCTGGCTTTGGAGAATTGTAGGGTCTCTGTGTACCTAAAACCTGTTTAGGTTTGACCTTTTCATCTCTAACCACCTTCTCTAGCCCCCTAATATACCTTGTCTGTGACTGTCACTCGGCTAGGCTCTAGTTTTGCCTTTTCTTATTTCCAGCACTAACTCCAATCTTTTACCCAATAAAGTTGTTTTCTCAATGGAGAATCCTGGAAAGTAAGTGGCTGAATAGGTAAAACTTGGAGGAAGCTCAATTTTGTCTTTGTTTTTCAAGGCTAACCAGGGCACACAAAAAGAAAAGAAATAATACGATTATGATTCTTTTCCGTCTGTGCTAAGTAGAATGAAAATAGACAGGCCTACCTCATCAATTTTTTTTTCCAGTAAAGAAACATATGGCCTGAACATATTTCTCATCCCATTTCCTAGGATTAGTAGAGGATTCTAAATTATAGCAAAAGATTGAAGGAGATGATTGTTGAAAGAATTAAAGCCAGTTGGATAGAAAGAATTTAGGGAGGTGGGGCAATTATGACTGTAATAATATGGAAACCTCAGGAAACTCAATGTGTTTCTATGTACTCCCTTGGCTCATCTGTTTGGAAATGGGCCATCAGGAAGCTTTTTTAGAAGTTCTTAAAGGAGAGGTCGTTCAGCAGACATCTTCATAATAATTCAGAAGACCTTCAACTTCCAGAGGAATAAAGCTTTACAGAGAACAGAGGGTATTATGCACACTTACCCTGCAGAGGAACTGCTGGACAGATTGGGGTCCATATGAATTCCTTTGGCAAGAGATACTGAAAGTTCTGGATTTGTGAAGTTAAAATCTGGTAACAAATGAGCTTAATGAATCAGAGAAAGGCAAAGTTCAGCTACATGTGTATGGGACGTGTCCTATTAACGTTGATGATTTCTGTTGGTTTATGATGCGGCAAAAGTTCATCTGAGTCAGACCACCCCCCTAGTGCCTCTGAGCAGGGCAAAATTAGGGTTAAGTAGAACAAAATTCTGTGGCAACTAAGATGAACCAAAAGATTCATGGTACCCATTTTTAAAATTATTTCTCTCTTAGTCTGTCTCTTGGGTTTATTTGCATTTCCATAATTCCTTAATCCCAGAATGAATTTATTTTTTTACAGCACTGCTATAACATTTTTCACATACAACATTAATTTTTAAAATTTAGACTTGTGGCCTACTAACAGATTTTTTTTTTTCTCAAACAGATGATACAGGGTGGTATCATAAACTTGATTATGTAGGAGTTTACTCAGGACGGAATGAATCATTTCCATCAGTGAAACAGAGTTCCTGCTGTCTGGTTAGTCTCTAACTCCACTGAAATAAAAAAAGGAATCTGTGTTAATATATATTCAATCACTTAATATTTTATAATGAACATTGACAGCTTTTAAAGGACGTAGATACAGCAGCACATATATTTCTATTTGTTTCGTCATGGGTTTGGGATTTTTATGCAGTGTTTTCATGGTTATCTTGTTCTCTGTTTTTTAAATAGATGCATGTTACACTGTAGAACATCTTTTGTTAGTGGGGGAAAATTGGCAGCAACAACTGTCTAGCAAAAATAGTGGTGTATCTCAAAGAAAGAGTATTCTTAAAGCTTTGGAAACAATGGGGCCATATTCTGTTTGGCCTTCCTGACACCAGGTAACTTTCCCTTTTGCCTACTCTCACTCCTTGCACCCCTCACTAACCCTGAGATCCCACGTGTACCAAAACCTGAACAGATCTAGGTCTTTCTGCTTCTGTCAAATTTAAAAGAAACCCAAATAAATTATAAGATGCCTTTAAAATTCCTGTGTGCTTTTACTGAAGTGTTTTGAAGGACAGTAAACAGGAATCCCGTTGCATGGCACATGGCAAACAGTCCCATTATCCCCAAGGCTACAATACTCCACCTCCCCCACTCTCCCAACTCTCTTTTCTCTCTCCTAGGTAACCAACCAGAACCCTACCCCCTCCTAGGTTTGCCAGCTTCTCTTCCCATCCCTTGTTCCCTTCTTCAGTCTTTCAGATCTATTCCATTCCTCGGTCTGCAGCTGTCTGCCCTCTCGCTTCTTCCTCTTCACCAAATTCCCTGTGGCAGCATAAAGAAGGCCCTGGAAGTGAGCAGCAAGCAGGGCATCTCCTGAAATTGTCAGAGAAAGAGAGGTGGTGAATATATTAATGTTTTTACCTCTGGCAAATAGACTCAGACACATTCAGATTTAGAACTCAGACCCTGCATAAGAAATATTGGTTGCTACCAACCTCTGCTCCAATCTTAATGCTTTTTCTTCAACATCTCCTGTTTTGTGTGCTTTGCTATTTGTAATTTCCTTGAAGAAAATACTGAGACATGCCCGAGGCTGTTCAGGAGCTGGGGTCTGGATAGACTCTTTGGAGGGAGAAGGCTTAGCCTGACTCTGGGAGGGCGCATGGGCGCAGGGAAACTGTTGACTGCAGCTCTGTGTAGACCTCTACACTTGGGAGGGAAGTTCCAAGTGATGTTGGAAAGGAATAAGGCAATGTGGCAGTGAATATGCATGCTTGTTTCAAGAGAGGAAAGTCAGAAATTTGTTGATGTGAAAGAGAGGAAAAAACGGAACAAAATTAGAGAGGGCGTCACAGTTGAGGTAAGGAGCCACCAGAGACTGAAGGTGCAAAAGAAGAGACAATGATGGTATCCAAGGGGGAAAGCGTGGGAGATGGAATCAAGCACAAAGGAACAAGGGGTTAAAATTTCCTAGCACCATGATTTTATTCCCTTTAAGGAACTTATCCTGTATTGTTTTTATGGTTGTTTGTGAACATGGCTTCTCTTTTCCTCTAAACTCCATGAGGATGGGATCCAGGTTTGGTTTGCCCATGTTGTGGGAAACATAGTAAACTTTGGGCACTCCTAGACATCCAGCATGCCCAGGAGGGCACTGGGAAGTCTCAAATGTTTGTGAGGTGATGAGGAGCCCAGGTGTTGAGTGAGTGGAGGGTGAAAGAATTAATCAAGGTCTTGGAAATTCTGTTTTTGTTTTGTTTTGTTTTTTTGAGGAAGATTAGCCCTGAGCTAACTGCTGCCTATCCTCCTCTTTTTGCTGAGGAAGACTGGCCCTGAGCTAACATCTGTGCCCATCTTCCTCCACTTTCTATGTGGGCTGCCTACCACAGCATGGCTTGGCAAGTGGTGCCATGTCCGCACACGGGATCCAAACTGGCGAACCCCAGGCCGCTGAGAAGCGGAGCGTGTGAACTTAACCGCTGCGCCACCGGGCCGGCCCCAGGTCTTAGAAATTCTGATGACAAGTCTGACTCCAGTTTTGTGATGTTGATACTTTCTGTTTACTCAAGAATTTATTAAGGGGCTGGCCCCGTGGCCGAGTGGTTAAGTTTGCGCGCTCCACTACAGGTGGTCCAGTGTTTCGTTGGTTCGAATCCTGGGCGTGGACATGGCACTGCTCATCAAACCACGCTGAGGCAGCGTCCCACATGCCACAACTAGAAGGATCCGCAACAAAGAATATACAACTATGTACTGGGGGGCTTTGGGGAGAAAAAGGAAAAAAAATAAATCTTTAAAAAAAAAAGAATTTATTAAAATACAAGTACTGTGATAATCTTGACTATTAGGGAGAAAAAGGAAAAAAAATAAATCTTTAAAAAAAAGAATTTATTAAAATACAAGTACTGTGATAATCTTGACTATTACCTTCTTTATCTCTTATCATACTGAGGCTATTCCTACCCATATTCCATAAATCAAATCAAATCAAATCAAATCAATACATTTAAATTATAGTAGGAAGCCATGTTCATTGTGGAAAAGAGTGTGAATCAACTATAATTCCTTCCTGGCATATCGATAGCTATAGCTATAGATATGTATTTATACATTTTAGTACCAGGTAGTTATTTGGTAAATTGTTATTTTATAAAATGACATAACATGAATATCTTTCCACTTCATTAGATTTCATTGAGATGTCAGCAAATGTGGTTTGAGAGCAAGTTATGTTGGAATACATCCATACTGTGAATCATTTATTCTGTAACTTGGAAATCAGATGTTTGGAACAAACGGCATCATTAGTCAGGAAAAGACCAGATTCTTCCTAGGAACTTGAATAATCATGAAATATCCAGCTCTTCACCATAGAACCCAGTACAGGAAAAGCCATTTGGAAGGCAGGGCAAGGGTACGGTTTCTTTTAATAGCACTTTTTTCTGTATTCTACAAAGGGTTTTAGGAATGAGTAATGAAGTCATATTTGTAAAGCATTTCACAAAATATCCAATTTTAAAACTATGTACCACATTATCCATAAATATCATTTTAGGGCATGGTTTTACCTTTTTTTCTTTTCTACAACAAAGAAAAAATGTCCTTCAGGATAAGAAAAATTCCTAATGTATTCTCAAGTTCTCAGTTTTGAACTCACATTCTACTGAAAAACTGAGATATTCTAGAAAATGATTTAATGTCAGAATTACAATACCTGATTTATTATTCACAGCATAATTTTCTATTAAATACATTTTCAATCCCATTATCATTTTTTAAACTACTTAGCTCCAATCAAAATGAAAATGCCCATTTCTTCATCTTTATTCATGCCTTTCACATTCCAGTGCCCTAGAAAGAGGTTTTCTCCATTCGTAAATGAAAAATACTGGGTTGCTCATTATATCTGAAAGATAGAAAGATGTAGTGGATATGAATGATGAAAAAGCTCTATATCAGCAACCGTTGACGTCAATGTGTTCACTTCCCTAGAAGGGTATCTGTAATTTTTGTTTCCACCAAAACCGTTTGGTTCCTTTGCCAGCATCGTTTACTCTCCCTACCTTTTCCTGGAGGTCTAGATGGGTTACTCACCTGAAACTTGAGAACATGCTTTTTCCCCTTATGCATCAGAAGTGGGGAAAGTTTTTCTCCAAAAGTAGCACTAGGCTGAAAATAAAGTTCTTTAAAAGGTTATAGTAAGAAAGCAAAAAGATGTTTCCTTTCTAGTGAATGGAAATGGAAATGTAGTGTATGTACTGGGCCCCGAGAAGACCTAACTGACTTGTGACTATGTGTTTCCTCTGAAACCCATGCTTCCCAGAGCTTTATTTTCAAATAACAGAAGTCTTGGAAGAAAACATGAAAGGTTTGCTACTACTTAAAAAGTCTGGACTATTAAAAAATATATATGTATTCCCAGATAAGACATATACATTTCAGAAGGGCTATCTTCTAACACAGATTTTGTTTTATTTTTTCACTTGGCATAACAGAGAATCCAACACCCTGTTTCACAGATGCCATCTGTTTTTGGTTGACCTTAATTTTCTGGATGACTGCTTTTCTTCAAATATTTTAAGTCATGACTAAATTTCACTTAACAAGAAATGTTTAGGTTAGTTTGTGAACAAGAAATCAGATGTTCTGAATCCAAACATATTTTAACAAACTGATTTGTAATTGTGCTACTGCCAGGACAAAGGGCCGTTTTTTATTTGGCTCTTTGAAGGTCGACAACAGAAAGGGCCATGTTTATTTTAATTCCACTTCATTCTGACATTTCATAAAACAATGGCATGATATTTATTATAAAGGCAATTTTGGTTCATTAATAATGAAAAACTGATTACAAATTTTTAAAATTTAACTAGAAATCAGAATTTATGATAGATTGATTCACAGTTCAATTTTTATTTTTGACAAAAATCAGTGTTTCCCAAATTGGTCTGATCATAAACATTACTGGAATGCTTGTTAATAATGTAGATTCCAAGCCCTCTTATTCTGATATAATGGGTCTGGGGCCCGGGTTTAATGATATCTCCCCATGATTCTTAGGGCCAAGCAGGGGTAGGAAACACTGAAACAGAGCTGGTTCTCAGCTGTTGTGACATATTCAGTTATCTGGGGGAGTTTTCACATAATGTCAATGCTCAGGCCTCCTTCGATACCAATTAATACAGACTCTCTGGGACCTGGGCATTGGAATATTAAAGTAAATT
Source organism: Equus asinus (assembly GCF_041296235.1). Classification (NCBI taxonomy): domain Eukaryota; kingdom Metazoa; phylum Chordata; class Mammalia; order Perissodactyla; family Equidae; genus Equus; species Equus asinus. The sequence continues at coordinate 128,041,625 of NC_091793.1, forward strand.
CCACTTCACTAGACACAGGATTCCACTCTACCCACTGATGGGAAACTAAATAATTATGTGAAAGATTCCCCATAAATGATAGCTAGAATTCTGAAATAGCTAGAATGTCAGCTCCATGAGGGCAGGAAACGTCTGCATCTTGTCATTTCTGTTTCTTTGGGGCTGAGCATGGTGACTTCCACATATATTATGAATGCACAATCAGGATTTATTGAGTAAATAAGTAGTTTCTCTAGGCTAAAATTGTAATCATCTTCAGATGTTGTCTTGCTACAAATGAACTTGAACAACGGGACGTGAAATACAGTCCTATAATGGTTAAAATTAATGCATGTGATGGGAAAGATGAGAGACAGCTAGTGAAGCCAGGAGACCACTGATTCCAAGGTATCCCCAGTGAGCCAGAGAGAGCTTTCCCCAGGAAGCCCAGAGTGCGAGCCCATCTCAGCAGCCATTACTGTCTTGTTGATTGGCAGCACACATAGCAATCATATTTATGAGCCTCCATCTCCACTCTTAGGGATGGTCCAGGGTGGCAGCCGGGCTTTGGGGACTAGGATTGCAGAATCCCTTACCTCCACCTCCCACCCATCCATTCTGCACCTGGTCCTTGTCAAAGCACACACTTATTTGAGTTAATTTTGGCCCAACTCCTCCTGCCCACAATCTACTTCCCCTCCTGTTTATCAGCCATTGCCAGTGTGAGTTTGGCACTCTGAGGCTGTCATTTTGTTGTGTGACCACAATAGCACCTTGTATAGTGCCAACCTCACAGTTTTGGCCAATTCTAATACTTAGAGATGATGCATATAATAGACAAAAGAAGGTGACCAGGAAAATACCACCCGCTGATAGATAGGAAAGGAAAAGTTGATGATAGAGGACACTGAAGTGGCAGAAGCTTTTAATGTAGTTTTCATTTCTGCCTTTTATATAAATGGTCAGATGTGAGCACTTGGCTTGAACGAGTCTCAGCTGTGAGAGGAGATTGGCAGGCCTACTGGGACCCGGAAAGAAGTAATTAAAGAGTACCTGGAATGTCTGGTGAGATGATTGGCAGGGTAATGCAGTGGAAAGAGAATTGGATGAGTATTCAGAACACTGGACTTCCATCTCAACTTCTTTTTACTAATTCGAAGACCTTGGGAAAAGAAGGCCTCTGAACCTTACTCTCCATACCTGTAAAATGGAGATAATATTACGTATCTCATAAGATTGTTGTAAAGGGTAAATGAAAAAATCGTGACGTACTATTTGGACCTAGGACATATTTAACAGTTGCAGATGTCTCTGCACAGTTGCCAGCCTTGCTTTTGAGAAGTCGTGAAGGACGGTTCTCTGCAAGATAGCAAGCAGTGTATCGGTTTGCATTGATATCTGGAAAGAGTGGAAGAAAGTCATCAAGAAATTAATTAGCAACAATCTAAAAGAACCAAGAGTCTAGGAAGCAACCCTCATGGCTTTAAGAAAATCAAATGGTGCCTTACAAATTTTATTACCCTCTGTAATTGAGAAACAGTCCCAAAAGATAAGAAAATGACAGTGGAATCCTGCATGATTGTCAAGATATCAATGTAAGTTGAGCTGTTCAAAACTCCCAGTATCAAGTTTATTTTTGGCATATGTGTGATTGTCATTAATTGAGTAGTAATATAGTGTATCGTGTGCCCTGAATTAAAGAATGATAATAAGGTGAGCAATCAGCTCAAGGATTTCACATAAGGTTGAGTCAATTCACCACGAATTCTTAAGAGCTAATTTGAGTGTACCATAGAATCTGAAACAAGGGGTATTCTCTAACATTATCAAGAGCAAAGAAAATCAAGCTATTTGTAATCAATTTCCTATGACTTATAGAATTGGAAGAATTGTGTCATTGCTTTACAAAATGCTTGAGTGTGGTAGAAAGAGAAGAAATCTTCCTTGTCTGGCCATGACCCGTTGACCCAGGTGCCCCTGAGCAGTTTTTCTCCAAAGGGTTGCCTGCTAATCACCAAGAGCAGAGTCATTTGAAGAACTTGTTAAAAATGCAAACCCCTAAGCTCCTTTGCAGACTTAATGAATGGGAACTCTGGGGTGGAGTTTTGCATGTGAATTTTATCTAACACCCTGGAGATTCTTTTGCTCATTAAAGTCTGAGATCTGCAGAGAAAAAGGGTATTATTCAATATCTAATAAACATTCTTACTATGAATATGGCTCATAGACTTGAGAATATCATTAAACACGCAGATGAGTCTAAATACGAGGGGATAGTTACTATTCTGGAAAATTGAAATACAAATCAGTGTTTGAAAAATTGGAAAGTGAGTCATTCAGATACAGAATACATTTCAATAATGAAAGCAAGAAGATATATTTGGAAACCAAAGCTCTGTGGTATAATAATCACAGGCATCCCCTTGGACTGGGGCTTTCCAGGTCACCCCCTCAGAGGATCTTTACTTCTAGATTTTTTTGCCTCCAGGTAGAGAATACTTTTTTCAGGTTAATGAGCCAAATAGCTAGACTCCTTGGGGCTCAGTAGTTCCTGTCCTAGGTAACACATCTGAATATCCTGGGAACAACATTAAAAAATACCCACTCCTAGGCCCTATCCCCAACTTTTACAGGTGGGGCCCAGGCATTGTTATTTTTTAAATGCTTCCAAGTGATTCAGAATTGAGAACTACTGTGTAGATAAATGGATGTAGTGTGCAAGAGGTGGGAGGAGAAGAAGATTAATTAGTATGGTTTCTTACTCAATTCTGCTTGTGTACAAAAATAGAATTTTTAAATGTTTAAGCAAGTAAACCTGAATTATCAATATTACTAACTACATTCAGTGACCAAATAGATTTTCCCTTTAAAATCATCTTACATCTGACTCCTTCTTCAGCTTTGTCGTTCTTGCCAAATTTGAGGTTTTCATCTCACCAGGATACAATTTCAGAAGTCCTGGGGCCGGCCCTATGGCTGAGTGGTTAAGTGCATGCACTCTGCTTTGGCAGCCTGGGGTTCCCCTGTTTGGATCCTGGGCAGAGACTCACACACAGCTCATCAAGCCATGCTGTGGCAGCATCCCACATAGAAGAACTAGAATGACCTACAACTAGGATATACAACCATGTACTGGGGTTTTGAGGAGAACAAAAAAGAGGAAGTTTGGGAACAGATGTTAGCTCAGGGCCAGTGTTGCTCAAACAAAAACAAAAACAAAAACAAACACAACAAAAAGTCCTGAAGCTGGCCTCCCAGTTTATTTTGATTATTTGTTCGGCCCGAAGCCTAAAATGTGAGGATGTTTCCCTGGTGGTCGATCCATTCTCTGATGAGAGCTTTGTGGATCTGTCAGGAGAGTTCTGTGCATATGCACAATAGATTAGTTACCAATTCTGTCTTTTCCGTGTTTGAGGTTAGGATCAGGTGCCTGAATAAGTAGTTGGCTGGTCATAGTGGACAGGTTTGTGATCCCTAGTTTGGTCATCACTATATCTGCAGCAAGGTTAGCCTGGTTTGCTCATTATTGATCAATTGATTGGTTATTTGTTCATTCGACAAACTTACATTGAATACCTGAAGTTCCAGGCATTTCATGGGGCACTGACTACAGTATATCAAGATAACATACTGAATCCTTGTCCGCTAAGCTGCTCATTGTTACTTCTCTCCTTTTGTTTCCACTCTTCTTCCTACCTCTTTCTTTCCCTCTTCTGCAGAGAACTTGCTGTAACATTCATGGAGCCTGGGGCAAGAGCACAAATGGAAGTCTGTTTACTAAATGTCTAAGTATTTAAAAATTATAAAACAGGCTTATAAACTGTTGAAGTATTCTTCTCTGCTCCTACCTTGACAAATACACCTTTGTAATGAGGGAGAAGTGTTTGAATTTAGCATTCTTAGACTCCTCAGAATTTTGAGCTAAAGTATGTTGGTTCTGGGAGAGTCCACTCCTGGTGCCCACACCCAGCTCCCCTCCTTTCTTTTCCCACCTCCAGATCCTCCAGCTCTTGGAGGGGGCTCACATACATGCAGGTTCTGGAGCTTGCAGGGCCAAGCTCTGTCCAAGGCCACATGCCCACCCCTGCCAATCAGCTGCCTCTCTGCCACACCAGAAGTGTGTATACAAGTTTGGTTAGCCTTTGGGAAGGCAGGCCCTCGGAGGAGGCCTAGGCAGGCACTGGAAGTGGCTCAGGGTTATTTAGGCAGGGAATTTTAAGGTCTTCCACTCCCAGAGCATGCTCAGGGTCGGGGATGCGTGAAGGCTCCTGGTGGGCATGTCCCCTTGGCCCCAAGGAGAGGGATGCAGCTAGAGGAGGACACCAGATTGAGACCCCCCCCCCCTGAGCATGGCATCCTCTAAAGTTGGGGTCCTTCTTACCTGGGTCTAAGGGTGGTCCCACTTTTACTTGCCTGCTTATTTTGCTAATTTGACATTTATTGAGCTCCCCCATTAACTGCAAGTTATAGTAGATGTGTGTGTTGGTGCAGGAAAGGAAGAATGAGGGAAATTTGAAGGAAGCCTGTTTTTTCCTCTTCTAGTCTCACTTGGTTTCCCCACTGGTATCCTTGCACACTCCATCCATCTCTTGGGCCACGCCCAAATGAAGATGTCCGAGTCCAATCTTTGTCATGAATACAATAGAGGAAAGGTGGGACAATTACATTTCCTGTCTAGGACTTTTAAGGTGCTTTAGGACACTAGTGAGCAGAGCCTGCTAGTGTCAGGCAGGGGCCGAGCAGGCTGAGTGAGATTTCAACTGTGGCACACTGCCCATAATACATATAAATAGGAATTAGGCTTTATGCTGGAGACATAATTCCTAATTTGGGGAATCTTTGCATCCATTTCACTTTATGCTTTAATAAACACAAATAAATTCATCTGTGTCAAAATCTAATTTTATTTTACTCCTTCCTTGATGACGAGTAAAGGGAGCTGAGAGGCAGTTACGACAGTTGAATTCTGGGCCCAATAGTAAATATACAAATTCATGCTAAAATAGAAATCCAATTTGAAATAACTCCAGTGAAATTACATAGAGAAAGTTAGCTTAAATGAGTACTTTCTACTTGTCTCTTTTTATTTGGTGCTGGGTGCAGAGAGAAGAATTAGAGCGAAAGGTTGTAACTCAAATTCCACTGAACACGCCCAGGCCCTTTCCAGCACCTTGGGCTTTTGAGAGACTCTTGGGGCAACTGTTGGGATGATGTTGTGCTTGTCCAGGAGGAAGGATACGCAGTACTAAACCCCTCTGCGTAAACTTGAAATAGGGACAGAAAATTGAGGAAAAATACTAGTAAGTACTCCATGAAGAAGTGCACTTTAAGAAGAAGGAAAGGCAGCTGGCAGTGAAAATCCACGAAAAATATGCTGTGGGCTTTTGAGAGAGAAAAAGCAGGAAAGGAAGCGGCCTTTCTGAAACCAAATCTTCGTGTAAATTGGATTGGAGATCTTGGGACTGTGGGCCTTGATCGCTTACCCTGGGAAACTGGATAGAGGGGAAAACTTCCTGGGTATTTGTTGTTGAATAATTTAGTTTATCCCGCTGATTGAAAAATATCTAAACCAACACCAAATTGGCTTTAAATTGTTTCCATATTAAGACCAATGAGGATAATTTTTAAGTTTATTCTGGTTTCCTTTAAATACATTTCAGCTCTTTCCATAAAAATGGCTCATTTGGCAATTGAATAAGGTAATTTGATTAAACTGACTAACATTCAAATAATCAAGATAGTAAAAAAAATTCATGAGATTCATAAAAAGCCTACTTGTACAGTCCAATCCTTGGAAATTATTAGCTAATGTTCTGATGATCAAATAATAAATACATAAGTGGATTAAAGAAACATAAATGGAAACTCATCTAAATTTAATTTACTTTAGATAAAATCCACATATATGTTTGAATATTGAATTTTAATGATGTAAATATTTTAGGGAGAAAGCAGGAGTTTGAGAGTAAACATAATAAATTAATTATAAGTTTCTAGGAAGCTATCCCCAGGTATCCTTTATTCTTTTCTCTTGATTTTTGGTGGAGTATTACATAAAAGATAACATTGTAAATCTCTCTCCTCTTTCTTTTTGTTTTCTTTATACTTTTTTTTCTCTGAGTGGGTAAAACCACTTTAGAATGTGTACTTGTACCTGGACGGATCCTTTTCTCCCGGGGGTTGTGGATGGGAGAGAATTGAAGGGTAGCCATGGATGGTTCGGGGAGCACAAATTTGCGAAGAAGGAAGAGAACTGTCTATGTTCCCTTTTATTTTCCACCTCAAAGACTCAACTTTTCTATGTATATTTTAATTTAGAATTTATACCTACTGCTGGGTACAATTTAAGATTACAATCGAGAGCACAAATACCGTAAGACTGTGAACACAGAAGTAGAAAATCTATGTGTGAAGGAGAGAAAAAGCCTACTGAAAACTTGGGTTAATACCATTGCAGTATTCATGCTGGAGTAGGAAATCTAACCATTCTTTTCCAATTTGGCGAATTTGTGGATGTAGAGCTGGATCTACATTGGGTCAACAAAATGAACCTATTATTTAAAGCTTTTGGGGGATCCAAGGAAATGGAAGTAACCTTTTTTTTTTTAAGGGCAAATGAATTGTTTTGTGTTTATTTGATTTGCGCCGCCTACACTCACATAAGATTGTATTGTACCTGGAGGACAATTTATGCATTTATTGAAAGAGGTATACTTGTCCTGGGAGGGAGAAAGTCATTTTCACAGGGCACTTTCTCTCTGGTGATGACCCACTTAAAAATTCAATTGACTTAAGAAGTTGCTTGATATTTAATGAGTTCAGCATGAAGCTGGTGACAATAATGCAATACTTCTCAAAGTCACCTAGTGAAGTGCTAGAATAGCTAAGGAAAGTGAATACCACCTCCTGCCCCCCAACTCTGATTCCAAGATTGTGCACCAGGTCTAGCAGAGGCCAAATTGGCTTACCTCGTGTACAGAGTTTCATGTTTTTCATTAAAATGCACTAAAAATTTACGTTCTATCTTATAACATATCTACAATTCCTTTGATGTTAATAATGTGTTTTAATTTGACATCTAGTAATATTTTCGAAGTGCACCACATTTACTCTGGGCTCCTCATATCTCCAGAATCACCTTCAATGCCCCTGAGGATACTCATACCACGGCTGGAGAATCATTGTCCTGAAGGATAGTTCCATCAAGCTGTGATGATTTTGTAAAATGCCCTTCTTAACCCTGGGGATAGTTCTACCTTGGGAAATAATTTTCTAGAAGTACTTGGTGATGTTGGAGATGCAAGGAGCCATTTATCTCCAGGATCATCTTTTTCAACACTTGTCACTACAGTTCTTCTGATTACATCATTTTTTCTGCTCAAGTCTCAGAACTTTACAATTACTCAGCTACAAGTTTATGACTGCTTCAGGGAAAGAGAACTCCAGAAATTGACTTTGCTTTACAGTCTTAATCATTTTTTTCTCTTCAACAGCAATAACAAAAATTATTGAGTTTCTTCTATTTCTAGGGCACACTCCTAGGGAAACAAATACAGGCATGATTCCTGCTCTTAACCTACATAATACAGTAGAGAAGACAGATCAGATACATGGAGAGATAAATAATTTTAAAAGGTTGCAAAACATGAATGACATATCATTTAACTAATTATTTAAGTCAACAAATGGATCCTAAATACCTCCTCTTGATTGGGAATTGGGCAAAGCTGTGGGGGAGATCAAAAGGAGAATAAAATGTTCTTACACATGAACATAATCTGTGTGATGTAATTAATATGGCAATCGATGTATGTGGAAACTTCTATGGAAACACAAGAGGGAGTGACTGGTTTGTTGGGAGAGTGTGGAAGGGAGAAGGTTTTCTCCATTTTACTGAGTGCATCTGTTCTATTTTTGACATCACTTCCTTTACTTTTCAACTCCACAGTCCATCATGGGACTCACTCTCTCTTCACTTTCTTGGGATTTTGCCCACTCTTTGGATCAGTTCACCTTTTTGCCTTCTTAGCCTTAGGACTGAACTATGGGATGGGAATGGTGCCAGTGTGCAAATATGTGGACTTCAAACTCTGTTCTCCAATCTTCATGCCGCCTTTTACACATCCACTGTAAGTTCCCTCTTTTGTTCTCAACAGTAGCTAAATCAAACTTTACTATTCTCCCTAACCCAACCTCTGCTCCACTGTCAGCTGATAACTTTCTTTGCTTCACAAGGAAAATTTAGAAACCATTAGCATGTAACACCATCAAATTCTGGTCTTTCTAAATGCTAGGAATGCTCCCCACTTAGAGCCTTTGAACTAGCTGTTATCTTTATCTGGACCACTCTTCTCCCAGGTAGCTGCATGGCTGACCCACTTTTCTTTTTTATGTAGTTGCTTAATTGTTATCATCTCAATAAGGCTTACCCTATTCAGAATCCCATTCCACTCCCTCCATATACATACTCTATCCTCCTTACATGTACATGCTCAATAAATATTTATTGAATGAATGTTGCATTTCTATACATTTTAACATCCCTCTCTCCTACCTAATAAAAGAGAGGTCTTCTTCCTGCTAAGGGTAGTTCCTCTAAACATGTCTCACTTCCTATTCTCTCCAGATCTTTGGGGATCTAGATTCACCAATTTTCCAATTTCCTCATCTCCAACTGTTCTCCATCAGCATATACATATTTTTCAGTCTCGTAAAATAAATCGTCTTCTCCATTCTAGATCTTCCCTCTAGCTACCATGAAACTAAACTTCTCAAAAGGAGAATCTTTCCTTACTGTGTCCACTGCTTCATTGCCCATTCACGCCTTGATTTCAATCAGACTTCACTGTCTGGTGGTCAGAAGAAATTGTTTCTATGAAGGCGATCAATGGCCTCCTGTTAGATCAGGCCCTCTTTGGGGTCCTGTATCATGCCCAGCTCCCTCCATCATGCATGCTATTGCATGATGAAGGGCTTTGCTGTTGTCTTACCCAATGGACTTTTTATTTTGCACGTTCATTTTTTTATTTGCATTTATTTCACAAATATCTATTGAACTTTAACATGAGCAGGTACTGTTGTAGGTCCTGAGGATTTACTGGTAAATGGACACAAACTTTATGCTAAGTGCAGCTTATATAGCCTTATAGATGAAGCAGCGTTAAGCAAAGAAGCAAATACACAATTGTAAAATTAGAACTGTCATCATGATTTTGAAGAAGACATATGATGCTGTAAGAGTACTTAATAAGAGAATTGGACCTTTCAAAAGACTTGAGGAAGATATCCCTGAGAAAGGAATGAGGGGGCTGAGAAGCTAAGCAGAGCAGGGGCAAGCTAGTCAAAGATGAGTGCGTGACAGGAGCAAATGGGATGTGTAAAGTCCTGAGGTTGGAGGGAGCATGGTGAGTTTGAGAACCTGAGAGAAAGATGATATAGCAGGACCCTGAGGTTTTAAGGGAGGAGTAAGATGGTGAGGGTAGGGAGATAGTCAGGGGCCACATGACACTGACTTTTAGAAGAGGCTAAGGATTTGGATCTTTAATACTAAGAATATGTGGGTGTCTTTAGAATGGAGGTTGTGTCTTCTTCATATCTTTACCCCTAGCTTCACCAACGGCAAGGATCACCATAGGAGTTCATTAAATCTTTGTTAAGTAAAGGAAGAAATGGACATTTGAACTAAGTCTCAAAGACTGAATGTGGTTGGCCAAGAAGAAGGGGTGAAGGACATTTCTTTGCCAAAGAATCAGTGTTTAAAGAAACATGGAGGTATGAAAACAGCATATTTTGTTTTGGATAGACAAGGGGTTCAATGTGATTGAATGGGGGTGGGATGGGGGAAAAAAGAGGTTGGAGATGGTGAAGGAGAGCAGAGAAGGGAGCTGCTGGAAGAAGGCTACAAGAGTTCAAAGGAACGTGAGATCACGAGGGTCAGAACAGTCAGGAAAGTCGTCTCAGCGTGGAGCGTTTTGGAGGTTAGATGAGGATCTCTATTTTGTTTGAAAGGACAGTTAGATCTTAGACAAGCAGAGAGATGTGGGAAAGCATTCTCGACACGGAAAATGAAATGAATTATGGCTCAGAGGCCAGAATATACTGGAATTCTTCCTTTTCTAGTAAAAGCTGTGCCCCTCTTTAACCTCTGTACGTCTCATCATTTTTTTTTTCTAGTCCATTTCCCATAATGAATTGTGTGGGAAAAAAGTCTTTACCAAAAATTTGCCTATATCTTTAAAAGAAATATCTTAAAGAGAGTATTTTACTTTTCCTAGGTGTGTGTTTAAGTGAAAGTAGCTGAGGAAAAGTGGGGAAAATGACCATTTTTGTTTGTAAATGTAGACTATATTTTGGTCTGCTTGGTATTTTCTTTATTAAGCTCACCGTCAGCCTCTTTTGTTGCCAGCTGAAGTACAGTAATATGATTTTGTTCCAAATTTTACACTTTGCCAAAGGTCTGTTTCTCAGCTGCATTTTGGGAACAGCTGTCAGCCCCAAGCAATCTGATCGCTTTTCATGAATGATAAATCTCTTTCCTGCATGCTGATTTGTTTAGGTACAACAAGAAGAGAGATCTTTCCGTCTGGTATGTTAGCAGAGGAGTCGCTAGGATGAGGATGGTGGGGTAGAAGTGTGAAAATTCTAGTGGGCGCTTCCTTCGTACTTAATGTTCCATTAATGTTAATTTCATTTTGAGTGAATACTGGAAAGAATTCTCTTTATTAGGCATTCTGAAGGCAGCAGGAAAAAGCAGTGGTCCTTTCTCTATTAGGAGCCATTGTCAATTTACTGCTGGATCATCTGTTTGGAAATAAAAAGAAAAGATTCTTTGAGATCACACATTCTTTTATTTCAAAAATTGCCCATTCGAGTTGTAAGGGGGGTAGGAAGAGAAAGCTCAAGTTTCATTAAAGTTTCCAGCTAGACTCAGCAGTCCATAAAAATATTTATCATATTCTCAGCTCTGCTAAGACCTTATCTGCTCCAATTTTCCCTGCACGGAATCACAGAAATCTACATTTGCTGTTTCGAATTCCAGGAGAATAGGGGGAAGGAGGGAGGGGGGTGGGGGCATCTCATCTTTCACCTATTATGTTTACTGCTTGATTGCCAGAGGTGAAGGAATTCAAGCCTTTCTCGAGGTTTGTTCACAGTGGTTTTGTCCCTGGGTCCACAATCTGGTGGGTTACTGTCAACATCTTTCTGTGAGAGACCCCAGCAATCTATCTGCCTAGCTCTTCTTCTTGAATGTAAAGGTAATCTGTGAGCCACAAATTTTCGATAAAAACAGTAAGCAGCCTGCAATGGCATGCTAATATGTTTTTGGTCCCCAGTTTGTAGGGGCTGCTCAGGGGCCGGCAGCTCCAGCCATGCTGACGTGGTACAATCAGACAAAGCTGAAAACCTGTTGGCATCATTCCTCGGCTGGATGTCAGCAGGCCGGGCACTTACTGCATGGATGCTCTTTTATTTTAATACGTAATTTATTTAATGAGCCAACAATGGCAAAATGTCAGATAGAGAGACTTCAAGGATGAACAACACAATTACAAGGAGCAGGAAATCTACTGGGCTTGAGATATTCAATGTCCTCAGAAATGGTGTTCCTTGAGTTGATTTCAAAATCACCTGGCAACTGATTTGGAAAGGCATCACTGCCATTCATCTTGGGAGAAGTCATGTCACCCATATTAAGTTTTAGAGTTAGTAATATGGAAATGGCAGGTGTTGTATGTAGACAGTGTCAGGTAATATGGTGGGTGGCCATATTTTGTGAGGAGAGAGATAGGAGCCAGATAGCTGGCCCAGTGGAGCATGCCTCCATCTGCCAAGTCACCCATCTGGCAGCATCTGACGCTGGCATTCAGTGCAGGGAAGAGAGGAAAGAGCCTTCCAATAAGTGACAGTGCCTTTGGTTCTGCTGTCAACTAGAGGTGTGTCCTTGGACAACTCACTTTAGACTCTGAGATATTCTTGCTCTTATGTTAAATAGATGGGCCTGATATGAAGAGGCTTAAGTTCCTTTCCAGCTTCTGAGATATGATTTTCCTTAACGTAATATCCCCTCCAGTGTGCAAGATGTGTTCACTAATCCCCAATGCTGGCTATGGTTAGTGGTGAGTTCAAATCCTATAAAAGTGATAAGCCAGTTAACCTAAAGGTAGAATATAAAGGTTTATAGTAATTCTACTGATGCAAGCTTCATTTAACAATTACTTATTATCTACCAGGTGCCAGGGACTATTTTAGGCAACAGACATACAGCAATGAACAAAACATCCTTGCTGTCATAAAGCTAACTTTCTATCAGCTGATTGACAAAATTAGCATCAGGTAGCCCTAACTCACACTTGGAAATAAGTATTCCTTCTAGAAGGCTGTATCAAAGTTTTATACTATTTTTTTGCCAAGTGAAAGAAAGTTGCATTGTGAACTGAGCTAGTCTGATGTGCTTATCTGGCATATTCTTTAGCCATTCCAATTAGTTTCTTTTTCCTATGTTAAAATTTAATTAAAACTCATTCTGCTTAATTCTTCCCTTCTGACTCTAGAGAGCTCTGCAGTGTGTCCATTTTCCTTTCTAGGTCCAAATGGGGGGACAAAAACCTGTTTCTGCTCGGAGTCTGGGGTTCTGTGCTTGAGCTTGTTCTGCGTGGCTCCTCTCCTGGCAGCAGCACATAACTGTGAGAGACTGATTTGCACATGGTGCTGGCTGGCTCTGCTTCTAAAAGGAATGATGTGCATGGCTGGTCTCCGACTGATGTGTGGGAGCTGCCATTTGGGGGCGTGTAACACTCTATTTTCCATCCTGCTTAGAATTCTAAGACTCAGTGTCCAACATCTGTCATTCTTCACTTTGGAATTTTTAAATTACTTTTTTTAATAATTGTAACAGTAATAATATTTATTATTAACATTTAGAAAATTTAAAATTATAGTAAAGAAAATAAAAATAGCTCATAATCCCATGATTCTGTTAACCATTATTTGTTTCCTATTTGCATATATTTTATAATATACATTGTTTTGTATTCTATTGTTTGTCCTCAGCAGTATATTGGGAGATCTCCAATATTATTAAAAATCTTTGAAGATCTCATGTTAATGTCTGTACAATATTAAATCCTATAGCTTTGTCACAATTTATTTAACCAATGCCTTATTGTTCGATGTAGTTTCTAATTTATTCCTCTTTAAACATACTGTGGCTAATAGCCTTGTTATATATTTCAAAGATCTCCCTGAGTAATTCCTTAAGAAAAACTTCAAGAAATAAAATTATTGGGTTAAACGACATAAAGGTTCTAAGGCTTTTTGACACATATCACCTAATTATTGTCTAGAATGGTTCAGAAACTATATTCTTGCTAGAATCGTGTATTCACACTTTAGAAAAACCTATGTCAATTTGTTAGGCAGAAGAAGTATCTCTCTATTGTTTTATTTTCCAGTTGTTAGAATCCGAGTGAGAGTGAATGTGTGTTTCACAAGTTTATTGGGCATTTATTTGTTTTGCATTCTGTATGCCGTCTCTGCTGCTTCATCTATTTTTCTACTGATGTCTTGTATACTGAATAATGGTCTTTAAGGACGTCTGTCACCTAATCTCCAAAACATGTGACTATGTGACCTTATATGGCAAAAGGGCTTTTGCAGATGTGATTAAGTTGAGGACCTGGGGATGGGGAGATTATTTTGGATTATCCAGGTGGGGTGATGACAGGAAGGAGACAGAAAGGATGGAGTCAGAGGAGATGTGATGACAGAAAGAGTGGTCAGAGAACAGAGAGACTCTGAAGGCGTTAAAGATGGAGGAAGGGGCCACGAGGCAAGGAATGCAGGCGGCCTGTAGAAGCTGGAAAAGGCAGGGAAAAAGGGTTCTCTTCTGGAACCTCCAGAAGGAACCAACCCTGTAGACATCTTGACTTCAGCCCAGTGACACTGACTTTGGACTTCTGACCTCCAGAAATGTAAGACAATAAATTCGGATGTTTTCAGCCACTAAATTTGTGATAATCTGTTACAGCTGCAGGAAATTAATACATAGTATGTTCTTATTTTTCTTACTGATATATAAAAACTCTTTTTTTTTTTCACTTAGGATAAAATTTTTGAAATTTGTTCTTATTTATTTATTTTATTGCAGTAACGTTGGATTATAACATTATGTAGCTTTCAGATGTACATCGTAATATATTTCGAATTCTGTGTAGATTACATCATGTTCACCACCCAAAAACTAAATATAAATACTCTTTTATACAATAAAGTTATTAACTTGTCATATATGTTACAAATATTTTTCCCAGGTTGCAATTTGCTTTTAAAAATTTTTTATGGTGTTTTCTGATACACAGTTTTATTCTTAACTTTTAAAATATTATTATTGTTACATTAGATAAGCTTTATTTCATTGGTATACAAATCCAAAAAATTATGCAGCCAAATCTATGTATCTTTTCCTTGGTGATACATTCCATTGCTTTTAAATCAGTTTTATATTCACCAATGTTACTTCCAGCATTTTTATGGTATGTGATTTTTCATTTATCATTCTTCATTAAGTTTTTATATATTTTTAGTACTATTTCAGGGCTATCTAGGCTGTCCTATTAATCTGTCAAGTCCTGTGCTATTAGCACACCATCTAAATTATTGTAGTTTCATAAAAGTTTTTATATCTAGTAAGGCATGTCCTCATTCATTACTCTTTTAGTTAACATTTTTTTTTTCTGCTTTATCTTCCCAACCCCCCCGCCCCGTACATAGTTGTATATCTTAGTTGCAGGTCCTTCTAGTTGTGGGATGTGGGACGCCGCCTCAACGTGGCCTGACCAGTGGTGCCATGTCCGTGCCCAGGATCCGAACCCTGGGCCACCGCAGCAGAGCACACGAACTTAACCACTTGGCCACGGAGCCAGGCCCTAGTTAACATTTTTTTAAAGCTGGTCTCAACATTTTATTTTTCCAGATAAATCTTAGAATCATTTAGACAAGATAAAAAATTTCGTGCGTATTTGAATTTAAAATTTGCAATAAATCTGTAAATTAATTTGGAAAGACATCTTTTTAATGTTGGCTCTTGTCAGAGAAGAATATGGTATGTTTTCCATTTTTAAAAATTAAAAAGATATATTTCTATAAACTATTGTAGATTTATTGATATAATCTCAGATGTTATTTTATAAGATCAGTTTTAGGCATTTTGTATGTTATGTTACTATTGGAATTGGAATGTTTTTCCATGGTATTTACTAATTAGTTCTGTTGCTATATTGGAAAGCTATTTTTGTACACATATCTTCTGCTTAACTGAGCTTTACTAAGTATGAGTTTTCGAGTTGATTCTCTTTGTTTTTTTAGGTATATTTATTTCACGTGCAAATGCTGGTGGTTTTATCTCCTACATCCTAAAAATTTACCTTTTTTGATTTCCAATTTTTAAAGTGTTGACTAGACCTTCCAGCACCATGTTGAATGTTAACAATAACATTCACGCGTCTTCATCTTATCTGCGCTTAAAATGGTTCATATTCAGTGTGGTTCATATTCAGTATGGTTCTGGCTATTAGTTTAAGATAGACCTTATTTTTCATATTGCAGAAGTATTCTCTTCCTAGTTTAAAACATAGATTGAAATTATTTGAGTTTGCATTTTTCTCCCTGGATCTATTGAACTAATATATTAGATGAATTATTTTCTGCGTAATAAACCCAATTTATGTTTCTAGGATACACTCTATTTTGCTTATTGGACATTCTTTGTAATGTATATAGAATTTAGTTGGCTGGATTATTTGTTTATCAGGATTATTGAATCTACATTTATAAATGAGAAAAGGCTGTTGTTTGATTTTCCTCTCTCTATCAGATATTGGCATTGGGGTGGTATTTAGCTTCCTAAAATATATTTGGCACTTTACAGTTTTTTCTATTTCCTGAAGCATATATTGCATGGTGATTTGAAAGGACTCACACATAACACTAGCTGGTTTGGATCATTTTGAAGATCTTTTTTTGAAGTTACTCAATTTCCTTTCTGATTTCTTCTAATCAATTTTCTTCTGCTTAAGTCATTTTCAGGTATTTATATTTTTTCACAAAATTGTCCTTTCATTGAGATTTCAATGAATCAGGCTTCCAAAGAATGGTTTGGGTGACTATCTTTCCAATTCTCCCAAGATGGTACATAATTACTACCATTCTAGAAGCAGAGGAGAGAAGTTAGTTCGTTACATGCAATGGATGCCTTGGGGCTTAGCTCTCTCCTGGAACTGGTTGAAAAGGGCTGGTATAGAGTTATACATATTCCCCAAAATAATTGTAAAAATTTCCTTATCGGTTTTTACGCTCTTTCTTTGCTTCTTATATTCACTTACACATGATTTAAATTTTTTTGGATTTGTTAGAATTCTTTGCCAAAGAATGAGCTCTTGGATTTAATTTACAATTTTAATATGATTCTATTTAGAAAACTGGTTATGTTTGCTTTTATTTTTATTATTTTCTTCCTTCGGATTTTATTAAGTTTCTTTTGTTGAGCTCTTAATGGTTAGATTTGAGTAACTCACTCCCTTCAAAGGGAGTAAAAGGACCACCCTGAGTAGAGCTGAATGGTTAAAGGAAAGCCTGGGGGCCCGGATTGGTAGAGAGTAGCTTGGAAGTCTGGCAGAGGCAGCATTGGGGAGGGCCATGGGGCAGACACAGAGACTTTGTTTTGCATGACAGTCATTGGGTGTCAGTGGCTGTAGAGCTTGGAAAAAGTTACTCTAGCAGCTGCCCAGAGTCCTCGTTCTTGTAAAGATGCCTATGGGGTTAACTCATTCCTTGGTTATGAGGTATTTCGGAGGGTCTGCCAACAGGACTATATGTGAAGCACTGTCCTAGGGGCAACACAGAACATGCAAAAGGGGCTGTGACATTTTTGAACATTTTGTTAGAAAAAGCAAACTAAGTTGTAGTAGCCATTCAAAGAAGCAAGATCTGAGTTGGGATCTGGAATAAACAGAGAAAACTTTCCGAAAAGGCCAAATCTGAGCTGGGTCTGAAAGGACAAATTGAAGGTGTCAGCAATGAACCTGACTGGTTTGAAGGGCAATGTGGAGAGAGCCTAATGGAGATCATGGATGAGTCGAGAATGTGCTGATAATAGCCCGAGCCTATCAGCTTTATGGAGAATCTTTACAAGCCTGCAGAGTTGGTGCTTTAGTGCAATAAACAGTAGGGAGCCATTGCAGTTTCTTGAATAGGGAGTGGCCCACTGAAAGCATCATTTTCACATGATTAGTCTGGCAGTGATATTCAAGTTGGATTGCAGGGGAGAGCCCTGACTGACAATCAGGGAGGAAGCTGTGGAAGTTCATGTATACAGTGTCAAGGGTGTGAATCTAATGACTACTGGAAAACAAATGAAAGGGTGATCTCAGAGGTGACAGATGGAAAATTAGAGAAAGACAGGAAAAGATAAAAGACATCTCTCAGTTTTGATTCTTAAATATTTGAAAAGATAGTTGTAAAGGGATTCTATTTACAAAGGAATATACAGATGGTCCTTGACTTACGACGGTTTGACTTAATGATTTTTTGATTTCATGATGGTGCAAAAGCCATATGCATTCAGTAGACACCTTATTTTGAATTTTGAATTTTGATCTTTTCCTGAGCTAGCAATCTGTGGTATGATCCTCTCTCATGATACTGGGCAGGGCAGCGAGCCACAGCAGCTCCCAGTCAGCCAGGTGATCAAGAGAGTAGACAATTGATACACTTACAACCATTCTGTACCCATCCAACCATTCTGTTTGTCACTTTCAGTGGAGTAGTCAATAAATTACATGAGATATTCAACACTTTATTATAAAATAGGCTTTGTGTTAGGTGATTTTGCCCAACTGTAAGCTATTGTACGTATTCTGAGCACATTTAAGTTAGGCTAGGCTAAGCTATAATGTTCAGTAGGATAGGTGTATTAAATGTATTTTCAACTTAACGAGATTTTCAATTTACACTGGATTTATTGGGATGTAACCCATTGTAAGTCAAGGAAGACCTGGAGTGTATTGCATTTTGGACTTCTTTAGTTTGAGATTATGGCTGGACATTCACTTGGAGGGTACCTAGAGTTGGTGGAAATGTGAGACTAGCATGCAGAGGAGTATGGGGTATGGAGGCAGGTTGACTAGAACTGTGGTCTTGGATGAGACTGTCAAAAGGTTAAACGTAAATAAAGAAGAGCAGAGGACAGAGTCCTATGGAGCTAAAACACGGTTTTGGAGATTATTGGCGAATAAATTCAAGGTGTGAGTGTTACATGGGATTTGAAGCCAGTAGGTATAAAATAACATGTTGGATTAGTTGGGCAGTAAAAAGAGCTTGAAAGAAGGGAAACAGGGTCAAGTGGACAATAATATTAATGATATTAATAGTAGTGCTTGGAAAGATTTTTTGTGTGTGTGCTGAGAAAGATTCATCCTGAGCTAACATCTGTTGCCAATCTTTCCCTTTTTGTATGTGAGCCACCACCACAGCAAAGCCACTAACAGATGAATCATGTAGGTTCACACCCAGGAACCCACACCCCAAAGGGGAGCACACCAAACTTAACCACTAGGCCACCTGGGCTGGCAGGAAAATTTTTGTAGTATAAACTTCAGGTTATGCTTGAAGGTATGCAGAGAAAGACAGAAAGAAGTTATACAGAGAGAGAGGTTTGAGTACAGGAGCAAATTTTAGTCTATCTTTGAAATATATTATCTATACTCACCCAAATACATTAATCAAATTGAACAAACTATGGTTATCTTAGTAGAAGTTCAGATAAATAAAACTAGATGTAGTCTAGTCTCAGAACAGCATGTTCAAGTCAGTGACGAAGAATAAAGTGCTCTTCACTATTAGCGAGCGGATAATATCCAAGAGCAGAGGAATTGACCACGGATGACAAAGCTGAACTCAGTTTATGCTAAGAAGTTGTAGGATAGTTAAAATCCAGGTCAGTCTGTCTGAAAGAATAACTGGGTGGTTTTATCAATATTGTGGATTGTTTGACCCTTCAATAAATGAAATCTATCTGTCTTTGAAGTTTATAAATCAAAGTGACTTTGATATGAACTTCTTTGGAATAATTGAAAAAAATACTGGCTTTTTCATTTTTCTTTTCTCTTGAGTTGTTACTGGAAATTTGCATACTTCTCTCAGAGTAATAAAATTTAATCTGAAATTCAAGGTAGCTTTTATATTTTATTAAACTCTTAAGTTTAAGATAGTATTTCTTCAAGTGGTGATTTTTGGCTAAAAACTTTACACGGGAAGAACTGGTTATATAGGCTTTTTTTCCTTAAGTGAGGAGGGATAGAAAGCCCTGGGAGAAACAAAATAGAAAACGCTTTTTGTTTCTGATCAGAGAAAAGAAGATAAAAATGTCTATGTCAAGTCGTGATTGAAAAGCCCTTGCTATTGCTTGTGCTGAGGAGGAGGGAGGGAAGCGGGGACCTGGGGATTGAAGTTCCTAACAAGGAGAGGGTGCTTGGAAATGGGGTCACCCCACAGGGGCCTAGTGCAGAGATCAGAGTGTGGAGGGATGTCTAGACGAAAATGGAGAAGGGCTGGCAAGGACGAAAGCGATGGGAACCAGGAGAGACTGCAGGAACCCCCCGAACTGGTCCCATAGTGTTCTTTTGTGCAAAACCACCTCTGAAGTCCCAAGGCGTTGTCTTTATAGCACCTGGTTTACAGAGTTGGAGACTCACCATGCTGAAGCCAGCATCTCTCGCTGGTTGCCCAGAAACATTCTTTCCTCTAGTAGAAATGCAGTTTCTCTTAAACACAACATAATGTTTTTTCTCTAAAAATCTTTCTTACTAGGTTTAATTTTGTTCTCCACTCTGGAAAAAGTTCTTGCAGAAATGAATGATTCATTGGGCCCTGTGCGTATTTAGATAGACTCATTCTCTGCTGCTAGGAAGTTGGTCAGAGCAGGGCCGTGGGGGGAAACCTGGGGCGTATATGCGGCGTCTCTGGTTCTGTGATGTTCCTAAGTGAATCAAGGTTCTGAGGTTCGCTGCCCAGTGTAGTTCCAATGGCATCATGAATCAAAAGAGAAAGCATTTTCTACCATCTGTGGAAATCTTCAGGGAACTTTCTTTCATAAGTTTAGCAAATCCATTATCCTATGAAAAGAGTTTGGCTTGCTTCAGATGAAAGGGATATTTTGGAAAAATTAAAGAACAAACTGGAGGGGAAGGACAGTGAAATGGTTAGGACCATGGACTCTGGAGCCAGACTGCCTGGATTCACATCCCAGACCTACCATTGACCAGTGGGGTGACCTTGGACCAAGGCTGAATCTTTCTGTGTCTCATTTCCTCATCTATTAAATGGAGAGGATGGTAATGTGATAATATCTATCTCAATGTAATATATGCTGATAATACTAAAGTAAAGAAATAATAGTAATAATACTTATAAGGTCATAATACTGATTAAATGAGTTGATATTTGTAAAGGACTTAGGACTCTACCTGGCACATACGAAGCACTTTGTAATTTAGGTATGGTTATTATTATTATTATTATTATTTTAAAGTATTCTTTCTTTGGTGAGGAAGCTTGGCCCTGAGCTAACATCTGTTGCCAATCTTCCTCCTTTTTTTTTTCTCCCCAAAGCCCCAGCACATAGTTGTATATCCTAGTTGTAGGTCAGTCTAGTTCTTCTATGTGGGATGCCGCCACAGCGTGACTTGATGAACAGTGTGTAGGTTTGCACCCAGGATCCAAACCTGCAAATCCTAGGCCACTGAAGCAGAGAGCACGAACTTAACCACTTGGCCACAGGGTCAGGCCCAGATGTGGTTATTATTAAACAATGAAATTAGTTTCAGAGACTGATCCTATATTTTATATTTTCTGTAACATGTGGGCTACGTTTTGAGGTCAAAGTTGTCTTATAAGTATCCTCCCTCACTATTGTTTCCCTTGTTTTTGTGGAAATCAAATCTCACTTTTCCCACTCGAAAATGACAATGATGTGTTTACTTACCATCTGGATATGGTGTTCCATAGTTTTGTTCTAGAGCCAAGGTAGAATGAAGCTCTTTGACTAACTACTTCAATAGAGCTCAATTGATTTAGTTCGGTGAGTTTCTATTGGCCTCATCCACTGAGGAAGCTCTGCAAGTTTTTAATTTTTTTAATGACATTTCAGTGAGTCACTTGCTAACATTTTTTTTTAAAGATTGGCGCCTGAGCCAGAATTTGTTGCCAATCTTCTCTTTTTTTCCTTCTTCCCCCCAAAGCCCCCAGTACATAGTTGTATATTCTAGTTGTGGGTCCTTCTAGTTGTGGCATGTGGAATGCTGCCTCAGCATGGCCTGATGAGCGGTGCCATGTCTGCGTCCAGGATCCGAACTGGTGAAACTCTGGGCCACTGAAGTGGAGGCTGTGAACTTAACCACTCGGCCACGGGGCCGGCCCTAATTTTTTTGAAAAATAATTTTCTTACTGGAGCTGGAAGCCAACAAAAGTTGTTGGCTTATAAGGCACTCAAGATTATAAATAAGGTGACTAAAGTCAGTGATAGAAAAATCTGAAGAGAATTGTTGACACTGTCAGTCTTCAGGAGAATGCCCATTTGCTTGAAAAGGACCCTGAAGTTTGTGTTCTTTTTTAGTTCTCATAGGGTTGTGTTTCTAGGGGTAGAAATGATAAATACATTGTTCATTCATTCAATTTATTCATTATACAACTTTTATTGAGTATCTACTTCGTGTAAGCAATGTGTACTCCTAGGGGCCAGGTGCTAGGAGTACAGGGATAAATGAGACTCAATGCTAGTCCTTAAGGAGCTAACCATTTTGTGGTGGGGATAAGACAATGCATGGATAACTATACGACGTAATTTCCTACATGGCATATCCCAAAGATAAAAGGAGTGCCATAAAGGTTTGAAGGAGGGAAGTAACAAATTTGAAGGGACAGCAAAATTTTCATGAATTAAAAGACATTTGGATTGGATATTGAAAGACAGGTAGAATTTAGACACTAAGAGAAATTGGCAAAGGGAAGTTTTGGATAAGAGAGTAGCGTGAATAAATGTGGAGAGATGGGAAAGGAGCAGGGATGTTTTTAGGGAGAAAATACAGTATTCAGTTGGTGAACAAGGTATAGGGTAAAAACTGCACACAATGAGCACTATTATGTGCCTGGGCTGCTCCTGGAACTAGAGATACAGAGCTAAACAAGCCAACTAGGTGCCCAAGCTCAAGGAAGCATGTATATTAGTGGGTGGATATAGATAATATATGTCAACAAATAAGATAATCTAACAGTGAGAGATGCTATAAAATAAAAATAAAATAATGAAATGGTGAGTGACAGGTTTGGGAGGAGAAGTTACTTTAGAGTGGATGGGATGAGGAAGATTTCTCTGAAGAGGTGAAATTTGATGTGAGACCAGAATAATGAGAAGGATCCAGCCTTTTGTAGGCCTAGGGTGAGGGAACTGCAAGGTTATTGCTAAAACAGGCTTGTTTGATGATCAAAAAGGCCAGTGTGGCTGGAGAGTTGTGACCAGTGGCCAGTGGTGGGAATGATACTAGTTGAGGTCAGAGAGACAGACAGAGGCAAGGTCTCCTAGGATCTTAAAGATTATGGCAACTATTTTGGGTTTTATTCCAAATGCAATGGGACACCGTTGGATGGTTTTACATAGAAGAGTGATGTTGTCTGAATTACACTTTAGAAAGAACACTACGGCTGTTTTGTGGAGAATGGACTGTGGCGTATAGAGGGACAAGATGGAAACTAGGAAGACCTCTTGGAGTTTACTGCAGCAAACAGGCAACAGTTGCTGCTGCCTTAGAGTAGGGTGGTAGCAGGGAGACGGGAGCTAATTCTGGAAAGACAGGGAGTTACAGAGTGAAGGGCTCTGCATTCTCCCAATCTGAGGATTTGGAATTTAGTCCAGAGGAAGAAAGGAGAGTAAAATTATTTACAGATTTAGATTTTTTCCAGTGTCTACACTTTGATTTTATTTTTTTTCCTGTGGAAGATGCATTTTTTTAAAACACACGTTAGTAATTGATTAGCACATTACATAATAATTACTTCTATGTACCTGGGTGATTTGACTCATAACGTGTCTTGAAAAGTTGTCCACTTTATAAATGTTGTAGGATCAGATTTCCTTTCCCCTTGGGAACATCTTCAGGAAGACAGAATAGAGACGCAGATTTATTTTTTAGCGTAATGAGTCTATATTGTACTAGGAGAATGGTCAATAGTAACAAAGTAAAGTTTTGTTGGTCTCATAGATGCTCTAGTTTGAGAAGTCTGGAAGTTCTAAGGCAGGAATGCCCAACTGAAATGTTTACAAGACTGGGCAGGAAATGTAAAGGACATTAGTGGGGAGCTCTGAGGAATGGGGAAAACTAGAAAACTTGTCTCCATCTAAAAGTGAGCAGTCACTCCTCAACTGTGCAAGGTGGACATTCTAATTTTTTAAGGGAAGAACCTGGAAATTTCCTAAATTTTAAAAGATGACAATTAATTGAAAGATATTAATACAGTGTGCAGGTCAAAGTAAAATGTGCTTGTAGGTTTGTTTCAGCCTGGGGACCACTACTTTGCAACCTCTGAAATGAAGTCTTCTCCAGGAACCCATATCTGGCTAATCTATGAGGAAGCCTGAAGCAAAGCTCAGTGCCTTGAAAACTGGGACCCAGTGGGGAGGAAATAGAGGCAGAAAAGCCTGTGAGAGCTGTGGGAAAGGCTGAGCAGGAAGAGGAGGCAGGAGAATGAAGGAACTATGTTCAGTGAGGTGGATGGTGCGGTCTGATGATGACAGGATGGGAAAAGCAAAGAAACATTCTGAAGATGATCATCTGGACCCCATGAGTGTTTGTGATCATCTGACAGAAAGAGTGTTTTCTTATCGGTAACAGACTGTACCTGCATGTCTTTTCAGACACTACATGTAAACCCAAGGGATTATATAATCTTCAAGTGATATAAGCTCTTAGAATCTGTGACTTCATTTTGACGAATTATAGATATAACTTATTTTCAACTCTTTTTTTTTAAAGAAACTATTTCCCAGTTAAAATCTCTTCTTTGGTTGAACTGAGCTTCCCACTGGCCTCCCTACCTGCACTGCTGGGCCACTCCATTCTTAGTGATCTTCCCATCAGATGAACATACAGCCATGATTATGGATAATATTTAGAAATCAATCAGTCAGGTACTCTTTTGTGGCCTTTTTGCATTATTATAATATTCAACAACAATGAATTAACTTTTTTCCATATATTTATCTTATCTTCCCAAATACTGAGTAATTTTGAAGACTGAAGATCTTAGCTTATTCTTCTTGTATCTATCAGTGAGTTTAACATGGCACCTTTATACCCAGTAGGTATGCCTATCCCCCTAAATGTTTCCTGTCCACACAATAACAAAATACTGAGTTGAAGAGCAGAAAATCAAAGTTAGCCAACCACACTGTCTATGTGAGATTAAAAAAAACCTCCTTGATTTTTTTCCCCGCTGAATTGATGTTTAAGAAGCTTAATTGATGGCTATTTTATCATTGCACAGACATAGCTTCTGTGTCATGGAGCCCAAGAACACCTCTATCAAAAGCAGAAGATGGTAACAGTTTATAAACCTGGAGTTTATCCAAGTCATTTAATTAGCAAGTATTTAATGAGATCTTGCTTTTTTGCCAACCAATCTTTAGAATTGTGGCTGCTTTATGTCTCAGTGTCTACCATGTTTTCAGCATCGTTATTTGGATCAAAGACCATCAGAGAAAGGCACAGCCAAATAAATTTGCGCTTGCAGAACACATTAGGGAAAGGGATATTGTCTTTCTCTCCCCACACTCCATTGCTGGCTAAAGGAATTGCCTTGCAATCTGGCTAGAGGAGCTATAAAAACTTTAGTGGGTATTTGAAACTAAATCTTAATATGACATGGAAAACAATGGCATAGAATTTCAACAAAAAGAGGCAGTACATCAAGCACCACTTTTCAAGGTCCTATTCTAAAGCATTTACTGTAGATTATCAAATATTCCTCGGGAAGGATGTGGAGGGAGAAGACTTCCTGATGGAGAGGACCAGATGAGCAAAGGTGCAGAGGTGGCAGAGGACTGCCAACCTTGAAAGACTGTGGATTGTCCCGAATGGCTGGAGGAGGGGATTTCCATCAAGGGTGTGTGGGGTCAAAATGGTGGAGCGTATGTGGGAGTTAAGAGTGGAACAAAACTGGCGTCTCCTTCAGGATTCGTTTATGTACCCACCTCCCAGGGAGATGAGAACTTCTTCTGGAGAGAACTATGTTTTATTCTTTTTTGCCTCTCTCTCTTTTTTTTTTTTTTTTGGAGAAGATTAGCCCTGAGCTAACTACTGCCAATCCTCCTCTTTTTGCTGAGGAAGCCTGGCCCTGAGCTAACATCCGTGCCCATCTTCCTCTACTTTATATGTGGGACGCCTACCACAGCATGGCTTGCCAAGCGGTGCCATGTCCGCACCCAGGATCTGAACTGGCGAATCCCGGGCAGCTGAGAAGCGGACCCTGCAAACTTAACCGCTGTGCCACCGGGCTGGCCCCTTTTTTGTCTCTTAATACTAATACATATTTGGTATTCTTGCTACGTTCTGTAACCTCCATATTTACATGAATGCTTGCAAAATGAGGCCCTTTATAAATGTTGAATCTGATAAGCATGCGACTCAGCTATGTACAGTTTTGAAAGACAGGTGAGGAAGTTTGGGTTTGGTTCTGTGTGCAATGAGAAGACTTTGAAACTTTTTGAGAAAGGAAATTACATGATCAGTGCTGTGCTTTCTGAAGATAACACAAGCAACGGTAGGAAGGAGAACAAATTGGAGAGAGGAAAAGCCCAAGGCAAGGAGAACTGTCAGCAGTTGTCACAAAAATTGAGGTGAGGTGGGCAGAGCCTGGACCGAGGGGGCAGAGGCTGTGGGAGTAGAACAGAGAAATAAACTCAACTAGATTTGGCAACATTTTGCTGTGGAGGATGTAGAAAATGAAAGCAAGGGCCTAGAGTCACAGTTACCTATCAAACTCAGGTTACTTAAAACCCTTTCGATGAATTTGCCACTTCTACGTGATTGAATGGGCTGCCCCAGATCTCTCATTTCTCTCTTGTTGGTGAAGTCCAGCAACAAATGTTAGCCTTCAGAAACAAAAGCTGGACAGAGCTAACAGCTTGATATTATCCCCCAATTATGGCGGCTGATGAAAACTTTTGAGGAGCCCTCAATGCTGGAGCCACTCATACGAAAGATGAACTGCTCCAAAGAAGGGATGAGGGCTTAGTGAACACAGTGGCTCCTGTCAGATTTGTCAGATAAAGGATAAAAATGTCAGTTATGCCTCAGAGATTTTGCTTAATGATTTGGGGGTGTCTTAAATAAGACAAGTTCATGCAGCTAGATTGAATTGTTTCTTGGAAGCATTTGCCTAGTTGAGGATTGTGACGATGAGGTGGAATATGCTGTCTGCTTTTAGGGAATCCTATTTTTATTTGACTCGAAAAGTTTTGTTTGAAATCAATGAAATGTACTTCACAATAAATTGTCTTCCTCTAGTGGGGAAATATTTTGGCTGCTGTCTTCAGCATCATGCTTATATGAGCTGAAAGGAAACCTTCATAGCAAATGTGTGTTGCAGCTTGTCAAATTGGGAATGGCTTCTGGAACAGTAAACAGAAAGAAACCCATGACTTTACCAAGGATTTCATGTTTGTTCATGAAATGATAAAATTTCAAGAAAGTGCCTTCTGACAGCCTTTGAAGGCTTATGGAATTATTCAGTACCCACAGGTGAGCTACTGTTTAAAGGAATTGCCACAACTGTCAACGATGGAGGCACCAAACAACAATACCAATTACCTACGGAGTGTCAGAATCCAGTGATGCCAGAACAAAGGAAGTATGCAATTTACCACCAACAAGTTGGCTTAAAAAAAGGATGGATGAGACTGTATGTATGAGAAGCATCATGGGGGAATTCTAAAATGAAATACACTAGAGCAAAGGAGCAAGCGTTTTTGAACAGATAGAGAACAAGGTCTATTCCCAAGTCCTTGGCGTCTGCGGCATTAAACCCAAAACAAGGATGAGGCCGCTCTTTCTTGGACTGAATGTTAAATAGACTGTGGAGGAAGAACTGGCATAAAGCTGGTAAGAATCAATATTCAGTAGATAAAAGATGTTTTATTATCAGATGAGCAACAAGAATTAATTCATTCAAGTGATATTTATTGAACATTTGCTTTGTAAAATATTACAATAATACGAAAAATAAAAAAGAACAAATGTGCTTTCCAAGAGTCACCGGTAACAACTAAATCATTATTGATTAGAGGCGGGGCTATCCTTTGGCAAAATTAGGATGGGATGGGATGGCTTTTAATGCCCTTTGTTTCCTGGGGTTTTTTCTCTACTTGCTTCTCCTCTTTCAGTTCTCTCCTCTTGTCCTGTACCTGCTTCTATCTGCTTTCCTAGACCCTTTCTCTCCTTGAATGTGAGAGGAAAATCTATTTCATTTCACCCTATGGCAGTGGTTCTCAACGCCGCCTCCTGTGACTACAGCGTGAGAGGGCTGGGTGGGGAGGGGGCTCCCAGACAGTCTCACTGCATTTTTCCTGGGTGGGGCTGGACATTTATGGCTTTGATTCAGATAGGGTTCAAAACCAAGGCGTCTTCAAACTTTCCACCTCACATACACTGGAACATAATTTTGAAAAATTCTATTTCACTGTGCACAGTTTTAAGTTGACATCTAAAATCTTTCAGTATAAGTTTAAGTAGCTTCAAATAATGTAATTTTCTACTAATTACATATATTGATATTTTAAAATAAAGCAGTTAAATTATTACATGAGTCCAATGAAATGAGAGACCATGAGATTGGATGTCTACCTACCATTATCCACTTAAGAAATAGATGGACAAGCCCTCTTTTAGCAGCTGGAAATTTTACATTATTCCTTTTCTTCCTTGAACTTCTACTCCCATTCCATTTCTCTCACAGAATTTTAGTCTTATTGATTATTTCATTATATTTCTCTGCAACAAGAACATGTTTATCAATTGAAATTTAACATTAAAAAATTTCATAAGCTTCCAAGTTAAAATTACTCTCCTCCCCAGCTATATTACCATTAAAAGTACTATTAACATGAACTTGACATAAATATATGACAAACTTTGATAACTATTAAACTTAAAAAATAAAATTTTATTGGAAATGAATTTTTTTAATGAGTTATATGGGGCTTTAAAAAAGCAGTTAGCTTAGTATCCTTTCGTGATAAAATGAAACAAGCTTCAGCATTAATAACACCCCATTTTTAATTTTTACATGTGCAAATGCTGACAAATCTTGTCCACACAAATAGATTGCCATTAGAAGGAATATTGTTGTGACAACATTGCACAAGTTTTTGAACTTCTGAATTGTATGCAAAAAAAATTACTTAGTGATTTCTCCTTAGAACATTTAAAAATAAACTATCAGTAGAAAACTGGATTTGATTCTTGCTTCGATTTTGTTGGAAGCAAAAAAACTACCTGAACAACTTACAAGAAGAATGTCATCTAACCATTCACTTTCTCCACACCAATACCAAATTGATCCATTATTAAATATCCCCCTAATGCCATACCAGGAAATGTACCATTATACTATTTGTGAAGGATGAGAAGTACTTTATTTATTTATTTGTAAAGTGGTTGGAGAGCTATTACAAAAGGAAAAGTGAGAACCTGGAACTGGGTTAACATCTTGATTGCATTTGCTCTTGAGCAGATGAATTGCTTTTTAGGCAAGGGAAGATTTGGAAATTGAAATCTTGGAAAGTCTTTTCCCATCTCCAGGTTACTTATATTTAATATGTCAGTCCTCTCATGAGTATATTTACATAGTAGGTGATGATGTAGTTACTTTGAAGACATTAATTCTTGCAGATAATAAAGAACCTGTGGATGGGAATGTTTTCCCACCAGAATCTCTCAGATCCTATGTCACAGGAAACCACAAATTCCACCTAGTTTTTTGGACTTGCCTGGTTGATATTTTAAAAAGGTTTCATGAGTTCAACTGAAGTAGATTTACTACATCAAAGATATAACCTATCAGTGCTATTTAATGGAAATATAATGCAAACTACATATGTAATTTTATTTTTTAAATTTTACTTATTCATTTTTTTTGTGAGGAAGACAGTTGCTGGGCTGACATCTGTGCCAATTCTCCTCCAGTTTATGTGGGACACCACCGCAGCATGGCCTGATGAGTGGCACCAGGTCCAGGCCCAGGATCTGAACCCACGAACCCCAGGCTGCTGAAGCAGAGCACGTGAACTTAACTACTGCGCCACCAGGCCTGCCCCATACGCATGTAATTTTAAATGTTCTAGAAAGAGGAAAAAGGTGAAATTAAATTAATTTTAATAATGTATTTTATTTAACCTAATATATTACAATGTTATCATTTTCACATAGCAATATCAAAATTATTAGTGATGTATTTTACATTCCTATTTTTGTCCTAAATCTTTGAAATTCAGTGTCTATTTCATGCTTAGAGAGCACATTTCGGTTAGCACGAGTGACATTTCATGTGCTCAGTACCCACATGTTCCTGGTGGCTACCATATGGGCAGTATGGCTGTAGACGGTTGGAAACTAAACTTTGTGCATTCTCTAATAGTGTTTTGCAGATGCGAAGCCAGTTCTTCAAAAGTAGGAAGAAACGCAAACCCACTGA
This sequence comes from Equus asinus, assembly GCF_041296235.1. NCBI lineage: Eukaryota > Metazoa > Chordata > Mammalia > Perissodactyla > Equidae > Equus > Equus asinus. The sequence goes on from NC_091793.1 coordinate 128,071,400, forward strand.
TTTGCATTTTGCTAAATGACGTTCTTTCCCCATCTCACACTCCCTGTGAAATCTGGCACTTTACTGAAGTTCTAATTAACTACTGATTTTTGCAGTGAGTATCATTTCTTGGCAAATATGCATGGTGTGGTACTTACACTCCTAAATTACATTTGAAGCGGAATAATCAAGTCTATTTTTCATTAGAAAACTGATTTCCTTCAGCTTTTTATTAGTTGTATTTTTTCCCTCTAAACGGCAAAAATCAATAATTTTAGGTTCTTCTCAGGCCATAGGCTCAATTTGAGCTGAGATCTACTTCCAATCTCCATTTCCGTGAGGATTGGGGCCCTCTGGCTCCTTCCTCTCCCTCGTCTTTTTCTCCACTTCCACTCCTCCCTCTGCCTTCCTCTCCTCCCTTTTTGCCATCAGAGGCCTAATTTTAATTCAGGCCCCAGTACGCCCAGTTCCAATGGATGAATAATGATGGGTAAATGATCTGGTTTTCCTTTGCCAGTGATTGGGGCAGTGGCTCTCAAACCTTAGCATGAATCAGAATCACCTGGACAGCTTGTTACAACCCGGATTCCGGGGCGCCAACTCTCGAGTTTCTGATTCAGTACGTCTGGGATGGGGTCTGAGAATTTGTATTATTAACAACTTCCCAGGTGATGCTGATGCTGCTGATCTGAGGACCACATTTTGAGAAGCACTGGTGTAGGGTACAGGCATGTGATCCAGTTTGGTTAATAAGCTGTAAGGTCACTTGCAAAAGTTTGTCCTTCCTAATAAGAAACCATGCAGGCAAAGAAGGCATTATTTTTTTTTTTTCTCCCTTCTCCATCTCCTTGCTTCCTCCTTTGGGTGCTTTCAGGTAAGCTCAAGGTTGTTGGAGCTGCTGCAGCCATCTTGTGACAATGAAAGGCATCCTGGAGAATTTCAGAGATCCTCCATCCTTCCCATGTCCTGACATTATGGAGCTCATGAAACACCTACCTCCATAGTCACGTTTTGTGAAATTATTTTAAAAGTCTTTGTTGTCTAGCCGCTCTCTGTCTTGTTTTCCGTTGTTTGCATCACAAAGCATTCACCACAGATACGGTGACTGCTCCTCTCAAACCGCTATGCCATCAACTGCGTGACTGAAATAGTGACATAGACTTAAAACAATGTCATCACAGTATTGTGGCACTAAAATCGTAAAGTCTTTCTTTAAAGTAACGCTGGGTCTTTTTCAGATAAACATGCCACGTCTGGGTATGGTATCTCAGGTCTACGGAGTTCGCAGTTAGAGGGGCCTATGTGTAGACTGAGTGTCTCTATGTGCAGGTTGGCTCAATAGGCTGAAATGCTGCGTCTAGAGTGCTGTTTCACGGGTTAAAGGTAAAGTATGAGAGACATCCTAATCAAATTTGCTGATGATATGCAGCCAGGAAAACTAGAGAATGCAGGGGATGTCCAGAACTTTCTGGTGGGAGGAGAAGCTTCAGAGAAAAGAACTGGTAACATGGGTAGAATTTATAGAATGGCACAGTTTGGCTCACTGTAAGGAGACAAATTTTCCAACACCTAGAGCACATCTATAAAGAAACTTTCACTATGAAGTGGTAAGCTCTGGGTTACTTAACTGTTCCCTGAGAGGTGCAGAAACCACCGGCAGTCCTTGTAGGTTATCTTTCAGCAAAAAGTGTCACAACAAACTAAAAATTTCCCAAAACATGTGTTAGGCTTAACCATAGAAAACTGCTGGTATTCAATCATTTTTGACTTACGAAAATGGCAATTTCATATGATTCTACCTGATGGAAATAGAGTAGTACCCTGGGGTAGAACATGGAGTCTATTTTAGGTCACTGACTGAAACGGCAACATTTAAGCCATCAACATTCATCTTCACGTAGGTAGTGTGGCTTGCAAAAACCACAAAATTGTATTCAGTTCCTGGAACCTCCTAAGAAGACCTGATAAAAAGAGTTACTGACCTAAGAATGAGCCCTTGCTCCAACTAGCCCAGAGATTTTTATGTTTCATTTTGCAGGGCTGGGGGAGGTGATACCAGCTTGAGAAGTAGTGATCTATCTCTAGAATATTCTAGATTTTTCCAAGACACCACTGTTTATTTTGAATCCATGTCACTTCGTTGGGAAATCAGCTTCATGAATTTACAATCAGGGAAGTAGCAGCACTTCCTTTAATGGCTCTATATTTACTCTTTCAAGTATCTAAAGGATCTTCTGAATTTTAGCATTTTGGGATATTATTGTTTTATCCATAATGTTTATAATTTGCTACAGTATTGTTATTATTATTATATGTCTTCTTGATCTCTGACTTTCAGGAATTTAAAGTCCAAACTTTTTCAGGTTGGTCTCTAAAATGTTCCCTTCATATTTTTAGCTGTCTTCAGTGGACATTTTAGGTTCTAGCTACGCAGATACATGATTCCCTTTTTTCACCTTTGCAGGGGCTACTCCTACTCCTCAGATCTCAACTTCTTCTTCGAAGCCTTCCGTGGCTTCTCCCAGACTAGCTTAGTCACCTCTGCACTGAGCCCTCAGAGCAACATATACTTCCCAGCTTCCCAGACCATAGCGCTTTCCTACTATCTGTTATTACTTCTTAATTTTACAAGTACTCCTATAGCACGTTTTATGTGCTGGACACTGTTTAAAGTACTTTATAACATTAGCTTATTTGATCTTCACAGCAAACCTTTGAGGTAGAACTGTCAGTTTCCCCAACCCATGGATGAGACAAATGAGACACAGTGAGCTTAAGTAACGTGCCCGAGGTCACAGCTCATAAATGATGGAACGGGATTTGAACTGGATGCTCTGGCTCCTGCATCCACCCTCTTGACCACCATTCTATGCTGCCTCTCACTTTATTGAGAATCGTTGTTTAATGATAATATCATAGCCCCTTACCTCTCTCTCTCTAGCAGTCATGTCTGTCCCATCAAGTGTTGTAGGCCCCCGCTGGACTGTAAGCTTCTTTGGAGGGACAGTGACAATGTCTGCTTTGTTTCCTGTTGAATTCTGGTACCTTCTAAGACGGTACTTAACACATAAATGGTATTCAATACATATTTGTTGACTAAATGGACACATGTATGTTCATTATAAATGTTTAATGAAGGTAATATTTCTAAAAGGAATGAAATAACAATAAAATCTCTTAAGTACAATCCAAACGTGATCCAGTTATACTGGAGGAGAAAGGAACTTATTCTGACAAGTGGTATTTTGAAAATTTCAAATGTCTCAAAAAGATTAAAGCTAACAGGGATTTCAAGCCTGGTATCGGGCAGTTCAATTTGAGGAAAAAGCCACTGCTATTCAAACCTTTAGCACTCCCAGCCACTGGAAAAGGCAGACGGTTATGAAAGCTTGCAGGCTGGAAGGAAATTCTAATTCCTCGGAATGCCCTGAAGAAGGAGGTAGAGCTGTGGACTCTGACTGCTTTACTGTTAGACCTGATAACCCTGAGAAAATATAAAAAACACATGAAGGAGGGCACGAGGCAGATTAGAGTGCCAAGATGGAGCTGTGTTATCACAGGTCCTCAAGAAATCAGCAGGGCCAGAAATAAGGCAGGCTGCAGGCAATTACAGATTGTCATTAAAGTTAAAAATATGACCCACAGCGCTGTTGGTGTATTGCTTTAGGCTACTTAAAGCTCCACGCTGTCGGTTGTGACATGAAGCATGGGAAAGGACAGTCAAAATTCTATGCTATTTCTGCATTTTGCTACAAAAATAGAAATCGATACACTTTTATACAATTAAAATAAGTAAGCACAGACTGATTTTTTTGTGAAATACAGAAAGAGAAGAAAGGCAGAGATGTTAGATCTACTTGAAGAACAGTATTCAAATGACTACTTGATAATTGCTTGGGTTTACATGGTAACATAGTCAGCAACAAGGATGATTCTGTCCAACTGGTTGTCTTCAACAGTTTTCAAAGTCAAGAATGGCAGACAATTGACAACATAGGTATCGTGTCTGATGAATTAGAAAAATGCCTGAGGATTATGACCAAGTAAATAACATTTCAAGCAGGTGTTTAATGTGCTGAAAAAATTCACGGTGATGAAAAGACTTAGATGAAAAAGGATTCAATGAGGGCACAGGGATTAAATAAATGTCAGGATGAACATCCCAGTACAGATCTGTTCCTTGTCTAGCAATTGAACCCCTTGCTTCACAGCATGGTAGAATGTAATTTTACTTAAGAGGGGTAATGTGCTAAGTAGAAGAGATTTGGTAAAGAAGGAAGGATTTTTAATGTCAAGGACAAAGAAACTTGTAATTTGATTTTTAATCTGCAGACGGTAGGTAGTATCAAGTCATCAAACAGTCCAGAGAAGAGGCCGCTAATTGAAACAGAACGTGGAAACATTAATGAAATTGATTAGAAGTGACAAAGCAGCTGGATTTGTCAGCATTTCAGCAGATGGAATAGCTCTGATTGATGAAATGATAAGGCTCTGAAACAAAAAGGAAAATTAAATGTACAGCCAGATAGTCCTGGCACCAAAAATGTACAATTGCAGAAAATTTGAGCAACAGGCCAGGAAGGGATCTTGAGAAATCCTCCCAAATGGTGTTAGAGAATACAACTGTTTGTCACTTGGCTCAAACCTGCCGCTTCTGATGAGTCCTAGAAGCCTGAGAGTTGGGATAGGAAAATACTTGATGCTATTCTGTGGGTTTAGTTGGCAGGTCATAGGACTGCTTTACAATGATCGTCTCTTGGCTCTTATTGTGTAACTACTGCTCCATGGACTTTGTCACATTACATAGATGCAACATTTTCCAAACTATGTACCTTGGAGCGTTATGGATCCCCATGAGATGCTAATTCTGTGAAACGGTTCTTTGGTCAAAGAAGTCTTGAGAAGGCTGTAGAATATGATTCGCTTTTAGAGAGTCCCAACACACATTAGCAGAGCAAAGGGAAAGTCCTAGAGTAAAGTGAGAATTTCCTCAGCTTCTATGACTTCAAAAATGAATTTTTAAGGGGCCGGCCCCATGGCAGAGTGATAAAGTTCGCACGCTCCGCTTCAGCGGCCCAGGGTTTCGCCAGTTCGAATCCTGGGCGCGGACATGACACCACTCATCAAGCCATGCCGAGGCGGCATCCCACATGCCAGAACTAGAAGGACCCACAACTAAAAATACACAACTATGTACTGGAGGGCTTTGGGGAGAAAAAGGAAAAATAAAATCTTTTTAAAAAAATGAATTTTTAAGAAACACCTATAATATCTCACAAAGACATTTGCTGTTTGGAGCAGTTGGGAAAATGTTACCCTGGTCTCCCCAAAGCATTCACATCCCTGGGCCCTTCTACGTATCTACGTCTTGCACTCTGGGTGACTTAACCCCTGAAGAGAATCTGGCTCACCATGAAACGTTTGCTCAGCAGTTGACATTTCAAATGTACTTGATTGTATTTGGAAATACGCTGCCTTACTTTTCCTGCTGCTGTTTGTGTGGGTTGTAGACTCGGTTCTTGTGGCTGATCATAGGCAGACTGTAATTCTGTTATGCAAGAGTATTTGTCTAGAGCATAGTCTTGATTTAAGGTAGCAATTCTGGATAAGGAGAGCAACTCCGGTCATCAGCGATGTCAAATTCTGTGGACCACAGGAGCATCTCTTTAGGTTTTACTTAAAAAAAAATCCAGACATTTGATTAGATCAAACATTTCTTCTTTCATCATCTGACTTTTTTTTCAAATTAAGGCACTTGTCTAAAGGATGCTATGACTATTTCCCTAAGTTCATAGAATAGACTTGATTTCAAATTACCTTAATTTAAAAATGAACAATGTGTGTGCTACAATGTAAAAAAAGTATGACTTTTTAACATCAAAAAAATCAATTAATGTAAAAAAAACATATTAATAGACCAGAGGACAAAAGCCAAATGGAGAGGGGAATGGTCAGGAATTGAAGAAGAAGACCAGTTATTTTCACCAGTCCTATGCCCCAAACGGGGAAAACTCCCCGCACAAACGGAGTATAATATTTCTCACCAAAACTGAACAAAATGCATCAGCCACATATGGTATAACTTGAAGTTATTTATATCTCCTTAAATCTCTATGACCTATTTATACAGGCCAACGCTGAGAGTCATGTTTTTGTGGAATATTTAGCTAAGGGTACATCTTTTATAACTCTTTACTTGGACATTTTAAACATGACTGTTTACAGACCTGTGGATATAGCTCCACAGAAGATGGTATGTGTGAGACCCTGGGGATTCTGTATTTCGTGTGCTTCAGCCTGATGGCAGCATACCTTCTCCTGTTTCTTAGCAAACTTACTCACTGCCCTAGTTTCAGACATTTCATCTACACATGAATATTATGTTTTTAAAATGATTATTTCTGCTGTTTTGGTTTTTCCCAAGCTTTAATCTCAACAATTAAAACTAAGATTGAGGTAGAAGCAATCAGAAGTATATGCTCAACAAAGAATATCTTCTGAATGGGATTCAGTTAATGAAATATTTTCTTTGGCTTCAATTTTCTTACAAGAAGGAGAGGGTTCTTCCTGTAATTCTGATAATTAGTGTGGATCCTATTTTTCAAATGTGACCGGATATAGTATATAGAATGTCAGCAGTATTCTTCATCGGTAGTTTGATTTACTGAAGAAGTTTTACTAGCAGAACCAGGAAGAACACTCCATCTTGGGCTCAGATGGGACCACTTCCTGGACAGCCATTTAGAGGGGATAAGAGCACTGAAATTTTGGATACTGATACTGCTGAGCTGCTTAAATTTGTGCTCACCTAAACTCTGCCTGTTGGGTGGGAGAGGAACAAACATATTTGATCCATTTCTTAGTCTGTTTCATATTACTTCTTGCCACAGAGAGCAAGAAGGAAAGGGGGAGAGAAGTGGAGAAATGCAGATATTTTACTATTAAAACACTTATTTACATGCATTCCCAATAATTAAATTTATAAAGCTGTGCTATGATTTACATGTAAATCAAAGTTCAAAACATTGCTTGGCTTTAGGAAGTGCAGATTGCCATTGGCTAAAATCATAAGAGAAGTGGGCTCAGGTTAGAGTATAATCTGGAATGGATGATGCTCTTGGGGTGCAAATCCTCACCAGGGTTTGCCATAAGGCTCTGGGCCCAGAACTGTAGCAAGTCATTGGTTACTGCCTTCAGAGACTATAGGATGCACATCCAATAACTATAGCATGACTTTGGGTAGTGCTTCCAAGGCGTGGGGGATGCCCATTGCAGTGTTGAGGATTGACTCTTGGGAGATGGTCCGCTATTTTCATCTGTCTTGAGAAACCACACATTCTGAACGGCTGCCATAAATAACAAAATATTATAAAGATCATAATAGCATATATGTCTCTACAGATATAGTTTTCCAAAACTCAGGACTGAGTAACTTTTTAGATTTATAGAGCATGTCAGGACAGACACAGTATCTGGTGTCCTGAGACTGCCTATGCAAAGACACTTCTCTTGGAAAGTGACAAGCTGTCACTAGAAAGTGAACTGTCCTCCTTTATTGGAAAGAGTTTTGTCTTTTAGAGAGTTTCTCTATCTAACTGAACTTTTGTGACATTTTATTCTCCCACCAACTTTTACAGAATGGAATATTATCTTAACTAGGTCAGCCAGCCCTTCTATGAACTAACTCTTAGCTGCTGAAATCCATCATCTTAGGGAATGACTGGAATCCAGGAACCTGATTCTGCTCTGCTATGGCACGATGGAGGATCCTCATGCATGCCATAGTCGCATCCTGGATATGGTGTTGGTGAACGTTGTGGTGGTGTCCCAAGTAAAAGTCTGACACCCCGTGAAGCAGAACAGCATTTTGGGGACACTTTTGGAAGGATTTTGTTTCACTCACTTTCTCTACAAGTCTTTCTCATTTTCTCTAACCATAAAAACCATATATTTTCATATTTGGAAGATTCTTAGATCAGCTTAAATGATGAACGTGCACTGCCTGTTGGAGAATCCCTTCTTCTTGCCTGATGTTTGAGTCAAGAACTGTGAATAAGCAGTACATAAGTGTTCCTCCCCTGTTCTCTTCTCTCTTGCCTTTTCTTCTTTCATTATTATCTTTTCCTATGCAAGTCACCTTAAATTGCCTTTAGAGTTTAAATCTTTGAAGAATTAGGATTCCTTTTAGGATCATGACAGTGGGAGTAGAAAAAATTGTTATTTGGTAGACTTTTATCAAAAGGACTTGACAAGAGTGGAGATAGATTGGAGAGAGAGGATAAGGACGTAGAAGAGTCACAGGCATCTAGTCTCAATCTGAAAGGAAGCCAAGGTAACAGACTATGTGGGAGAGTCTTGGAGACGAGCCATAGTTGGGAGAAGATGATCAGTGTAGTTTGGATATGTTGCACTGGAATTGTCAGGGGAAAACTGGAATGGAGGTGCCAACAGCTTGAAGTCAGGGGCTCAGGTTCATGAAGCAAATTTGGGAGGTGTATTAATTTCCTATAGCTATCATTAAAAATTATTCCATACTTAGCGGCTTGAAACAACGCAGATTTATTCTCTTATAGCTCTAAGGTCAGAAGTTTGAAATGGGTCTCACTGGGCTGCATTTCTTCTGGAGCCTCTAGGGGGCTAATCTATTTCCTTGCCTTTTTCAGCTTCTAGATACCACCTGCATGCCTTTGTCTGTGGACCCTTCCTTCAACTGAAAGCAAGAAGTGTAGCATCTTCAGATATTTCTGTTGCTCTCCTGCCTCCCTCTTTCACTTATAAGGACCCTTGTGATTCCATTGGGCCCACCTGGAAATCCACTTTGGCCATGTAAGGTAATCTATTCTCAGGTTCCAGTGATTAGGACACAGGCATCTTGGGGGGGGGGGGGGGGGGCGGTGTTATGCTGCCTACCACAGGAGGCATTTGTGTAGAGGTGGTAATTGGATTTGGCCTTTTGTATACCCAAGGGAATGTGGTGGCTGGGTGGGGAGAGAAGTCCAGAGGACTGAAGAATAAGACTTTCTCCTCTTAATTTTCTGTCATCTTTTTTTTCTATCTCTACTTCCTCGTTCTCTTCTCAGTATCTCAGGGCTAATTCTCTTGGCCCACTGTGTTTTTCTCCCCACTCTTTAAACTATTCTCAGGTATCTTTTCAACCAAGTCTTCCACTGTGGTGGCATTTCTCACTGAAATGAGAGTGATTTTATTTCCTTGTTTATTCTCACCAGTAGCCTTGCAAAGCACTGGGATTTGTAAAAAACCAAAAGGAGAGCTTATTTTCACTTGTTTAGTCTTAGTAATCTTTAGTCATATCTACTTAGATTGAATTTTATAAAATAGCGTTGTAGTTGTACTGCCGCTAAGTAAGCCACATGCAGTCCATGCTTTCCTTCCATTTAAATAATGAGGAAATAATTGTGTTTTCAATACTAGAACTAAACTGCTGTGCTATTGACAAAGTCTTAATTGATTTGAAATATGAGAAAGCTCATGCCCTTCTCTGACATAATTGGCTCAGAACTTTGGGTACTCTACCTGGATTTAACTAATGAGAATGCTTACTGAATGCTGACTTCCCGTTGGCCCTGTGCTCAGTGCTGCCACACACTTGAGCTGAGAGGCAGTATGCTGCAGGCTGAGAGGCCACTTAACCTGTGGCAGCAGGGTATGTGGGTTTGGAGTCTATATCCATTCAGTTAACCGTGGATTTTTGTTCAGAGGAATGCCTCTGATATGCTAGGCACTGGGCTAGACCCTGGGGACGGAAGACTGAATAAACTGTAGTTCCTAGTAATTATGATACTTCCAAGCAGTGGTTGGGAATGGGAGGGAGAAGACCCACAAGAAAACAGACAATTCTGTTCTACCACGAAGAGTGCTGTGATGGGCAGCGGTGTGTCTAGAGTGCTATGGGAACACATATAAGAGGCGCTCAATCCACACGTGGGCTTCCAGGGAAGGCTTCCTAGAGAAAATAACATCTAAGTTGAGTCCTGAAGGACCAGTAAGAATTATCCAGGCAAATATAGAGATGGGGAGAGGGCATTATGATCTTTCTTGGGAGAAGTGCTAGTAGGTGCAAAAGATGAGGCAAGAGAGAGCAAAGTTGAAATCCTTACTCAACTCCTTCTGTCTGGGTATCCTTGGGAAATTACTTAAACCTTCCAGGTTTGAGTCCCTTCATCTACAAAATGCGGCTAATGATGTCTCAAGGAATTGTCAAGGGAAGGATAGGGTTGGAAGCTAAAATATTGTCTAGGGATACTAGTTTCTTGTTGGGATTTTTGTCTTTTGTTTCTCATTAGTTGCATAGCAGTTAGTCAGTGATCCTCCCCACACCACAAAAGAACTAAAAAACAAAATCACAAAAATAAAATCACAACCCGAATATGCTCTAATTTCTTAGCCTGAATCAGTGTTACTTATTCTGATAGCATCAATGTAATTTAGATTATTAAATGATTAATAATGATTTTAATTTGTCAATCATAATTGAGTAGTACTCTTATCTCCAGCTTACGTATTTTTTTTAATTAAAGCCTTATCCTTTATTTTTCAAGATACCTTGACAAACCAGATGAACACATGCCCACCCGCATGGCTTAAAATAGACAATCATGGACCTAAAAACCAGCATGTATTTTCTTTGATTTCTGTAGTGTATTTCCACAGGAAGTTTTCTTCCAGGAAAACCCTGAGATTTTCAAGCTGGAGATGCTCTTTCAGATGTTGGTAACAGTTGGGGACAGTGGGCATGACGGAGAGGGAGTGAAGAGCTTTATTTTAAGTGAGGACAGTTTAATCATGCTGACTGATGAACGCATCCTGCAATTTAGAACAATTGGTCCTTTCTATGCAAGTCTGCATCATCATCATTTGTCACTGCTCTTGTTATAAATATATTAAGCCCAGAGGGATGCTGGGCAATACTTATTTTTTCAGGGCAGTGTTTATAAAAATTATTTACCGTGCAATAGTTAAATAGGCATCCCAAATTCCTAGAAAATTGAGACAAGAAGACATGGCATAGTGGGTCAGGGAGTGCCAGTGAAGGGGTAAGGTACAATGGCTTTTGAATGTCAGAGAGACCTCCGTTTAAATTCATGACCCCCCAAAATTATTGCTGTCTCTATGCCTCAGTTTTCTCATCTGTAAAATGGAGGTATGAACAGTACTTTCCACAAAGGGTACTTAAAAGAATAAAATGAAATAATCCAATAGAAATAACTATGTTTCATACAGTGCTCCAAGAGAGATAAATATTATTAATGTCATTATCAAAGCTTTGTTTTTTTTAAGTTTATCTCGTGTTGCAATTGCTGAACTGGAGGGCCAAGAGAGAGCAGGAGATCAACAACCCTGGAAATCTTTTCCAATGAGAGAATCAAAGGAAAGTAGCCAGATGTAGCCAGAGTGGCAAAGGGCATGGAACTTAAGACCTCAAGCGTCAGCTTGTAGGCTGGCCTATCAGCAGGCATGCACAGGTCCTGCACACATTGCTTGGAGAATTATAAGCGTAATGAGATGTCAGTAAATTGAGTCAAGGAAGTCCAATTTGGAGTGATATAAGTGTGAAACTTGGCCCCCAAAGATTTTTTAAGCTGTTGCCTTTAGAATATGACTTTATCCTAATAAGCTAATTAAATCTAAAAGTGTGAAAGTGAGTCTGAACATGGACTTATCTTTGACTCTTGTCTTTTTTTTTAGTAAACACATTGCTTTCTATTCCCCTCTCTTGAGATAGTTTTTCCAGCCAGAACACTTCAGAATAGATTGCTCTGGCTGCCTCCGTGAGCACTGCACTCTTCCCACTGCAGGTGTCGCCTGATCTCTCCCTCCGGATTGACGGAGGCTCACTCTCAGTCACACTGGCCACTTGCTAAGTGGTCTTCATCTCTCCCTCTGCTCTGCTCAGGGCACTGCTCAATGCCTGTGAGTGGGCATGCTTAATTAAGTAGGGGTCCTTACTTTTAATAACGTTCTATTTTCAATTCTGGGATGTTTTTAATTCTAATGACAATTCCACTCTTAAAACGACCTGGACAGCAGGCCAGAAATGTTCTTTGGTGCATTTATTAGACATTATTAGGCCGATAACAATCTGTTTTGTAAATCAGGAGAAATTGAACAATTACCCGGATGTCCCCTGAGTGAGTATCACATTGGGTCTGAACAGATTGCTGTGTTTTTTCCTTCAGTGCTTCATATTACCTTTCTGCCTTTAAGAGTTTGCTTGACTGTAAAAGAGGGAATATAAATACGAGTCTATGTGACAACATGCTACATGACCCACATCTAATGCACTCTGGCTTTCCTTGGACAAAGGCTTTATGACAAGCCATTGCAGGAAATACTTCAGGGCTTTCTAAGCCTAATTAGAATTTCATTAACTTAATCATAAATGACCCCTGGCTCAGGTCTGCTTGTTACCTTTTCCCTCTCAGTTTGGATCTTGACATATGGGTTCCTGTTTAATGTGGCGGCTGCTTAGATCCTATGTGAAGGATAGGCTTGAAATGCAGCCGGTCGAGGGCCAATCTTTCTCAGTCTGTTTGAAGTGCACCTGGAAATTGTAGGCTTAGCGGGAAGAGAAAGAGCTCAAATGTCCACAGACACTGCAGCTGGAAGTGTTAAACGGGCGGCCCTCTGAGGGAACATGGTGACATGCTGCCTCTGCACCAAGGGAGCTTTGGTCTTAAAAAAATTCAGACCTCATTTAAAAAGATGGCATACAGTTTCCTCCCCTTGATCTAAGTTACAAGATTCACTTAGAATTAAAATCAGGCAACAGTAAAAATCAAAAATTCAAAGTGTCGCACATAAACTCATCAGTTTATGGAAATGGAAGAAGGTTGAGGAAGGGCCATCTGAGATATAGTCCACTCACTCTGAGAGTTACATGCTGCTCAAAGGCATGAATCCTGTATCACTTAAGATAATCTGCTGGCCGCTCAACGTCTGACAGTTCACCGCACATTGTAAATTCACCTGACTCTGAATTATGTGCATACAAACACTGTAATGAGAAGAATTACTATGACTGGTGGTTGGGGATGCTATCTGAATGGGTGCCAAGATGCTGGCTGATTGTTGGTGTGATGCCAAGCTTTTTTTTCCAATATCTTGAAAAATCACAAAATTGATTCTTTCAAATCACAAAATTGCTTTGGTTGAGGGGAAATTACAAATGGTTATGGAGTTTTGTTTTGTTTTAATGTGGATAGATCATTCTGCACTTTGTTCAGGGTTTTAATTGGCGAGATGTGAGGCATCTTATCTTGTTTGGTTTGGTTTGGTTTGCTGTGCATCCAAGGGTACCAGAGTCGACTGCCTCTGATACTAGTTACAAGACTGCCTTGAGATCTTTCTATACATCACTTTTTTTTTGATACAATAATTACTTTTTTAAAAAGTTGTTGATGTAACTGGAATCTTTCATAGATTTTTTTTATTTCCTTATAGTGTTCATATTTTGATGACTTCAGTTGGAATTCTAATTGCACTTAATTTTTGCTTTTTTACCCATCTAGAAAATATCATGGCCTTAGACCAAGAGTTCATAAGTGATTTAATTTCTCTAGCTCCTGAAGGAAAGTCCATCTACTTTTACGATTCTCTGCTGAGGTATGGGAATAGATTCTTTAAAAATGAAGATTTTTAAAAGAAAATGTTTAAATTTTTTGGAAAATATATAGCTTATTTCACCTTTGGAAGACCTGAGGGAAATCTTGCTGAAATCTAGATGCATAACCCAGGCCAGGTTGCTGACAGCCGCCCGGCCAGCTCTGGAGTGTTTTCTTTTCTAGGACCGCATCAGTTTCTGCTCAAGATAGGGAAGAAAGTCTATCATTTCTGGCTCATGAGACCTGAGATCACTTCTTGTCGTAATTGTGCCAAGCTAGCGTTATAATTCAGTATCAGCTACTCACTCTCCTTCTGCAGTATCTCCCAATAAGTCCAGCTAAACCCAGAAGTCAGAAGCATTCTTCTTATAACTTAAGTGTAGTTTGGAAAAAAGGACAAAGAACGGGGGGGCCTCAGACAAAGGAGAGAAATAGTACGATCATGGCATTCCACTACGGTTAGTGCAGTAAGGATGGAATTGATCTTTCAGTTAAACATTCAAACCCCAAATTTATACTCAGTGCCTACTACATACAAGGTACTTTGTGAGGTACTGTAGTGTCAGGAAAAATTGTGAAATACTGAAATGCCCCCCCCCCCCCCCCGCCAAAAAAATGTGAGTCTTGACTGTCCTGGTTAGTATGCCCTTCTGGGTTATCTCTGATTTTCATTGTCTTTTAGCTATTTTATAACTCTCTAAGTTGTAGAAAACTGATAATACTGCAAATGATTCTTGTCCCTCGATGGAAATGTAAATTAATTGCGTCTGGTGGAATGAAATTGATTATAACTCTGTGAATAGACCTGTTGGCATCTAGTTGTAAATTTATTTCAGAATTTCTTATCTGATTATGTATATATGGTACTTTAAATTCTCCTCTGAACGGGTTGTAACATCATACTGGTCCCCTCATTAATTATTGAGTTAAATAAAATCTTTGACATGTTCATTTTATATTTGTATAAGCATCATGATTATACCCTCTTTTAAACACCCTAACAATTTGACAATAAAAATATGGCTTGTACTTTCTCTTAAATTGTTTGGTTTTAATTGGGGAGATGAGACATATAGCCACAAATTGACATGCAATTCTGAGCTCTCCAAGTTGGAGAGCTTGATGTTACTATATATTTTCAGGGTGGATTGTACTAATCAATAACTTTTTGCACTTATTATTCTTTCATTCCTTTCAACTAGTTGGTTATTTGCAAAAGAGAAAATTCATGTAAAAAGATAAAAGAGGCTATTGTAGCCATAGGGATTTAAAAAAATTTTTTTGATAAGGCATGTTTTCCATGATCAAAGTAAAAATTTTATTAATATTTAGAAAATAATAAATCATGGAAAAAATAAAATTTGGAAACCATGGAAAACAAAGAGAATAAAAACAAGAACCCACAACTCTAGCAAGCAATGCAAACATTTTGGCATATTTTCATCTAGATTTTCTATTCTTAGTTTTGCCATTGTTTGTTTTTAGTTTTGTTTGGTTGTTCGGTTTGTTTCTCTTGCACACTATATGTAGCCTGAATAATGGCCCCTCCAAAGATACCCACATCCTAATCCTAATAGATGAGGTTACATGGCAAAAGCGAATTAAAGCTGCAGGTGAAATTAAGGTTGCTAATCAACCAAGCTTAAAATGGGTAGATTATCCTGGATTATTTAGGACAAGGTTCTTTAAAAGTGGTAGAAGAAGGCAAAAGAGGGAAAGCCACAAAGACGGCACCTTGCTGGGGAAGAGGGCCACGTGCTAAGGAATGCAGGTGGCCTCTAGAAGCTGGAAAAAACAAGGCTATGGATTCTCCCCTAGAGCATCCAGGAGGAATGCTGCCCTGCATTTGCCTTGATTTAAGCCCCTGAGATGTATTTCAGACTTCAGACCTCTCGAACTGTCTAATGATACATTTGTATTATTTAAGCCCCGAAGTTTGTGGTACTTGTTAGAGGGGCGTTAGGAAACCAATAAAGTGCACATACATAGATTTTTAAAATCTATGATATTATACCATATGCACCTATGTTATTTTAAACTTTTTACAAACATGATTTCCCATGGATACCTCATAGGTAACTCATTCTTTTATTATTGGCTATTTAGAATATTTATATTTTTTCTATTAAAATGATATCCTTTTCTTAGTATCTTTGGGCATAACGCTTTTTGTATATTTTACATTATTTCTCCAGGATATATTCACAAAAATAGAATTACTGTGTCAAAATGTGGAAGCATTTTAGGGCAAAAGTGTTGTGAGGAAGGACACAGAAAGATGGCAGAATTCATGTAAAGGGGGATTATTTTCAGTTTTTACCAAACTCGCTCAAAAGAGCTGAGTAAATAGTGCCCCCTGCCTCCTTTTCCACCTCTTGCAGCTGCCCAGGGTGCCCTAACCCAGACAGGAGGGTGAGGCAAGTCCCAAAGATCTGGGTGACAGTCTCACAGACTCAGGTCCAGAGAGCTGCAGAGTGACGTCATTAACCCTGGAAAGAGGTAACCGGTGAAAGGTACAGAATTGAGCAGAACTTCTTGGAGAAAAACAATCTCCTTCAAATCACTTAGAGCAATAATTTTATGCAATTAGGACTGCCATCCAAGGCAGTGACCATCCTGGGGTGAGGCCTCAGAGGGTGGACAGCACAATTTCCAGAATGCAAGAGAATATCTTGAGGGTGGACAAGAGATGCTTGCTTTGGTATCATGGTTCAAGTGTTTGCTAATTCCTAGTAGGGGAGAATTTAAAATAAATGTTAGACCCAATAGTATTATTTAAATATGTTATTTATAATCAGCTGCATGGTAACCCACCTGTACTTTTTAGTCTATAGGGTAGACTCAGTGATTTCTAGCAAATCCTTTTATTGCACACCTAAAGGGTTATAACAATGAATCTCTCCAGGTATTTTTACAGCTAGGTATCTCGGCAAAGTTGACATACTTGAGGATTGTAGTCAGATTCCTGTATCTGTAGTGTGCACACCAATAATGCCTTCTGCCTCTCCCTTTCCCAGCCCATGGAATATTGCCTTTGTTTGGGTATGCACACAACACACTGGCACATCTTGACTTTGTACTTTCAGAGGCTAGTCCTCGAACAAGGATAAAATGATGCAACCAGTTGGGAAAAAAAAAGAATGCGAAGTCTTTCAATTAGCTATTTCCTGGATTCCCTTGATAATTAGCGGAAGGGAGGTTTTAAGCTTTTAAGCCAATCTTAGTGAAACAAAGAAAGATTGATTCTTAGATATGTAGAGAGAAGTGAAACTGGGGAAAAGAAATGAACTCAAAGGTCCAAGCATAGTGTTAATTATTATATTTTAACTTTCCCGTTTATTGAAAGTTTCTCAGTCACCACTCCATTATCTCCTTAGCTTATTTTACCAATAATTTCTTTTAACACGCCATGAGAAGGTAGATCAGGACAGGTTGGAGAGTTTATTAGGGGTGTTTGTGGGCTGGGAGGTGACATCCTGGGAGACATCCCACCAGGAATGATGCTCAGCATTAGACAGCAAGAAGATGGCTGAGTGGAAAATGTGTCATTCCAGGATGGAGGTGAACCTTAGCTCTGCTGTGAACTGGTGTAAAATTAGAAAGAGAGAGCATTAAATGTTGACCTAGAAAGACTCGAGAGGGGTTATAATTTCATTAGAATATGTGTTTCTTTGAATGAGGTAAGTTTTATATGGGACTACAAGGAGGATGGGGACTATTATGGATATTTATTTAAACTATTGGGAGTAATAAGGAAGAACACCGAATAAAATGGCAACAATAGCTCAAGAGCTAGCCAGCAGTTGCTCTGTTTTATTTTCCCAGGGTAGAGACATTTGCTTAGAATGAAATGGATTCCGAAATAATCACTTTCATCTCCTAAATGAGCCTACCCAGGAAGAAAAAGCTATGAAGCCATCAATGCAACCCCCTCCCTGTTCCTCACCGAAGTATTAAAACAAAATGTTTGCAACCCAAGGACTTCATTTCTGAGAGGCCTGTAAGTTAACAGCCTTGCTTATGGAACCTCAAGTTACAAACATATTCCAAATATTTACCTAAAAATTTAAGTTCCTCTCAATTGTTTGGAGATAAGATATTGAGGATCACGATGCTATGTAAAGAAGAATATCATAAGGCCACTTTGGAGATGTGAATTTTCAAAAAATAGTATCTGAATCTGTAGTTGTTTTAATGTTCAATTGTGTGAATAAATTAAGTATTCTAATTCCTCATTCTTGCTTTGCATATGTAAATATGGTATTTTGTTCTCGTGGAATTGTTTAGATAATTAGAGAGTTGGATTCTGGGCTCAAAAATCAAATCTTTCCAAGGCACATTTGGCTGAGAAAAGAGTAGGACAGTTTTTTTTCATGTTTGCTTTTTCGGGTTATGAAAAACAGTAAGTTCTTTTGGTCAACCTAAGTTATGTTGCTGCCAACTTCTGAGAGTGAAATGGCAGTTTGTGTGTGGAAGTTAATGAGTCAAGGAGAAAAAATAAATGGTGATTAAAAAAAGAGTGTGAGATTAATGTGGGAAGATGTCAAATGGTACACAGGTGCCAAATCCTTAAGCTACTGGGCAGTTTCGGGGGATTTGTACCCAAGAGGGGCCTTAGGTCCAGGATGAATTGATTCACTGATTTATTCAGTAAATGTCTATTGAGCTCCTATTAGGTGGCAGGCAGTCTGCTAGGTGCCCGTGATTCAGCAGTGAACAAGACAGGTGAAACTCAGGCCCAAGTGGAGAGGCCCCAAAGAAAGGATCCTTGAAGAGTCTTGAGGCCAGGAGGCAGCAGTTGTAGTGCTGACCATGCAGGAAGCACATTTCTTAGTCTCCATCTCATTGGCTCCCTATTAACCAGGCAAGTCTCTGAAAAAAATCTTCTGGAACGTTGCATACCTTACAGGTTCCCTGGACCTTGCAAGGCAATGGTTGGGGCTGGAGACCATACTCAGAGAGTTGTCCTTCTGGATCCACTTTGATGATCCAGGTCTGGGGTTTCTCAAGCAGGGTCAGACCATTCATACAAATAATTAACAAATAGTTATTTAGCTTCTTCTAGGTTCCAGGCACCGTGAAGATACAATGGCGACAAGATATTCCAGACTCTGTCCTCACATAGTTTCAAGGCTAGTGAGAGAGACAGACATTAATCAAATAATAGAAGAAACAAAAAAAATGATTATGAACTGAGATCAGAAGTTCAGGGCTCTGCAGGAGCACAGAACAGGAGCCTCTCAGCTATGCTGGGATCTGAAGGGTGAGTAGTTTAGTGGGGAGTGGGAGGGAGAGGCACATTCCAGAAATGGACCAGCTTATGAAAATTCCTGGGGTTGGGGAGAAAGAAGGCCATTATGGCTGGACCACAGAGGGTCTTGGCCAGAGTGACCGATTATAGGCAGGGTAGGCAAGGAAGGTAGGTACAAAGAGAGAAAAGAATCCTCTTGATGCTAGTTGGGCTACTGATGGTTTCCAGCAAGTACAGAGAAAAGCTCTCTGCCTCTAGTCTAAAAAGTTGGGGGGTGGGAGTAAGAATAGCGGGGTGGAGGAGGAGGCAGTAGATAAATTTTTTCAAAGTTAAGCTAACATTAGACAGATTTATTGAATGGAAGTAGTTTGTTATAACATTCTAAGTCCAAATGGAGTAAGACACTATTATGAAATGCCAACATACCATTGGTTTATTCACATCTAGTCACTTTCTCTATTTCATGGACATTAAGGAGGGGTTTGATAACACATTTCTTACAATCTGGAACACTGCTTGCCTGGAGTATGCACTAAAACAATTTGCTGGTAGATTAAAATCAATTTAATAGCAATAATTACTACCCTGTAGACTACAACCTAATGAAGGCCTTATGTATATGATGGAAATCCAAGCATGGGGATGGGGAGAAGATAAAGGGGATCATAACTAAAAATTTACATATTCACCCCAAAACCTGAATTGCCCAGGTCCTGGAGAACAGATTTTTTTTTTTAATCACTGCAATTTGGGGATAATTCAGAGGCATTTCCTTATGTTACAGCCTGAGACTTTATGACTGTGGGAATTTTGTCTGCATGATTTACCTTCAAAAGGTGCATCTTATCTGAGGAAAAACCTCAGTCATTTAAAGAGGTGATCCTACACGTTCTCATGAGTATTTTGTGTGGTCCTGCATTACTTGATGACAGGGAAATGTTCTGGGAAATGTGTCGTCAGGTGATTTCGTCCATGTGTGAACATCATAGAGTATACTTACACAAACCTCGAGGTACAGCCTGCTACACGCCCAGGCTCTTTGGTGCTAGTCTTATGGCACCACCGTTGTATATGTGGTCCATCATTGACTGAATCTTCATCTTACGTGGCGCGTGACTGTACTATAAGCTCTGGTATCAAGGCTAGTATCCTGACAATAAATCCATTTCTATTTTTAGTTGTTTATCTTGTTTGGGTTCAAAATAGCAGCTTTCAAATAAGGGTCCATGCAAACTTGGAAGTACACAAGACTTTGCAGTAGCTACAGAGTCATGGATATCTCCCAGAGAGAATGGCTGTGGTGGGCTGGTTACCCTGCCTCACTGTCCTTTCACAGTCACTCTCCTTTATTTTATGTAAGAAATTCATGCGTCTAATCCCAATCTCATCTCTCATCTCATTGTAGTGTCTAACAGTGGTATTGGAGACTGCGCGGCTCCTGAGCGAGGCTCCGGTAACATCGAAGCAGAGGAAGCTTTGGTAAGAATTACTGGTGCCTGCTGCACCTTATTTCCATATTATTTCAGCAACAAACTCGTGTCTTTCTGTCTCAGTCTATCTCCTAATGAATTAGAATTTATAGGTAAGGAAGTATGAAATGTGAATTAACATGTTTATTAAAATAAACAAGGAAGTCAGACGTTTTCTGTTAGAAAGTCAGTCTGATTTGGTTGATAGGTCTGACAGCGAAGACAAGCTTTGCCAATTAGTTCTACGGCAGACGTTTACCACAAATTTAATAAATTAATTTTTCTGCTCCAAAGTTTTGACAAATATATGTTTAAAGCATGTATCAATATAAAATATGTTGGTAAATGTATTCTCTGCAATAATTTAAACTTACAGTAAAAGTTTTAGGAGTCAACTTAGAAATGTGAGAAGAGACACATAATTTCTCAAAAACTCATGGATTTAAAATATTAGCTGATCAGAATAAGAAAATGGGTGGCAGCCCAGTTAATGAAAAGGAGTCTCCCAAACTTCTCACTATGAAAATGATTTAGCACTAATTACATACTTTCAACTTTAAGTAGACATGTTTCCTGAAGAATGATTTTATATATACCTATATATACATATGTAGCTGTATATACATATACCTGTGTGTATATGTATATAGATGTATTTCTCACAGTTGTTGTTGGATCCAAATGGTGGATCCACTGAGTTTTTTCATTGACTGCTCTCATTCTAGGGGAGCACAGACTATCTTCTTCAGCAAAGTTATCTTCTAGGAGTTGAGAACCAAATCTATTTCAATTTTTAAACACTCTGGAGCCACAGCCAAGAGAATAGTGTTTTAATTCCAGGTTTAAGGCTCAAAGGTCTATTTCCTCACTATAATGTTTGTTGCAGAAATTTTTGAAAATACCAAAAAGCATAAGGAAAATAAAACCAGCAGTGAATTGCCATTTGGTTGTATATCCTTCTCCTCATTTTGCTGTGTATAGAAATTACTTTCTTCTTTCTTACTATAACAGTTTGTAACTATTTTTAAATTTTATCAATATATCCTGATCATTTTCTCATTTCATTAAATGTTACTCTACAGTATCATTTCTGGTGATTGAGTCGTATTCCATCAGAAGGCAGAAGGAGGACCATACTTAATTAACTTTACATTTCTTGGACTTGAGCAAATATATGGATTCCTTTCAAAGGAAAAATAAATTCTCATGCTCCCCCCAGGCTTGACTTACATTATTTTTATTATGTTGTTACCTCTTTATGTAGAAATGTAAAATTAGGATTAATTCTTCATGATCCTAACTTGTCTACAACTATAAAATCAATAGAAATTTGCATTTTAATTTAGATATAAAATTAATATAATTAAAATGCTAACAGTCATTTAAGGTGATAGTTGATATTTAATAGCAGGATGATAAATGTTTTATATTTTCTTTCTTGGCGTAGTTCATTTGATTTTGAGCCTCACGGACCATCACCTGAATCACCTTGAATATCATCATCATTATATTTCCTTCTAATAATAAACTCACTTTGAACCAGTGAGCTATTGTTTTCATGGGTCAATCAATTTAATGGTGTGCCTCAAAATACAATATCAACAAAAGTTTAAACAGAAATTCTTCACTACTATACTTATTCTCGTTAGATACAAGGAGAGCTACTCACAGTGTGAATGTTATGTTGACAGCTATTTGCCAAGCGATAACTCAGTCCTCCCAAAACTCTTCTCTGAACTGCCGTGATGTCTTTGTTCTTCGAGTACTGCCTGAAGTTAGCCTCCCGTTGGCACTACTAACGTGACTATAAACACAAACACAAACTCGGGCATTGAAATTATAGCACAGATGTTAGTTATAAGTTGGTCTACCAGATGGTCCAGAATATCTTTGCATTGACATTTTTTAGATTATCATCAAAATAAAAACACTGCATTAAAAAAGAACAAAACTTCTTTCATAACTCAGATCCTCAAGCACATGGCTTTCGGAATCCTAAATTGGCCGAATTCTCTATTGCTTGACATCTGGTATATTAGTTTTCTATTGCTGCTGTAACAAACTTAGTGCCTTAAAACAACACAAATTTTTTCACCTACAGTTCTAGAAGTCGGAAGTCTAAAATTATGGCTATATTCCTTTTGGAGGCTCTAGGTGGAAATTCCGTTTCCTCACTTTTTCCAGGTTCTAGAGCCCACCACATTCCTTGGCTCATGGACCCATCCTCCATCTTCAAAGACCACCATTCCAACCCCTGCATCCATTATCCCATCCCCTTTTATGTTGTTGACCTATTTGCCTCCCTCTTATAAGGAACCTTGTGATTACATTTGCCCATCCAGATAGTCCAGGATAATCTCCCATCTCAAGATCCTTAACTTCATCGTGTCTACAAAATCCTTTTCACCATGTAAGGTAACATATTCAGAGGTCGTGGGCATAAGGATGTAGACATCTTTGGGGAGGTCATTATTCAGCCTACCATATCTGAATACTAAAAGCTTTCCTTATTATAAACTTGGTTGTGATGTGTGTTGTTGTATTCATCAGCCATGATTATTCTTTTAGGATAAATTTCTAGTGCTAGCTAGAATGTATAAACTACAGGGTATGTACATTTTTAAAAAAGGGTTTTTTGATAAACAATGTCAAATTACCCTCTGGAAGTTTGCACCAAATTATACTCCTGATAGTAGTGGATAAAGTACATTTTCCTGTTCCTTGACCACAATGGGTATTATTATTTGTTAAAAATCCTTTACTAGGGGCTGGCCCCATGGCTGAGTGGTTAAGTTTGTGCACCCAGCTTTGGTGGCCTGGTGTTCACTGGTTCGGATCCTGGGTGTGGACCTATTCACCGCTCATCAAGCCATGCTGTGGCAGTGTCCCACATAGAAGAATTAGAAGGACTTACAACTGGGATATACAACTATGTAGTGGGGATTTGGAAGGGGGGCAGGGAAGAAAAAAATCCTTTGCTATTTGATAAGGAAAAAAATTCATTATTTTATTTTAGGATAATTTGATGTTAATTATTATCATTATTATTATTATTATTATTATTTTTTTTTGCTGAGGAAGATTCACCCTGAGCTAACATCTGTTGCCAATCTTACTCTTTTCTTCTTTTTCATATGAGCTGCCACCATAGCATGGCCTCTAACAGACAAGCGGTGGAGGCCCTCACCCAGAAACTGGGCCTGGACCACTGAAATGCAGCTCACCAAACTTAACCACTAGGCCACTGGGGCTGGCCCCTGATGTTAATTATTTTGATGAATTGAACATTTAAAAATATATTCGCTGGTCATTTGTACAAAAGGAAAGAATGTAAATGAAAATTTTAGTCAAGGTTATATCGATCTATAGGGATTTCCTTCGTTATTTAGAAATCATTTAACCTAGAGGTGATATCTTTCTGAAACTGCAGCATCAGGTAGAAAATGTAGAATGCCTTTGAACTAAAGTTCACATCTCAGAATGTGCTGAGCTAATTGTTTAGATAAATGCAAGGATGGTACTGTTTGGGAGGAAATTAATTCAGCCCAGTGTGTTTTGTGTATAGAATCCTTATGCCTTTCTACCTGGGACAGCCTGGTCATACATAGATCCATGTCAGAGCTAGAGGGGGTCACTTGTTCCTGCCATACTAGGCTGTGATCTTCTCTTCAGGGAAAACATCTTGTGACGTATTTACATCATTGCTCAATAGGAACTAGATATTTTGTCGGAGAGCAACTGTTAGCTCATGATTGTAAAAATATGAGTGATAGAAAACCTTTCTAAGCAGATGAAAATTTTGAAGGATTTTTATAAATTGTTTTATTACACAACTATTACATACTCATTGAATAAAAAGATTAAATTCAGGTAAGCAAAAGATAAAAAAAGAAACAAGTCACAGTGAAGAAGGAATATTTCTTAAAGCCTTCTTTGTCCTCAGGCTGGGTGGGAAGTCCGAGGCCTGGGATGTTAGCAACAGAGAGTCTAGAAGGGTCAGACTAACACATTGGGTAAAATGGGCAAGGCTTTAGAGGTGGCTAGGTTTTATTTGCTTTTCAAGACTCATCCTTTCTCCCTCCAAAGGATTCCTAACTTGTTGCCAAGTTAGGAAAAACAGGCAAAAAGCAAGGCATTTAACCTCGAGGAAGACATGCTAAAATATTGCTTTCAGAGTTCTGGGAGCCAAGAATATCCTTTCTTTCCTTGCTGAATCCCACTGGGGCTGTGCTTTCCTTGAAGAGAAGTGTCAGTGGTTTTCTTCCTCTAAGATCTCCAGGAGGAGGCTGTTTTTAGCTGAGCGCTGCTGCTTTGCCTATCACTGCTGTGCTGTGTAGGATGCCTGGCAGAGGAGGCAGCTGGAGAGGAGGAAGTCGGAACGTGAATGCGTGTAAGGAGGGAGCTCTGGAATAAAAAGAGAATGTGCTAGAACTTATGCACCCAGCAAGTGCAGCTTTCAGGCAGAGCAGACCAGGGCACCTTTGGCAATATCTAGTCTTCCGAGCTCTTTCATTTATTTGGTGTTCTAGGAAGATCTGATTTATTTGTGCCATTTCAATGATATTGTGAGGTTAAGAATATGTTTCCTTGTGCATAGTAATTAACAACAGTCTGCAGGATGGAATATTCCAGGACTTAGAGAAAGCTGGGCATTTTATCGCCTGCAGCCAGCAGATGGTGATAGCGTACCATAAAAAAGCAAATAAATTGGGCTTGGTGAAGCTGGGAAGCTCAGTTTTGTTTTGCTTTGTTATTTAAGCTTGACAATATCTATCTATATATTCTGTGGGTACAGAGTGTTTGAGCCCAGTCTGATCTTAAACTTGTTTTATGATGATATCATTATTTTTTACTGCTACAAATTAACTGTCGGTTTCAATCTACCCCATGTTTCAGCTGCCTTCGGGGATCATCTTGTCAGTTATGCAGCTTTCCAATTTTACGGCTGAGATCAAGAATGATTCCTTAAAGGCACATGGGAAACACAATGTGTCTTAGAATGAAATGTGGGAAAGTGGACGTGAATTTGCTACATGGCCAATACTGTAGGTGAGCAGGAAAGACAGATCCGGGGCAAACCACTAAGGCCCCAATCCAGTTTGAATTTTGAGTGTCTTGACATTTACTCAGGTGCAATCATTCATGAAAGTACCGCTAGTGACCAGCTATCAATGGAGTGAGATGGAGCTGGATGAGTTCTAACATTATCTTGCGGAGTTATGTTCAAACATGTGAAAATGTAAAGAGGAACTTGTGGGCAGCACTAATGCTTCCAGATCCGTAGGAAATGCTTTCACTAGGACATAAAGTATCACACGAAGTCATTCACTCATTCATTCATTCTTCCTTACATCTAATGCTCATTGGGTTCTTACCAGTGCCCACTCTTGTTCCAGGTGCTGGAAAGTCCTTGTGAACTTACTGGACAGAAACTCGATTGCTGCCTAATCTTTTCCTTAAGTGAAAGGGCAAAAAGAGATTAAGATCCTCTTTATAGAGTTGGCAGATCACCATTGATTGATGATAAACTTGAAGGAGAAAGGGGTCATATTCCAGCTTGCCCCAGTCAAAGATTTCCATCAGCAACACACTGTCATAAATCTGTCACTGAATTCTGCTACCAGCTAGCACACTGTCCAAGGATGTACTAAGAGACAGGGAGAAATCCCAAAAGTCAATAAAAAAGGTTAGCCTGTTTTTCAAATGTTGGGTGGATGGAGTGAGCATGGCTCCAAGCTCCCTGCCAAATTATCTGGAGTCTACAGAAGCTTTGCTACTCTAGCTTCCTAAGTAATGTGATACCTGCTCCTAGAACTTGCTGGTTTTTATCAGAATTGAATAACAGTGGCTATCTATAGCGTGCTCAACATGAGCCAGGCTCTTTCCAGATATTATTTCAATCTTTATAACACTTATTTGAGCTAAGCATTCTTCCACTCTTTTTACATAGAAGATAACTGAGGCTTAAAGAGGTTGATTAATCTTCCTGGTAAATAGCCAAGAGGGGAATTTAACAAGGGTCTGTCCATGCTCTTCCCAGTAAGCAGTACTCCTCTTTTTTTGGAGCACTGTTTGTTGTAACACATTCCATTGGCTACAACAGAGAGAGAAAGGCAGCAATGCCAAGATGTATGCTGAGGGTATGACAGATGTAAAGTTGTTGGCAGAAGACATAATATTTAGGGCCTGAGGGCCCCCATCATAGGATCCGCAGGGCTTTGTAATATTGGGAAACAAAATTAGCAGACATGGCCTGGAGGTCTAGCCAGCAGAAATGGGGTGGCTTGTTCTGAGCAAAGGCTTCAGAGCAGCAGACAGACTGTGGAGTCAAAGGCAGAGAGACAAGGTGCAGCAAGAACAGCCACACCAGGAGCATCTCTGCTTGAAGACAGGGTCCAGAGGAGAGAGAGCAATGCCTTGGTCTTTTCCACGCTACTCTCAGGCAATGATAACAACACGGCTGGCAGAAGCATTTTGAAACACAGGCAGCCGCCAATATTTATTTATAGAGAGAAAGTGCGCAAGGTGGGATAAACGCACAGAAACACTTTGAACACTAAGCGTGGCGCAAATGGGTCCACTATCGATTCTTAGCCGAAATGTTCACGTCTGCCTCATGAACAAATGTTACTCCTGAGACCACCTTTAACAAAATATTTAGTCTGAACTCTCCAGACTGCATTTACAAGCTCATTTCTCTCTTTATGTCTCAGGGCTTTTCGCTGAGATGGAGGTAGCTCTGTGCGGCAGTCCCGGAAGACTTTCACAAGAAGAGTTCAGACAGTAGAAAATAATCCTAAATGATTGTGCCATGGGCTTCCATTGAAAGGTATCATATAAATGCTGCAGAAGAAGAATGAGAAATTCTAGGAAGTTAACGTAAGGGACACAAAGTCACCTTAGGGGATAACGTCAGCTCGTTTGGCAGACCTTGGAATGCCAGGAAGCAAAATTGTCAGACGTTGCCTGTTGGGTTTTCACCCCTAACTTGACTCCTTTTCTGCGTGCACAATTGAATTCGTTGTGACTGTGGACATAGTCAGTTGTGGAGAACCACTTAGGGCAGTTTAAGAATCCATTAGATCTCTTTTGAGTTAGCCAGAATAATCAAATTTACGTCCAACTTGAAACTAGTTTAGCTGCCCTTCTTACTTACCTTTCAAAAGAATTGAAAGGAAAATCTTATGCAAGATTCACTCACAAATTCCTTCTAATGCGTCTTTAAAAACGTTCTTCTCATCTCCAGTCAAAAATGGCTTTATAGTTACGTAACTGAAGGCCATTTTTCAAAATGTATTGTGACTTCATTTTAATAGTCTGCGAACTCAGGTTACCCATAAGATGGTTTGGAATTGAGCAGCTGTGACTATAACATAAGTGATGTAAAAAATAAAAAAAAAATCAAGCTGCATATTTATTTGATTGCTCCAAGTTCTCAGTGCATTATCTGGATTGCCTGTTCATTTTTGTCTGGGTTAGTGTCAAAAGTTTTCAACTGCAAGTCCCCCAAGGGCAGGACTGATGTCATCTCCATCACTGTGAGAGCCCCAGTCTCTTCATCCAATAAGCATTTCTTGAGTGCCCATTAGGAGATGGAGACAGGAGTTCTTGACTGGCGCACAGCACTCTTCCTTCCATCTAGAGATGGCAGTGAAGACATTTTTCTTCCTGCATAAATAAATACGTGAGGAGAATCAAGCTTTTTTTTTTTTTTGCTTTCTGCAAGGTTGTCTTTCCACTCTCCTGATCTTGTCGAGGGAAGGAAAGGGAAAATCAGACCTGTTGTTTTTTGAATCTTGAGTGATCAATTCAAAGCCAAGGCTGATGCAAGGACAACCAGTTGAGTGCTAAGATGCTTGCTGTTGTCTACTGTGTGGCAGACATTTGGGTGTGTTTGATTTTTATTTATTTATATTTTTTGCTTTTGCTTTAGTCTCCTCACAGTCAGGAAACAAACACAATGCACTGTCCCAATTACCACACCTGCCTCAACCACTGCCATTCTTCTATGCCTCATGGTCTCCCACCAACAGTGTGGGGTCACTTTTGATCATTGAGCCATCTTGAGCTTGTAAACCATGTGATATTTGTGGCTTATCTAGGAGAACAGGAACCCAAAGATAACAATCAACATCTTTAGATAGATCCCAGAGATCTATCAATCTTAGGAACCTCACTTGTGCAAAACTCTGTTTCTGGATGTTAGCTCAGCAACAATCTTCCTCAAGCCCAAAGAGGAAGACTGGCAACAGATGTTAGCTCAGGGCCAATCTTCCTCACCAAAAACCCCCAACAAACAAAAACCCAGTTTCTGTCGAAATGTTTTTGGTATGGCTGTATAGACATCTGGAGTATTTGCCTTGTGATAGAAATCATTTATATTTGTAGAAACTATTGTATTTTTAGATCCTTTAATCATACATTCTGAACAGTGTTGTCAAAGATAGGGAATGAAATATAGTGAAAAGCCCATGGCACGAGGCATATGATGTCACTTAAAAACTTTCTGATTGGATCCAGTTACTCTTTACAAGTCTCAGTATTTCCATCATAAAGTGGGAGTAATAATGCCTTCCCTAGCTTTACTTAATATAAGAGAAGTACAAGTGTTTTAAAATTCCAAAGTGTATGATTCCAAAAATTCCAAAGTACAAGTGTATGATGAGAAGGAAAAATAAGACTTATCAAGCCTCTTCTCTACGAGACGAGCCACACTAAGGTAACACTATTGTGTAAGGAGAGCGCCTCATCTACAAGATCCCTTACTTGCAATTGTTATGCACGGACAGAGCCTCTCAGCAGAGGCAACAAGTCAGTACCAATTTCACAGTTGCAACACTGGGTTTTGGAACCAGGCAGACATGGGTTCAAATTCTAGCTCTGCCATTTTATGACCTTGTCATTTTACTGCTCTATTTTCTTATCCATGGAATAAAGCTAATAATTTCTACTTCATGGAGTTTTGGTAGAGATTAAGTGAGCTGCCATATGATAAAGTACCCGGCACAGGGTGAGTATAAAATGCATTTATTACTTAGTAACTTGTATATCCTTCTACCACAAAAGAGAATTTCTATTTGCTTTAGGTGAAATATTGTGCTCTCATTAACCCTATAATTTGAGGTATTTCTTTGTTTCATAAGCATCCTTGAATTTCACATAAGAGGAATCTAGTTTCAGCCAAGGACTTTTCCTGCCGTGACCCCTCCCATTGAATTAACGCTGCCTTCAAATTTGTGCATCACCAGCCTTCGTAGTGACTAATAATTCTCTTCTTAGACCCATGGTCTGCTGCAAGCTCTTGGCCAGAAGAACCCGCCGTCATCTTATTGCTGTGTGGCTCCTGCCGTGTCGGAAAGGGCTGACGGGTCCTGGGGAACATGCCTGGCAGGCAGGTGTTAAGGTTTACGAATTCAGCACGTGGACTTTGGAAACAGATCCCCTGAATTCAAACCCCGGCTTTGCCTGTTAGTCACTGTGTGACCTTGAGAAAGTCACTTAACATTTAAACCTCCACTTTTGCATCTTTAGTAAGTGGATAATAGTAGTAGCCAACACTTACTTAAGCTCTTTCCATGTGTCATATTCTAAGCTCACTGTTTTACATGTACCAACTCATTTAACCTTGGAACAACCTGTTAAGTGGGGATGATTTCCAACACTCATTTTACAAACAAACAAAAAAAAAAACAGGGAGAAAAAAACCCCCAGAAATACGTTTTGCGGGGCACACAGTTAGTAACTATTCCAGCTGGGCTTCAACCCCACCGACCAGCTGTGTTCTGCAGGCGATAACACTCCATGCTAGAGTTGAACAGCGCCTGGTACCTTTAAACTCGAAATAAATGTCAGCTAATTCCATTAACAAGGAGGCTTTTTCCTCCAGCTTTAGAGCTTTTGTCCACCTACCTTGCACTTTCCTCAGTTGAGTTTCTGAAGGGGCAAAATTCTCTGTTATGAGACTGAACTCAGGCTCATTAAAGAGAGAAATTTGTACTAGTGCTAATTCCAAAAACCGTTCTAGTCTTAGATTCCTGTGAACTCTGTAAAAATTTTATGAGAAGTTTTTACCCCTTCCCTTCTTCTCCACGTTCCTCTCCTTCTCACTTACTTTCTGGATACATTTCATAAATGTATTCACTGATGCCCCCGACTGAATACAAATATCAAAAAGTCTTACTCTCTTGCACCGATAACAAGACCCAAAGCTGCCATTTACTCTCACAATCAGTGTTCGAATGCCCAGGGATGATCCATCAACTCGATCTGAGTATGAACAAAACTGTACGGCCGCTCAGCACTCCCTCTGGAGAAGGTCAGGACACAATTGTGGCCACGAGAATGGCCACTGAGCCCTGATATAAATAGCAGTGAATTGGTCATGCTGACTGACAGCTTTTGTTGCCCCCAGGCTGAAAGATGTTTGGAGAAGGTTCAATGAATGCTAATTATAACTTGAGGGTCTTGCCTTGATTATATGAGGCCAGGGTGAGAAGCCCTCGCACAGCTGGAATTTTGCTCTGCTTTTGGTAAACTATTTCTTTATGGATGTGGATGGAGCTGAGGAATAAGGGAGGCTGCCAGAGGGAGACTTGTAATACCTTACAGCTGTCCTTTAACCGGAAGTCAATCTGCCATTTCCCTCTTATCCCCTGATTCTGGGTTTGTGATTTTTTTTCACAAAGTATTCAGCAAGTATTCTGGCTCTTCCCTGTCACAGAAAATGTGGCTTTCCTTATCTGTAAGGTGTCTTAATTTGGTGGAAAATAGAATTGAGTCCACTGCCCACTCCCTGTTCCAGGAATGTTTTTCTCAAAATAGGAAATATATAATGTGTAGGCTGGGTGGCTAGAATTAGGTTGGATCAGTATGAAACAGGGAGATTTGTTTGCTTCAGAAAAAAGTTGCCTACTGCCTTGGCTGCCTGCAGACTCCAGGACAAATATCTGGACTCAGAAGTCTGGAAATCAAACTATCCTGGGTGGATTATTATAATGATGACCCTCCCCATGGATTCCCACATGCCCTTTTAACAAAGCCTTTTGTGGCCAAACTGGCATTTCTAGTTGAGATTTTGAAACTATTATATTTAATGCCTTCTCTTATTGATTAGGTCAGAAGAGAAAGACATGGTCTTTCCTGTGGAGAAAGGCAAATCTTTTCTTTCTTCCTCTGTTTTTATAATGAAATCAAATGTTAAGCGGTCTGTTCTCCAGCTATCCAGATGAAATTAATCACCTCAAAATGGAGAGGAGGAAAGTTGGAAGTGCAAAATATT
Organism: Equus asinus; assembly: GCF_041296235.1. Classification (NCBI taxonomy): domain Eukaryota; kingdom Metazoa; phylum Chordata; class Mammalia; order Perissodactyla; family Equidae; genus Equus; species Equus asinus. The sequence continues at coordinate 128,102,999 of NC_091793.1, forward strand.
TCTGAGTTTCTTGTGGCTTCAAAACACCCATCTGGGTAAAGACTACCAAATTGATTTCTACCCAGCCTTTGGGTTCTTATTTCCTATCTACCTATTGGATAATAAAGGTTCATATTTGTTTCGACTGTTTCAGTCTACTGCAGAGCAATGGTGAAAATATGAATCACTCCATCTCCAGCACAACGTCTGGGAAGAAAGAAGGGGAAAATGACTCACAGCCTGTTTGGAATATCAGGGGCCCATAAGTGAGAAATGAGGAGGGTCAGCACAGCAAAGTGTATGTTTCTCACCGGGTGAAGGATTTCCACGTAACAGGACTCACGGAATGCAAATGAAACTTGTACCTTAGAGAAGGGAACTTCTTTCTACTCCCCTAAACCTCTCAGTCGAAAACTTCATTCTTCCATTAAAAAAGAATTGTGTTTTGTGATTTATAAAGTCTACTGCTTTTTCTTCAAGTTGAATGTTAACGTTCTGCCTTGTGCCCTTAACTTAATGGATGTTCTCAAAACTGGCAGCTTTTCTTTCATGCGGGAAGAAGGAATAATTCTGAATTAAGAGCACTAAAATAGGTTAAGGATACATTATGTCAGAGGCTGTAGATTGTTAACAAGCAAAGGAAGCACAAGTCATAGGATATAATACAATTAAAGGCAACTGGGTAAGATTGCCAGCCGTTCCATCCCAATGACTTCACCTGTTGATGCCAGAGGTGACCCTTTCCAGTCTGTCTAAAATTTGACAGGGTCCAAGGTGCTTTTCTAATTTCTGAGTGAATCACAATTAGTGAGTATAGTAGGTGCTGCGGGTGCCCCTCCTATATCTCATTACCAGGCCCGTTTGCCCTTCTCCAGCTGTTGTGAGTTTTGGCTGCTAATGAGCTACAGCTGCGCCCCCTCCAGAAAATTGCTGATGGCAGCTGTATCTCCCAAGAGGTTATGATCCTCCAATTAGGGGCAGCCAATGTTTGATGGATATGGGGCTACAAATGGCTGGTCCCTTGCATCAAAGGAGAGGTTCATAATTAATTTTGTGGGATGATCCCATGGATCAGGTCAAGACTAGCCTTTATATGGGACCACATCCTTGCTCAGCCCTTTCCTCTTCTGTCTCCTGCTTGTCATACCCTCCCATGAAGAGCTTTGCCTGAAGAGCACCCCTTCAATAAACTTCATGCACCAGAACTACTATCTCAGGCTTGATTCTAGGGTGTCCAGACCTACCACAGTGAGTTTGCCAATATATTTTAACTTATTTTGTCCTGATGAGTTAAACAATGCAATATCATTGTTAACCAGAACTCCACTCTTGTTCTCTTTGAGGTCTGTTCTATGGACCCTTCATGAGCCATTGTAACAGAAGAAGAAAAGTCCCTTCAGCTTAGTAGTGTTCTCTGTGCAGCCTTTATGCATCAGCCTACATGGAATAAGCATGGTTGGCAAAGGATCAAAGCCACAAAGGTTGGAAATTTGAACTCAGTGACTGATTCCTACTGCCTTCCTTACAATTTTGGTAGTTCGTCTAGTATTAACTCCATTTATAGCACTCCTTCTAATAACTTGGCTTTTCAGGATAGAATGATGTCCTGCCACCATAGAAATGATTATCATGGCCTTAGTATATGGTAGCTATCTGTGTGACAGAAAAGATTTTCACCTGGAATCAAATAGTTCATCCAAGTCTGAAATGATATGTATTGTCAGGGTCCTCTGTAATTAGAAACATGATTGTGGAAATGTCTGAAAAGTTGTACTGGTTTTAAGGAAATTGGCTTAAAGCCCATTCTAATCTAGACAAAAATTCTATCAAATTTGAAGGCTCCTTGTATCGCTACCAGCTAGTGGTGTGAGGGTGGGCTGATTCAGCAGGTGGAAGAATGGTGATTCTAGCTGACAGGTGCAGTCCTGGAGGAAATGTCAGGTTGACCCTGCTGCTGAGAAAACCAGAGCATACAGAGAGGTGATGAAAAAGGACATAGGGAGCAGAAATATTTTAAAGGCATTATTTCTGTTGGGTGGGGCAAGGATACATGATCCCACAGTTGAAGTCTGACCCCTTCACAGACATCAGAACTGTACTGTGAACCAAACACAATGGCCAAATATGCTGACTGATGCACCAAATTGTATATTACTGATTCTCAATGCAATATTTTGGTCTAAAGAAATTAGCTCTTTGTTTCCACCATGTTATTGCTTATTTATAATCAATATCTCCTAATTAAATCTAAAACAGTCTTTCTAAAGCAAGCAGGTGCTTGCTATTTTCTGTTGAGCTATCTGATGTTCATTTTCTTCATGTTCTTAAGTGATTTTTTTCTGGATTTGGAGAAGGTGAAGTTGTTAGCATTTAGTCTTTGAATGGGATGCACCCAAAGGAAGGTCAGTACTGAAAAGTCAGGTAATTCTTTTTAAGGTTACTTAATTTATGGCTTATTTGTGAAAAACACAGAATTTCACATTCTAAGACTATTTCCCAGGGATTCCATTTCAAACAAAAAAGCTTAGAACTTGCCGTTCATAACTAAGAAAATGGAGGTAATGATTGTTGCCACTAACGTTCTCATTCAAAATTATTTCCCACTTGCCGCATGATTATCATACCACTTGAAAGGGTTGGATAACACAGCAAGCCTCTCTGAAAGTCAGGCTCTTCATATCCTGTTTAATAGGAGGGAAGCAAGACCTGGTGAGTCAAAAGAATTACTTCAGAAAATTGGAATTTTTCCCGATAACCCTCATGCATTTGAAACTATCTCTGTCTAAATGAAAAATCTGTTACATTTTTGAAAACAAGGATGATGGCATTGACAAAATGTTTGTCTTTAAGTTTTATTATCAGGCAAAAGTTGGGAAAGTAAAAATAAATTTCAAATTTTACAGTCTAATGTGCCGTGTTATTGAAATGTTTTATTCTTTTATGTTTATAAGATTTGTTGAGAGGAAATTCAATGGAATTTGAAATTTGAAAATCTCATGAGAATAAAATGTTGATTTTTATTAGCTCAAGCATTTCTAGTAGCGTTTTTCTAAGTCAGAACCCGGCAGGGTGAAAAATTAGTGGGTAAGAGGAAGGACCTGTGGTTATTGAGTGACCAGGTCATCTCTGAGTTGCTCTACCATATTGGTTTAAAATGTAATGTTTTCCTTTGATTTTCTTTTCCTAATTTTTTCTTGCCCATTTCTAGAAATAAACCATGATTTCTTGAACTGGAACTAGAACTTCACTATCAACCTCTTTTAGTAGTTTGGTCAAGTGATTCTTTGACCAGACTAATAGTTTTAAGTCATTAAAGCAGATTAATCACCTGTGAATAGGTAATTATTTTTGTAGATACAAATATGGGCGATGGATGGAAGATTAATTCCATTAATACAATGGAAGACTTAAAATAGTTAAATCTTAATTATGTATGTTCATAAAAAAGACACAGATAACCCAAGAGAGAGATACTGCAGATAAAACCCGATATGTTAACATGCATTTATAGAATTGTTAAAGCAGATTTTCCTCCCTAATTAAAATGTTTAAGGCTAACATCAAAATTAATTTGCATTCTCTGGGTTTCTACCAACTAATGACATAGTAAGGCCATTTAGAGATACTCAGTGTTAGAGTTCAGACAATCTAGAAATAAAGCATTTATTTTACGCCATTAATTTACTACGTGAATAAGCCACATCTGGGTAACTGAGAATTATCTTCAAGTGGGAAAAAATACAAAAGCATGATAGCCACAGAAAAAAATTGCAAAAGTCCCCAAGTCATGGAGAGTCCCAAACCACATAATGTGAAATCTGCTGTAGCTGTAATACAAGAGGATGAAATTATATGTTGGCAGGTTACTTGCTACCCTTCCTCAGGAGTTTTCCCGAGGGCCATCCCAGGATGTAAATCTTTGTAGGGTCTCTGTCTACATAAAAAGTTTGATTTAGGGTCTCGCTGGGTGGCATAGTGGTTAAGTTTGCATGCTTTGCTTCGGCATCCTGGGATTCACCAGTTCAGATCCTGGGTGTGGACCTGCACACTGCTTATCAAGCCATGCTGTGGTGGCGTCCCACATAGAAGGACTAGAAGGACTTACAACTAGGATATACAATTATGTACTGGGGCTTTGGGGAGGAAAAAAAGAAGACTGGCAAACAGATGATAGCTCAGGGTCAATCTTCAAAAAATTTTTTTTTGATTTAGAAAAGTGTTATAAAATTCATGGGCCTATGTAAGGTATGATAATTTTCAATAAAGCTTCAGAATAATGGATAAAGTAGAACTATTTACACATTTGTTTATTGTCCAATCATCGCATGTAAACATTCTTTATAGTAGCTGGTAGCCAGGGGCTGTGTCTTGTTTTTTCTGTCAAATGTGTGGTTCCTGGCTAATTTCATCTCTCTCACCACATGAGAAAAAGGCAGCAATGCTGTTATTATTCACAATGCTATGGCTCTTCAGATCCTATCTGAACTGAAACAATATTGATCTTCTTGCCTCTGCAGTTTCTAATATCATTTATTTAATGCTGGTTACATCATTACTCATGAGGCTGTATCATCCATCATGCCATGAACACTGGTTTCCCATGACTGTCTCAAAGGTTGTTACTGTGCTTTGTTGATCATGACCACAAAAGCAAGTCTTACCCAGTATACAAAGGAAAATGTGAACAAGTTGTTTTCTGGTCATGTCAAATTTAGTGTTCAGAATTTTATAGCATAATCATAGAATGATACATCTTCCAGTTGTATCTTCTTGAACTCTTTAGGCAGTGACCATGGCATTCCTAGAATATGATCTGTTTCAATGTTGGCTGTACCCCTGCCTTCCACCACTTCCACCAGTGGGGAAGATAGGTGAGACCCATGGAGGACAAGAAGAGTGGTCCCATTTGTACAAGAAATATCCATTTGTTGTCCAGCATGGCTTAAGATCACCCTGGCAAGGAACAATGTCAACACGTGATGTAAGGCAAGAGAGGACATGGGTTCACAGAATCACTGGACATAGGGGAACAAAGGTCTCGAACACTCTTGGAAAACATGGGTGAAGCAACCCTGGGAAAACTGCCTGACAAGTGATGTAAAATCTGAGGAAAAAGTGGAGTGACAGCACTGGGTAAAGGCCACCCTGCTCCCTTGGTGCTATAGACTGGAAGTGGCACCTCTGTCTGAAGAACTCTTGTACCAACCCATGCACATAGCTTAAGCATATGCAGTATACTATCGGTATCCCAGAGCCCTGAACTTGTTCTGTGTCCCATGGAAATGTTGAGTTTCCCCAAATCAGCATGTTGGCACCTTTCCAGAGGCCCAATCTTCCATGGCTTCATAAAAGAAATACTCTGCTGGCTAGCAGAGTTTGCCTCCTGAAGGTCCTTTGGGACATCTGGTTTACCTCTTGTATGGCGTAGAGGCTTTCACAGAGGTCTGAAGGGGAAAAATGGAGACTGGGGCCCAGAAGGGTCCTGATCTCATCTGAGTCTTCCTGTCCAATGACACTGCCAGCCTTGGCTGGTTCCAGGCACCAGAGGGAAACTTAGAAAATTTCTTGGAAGTTACTCTAAGGCATGGGGCTCCCTGAGAAGCAGGCACAGGACAGGGTCCCTGCTTGCCTGGGTCTAAGGGCATTACGGGATTTCCTCATAGCTTCTCTGTTGTAGTTTGTCTCCCTGGCAATTGCCTCACACAATCTCAGGATTTGTTCTTAAATTGCTGCTAAGTTACTACAAAAGTGCCCTCCTCCGTGTTTCAGGAGGCAACCTTTAGAGACATATTTTTAGGACCTCTCTCCGGTGGAGGTGAGGAATTTTAAGATTTTAAGAGTAAATCATATAGTCTTCAAGTATTACCATAAATTCATAAGCATTCAGATTATGTTTAATCTCCCATCTCCATTTCAGAGCAGGGGACCAAGCTCTGAAGAGAAACTTCCAGCTCATGGACTCCTCACACAGAGAAAGCGCTCGTGGAAAATTGGGCCATTATTATGGCTTACTGTCTTTTCATTTAAATTGATGAAAGCAGAGCAACTTGTCAGTTCAGTAGAAAAAAACTGAATATATGAGTTTTGTGGGAGCTTCAGGAGTTGCAAGTTATGACTAGTAATGTAAATCTATTTTTTAATGTCTAATCTCCTTCAAAGAACAATGAAAGTTAGTGGAAGTCTTTGTCTTTTTGTACTTAGAAGAAACAGATATGAAAAATTGGTATTCTAAAGCCATAGATCAAACATTGTAGTTTAAGAACTTTAGAATGACATAATTAGAAAGAAATGCATCTTTTGTGGAAAAAGAAAATAAAATACTTTTTACTTCTTTGGTGTTGCTATGAAGAAAAGATGTGGTAATGGTCCCAGGGTGGAACTTTACTCTTGTTCTGAAGCATAGATGAACTCCTGACTTCAATTTAATTTTAACTGATTTATTCTGCTTTTCTGTTTTCTTCCTCTTCCTCCTTCTCTTCTCTCTTCCCCTCCCCCTACTCCTGTTCATCTTTCTTTATCTTCTTTTTGGTACCCTTCCTTCATATGTGAGGAAATTCTATTAAAATCCTTTTGTGTCTAAATAGATCACTTCCTCCAGAAGTTATTATTTAAATTTACTTTGTAGAAAAATTCAGTTGACTCTCTTTCAAAATAGGGACTCCTGGAGAACCCATCTGCTCTAAGAGAAGTAAGTGTTTTAGGTAGAGCAACGGGTCTGATGCAAACTCTCTCCACAATTTAAAAATCCTTGGATAATAAATAATCTGTCTTGGTCTTAGAGATGATTCATTGCTGATCTCTTTGCTTATTCTCATGTAGCTATTAAAGGATTGAAAGGCTACTCCTATGTGGCTGTGATAAAGAAAAAGGGAGATCCACATTTCCCACTAAGGAAGGAGTGCCAAGAGAGAGTAAATGAGAACAGCTAGGCCCAACAAGATCCTGGTTATTTACATGTAAAGAGAAAATATAGAGATGCATACGCATCTTTTATATTTTTTTCCTGGAAGGCTATATAAGAAAACTGTACACCGTGGTTACCACTGGGCTATGGTGTTGGAAGAAGTAGGAAAGGGCTAGATTGATTTTCACTTGATACCTTTTTGCATCATTTGAATTTCCTTACCATGTTCCGTTATGTAGTAGCCAAAATTCTAAGATGGATTCAAGATTTCCCACCTCCTTGGAGTATACCCTGCATAATCCCCAGATCTGTGAATATGCTGGATTTTACTCTTGTGATTTTATTCCAGCTGGTCCTGACCTAATCATGGGAGCCCTTTAAAGGCAGAGAGTTTTCTTTGGCTGCGTAGAGGTGGAGGAGGAGAACGGGGAAGAAGAGGAGGAGGAGGAGATTGGATGTGCCACTGCTGGCTTGAAGATGAAGGGACTACATGGTAAGGAATGTGAGCAGTGTCTAGGAGCTGACAGCAGTCCCCAGTTGACAGCCAGCAAGGAAGTAGAGACCTCCGTCCTACAACAGCAGGGAACTAAATTCTGCTAATGAGAATGAGCTTGGAAGCAGATTTTCCCCAGAGCCTCGAGACAAGAACCTAGTCCAGTCAATACCTTGATTTTAGCCTCTTGATACACTAAGCAGAGAACCCAGCCACCATGCTGGGTTTCTGACCGCCAAAACCATAAGCTAATAAATGGGTGCTGCTTAATGCTGCTAAGTTTGCAGTAATTTGTTACACAGCAATAGAAGACTATTAGTTTTCTGTAATATTTTTAAGAAAATGAACAATTATAGCAGGGAATATTTGGGCACTAGGTTTATGGGCCATTATTTTCCCTGCTTAATTATATTTTAATTAAAGAACCTTAATATTTTTAAAAATCCAACTTTTACTGTAAGGATAACATGCGATCTTTTTAAGTTGGATGTAAAATTACTATAACTAAAGAAAGTCAAACTTTCTCATTGATTTCCATTGCATATTTTTATATATTCATCCCTGTCTCAGCCTAGAAAAGATATTATGTAACACTATAAATTAGGAATGTGTTTTCATGAGGGAAAATTCCCTAAAATCAAACAAACAAAACAAAAACCCAAAACAAAACCAATTTGAAAACTTTTGGCAAGATGGTGACTAAACGACAGTTTATTCCAGGGCATGCTGGGACTGCAGGAGGGGGAGCATGTCTGTCTGCTTTGTTCCTGTCTACCCAGTGAACCCAGTACCTCTCGCAGCTTTTGGCATACAGTATGTGCTCAATGTTTACTCGCTAATTAAAACAAATGAATGTGCTTGCTGTCAATGTTGCATTTTAAAGACTATAGGTTTTCTTCCACTCAGAGTCTCCCTCCCACCATTTTGTTTTGTACTTTAGAGCAGAGAAATTTCTATTCGTGTGTATTCTTTTTTTTTTTCTGCTTTATCTCCCCAAACCCCCCTGTACATAGTTGTATATCTTAGTTGCAGGTCCTTCTAGTTGTGGGATGTGGGACGCCGCCTCAATGTGGCCTGACGAGCGGTGCCATGTCCTCGCCCAGGACCCGAACCCTGGGCCGCCACAGCAGAGCGCACAAACTTAACCACTCGGCCACGGAGCTGGCCCCCGTGAGTATTCTTTAAGTCCACACACCTACCCCGTTCACAGTTTAGCTTCCTGCCATCTCTATCCTGGACATATATGGTGTGTTGCACAGCCAAGCTACGGTATCGCCATTAACTATCGTGAGAGACCATTTCTCAAATAACAATTTCCTTAAGGCTGAAGATTTGTTTTTCACTCAAATTATTTGTTCCCTCTTGCTTTGCTACTATTAAGTTCCAATTCTTTATGTAGGGGATTCTCAGCATTTTCCTATTCCTCAATAGATAGTTTCTAGATAGCAAAGACTCTTATTCTTCTGTCTTATCCACAGACACAGCATAGGTGCCCAATAAATGTAAATAAAACAAAATGAATACCTTTACTGGGAAAATGTTTCTTGCAGACAAAAACTGTGCTTATTGGATAATTCAGGCCTCACTGCTTTTACTTAGTCTTTAAAAAGTCTAGCTACAAGGTAGTTGAGAAGAATCTTTTGGTCTCTGACAGTACAAAGAATGACAGTATTAAAGAAAAAAGAGAGAACTAATGATTGTAGCAAAATTACACTCAACGTACATCAGTCTCCCTTTCTCTGGTTAATTTCAGGGGCAATCTCATAAACAAGGGTATTGCTTTTCTCTACCCATCCTGAAAGGGGGAGCTTCCTTTTAGTATGTAGGGATTTAAAATTGCTGACTTCAACTCCTTAGAAAACTTGATTTTTCAAATAAGGGCACATTCACAAGAACACATTCCCTTTCCCTGTATGTCATTGGGGTTCTGGAGACAATTAGCATGCAGTGGACCTTGGAGAACTCAGCTAATCCCTCTGCTTCCTTAGAGCTTCAAGAGGTTGCAAGGATAAAGTTTCTTCTTAACAAAGGACATCTTGCCCCTTGTGCTAAATCTGTATCAGTTTTATTCCCCAGCTCTTGAGTTCTGAAGGCTCAATTTAACATCCCCAAAATTGAGCAGTGTTCTTTCCCTTTAGTACCTCATTACTAACAATAAAGCGTTGAAGAATTGGAGTGTTGGCTGGCAATTTTGCTATGATATGTGGGAGAGCAGAGTGCAGACTTACTTTTTGTCATCTATAGGACCTACTGACAAGAGTAGATACTTTTCATCTGGAACATACAAATGGAATAGTCACATCCTAGGCTCAGTTTACCAAAAATACCAATCCCTTTGACATCCAAGGGCTCTGTAAGTAACCCCATAGGTAGCTAGCAAGGCTAATAACAAGAAGTGGTGCTTTCCCGTTAGAGAACATATACCCACCTTTCAATATGATTGGCAACTGTTGCCTCAGTGCGTTAACTATGCAGCATTAACAGCGATCTTTTCACACGTTCTGTAAGCTGCAAGAAAAAATGTCTTACAAGTTCTGGCAAGGGTATTTTTGCATTTTACATTTTCCTAAGAAGGTTTTTGTGCTTTTTCTCAAGGAAAATCCAATCCTGTTACTAGCTTTCTATTCTTGTGTCTGTGCCTCAGGCGAGGGAAGGAGAACCCAAGACCCTTCATCTCTGTAGACCAGGAGGCTTGAGACTGATGATCTGTGCTTAGGCTGCACCCAGGGAGCAGACAGTTATGATCAGCTTGTACAACACTTACAATGATTTGGGTTGTTGCCAAAAAGTACAAGCCAGGAGATTTTCATGTAAAAAGAAATCTGAAGTTTGGCCCTTCTTAAAAGAAGTTGAAGTTTTGGCAACACTGGGCCCGATTTCCTACATGGTAACTGGAGTTGAGTAGTGGCTGCCAGTTTGCCACAATCCAGGACGGCTCCTAGAATGTACCATCCCTTTTTGGGGATTAGAGAAAAGGCACCGCCTTCAGGCAGATGAATTATAGGGTGCCCCATCAGAGAGGACACGCGCACAGGTAATGGCTTTGCCACGATTGCTGCCACCTCCTTGAACCATGTCATGCACGTGAAAACCCTTTAGGCATTTGAGTTTGTGACCACTGCCAAGGCCTTTGAGAAGTCGCTGCCTGCAGCATACATCTTGATGAACAAGGGCTGGCCTGGAGGGTTTTCTTTGGTTGTCTGCCCACAGAAATGGAGATACCAGCATTTGTTTGACCTAGTGCCTGTGTTCCTGAGAAGACACCTGGACAATTTTGCAGGAATTATGTTCAGAGGCCAGTCTCCATACCTACAAGTTTCACCCCACTTCCCAAATCTCCACACTCCCCCACCTCCCATGCTGATTTGCCATTTGCTCCTTTTTCCAGCCTGTGTGTCCAGGCAGGATGTATTGATTTCTCTAACACGACACTGGGTTATGACTCCTTTAACTTAAAGAGTTTGAGGCCGTCTTCTTGTGCCATCTTTGAATAAGCTGCTTCCAGTATCCATCTCTGTTGACAGCTTGCCCTTATTAAACCATGCCCCAAAGTGAACCCTACAGCTACCGACACTGGATGATGCCAAGGACTTAGGAGTCCTGTGGAGCTTTGTGGCCTCAGCAGACCTGAATAATAATCTCTCTGTGGTTCCCCAAGAACCATGAGCTTTTTTCTGATCATTGGTATGACAATTATCAAAATCATTTACGAAGTGCAACTGTATGTGAGATGTTGTATAAGAAGCAATAAAATGAAGTTAATACTATACTGTCTGAGAGCTTATAAAGTGATTCATAACTAAGCACAGCTCAGTGATATAATTCAGAGTCTGTCTTGGCAGTAACCTGGATTTCAGACTGGGGTTGAGCACTGACTTTGACACTCAATAGTTATGTGACCTTGGACAAGTCTTTTAAGTCTGTGACCTTCAAAGGGAAAAACAGTTAAATTATAACATGATGGGTAAGAACTTCGAGTGGTTAAGAACTCTGGAGTTCCCTCCCACCACCATCTTACCTCCATCTTAGTTGTAGTAAATTAACTTCAAAAATCTCAGGGATAAAAACAGTACTTTCCTAATGGGATTTGTTTGATTAAATGAGATAATTCTTGTGTCTAGCATGGGGTAGGGACACAGTATTCTTGACCATTAGTGCCCAGCTTAGTGTAAAGTAAGCTATCAAAAAGGTTGGTTCCCTTTCCTCCATGCTGTGTCTGACTGCTTTGGGCACTAAGAATTCTAGCAAATGGGAGGGATGAATGGTTGCACTGCTAAGGACTTAGGAGCCCTGTGGAGCTTTGTGGCCTCAGCAGACCTGAATAATCTCTCTGTGGTTCCCCAAGAACCATGAGCTTTTTTCTGATCATTGGTATGACAATTATCAAAATCATTTACGAAGTGCAACTGTATGTGAGATGTTGTATAAGAAGCAATAAAATGAAGTTAATACTATACCGTCTGAGAGCTTATAAAGTGATTACTAAGCACAGCTCAGTGATATAATTCAGAGTAATGAATTGATTTTTCGGTGGAAAGTCTTTGAATGTATGAACAGCAAGCTGCTTTGCTGAGGGTGTGGCTTCTTAATTGGGCAATTTGATTAGAGAGTTAAAAATAATTTTAGTGTTTCAAATACTAGGGTAATACAATGGTTAAAACAACAAGAAGAATGTATCTTTAATAATGTCGGTTACTGCCTGTTCCCTTTAGGAATGAGTTCCTGGCTGCAGAAGTCTTTATCTTGACACCCAGATCAGGCAGAATATAAGGTCACAATGCCAAGTTCATCTGAAACTTGTTTTGCAGTGTCAGAGTCTAGGTTTTTAGGAAAAGACTTGTGGTTGCTATGGAACTGTTAATAATGATTGCTGTCTGTACCTCAATTCCTCATACTCCCAATCTCCAATAAAAAAATCACTTAGACTTGGGTTGTCAGGCTATAAACAAACTTTCGAGCAAGAATTAACTGGGCTTGGGCATTAGTGTCTTAATGTAGAAAATGACTTTCATTATGACCTTTACTTACACTAGCGGCTTGGCTATGTAGAAGGAGCTTCCAGTGTCCTAGCAGTGGACTGAAAGGCATGAGGTCCAAACCATGATCTTCTGCATGAGCAATGCTAAAAGCAGAAACATTTTGGGCTGTCATCATACAATAAATGTGAAAAATCTTTATTTTGTGCAGAACTGGCCTTAGTGTGGGTCTTTCATTTTCACGTATAAAAAGAAATTCAGCCATATACCAGACTCCTTAGTGGAAAGAGGCAAATATTCCTGGTGAAATATGTCTACATATTTAAAAAGATAAAATCTTGTAAAAGAAGTGACATCTTTGCTATATTTCTGTGAGATTTGTGATCCATGTAATAGATGCTTCTTACTTTTGAATTATATTTCTGAGATACAGATCTCAGTGCTTATTAACGTATAACCAATCTTTGGGGGAAAACTAATCCAGTTCTTGAGCTCCAGGCACATAAAGTTAGGAATGGCTTATTGGATGGGTGGGAAGAAGACACATCTAATTTGGAGACTGGCAGCTTCACCAGTATGCAAATATTTCAACAATAATGCAGAATAAATAGCTTCCATTTCCACAACGGCTGCTCTCTCTAATCCCTACAGAGTGTGTTTTCCAACAATTATCTGGCCTAATTCTGTTTTATTGCTTAGGATTTTAATGCTTCAAATGTGGAACATAGAAGAAATGTGATTGTCAGTGAGATCTAAAAAGATGCCTGAGTTTGGTTTTTCACTGACATGCAGATAGTTTACAGAATGAATGAAATAAGCATTTTTGAAAAGGAAATGTAAACATTACATTAGCTGTGGATCACCCAATTCCTTGGCTGTAAGAACGGACAGCAACTTTGTTAAGGTTCGGCAGGCATGTTTAGGGCCCGGAGTGAAATGAAGTCCTCTACCAAGTGTATGGCACTGCAGAAGACAAAGGTTTATCTGTGTGAATAAACTGAATGTACAATTCAACGCATTCATGTTTGCAGGGCAATTTAAGGTATTATAAGGTCTGGTAGCCAACAATATAAATGCAGATGGAACTATCAAATTCATCCAGCTGCGGCAATAAATTCAGATGCTCTCCAGTGCTGGCAAGGTGACGTCAAGAAAGTTAAACTTGAAGAATGAGGTTTGGATTTTTAAATGAGACCAGGGAAAAAAGAAAGCAGAGTTAATAGGGGAAATCAAGACTGAAACAATCAACATTTCAGCTACATTTGGAGGCTGGTTTGAAAATCAATTCTTTCTGCTTGTTCTCAAATTGCTCTGCCAAAAAACTGACATTGTTATATACTTTTTTATTTTTTGGTTTATTTAGTCTTCTTTAACACAGCCATTGTTAGTTCGACAATCTAATATTCGGGGTACATTATCACAAAATAAGGACATAGCTGTAGAGGTTACGCCATCAATACATTTGTTAATTCTATCCCTTTTACCAGACAAGGCCTAGTTTGTTACTACTGTCTTAGACTACCTCTATTTGTAAGGTTGCTTACAGTGAGTGCTACATACTGAAGGTTGGGAATTAGCTCCCTGGTATAACTGTCCTTAAACTATAATTTAATAGTTTTCTCAAAACATTAGCATTCTGTAATTTAAAGTAGATAAAACAAAATTTTAGTAGAATGTTAGTAAAACTTACCCTATCTAAATAAATGTGTACTTTTACATAAACACTAGCATGCTTTAAGAACATATTCATATTCCGTGAAATTAATAGATAAATAAAATATGACCTGGAATAAAATTACCATTACGTACAAAAAGGGAAAAACAGAATCCTTCCCAAACCTGTTGATTTTTAACATCTTATAACCTACATTACATCATTTGGAGTGTAAGCATTAATTCAAATTTGGAAACCATTACATTAAAGAATAGTATAATCCAACTTTCTACAAAAGCCAGTATGTATTAACTAATTTTGAAGATTTATGTTCATTCCAATATTAAAGAGACAACATCCTTTTGAACTTCCTTAGAGAAATATTTTTCATCTCTTTTATTTATTAAGAAAAAACGCAGCTTTAACATAGTAAAATGTTTTTATATCATTTGAAAATATTAGAAAATAAAAATATTATGAAGCTATAACATATTATTCCCGGATATATGAACTTTAGTATTGTTAGACTTGAACCACTATTGTAAATATTTTACTTCTAAGCACATACTTTTTCCTCTGTCTTCACTCTCTTTGGCATTCTTTGTTTCTCTTATTTTCCAACTTCTCCCTCTTAATTCTCTTTTTCTAATAGTCCAAACTTTTCTACATATCTTACTTCATTAGCTGAATAGTATTGTCTTTCAATTTTTCCTTCATTTTCAAAGAAACAATGGTTTCTGTTAAGTGAATATCCAACTAAACTTTATCTTCTACCTTTTAAAAAAAGTGTTTTCTTCTTAAAATATAAAGTAATGTCTTCAGCTTAAATACATATGTATGTTATATATCACACACTTGAAGACTAATTAGATTCTCAGAGTTCTGTGGAAATTCAATATATTACTGGTACGCTATTCAGCAAGCCTATGGAATGATAAAAAATGAATCATATTTCTTGACTAGTATCTTAAGTAGCCTCTGGTTTTTCTTATTAAGTCAAATCGACCAGTGTTTCTCAACTGCTCTATTTCTTCTTCCGGGCAATCTTGGAGAAATTCTACAGAAAAAGACCTAAGGACAAATTAGCAATGGCGCCCCTGGCAGGTTGCCTTCATAGTAGATCGTGGTCACGAGCGTGCAGCTCTCGGTAGTGATTCGTCACCTCCTGGGCAACAGCACCGAGCGAGCGGGCCTCCGTTTCTCCGGCCGGCTGCCCACCTGCCGGAAGCCCATGCGGGCGCGGCAGGCTGGGCGCTCAGGCCGTCTGGTCCACCTGCAGCACAGCCGGCTGCACCCGTTCCTCATCCGACTGCTCTGCCTCCTCGGAGGCTAGCACGTAGCCTCCCTCATAGCGCACCTTCTGTGCCTGTTCCAGGGCCACCGACTCTTCTTCTTCGTCTTCCACAATAGTCAAGTCGACGTTGCTGTCCAGGGGCGTGTTACTCCCTCTCGAGGCCGCCCTCGCAGCATCCCCCTCGGCACTCTGCCCTTCCACCAGGGCACCGTTGAGGGACGCCTCTGAAGCACCCTCCGCAAACGAGCTCTCCTCGTGGTCATTTAGCATCTGGTCACTGCTAGGCAACTCTTCTGACTTGGTCTCATTTTCTGCTGGGCTTTCTCCCTCTCGGACTTTCTTTCGACCGAAAGTGAGGGGAGAGACCTTGAAGGGGGAGCTTTTCCCTGAGGATACTTTCTGGTGATTGGAAGTGAGAGATTTCTTAATCTTCTCTCTCCTCTCTACAGATACGATCTTTGTCCCCAGCTGGTTCATCTTTTTCTCGATGTTCTGGCGAGAAAATGCCTTCTTGAGGCTATCCACTTTCCGGAGGCCGGATCTTTTTATTTTCTCTGCCCTGCTTTCTTCCATTTTTTCCTCTGTGCTGTCTTCCAGGGCCTCCTCATCGTGGGGCAATTCATCCTCCGATGAGAGGTCCACCGTGTGCAAGGTTTCCTCCAGGGACTTGTTTTCATCAGCAGGCTCCTCCTTCGCTTCCGCTGAGCTGGAAACTGGCTCTTTCATAAACACGCTGGCAGGGATCTCATTTGCTTCCTGAAAAGACGGACAATGTAGATTTCGTGTTAATAACACATTTCACAAATAGTCTTGCACTGCTGTAATTTGGGTGTGTGTGTTTTTGGCATGATAGAAAGCAAATGTTTGTGTCTTCAGTTTTCTAGAATGTGAAGAGTTAATGCTAAACTGGTCAAGTCATTCCCCCTAGGCTGGATAAAGCCAAGGGCTGCCTATTGGGAATATTATGAGGGCATCTGGCAAGGGCTCTATCAGTGACAGGAAGGGGGGGAAGTGGGCTGTGGTTCAGATAAACCAGGAAGCTGCCTAGATAAAGGAGCTAAAGTAAGTTACTGTGAACCCACAGGCCCTCTCTCTCCTTCCCTCCAGCTTGGTTCCTGCCAAAATCCCACTGCAAGAGAGCCTGGAGGTCAAGTTGGAAGATAAAAGGTGGGGGCAGGGGAGAGAACTGGGAAGTCCTCAAGTGTCAGACACCAGGCAAAGCCCTGATCAGGTTCCCTCCCCAACTAGAAGTCAGAAGTAAAAGTGTGGTCAACCTTGGTATCTGGTCAAAAGTGCACAATAATTTTACTGACGTAGTAATTTTAGAGTAAGAGAAGCAAGGGCCAGCCTTACTGGGGACCCAATCACAAAGCCTTGTGGTTTAGTATATCCTTTGTGGGCATTAATAAGGGGAGGTGGTACTATAGCCACTTTTAGAGTAGTTAGGGGGAATAATGCTGCCAGGCATAGTTTATGTAGCCCCTATACTTAATCAGGGCTTCCTTGGGCAAGAATACTTCACCCCAGCCTGGACCTAAGAGTGAGGGGAGAAGCTCAGGAACCTGCCCCTCCCCCTCACTATTCCCAGCACACCTCTGCCTCCAGCTTCTAGGCACAAGGCAAGGATCTGCTCCTTGCCACATCTCAGGACGCACACTCTGAGAACCTGCCTCCCGAGTGGAAGGAGACGGTTCTCCAGGATTGCTAAGCTGGAAGATCTGAATTCAGACAGACTTGCGTCATGCAACAGAGGGATCCCTTTGATTTTTATATTTTTCTTTGAATATTGGAAAATGAGAGCCAGCCAGGAAGGTGCCTTCACGTTTTCATTGAAGGAAATGGCCCAGTAGAAAGAATGTGTGACAGGAGGCCGGAGTCTCCGTCCTGGCTGTACTGCTAAGTGGCTGTATGGCTTTCAGCAAATAACTTAATCTCCTTGGGTCTCAGTTTCTTCCAAATATGAACAAGAGGATTTGACCTAGATTAACAGCTTTCAAGCTCCACTCCCAGGGGCGCTAGGGTGCTGCAAGAACGCTGAGGTGGGCCAGATTCCAGAGCCCACTGCCACCCAGGCTTCAGCCAGAGCCTCAATGTCACCTGATTACACTGTGGACAGCCCAGTGAACTTCCAGTTTGAAAAATAACTGGATTTAGTGAATATAAAAGTCTATCTGGGATCTAAATTTTATGCAAAGTGCATGTTAATGGGAAGAACTTCTCTTCTCGTTTTGCAATTTTGATTAACTAAAAGTTAATAAAATTGAGGTTATGATCAAAAACATACTCTCAAAGTGTGCCTGCATATATCTACTACAAAGACAAAATCGACCATTTTGATATGGAGAAACTTAAAAATTCCTCTCCTTGCTAAGCACCGAATGAAAAGATACAGCTGTGTCTCCCCATCACACACATGTACTCACACCAGAGTCCTTTCCATAAATTGGTTAGAAACAAAGGATAAAGTCTTGGGTAGTGGTAAAAAGCAGAACATCTGGTTAAATAGAATCCTTGGTGGAGTGAAGAAATCATAGATTCTGTTTCCCAAAGCTCTCTTCGTACCCTCCCATTTAGAATGTCAAAGAAAGTGTCAGGAACATAGGGTAGAAGACAAAGGAAAAAATTGAAAGGAGTATGGGATTCCCACAGTCATTTATGACATGGACTCTTACCAAGAGCAACTTTCCTGTGTTTCAAGGTTCAACTTGCCTTCATTTCCTTGGCCTGTGGTCCCCCTAGGGTCTGGACTTTTACCTCGTGTTCACTGCTGCGTCCCAGTGACTAGCATAGTTCCTGGCAGTTCAACAGCTGTTTGTTACCTGAATGCATGTTGGGTAAGATGGCTTTCCAAGACAGCCCTGAGGTGGCTGGGGTGGAGACTGCCCCTCCATTGGGCAGGCCTGAGGGCTACAAAAGAATGGGTTTAACTCTGTGTCTAGAAGGAAGTTTGCTGACTGCTGCTGCCACTGGGAAATGAGAAGATCCTAAGGCCTAAGATGCACATTTTAAAGAAAGGATTTGATTCTCAGTGGATGAGTATTACTGAAAGAGGGGCAGACAGCAGAAATAGCTAGGGCTCTGATGCTTAGTCCAGAAACAAAATTACTTCTGTGGTTTGATGAGAGGGTTGGGAAGATTTGGCAGGAGTTGCCTACAGAAAAGGAAGAAACCAAGAGCTCAGTGAAATGTTATTAAAAGTCCTCAGTGAAGAAGGCATACATTCAGGCGGAGGAGTGTAAACATAAGCCTTGGTTACTAGAGAAGAGGTATGTTTCGTATAGTATAATCTCTCAGGGTAATCAAAGAATTACCCTGATAACTCCCCTTTCTTCAACCTTGACAAAAAGTAGACATATTAATTGTACTTGTAAAAGAATTAAACTAATGCTATTGCATTTTTTTCTTAAATGAAAATTTTATTATTAAAAAAAGCATAGTTACTACCGAGTCTTAGACTCTTGTGTCTCCCGTCATGTGTCGTTGACAGGTTGAGGAAAGTGCATTCTCAGGTGAGTCAGAAGTGATCGGTGGTAGATACACACTACATGTAGGAGCTCAGTCAAGGGAAGGTGGGAAACCCAAGTAAACTCTTGTACAAAGCCACGGAAATTTACACAAGAGTTCTTTGATGCCAACTATGAAAATAAACCCAGTGGGAAGAGACATAATCCAGAATGAGTTGGATGTGTCTTTATGCAACTGGAAACAAGTAAGATGTGTCTTCTTGGCTAACTGCTATGCTTCTGCTGTCATTTTAATTACTCCAGCAGTATTTTGTGTTCTGTCTACTGGACAGTGTTTATTTTGTGGCTTCTTATGGCATCCACTCTGGAGGTAAGCCCTTTCCTTTCACACAGAAATTTGTGAATGTTCAAGCACATGTCGGTCTTACTTTCCATAACGATTGTTTAGAAGCAGAAAATACCGACACTTTTCAAAATCTCTATTCTTTAGTAAAAGATATGCCTGGTATTTGACTGTGAAGTAACTGTTATGATGGTGAAAATTCAACTTGAATTTCAGACAGTGGATCCTCCGTAACTGCACTGTCTCCCAGGGGCCCAGTCTTACCTGCACACGTGTCCTTGCTCAGTCCTCTCACACACACCTCACAGAAATGCCTGATATTTCACCTGTCTACTGGTGAGGGGACACTTCTGCCTTCAGCCTTCTTTCGTAATGTTTTAATCGGCTTTCTCTTACCGATTCCGAGATTGATGGCTCTTTCAAGGGGGAAGAGGCTCTAATGTACATCCTCAATTCTGTCACCTCCTTAGTTATGCTGGTTCCCCATATATCTGCTTAGGAGCATGATTCCGTAACACGGCATTAAGAATCCCTTGTGAGTAGCCTTGCTTCCATGGGTAGTTCTGCACGACAGGGGCCCCCAGCAGCAGCTGACTGTTTGCCCTACAGATTTGTTTTCAAAAAGGTACTCAGCCTCCACTGACGGCAGCTGCTCTTGGTTCTGACCTTTCACAAGGACCCTTAGGAATTTTTCAAAGGAAGGGAGAATTAAACAGCACACTTCAAACATATATGAATGATATGTTTGCAGCGTAAAAGAAAAAGAATGGAAAGAACTCTTGAGAAGTGGCATTTTTCCTTGCACTTTAGCTTATTTGCTGTTTATATGGATTCTTGTGAACTAATAGTCCCAGGCGTGCATGTAGATATCAACACAGAGAAACTTGCCAACGTGCTGGGGACTTCTTGGGCTGGAGCCCACGGAAGCAAATTTCCTTTGCACATATATAGATGTGCACACTTTAAAAGAGGAGACCCTATGACTAACGTTAGAAAAGGAAGCCTACAGTAAGTCATTTAAAAGCTTGAATGAGGAGAGAGAAGCCAGCAGTTTGCTCTCCTGTCACCAATTTACCATCCCCATTGTTAGAAGAAAATAACAAAGGCCATCATATTCCCACAGGGATGTGGTGGCATCCTGGAGGGGTATGAGGACCATAAATTTGCGTCCATGAAATGTTTTATCCAATAGTTTCTAAATACTAGTTATTAAAATGGAACTGTGCCCACCTGACATTCTGATTTACAGGTCTCTTTTACACATTGATGTTTTTTTCCGATCTGTGTTTCTGAGGTATAGATTGCCAAGTGGATAAAGCCACTGATTAGAACTACACCCTAAGGCAGTTGTCGGTGGAATCAGCAAGTCATAAGAATAAAATGCATTAGTTATAATCCCTGAGCAGTCCTTCACATTCTGCAGAATTTAAAAGTTTCATTATTTTTCAGTGTTATCAAGGGTTCAATTCTTTTTTAAGATCACACTGGTTAGGTGTTCTTTGTTACACACAAAAAAACCCAAAACAAACAAAACAAAAAAGAAATCACACTGAATTATTTAAAAGCTGATGAAGAAAAACCCAGGAAACATGAACTTTGCCATAGTGGGATTATAGTGTTTGTTTTTCCTCATTTCAGAATTCAGCTCTATAATTTCCATTATTAATAAAATGCATTGCTATTCATTTTGTTTCTGTCACTTTGTTTCTCAGGGCCTCTGCTTCTTTGATATAAAATGAGGTTAAACTAAATGATTACGAAGGTGCTTTCCAGCTCTAAAAAATTTGATTCTGTGATAGTAACCTAAATCCCATGAAAAATAATTAGCAAATTGTAGAAGCAATCTCCTAGTGTCCTGATGTCAAACATGTTTTGTTTCATGCAAGAATCAAAACTGTAGGACCTGAGCTGCGCTGGAGAACATTTTTCATGCATTCCATTCAAACAGATATAGATTAGAAAACACAGAAGGGGCAACATTGACTTAGATGGGCTGCATTTGAGAAAGCGTGTAGTTTTTTAATGTATGAGGGAAAGTAATGATTCTTTTGAAGAAATACCAATAACAATCAGTTATTCCTTCAGAGTGCCTGAGGCAGTGCTGCCATTCAGTAAGTGAAAATAATAACAGTAAGAACTAGTATTTTGTTTATCTCATAAACTAAAAGGGCACTGGATAAGTAGCACACCAAAACCAATATCCCATTATGGGAAAGTTAGTCAATGTGATAAAATTATCGTGAGTTGTCATATAAAGGTGTCTTTATTATCTCCATCCCCATTTCTTCTAAGTCTGTACTAATTTAGCAGTTTTCAGGGCTGTGGCTTTGGATAGACAAAGTACAGCCTTTTAAAAAAAATTCAATTTTAAAATAGTCTGAAAATGTTACACTTTTTGTACCTTTCTAAAATTCTGATCTCATCGAAGGAACCCAAATGATGAATATTTGAGCACACTTATAGGCTTGATTCTCCACAAATGTATCCACAGTAAATATCTAACATCTACTCTTTTCACCCAATTTCACAATTTTCTGTGGATGAAAGTGTAAGCTGTCTGTGAGTACTCTCCTTTTGTTCCCGGGATTTGAAATCGTTCCCAAACTGCTTTTTCAAATAGTCATTACTAGAACTTTAAGAGGATAGAAGTGGGCATCACCCCCTCAGGGCCAGTTACCTGTGAAATTCAAATCTCTTCAATCAAGGGAGAAAATTTCCTCTTAACTGTAAATTCACTGATTTTCTGTACAAATTCTATTTTTAGTATAAGATAGCCATATTACAGACAAAGAATTTGTCTTATTAGTCGTTAGCGTTTGCTTTTTGATCAGCCACCCTCCGAGTCTTATTTCATCTATGCTGAGTCCCGTCAGAGTATTTTGAATTCAAACATTGATCTTAGGCTATTATCAAAAAAAATGTAAAAAAGAAAGCTGTAAGGTTAACAAGGATTTTATGACTTATTTTATTGCTCAAAGGGAGCTGACTTTCCTCCAGTTTTAGATGGTACTAGTTATAATTTGAAGTAATCACTAAGGCATGAGAGGCTTCACAGCTCCAACAATGTTGTAAGTTCAGCACAGATTTAAGTAAATAAACGACATGTTTTGAATAGGACAAAGCCTGGAGTTTTAGAAAATGCTAACGTGTGAGGCAACCAACCAATCAACCAAACAAGAGGCACCTGCAGATTTTGGAGACCACAAACAGGATTTTTCAAACCGGAAATGTAATCTTTGAAACACAACAGTACGAAATACGTTCAAGTCAGGTGACAGACTTTCTCTCCTCACTCTCTTCTTGTATTTTCACATTAATTTTTTTGTCTTAAACTAGAAAACCAATGGATTTAGTAAGGGAAAGTCTAGCATAGGGTTCATGTGGACTGAAATGACAAATTACTTAAAGACAAAAAGCTAAGGTGCCTGATACATTATCCATCCTCCTCATTCTCGGCAGGTCTAGGAAACATCCAACCTCTGCCACGCTGTGAAGACTGCACTGCTACTAGAAGGGTCTATTTAGGGTGGGCCCTTTGGGCAGGCGCCTTTGCTTTCATGGAGCGGTGGTGACATAAAACTAATTTCAACATGGTAGTTGTCGTGCAATGTATGGCAGGGAGTGGGGGAGTGGGAGTGTGGCAGAGTGTGTGTTTGTGTGTGTGTGTGTGTATTTAGCTTTTAATAAATACCAACTAAAATAGCATAAGCAAAGCTGTTTTAAGATCCTGGGTACGGTAGGGTCAGCTTTTACTCAAGAGCCCTATTTCTAACAAGCAAAAGTCCAGCTTCCTTTCCATGCAAATGCATTTCAGATCCACCCAGGAAGAGCTTCTAGTCCTTGAGTTCTGACACCACGCTAGTCACTAGCCATTTTAAATACATTATTCCATTTATTCCTCACCCTATGAGAGAGATACGAGGGAGGCAGCATTAACGTTTAAGAGTACACACTTTGGAATCAATGTAAGTTCATATCCCAGCTTCACCGCTTGCTTAGTAAATAACTTTAGACGAGATATAAACATCTGTGAAGCTCAGCATCCTCATCTGTAAATTAGGGATGTAGAGAGCAGAATTTGCCACCCCAAAATGTGTCTCTTTGGCTTGAGGATTATTTTGGGTTGATTATTTTTAAGAACCAAAGACTCAAGGAGAAACTTTGACCTTCGCCCAAACTGTCTAAAAGAATTTAAGACAGAAGGCCTGTTTCAGGAGGAGCGATCACCATAGATAACTCTAGTACAATATGAACTAGGTGTGGTGGACAGGGAGGAAGGCCCCTTTGATCAAAGTTCTCTCTGGGTCCCATTGTCTCTAGATATTTGCTTACCAAACATTAACTCTCTTCATCTCCCTGTAAACTGGCTTCTTTCCCTTTGGAGTCCTACACCTCTATGTCCTTTCCCTTAGTCCAGAAAGATATGTATACCTCATCTGCCTGACTGTCTTGGAATTTTTCATGCTTATGTGAATTTCCCATGCAGATGTATTAAATTTAATTTTCTCCTGTTAACCTGCCTTGTGTCTTTTTAATTATTCGACCAGCCATAAGAACCAAGAGGGGAAGGGGGGGAATTCCTCACCCCCTACAGGGGCAAATGAGATAATGCATAGAAAGATGCTTAGCAGAGTATGTAGACTTATTAACAAGTCAAAATTTTTTTCTCTTATTAATATTCTCAGTGTATAGATGAGGAAACAGAAGCTTGGAGAAGCTAAAAAATGTGCACAAGATTACATAGTTGGCAAGTGGTGAAACTAGGATTTGAACCAGTGTCTATATGACACAATTTATCTTCTCAACCCCTATGTTGGACCATTCTCTACCACAAGTTATTATTTCATCCATTGGCATAATTACTACCCTAGAAACCTTTACTTTAAGAAAGATCAAGAGAAAGAGCAACCTTTCAACAGAGGGACTGCCCTTGTATTTGTTTTTTCAAAATGATCATCTAGAATGCCTTGAGAGTTGAGATTTCTAACATCGCTTAGGTTAATAAAGAATCTTACACGGCTTAAGAAAGTCCACTTCCCTGCCTCTAGTTCCTTGCCTCCTAAACGGCTGTTCAAAAAAAGTGTCCCTGGGGGCTGTTTGCTAAGAGGGCCAAACTGGAGCCTGAACACATTGCTTTGGACTCTCTTAGCTCCCACCTTGGTCTTGAGCACCCATTTCAGCTTTTACTCACTTTATGGAGAATTCCTACCATTTCTGGCTGCAATTTCACACCCGTCAATCCAATGTGACAAACCAGGAGACCATGGCAGGGTTGCAACAGCAGCATGTGTCTTTAAGTTTCCCAACGGTTGTTTTTTTAAATGTCAGCTTTACGGTTCTCTTGAATTTTTAGTCACGTATCTTCTCCATCCCTCCCCCAGCATCTACAGAACATCCCTGGCAAAACAAAACAAACCCAATCCGGACAAATTGTGATTTCCTTTACTAGATAAATATTTCTTTTTTTCCTCCTTAATGGAGGGATAGGACAAGAGATAATCTCCCTGATTCATTCTGGAAGAAGGGAAATTTCCTTTGATGACTCAGATTTAAACAGGTCTGTACATGTTTGGTTTTGTTTGGAGATCAGTATTTAATTTAGAAATGCCTTGAGAGCTGAGATTTCTAATATCTTTTAGGCTAATAAAGTAAGGATCTTACATGGCTTAAGAAAGGCCCAGCTACGCATCTCTTTTCAGCTCATCTGGTGCATGAAAAGCTATTCTATTTGCATTAAAAGCCAAAAAATTTCCGGGCTGCCAAAGCCTGCAAGGTATAGGAGGACATCAGCTGCCTGAAGCTTTTCAACATCAAGTGCAATTTGGGGAGGACAGAAAAGCAGCGAGATGAGTCTTTCCTTTTATGGGGGAAGGAGGCTTAGGTTCTGACTTGGCAGAGCAGATTCATTTAGAAAAAGAAGGATCCCTCCGTTTAAATTCCAATTTCTAAATCTCTCTTGGGAGATGAAGGCTCTCTTGTGTGCCTTTCACAATCAAACAGTTGGTTATAGCCTCTCCCCTCCATGGCTTTGAAATCTCTCCTATTCAGATGGTCACAACAAGGCAGCCCTGGGGCAGGGATGGCAATTGCTTCCTGGGCTCTGTGCTGGCTGGGTTCCACCGGGCGGAAGGGCTTCCAGCATTAGGCAGGGCTGCCCACCACTTGGCGGGAACAACAGCCCCACGCAATCCCCCTGTCCCCAAATAGCCTTTGGTGACATTAATTGCATCATTGATACATTAAAAAAATTAAGTGGCCTTTTCATTCTAAGGCAACCGTTCAAGGAGCAAATACTCAAGGCTAGCCTTTGTAACTACAACTGATAACACTGCTTTCATTTTACTTTACAGTTGAAGTCTCTCTGAGGAATGAGAAATATATCTAGTGTGTTAGTAAAGAGTTACGCTCTGTATTTTTAGTGCATCATTTGCTAGAAAAGAACTCAACAAGATTGCTTTGGCCAGAAGTCTTAAGAGGAAGAGGCTAGTTCAGCTCTAATGGAATCAGTCTTCAAGACTTGGTTAGTCCCCACATCGTTGGTAGCCTTTGGCAAAGGGGTGCTTTAAACAGTTATGAGCCTGACTTCTTAATTTAAAAAAAAACCACTCACATGATTACCTCATTTCCACAAAGAATTAAGAAACAGCCACTGAGTTAATTTGCCCTGTCCAGCTAACAGCTGCAGCCGGAGTCCCACGTTCATAATGCAAAGAGACAAATGAATTTGACTAGGGTGCACGCACCTGCTGACCTTCCCAGTCTGTGTGCAGTGCACTTGGGTGCTTCCTGACAGATGATCCCGGCCTACTAACCCCTGGGGCATCTGCCTTGGGTTTAGGCTGCTGAGACCTGGGAAATGCCCACCCCTGGGTGCAGATTTCATTCACGTTCGCCTGCTGAAGGCAGACAGGGACAATGCTTTGTGTGTATGATCCCTGACAGGCAGGACAGATGTACAAATTGCTGCGAGAGCCAGGCCGACTGAGATCATGAATGTTGAGGAGTCCCAGCCGGGTCGGAGGAGGAGCAGGGAGCACTCACCTGGAAGATGAGCACTTTGAAATGGTTGCGTCTGAGGAGCTGGGCATGGTTGTTCTCCAGCCGCTTCACCTGCGCGCACTGCCTCTCCATGCGTTCCTTGACAGCGCGTGTGTGAGCGCTGACCTTGCGGGACTTCTCCAGCAGCTTGCTCACCGTGTTGCTGGTGGAGGCCTGGTACTTGGAGAGCTTGGTGAGGTCGTTCTGGATGCCCTTCACGGAGCCCTCGAGGCTGATCTGCCGCTGCTCCATCTTGTGCTGGTTCTCCTGCACGGCATCCAGCATGTTCACCAGCTTTTCCAGGAGCGTGAGCACTGTCACGGCGTTCACCTGCGAGTTGTCCCGGAGGGCCTCCTCCGTGCTCCCCAAGTTCAGGCTGGGGCTCGGCGTGGAGGAGGGTACCGGGCTGGAGCTGGCTGGCTTCTCCTGCCGCGGGTCAGAAGCCCGCAGCTGGAACTTTTCAGCTTGAGTAGCGTCCTCCCCCATGGCTGGACAGGTGGGAACGCTCTCCTTGCTCCGGCGGGAAGGGCTGTGGAGAGGGGCACACAGCGAGGCCCCCGGGTTTGATCTCAGAGTACCGCTCTCTAGGACTGGCAGAGGTTCAGACAAGCAACAACTGGCTACACTGATCAGGGGAACTGCATTCCAGCTGCTCTTAAAAGTCCTACTCCACCCAGTGGGAGGCGAAGGTTACAGAACTGAGGCGCTCTCAGGGTTCAGGAGCATGCACACACTTCCTCACCGCATTCTCCTCGACACAGGGCACTTTCCGGCAGGTTTAGCTTTCCTTTCCTACTCCTCTTCCCTTAAAAAAGTACGTTCAATGCCATATTTCAATCATGACTTCATCTAGAGGCGGAGAAAAACATGCTAATTTGGCCCAGCTCCACAGCCTGCAATTGGCTAAAGCCTGTAAACTTTTCTCTGGCTGCTATGCTACAGATGTAACAGAGCGCCTGTTTTTTTTCCTGGATACGAGTTATTGTAACGGAAAGTATTGTTTGTATTTGCCCTCCAGCTGACTGATGGGCTGCAGAACTGCCGGCTCGTGTCCTACTGGGAGGGGCCAAATTTAAAGGGTCCTTGCAGCCAAGCTTGTATTGTTAGTTTTTAATTTCCAGAGGACTGGAAGTACCCCTGATGATGACAAGGAATACCGCCCAGTTCTTGCAACTGGGGATACAAGATAAGTTGAAAGAGACAACTTCAAGGATGTTAAAACGTGTAATACTGTTATGGACTATTATGTAATAGATGGAAAATTTTTGAATGATCGCTTTTTGTTTTTTAAACGTAGAGTTTCTTTTGAGGAGTAAAATTGAAAGAGGAAAAACCAAAAAATAAAGCATGGTCACTTTAAGAACTTACCATGCTGACTTGTTTTGACTAATTTTGAATCTGTGCTGAGAGTTTCTCGAATGCCCATCTCTGCAGGGCGTTTATGGACATGTGTCCACAAGCGTGACCCTCGGGCAGGTTGAGTTGGAGTTTCTGAAGTGCTTCTAATGTGTGACATTTCCAAATTCCTGTTCAGTGAAGTGGCACACCTGTTCTAAAACCTGGCCGTCTTCAGCCGAGCCCTTGGGACGCGGGGCTTATTTCCTAAAACGACTTTACATGCTTGAATTGGTTTTAAATGTATCCAGCCTTTGAAGGTGCTTTCAGCAGGAAATTTGTGATAGGCCTTCTCTGAACAGTTTTGAGAACAAATGTCAGCTCATATTGGGCCGGGATTGATAATGGAAAAGTGCCATTCTCCAATGGCAAAAGCTGCACGAAACGCAATCAATCAGCAGGTCGTTTGTTGTCACGTTTATTGAACTCGTGAGTCTCCACTATCTGCCTAGTTCTATGCCTGATGAACTATCCAGAGGATACTAACAAAGCCTGATAAGATGCTGCCCTCAGCGAGCGTATCTGCTAGTTAGGGGGATGAATTAAAGATATTTACAGAGGCCCCCAATTTCCTCCGAGAATTGGTACCCCCAAACCTACTTAAAGTGAGTCCTTTAAAAATAGGGACAAAAAATTTAAAAAGATTAGGTTGGGACTTTATCTGAAAATATAAGAGAATTAGTAAAATTAATTTCCCTTATATCTAACAAAATTTAGTTGGTCAATGATGTGTTAAGTTTTAGAACAAAGGTTGAATCAAGTGTTGATCTTGAGAAGCATAATTTTCTAACAAAATTATATGGTATCGTGATACAATATCCTTTTACATTTGACTTCTGTGGGCAAATCATAAAGAGGGTCATTATTACAAAAATATTTGGGGGCTTCATCAACTTTCCAAGAGACTCTCTTAAATTTTGACATTCTAATCATTCCCTTTTGAAGCACTTGTGCTGTCATCTGTGTGAATTTTTTCTTCTTCAAATGTTAACTATTCCAGCTGCAGATTCTCATTTGTCAGAGGAGTTGCCCATGATTCAAGGGCTTCTCTAACATTACCTTCATCAACTTCAGGATTTCTCACATATTTTGAAAGATTTGCAATTTCATGTTATAATCACTTTGCCCTGATTTTGCATTGATTTGCGCTGACTTTGCATGGCATTGTTGGATATTCTATAATCAGTTAGATGAATAGAGGCATTGAAGGCATGGGGGTGAGGTGGGAAAAGGAGAGAGGCTAGTTGTTAAACAGGAGGAAAGGTTTGCGCCTGCACTTATTTATTTTTAAAAATTAATTTTGAATAACACAAGTAACATATTATATCACTTATCTATTGCTGAGTAACAAACTAGCCTGAAATTCAGTGGCTGAAACCAACAACAATCATGAGTTTTATTTACTTGTGATTCTGTGATTGGCTAGGCAGGGCTCAGCTGGAATGGGTCATCTCTGCTAGGCAGCTGTAATGGAATTCGAGATGGTTTCAGTCACATGTCTGACTCCTTAGCTGGGAAGACCAGAATGCTGGGATTTCTCTTTCTGGCTCTTTCAGCCTCCAGGGGCTCTCCATCTGCTCTCTCTAGTAGGGAAGCCAAACTTCTTTACATGGTGCCTCTGAGTTCTCAAGGAATGAAAGCAAAAGCTGCAGGATCTCTTCAGGCTAGGCTCTGGAACTCACTCTTGGTCAATTCCACCACGTTCTGTTGGTTCAAGCAGGTCTCAGGCCAAGCTGAGATTCAAGGGGACAGGAAATAGACTCCACCTCTTTATGGGAGGAGCAGCAAAGTCCCAAGAGAAAGGTAAGCAGCATGGGAGACAACGTCGTAGCCATCTTTGGAAACAATCTGCCTCAACATGAGCACATTCTTTTTTTAAAACTATTACAGATAAAGCTGAAGGTCCTTTCAATCACCATTTTCATTCCATTCCCTTTATCTCTTGTCAGAAGTAATCAGTTTTATGGATTTAGAATATATCCTTTGGAAATTATATTTCTAAGTGATAAATTCATTAGTGAATAGTTTCATGTTGTGATGGAATTTGCTTTGTTGCACAACCTTACTTGGGCACTATGAGGAGCTACATAATGGGAACCTGTCCTGCACAGGATGACATGTAACTAAGTAATAGACTGTGAGACAAACTCTAAGGGCATCAAGAGTTTACACAAAGTGAAAGCAAGGGCGATAAAAGAAAGCCCTGTTGATGAGTTAGAATTTGAGGTAACCCCGAACAGCCACACTCACCATTTAGTTGACCTAAATCAAGTCCTATTTCTGTTTGAGAGAAATCAGTGAAATTTAGCAATCAACTCTTAAAAGAAATTTTTGAAAAATTAAATCTACTTATTACATACTATGATGTCCTTAGAAATTAGATAGTGGAGTTTAGACTTGGTACAATGGCAGATAGGAGGGTCTTAGAGGTTATTTATTTATTTATTTATTTTTGCCGGGGAAGATTCATCGTAAGCTAACATGGGTTGTCAATCTTCCCTTTTTTTTCTTTCTCTCCAACGCCCCAGTGCATGGCTGTGTATCCTAGTTGTAAGTCATTCTAGCTCTTCTGTGTGAGCTGCTGACACAGCATGGCAACTGACAGACAGGTGCTGTGGTTCCTCGACCCGGAAGTGAACCCCGCCTGCCGGAGCAGTGAGAGCATGGAACTTTAATCACTAGGCCATCAGGGCTGGCTCTAGAGGGTTTTGAGCATGTGAAAGTGATGTGTTTAAGAAGGATTAGTGCAGCAGTAAAATGTAGCAAGGAGTCACTTGGTTGGTAATGTTTGTTGAGTGGAAAATAAGTGCTAGGAACTAGGGATGCAAAGATGAGTGACACATTTTTGCTAACATTTAAAAGCTCCCATTTTGCTAGAATGAGGCAGGTAGACAAATATTGGTTATAGATATACAGGTGTGATGCTGCAGTCCAGTAACATGAGGGCTTTAGTCATGACAGGGTTTGTTTAAGGGTCTGAATTCTCCAACTGACCACCAGCTGCCTACTGTTACCTCAGGCCTCTAAGTCATATAAGCACAGAGGTCACTCCAGGAAAATGCCTACTGTGTTACTGGCTAGGGCATTGATCCCAATCTCTATGTGGTTTCCCATTCTGAGTCATTATTAAGCTCCAAGAATTGGTCAACCCTTCGGTATAATTTCTAGACCAGAGGCAGCTCAATGGCCTTCTTGGTTGGCCTTTTCCATTTAAACCCATACGAGGATCCTGACTTTCTTGGTCTTACTACTATGGCAGTAATAAGAGACCTGGAATGATGAGCCCACAGAAAAGAAATTCATTCTCCTCTGTGGCTAAAGAAGCAGAGAAGGCTAAGCTGGCCACTCCATGGATCTTTTCCTTTGAGCCCCATATTGATATTCAGAAACCTTTCAAAGATTGGGTTGCCTCTTGAGCAGGAGGTCATATGAGTATATTAACCACATGGAAATAAAGAGGAGCAATATGATGACACTTTTTTTTTAAAGGAAAGGAGGAGAGAAAGAAAAAGAGAAAAAGAGAAAGCAAAAGAAAAGAAAAGGAAGGTGTCTTCCAGGAGGAAGAAGACTCTTTCCACCTTTTTATTCTTCTTAACGGAAACTCTTTCCACCACCTACTATTTCCTGGTGAGGTCTCTTTTATACCCCTAGCTTCTGAATGTTGAGAAGAAAATCTCCATAGATCTTTCATATTTCTGAATGTCTTTTGAGCAGGTGCACTGACAGTCTTTTGTTCTGGACTATCTTTTAAAGAATCTTTGTATAGTGAACAGCCTTGAAAAATAGTGATAGTGGGAGAGGATGAGAGGGAGCAGTGGGTAGGATTATTTGACGTCCAGTGTAATAAAAACAATGTTTCCCTCTGGGACAAAGTTTGGGTGGGTTATTTGCTGCCTCTTATGAAAGACTGGGGTTTCCTAAACTTGGAGTTCCTCAGATGTGATGCAAATCCACGGCGTGTGCAGGATCCGCCTATACCTCCCTCTGTGTCACCGCCATGTGACGATGGGGAGGCAAAAGGAACTGAAGCTTATGTGCCTGCCGTGCCATGAGTAATAAAGTCTTTGTCTCTGAGCCGGCAGTCTCATACCTTCTGCCACGAAACTGTGGCAGGTTAACTTGTTTGTTTGCAAGTAAGGTAAAATGTCAGACCATTCACAGTTCTTGACACTGATCACTTTTTCATCTAACCATAACATCTTGCATGAATGATGTTGATAGAACGAGCTTAAGAATATGACAATATGTTTAAAGACACTGGAATGAGAGGGCTGGCTAACTCAAGAACCTCAAGTGGCATTTGCATCTGCGTTTTTTGTGAACTGAATCTTGCATGGAGATAGCATCTGCATAGGGAGATCATTTCTGGAGGTGATCGTGTCTTGGCGCTTGTCTGATACCAACGCACGCTCACAGCTCAGTGCCTGAGGGCAAGCTTTTACATCAGGAGAAAGTGGCCCTTACACATTAGGAAGGTCTCCAGTAGGTATAATGGAATCTTTGTGGTTATGGGTTTTATTTTAGAGGCTGGGGAATATTTCTATCAAGAAAAGCAGAGCTTTCATGTTCATATTCTTGCTGGGTAGTTTGGGAGAGTGCCACGGAGATTTCCTACCCAGATTTATTTATCATGCTTCTAAGAATGCATTCATTCATATATTCATTGAATAGATATTTGTTGATCACGAATCATTTGTGAAGAACCGTGCCCATTTCTGAATGTATATAGTCAAGTGAAATGCGTATGTCCTTGTCCTTATAGCACTTAAGAACAAAAGGAAGATATAGAGTTGTGTTTTACATTGAGGTTATATTTCAGGAAAATGCAATGTGGCAGATTAAACATGGCTACAAATCGTTTGCTACTATTCCCACTGAAAGGTAGAGTCTAATTCCCATGTGCTTAAATATGGGATAGTTTTAGTGACTTGTTTGGCCAAATAGAATGTGCTAGAAGTAACTGCAGGGACTTCTGAAGCTAGGATGGGTGAAGGCTTGTAATTTGTTCCTGGGTTTCTTGGGACACTAACTCTGGAGGAAGCCAGCTCCATGTAAAAAATCTGACCATATTGAGACGGCCAGGCTGTGAGGACGCCTGAGCGGCCACTTGGAGAGGGTCTGAGAAGAAAAAAATAACTGGCTGGCCTGAGTTGTCTCAGCTGTCTTTAGCTGTTTGATCACCTCCTCTGCCCTTCCCTGCCCAGATGATGACTTAGTCATCGTGGGGCAGAGATGAACTATTCTTGCTGTGCCCTGACCAAATGTCTGACCCACAAAATTAAATGCATAGTAAAATGGTTTTTGTATGTGGCACTAAGTTTTGGGGTGGTTTGTTATGCAGTAATAGATAACTGTGAACATGTAGTTTGCATTGAAAATGCACTTCTTTAAGAATTACTATTAACAGTCTAGGTTTGTTGCCAGAACTCCTGAATCCAATACTTTTTATATGTACTACTGTTCCCAAAACTTACCTCCTAAAATAATATTATGAAACAAAATAAAGGATTTTGTGGAATTACTCTTACCTTAAGAAAAAATAGCTCTGAGCTTGATACCAAAGGTGGTGGTATAAGGGCATATTACTGAAATAAAAGGAATTATGCAGAAAGGAAGGTGGAGTGGAAGGATCATCGGACCACATCTGGCTTTGCTGTACCCTGCATCCGGCAGTGGGTACAGATGAAAGGGAGGGTGCAGTTTCTAGAAGGCCTGAAGCGCCTGCCTTTTCCTTATCCTTTGCTGAGACACCCGAGAGGAACTAAGTGTTCACCCACATGACCCTAATCTCTCCCAACCAAGGTCCCCACATAACCTATCAACCATGTCAGTGTGAAGGGCAGCAACAAGTAAGGAAATCCTATAGAAGTGAAGGGTGAAGCACAAATCATGCATAGTGTTGATGTAAAAGGTGGATTCCACTCCACTCCCTGTGTACTGTCATTTAGGGAATGCCACAATTTCTGGAAGTTCTAGAGGGGCTTGCATCCTCAAGGCCTCCTCTGACTCTTGGACTGCCATGTTGCCATGTGCCACTTCCATATTGCTCCATACCTGCCCAGTTGTGAACCCCAACCCCTGCTTTAAGCATCACAGAATCCACTTGCACAAAGCATTCACCAGAGTAGTGGATGTTAATGGAACTTCAGGGTCCTGGTCAGGAAGATTTCTGACATCTTACTGGTGGTCCCTTGCCTCCCAGTTTCATGTCTTCTGCTTTCTCCAAACTACTACTTCCTATTTTATGAGGGGAAATTTTACTCAAATACTGGCTCTTGGCTTTTATCCTCTACCCTAAGGAGATATGTTATTATCATAAAAGACTATTTCCTACCTTCCTAAGAAGAATTCTGGTGCCAGTTAAGATAAGTGAACTCTTTTCCATCTCATTTTTCTGTCAAGATCCGAGGCAAGGAGACAAGTAGAACTTTGTTCATTTATCATTTGTTCATTCTTTCAACAAGTATTACTGAGCAACAGATAAATGCTGGGAGTATATCAATGAACAAGAGACAAAGTCCCTGTTGGTATGGAGCTTATGCTCTGAGGAGTAGGGGTGGAGACAGATGATAAATAAAAATGCAATGTAACATCAGGCAATGATAAGTACTGTGAAGAAAAATAAAGCAGAACAAAGGGCCAGAGAGGGAGGAGGGTGCTAGCCTAGATAGGGTGGTCAAGAAGTCCTCTTTGAAACAGGGCCTTTGAAGCAGAGATATGTTGCAGGAATCTAGGTGAGAGGAGGGCCTTCTTCTGTAGTAATACAGTGTTTTTAACCCGGTGATGGAGTTTTAGATGGGCCCATGTACACCCAGCTAGAGAGTACACTTCCCAGCCTCTCTTTGAGCTAAGTGTGGAGATGTTACCAAGTTCTGTTCAGTGGATGTAAGCAGAAGTGCTACGGTCCACTTCCAAATGCTGCCCTTCAAAGGATTAGGTATGTGCTCCACTGGTCCCTACCCCTCTTTCCCCCATGTTTTTCCTAGGAGGTGGAAAAAGTTGACTTGGACGCAGAAATGGAAACCGCTGAACTGAAGATTGAAGATGGCAGCGCTTCCCGCTCTTTGGCTCTTGCTGCCTCATATCTCTCCCTCTCCCTCCTTCTTTCTCTCTCTTTTTCTTTCACATCCAGGTGATTTCACTTGCAAACAGAATAATAGTTAAGAGCGTGGACTCTCAAGCCAGATTTCACAGTTTCAAGTCCCAGCGAGGTTGTATGACTTTGAACAAATTGCTTTTCTTTTCTAGGCCCCAGGTTCTTATTATAAAATGAGGACAATAATAATTCTTATTTTATTGTTATAGGCTGTTGTGAGGAATAGATGAGTTAATATTTGTGAAATGCTTGGACCAGTGCCTATAACACGGTCAGCAGTGTGTGTTAAATACATAGATTAAATGAATAAAAACGCTTGATATAACTGTCTAGTTTAGCTTCTTGGCTTTGAAGATAGGATTTAATTTTTTTTCAAAAATACGTTCATGTCTTGTGTTACATATGCCACATTCAAAATTAAGACTTCTGCTCTCCCTTTGTGATTTGCTGTTTCTCAGAGCACTTTGTGTCATACCCAGAGGAAATATTGGGGCTGCCTCAGCCTTGCGTACAGCTCAATTCATCAACTACTTTAAGTGAGCCGCTACATGCTCAGCGTAGACTTGACTCTTAGACAACGTGAAAAAAATATAAATCAAAGTCTTTGTCCCAGAGAAGTTCAGACTTTTGGGAAAAGCAAGATTTATGCACAAGCTGCAATTAGAAGACAATATAGGGCCATACCTAATGAAGGCTCCAAGTTGTTCCTCTTCGGTCTCAGGAAACCCCTTCACCTCACAAGAACTTTAGCTTTTGCTTTTCTCATTAGGGAGCCCTAAAGCAAACAGGAACTGAGGCAAAGAGATTTAACTAGAAGAGTAACTTAGTATTAGCGCTTTTCTTATAATACAGTGCTTCTCATGTGTGTTGTCTCAAGATGTTATAAGACCTTGAAAAACAATACTTGAAGGAAGTGGGAGCGGAGTCCTCTGTTTTTTCAAGACCATGCTGCCCCTTGGGGTGGCCCGGGGCTCTGGACAGAACTGTGCGATGAGCAGGTTAATTCGGCACTCTCTTCCTTCCTCAACTAGACAGAGCTTCCCCCCCTCCTCCTCCGTTTCCTCTCCCTTCTGCAGCACCCTGCTGCTGTTTATTGAGTCTTAAGTCTCGCCTAAGAAGGAAATTCTAGAGATTCCTTTAGTCACCTGTTTCAGCGTTTAATCAGTCTTATTTTTCAATTGTTGATTTTGAGGTCTATTTTGTGAATTTGTTCCTCAAAGTATCATGATGAATGAATATTAAGAAATCACTCAATTTTATCCTGTTATTTCAAAACAAACACAAAGAATAACCTCAAAAACTTTTTACCTTGTCTTCAAAGGAAGTTGTATTAATTTGAGAGCTTAAAAGAAGGAAATTCCAAAATCATTTTGGTAACCAAGTCTGGTATTTGTCAGGAAGTTCTTCTTCATGGATAATTTAAATCCTTATTGTAGCAATATAAAACCATTTCCTCTCATTCTCTTCTGTTTTTTGAGTTAATGAACATCCACATAATGGATTTCTATAAATTACCTATTAATCATCTTTCTGTAATTTCTACATATTCATGTTAAAATTCAGGATCCCTGATTAAATTGAGGCTGTATCTATATAGGACCCACTGATAGAAACGCCTTTTATGAAAAATATTTTGGCAATGCAACATGTCTCAGCAGTAAAATATTTTTGTAGGCAAATAATGGTGGTAGCAAGAAGCACTTGCCTGATGGTTTACACTTAAAAAGCACTTGAACCATCTTGAATTATCTCTGAATGCTAAAAATGTGTGATTCCAAATTCCTCTCCCTCTGGGCTCACATTTTGTTGGCCTTGAAGAACTGTTGTCTTAGTTGAAGCTATGGCTCTGTTCCAATTGAAAAAATAAGTAAATACTGAGTGAGCCAGAAATCCAGGTAACAAGCATAAGTGACAAGAACAGAGAGAGTAAGAGTTTGCCTGGTTGTATTCATGTGCATGACTGCTTTATTAAAACATATTTTCAGAATCTCTTTCTAAAATAGTTTTAGGCTGTTGCATAGACACCGTCATAATATCAGGCCTGATTAATGGCCCACATGATGGAATGTATTATAATGCAAAAGGAACTTTGTGTCTTTAGGCCTTACTTGCCTTATTTGTAAAACTTGTCTACTGATTTCTAAGGCCTTTTCAGTAGTGATAACATTTTATAATTTAATGAACACTTTAACACATTTTTGCGGAGTAATTTTGCTAGTGTTGTCTTAGATCCTTGACTTTAAAAACAATACTGACAAACAAACTCCTGGATCTGGGGTATCCATGAGTGAGGGGCCAGCCACTCTGCCCCCAAGCCCTGCATTCTCCATCAGATGGAATCTGTCATCCTTCTCCTGGGGTCAGAAGGGGCCCTAGCCAGGCCTAGGATCCTAGATTGTGGTTGGAGCCCAGGTCCCAGCCCCCCAGCCCATAGCCCTTGGGATGAGCTGCAGTTGGGCTCCAGGAGGCTTCCTCCTTGCCCATGAGTCTTCCTGGGTGGGGTGAATGGGTCAGAGGTCCCGACCTCTGACCTATCTCAGCACTCCCAGCTGCCCTTCCCGCCCAGTTTACACTTCAAGCCCAGCACCCAGCATACATTGAACAGAGGAAGGGGAGGGCTCGAGACTCTCCTTCATAGTATGAGAGATCATAGGCCCCTCTCTCCCTCTGCTCCTTTTATGTAATAAAAACTAAAACAAACAAACAAGCAAAACACAGGAAAATAAAATATGAGTAGAAGCCTGAAACAAACAAACAACACAGCATGCTTTGGTCACTGGATCTCACTTCTGCTCACAGCAGTGTCGCATTTGTGTGAACTGGGAAGTCAAAAGACCTGAACTTGATTTTCAGCTCTGACACTGACCGCACGACCCTGAGCATTCAACCTTCAGGGACTGGGTTTCCTCATGTCTAACATGAAGGGTTTGACTGGATGATCTAATTCAATTCAGAGGAGATTTACTAATGGTTTCCTATATTTAAGACCCTTCAATAGAACATGAGGATGGAGGTGGGGAAAATACAAAGATAAAGACGTGGAGAAACTCTCAGTGAAATACAAATTCAATGGGAAGAAAGACAGGTTAAGCATTATAGTAGAAAAAATCACCAGGTTCTAGGAGCACAAAGGAGGCAGGATGCACTTTGGGTTTTTAAGTTTTTTCAAAGCTGATATTCACCCATCACCTTTCAAGGAAAGGGGTATCTGGTCTGCATTTTAGACCCTGTCCCTACATATACAGTTCACTGCAGCAGCTACTTAGAGCCAAAATCTACTATGGTGATTGGCCTTGTCCATCTCTCACTGTTAATTGCACTCCTCTACAGGGTGTCAGAGAAATGAAAATGTGGGAAGATGGAGTTTTTCCAGTTCAGGGATTGACCTTTAAAAGAATCAGGGCAGAGAGAGGGTAATGAAGCCAGTAGAGAAAACTGGTGTAAATATCCCTGACATCAGATTGAACTCATTTAGTTTAAATGGGAGGAAGCTCAATCTAAGTTAGAGAAAAATATTATCTGAATTATAGGATTTTTTTTCAAGAAATGCAATTATATTGTTTTCAAGTACATGTGGTAAGTTGAACTGATTGCTAGAAAAGCATTTCTAAGTTTAAGTGCTGTTGGAATTTTCTTTTAATCAGTAGATAAGTTCTGGTTCATTGGGACTATCTTTTGAATGCATATAATTTATGTGTCAACATGTTTGAAATAAAATGGCTAATCAAGCTCTTTAAATTTTGTTCATGCTGCTTATTTGTTTAGTGACACCCCATTTTATATAAACAGTTCAGAAGTAAATTTGAGTCCAATATACTTCTGGTTTTCAAAATTTCAAGTTAGGAGGGTTCGAGCAAATGCTGTCTCACTTTGGCTCTTATCTACTAGAAATAGTGCAATTTTATTGAAATCAGATCTGAAATTGTTATCCCTAAAAAGTTGTCACTAAAAGAGATATCAAAGAGGGTGGCCAGCTGGCTGCTTCAGGCTATCATATGCCATGACACAGCGAAGGGTGTGACTGACGAGGCCTGGAAGCTCCTCTTGGGCACAGAAACATTTACAACCATTGGGAAGATAGAAGTGAAAAAAAGTAGTGAGAAGAGTTCCTCACAGGGTCTGCTTAAGTTCTGCTATCAGTCAGGAAAGAAGGAGGTCACATTCAGGCAAGAGCTGAGGAGAAGCTGAGATGACAAAGTTTAAAAAACATCCTGAAAGGGGAAGCAGTCTGTATGCAGGAGCAGCCAAGAGCAAGGAGCCACACTAGAGGTTGTCCTGGCGAGTATTTGAAAACGTGGGAAACACCATGTAAACTTCCGAGGTCAGCTTTGGGAGCTTATCTCATTGGTATTAAAACCGTAGGAATAACAAATACCGTATGATCTCTCTTATATGTGGAATCAAAAATCAAACAAACGCATAGACACAGAGAACAGATTTGTGATTGCCAGAGGCAGGGCTTGGGGGGTGGGTAAGGTGGAGGAAGTGGGGGGCGGGTGTGTGAAATGTGTGAAGGGGGTCAAAAGGTGCAAACTTCCAGTTATAAAATAAATAAGTCCTGGGGATGTGCTGTACAGCATGGTGACTGTAGTTAATAAGACTATCTTGTGTATTTCAAAGTTGCTAAAGATCTTAAAAGTTCTCATCACAAGGAAAAAAAATTTACAAAACAACAACAACAAAAGAGCAGGAATTGTCATGAGCTGACCTTCCGCTCTGCGCCTAAGAATCATGTGGTCTAAAATATCTAATTCTCCAGTTTGTAGGTCCAGAAATGTAATCTTATCTTAGATGATAAGCTCCGGGGAAGTCGACTCATGCTGTTCAAGCTCACAAGAGAGTGATTTATAAAGCATGTGTATTAATTAATAAAGTCAGAGCTACCTGGCAGAACAGACCACAGTGGTCATTTCCTCTCTCCTGGCTCACTGTTGGAGGTCATACGTCCTCAGGTACAAAATTACATATCTGCTCAGTAAGTACTGAAATAAAGCAGAAGAAGATGAATAACCCTAGAAAATATTTTAGTGAGGTGAGGGTAGCTGTGCGGACTGCTCTTTCACATTTTGGGCATATTTCTCTCTGTTCTCCAATGGCTGGACATCGGAGTGTTCTCATGAACCTGTAGTGAAATGAAAAAAAAAGGGCAGTACAATGGACTTACCATAAAACCAAATATATTTCATTTAAAAGAATGCACTTTTTTCTGGGATTATTTCATTATTTTTGATGTCACAAATCTTTTTTTGATTTTAGGGAATTATAGTACTATCTTTGTAAATTTTTTTTTGCTTGGCAGAATGAAAATACTGGCAACCCTATGACGGGTGCCAATTTTTCCTTTTTGGAGGGTGATTTATGGTTCCATGAAATCCCAAAGTCTGGGAATCACTGGTTTAGAAAAGTGAAATAAGATTGTATACCAATGCATTTTTAACTTTGACCAAGATCCACAGAGAGAAATGCAGTGTCACATCAAGAAGGACATGCAACTCACACCTACATAAATATGGGGATGTAAATATTTACAATACAAACAGAAGTTTCACAAAACAATACTGACTCTACCCCCTCATGCAATATCACGTGCTCTATTCTGTCTTACTTGTTAAAAATGTCAGTTGCTATCCAACAATTTGATTTCATGACTCAATAATGGGTCACAACCCACAATTTGAAAAACACAGCTCTAGACTCTGAGCCCTCGTTTTGTCCCTGGACATGGCTGAATAAACACTGACAGGTGTTTCCTTTTTGGATCTCTTTGTCTAGATTCCATTCAGATCACATCTCTCCTGTTGCATATTTGTTGCCCTGGAAAGGTTACAGTACGACTGATTAAATGAGAACTTTCTTTATGCTGGCCATGTCCCTGTCCTTAGGATGTTCTCTTGCCACCTTGCTTAGGCTGAGAAATATCCTCTACTCCCTTGGATTTAGAAGTCACATTGGCCTTTTTCCAACACTAGACAGTCCCCTGGTCTCCTTAGCCCCACGTTTACAAAATGCAGCTTACAGTAGATTATTCTGCAGACCAGGAGTTCACAGCTGTTTCAATTGATTCTATTCGCCTCAATTGCAGAGCATGACACTTTAGTTACTACTCAAAGTTACTTCGACTCAAATTCAAGATCTGGGGAGGGACAGGAGGGTACGCCTTACTCCTGCCTCTAACACTAACCAGGCAATGCAAGCTGGAGAGTCCAGAGGAAAGGAGAAAAGGCAACTCACACTAATTAAAGAAATGAATGATTAAGTTAAAATGTCCAGATATAATTAGTTTGGCTATGTAAATCTGCCACCAGAGTAATGAAAAACAGAAGACTTGCCAGGTATGTTTTATTGTCATTATTATTTTATTGTGGATCATAGGGTTGGTGCCTGTGATGCGATGGTTCAGTGTGGCGCTGTCCTGCCGGACTGTCTGGGATCCAACCCATCCTCTGTCGTTTAGCATCATAGGTAGGTACTGTTGATGTCCCATTTTAGGATGAGGAGACTGAGCCCCAGAGAGGTTAAGTAACCCTGGACGAGTTTCTTAAACTCTCTGAAATTGAGCTATAAAATGAGAAACAGTGGGAGTATCTACTTTGTAGGTTTGCTGTGAGGACTGAATCAGTTATATACGCAACTGGCACATAATATAGTGAGCACTCGATGAATTTTAGTCGTTATTGAAAATATCATACAGCTAGTGGTTTACAGGCTGGGTTTTAGAGTCAGTCACCTGGATTCAAGTCCTAGCTTCCTCACTTACTAGTTGTATAAGATTGAAAAATATCTTTCTAAGCTTCAATTTCTTCATTAAAAAAATTACACTACTACTGCTACTACAACGAATGATGACTGTAGTGTTGTTTAATGTTTCATCGGTTTAATGACACCATAGTGTCTAAGACATAGAACTCAGGAAATACTAGCCAGCTAGCCAAAATTACCAACTACTTTATTTTGTTCTTATTCATTTAATACAGTCTTTCCAGTGTATTAATAATTAAGATCTTGACTTATACATCAGAGGGCTTGGATAAAGCACAATTTAATAGCTCTTTATCTTTATATTTTCCTAAAAGGAAACAATATTCTCCCCCCAAAGAATAAACCAAATATGAAACTTTAAATAACGTTGAAGAATCCACTCCAATTCAATAACTGCCCTTTTGAATTTGCGTTATGTGCTAAGTATAGTGTCCTATAAGGCACATTTCTGCCTGGCAAAGGTTGAAGAGAAGCCAATTTTAAAAGGCGACTATAATTAGAACTTTTGCTAATGGCACTTAAACTGATTAATGTCCGATAGGACCCACTCTACTGAAGCATATTTTTTAGGCAGTTATACATTTATATTAAATTAAACATTCGTTGACTAAATGAGCTTATGTAGTCGTGTCTCCGTGTGGCTCTTGGAGTTAATTCTGTAATGATATAGCCGTGTAGCTGAGGGCTTCTCCCTTACTGTTTTCTCTGGCTAGAATGTTCTTGCGATTCCTTCTCACACGGCTGGCTTTTTTCTGATTACTCAGAGTAGCCTTCCCCAGCCCTTCTACCGAATGGGTCCCACCCTCAGCCTCTCTCCCCTACCACCCCACCGCATGGTTTTCATTGTACTATCACTAGTTGAAATAGTACTGTTTATGTGGGAGCTGCTTATTGCCTCTCTCTCCCACTACATCCAAAGCTCCATGAGAGTCAGGACCTTATTATTCATCACCTATATTATTTTTCTATTTAAATTTAGCAGCTTAAAACAACACGCATTTATGGTCTTACAGTTTCCATGGGTCCAGAGATCGTGCAAGGATTAGCTGGGGCCTCTGCTTAGGGTTTCACCAGGCAGAAATCAAGGTGTTGGCCAGGCTGCAATCTTGTCTGAGGCTGGGAGTCCTCTTCTGAGCTCATTCAGTTTGCTGGAAGAATTCAATTTCTTGTGGTGGGGCTGGCCAGGTGGTGCAGCAGTTAAGTTCGCACGTTCCACTTTGGTGGCCTGGGGTTCGCTGGTTTGGATCCCAGGTGCAGACATGGCACCGATTGGCACGCCATGCTGTGGTAGATGTCCCATATATAAAATAGAGGAAGATGGGCATGGATGTTAGCTCAGGGCCAGTCTTCCT
The DNA here is from genome assembly GCF_041296235.1 of Equus asinus. Lineage (NCBI taxonomy): Eukaryota > Metazoa > Chordata > Mammalia > Perissodactyla > Equidae > Equus > Equus asinus. Next base: position 128,145,746 of record NC_091793.1, read on the forward strand.
CAGCAAAAAGAGGAGGATTGGCAGCAGTTAGCTCAGGACTAATCTTCCTCAAAAAATAAATAAATAAATGAAAAATTTCTTGTGGTTATGGGACCTAGGTCCCCTTTTTCTTGCTGGCTGTCAGCTGGCAGGACGTTCTCAGCTTCTAGAGGCTTCCCAGAGTTCTAGCCATGAGACTTTCCCACAGCATGGCAGTTTATTTCTTCAAGGTCAGCAGGAGAGTCTCTGACCTCTAGATCTTCTTTTAAGAGCTCACCTCATTAGGTCAGGCCCAAGGAGGATAATTTCCTTTTGATTAAGGTCAGCTGATCTAGCGACCTTAATTACATCTGCAAAATCTCTTCACCTTTGTCACATAATGTAACTTAATCAGAGGAGAGATATCTCATCATATTTGCAGGTGCTGCCCACGCTCAAGAGGAGGGGATTATACAGGGCAGGTATAATCCTGGAGGGCTGGGAATCCTGGAGGCGGGCTTATAATTCTGCCTACCACACTGTTGTAGCCCCAAGGCCTGGAAGAGCATCTGACACTTAGTAGGTATTTAACACATACTCGTGAATGAATGAATGAATGAATGAATTCCAGTGAAATAAGTAAGAACTAAGGAGTCAGTGAGAAGTGAAAATGAACTATTGGCTATGTGTTCAGATGTTTGTTTAATATCCTGTACTGAATTCAAAACAGTCATGTGATTTGATTGTCCATTTAGTTGACTTTCCTCTGTGAGGGGCTTGTGACTCGTACATACTGTAAAGGGAAATCTAGCGTTATCGGTTGTCTTATATTAGTAAAGTTTCTGTAGTATAACTGTGATGAGTTATTCTGCCCAGCAATCCGAGTAGATGAAATTGTTAAACCAAAGATATGCTACTGGCCTGCACGTGGAGGCCCAGAATATCATTAGCAAATAAGAAAGAATTGAAATGAGAACTTAGACTTTTGCTGTCTGTTGTCCGACATTTAAGACTGCACTGTTTCCTCAAAATCGGAGAGGAACAGGCATTTTCATTTCTAGGGGGAATGATTTAAAATCAGGTTGAGAAAGATGTTGTCCTGGCTGTATCTAAGATCCTATGTTGTGCAATTGACCCTCTTAAGGAAATGTCAGCAGTCCTATTATGTGAGACATAAACTGCAGGGATGAGGCAGCCCTAGGACGGTGTAACAGTGTGCTCAGTCTGCCATAACAAACTACCACAGACCGAGGGTCTTAAAAGACAGACGCGTCTTTTCTCACGGTTCTGAGGCTGAAGCCGGAGATCAAGGCGCTGGTGAATTCCATTTCCGGTGAAAGCTCTCTTCCTGACTTGTAGACTGCCGCCTCTTGCTATGACTTTACGTGGTTCTTCCGTGCGTGTACTCCGGGAGAGACTGCAATAAGGACACCAATCCTATTGAATTAGGGCCCCACCCTTAAGACCTTACTTAACCTCATTACCTCCTTAAAGGCCCTGTCGCCAAATACAGTCACATTTCTTTTTTGGGTTGGGGCTTTAACATGCGTATTGGAGGGGGCACATTTCAGTCCACAACAAAGGGAATCAGTTAAGGAGAGAGAGGAAGACCTGGGGTTTCCGATTTGGATCACCTGCATTTAAATTCTAAGTCCAACTCTTGCTTGCATCAGGGGCAAATCCAATTTTTGTGGGGCCTGTAACTTATATATACCATTTTAGAAGCCTTCTTCGAGACAGAAAATACAAAATTAGGTCCACAGTCTTGGAAGGGGCCTATGCAAATATTGGGCTCTGAAGCTTAAACTTCATTAATTTCACAGTAAGTTCGCCTCTGCTTGCCATACAGCTAAGCAAATTCCTAAGCCTCTCTGAGCCTCACGTTCCTCAAACGTAAAATGGAGATAGTAATTATTATATTTAAACTGTAGGGGTATTGAGAGGATTAAATTAAATTGCAACTAATAAGCTCTCCTTGTTAGCTCTTGTTGTTGTTACCTTTATTATTATTGTCACTATCATCATCATTATTCAGCCCCTTGATTTTATAGATGAGAAAATACACAAAGAACTGTGACATGACTTGCCCTACGTTGCACAACTAGTTAGCTGGAGACTGGGCGGGAGTGCTCCCTCCTGACCCTGGTCTGTGCTCTTTCCACGGCTCTGCAGACATGGCCTTTTGTACTTCTCCCCCTCAGTGTTCATATCTCTAAAGAGGGCATTGGCATAATCATAATCTTTGCCCCCAATATTTACTATGTGACTATGATGGAATTAAAGAGGTCTAAACAGCAGATATTAATTTGGTTGAATTTAAGCTTTATTTTCATTTTCATATACATCTGCTGGGGTTAAGGTCTATGAAATAAAAAGCGATATTCATGAAATGCCAATTTTTGTCATTTCCAATTGGAAGGCTAAGTTCCCATCTCCATTTGGGATGGAATGGTGACTTGGAGACAGAGAAGTTTCTACGCAGTCTCATTTGGGAGTGATTCCCAAGTTCCCACACATGCAGATTTTGTCAGGGACATTAGAAGATTTTCCTGGGAAAGGACTGAAGAGTCAGTCCCGAGGGTTTCAGTCCGCCCCTTGGAAATATGTACTGGATGACAGAACTTGGCTCTTCTCCGTTCCTCCCACAGCCCCACATATGTGAGAATCTTTCCATGTTATCTTGACCCTGGCTGAACTCTTTGCCTCCGAGCTGGTTTTAACATTTTAAGGTACAGATAATGTTGATTCCAATGTACCTGAACTTTCTTTTTTCTTTTCTGTGACCCACCACATATATTCTGGCTTGCTCCTCAGGACTGGATGGTCTAAGCATGATTGATATTGAACCCAAAGATGCTAGTCCTTAAAATTAGTACAGAGTGAAAGATAAGCAACATTTAACTCAGGCTCTAAATTTTTGGCCTCTGTGTCTGAATGAAAAAAAAAAAACACAACCCAAAGTGAATATTATTCTCATTTTCAAATATGGCACAATTATAGAATTTCTGTGAAATAATCAAAACAAATTATGTAGCAATTTAATAGAATCTACAAACGTGTAGGTTGTGGATCAGTGTGGATTTTCCTGGCTCTGCTATTAGCTACAATATGCAGAGGTAAGTTATTTAACCTGTAGTTATTATTATTTATGTACTGCTAATAAAATGAGGTTTTAAAAGTTCTTAGAGAAAAACTATCACTTATCTACAAGGAGGTTATGAATATTTTATAGTTTTTATTATCATTATTAATATATCTATCAGAAATAATGTTGCTAATGTGGTATGGCTAGAAAACCAATGCTAATTTTTGCTTGTAGGGTCTTCATGAGGACACTCCTGTTCCATCTACCAGATCTGCTATTTCTTAAACAGCTATGAGCACATAGTAAAACTGAACAATTGGGAGAACTGTGTGACAGCTAAGCACATCGCCGAGGGGCCTCTCTCCTGCTCTTCGCCATTTTCCATGATGGGCAGTGGAGAGGCTGGTGGGCTCTTGCTTTGGCCCTGCACCTTGCCTAACCTGCCTGCAGGCCCGCTGCTCTGCTGGTTTCTGGCAACTTCCCCATTATCCTTCAGCTTCAGTCTCACATCCCTGTTTACACTTGGTCCTCAGCATCCTAGTGCCTTCTTTCCAGACTAACTTTCTTTTTTGGCCCCACCCTACTTACTAGAAATCCTTGTTGGCATCAACACCCGACTCATCTATCCTACTTTTTGTGTTAACACCTTGTAATAGCTTGAGTTAAAAGAGTTTTAAGGTGTTAGATTCCTGTAGACATAAGAGGAAAAGTGCTTGATCATGAGAACTACCTGTCTTTTCTTTGTAAAGTCTTTTTGAATAATATAGAAAGACATAAAAAATGATTTCTTGGTCAGTAAAACATCAAAACAATTTTTAAAAATATCTACATGGATCCAGATATTATCTTGTACCAAGACTCCTCATTTGATGCCTATCACCACATTAGTCTATGTGCTGATATTTGCCAGCATGGGACTGTTTACTTCTTACTATGTATGAGCACAGTAATGGGTCCAGGAACAATGTTTTCTCAGACTTCAACCTAGAACAGTCATTTTCAATCATATCATTTATTCAACAAGTATGTGTCAGGCCCCGTTCTCGGTACTTGGGATGAATCAGTCAAGAAGATAGAGAAAAAAATATCCCTGCCCTCAGGAGGCTTACTTTCCATTTAACACGCTCATATAAAAACACAGCTGGATTTCCGTACCTGCCTGCATCCCACAGACATCCCTGCATTTGGCCTTTGGGATGTGGCAGTTTGTGTTGTGTAGGAGGTAGTGTGCCTCCAAAAGTGAAAGCTCCATCCCAGGCTGATTTTCCAAACAGGATGGGCTTTGGCAGGCTTCTCTAGAAGGATGTGTGTGAGCAACCTTTCCATGCTTCTACAGAATACCAGTGTGACAGGCCTTTCATCTCGAGCAGTCTTGTGCCACTGGCCATAAAATGCTACAATCCCAGCTCAGGTTTGCATGTGCAGTGTCTTGTCAGCGTCAGCCAGAGCCACCATGCAGAGTTGTCATTTATTTTTGTTTTGACAAGGCAGAGTTCAAAAACAGTTATAATAAAACAAAGTTCACTGCTACATTTCCAAAAGTAGTAACTACTATTTTCAGTGGTAAGAATAAGAAGTTTAGGAGTAGGCTTTAGATAAAGCATGGAGAATTGATTGTCATTGCTTAGGAGACTTGGAAAGTAAATAATTATGCTTGGATTAAAAGAAGACTATTAACACACAGGATGTGGATCAGCACGGACTCTGTGTGTGTGTGGGTGTGTGTGTGTTCGCTTGTATCTTAGGGACTAGAGGACAGGTGAGTTGTGATTTGAAGAAATGTAAGGTAGCCCCCGGCTTCAGAACCAGCGATCTCTCAGAGGCTTTCTAAATGCACAAGATGCTCCCTGGGCTGGATTTTCAAATCTCTGAATTAGCTGAAACAGTTGTGGAATCACGGGAGACAGACAGTTTACAACTGACTGCAAATCAAAGGAGGCCTCTATATGTTGTTTGTTCTGGCAGGCCCGGGGAATGTATTGAAGTTGCGAAATGTGCTTTTGATTACCCGTTAACAAAATCTGCCTGCGATTACAACCTCTCCCCTTCCAAACCCTCATGTTCCCTTCTTTCCCCCGTATTAGAGATGCTTAAACCCTCGGCGCCAGGAGCTTGGAGGAGGCGATTTTCGGTACAGGCTGCGAGGGCTTGTTGAGTGCACCTGGGCTGTGTTCCTGCTTAGATCCTCCACATACCCAGTCCTGACATCAGAACTGATTTCTGTCAGCTCTAATGTGCCTGAAAAATTTCTTTCAAGGCAGTTTCCTCTTCTAACACATCCCAGGGGAATTTCCCCCAGAGGGTGTGAGGCAACATTAGATTGTGACTGTGATAAGATATTCCCATGCTGGAAGAGTTTTGTATGAGAAGCAGCACATTACATCTGTTGTTTTCTTTATATAGGGTGTATTTCACACTGAATGATACTGGAACACCACCCAGGACTCTGTCTTAACTCCCCTGCAGTCTTGTACTTCCTCCTCCTCAATGACGGCAGATCCCGAAACACTCAGTGACATATGGCAGCCTATCTGTGAAGTGTGCTGAATGCGGTACATTTGCTTTCTGACTCTGGAGTATTGTGTTTCATTTTGGGCATCCTATTTTTTAAGGGGCATTGACAACTGGAACTCAGACACCAGAAATCTTTTTTGGAACAAGGTGGGAGGAAAAATAATTGCATTCGTGTATGCGTAACTAGTACCTGCACAAAACAGGGCTCCAAGAATGGTGAAGAGTCTGCAACGTGCTAGGAGAAACTGATTAAAGAACTGGAGGTGTTCAGCCCAGAGAGATCAATTATTAATTAATTTATTTTTTGCAGGGGGGTGGTGGCCACAATCCAAATGTTTGCAAGACTGTCAGGTGAAAATGCAAGTTAGTTTTTCTTTTTCTGTGTGGTTCCTGTCAGCAGAACTAGCATCAATATGTGGGATTCAGGGGTAAACAGATTTTTTTTTTTTTTTAAAGATTTTATTATTTCATTTTTCTCCCCAACACCCCCCGGTACATAGTTGTATATTCTTCGTTGTGGATTCTTCTAGTTGTGGTATGTGGGACGCTGCCTCAGCGTGGTTTGATGAGCAGTGCCGTGTCCGCGCCCAGGATTCGAACCAACGAAACACTGGGCCGCCTGCAGCGGAGCGCGCGAACTTAACCACTGGGCCACGGGGCCAGCCCCAGTAAACAGATTTTTAATCTATGTAAGGAAGATCATTCTGCTTATTAGAGTTGTGCAGTGATGGAATATATATGTGCAAGCAAAAGCACAGGATCTTCTAAAGAGAATTCCTGCACTGAATAAGTAGGTAGGTCAGACCTCTGAAGATTCCTTCTAATTCAAATATTCTATAATTTTCTGAATTAGGAGTTTCTTGTTCAATTTCCATTTGGACAGAGGATTGATAAAGGTTTGAAAGACCTCATTTTTTTTCTTCCCACCTCCCTTAATAGGATAAGATAATTGAGCCAACTAAGCTGTTCCCTGGCTTTAACGAAGTTGGTCTTACATCCATTTTTTTTTGAGTTATTTTCTCTTTTGGAGTATATAATCCTGTAATAAGGAAAATTTTCATCTGCTAAGTATCCGTGAATCCTCATTACAGCCTGAACGACCTCGAAGATTTTAACTGAGCTTTGGTATCTGTTACTTCCCTGCTGCTAGAGCTGAATGTGGATTTTGCCCATTCAGTATCCATTCGCATCTCCTCTGGTTTTGTCTCCTCCGCTGAGTGCAGTCTTGTTGGTTCCCTCACTCAAAGATCCTTGCGTTTTCCAGGCTAAGGGTGGGGACTGACCCACACTTGGCCAATCGGACTCTCTCTTGGGGATTTGAATGTTGATTACTGTGACATGAGGACTGAGAAAGTTTGGGGCTGGTTGTTTCACTACAGCTAGCCCACAAAGGGGAAGTCTTTTACTTCTTGTTTCCTACATCTACATGCAGTTGGCAAGTTAATCTCACGAGTTGTGTATGTTTGTTACGTAGCCGTATTGTTTGATTGTTAAAGGAGGAATTTATATCAAGATTTGGAGTGTGACCTTGATGTTTTCGGTGAGAAGGAGAAATGACATATACAAAGTGTGTACAAGTAAGCATCTTTTGGGGGAGATTTCCATGGGCTCATTTAACTAGAGGCCTTAGAGTGTGAGAATTCCTGCTTCCTGAAGTGCTGGAAAGTTAAGGTCAAATGCTGGATGTGTTTCAAGTTCTGAGACAATACCAGCCGATTTCAAAGCTGGTGTTTGTGTGTGCGTGCATATGTGTGTGTACAGAACTGGGGAGGAAAGGCAGTCTCTAAAACTTTGCTTTGAAAGATGCCAAAACACTGAGCCACATATTTGTATGGGAAAGATCTGTGTGTTTGGATGAAACCTGTCTCTTTCGTAAACACAAGGCGCAGAGAGGCCTGATTCTTCTTGCCCTGCTTTTGAACCTTTGTTCACATTAAGCAATTTCCCTCACCTTGGCTGTTGAACTTCCTTTTGTAGTGAAATTCACAAGTACAGTGACCTGGCAAGAAAATGATGGAAAGAAAGGGTGTGTTGGACTAGATTGCCTTTTTCCTGAACACTCTGAAATATCAGGATATATGGAACATGAGTCATCACTTTCTGTTGGAAACTTCTATGACCTTTACAGAGTAGGTCGAATTCCTCCCAAGCTGTGCTTTTTCACACCCCAGTGCATGACAGTAAAAGGGCAAATCCGAGGGAGGCAGAAGCATATTCATATTTTTTCTTGCAATCTGTTACACATTATTGTTTTTTGACACACTTTGCTTCCCATGACAGTATTAATGGTGGAAACTAAGGTCAAATGTGATGAGAGATTTGCCTGGTCTGTCTTGCAGGACTGTTCAAACTCAGGTGGGTTAAACCCAGAGCCCTGTAGAAATAGAATGATAGAGAAGGGGAGGAAGGTCTCGCTGAGGATTTGGGAAAGTAATTTAGTTATAGCGGAGGTCCTTGGGAGAAGGCCACATTCCAAATTGTGAATCCCAGCCACTTAGTAAACTTGAACTTGATTTGATAAAACAGACAATTCATCTTTCTAAAATTATTTAGAAATGCAGAAATCTACACAGTGAATTTTTCTTTCTAAAACTTATAACTTTAAGGCTTCTGACCACTTTTTACTTTAACAAATTTCAATGTTAATCTTTCTCAAATGAATTATATACCTATTTCCTTTCTTAAAAGATTTAGTTAAGACACTATAACATTTTTGTTTTTCAGTTTACTATCAGATACTTGGCTGTCACTTCTTATGGCTGCCATTCCTGCCTCTAATAGACTTTCTCCCCATGTCTAATTTGCTGCTTTTAAATGGCAATGGCTGAAAAGTCGACATGGATAAGCTTAGAAATTTTGATGATATATGTCTCTAAGTGGGACAGAAGAAACTCTTAAGTCAACTGCATGAACTTTGGTGAAATGAATTTGGTGACATGCATTTCAGCTTCTCAGAGACCTTTAAAGACGTTTCTCAGAGGACCTTTTTTTGTCCATTTTTGGTTCTCAGTGGTATCTTAGACATTTGAAGTTACCAGATAAGTGACCCTCAGATAAGTAAGGAGTCTTTGGACTGACTGCTCTTCAAAGGTTAGAAGAAGAACCAAATATATCTACCGCCCGATTGGGAGTTGGAGTCAACTGCAGAATAGGTGGTAAAGTCATTTAAATTCAACAGCTTAATCCCTATTCCCATGCTGACTTTCTCTGAGCGAATGCAGAGGAGTCTTCCACGGTGGAGATGCTGTGTCAGCCTGAGGAGGAGCAGCAGACAGCTCCTAAAGATGCTACATATTGGGGACAGGCTGGAAGTGCAGACTGGAAGACAAAATGGGGAGGAGTCTTCAGCAGAGGGTGGCAGAGGGACTCTGTGACCATGACCGAGGTGGCACTTTGAGTTTTTTTCTTATTTGAGCCATCTGTAAAACTGTGAATGTCTTGTTTTTTGGAGCTGTATTTATCAAGAAATCAAATGCCCTGTAAGATTAGAGCATCTTGAAGCTTGGAAGTGGTGCCCCCAGCCCCATTATTTTTATTTTAGTGTCAGAAACCTAAGGTGAGGAGATCCTGGCCCATGCCCTCGGATAAGCTGGCACAAGAACCCAGAGTCTGTGATATTTTTTCTTCCACAATAATGCTTTTAAATGTAAAATGTTGTGAATGTAACCAAAGGTTTTCTGCTAGAAACAAACCTAACGCTCGTTTCTGGATGCGAAAATCCTCATGTTAAAATGAGGTGATTTTTCACATTTAAGCAAAAGATGGCAAATGATCATCTATAGTATAATGGCAAAATGATTCAGAAAAGCTGTTTTTTATCTTTTTTATCTATCAGTAGATGGCAGGAGATACCATCAAATCAAGATTTAAAAAAAGGAAGCAAATGATAGAATTCAGTCTTTGTTCCTTGTATTACCTGCAAAAATTGGTATCCAGGGTAGGGAGTATGCTTTTATGTTAGTACCTGGGGAGAGAGTATTTTTGAATATGGATTTGAGTTCAATTATTAGTTTCCTGATTAATCTGGTAAGATTACAGTTGGTTTAAAACAATAGTCAAATGTTGGAACTAAATTTACTCTTTTGAAGAAACACCTGGAGAAATGATTCATCACTCATGTTGCGAAGATTAATTGGGCATTATAATTGTGTTAAGTGGATTTACACACCATGTAGGAATCCAGGAGTTTTTCCTATTTTCTTCTTTTTTTTCGTTCGAGCAGAGAAGAGAGCAAACAGAGCTAGCTAGCTTCAATGTAGGTTAGGATAGCTCAGCATCGTAACCAGCTTTATCCAAGATTATGCACATAGAGCACTACAGCTAAAACAGCGTTTACTAAACACAGGGATGTTTTCCACATGCCTTTATGGACTCTGGCTCCAGGAGCTGATGATTTATCTATCCAGTAGAGGTCATTTTCATCAAGATTAAATTTGATTTTGCTTATTAGTTTTTCCGAAGTTCAGAATTCTCTTAGAAGGAGTGGCCCCATGTTTCCCTTGTATGGAGATTACAGAAAGGTGCAGTACATGTGGAATATTCAAGAATTGAAATTTTCAGTCTTCAAGTGTATTGTTCCCTTTTTATCCACTTGTCACCACTTGACAATGATATAATTCTTCTCCATGATACAGCTTTGGAATCAGCTACTTTATTTCTTTTTAATTCTTTCATCATTTGAGTCTTATTTCTTCGAAAGTTTTTAAGAAAAAATTCAACCCATATATTGATTTCTTCTTTCTCAGACACTAACTTCACTGAAGACAACCTGTAGGCCAGAAAGGCAAACTTCAAGAGCTTTTACATGGGAATCAAGTCTAACATCAGTCTTGGCTAATGCCAAGGTGGAAATTGTCATGGGCATGGCCCATATGGCTCTCCAGGCGGGGGCTATGTACTGTCGAGAGCATTCCATCTTGGAAAACAGAAATGGACCTGGATTTGCTTTCAGGTGGACCCTAGTGTTTTTCCTTGTAAATTTCTCCACTGGGAAAAATCTTTTACTCAAAAACACATTATGTCCTCCTTTAAAAAAAAAATCCAAACTGTGACCAGTACCAAAATATCCTGTCAAGGACTATAAAAAACCGTCTTCCCAGTTTCTGTGGTATGTCGCCTGAAATTCCCACATTTGTCAATCAATCTGTGTTACTGCTGTTGCACTGTTGGAAATGCTCCTTTGGATCAGGGTATGGTACGTTTAGGTGTGGGAGAGTAGGTATAGAATATATCTAGGGGCATAAAATAGCCTGAACTTGCCCTTTACAGTGATTTTCTAGGTTATTATACGCTGTAAATCTAATACTCTATTCTATTGTTCAGTAACAACCCCTTTCATACTCCAAAGTGACAATGAATTACATGGTCACCCTATTCACTGGTTGTCTGCTGCTCCTCACTTTCCTTTCAGAAGGCTCTACTTTCCTGTTTTGTGTGGACCTTTACCTACTGAGCTCAACTGCTAAGGATGCATGTTATAGTCTCATCATATTCTTTCCTGCTTAAATCTTGTTTACAACAAAGAATCTTATAAATTCTTTCGCATAATAAGTTACAGATGACTAATAAAGCTTGAGTACTATCTCTTTTAAATGTATCCTCATTTTAATAGAAGACAAACTTCTAAAGCCAAAGAAATCTATCTTTAATCAGATAATTGCGAAGTGCTCTGAAGAGTCTACCTGCCAACTACCCTACTTGCAAGCTAACGAGTTAGCCTGTCACAGTTTCATGGATGCTAGCAGAAGATATGAGATGCCTGGGTTAGAGATAAAGGACAATTCATTACTCACAGCAATATTAGTAGCCAGATATTGTCCTAATTCTCTCAGAGTGGTGTGAAGAGGGCCAAGTGATAGCTGCACATGCAGCAGATCGTGTTACAGGAGGGGAATCCAGAACTCGGTGAACCTGAATCTTTGTCGTGGGCAGTAAGCATCTCTTTCCTTTGCTCAGGACAGAGGTACTAGATATTTCATATATATTCCTATATGTTCAGTAAGCAAACACACTAGAAAAGACACGCTGAAACATGAGAGACTCATGGAGATTTGTCTCCCAGCAATAATTGCAGGTCAGTAAGAGGACTGGGAGAGATCATTTTGGGGATTTGTTTTTGGTAAATTTTCAGTCTTACTAGAAGCAATCATGCACTTTGCTTATGTGTGGGTCTGGCTTCAGTTTTCTAAATCATCCCAGAATACTAGTCTTTGTACCTTAAGTATATTTCTATCCATGAACATACAAGTAAGAACTTAATTTTTTCTGATAGTAAGAGTAATACAGTATCACTATAGAAATGCAGAAAAGTATAAAAAATAATATAAAAATGATTTACAATCTCATCACTCAGAGGTAATCTCTATTAACATACTGGCCTTTTTAATGCCTTAATGCATGCTTATTTTTATATAAAATTGAGATCAATTTTTGTACAGTCTAGTATCTTGCTAGTTTGCCTTATTTACATATTGAAAACATTACTTCAAGTGATAAAATGTTCCTTTAAATTATCAATTTAAAAATAATTTCATAGTGTTCTATCATGGATATACCAATTTTTAAATCTATTCCTTCATTGTTAGAAAATTTGCTACCAAATACTGCTATGATGAATATTCCAGTACATAAATGCTTTTTAGTGCCTTCAGCTAGATTCCTGTAAGAAGGATTATTGGGCTAAAGTGTCTAATTTCTTTTAAATTTCTTGATCTCTCCTGCCAGATTGCTTTTAAGAAAGATGACGTTAGTTTATACACATGGCACAATCTTTGGGATTGTTTTTCTCCTCACAGTCATCACAATTGAATGTTTTAATTTTAAAAATCCTTTAATAAGATAGTTGGAAAATATAGCTTTTACTTAGTAGTTCTAATTATTAGTGAGGAGAAAATATTTTCTTTTATATTAATTGGCCTCATGTATTTGTTCTTTTATGAATTATTTATTCATATTCTTTGCTCATTATTCTAGTACTGTTTTAGTATTTTTCTTACTAAAGAAAAGCTTTCACAAAACCCTCCATGTAACATTTCATATACTAGAATTTTGTCAAATACTTCCTCAATATATTATTTTTTGATATACTAATGCTAGTTTTGGACATTTGAAAATTAAAAATCATCTAGTAAAATAGTTACCATTACCCATATGATTTTTCCTATTGCTTAGAAATTCTTGCCCACTCAGGGGCTTAAATATTTACTGTATTTTTTTCAGGTATTTTATGTTGTATTTTTACATTTAATTTTTTAAATCTATAGTTCTAAATACATTTTGATATGTGATAAAGGCAAGGACATCTCTCCCTCAACAGCTAATTTTCCCCACAGTGAGGGAGCTATTCCTTACTCAATTATTTGTGGTGCTTTCTTGATCATGTACTGATGTTATAAATTTTAGGGTGTCTATAAAATTTAGTGTCTCAGGCATATTCTCCCCTCCCCTCATAAATGTATTATTGAATGACAATCTTGCCTTGATATAGGCTACATCTTATTGAGGCTTTCTCATAAGGACTGCCATAAATACATTAGATATATTTTATTTCATGTGTTGATAAGAACAAATAAAATGACACAATACGCCTTATAATTCCAACATATGCTCCAAAAATTCGACAAAACATATTTTTGAAAATTTAAGAAAGTATTTAAATGGAAAAGGTAAAATATATCATGATTTTTTTCACCAATCTTGAATTTTTAATTTTTGAGAAGCGAAAGCTTACACCATATTCTCCCAGTGTTAAGTAACATGCTTTAATATTCAGTTGCTGCCCACTTAGAGAAGAAAATTGCTCCTCACATGGCATAATGCATTTCTTTGTGACAGTGGTGGAGGCAGGGAGGTTCCCCTTGAGAAACTGTTGAGCTCTTGGGCAGTGGTGTTGTTGGGGAGGAAGAGAGAAATGGGGAAGAATCACACTCATTCCTTTTTTTCCTCCTTCAGAGACAGATAATAATTGGCAAAGCCTGGTTTCATGCAAAATCAATGGAGTTGAGTTATTTTGACAGAAATTTGCTATCCTTCACTGATCATGTGGTGCTCCAGATCATAAATATTTTAAGCCAGTACATTGCTGGTAATTTATTAGGCAGTATGAAATAATGAAAACAATACAAAAGTCCAGAGAGGAAAACACTTAGACTGTTGACAAGGAAGGTCTCTGTAATTGCTAGATACTTTCTCTGGTTTTACTATCGAGGCTTAGTGGAAGAGAAGAACATGGGTACTAAGTAGAACTGGGCATTGCCATTTCTTTTTAAATTATCTCCCTCTCTATTTTCCTGCCAGCGTTATATTTTTTCCCCAAAAGAAAAAACTCAGAAAAGCCTTTTTTGTTTCAAGTCTGGGATGTAGTTTTAGTTCTATTTCATTTTTATTTCCCTCCACATCTAGACAATGCATTCACATCTCTATGCTCAGATGTTGTTCATGAAGATCAACGCAAAAATTGCATTCTTCACAGAATACAGAAATACTAGGGTCAGTGACACTTATTTTGAGTAAATTCAAGTTATTATTTTTTTCATGCTGGTGGCTCACCAGCTACTGAAGCTTATGTGGAGGTACACAACTGCTTCAGAGTTGCTTGGGATATAAGAGCAGCGTGCCCTCTGACCTTGTAAGAGCCTAAGGGGCCTTCAGGCAGATCAACATGCATCACAGAGTCCAATCGAGGCAGAGTTGAGGTGAGCATGGACTCTAGACTCAGTTGCCAGAATCCCACCCTGGCTCTGCCACTCAGCTTGAAACTTTATGTAAGCCACTTCACTTCTCTTCTGTGAGTTTCTCCATTTGCAAGATGCATAGTAATTCTACCCAGGGGCGTTGTTATAAGGATTAAATGAGCTAATCTATGTAATGTACTTCGAACAGGGACGGACAAAGAACTTGATACAAATGTTTATTAAATGAATAAAATAAACAATCTTGGGAAGGAGATGAAGTCAGGAGAGGGAGAACCAGGCACATGGAGTTTTCACGGGCCTGTTTGTCTGAAATGGAAGATTCTGAACTGGGGAAAGTAGGAGAGAATAGATCTTGAGAAGATTCTGTGGTCCACGGTCAAAGTTTACAGTCTCTTCATAGAGAGAGATGAAGGCTGCAACTGGACGGCCAGGAGAAGTGAGTGGTTTCTGTGTGCGGAATGGGTGAGAAGGAAGAAGGCGAAGCTGAGCGACAGCAGGAGAGAGACTTGGAAGGTCTCTATTTTGTTCTTCCTTTTAAAGCCCTGGTAGCTCATGTGTTTTTAAGTCACCTCAAATGCCTTTTGAAAGTAGGTGAGTCATATATTTACTCATTTAATGAAGGAAACAAGAAATCCAAGTAATAAGAAATTGAGTAATTCTTGGTCCAGGAGATTGTAGTCGGGCTGAAGAGGAAATGGATCTAGGGGTGTTAGGGCAATACTAATGTTGAGATTGTCTGCCGACTAAATGTGGAGGAGGCAGAGGACACATTATCTTGAGGTACTGGGTTCAAGGAGAGGTTGTTATGGACTAATCTACAGTAATAGTAAATGTGTGGAGTTTTGAATAAGTGAAAACAAATTCTTGCAAAAGAATTTAGTTTTGATTCAAGTAGAGACATTTTCAAAATAATAGGCACTACAGGGTTGGATGGAAGCAGAGAGAAGAGCAGCGGAGAGAATGTGAAGCACTCTTCTGGTGTTGGGGTGTCTTTGCCCTCTGGAGCAAACATCCAGAGATGCAATGACTACAGTCTATCACCTGAAAGGAACTCGTGATGGGAATACTGTTGTCAATATCTCCTGGTAGCAGCGGAAGTATGGTTTTAAATTAAATTTGGAAATTTCCTCAAAGCTACTTTTTCAAAGACAAATGATCCTCTTATGATATGTCTAGTTAAATAAAATAATGGCTGTGAAAGGCTTTGCAAAACATTAACGTGCTATATAAATGTGAGGTGTTATTGTTGTGTACAGTGCGTTGGAAAACATGCAGTAAAAAGACATTATTTTTGTGAGTTAAATAGTCAGATATGGGCTTCGTGACAGCACCGTGAAGCAGAGTGATAATTAATGAATGACTGTGCCCAGAGAGGGGTGATTAATGTGTGGATGCTAACCTGGAAGAATGCTGCTCGTGTTACACTACGGAGTTTTTTGTTTCATTTTCTTTCTTTGGCTCTTACTTGTTTAAATCATTTTTCAGTAAGTTAAAGACATACTTATCAAATTTGATGATAAGACCAGTATGGGGGAGGTAGCTAATAAACATTAGCCTTAGAAAGTATACTGCTATGTTAATAAACCTAGCTTCAGATAGGCTATTAACTTACCCAACACCACTTATATAATGGCAGATAGTATTATGTGAGTAACCTACTCCTCAACTAGACAAATAACTTGCCCAGTGGAGTGGCAGAGCTGAGATTTGAAACTAGGAAATATGACTCTAGAGAATGTATGCCTAAGCCACTTAGCTTTATTATTTATTCACTTATTTAACAAACACAGAGTGCTTATCCTCACACCAAGGACTGATCTGAGCATTATACAAATGTCACTCACTTAACACTTGTAAGAACTTTACAAGGTAGAGGTGGATACTATTATCGTTTTCATTTTATAGCTTAGAAACTGAGGCACAAGGAAGTTAAGTAACCTGCCCAAGGTCACACAGCTAGTTTGTGGATCTAAATGCAGGCAATCTGACCGGGCAGTCCATGCCTCTGACCCCCATGTTATGCTACCTCTGCATTATGCTATACTCTTCTCAATACTGTGCCCAACTTCACACAGCCAGATCTGAGGTGATCCTGCCTTCTCCTTCCACTTGGGAACCAGAAAGTCTTTGAGGTTACAAAGGAAGCGGTGAGCATTTATGATTCAATTGATGCTCTTTTGACCTACCTTGGAGCATCCATGCCTGAAGGCATCTTTAGTGATGCCACCAATTCAATCCTAGACTCTTAAATCCTTGTCTACGGTTCTCAGTGCCAGACAGCATTTCCTCCTGCATAAAATACATCCTTATTCTCATTACATCTCCCCATAAAACTTTCATCAATTTGAAAATTGTAAAATGCATTCTTTTTTATGCAGACATTTAATCTATGGTTAAATGACAATTGAGCAATATATCCTCCTGCATACTCAAATACCATCCCAACTCTGCAATTTGAAAATAAATGGACAATCTTAAAGTTGGCATGGGTTTTAAGGAAATGAAATATTTTCAACCACAGACTTTAGAGGATGTTTATTTGCAAAACGAACTGGAACTGTAGGACACGCTTGGGCTTGATCAACAGATTCTACTTAAGAGAGGTTTCAGACAGAACTACGTACGAGCTTAGCAAATCGGATTTGAACTATCTGTGGGCCAAATGCTGTGTTCTCTTCTTCTGTGCATGGATGAAGCCAGAACTTTCAACCTCTCAGCCTCTCACTTTCAGAAACAGTGAAGTTTAAAATATAAAGGTGTTGTTTTCGCTTCACACCCAAATGTAGGAGCAAGATATTCTGATTTCTCTTGATTGGCTCCAGGTGACGTTAAGTGGAATGCAGGAAATTATCAAAATGAATCCATCTTCAAAGACTTTCTTTGAAATTAGAGGATCTAAATCAAAATGTAAAGTAAAATTATTTTTATTCTAAGTTCCCTTCCACGATTTTTCATAGTTCTTGCTCTAACAAGGAACAAGTAAAATAGCATTTTGCTTTTGCCCTCCAGAAACGTGATAGTTATAGCTTTAATATTTTCCAAAGAAATATAGTATTTCTTAACAATCTAACTCTTGCTTATTGGATTTCAAAAGGATTTAATTACTCACTTTTTCAAGGGTTAAGGAAGAAAATTTCCCCACTTCAACGCATCAGCATAGTGACTTACATATTAACAACAAAATGCAGAGCGTGAGTCATGAAGGATCTAGTGAACACTGTGAATAGTAATAGATGGCCAACCACAATTGTTAAAAAGTTGAGATATTCCAATGTCGTTATCAGAGAACTTTCAAGCACTGGGAGAGCAAGGGTCCTGATCCAAATCCAAATCTAGTAGAAATTAGCATATTCTAGAAAATGAAATAAAATACACAGTAATCAAAAATACAATTTTGAAGACACTCTTTAATGTCTTGCTACGTGAAATGTGATTGGCTGACCAACAGCATTGACTTTTAGCTAAGAGCTTGTTAGAAACGCAAACTCTTAGGCCGCACCCCAGACCCTCTGAACCAGAATCTAATTTTTAGCAAGATCTTCGGGTGATTCACATGTTCCTTAAAGCTCGAAAATCACTCAAAGTGTTTTTGAGTATGGAATTATGTGAGTAGTTGCTGTTTTTAAAAAATAATGTCACATACCAAGAGAAAATAGCCCTCCTTATTTTATTATGCTGCCATCATTTCATAACAGGAAAAAAACCTCATATTCTATTGCTCTATTGAAAGATAATGACTGATATAGACTTATTTTTTTTGGAGGAGCAGAAGCAGCTATAGGGAAGGAATATCGCTCATCACTTTCAGTAACAACAAATGCCAGCTTGACCTGCATTGTTATTTCTGACACATCACCCTGCATTTCTCATCACATTATGCTGGTGGATTCCTTTCCTTCCTTTTTTATTTTTGGGTCAGAGAAGGAAACTGACCTAGAGGTTGCCGCAGGCATTTGGAAACATGGTCTTCCCTGTCTGCTCTCTTCTATCCGAGGCATCTGCTGCAGCACTTTTTACCTGGGTGATTTTAAGAGCTTATCAATCATGAGGCTGTTGAGATACCCAAGCCATCAAGCAAGCACCTCTCCCATGACACGATGACTTGTGTTAATAGTAAAATGAAGCCGAGATAGGAGATGTGGGAAAAATAGAAATCCAAGTGATGCCCTGAAGGGGGAGGGAGAAAGTGAGGGCACCGGGACTAAGTGAGGAGAGCTGTATCCCTAAGTCACGTGGAAGGATGTGGCAAGCAGACCTTTCCTGCGGCAGCACTAGCTATGGGTTGTAAATGACCATCAGTCCCTCTCTGCTCCTTCTCGGCTGCTTGGCAGCAGAAACAGCACCTGCCACCACACATTTCTTGATCTATCATCTTGGAGGTGGTTTATGCTGAATCGACTAGGAAAGAAGACATGGCTATTAGACACAAAGACCACATTATTACTTTTAATAGTTCACATTAACTGGAGGAATAGAGGAGTGCAGTTGGCTTTTTAACCTAGGAACCATTTTAGCTGTAAATAGAGAGAACTAGAGTCCCAAAGCCCTGGATGAGAATGTCCAGTGCCACCACGTCATTAATGCTGTCAGTCAAATTAGTTGGAACCTCACTGCAATTCACTCTTCACCCGGCTTGGAGAGGTTGACGTTACACCTGAGACTCCTGAGTAATCCCAGCTAACTTTGCTCTTTGTATGTTTTGAATGATATGATTGTCTTTCAGGCTCAAAATGAACTTGCAACTATAGAGGTAAACTTTTGTTAAATAAAGAGGGAAACATTTGGCCAATTTAGGCTAGGAATAAGCACCCTATAAATGCTATTTTCAATCTGCTTGACCTGACAATATTCACATTCACAATGTACTCCTCATCCATGCCACCGTCATCTCTTATCCAAGCCGTTGCTGTGGCCTTCTAACTGGTCTCTTGGATTCCATCTATCCTCCATGTAGCAGCCACATACTCATCCCAAAATGTAAGGTGGGTCAGTCCACTCCTCTGCTCTAAATTCTCCAATGTCTTCTCATCCCACTCAGAGGAAAATCCAAAGTCTTAACTCCGGCAGACAAGCCCCAAGGACGTGGCCTCCTGTGCCATCTCTCTGATCTCACCTCCTGCCTCCTTCACCGTTGCCCGGCCATCCTGGCCTTCTCCGTCCCTAACCACACACTACATCAGACATGTCTCACCTCAGGGGCTCTGCCTGGATAATAATTCCCCAAAATAGACACTTAACGCACCCTTCACTTTAGACTCCTGCTCAAGAATTACCTTATTGGAGAAGCTCCCTGAATACCCTCTAGAGCCCCTGCTCTCCAATACTTGTGTAATCTAAAAACATCTGATGGGTTACATAGCTGTCTTTTTCAATATATATCTTCCTCAATTAGGACATAACTCTGTGGAACAAGATTTTGCTTCTTTTGTTCACCAGTGTCTCCTCAGAGCCCTGAAGAGTGCCAGAAAGATGCCAAGAGGAATGTTCAGTTAGTATTTGTGAACAAATGATTTTCAATGCTTGTTTGCACACCTGGTACTTTGCTCATTTTCTTACTCTGCTTGGCTCAAAAGCACTTCTCTACCTTCCTGTTCTTGTGTTTTTGTGTTTTTTCCTCTGTCTAGGGTGCCCTTCTACTTCCCCATGTCAGCACGTTCAAGTCTTGCCTTTCTTCCAGTTCCATCTCCTCCAGGCAGCCTTCCCTCATTCTGTTCTCAGAGCTGACCGTGTCTCTCCTCTGATCCCCCAGCACTGTCTCTATCCCTCATGCACAATTTAGGCCTCTCTGCCCTGTGGTAGAATGATTCTTCTTCATGGACTGGAGGCTTTAAAGGGTGGGCCGTGTCTGGTTTATCTTTATCCCCACAAAGTCTTCTTGTTGCCTTGTGCATAGAAGGTGCTCAACGCACATTGGTCAATAAACATTGCTGAAGAGATTTATTTTACTGTCCCAATGTTGATTTGATGGTGTCGTACCTGGATGAGAAATGGGAGCAGAGTGCTCTCATATGCTGCAGTTTCTGTTTTTCCAAAATCTGCCCTTGGTAAGTGTTTGGTTTGGTGTTTCGTGTGTAAAGAAGGTAGAAAGAATTTTGCTCTTGGGTGTGGGGATTTTGCTGTATTTTAATAAGCGTTGAAAGAGAAACATTTGTCCCAAAACCAAAATACCTAGTAATCAGAAAATCAGTTTTCCTGCTCCCAGGTCTGTCTCACTCCCTGGTCGGATTTGTAACTGGGGCAAAGGTTCCTATCACAGGGAACTCTGTTAGCATCTTTCACTGCCTGAAAAATCCTTTTCTCCACCTTTCTGATGAAATCCTTCTCTATATCCTAGCACAGGGCTAAGAAGGGAGAATCAAGAGCAGGATGTAGCTATGCTTAGAAAAACACCTGTTTAAAAATCTGATTTTTCTTAGCATGGATTTTTCAACTCCAAACTGTCAAGATTCTGCATTCGAAGTTCACAGTGTACTTTTTTTCTGTGAAACAGCTGGTCTAATTGGGCAAGCTTTGCTGTGGCGACATTAGGGCTCATTAGACTTTCTTTTATCAGTGGTATAAGCTGTGAGATTTCAACCAAGCAGAGGGTTTAGATTCTAAATGAGAAATATAGATTAGCATTTCACATAGTGAAATAATGAAGTTCAGTGTTACCTTTCTAGTGACAAAAGCAGGAACTTAAATCCATTGTAGGGTTCCTTGTTTAATCAATAAATAAATGAGAGGCACAGAAGATTTATTTCTTTGGTGGCAACCAACACCATCATTTTTCTTAATTATCCTTAGGTTTGCCTCTCCTGCTTTCAGATTCTTTGCAAGGAAAAAGCTTCTCTACCTTAAGAAAGGGACAGGAGATCTCTTGATGGGTTTTCTCTCTCATACACACAGAGAGTTTTGCCTTTTCTGTGGCAATACCTGTATTTCTTAATTAAAATCTAATAAAGTCAAAGGTTTTGCAAGGTTGTGCAGGCTACCTTGAAGACCAGAGGTTCCAGCCGAGGTAGACAAAGATCAAGGCAGCTGTAGGAGAGAAAACAAATAGTTCGAACTTTGGATCCACAGATGGTTATGCCTGCCAACTGTTATGAGCCAATGAATATCTGGCCTATCATTTGTCATATTTATTGCAGTACATAATGCTGTAATTTCTCATGGCATGGTTATTTATCTTGCTGTGTTCTCTGAACTGCTAAAATTGCAGCCATGTTGGAGCATACATATACTTTTTGGGTTTCATCTTTAAAAAACAGCCATGAAACTTGGCACAGGGCTCCCCATCCAAGGACTGGAACTATGCATATTGCAAAAGCAACTATTTAACAGAGTATGGAAAATTCTGACAACAGTTGAAACTATCCTCCCAGTCTTGCTCCTGTGCATTTAGCCACAGAGCCCAAAGGGAGCAGAGGCTCTCCATTGTGGATTGCTCCTTCTCAGAGGTGCCAGGCTGGTTTCCTAAAGTAGTGGCTACTGGAGTGGTGAGTACCATATCTGGAAGCCTCTCTGGAGTGTGCACAGAGTCCTCCAATTTTATAGTAAGGAAATAGGCCCTGGGAAGGAGAAGGATGAAGGTCGGGCAAGAAGGCATGAGATGCTCAGTCATTGATTTCTGACAGCCGTCTGGGGGCACTGTGACGTCAAAAGGAGCAGCAGGAACACCTGTCTCCACTGGCATCTCCACTACTGGCAGTGATGAGTCAGTGAATAGAGGTCACATGATGCCTGGTGACAGAAGATGTGACTCACAGGTGGGCAGAGAGAGTCTTCAGGGTACTGTTGCTCACTTGCCACAACTCAGCATCCATGATGAATCATCGGGTCCAAATGGGGCTTGGAGTTGGGGCAGGTTTTAGTGCACACGGGAGCCTCCATGAATGGCAAATGTAAAAATGGAGGGACCTCTCATCCACACAGGATTAGTGCATTCCCTCCCTGAGGTGTGAGAACTCACACTTTGTTGTAGGTCGCTCTGCTGTTTGTGATAAAGTGGCTATTGGCCGCTCAGAGCCCTGCGGAGCAGATGAAATCTCACTCTAGCCGTTAGTTTGCCTCACAATAGTTTCAGTCAGAAATGTTAACAATATTTATTCTCAAGAGTCCTGAGACCTCTCTCCTCTTCCTTTCCCTTCAAGGTGGAGAAGTGGGCTTATGGTGATCAGCAGAAGAGAGGAAGGTGAAGATGTCATTCTAATTATTATTAGGGCTAGTGTTAGAAGGCTGAAGGTCAAGATGCCAAACTCCTTAACCCCTGCCTCAGCCACTTTAGTCTCATCTCCCACCACCTTTCAGGTCTTGGAACAGGCGATGTTTCCTTCTGCCTCAAGGCTCTGCACAGCCAAGACTCTAATGGGCAAGGTGGCTCAGGAGAAAAAGGAGGCTCTGAAAGCGCAAGTCTGAAAGTCTACTTCTGAAATACACCTTTCCTCAGGAAGAAATCGGAAGGGTAGGATCTGTGGAGTCTCCAAGGCTGGCTGAGGACCAACCACTTGGGTTGTCTGAGGTTAAAAGGCTGTGCTCAACAAAAGGAAGAATGAGTAAGTGCCCTAGGATAAGCATGAAATACGCACAGGAACCTTCACTCAGAAAGAAAGGGGACTTGAAAAACGCCAAAGAGGACAAGAGGCTTTTAAAGTTACCGCTGTACTCAGTGTTGGGTGTGGCAGTCAAGGTCAATGACCATCAAGAAAGCCCACTCTTTCAAGTCCTCTTTCCATCGGTCTCCTAGGTTAGCAGAACTTTCAGACTAGAAAGGGTGGAAGGACAATTGGTAAGAGAATTGGAAGGCCCAGATCTGGAAAAAGATCATGTGAGAGCACTGTTCTGACTTTCAGGTCTAGATGCCTGTGTCCAGTTCCTGTGGAGACCTGAATCACTGTGTGAGAGCACTTGAGGTAGCAGAGACGATGGGGAAATGCTAACAGCCCTAAACAAGGTAAATGCCTCCATTTTCAAGAAGGGAGGGCATATTATTAAACAAATGATTTGTGTACGTTTAAAAAGGAAAGCAAGTTTGGGAATGAGAGTCATAGTCACAGAGCTAAGAGCCTCTAGCAGAGAGACAAATACAAAACTGAATTTGGTTAGGTTCATGGGAGCAACACGGAAGGTAACATGCATACTTCAGGATGGACAATTGGTGCACAAGGAACAAAAACCCTTCACACAAAGCAGCGATTGCTGTTTTAGGCCTTGGTGGTAGATGGGAGGGGAGATCGTGGTTCTCCTGAATCCCTGCATACAGGTCTCTCCTACCCCCAGAAACACAGCCAGCCTTTAGAAGCGCCTCTCTAGGATATGACTCTACTCTTTATCCTTCCTCCCTTTCATCATCTCTCACGACCTAACTTGAACGGATAAATTTGGTTTAAGGGTTATTTATATTGGGAAGGCGGTTGAGAAGAAGTTGTGAAAGGTCTGGTTGGTGACTGTTGGAAAGGTAGCGGAGAGAAACTTTGATACATGTTTGCTGCCTGGTCACCTTGGGCAAGCAACCGGCTCCGATCCTTGGTTTTCTCATCTCAAAAACGGGAACAATAGCTAGGAGGTGATCAGTACTATCTCCTCTCCAAATTCCTTGCCTTCTCTGTTTTCTTTGGTCTTTTCTGGGGCTTTCCATTGATTTTATTTTTGGCTTATTACACAGCAGATTTTATCAGATTCACAGGATTTTGTGTCTTGACTACTCTAAGTAAATAACAAACAATCTTCAGTCACTGAAATGGGACAAGAAGTGAAAATAAAGCAGAAATTCAATCAAAGCATGGTAGGTCTAATTGTCTGCTGTTTATATTGTAAATAATCTCAGGGTGCCCTCTGGCCTGCTGCTGGTCCTCAGAGCAGCTTACACCCCACACGGTGTATTTGAAAGATGTGGACTGAAAGGGGATGCAGGTTCTAGCAGGAACTTTGCCACTAATTAGCAATGTGACTTTGGACAAATCTTTTTACATCCTGGCTCTGTTTCCTCATCAGCATGGTAAATGGGTTGACCTATATAATCTCCCAGGTCCTTTCCAACTCCAGAATTTTAAAAGGTCCATGATTGCAAGCCAAAAACTATATTATGGAATGGGGTGACAGCATGTATAAGTGCAAGTTGATTAGGGAAATGGCATAGGATTTATCTTTTAAATTGGCTTTTACAATAATAAATCACAGAGTAAAGATACAGAGAAGAGAGAGACATTTTCTGTAAGTGTTCAAGGAAGCGTAGCTTATTTCAAACAATGGTTTCTGAAAATAACCTTTCATTCTTTGTCCTTATATTTTTCCTAATGGATGGCATAAAATGGATTCTCAGCCTGAATAGTGGCTTTCATTCAATTTTAAGTCACCCCATCATGTTGTGTACTGATGCTTTCCACGTTAGCTGACATTGCAGGATGTAGCACAATGCAGAGTGAAGAGTTAGAAATGTGACATGGCATGTTGGAAACAATGCTTGCTTTTTGCAGATCAGTTATCATTTAAAGGCTGGTATTTAGAACCATCTTTAGATAATTCAATAGCTCTGTGTCTCTGGTAGGGAGGATGTCAACCTGAGTTACTTTTTTTGCTTATCAGATATGATGGAACAAGATGACATTAAAATGGTTGAAAGAAACTATCCAGAATGAGTATTTTTAAAAAAATCAAGCAAATTTTTAAGGAGCTTAGAATTGGATTGATTCACTGCAACCATGGAACTCAAAGAAAAATGGTGATTATCACAGATCGTTGTCCAGGATAAATCCAGATATTTCCCATAGTTACCCTTTGTCCTGATATATCACAGTCTTCTGTGACATCGCAGTCTCCTCATTTTGATTGAAATCAAATCTTGTGAAGGGAAAGATGCTTTAAAGTGACTGTAATTTGTTCCCTGAGCTGTAGGTACAATGGAGTCACATTATCAGTAATATCCCCAATTTTACACTCTCTCGCTGATACCTGCTCAGGCCACATGCTGTGCTCCCGTGAAGAGGTAATTCCAGGGGTTCCCACACGTTTCTGTGAGATGCTCAGCCATCAGGTGGCTGCTCGGCTCACCCAGTCAGGCACTGCGGCCTCCTGATGGGCACACGAGGGACAGGACAGAGCCCTCTCAGTGGCCAAACTGCAGGAGGGTCTGCGGCAAAGTGGGGGATGAGACCTCTCTCCCACTTCAAGCTAGAATCTTCCAGGGTGTATGGACATGGCACTGCTGGTGCCACTATCCGTATGGAATTTTATGAATGGGACACTGGGGCTTCACCTGGAGCCCTCTCTCCTCTAAGGTACCAGACAGGCATCCAGAGGGAGGGAACAGGAAGAGATGAGTGTCAGCACCAGGGTCCTCTCTTCAGCAACCGAGTCCTTGTTTTGGGGTCATGTTTATTCTCTTAAGATGGCTTATTCTGGAAAGTTCTTCATCCCCTGAAGCAAATAAAGTTCTGTCAGTCTCTCCTTACTAGATTGCCTGAGAGGTCCGGACAGAATTTTCTGAAATGCAGCAGCAATAGAGGCTCAAGTTGGGAGCCCTGACACTGTTCATTCTGCGAGCACTTCTGGAACATATTCTATGTGTGAAAGACTTTCTTTCTCCTTTATT
Organism: Equus asinus; assembly: GCF_041296235.1. Lineage (NCBI taxonomy): Eukaryota > Metazoa > Chordata > Mammalia > Perissodactyla > Equidae > Equus > Equus asinus. Next base: position 128,171,565 of record NC_091793.1, read on the forward strand.
CCTCTCTTCTCTAAAGAAAATTTTTTCTTTGGAAGATTGGCTTGAATTGAAGAATTGACATGTAGGATTTCTTTAACAGAGACCATGAAGCCATTTTCAAATAAAACACAATTAGTGGAGAAGGGATGTACTTTCGAATATGCCAGTGCCTCTAGATATACAGAAGGCTATTAGTAAACAACTTTGATTTAACTGGCTGATCAGACATCTTTGCAGAGGAACAAAAATAATTAGAAAAGTGCAGACGTATTTAAACTCTCCAGAACAAGCCAATAAAGGATAATGTAGAACTAACTTTCTCTTTAGTGTTTGAGTGGATTTATGTCTGTACAGAGAAAGCACGTTTTGGTTGTTTTAGAATTGTCCAGCATTTTTATTGACATTTGTCTTAGAATATGAACATTATTTCAGTGACTTATTTTTCAAACATGTTATGGTGCAAAATGATTTCAGTCCACTGCATATGATCATGTTTTGAATGAATGGAGTCTGAGACTTAATATTTACTCCTGCACGTATGTTGCTGCTAAAGTTACCTGTATTTAAAAAGAGCTTCATGCAGCCTTCCATTAAATTGCGTGTTAACCTTAATGGACTACAACGTTGATTTAGAAATGGCCAGGCACTGGCAAGTTTTATATAGTTGCTCATATAACATTCTCAATGTCAATAAAGAATGCCTTTTGTCTAATTGTGCCCCTGCAATATATGGAAGTCCTTCACACTAATGACAAAGTATTTCTTCCCTTCGTGTTCAAAAATGATAATACCGACAAAGATATGTAGGGAGGTATCTACCAGATCAATATGTGATCAATAATTCACTGCACACAGAGTAGGAAATACTGTAGTCACTATTGGCAGTCTCGTATTGTTTGTAGCTTTGTCCTAACATTGAGGGTACCATGTACAAACAAGCGTATGGACTCAAGGAGTTAAGAAATAGTCTAATTGCTATGCATGTGCATGCAGCTCCTTGGTCTTCAATCCTATCAGACTTTTGTTCAAAGGGATGTGCTGCCTCTGATTGCTATGGGGTTGTGTGGTTGACCTAAAGTGTGCTTCTCTCTCATTTCTTCTCCCCGTTTTATTTCCATTTGGCTCTCTAAGCTGCTTGGGTTCCTCTGTTGTCTCCCAACACATCTAACTTAGTCAAGTTGTGTTGCGTGGCATTGCCTTTCTACAGCCCAGGTCCATGCTTTTGGCAATATCTACTCTGGTCCAGCGTCAACATCCACGGTGCACATTCCACAAGCAGGCACTGAGCCGTGTTCTGGGGATACTGAGATAAATGATCTCTTGCAGGTCGGTGAGGGACATAGCAGAGGCCTCTGTTGATTTTTCCTGCCCAGCCTGCATTCTCCACTCTCCTTCCTTGTTGGCCCTATTTTTGCTTTGGGGAAATACTCCTCCTCAGGGATATAGCCAGGCTAGGTTATCAATCCAGATCAAGGGAGGGTCCTGGCCTAAGCTCTACCACTGAGACTTCCAGGGAAAAGGAATCTTGAGGAGAGTGACAGAAAGCCTGGAACTAGTTCTAGGCCATTCGCTGTGATGGTGGTGCCCTGAGATACCACCCGTTGGTTCCTGCTACCACAACATCTGATGCTGCTCAGGTCTCTGCCCTTTGTCAAGCTCAGTTCTTCAGCTGTTCCTTCCGCTCTGTAAGCCATCCTATGTCCTTCCAGTAATTTTCTTTCTAGGTTAAGTAAGCAACAGTTGGTTCCTGCTGTTTTGCACCAAAGAATTACAACCAAAGTAGAAGCAGATGAAATGCCATAATGCAGAATAGGAAACTCTCCAGAAAAGGTAACACAAGGTATCTATTTGACTTTTAGGGCATGTTTTTAAGTTTGCTGAGGAAACAACACATGGGGTGATTACAGCAGGTCCAGATTTCCCATCTCTCAATGCTTAGTTTTTGGAACTTGTGGCCACAGTACAACAAAGCTTGTTGGCTTTCTTATTTTAAAGTTTATTATGTCAATCTGTAGTGAATGTTATGAGTCATAAAAGTCATGTTTAAATCTTACAGTATTTTGTGGTAGCAGGAAACAAGTAAAAAAGTATGGGTAGTAAATAATTGCACTGCATGAGCAACTAATGTTTACTTTAAAGTCTAATTATGAATTTAATTGCAAACACTTTCAAACTTTGTAGTTGGAAATGACCTTTTTCAGAATACGAGACCCACATGTAAGAAACCCTTCAAGATTTGAGAATGAGAAATATTGTCATGACTAACCAGCAAAAACAGGCCACAGAGAAAGATAAACATTTTGACCTCAGTGAATTTAGGAGGCTATCTTTACAAATGATGTCAAACAATTATATTTTTAAAAAATGTTTTACTATGGAAAATTTTAAATGCACAGATAAGTATGAAGAATATTATAGTGAACCTCATGTACTTATTATTTTGCTTTAACAAGCATTAACTCATGGCCAATTTTATTTCTGTATTCCCCACTGAAGTAGGGAAGTTTCCCTCTTTGATTATTTTGGAGCAAATCCCAGACATCCTATCAGCTCATCTGTAAATATTCCAGAATATATCTATAAAACAAGAAGTTTCTTTCTTGCTCTTAAACATACCACAACACAATGATCACATCTAAGAAAAGCTAATGATCATTCCTCTGGGTCATCAATATGCAGTGGGTATCCTTATTTCCTGCCAGTCTTTTGTGGGAGAGCCCCAGGGTGTCCAGGCTACATTGTCTCAGCTTCTTCCAATTTCAGCCTCACAGTTTCAGGTGAGCTCAGATCCTCTCCTACTGGTAGTGTCTCACCCTAAGCACGAGTCTCATGTCCTTCTGCACCAAAGGAGACAGCACACGACTGGATGCACAATGCATCCCCAAAGTGGGGGTCATAAAAGCCCAGGGGCAACACAACTAATAGGGAGCAGGAGCCTGCGGAGTAGGGTTTGCTCTCTTGTCCTGTAAGAAGACAATTCTTGGTAGCCTGCTGTGTGCTTCTCAGAGGCCCTGCAGAATCAGCCCCTATGCGCAGGCCACTTCCCAACACCTGTCGGCTCTTCCTCCTTCCCCGTCATACTTCCCTGTCTCTACTGTTTTATTTCACGGAATTACATCTCAAGCCCTTGGGGAATACAAACTATGCTATGCTAATCACGTTGCAATATGTTGATATGTCTCTTAATTCTCTCTTTTAAAATTGTGGTAAAATACACAAAACAAAGTTTACCATGTGAACCATTTTTAAGCGTACAGTTCAGTGGTATCAAGCACATTCACACTGTGCAAGTGTCATCACCATCCGCCTCCAAAACTCTTCACTTTGTGTAGCTGAAACTTTGTGTCCATTAAACAATAACTCCCCATTTCGCCCTCCTCCCAGGCCCTGGCAACCACGGTTTTACTTTCTGTCCCTATGAATTTGATATTCTAAGTGCCTTATATATGTAGATGATACAGGATTTGTCTTTTCCTAACTGGTTTATTATGCTTTGCATAATGTCCTCAAGGTTTCTCCATATCATAGTATGTGCCAGAACTTCCTTCTTTTTTAAGGCTGAATAACATTCCATTGTGTGTATATACCACATTTTGTTTATCCATTCATCCATAGATGGACACTGGAATTGCCTTCACTTTTTGGCTATTGTGAATAATGCTGCTATAAATATGGGTATTCAAACATCTCTTTGAGACCTTGCCTTCAGTTCTTTTAGGTATGTGCCTCAAAATAGAATTGCTGGATCATCATGGTAATTCCATTTTACATTTTCATCAACAGTGCACAAGCTTTCTGATTTCTCCACAGCCTCATCAATACTTGTTATTTTCTTTCTTTTTAATAATAGCTGTCCTAATGGGTATGTTTTAATTCTCTTCTAATCAATATATTTCTCCTTCATCCCTGTCTCTATCTTTATCTTCCTCTCTCTCTTTTTTACAGAAATAAGATGGTCCTGTTTTTCCACAATCAAAGTTTTTCTGATTGCATGCTATGCTGCCAATTTACAATGCAAGACCTGTAAAGACTCATTAGTCCTGAATCTGAATCCGAGGTATCAGTGTGATGTGGAAACATGATATATCTTATCCTTTTTCCAAATTGCATATTTCCTACCTTTGTTCTCTGTAAAGGCCTAGAACAAGGACCAACCCATGCAGCAAATGGGCATTACTAGCTCACATTTCCTACTATATTTAAACCATAACTTCTTGGTGAAGAGGCTGATTTCAGGTCTGAGACAGGAAATGCAAAAGATGAGCATGGAAATAAATCTTGTCATGCTTGAAAGCAAAGCCACTATCGAAGACTGCTGGGATCATTTCAAAAGGACTCAGGAACCAACTTGAGCAGGCTGCCACTGGCCAAAAATGGATGAATTTGTGCATGAATAAAGGTAATGGTTGCAATGGATTAAAACATATCAAATATATTTGAAGTAATGTGTTCATAATGACACTAAAATAAAAAAGAAAGAAAAATTCATCAATCACTTTTGGAGGATTCTATGAATCCAATTCATTATTTTGAAAGCTGGTGAGTAAATTCATAGAATCCAGCTTTTATTCTGCTTTTCCTGTACTAACTATATCTATGGTAACAAAATTATTGATAAGAGATGGTTTCTCTTTATAAAGTATTCCAGTTAATAAATGAAGAGAAGATAATATTACAGTAGCATTTTAAAACTTCTACACACCTAATGGAATTGGGCTTTGAGTATCAGTGTGTGCTACCATCATGAAATGGACAAGGACCAGACATTGTGTGCCTCCCAATGGAAGTTCACAGCATCACCTGTGAAGGAGTCTTGACAAAAGAGTGAAATCTGAATCTCATTAAGCCTGTAGATTTACCTACCGATTTACAAGAAATATGGATCAAAAGCAACAAGTGTGTTTTTTCTTAATTTTTTTAATATAATTAATTTCATAAAACAGTAAACATTGGAACTGTGAATGATTGCATAGTCACTGTGCAAAGTAAGCCTAGACTTTTCCAGAAATTTCACACAAAAGCAAGTGTTTGCCTAGTTTAGATTTTTGTCTTAGGAAGGGGTTAATCTTAGTGGCAAAGGAGACTTTTTAAAAAAGGTTGGCACTTAACATGATGCCTATTATTTCTCTTGACATCGTGTCTTCTTATCTTGCTCTTGGTTTTGTGGAATAAGATGAAAGAAAATTGCTAGCGCTCTCTAGCACTGTGTGCTTGGTTTTAGTAATCTCAGTTTTGCTTCAGATATTTTAAATGTTTTTCTTTCTGAAAAAGAAAAAAAACGAGAGTGAAACTCAAATAAGGGGCCAACAGGGAGAGGGGTCGTTAAGTAGGATTCTGTAGTGTTCAGTTTCCTGACTACAGAATAATCCTATTAATAATCCTGTCTTCTGATCTTATGTTGTCTGGATTCTTTGTTTCCTATTTGTTGAATACACACAACTTTCAGTGAATAGTGAAAATCTGACAATTTTGAGATGCCAACTTAAAAAGTATTTGCTTTACTTGGAAACCAAGAAAGAATTCTAGAAGTTCTCAAGTCCAGGAATATTTGGATATTATTCTCTTTAATAATTAATACAAATTCTTTTTGTATGAGAGCAAGCTGTAAAGTGCAAGATGACTCAGAATGAATCCTCATTTGAAGGCAAGTGATTTACTGCTTGTTTCAAATCTATTCATGATTAATACTTATTGTTAAAGATTTATTATGTGGTGTCAATTCATTTCTTCAAATATTTAATAATTATTCATTAAATATGTATTTAGCGCCAGCTATGTACCAGGTATTGCACTGGGTCATGGGACAACAGCGATGAATGAGATCTACACATTCTCTCCTCACCAGGAGGTTATAATTTGGTGGGTTTCCCAGGAAAGCACATGCCAAGATGGAATTAGAAGTACAAGAGATTTACTGGAGGAAATGCTTGTAAAGGAAAATGGAAAAGGAAGCAGGAGTAGATGAGGAGATCGTCAGACCACGATGCAGATCTGACAATGTCGCGGGAAGGAAGATTGGGTAGGAAGGACCTAAGTCTATGGGGCAGCTCTGAGAAAGTCTCAGATAGGCTGATGGGGAGCCTTGAGCAAATTGCTCATTAGAGGAGTCCCATATTGGCCAGGAATGGCCCAGCTCTAATCTCTCTGCTGTGCTTAGTCATGGGCTCAGAGAAGTTCTGGCCTTGGTGTGAATGACATGGTGGGTCCAGTAGGTGTGGCAGCTGGAGGCTGATAGCTAACTGCACAGGCTCTTTCCTGAAGGGTGATCTAAAAGGTGCATTGCGGTGGGAGAGGTAAACATTGAACAAACGGGTACGAGGGTAAGGCACATTACAACAGGGATATCATGGGGGTAAATACCCCTATATGGTAGTGTAGCAGAGGAAGTTTATCTGCAGTCACCGTTCTTCCTCTGTTCTGCTCTGTGTCATAGGGGACAACTTTATCCAGGTTCCCTGATCATATGCTTTTCGGATATGTTCAGCCAGTGGGAGGCACTGGCCGGAGACTGGAAGGTGGAAGGGAAGAGAATCCAGTGTATTTCTTCCCTTCTCTGTTTGCCCCTTCTCATCTCTCCAGCACTAGCTGCATCTCCTGTGGGTTTCCAGCTCCTATCAGAAAGTCCCTCACTTGTGGTCCTACATTCCTCTAAACAGCCATGGTCTCTGGGACATTGCTTGTTGCTGTTGTCCTTTACTTTCACATAGTTATTAGTGATCCTGTCATTATTAATCTGTATTATTAATCTCTTGTCTCACTATCTCCTATTTGGCTTCACAGTTTATTCATCACCTTCATAAGTGATTCCTTGTGTTAAATCCCCTTTGTCTGAAATACCTAGAGAGCCCTCATTTCCTAGTTATACCCTGACTGGTAGGCTGAGTCTGGAAGAGGTCACAGGGAAGATTTTTCTAATGGAGTGACATTTAAGCTGAACCTGAGGGATGAGTGGGAACTGTCCAAAATGGACTGATCACAGTGCTGTCATTGGTACTTCTACCAATCTTTTGTACATTACTTTTTATTTTTAGATGATTTGTTAGTTTTAAAACAACATAGTAAAAAGTACAGGTTCTGGTGCTGTAGTGCTTGGGTGCAAATCACGGCATCTGTTACTTTCTAGATATGTAACCTCAGGCAGTTTACTAAGTTCCTTGTGCTTCAGTGTCCTCTCTGTAAAATAACGGTATCACCTTCTACAGAAGCCATGAGAAGTCAATAAGTTAATACGTATGGACAACTTAATGTTTGATAGTATTCTTTTTCATATGCATCACATGACTTTGCAGAAGCTTTCCTTTCTAATGTGCACTCTGAGCCTGCAGGAGGAGCATATTGTATACAGGGTGGATGATGCTTCGTTCGCTTCTAGAATCTAATGTTTCATGGGAGAAGTTTGAGGTCAGTCTGATTTTTCATTATTTATTCCAAGTCACCGCTTTCTGTGCCTGGGTACTTGTGGGTTTCTTTCTTATCCTAGAAATTCAATAATTTTAGTAGGATATGTCAAGGTGTTGGTCACTTTTAATAAGTTTTGATTGACATACAGGTGTGTCCTATCATTTTGCAGGTTTATTCACTCCTTCCTTTTAGGAGAGTTTTTTCTCCCTCCCCTTATATCACTGACACGTTTTTCTGTTCTATTATATTAGTCTGGGGGAAGTCAGCATTTTTCTTTCAATTTACAAATTGATTCAGTGAGTTCACTCAACATTTTACATTCAAAACAGCAAGGCCTTATAACCAAGCTAACTGATTATGGTCTATTCCATCAAAAGTAAAGCCAAATATGGAGATAGTTCCATCTTTCTTTGGACAATTAACAACCTCTCTGATGTAGATGGACCCTGTCCAGCTGCTGGAGATTGTGTGATCAATTGGAATCTGCTTGGTCAGTTAGAAAGCTGTATTTGCTTTATAGTCTATTGTCTATCCTCTGCCCCGCCACCCCCCACCACCCCTCCTTTCTTTTGTTATCTCTTCTTCATTTGGAGCAGTCCAGGGGTTCACTTACATCCAATATTAAGCTTTATTCGGTGATTAATATAGTTCTGGGCTGGGGCCAATAATGAGCTACAGATATCTAGACGTAATGGAAATAATCAAAACTTAACTGGGCTAAGATTCTCAGGGGTTGATTTGCTCCCACTAGAGATTTCATTCTCTCCTGATTCTTCATTGGCTGCATCTGGAATGACCACAAAGGAACATTTTAGGAATAAACATCCCAATCCAGGATAACCTGGGCTTTGGGAACCATCGTCACGTGGCCATGTCATGGTGGTTAAGAGTATGGACTCCTGAGAAAGAGAAACTAGGCTCGAATCTCTGTTCTCCCCTCTCCTAACCATGTGATCTTTGACCACTTACTCAACCAGGCTCAGCATTAGCTTCCTAATCAGAAAAATGGGGATGGTAATAATACTTTCTTCATAAGGTTGTTGGTGATTATTAAATTAGATCACAATTACATGTTCCCTCACACATAGAAAATATTCAATATACTCAAATTATTATTATTATCATTATTATTACAGGTCGACATCTAAATCAGCACCATATATTTTAGTGCTGTGTCTTTCTTATTTTTATCTAATAAATACACTTATTCTCTTTTAAGACAAGAAATTTGGGTTGCTACTCCCTTATTTGGCTCCCAAGGAAAACAACCCACAGTCTGGGCAGGCAGATCAATGAACTGGACATGCGAGCTAGCATTCAGTTTTCAGCAAGAATAAACTGAAGGAGAGTGCTGGAAGCTTAGAGCCCTATTTCTTAAATGGCTTTAGACTGGGGTATTCTATTTTCTCCTCAAGGGAGATCAATTATCCAGATGTCAGAAATCTGCTGCTTGCTCTTCTATTCTATCCTTTTCCTCTGACTTTTTCATTTCTTTTTCCTTTACCTTTTCTTTCTGAAAGCAAGCACCAAATCTTTCTTCACATGCCAGATTTAATGTTCTGCAAGGTCAATTTAGTTCTTTACGGCTTTGAGAGATATTTTAAATGCTGTCATGAAATTATTAATTGCCTTACATTCTTTATTTTTTTCCCTAATGCAGTCACTCCCTTTCAGAAATATCTTATCTTTTATTTTAAATATTATAAAAAAAAGTTCTCAAATGTTCGAATGTTTGTTTCTTGGAATAAGTCTTTGTAAAAATACATGCTACCAGCTTTATCTTTACATCATTATTTTCTTGCCAAAATTTTTCAAAGGTCTTAACACTGTTTATTTTGTGTATACTTTGATAGAAGGCAGATCTATTTTGATCTGTTATTTGAACAAAAATTAAGATGGTACATTCTCCTTGGGTCTGCTCACTGCTTAGCTTGCCATTTTTCACTCCCCCTTTTGTATCTTATGATAAAAAAGAGATAATATGGATTCATATTAATAGTCTGGTTTTTAGGCAGACAGAGAGGGATGGAGAGAAAATCGGGGCATGTGCAGTCCCAGACGGTGAAGAGCACTTTGTGTACTTCCTGAGGCCAGTGACCAGGTTTCCACATCTGCTCTTCCTTTTAACCTAGTGATTGTTTTTAGGTACATGACATCATTTTCCTGCTGTCTGCCTGCCAATCCCAGCAAATGTCCCTTTGTTTTAGGAAAATGTCTCTGAGTCAGGATGAACTGGTGAGTTGGTGAGAAGCTGCCTGTCTGCGCTCCCTTTTGTGTGGCCTCACACATTTCCCCAGCCGGTGCTGATGCTTCTGCTTCTGCCTCAGAAGTTTTTCCTGAAGCACTGAAACGGACTCTCAGCCAAGGAGTTCCTATTTTTTCCTACAATTCTTTTCCTCCTTCCTTCTTTCCTTCCTTCCTCTTTTTCTCCTTTTCTCTCTCTCTTTTTAGGAAGAGTCCCCTTCAAGTCAGAAAAGTATTCTGTCACATTAGGGATGGGGGGATCCGTAACGGGAAATTGGGGTCAGCAAAAATCCATACCTCTTTCTGCTTCACGTGGTTTGCTCCCACGGCACGGATGCAATGGCTCAAGGTGGTCCAAGTGGGGATGGCCCTCTCTGTCTCTTGCTTCGTATGGCTTGCAACTCTTAATGGTTGGGTGAGGGCACTTGGCTGGGCAGAGGAGGCTGAAATTCATATTCTTGCCGACTGGGCTGTGTGACCTGGAGCAAGACTGCTTCTACACAAAGGAAGAGGCTTTACCTAAAAATTATCATAACTGCATTGTTTACTTGCTCAGGCTGGGGGACCTGAGCCCTTCCAGGTAGGGGAGTTGGGAGGAATGCTTATTTCTAACTTGCGTGGGCTGGCAGTGGCCCTGGCAACATTAGGTGAGTTTGTGGGCCGTGCTTTCCCGGAAAGGAGATCATCAGGTGGCTCTTGATGGCTCGCTTCAATCTTGTTTTGTCTGGGCCATTCCTGGGAGATGACGCACTTTGACACACTTTGCCTATTTCTCCACTGGTAAGGAAGAGGAATTTTGACCTACTTTTCTCATCTTTTGGAGAAGTCCCTACTTTATTTAAAAAACATTAATTGGTTGAAAAACAAAGAAAGAAAGAAAGAAAAAAAAAAAGAAAGAAAATAGTGAAATGTCTTTCTCCCATCTCTGTCTCCACTTTGCTGAGTTCTCATTCCACTGCCACAGGTAACCCTCGTTAATAGTTTATTATAGTTTGTTTACACACACACACAAGAAAACACAAATATAAATTTTTCCTTATTTCCCCATTATCCTTTTAAATAGAAAGGTTATCCTATATGGCCTAACTTTGAATTTTTGTTTTCATTTAACAGTATCTTCAAAGACTTTTCAAATTTGGACAGTGAATGGTTCTTCATTCTTTTATCCATCTACATAATATTCCATTGTGTGGATACCTTAGTTAACCACTCTCCTCTAGATAAACATTAGGCATGTTTCCGATCATCTGTTCTTATAGACAATGCTATAATGAATAACCTTGTATGCTATTCATTTGGCACATGGGAAAATATGTCTGTAGGATAAATACTCAGGAGCAGAAGAGCTGAGTGATATGGTATTTGAATCTGTAATATTGATAGATATTGCCAAATTACCATCTGTAAGATTTCAGCAGTTTTTATTCCTTCCAACGAAGTTTGGAAACGTTTCCCTGCATCCTTGCTGGAACAGTGTATTATCAAGCTTTTAGGCCTTATCCAGGCTGATAGGTGAGAAAGGTATTATAGTGTCATTTCAATTTGCATTTCTCTTACTATAAATGAGATTGAGTATCTTTTCACAGGAATATGAGCCATTTGTATTTCACTTTCTGTGAAGTCTATTTCTATCCTTTGCTCATTTTTCTCCTGGGTTATTGTTTTTTAATTATTTAAATCAATTTTTAGAAGCATTTTATATATTCATATGTGCTTTTCCTGTTATATGAGTTGTAAATACTTTTTTTTTGTTGTTACCAATTTGTTTTTTGTCTTCTGGCTTTATTTTATTTTTTTTGACAGATAGAAGTCTTTTTTATTTTTGAGGAAGATTAGCCCTGAGCTAACTGCTGCCAATCCTCCTCTTTTTGCTGAAGATGACTGGCCCTGAGCTAACATCCATGCCCATCTTCCTCTACTTTCTATGTGGGATGCCTACCACAGCATGGCTTGCCAAGCGGTGCCATGTCCACACCCAGGATCCTAACCAGCGAACCACAGGCTGTCGAGAAGCGGAACGTGCGAATTTAACTGCTGCACCACTGGGCCAGCCTCTAGAAATCTTTTTTAAAGTAATCAAATTATCAGTCTTTTCTTTTATAGCCTCTGGATTTTGAATAATATTTTGAAAAAAATACTAAGTTTATAAAGAAATTCCCCCATATTTTCTCCTATGATTTAATTATTTACATGTAAATCTTTGATTTGTAATTTGTCCTGGTATAATGTATAAGGTATAAGTTATGTATATAGATTTTTTTCTAGATGGCTACTCACTCTAAACAGGAGCAAGATATCAACTCCCACTCCCGCCACTTTCATTTGCCCTTGCACTGGAGCTAATAATCCATGCAGTTAGACTAAAGACAGACAATAGAGGTATAGAAATTTTAAAGAAGTTTAAAAAAAATCACTATTTCTAGGTGATATGATTGTATACCTGGAAAACTCAAGAGAATAAATTGAAAAAGGAATACTAAAACAATATGAGATTAAATAAGATAGTGGAGTAAAAATTTTATGCATATAAATCAATAGGTTTCATACACAAATAGTTTTAAAATCCAATACAATTTTTGAAAATCCCATACACAGTAGCAGCATAAAAAAACAAAATACCTGGGAATACACTTAAGAAAGGACATGCAAGATCTATATAAAGAAACGTTTAGAATGCAGTTAAAAGGCACCAAAAAACTGCTGATCAAATTGAAAGATGTATCTTGTTTGGGATAGTAATAGTCAGTAAAGATATCACTCTTACTAAGCTAATTTATAAATTGGGATGCTAATAACAAGATCAATAGTATATTTTAAAAATATACATGTTGATGCAGAAGGATATGTGGAAAAACGTATGTGACTAGCTAGAAAAATTCTGACAAAGAAGAGCATTGAATGGGGACCAGCACTACCAGAGATTAAACTTATTCTAGAGCCTCAGAATTTAATGCAATTTACTACCAGTGCATAGATAAACAGATCAGAGGAATAAATAAGAAGTTTAGAAACAGACTAAAAAATAATGGAAATTTTGTACGTGATAAGGCTACCTTTCAACCTAGTGGGGAGAAGATCATTTTGGAACAACTCATTTATTTTAAACTGCAAGTTGCGAATCATCCTATAAACATAGTGAAAATTCTGAAATGCATCACAACAGCCCTGCATCCTGGAAAAGCTAATGAGATGGCAGATGCACTTTGGGTTTGACTAAACCCACAACTTCAGCAAAGAAGTAACTTGTTCCTGCGCCAAAATGAAGCAAGTTGCCAAATTCCATCTATAGCAATCAGGACAGAATTGAGCATGCATGCTTCTTTCCATTCCCCAGTGTATAGGTATATGGAAGGGGACAGGAATTAGACTTTCTAAAAAGGCGTAGCAGAATACTTATAACCTTTAGGAATCATTTGTAAAAATTGCTTTTCAACAATCCACTGTGCTCGTTGAGGAAACAAGGTGGTCTTATTCTTGAAGGATTTTTAAAATACCTGTTTCACTCAGCATAAAGGAAACTTTACAGGACAATAGGTTAGCTGCCCCTTATTGTCTTAGAAATAATTTTTACTTTCTTCTAACCCTGTCATGGAGAAGACATGTAAGCCATTGAGAGTCCACCGGCATGCAGGATATGGGGAGAGGCAAGCTGTGTGCAGAGTTAATTGCTTTCATTAGCGCCCAGGAAGTCGTAGGGAAGTAGTTTAGCTTAGAGACGCAGCTCCAGGTTTTTCATCTCCAGGTGTTTTTATTCTAGGCTTGTTGCTTTATTGCTCTGCTTGCCTAATTTCGCTTTCACCCATTTTCTAGGTTAAATTTGAATGAAATTTCTTCCGATCTTTCTGAGATATTGGGCAAGATGGCAGTGTTGCATAGATTAACTAATTCAGGGTCTTAAAGTCATTTGATTGAGGGTGCAGTATAAATGCAAAGCAGGATGCGCCATAAAGCAAAATGCTAATTATTGCAGGCAATGCAGATGCTACTTTTAAAGGTGCCAGATGTGTATCCCCTCTCAATATCATGGGCTGGCTCCTGGAGAAGAACAGGAGGCACAGGAATGGTACAAACTGAGTAAAACAAATCACTCGGAAGAATAAAAACCACTGAGCGAGCAGTGCTACAATTAGCTTCAGAAAAATCAGAATGCTACTTTCTGGGAGACAGCCAGGTGGAGGGGGCCACAAAGTACCTGGTAAAATATGGAGTCCAAAAAATTTTTTTAAAACACTGATAATTTATACCTCTGTTTGTTTTTTTTGTTTTGTTGTGTGGTTTAATAAGAGATTGGAATGCCGCTTAGTGGATTTGGACACGATTCAATCTAAATTGTGAGAACTTTTCAAGATAATTGTTTTCCAGTGTAGGTTCAGAATTTTAGAGCAAAAGTGGGTCTTTATAACAGATTTATTATGTGCTATGAAGACCAGCCAAACACTTAATTGTTCATCGAGAAATTGAATTGCTTTCAACTATCTGTAAGATTTAGTTGGTCTTTTAATTAATTTATTTTTATCACATATTCCAAAAGGTTTGTGTCCAGTAAGGACACATCAATTAGGGCTAACAAACTAGAGGAAATGGAAAAGTAGGCATATGCTAACTACCCGGGTCAATATAGTGGCTCTGATTAGACATAAGGATTTCCCTCTAGCTGTCAAATGAGGAGACCTAGTAAGTTGCATAATTTTTGTTATCAGGAGGAGAAAGCATATCACTTCTTCAAAAGAGAGAGTTTTAGCATTTGATTCTGAATGAAATTTAATACATGGGCTCTAACCAAGGGATATTAAGCAACATAATGTACTGTGTTTTTTATGGCAGTTTTATAAAAAATAAAGGAATGTGAAATACAAATGTGACTCAATTCTGAAAATTGCAATATCCTATTATAGAATATGGGAGATAAAAAGAATCTGCAGCTTCACAAATATTTAGTGCTGGGCCCTTTTATGTTATGGCAGAATTCCCTATATAGATACTATAGAGACCCCAGGTCCAACATGAACACAGAAACAGACAAAAACAATGATGCTGGAAGGTTCTAAGCTCCATCCTATATAGAAATATTTCATCATTTCAACTGAAAAGGAGCTTTATATTAGGATAATTTTTTGATTTTTTTTTCCTTGACAGGCTCCATTATCTACTTCTCTAACTCCATTCTGTCCAGCATAATTCCATCCACGATATTTAATATTTAAACTATCCTTTCCAAAATAATAAAGCAAGATGTACATGGAGAGCTCCTGTTGGTGAATTGGCAATTTCAGGGACTGAATTGAGCTACCCACTCAAACGGTCAGCGAAGGCGGCAAAGAAGAGGAATAGTCTCTTAGAACCTGTCCTACATCCTTCCTCTCACTCCCTGAGGGTAACCTTGTTCCCTGTTCCGGAGGAAAAAGAAATTTGTGCTCAGAAGTCAGTGCCTGCCTTCCATCCTCATTCCTTCCCTCTGTAAAAGATAAACTGAGGCACATAAAAACATTTTAAGAGTTTATTTGAGCAAAAATCAATTCCAATCAGGAAGAGCCAAACCGGAAGTGGTTAGGAGGGCGCCACCAACAGGAGCTCAGGAGAGACTTATAGAGAAAAGGCAGAAGAAAAGTAAGGAAATTATTGATTGGCTGGAGCTTCAGCCTCGTTGGCTGTTTGTGATTGGCTGTCCTTAGGTTTCAGTTTCATAACCTTGAGGAAGTTAGAGGCCTCAGTTTTGTTTTGCTTACCTAGGCCTCCAGGGTGTTAGAACCTGCTTGGAATCTCAATCTTTCTGCCTTTTCCTGGATCTCTTCTTGTAAATACTCTTGATTCTCTGCTCCTTTCTGGTGGTCTTTGTGCTCACATCTTTGAGAAAAGCAACAGTTGTGGAAGTGATCACAAAGTTGATGACCGCTGTACTCTTCTGCCCAGTTTCTTCTTCCCATCCTGGTCCAACCTCCGGACCTTTGCAGCCTGTTTCTACTTTTTCACCTCCCTTACCTCCTTCATTGTGGTGCCATCTGGCTTCTCCCTCCACTCTGCATGAAAACAGCTCTTGTCAAAGTCACTAACAACGTCCTTGTTGATCCATCCTGTGGACCTCCAGAACCCTTCTGGCCTCTCAGCAGCAACAGACCTCTACTCCCTTCTGGACACTTTCTCTTTTCTCCAGATACCTTGCTCTTCTGACTTCCTGCTAGTCTGATGGCTTGTTCCCAGTCTCCTTTGTGGGCTTCTCTTCTGCCAATCTTACATCGGGGTGGAATTCTCTTCCTGGATTTCTTCTAACTTCACAGAGCACATTTGCTGAGGGGGATCTCATTTACTCCCATGGTTTTAATTACTGTCTTTCTCTTGAACTTTAGGGTTTTTTATCTAACTAGCCTACTGGACATCACTGGCTAGATGAACATCAGGCCCCCTGAATATGGCATGTCCAGGCTGGAACTCAGAGCTTCTCCCCTAACTTTCTCCTCTGTGTGCCCTCTACTACTGTTCACTCGGAAAAGTCATTCTTGACTTCTCCCTCTCCATCAATCCCACCTCCAGTCAGTCACTAAATTCTGCTGATTCTGCCTCCTAGTGACTCTCAAATATGTGCAATTGTCTCCATCTCCCCTGCTACTATCCTGGATGAAGCAATTATGATCTCTCTCCTAGATTACTGCTATCACCTCCTTGTCTCCCTGCCTGAGGCCTTGTCCATCCCTCATTTGCTCTCACTGCAGTCAGAGATCTTGGTATAAAAAGATCAGATTATATCATTTTATCAAATCAGATTATATCATTTCCATGCTTAAAAACCTTCAAAGCTCCCCATTCTTCTCATGAAGAAGTTAAAACTCTTTGATATGGCTCATAAAGCTCTTTATGAGCTCATTTTCATTTTCCTCTTTAGCCTCATTTTTTAAATATAAAATTTTTTAAGCCATTGGGAACTTACTTCACTTCCCCAACATGAAGGCGCAAAACCCATAGTTAGGAGTACAGACTTTGGCACCAGACTATTTGGGTTCAAATCCCAGTTTTGTCACTTAATTATGTTGTGACCTCAGGCAAACTACGTAACTTCTCTCAGTTTTCCTATCCATCAAATGGGATGATAATAGGATTATTGTAAGAATTAAATGAGTCAATGAGTGTAAAACACTCAGAGAAATGCTGGGGTATAATTAGCATTCAATAAATATTACCCTCTGTCATTACAACTGGCCCTAAACACTGAAAAGATTGTGTGGACCACATATTTGGGATTCAAAATAAAAACAGTTCTAAATTGTAAAGTACATTTAGGCAATAAGTAAGCCTAACAAACGTGTGCTTTTTTTTTTGAGATCACTACTTTGATCCTTTTTGAAAATACTAGATTGAAAAAAAGAGAGATTTTGTTGCTTCTGCTTTGTTGGTGACTGGCTCTGGCCTTAATCTGGGTTTTTGATCCAGTGTGTGCTTTTCCCTGTCCCTGGAACGCTCTTCCCCTCCTCTCTGCCTCTTTCTGAGCCAAATTGGTTTCTTCATTTAGGTCTCGAGTTACATGTTAGTTCTTCTCAAAGGCTGTCCTTGACTTGGAGTTTGGGCTGGCCCCTGCTTATGCACTCTCTGTGTGTGCTGTATCCCCGTAACTTGGCACCCACCGCTGCGCCGTAACTTCCCCTTTCCTTGTTGTATCTCCCGTTATAACGCCATTGCCAAGAAGGCAGAGCTGACTTCTCTGTTGTCCATGTTATTATCCCCTGTGCCTGGCATGGTTTGTGCTCTGTCAGTCAGCACATGACTAAGTGTCAGGAACCTCACTTTCCCTAGGGCAGAAAAAATTCTGTATCAGAGTAAATTCACCTATTTTAAAAATACCAGTTATTTTCTTTTTGATTCTGACATTGAGGTGGCTCTGCCTTAAACATCACTCACAATGCGGAGAATCGCTAGCTTGGTCTTTACTGTTTTCAAATTCAAATAACAGAAATGAGGTAAGGCATTGTGTAAGAGTGTGTGAAAACCTTTCAAGACGTGAAGGGGTTTCCTCTGCTGGGTGTGAGACCCAGGTATGAGGGCGTTCCCCTTGGATCTGTTGTCTTATGGCTATCTGAAGATCCCTAATGGTGGGACTCTCAATCCTGGTCAGACTGGTAGAGAAGAAATTTCTGGCTGGAAGCCTCTGAAACCAGGGTGTTGGGACAATTGCCTGTTCACCTGCCACAGAGCAGTTCCTGTGTTTCAGACCGGAAGGCCCTTGGGAGGCCCCTGATTCCCTGTCTGGCACTTAGGCTCTGAGATTTCATCTCATGATTATAAATTATTCAACAAACATTCCTAAGTTCTTCCCAGGAGGTTTGTGCTCGCGCCTGTAGAGGCATGATGTGATACATGAAGACAAAGACATGAGTCCGCCCTGCAGAAGTACAATCCAGATGTCACCTGCTGCTCTTCAGAAGCTCCACCTGACACCTCAAAAGAAACACCAATACCTGCCCCAGAAGTTTGGCAAATACTTGAGGAGTTTGGCTCTGTCTAGTCATCTTGGGCTAGGATTTCTTACTGATGCTGGATTTCTGTTGTTTATGTTGTGTTTTGTGGTTGTTTTTTTATCTTTGCCCTGGCATCGACCCAGACATAGGATGCCATTTCTTCTCCATGATTCTTCCCCTCACATTCCCAAAGTATCACTGTAGGAAGCAGCTGTGTGGTGGCCTTTTACTGAAGAGATGAGCAACAGTGAGAGAAGTTATTTGGTGTTCCATAGTCAGATAATCCAAAATTCAACGTTGGGCTCTTTAAAAAGTCCCTCAGCCTTTCCTCCAAACCTGAGTTCCGGATGCCTGCTAGGTTTTTTGGCTCTCTCTCTCCTCTATGTTCTGCCCTTCAGCCACTCCAAAAAGAAAAATAATATTTTCTCACACTTGTTTATGCAATCCAGCCCTCTCTATTTCCTCCCCATAAACTGCTGGGGCTTCCTCTGCCTGGCTGTTATTCACCAATGTTCTTTGCTAAACAATGCACCAACTCCTGCATGTCCCACCCATTCTCCTTTATCCCTGATTATGTGCCTTATATCACCGCCACCACCCTGACCTCTACGCCTTTGAAGGCTCCAGTGGCTATAGCCACATTTGGTTTAAATGACACTTTCTTCCATTTCCCTTACAGAAGATTGAGACCTAGGAGAAACTTAGAAGAAGAAAAAGTTTATTTATGGAATGCTTTACTTCAACACTTGAAGGTCAAAGGCCAAGTCTTGTTCACCACTGTCTTTAATTCCCTGTACAGAGTAGGCACTCAACACGTGTGTATTACATGTGGGAGTTTACAATTTCCGGGAGAGCTGCACTGGAGTTAAATGTGTCCATCTTTTCTTTAAACAGCTCAGCACCACCTAATGTTCTTATTATCTAACGTATACTGTGCTCTAGTATGTTCAGGGCACGATTAATTTGAAAACAGGTATAGTCTTCTGGCTTGCAGCCTTTTCACAGCATTCTCTTTGACGTCTAAGGCAAAACAGTGAGGATCTGGCAAAACGTTTCGACTTTGCAGACTGTGGCGTTCTCTTCAGGGGCCCTGGCAGCCTATGTCCCCGAGATGGAATGAACTTTTGACTCCGGGCACAGCACAAAGACTCAGGCTGCTCCTTGTAGGAGTGAAGAGCTTGGATGGGGTTAAGGACGTTGGTGGCTTTTGCTAATGGTTTTAGGCAGCTTCACTTGTTTTTGTATCAGCGAGAAGGCCTGTGCCTGAGAAGCAGGCGGACCAGCCAGAGATCAAGGCTTGTTTTGAATATGCCATCCAGGATTCCTGGGACTCAGCTACGGGGTCCAATGTCTGACAATTGTGTTTTTCTTTAAATGAACCCCAACAGCTTTGCCACCAGCAGTTGCCTCCTGCGTGTTTTTAAGGCATTGTGTCCTTGAGAGGAGTTTCATCAGTTACATATCCTGTTTATTTTCTCAGGTGAAATGATCTCACAAAACCGTTTTAACTTAATGAAATTACTAGCCTGGGCCAGAAAGCTTTACGTTTGAATAGGGCATTTCTTTACTTCCAAAGTAGCTTTTCAATGAGAAAACTGACGGTGATATACTTGTTGACCTTAAAGATGAGATATTTGCCTTTCTGTGCTCTGTGCATTCTCAGGAGAAAGTTATGTCATTCCCCTGGTCCTTCTGTGAAATAGTGTGGACCCTCACAGAGGCAGAATGCTTTGCGTTTTGGATCAACAGTGTCACTGTCACAGTCTTCCTCGCTTCATCCCCCACTGCCTGCATTTGTTTTGGAAGCCAGAACAGGGAGCTGCTGGTGCTGTTTGAGCAGATTTCTTTGTTGTGTTCTCCTCTCATTTTGAAAACTACAATAATGACTACTCAATAAAAAATAACAATCGTGCTTCATTTTCGTACTGGTATTGTGACTGCAGCAGTAAGCATGGCAGCATGCTCTGGAGGAAGCTTTTAGGAGTCTCCGTAATTTCTTCCTGCCCCCAGCTGGTGATCAGTTTATGTCTTGAAGCTGGCGGTTGAATAGCCTGTGTAATTCCCATCCTCGTGTGGGTGCCTTCTGGCTTACCACTATCTGAAGAGCAATCTGAAAGGTGACAGTGTTTGGAATTGTTATTCCTCTGTAAGCAGGTAGAGAAACACCTTACATTAATAGCTTCTTTTTTGCTAAAAAGAGAAAGCATTTTGGGTGTCACATTAGAATGCTGTTCAACTACTCTAACCCATTAGGGGGTTTATGGTCCATTTATGGTTTTGTTTTTTCCTCTTTCCTTTAACGTATTACTTCATTCGCTCACTAACTTAATCATTCTATGATTCTTGGCTTCTTTATTCACGTATTCTTTTCTTCGACACACATCTATTAAGTATCTTTTACTTACAGGATCCTATATAGGATAATTGACTCTGACTGCCTCAAAAAACAAAAAATAGGTTGCTGGCATCCATGGGTTTACAAGCTGATAAGACAGATAATAATTGAATATGTACAGTACACAATGGTTAAAAACACCTTTATTTTGCAGGCTTTTTAAAATTTTTGTTTTTTTACAACTGCCAAATTACTTCCACCTAGATTATGTGATGTTCACACCATTTGTAGAGTTGGGATTAGAATCTGCATCTTCTGATTCTCTTTCCTCTCATGATTTTGATTTTCCCACCTTTGTGCCAGCTGTATTTCACTTAACATTAAACTACACTTAAAGAATCCATTTCCTTTTCTGAAGATTTTCTCAAGGAATGAGTAAGGACATTTTCTCTCATCGCAATAAATCCCCCTCTGTCATTGAAGTTGTTCGTTATGGTGTTTCTTTACATGCCTGCTTATTTCACCCATCCCAAGCCATTTGGAAATGGGGGCATATTGTAATTAGAATGTTCATGGAGAAGTACGCATGCCAGACTGCATTTCTGGCGGGGATGGCAGCAAGAGGTGAACAAGACATTCTAAAAGGTACCAGCAACTACTGCTTGAAACATGTGCAGAGAGAAAAGGATTCCCTTCTTTAGAAGACATAGTTAATTTACTTTTAAGAAGGGACACAACAATCTGGAGCACATTGTACTGGTCGTTTAATCCACAAAGGGGAAAAATAAAATTATATCTCCCAAATAAATTTTACTCTCAATTATGATCTCTATGGTCTCTCCCAGCTCTAAAATTCTATGATTCTAATTATGTTATCTGTGATTATGGGTCTCAACTTCTCGAACAAAAAAAGACCGTGAGGCTCAGGATAAAGAGGAGATATGAAAACAACCAGTTAACGTGACAGATGTAGAAAGGGGAGCCAGATAATTCTTTTTTTTTCTCTTTCTTTTCCTGGCTTATATAATTCAATTCACTTTATGCTGTGTAAGTGCAATCTGAAAGAAGACCCACATCGATGAGTATATACCGGCAGAGACAAATTGATGGATTATCAACAATAAATTATTCCACTCTGGGTAGACAGATATATTTAGGTTACCTAAAACTGTCACATTTAGAGTTTGTTTTTTCTAGTAAGGCATTTTCATGTTTGTTATAATCTTTGTTCTCCTAACAACCCTATGACACAGGTAATATGATAATTAGTGTGACCTAAACCAGAGGTTCTAAAAATTTTTTTTCTTCCTCAAAATTCTCAAGTGACACAATACACTCAAATCAATGATAGTGCTCTTGATGGCAGTGGTTCTCAACAGGAGCTTTTCCCATCCTCTCCAGGATGCATACTGGAAATGCAAGGTGGGGGTTCACTCCACAGTGAATTTGATTTATACCTCACTATCAACCAAAAAAATACGCTCCTCTCCAACCTCTTTATTATTTTTAATTGAATGACCCTCTTTGATTGTCTAGGAGTCCTGTCAATGTCAGCTGAGGGAGATCAAGGACATCACCAGGATTTCTTCAGAACCAGAGTGGAGGGGTCAGTGGAGAGAAACACAGGGGAGCATAACTTTTCCAACTAGTCTCTGACTCAAGATAGTTTGGGTGGCCATAAAGCCCATGTGACGGTGCCATGGAGGAACCCCTTTGGTGAAGACTGAGGTTACTTAGCTGTGCAAGTCATGGCTCCCAGTTGTTGGAATTTGTTTACTAACCTAATTATGAGGATATTTACTTTTCATTTATGTCATAGAGAAGAATCATAATTACATGTCAATCTGCACATGGTATGTTTCACAAAATGATTGTAGACACAAACCCTGTGGCTTACTTTCAAAGAATGAATACTGACAAAACTTATGAATGTTAAGTTAACTGACATTTATCAGGGTGGTTGAGTTAATATAGTTTACACAGAGGGAAACAGTTAATAGTTTACACAGGGGGAAGATACTGGTCGTGCCTTCTGAAGGATGTAGGATTTGAGCAATCTTGAAGATACGTAGGATGTGACAAGAAGAAATTTATGCTTGACATATTAGTGCATTCTAAACAAAAGTGGTTGTTTGGAAAGATACATAATTTGTTGGGCAAGAGAAAGTGATGTTGAGTGACTGGAACATAAGAATAAGTGTGGAAGGAGGGAAAATTGGAATACTATGTCCCTGCCAGGTCACAAAGGGCCTTTTGTGCCAGATTAACCATTCTTAAGATAGAAAGATGGTACAGTTTTTGAGTAGGTGTATGTCACAATTAATATTTAAAAAATTAATATTTTCAAAAGCTAATCTTGTAGCAATGTATGTAACAAAGACCGATTGGGAGGTGATTACAATGCTCCAGGTCAAAGTTTTGAGGGCAGAAATTAGGATACCAGAAGGACCCTATCTGGAAGTAACAGATATAAGTGAAATGGAGTTGGAATCACAAGATTTGGAACTATCTGTATATAAATTTGAGGTGTTGTAAACAGAGTCAGAAGTGAGTTGAACTTGGTTGGTTGGTAGGTATATAGAATATATTTTCCCACTGAAATAATATTACGGTGGTTATGTTGCTAGTTTTATCCATAAAACACAATTTAATTCACAATGTGGCTCCTAAATTAGAAAAACAATATGGGAATGGCATGCAGGGGTCAATGCATGAGACATGAAAGTTTGTATCAAATCGGGTGTGGGAGAAAAGAGAAAGGGAAGATGATTCCCAGGTTTTGAACTGGGTAAATAAAGAGATAACGTTATTCACGAAAATGAGAACACAGAAGGAGGAGTTTTGGCCAAGCGGAATTTGAGTTGGTGGCTGTGTCGAGGTGTATTGTCGGCGGCTCTATGTATATCATTAGTGCCCTTCAAAAGGCCAATGGAAATTTGAGCCTGGAGTTTATAGATAAATGGATTTTAGAGAAAGCTTGATGATAATTTCCGTAAAGGTGATAGTTGAAATTGTAGGAATGAATGGGATGCCGCTGCTAAGGAGTAAGTATAAAAAGAAGAGAAGAGCCACGGGAGATCTTTGAAGAAAGTATGTGAGATGTACGGTTGATAAACATGCTCAGTACGTTTTGTTACATGCAGAAATCAAAAAACAAAAGTGCACCACTGACACAGCTTCTCTGGAATCACAACATTGTGTGTATGTGTGTGTGTGTGTGTGCGTGTGTGTATGGTCAGACATTACACCCTGATTCCCACTTTTTAAACCAAGCAGGGCAAAGGTGACTTGATGTGTACATGTTCTCAGTTGTCAGTCCAGGTGTGGTGTTTATTTTCAGCTGGGGAATGTCTTCTCTTGTAAAGATCAAAAGAAGTTGAAGCTCTGGGTTTGTGCACACAGAGTAACTCTCCTGGTTTCGAACATGCTTGCTTCCCAGTTTGTTTAGCCAGTGACCTCCAATTTGATTCAGAAGAAGTCGTATTCACTGCAGAATGAGAAATGATTCATTTCTGGTTCAACTTTAGCCTTGGGCCTGTTCCTACATAAAGAATTGCTGGGTGAGTCTGATTAGGTGCAGAGGCTTAGAGGCCTGAACTTCCAGAAAGTGCTCTCTTAATCATTTCGCTCAGGTCTTCAACCTGACAGAGCCAAGAGCCCCAACGGGGAAATGCTGAAGGCTTATCTGTTTTCGACTAACATCTTAAGGGATTTTAACTACTCTTGGGGCTTCTGTGGCCCCTCGCATCCTTTGCTTGTCCGCTTTCCATTCTCCCCCTAGTGTGTGGAATGTAAAGACTAATTGATGAAAGCCACATGCAAGTCATCCTGGTTCCTAATGGAGATTCCGAAACACCTCACTTAATCCTCGCTCCCTTGCAGGGGCTCTGGCAACCTCTCCATCTTGCTTCTATTTTTTTTCAGCTTGATTTCCTTTTCCAGACCCTTTCCAGCCCCCTCCTTTTGACAGCCTATTTAGTACTCTGCTCTCCCGAGTGGAGACAGAGTTGCTCAGTAAAGTGTCATGCTGTAATGGAAACCAGGTCCCATGGGTGCCCACTGCCTGTCCCTGAAAGCTTTCTCATCTTGTCCCTTGTTACCCTAGAGAATAATTACTTCAAAGACTAGTCCCAGTGCCTGGTATTTCAGTTTATCTCATTACCTCCATTTTTTGCCAAGCCGCCAGTGGTGCCAGAAATCGAATCAGGGTTGCTGGCAGTCTTGCCTGCCTAGCATGTTCAGCCTCTCCACTGCCCGACACTCTAATGTTCCCTGATTGCAAACCCTGTCATCATCTTCTTTGAATTAGCTGCGCCTCCTGAAATGGCATAATGGCCGTGCAGCGCTGGAGTGCTGATGTGGAGTCCTGTTTTAACTGCCTGTCAAAGCCCAGGCTAATGAATTCTATTAGCATATTAGCTTGCCAGCTTTGGGAGCCCAGAAGGAGCCGGGCAGCCAAATGCAGTTGGCAGAGCGCAGCCACAGTGCTTCAGAGAGCTCCTTGGCAATTGTGGCACCCGAGACTCCAGTAATGTAAATGTACAGACATGGGAATGTGTGCAGAATTAGAAAGGCTATTTGTTATAATGCACTCGAGCAGGAGAAAAATGGGACAAGAGATGACAGTTTTTGACTGTGGGGCCTACCTCAGGCATTTTAAAGAATAGGAGAGCCTTGAGAGTGCCCCGAGGCACTCATAATCGAATCCTATATTCTTTTTGGAAATTAGAATGTATGGAAGCAAGGTATACTTTCCACGTGGCTTTAAAAAAAAGGATGGCTTGAGATACTCACCTCATATGAATTTCATTTTAACTGTGGTAACCAGTGATTGGCACCATTGATTTAATAATTGGGCATGATTCTTAGGACAGCTTGTTGAGAGTGGATGGTAGCTTAATGACCCAGACACCCCCTTCTCAACCCTGGCATCGAAATTCAACTCCCCAGGAGAGCAAATTAAAGAATCATTAATAACAGAAAAAGTGCATTTTTCTAGCAAACAGAGACTTGAAGTGGATATATATTCATCACTGATTTTACATTAGTGTTTAGGAAAAGCCTATTGTAAGTTCTGGTACCAGGGTTGCTAGGGAACCAGTGGAGATTGTGATGCCCAATATTCAACCCTTAAAGTTATGCTTAATGGGTGTAATCTTCAATTTAGTTTGAGATTAATTTAAAAATGTATATCTGGAAACACCTTATGTTAATAAACTTTTAAATATTACAATATGGTATTAACACTAAATGTGTGACAGGCACTGAATTCCAGAAAGGTTTCTTAAAACTGTATTAACTTGTGGTTGGAGCTAAATTATTCTGCCCACCAAAATAACTTTTGAATAAATTAACAAATTAATTAGCATTATCCTCAAAGACTTGGTGAAAACCTGCATATTTCTGGGTAAAGGATTGCAGACACAGCAAATGTAATTATAAGGGCTGTAGCTGGAAGTTCAGTCTTAGGCTGTTTTTATTTACGTCTATTGTCTCTTGCATGAAATATGAGCACTTTTCAATCTTTACTGTCAACAGAAGAAATACATGGAGGAGATTTGACTTACTGCATTGGAGGCAGCACTGAAATTCTAATATTTATTCTGGAAAGACAATCCACAGCAGTCAAACATAGTATTTTTTCACTCAAAGATCATGGTGCTTAAAATTCTTTATGGTCTTATTTTAGTTTTCTCTCACTTGCTTATTTTTTTGGTTGAAGCATTATTTATCTATTTCTTCTTTCTTAAGGTAAATACAGTTGTCCTTCTTTTTGTGGAAAATATGATTGACTTGCTGTTTATTTGACCCTTGGGAAGTTGAATAAGCGCAATGAAATGAAGTTAAATAGGTCATTGGCTATTGTGGACACTATTGGTTGCCTATTTAACAGCAGATCCTGCTTGTGTTTCCCTACTCCCTAGTTTCTCACCCTCCCCAGCCTCTAAGCCAAGTGTATCTTGATTAACCTATGGCTGAGCCAATCATAACAAGTCCAGTCTCCTTGACTGCCACTGGCTAGGAATGGGCATGTGATGCAATTCTGGCCAAAGGGACATAAGAAAAATACAAGACAATCTGGCATTTGGATATTATGTTATCATGTGATGTTTGAAGCTACTGCACCAAATTATAATATAAAGAGACAAACAGGAATAGAGCCTGAAAATGGCAGATGAATTAATCAGTTCGAGAACTTTGGACTTCTTTTGTGAGATAATACATTTTCCTTATTGTTTAGGCAATAAACTTTCCATTTCTTGTGGCCAAGACATTGTCACTGATATTACCTGTCATGATTTTATTTTTAGGTAGGATTTATGCAAAGACAAATGTGTATGATTTCTCATGTCTGATTCCCTTGGCTCATTAAAATTGCAGACAGTGTACAACATTTCCCTTTGCTTCAATTGGCTGGCTCTATATGGCATATGCTTCCACATTTGCCTTCAATGCAGCCATCAGATGAACTGATTGGTTGTTCTGTTCATCAATCATTTGTAGGCAAGCCCCTCTGCCAGCCACCTAGGAAGTTATAAAAACAACACAATCCCTGTAACCGAAAGGTGTTCAAAAAGACCTAACTGTAGTTTTTGGTGCGTACTGCGAAAGTATCTCTGACTGGAGAGTGGTGGAGGATGATGGATAGGGATAAGGAAGGGAGGAAAGAATTTAATTTGTATTTCCAGCAAAAAAGCCCTGTTAGTAATTACATTTTCGTAAAAACACATTGGCTGTCTCAGTGTCAGTTTTCCTTTTAAGTGTTTGTAAGCAAGGTGAGCAGAGGTTACAATGGAGCACAAGTCATGCAACATGGCTTCTAATGAGCAGGACTGACAGCACCAGAGGAATATGCAGTGATAATCAGAGCTCCAATCTGGATTAAAATTGCACAACTTGGGGAACTCAAACAAATTCATCTCTGTAAATAGGCCCTAATCAGAGGATGGAATAATGGATGGATGATATATACACTTAGAGGACAGAGGCTGTTATTATTGTCCAAATTTTCATTCCAACTACACCAAATTGTTTACAGGTCCCACAATACTAGGCAATTCCACACTCTGTAACTTTACACATGCTACAACCTTTACATGAATTGCCCTCCATTCCTAGTTTGTTAGCTAAATTTCAATTATTCTTCAAAGATGTCTCAGCCGCTAATAGTCAGATCATTACCTCCTGTGACACTTTTTGGACCCCTACACCTAAAACCGTTAAGAACCCTGTTCTGCTTTTTGTATCTACACAGTATCATGCGTCTCATGCTTCATGGCAATGATTGGTTTCTATGTCTTTTGTCCCCATCAGCTTAGAGCTTCTTTGGGGAAGGACCCATGGTGTTCCTCTTTGTATTTTCAATGCCTAACACAGTTCCAGGCATGTAGTGGGCAGCCTTAACACACTGCCATCATGGTGTTAAGTAGGAGAGCTGCTACAACAGTATTAAGAATGAAAGAAATTAAGCTTAATTGTTATATAAGTACATGAACTCCCCTTAAAGCCAGCATTGGACTACATTCGCCAATCTAGGCTTCAAACCAATGAATATGTTGAACCAACTCACTTCAGTTCACATCATTGAATTTATAATTATCTGTGCCTTTTGTTTCTCTCCTTTACTAAGTGTCATCGGGGCTTTTAGGCATTGATAGTGCTTTATAGTGGAACAAAGAGAAAAGATGAGACTCAGAACAGTCATCATTACTCTTAGCAATATGAGGGGAAAAGTGAAGTTAAACTTAACAGCTAATGTGAGAGTTTTTGATTGCTTATGGGGTTTCATTTTTTTTCTTCCCCTTTGGCCCTACTAATTGAGATAATAGGCAATGAGATCTGGGCCTATATTGGGAAGTGTGATTGGATGAACCCCAAATAACTTCATTTTATTTTGTTATTCGGAGCTCGTGAAATAACTAACCCAACTTGACCTCTGCCTTCATTCCCCTTATTCTTGGGATGACCCCAGTGGACTCTGTCTTTAGTAGTCTCTTTGGGTCTTTGATAAACAGAGCACTTAGGCCTGAAAGAGCTGTGAAATGAATAAGAGAATATTGATGCCCCGCTATTTAATTGTCTTCTAAATCCATGGTAAATTTTCTAGTAATTTTAAACTCTGAAAGAATAGCAGACTCATTGATTTCTATAATTCATTTATTTAGGGATTTCTATTATCAACTGAATTTGATTGATGGCTTCAAGACAAATAGCTGTGTGCTCAGCATATACCAGCACTCTCTAAGCTCACTCAGCCATAAACAATGTGTGATATAATTCTTGAGTCCTTTTGCTGAGTCTGTACTCTGCTATTTGGGGAACAATTGATTGAGATTCCTTAATGAATGAGGTAAAGTAAAATTCCCACTTAGTTCCCTTGGCTAAAAAAAAAAGCACTATTTGTATATGGACCCTGAGAATTCTCAAAGTCCTGATTTGAAATTCTGTGGCATTTTACTCCAAAATGTCAAGTCCCCTCTCATGATCCAGAACACAGCTAAGTCTCTTGCACAAAGAAACTGTGTTGTGATAGTTGAGTCCATCCCTAAGTCTGTTCCAGTCAGACATAAGGGATGGTAGGTGGTGATGATAGGTCTTCATCAAAAATTAAAGTGGAGCCCCATACAGCTTTTTAGCTTATTTTTCTTATAAAGGACTTTGATTCGCAACTTCTACGTGGACGGAAATCAAGCGCGTTTTCTATTTTAGAGAAAATGGAAAGTCATTATATAAGACTCCATTCCTGAGCACTTGTCTGCCAGTGAGATGCTGTTGACTCTAAACATTCCTTCCAGATTATATAAATGGAAATTTGTGACATCTATTTTAAAACACCCTTAATGCCTTCCCTGATTGTAAATCAATTAATCTATACTAAGGAGAATTGGAAAATAAAAAATATAAAGAAGGAAATTAAAATTACCAATAAAACCACTAACTAGATATCACCATTATTAATATTTTACCTAATTAGCTGTTGTAACTGAATAATTTTCTTTTTAGAACACCAAGCAGGAAAAAGCTATTAGGCAAGGGTTAATGTTGGTCATAATGATGAGGCTTTTGTGTTTTTGCTATTTACCTAATATCTGCTAGATACTGTAGAGATTGTCCGGAAGTTGAGTCAGGGACAGTGTAGCAAATTGGGCAAGTGTGTGGCTGCACTGGGTACCAGACATCCTTCGCCTCTTGTGAGATGACAGATGAAACCATTGCCACCATCTCTTGCAGGAGAGGAACAGGAAGTTTCACTTTAACCTGACTTTTTCTGTTATAACTTATAAGTTCGGAGATAAAAGTTTTAGCTATCTAAAATACGATGAATCTAGGAACAAGCAGAATTGAAAAGATTAAGAAATTATGCTATCTTTTCAGATATGTAGCAGGAAAATATTTCCTCTTAGAATGTGATGAGTAGTTGAAGTTTTAGACTAGATTATGACAGGATTGGAAAGTATTCCAGTCATTTTAGAGCAAGATCAAATAAGCAAATATCTTGATGGACAGCATCCTATTGTCATTTTATCTCTATTTTATATTAGCTTCCCTGAGTGTAAAAATAACCATTCTTGGTTATTTGGTGAAACGAGTTAACCATTTCACACTCAGCTTCTTGGAGTTTAAAAGACATGGCCTGAGGAACATGTTGAAATAATAATCTCTATAGAATATCATCCGCCTTTTAGGAGGAGTAAAGGATGTAGTCAACTAATGTTTACAAAATTACTATAGCTTTTAAGAAAAAATTAAAGAAAATAATTTACTAATGCTAAATTTCTTATCATAGGTGAATTAAACTCTTTGTATGAAAACAATATGATAAATTATAACACAAATATTTGGGAATTTTATTGGGTCCCTTTTGTTGTCACATGAGTTTTAGTGTACTTTATCTTCATAATTAGCACAGTTATGGTTTATGGCATTGAATTACATAACTGAGATATTTGTATCATTATAGTTAATTTTTAATTATAATGAAGGAAAAAAGAGACACCAATAAAACAAAGATGAAGTTAATCCTGTAAAACCTGTGTAACTGTCCATATCATCTGCTACTGTTCCAACTCTGAGAGGTGCACCAAAAGATACTGTAGTCATTCTTTTGCCCTTCTTAGTTTCTTCTTTTTTTGATAAAATGTAGATTTATTTTCTAAATATTTATCAGTGATGCTCAGCAAATTGGACATACATTTATCTAAAGTTTCCTTCAATCCCTTTATATTTTTTGTTTCAACCCCTTCTTGAGGGTTACATCTTTTTTAAGTTTGCTCTCACTGTATGGTATCTTACTAATTTTATTTGTTTAAGAACTAAGGCTTTAACATTTCAAGGAGTAGCTCTTAATTCTATGTATTGGCGAATGAAGTCATAATTAGTCTATTTATATGCTTTTTATTCAATAAACATTGCTCATGCAGTATCACTTAAGTTTTGTGATTCTAAGCCAACAGTTTTAACCATTTGAATCTATTTTGATACAGTCTACTCAACTCCCTTCTGATTGTAGGTATTCTCTTGACTTCATTCAGTTTAGTTGTACTGTCATTGAAATGTAGCCAACAGAAAAAGCACACACATTGCTGCCTTATACCTCTCTAGTCTTGAAAATGTGTTTTTCCTGATACGCTTTTCCAGGAATCTTCAGCACTGTTTCCCTTTAGCCATAGAAGCAAAATAAAGCCACCTTTAGGAGGAATGGATCATAGTTTTGCCTAAAGATTTTTCTAGAATTTTAGTAATTGATAAGATCTCATATCTTATGCATGTATTTCTATATTGCTGTTTTCAATGTTAATCTTTTAATACTGGTAGAGTTTTTTTGGCATTTTGTTTTTCTCCCTGTAAGCTTGGACAGATCACTATTGAGATGAATTTTATATCACCCACAAACTTGATTTCTCCATTTGGTTCTTTTTTTTTTTTTTTTTAAAGATTCTATATAAAGCTGGTTTATCAGGGATACCACTATTAGCACCTTCATCATCTAGAGAAATTCCCATTCATCTTTCCCCTTTGATTACCTCTAGGGCGATTCCCTTTCTGTGAGAAAAACTTTCATTATAACTGAAAAAAACCCACTGTGTGTGTGTAAAATGTTAGTGTGGAACTTAAAACATTTTCAAAAGTCTAAAAAAATTGTACTCATTGGTTTCCCTTTGGACCTGTGCTTATATATTCCTATATTACCTCCTTGACTAATTTTTAGCTTTATGATGGAGATTTTCAAGCACACAAAAGTAGAAAGAAGAGGATAACAAGCCACTGTGTGCCCATATTATCAACAGTCTGCTTTCTTTCTTGTTATATCTACCCTTTTTCCTAACTTCTTTCTTCTGAGTATTTTAAAGCAAACTCCACATATTATATAATTTCATTTATAAACACTCATCTTGATTTCTAACAGATAAACACTCTTTAAAAGGCTCAACAAAATTTCAAAAACTTCTTAGTATCTGGTGCAAGTTTCCCAAATCATCTAAACAATGTCCCTCATAGATTATTAGCCAAGATTCCTGCTCATTTAAACCATAACTCCCCTACCTACTGCATTTTTAATGTTCATGTAGATGCCATTACCTTCTTAAATTTAGAAATCAGACTGAGAGACTTTTGTTTCCAGAATCTGCTCTGGAGTGCTTCCTACAGGTGTGAGTAATGCTAGCCAGCTGCTCTTCTCTTACAGTGGCATCAATAACAACAGGTTATACATTTTGGCCAACAGTTCCATATTTCACCCTGGAGTTCCTTTGGAAGTCAAGGTGCCTTCAGGTCCTGGTGATTTATTTACATTTAGTTTGTCACTACTTCTGGCTAGGGAAATCCTGTGTTTTCCACTGTTTGTTCTAATATCTCTGACTTGTCTGCTTTAAAGCAAGATGGAGGGGAGACTCTTTCTAAAGTGTTCTCCAGTAAAGACTAAAGCAAATAATTCATCAGTTTTCCCTGCCATCGCTTTTTCATCCCTGAATGAACTTTGCCTTTTCTAGCTGGCTTCCTGACTTTATTGGACTTAAAGGCGTTTGCGTTTTTGCCTTGGAGTCCCTCGTGAGGTACTCTACTGATTTCTTCATGGACCATTTGTTTTTAGTTTGACTCTGACCTGCTCTACATTCCTTTTCTTCAAGAGTAGCAAGTTTTACATTTAAGATATTTGTATGGCCCTTTGATTGTTACCAGCTTGGCATGAGTGGCTTCTGTTTAAGTGCTGTCTGATTTGATTGGTGTTCACATTTTTCCTGGCCTTCCAACAAAGTATTTTAACAGTCTCTAGGGGTACTTGGTTATTTTGAAAACTTTTCCTATCCCAACATGTACCTTTTCGCTTCCCTTCTCCTGCAACAATCGCGAAACCACAAGGGGGAATTTGAGGCTTTCCCTGTCCTGCTTGAATGTCTGCGTCATAAGTGTGATTGCTGTAAAAGAGTGGTTCTCCCACAGTTACTTCTGGCTTCATTTCACAATCCACTTATGAGAATCATGTGATCCATGTCTGGCTCTGGAAGGTAATGTCCAACTTTCTTCCGCAGCCTCTGACCTGTCTGGTAGCATTTCCCTTAGGTTGCTATGAAGACTGGCTTTTCCAATCTTGTCTTTCACTGACTGGACAGTGGGGAAAAGCACTTGGGAATATATTCAGAATTCAGGTGGAGGCAATCTGAGATTTATCATTTATGTTATTATTTAACAACATGGATAACATACTACAGATAATTAAGATTGGACCTTACGTATTGATTAGATGGCATAGAGCAGCAACAATATCTAGAAGAAATGTAATGTGAGTTACGTAAGGAACTTAAAATTTTCTGGTAACCATATTTAAAAAGGTAAAAAGCACCAGGTGAAATTAATTTTAATAATAGATTTTATTTAGCCCTAATAGCCGGAATATTATTATTTCAACATGTAATCAATATACACATTACTGAGATATTTTGTTTTATGCTAATTTTTTGAAGCCCAGTGTGTACTTCAAACTTATAGCACATTTCAATTTGAACTAGTCACATTTCGAGTTCTCAACAGCTACATGTCACAGTGGCTACCCTATTGGACAGTGCAGCCTTGGGTAAGGTCCTCCTTAAGAAACAGTCATTTAATGCTCTAAAACCATCCAGAATTTACATACATAGATATTTAGTATTTTTTCTTTTTTTACTTACACCTGTGGCAGCCCATCAGTATAACAAACTCTGAAGGAGCCACTTTACCTGACAAGAAGGAAGTTGATGAATATATTTAACTGTATTACTCTAATGTACTTGGTATATCTCCTCTAATTAAAATAAGATTATCTTACAACTTATGAAATGAAGATCTGGCATAATACACTCAATGTGATGAAAATGTTTTCATTAAGTGCTAAGATACCCTGCAAGGCATGGCATTTTATCTCAAGTCTCTAATAACATTAATACACCCTTTTAATCTCTGAAGCATTTAAGACTTAATAGGAACTCCGTAAAGAGCGACAGAATTGTAACTTGCAAGATTACTTTAACTGGAAAGTACTCATGGTCCTCCATGAATCTGAGTGAGTGTAAAATTCTTGACCGGTGGAATGTACCAGCACAGTTTTGTTTACTCTGGGACAAGACCCAAAAGCCACACACGCGGCGGTGGATGCAAAGGCAGGAAGGAGGGGTTAATGGCATTTTCTAGGACGTGTCCTTGGCTTCAGTTACAGCAGTGTGACTCGGCTGCCATTCCTACTAGGGGATGATGGCTGTGTGTGCAGAAGTTGGGAACTCAGTACAAGTAATTTGGGAATTTTATTATCACGTCGTGAAACAATTTGTGGAAAAACTGCAGTTGCTAATTCTCCCTCTTACGTCATTTACTGCACACGTGTGTATTTACTTGTTGTTTTGCTCTGTGGATGAACTACGTATAGATAGTAAACAGTAAATATTATTTTCTTATCTGTATTGCTGCAGGCCTCATTTTCCATTCAGATTACAGAAAGCAATATTGGGGAGATTCCGCTGAGGGTTTTATATAATTTCCCACACTTGATATTGTAGAGATATAGCAATAATCCACTGAGGGTTAGAAGGACTGGATTCTGGTCTTCCCTTTACGAATGGTTAATACTCACTTTGGGTGACTGAGTTTACTTCTCCCGTCTTATTTTTACAGCAATCCTAATGGAACAGCTTAGAGCTCATTAGGGGAAAGTTGCTACATGAATCTAAGAGATCAATATGGTAATGCCTTGCTACTCTGGTAAGAAAATGATGTTCTCTAGAAATATGGGTAAATATCTTCTTTCTAGACATTATGACCCCATTGGCTTGCAAAATTTTGTCCTGAAAATTTTGGTCTATGAGAAACATTTAGTGAACAGTCTACACTCCCTTGAGAACCTCCCTTCTGCTAGATTCAATTTTCAAAGGAAATAGATAAGAGTTCTGTGATAAAGACACTGACGTCTAATTGTATTCAACTAGATAGGGCAGTGGGGGAGGAGAGTAGAATGGAGCCCGTTGCTCGAGCCACTTACGCTGTGGGTTTCCAGCTTTAGTGGATGAACACAGAACCAGCTGTGGGAGGGTAGCCCCATCCCCAAAGTCCCATTTAGTACCCCTTGCTAGAGTCACGTGACTGCATTTTAACCCAGTGCTCTGGATGAAGTCAGTAACACAAGGACTCGACTTTGGGAAACATTGCCACTTTCAGCAGGACCACCAGAGTATCTTGTCCTGACTCCTTGGCTTTAGCAGCTGAGTGGTGTGGAGAGTTTTATTTTTTGTCTTGCTACCTTTTCAACTCCTCTGTTAACTGACCTTGGCTTTCCGACTGTATGACTGCTTGTTCATTTTTTGTCTCTAGTGGAACGAGAATTCACTTTTCTTCCAGTGGCCTATTTACTCAGTGTGGCGTCCTTGACCTCTGACCCTGCTCCTGACCACATCTCTGTCTTGTCTTTTGCCCCCTACCTGAATGCCTGAGTTTCCCTTTACCCTTGGCCAGAAGCCCTGGTCAGTTGAACCCACATCAGTCATTCAATTTAACCTGCTCCGTTTTAGCATTCTTTGCTACGCCATCATCCTTGAAACCTACACAGCCATTGAAAGCCCATCACCCTCAGGGTGGGCTTGGGCAGACCAGACAGGACAGTTGTACTAACCACAGGGTTTTAAAAAAAGCACCTAGTATTTGAGGCTGTGGAGGAACAAAAGGAGGGAGCAATGCATGGAGATCACACTGCCTCATATAAACACCTCTGCTGAGAACATAATGAAGGTTAAATTGTGCCTGACACACAGCAAAGGCAACAGGCTGCAAGTCTTAAGGGAGGCTGTTTGATAGCATCATTCTAAAAGCAACCAAATCTATGGAGGTGGTACCAATAAAGGATGCTATTATGGGCTCATTTTCCAACATTCTAAACAGAAACTGTTTCTTACAACAAAATGGTCTTTTGTTCTTATTTGACTAACATTTAGAACACTTTTTCTCAGCTAGCACTGAGCATCACAGCCATATTATCAAGATGCTCAGAACCCCATGCGGAGGGCTGCTCACTCTCATTCTGACCTTTTCTCCTTCCTAGAGTTTTCCTTGCTTGTTTGATCCTGTGGCTGACTCACCTTTACACTCAGTCAAGCCTCCATGTCAGAGTAATTCCTTTTGGGCTGCGAGATGGCTTGGGATGTGATTGGGTTCACAAGAATTAGTTTATTTGTGTTTATTCAGCCAAGAATGGGTTGGCTTAAATTCTGGGTTACCTCCATTTTTATGAATATTTCAAAGTGTGGACGGGCAGAAATTCTTTCTCAGAATCACCTGGAGTTGCTTATTAAGTATGTGAATTCCCAGGTCTGTCCTGGATCAACGGAATCTGAATTTATGAGTCTGGAGCTCAGGACTTTTATCGAAACAACTTCTTCAGATGATTCTCATGAACACAAAAAATAGAAATCCAGGACTCCAGTTGCCACATCTTCTCATTTTTTAAATTTAAAATACCTATGAGATATTTAGAAACTGTGAAGCAAAGGACAATACCATTTAGTGAACATTCTTTTAGCACAGCTTTGCAAGCATCTTGTACATTTAAGCAAAGGTAGAGTGTTTCCATTTGTGTACCTAATGACTTGTGTTGAACAAAGCCAGTCAGTGCCTGCAAAAGTATGTTTAAGACTTCCTCACAACAACAACTGCTCTTGTCCTTCTTTGGCAAGAACGTTATTACAGTATTATAGCTTTTTTCTTATCAGTCATTCACTGGATGAATAAACATTACCGACAATGAAAAGATGGAGATCTAATTAAAAAGGAAAGTTACACCTTCTCTATTTATGATTTCAGAAGGCATCTCCAGGAAGCCTTTCTACTTATGGTGCCCTGACCAAAGTGTGGTGACAGCAAATACTACTGAATAAAAGTGAGATAACTGTGTAGCGCATTTTAAAGCTTAACTCAAGTTCGAAGCCCGTGAGTAATTATAATAAAAGGCCAAATTGGGAACTGTCATAAATTATGCACAAATATAGCTTCATGGGGTTTCGAAGTGGCTTGGGCATGTTAGGTGAGGATTGTGGACTATATTGGTCTGAACTGCAAATGGTAGTTTTAGACCATGTTTAAATGAGTCGTGAGTACTTGGTAGGAAGTTACGACCCCAGTGGGTAGGAGAAATCAGAGAAGAAAGACTGGAGGCAGGGAGACCTTTGGGGAAGATGTGATGGTCTGTTGGGCTATTGACCTTGCTCTTCTCTTCTGGACACTGTGTCTCTCTATATTTTTCACCACATAATGGTCCAAACCCATAGCTTATTTGTCAAGGGGAGGATAGCTGACCCAAGCTGGATCAATTAGATTATCTCTCAAGAATATGGAACTTCGGGCTGGGAGATCTGAGAAGGGAAGCTAGTGGACCAGAGTTGGGTTTAGGGTGGAGCTGGAGAAAGAAATTCAACAATCACTTGGTGCTGACTACTCTGGCTCCTGAATTTCCTGGGCTTTTTATTAAATCTTTTCTTGAATTTATGAAATTCAAGATATTTGACTTCATGCAATTGCAGGATCTTGTTAAGCGGTCTCCATAAGGTTGGGAACTAAGCACACACTCCTAGCCCAGGATGCAGAGATGGTGCAGGGGGAGATCCAAGGGAAGGTGGAGCAGTTGCAGGTCTGACTGCTGCCTCATGCTATGGGTGAGCTGGCCGATCAGCCATGATGTGTGTGCTGTAAAATAACTACTCCTCCATTTGCACACTCAACTTGCCTACAAGGCTCACAGAACCAGAACCAGTTCAGAGAATTCATCCTTAAGATTCTGTTCCTCTGGAACCACTCTTAGAATCAAAATCTTAGTTATCTGTTGTTGCATAATACATTGCCCTAAAACTTGATAGCTGAAAATAACAAATATTTATTAACTCATAGTTTCTGTGGGTCAGGAATCCTGGAGCTGCTTAGCTGGGAGGTTCTGGTTCAAGGCCTCTTACAAGGCTGCAGTGAAGCATTGGCTGGGACTGCAGTCATCTGAAGGGTCAGCTAGGGAAGGATCTGCTTCTGAGGTCCCTCCTGTGGCTATTGGAGGGCATCAATTCCTTTGTGGGTCTTTCCATGGGGTAGCTGGCTTTTCCCAGAAAGAGTGATCCAAGAACGAATGAGAGCAAGTATCCAAGATAGAAGCCATTTCAAAAAATTTTTTTTATAACCTAATCTTGGAAGTGATATCCAGTCACTTCTGCCATGGTCTGTTCATTAGAAGTTAACACACCTAGTCAACCCTCAGGGGAAGGGGATTCTAAAAGGGTATAAATGCCAGGAGGTGGGGAGAATGGGGGCTATGTGAGGCTTCCCACTACAACCTTAGATTAATTTTCTTTTTTTCTTACGCTAACTTGAATTGTTTTCTGTTACCTAAAACCAAGTAAATCTTTCCTAATGTGGTAGGGTTGCAATAGTCTAAGGAAGAGTTTGGAGTTTTGCAATGATAAGGGCAAGAGACAGACTAATACAAATAAATAATATTTTATACAATAATAAAATATTATGAAGTTAGAATTGATCATCTTGACAATATTGGGCACTGGTTTAGAGTTAGAAAGCTGGATTTGCATTTTGATCATTGTGTTTACCAGATACATAACCTGGGGCAAGTTCTAAACCAATTTAAGTCACAGCGTCCTCACCTATTAAAGGGTACCTACCTCATGGGGTTGTTGAGAGGATTCTATGCATGTGCATCAGTAAGGGTTCCAGCAGGGAATAGATGGCCAACCCAAGTCAAGTGATTGAGAATAGTTTAATAAAGGAAATGTTCACAAAGGTGTGGACAAGGTTAAGGAAAAAAACAGGGATGGTGAAACAGAACAGTTACCA
This sequence comes from Equus asinus, assembly GCF_041296235.1. NCBI lineage: Eukaryota > Metazoa > Chordata > Mammalia > Perissodactyla > Equidae > Equus > Equus asinus. The sequence goes on from NC_091793.1 coordinate 128,210,310, forward strand.
TTCCTCGGCCTGAAGGGGCAAGGGGAGGACTCTGTAGCTATAGGAGATGGCTGCTGGGTAGGTTTTTCCATAGAGGGACACAGCCAACCTGCTGTGACGGGGCAGAGAGGGAATAATATCCTGACCTCACTTTTCTCTCTCCTACTCATCTGCTGCCAATGGCTTGTATATTAAGCTGAACTCACCCAGAAGCCAAAAAGAGGCAAGGGAGACTAAAGAGAGTTAGAATTGATCATCTTGACAATATTGGGCACTGGTTTAGAGTTAGAAAGCTGGATTTGCATTTTGATCATTGTGTTTACCAGATACATAACCTGGGGCAAGTTCTAAACCAATTTAAGTCACAGCGTCCTCACCTATTAAAGGGTACCTACCTCATGGGGTTGTTGAGAAAACACAGAGCCATCAGCCTCCCAGGGCACAGAGAGGGGCACAGAGCAGGGTGAAGATACATATAGAGTGGCTCTGAGGGGCAAATGGAAATTATTCGGCATAGCACATAAAGAGCTTAATACCAATTATGTCAAAGAATAAGTGCCCAATTAATGTTAACTATTATTATAATTATTATTGCCTGCTAATGGGATATATGAATGGAGATAAGCGGAGTGAACATGTGTGTGTGTGGGGAGGGTAGAAAGACTTCACAGAAACCTAATTTTTCTCTGCATGAAGATGCAGTCTGGCTCTCCCAGCATCAGGAGATTCAGGCAGAGTGGAGTTTATTGAATTGCCTAGCATCATTTACCTAGGTCAAGCTAGGAGAAAAATCTCATTCAATACAATACTCTATCCGCTGGCCCATTAAAAGGAGTTCTCTTCATTTCCTAATCATTTTGGAATGACAGAAAGCTTCCTACATGACATCTAGCAACTCCCGAGATAAGCCTGTAGCTCCACCTTTAAGAGTCGGTCTTGCTAGGCAGGGCATGTTGCTCCAGCAAAGTTCTTCCGTCCAACTTTCCTCCCACCCAGCTGCCTGCCTCTCTCAGTTCAAATAGCTGTGAAAGGTGCCACTCCCACGTAATTCAGCGCAGAGTATTCTGGGGTTTCCTAAGCAGCAGGTTGGCAACCAGCAACAGATGGAGAAGCTGTGTAATACCGAGTAGAGGCTGCAAGGAGAGTAGGCAATGAGGCGAGGAGCCAAGTGGGCAGTCTGGGAGATGGAGGGCCAAAAAGAGAGAGCGCTCTTGTTGCCAAAATGGAAAGATTCCTACGAGGTTGCAGATTGCACAGCCCTACATTCCGCTTCTCCCCCTCTTCCTCACAACCCATCTCCAAATTCAGCAAACATCATCTACCCGTTTTCCTTGGGTAGTAACGTGCCATCTCTGACCCCAAGTCTGATACTCCCTCTAAGGCTGAACTTCAACAACTCTATTGTGCCTTCAAGGGAGAAATCAACATGGTGCAGATGGTATTTCAAACATATTTGTTTCTGTGTCATCTGTTCTGAACATAAATATCAATTCAGTAACTTCACTGTTGTAAGTGATAAGTTGAAACATCATCAGTTGTTTTTTAGTTAAATGACAGTAACAAAATGAAAATCACCATTAAAAAGGCTATATTTGCATATTTTTTATGCTGTCAAAGAACATGGCACTAATGTAGCATAAGGAGAATTCTTAAACAGAAACATTAGAGTTTTCAAAAGCTAAGGAAGATCAAAAAATAAATGCTGAAATTCCATTTATAAAAAGAAACAGGGAACAGTTATTCCTCTGGCAGAATGATAAAAGCACTTTCTAGTGACATTTTTAATAGCATATTAATTCAAAATTATAATTTTGAGAAGGAATGACTCCATCTACATAAACACTAAATGCATTCTAAATGCTCGGTATTATCATAATGACTAGAAATTAAATTAATAATGCTAGGATAGTTAAAAACTGACGTAATCTTCTTGAATCTTTTGTATCGACATGAATTATTTCTCATTCCTTTTGAACTCTCATCCTAAACTCCATTTGTTGTTTTAATTTTTCAAAGATCTGAACAATTCTTCAATTTTGGGAGTGTTTCACTTTTGAAAGTTACCTTCAAAAGGCATTTATAGTAATTTGGAACCCACTAAGCATTTTAACAGCTGTAGGCCTGATTGGTCAAACACACATACATACACACATGCAGTCACAATGTTGCTGGTAATCATCTTGCCACACTGCTGTATTTCATGATGAAGATGGCTGAACTAAATAGGTACTATTTTAATCCTAAATGAATAGAGAGGGAAGGATGTCTTTTCAACCTAAGTTATAATGTCTGAGTAACATCTCCTAAAATTAAGACGTCCATAAGTCAGGGAAAAGGTTTTTAATTCCACCCTGAATAAGACTTTAAAAGCATACAAAAGGTTTTGGTAAAGGGATTCCTTGACGAGAGTCCTTGTTTCTTTTCTTCTCTTTCAAGTATTCATCAGGATGTTCAGCAAGTCTAATCCTGCTGATTGTAGCGCCTTTAATGAGACACAGGACAGCAGGCTGTCTTGGTTTCAACAGGTATGTACTATTTAGGGCTTCACAGACTCTAAGTCAAACTTAGAATTTGACTGTCTGATGTATGACTATCTAGAGAAATTCACAGAGAGTGGGCATTTCTCCCAGGAAATGTAAAGACTATCCAAAACATTAAGCAATATGCTTTGCGCCACCACCTCACCACTTGGCAAGCTTCTGTCATTATTGTACAAGTCCTCAGATCTCTTTGTTTCCTAGACTATATTCCATCTTAAAAAGTGATTAGCTCATGCAACTGATTCTGAAATGCAGCCTAAAACAAGGCAGATTGTGCTTTACTTGGGATTCTCCTTCACTGCCAAAACCCCCTGCTGCCCAAATGCCAGTGTGGTGTAGTGCTTGGGCACGATAGCTGTGGCCATCACCGTGCCCAGACAAGACTTCTCAAAGGCTGCACAAAACAGTCACCTTCCCAAAGCTGGCAGTTGTGCTCTCAGTCTTGGGTCCTTGTCATCCCTTCCCCCTACCCCAAATCTCAAGAATGGTACTAAGAATGGAAAATATAAGGAAATGCTAAACTGCAGATTTCCACAATCAATTAGGTATTATTTATCCTGAGAACTTCATTCTTTTTCACCTGGAAAACTATAGTGATATTTGTTAAAAAAAGAAAAGGAACCAGTGTGCATTATTCATAGGTGGCTTGGCTTCATAGATCTCCTTGCAATTTGTTTTTAGAGCGAGTCTCCACTCAGAGCCGAAAAGTGCATTGCTAACCTTGTGCCTTGGTTCCTGTGTACTCACTGTGGAGGTCCTTGCCATTGGTAAATCCCTTTATAGAGATCTAAGGCTGTCCTTGCACTGAATTTGTAGCTCCTAATATAGTTCTGTCCCCATAGATTCTTCTTGGAATAGTTCACTGGACCCAGGACATTTTGAATGGACCCAATTCACATAACAAATACAACACAATTAAATATCACTGGACCTCCAGTTTACTTTGCTTATACCAACGAGGGAAAGAGTAATCAAATTTTAATAATAAATGGGCAAACACATAATAGTAATGTCTGCAATTAAGAACAGTTTAATCTCCTGTAGCATCTTATAGATTTTTCTCTCTAGCATTTTGGGTCTGACAGATTCAGTGCCTTCTACCTACTAATTATTTTTATTAACCATTAATGAAGCAAGTTCTTTGTATTTGAAATTTTAAAATAGGTCCTTAGAATTAGGTCATTTAAAATAGTTTTTCCTCTCCTTGCTCTCACCTCTTCCCTAGGACAGAGCTGGGCAGGTGAAATCCAGAGGTACCTACTTTCCTCACCAGAGAGCTCTCTGTTTGCCTTTGCTGGTGGTAATTTATTCTGAATACATCTCTTTCATTTAGGGCTGACCTCACGGAAAGCAGGGTTCATTTTACAGTTTCTCCGGCAGTGGCTTTGGAAGTACTGTTCTTTGGTAGCTAACATTTTCCTTTTTCACTTGCATCCCTTCACTTGAATGGCTAATGATAGAATCAGGACCCATGTCTTGAGCAAATGAAATCAGACCAGGTACCCTTTGTCCCTTTGTTCCTGCTTCGATTCGTGTTTGAGTTTTATCCTACGTATAAGTTCCCCTTTGGCCATTCTGATCTCTGCCCTGCAGAGCCACTTAAAAAGTTTCCCATCTTTGAGAAAAGGACAGAAATAAGGGATAGTAATAAGAAATAAAACAAGGGCCTGTTTCCATCTTGACTATTCAATGAGTGTGTGTATGCCATCTGAAGGCTCCAATAATGACTTAGCATTCACTCATTTTTTTAAATGAGCTTTGTTAGGCACATTTGTTTGGCAGTCCAGGTAGCCACAAGGCATTGTCCCTCTTATGCTGTTTTGTACTAGGCACTGAAAGGACAGAATGAGAGACAAGGGAAAGAGAACAGCTTTTACAAATGAATCTTACAGTTTGAGTGCCTTTCAGAAGCAACAAATCATTTTTAATCGGACAGCTCCTAATTAAATTGATTATGAGATAAAACGCACCCAATAAGTATCAGGTGCATATGAGTTAAAAAGCCTGGTGGGTTGCAAAAGGCATTTAATGCTCCTAAAACTTTCTGAAAGTGGATGCCCTTGAAATCTCTCATAGCACTGAGTTAAAGATCTCAGCTGGGGGCTGCTGACATGTGTAATGACTATGATTTATAGCACACCAGCTCCATACCACCCTAAGCCCCACCAGTGTGCTGCCTGGAAACTAGTGTGGCTTATGGTGGGTTGGAAGGAAGAAAGGAGGAATAAAAAAGACTCCAAGCCCCTTTTAGTAGCCTCTGTACTATCGGCTTAGACTTCTGGGGCCTCTTTCAGAGACCGGCAACTTTCAAATCAAAGATTATTCAGCTTCTGCTGATTTATACCATAATGGCATAGTTTTGTTCCTGATATATGTGGCCAGTTAGTCCAGGTAGGGTGGCAGAAGCTCAGAGGTGATTTTAATTTCATTCATTCAATAAGTATTAATTGATCACCTGCAATATTCTGAGAATTGTTCTAAGCAGTTGGGCCATATAAACAAGACAGGCTTCTTGATCTCATGAAGCTTAACATTCCTTGGGGTGGAGGGACCAGAGATGAAGAAGAGACAGAAAAACGAGCAAACATGTACACAAACAAGGTAACGTCTGACATGATATCACTTATAACAATTGGAAATTACCTTGTTCAACTCTTTCCCTGGCACCTATATGGTAGGTAGAAAGAGGTATGTGGATAGTGGAGCTCATTAAAATTGGGAGAATGAGGAGGAGGGGAAAAAGGAGAGAAAGGTAGGAAGCCAAAGCCAGTATCCTTATAATATGTTGAAACACATGTGCTGGTTCGGTTCATAAGTCATCTCTGAGGATAATTTCCATGGCAAAATTTCAAAATAATTGGAGCAACGACAGCATTTTTGGAACAAGAATTTGGCTGGCCAACAGGTAACCTTGAAAGATGTATGATTTCTGCCATGCTGGTATCAAACAAAAAGTAGTGGACACAGCGTGATAGGGTGGAACAGAATGGATTATGGTTTGATCTGGGTTCAAATTTTGACTGTGACTAGGTCTGGCTCCGCAACCTTGGACAAGTTATTTACAACCTTACAAGTTGCTTCCCAATTACTTCATCATAAAAATGGTATAATAATAACGTGTCTCAGAGACTCTTGTAAGAAATAAGTGAGCTGGTATTCATAAAGTGCCAAACAATATCTCTCCTATAAGAGATGAGTAGAAAATCAATCTACCTGGGTCTTGATTTTATCCTGTGTCATAAATTGTAATTTTATGTGCATCATACATTATCACACTCAATAAACCATAGTACCAATTCTTAAAACCCTCAGACGTAGCGAGAAAGAAAAAGTCAATCCTTTAAGGACTGTTTCATTCCCTTATTCTCAGGTCACACAAACAGTTCTGTCTGCAACGGAAGGAGTCTTGATTTTGTGTATTCAGGATCAAATCCAGCATAGTGTTCCTCTGTGGGGCCACTCTTCAAGTCATAGCTTTTGAGGCTTTCTGACATTGTGAAACAACAACTCAACAAAGGATCAAAGGATGCAAAATTCAAGGTTGATTCACGCATTTTAAAGTGAAGGTGTCTTATAGCATCGGCACGATGTGAAGCAGCTAGTGCCAGCAAGAAGTAACTCAGGAGAAGAGAAAGACCTTGATTTCAGAGAAAAATAAAATCAACAACTTGATCTCTCTAAAGCCTCAGATCCTGACAGAAAAATTTGCAATGATGAAAAGAAGGAGCCAAAACACAGATGACTGGACCAATTTTCCCCCAAACTATCAGGTGACTGTATATTACCTCCAGCCTTTCCAAAGATGTCTTTGAAAATGTCCCCTACGGAAGCCCTCCTGGATTTAAGGGCTCGAAGAAGGTCTCTTCACTTTATGTTCTGCCGCTGAATAAACAGGCAGGGGTTATGAAGTAAAATTATTTTGTACAGTATGCCAAGTGTTTCCACATATTAAAGGCAATTATTGGTAAATGATCTTTTTATAAAAGTTCTTGCTGTGATATAGGTATCTAATTTATTAGGCACAGTGTTTAATGGGATTGCTTAAGAAATTAACTGAGACCCTGAGTTAGGAATGTGTTTTTCCATTTTTCATTTTTCTGAAATAAGATCCAGTTTGCCTAATTTCAATTTATAGTCCTTTCCTTGCAATGCAATCTGCTCTGAGTATAAGATCTTGCTCTTCCATGAATTTTCCCAGGAGCTCACAGGTTATCTTGTCTCTCTTTTTCTCCTTCCAAGCCTGTTCTTATGGTATTTGGCTCTTCTGCATCCTGGGTGAAAAGAGGGTTGACAACATGGCAAGATGAAATTGCCATCTTTTGTGGTTAGCCTGTGCAGTGAGCATTCAGGCCCCTGGAGGTATTTTTGTACAGCTTTTCAGGGCAGCATTTTCATGTCCCCACTGAACTGATAACGAGGAAACTTCAATGCCTGTTGCCTTCAATCATTTTCTTATTGTGCCAGCTCAATGACTTTTCTTCAACTCCAGTTTTCTGGCACCAGGTCTGGAAAAAAATTCTTTTTGTGTGGGTTGCAAGGAACGTCACTTTTAATTCTCCGTTAATGGGCAATTGGAACAATTCCTTACTCACAGAAAAATTATGTTCATGTTTGTGCAAAAGCGAATGCAGAGAAGTGACAGATGCAAGATAAGAGAAGAGGCAGCCTTTCATCGTTTTCCTGTCCAAGCAGCTTTGGATCACCCTTTGAAAAAAGTACCTTCCTCACTGCTTCTGGAAAACTAGAGACCCTTTCTCTTGCCCTTGGCAGATTCTTTGCCCACACAGTTACACTCCGCACTGCACGCAAAACTTCTGAACCCGAGATCCTTGCTACAAAGACCTCCATTTTATACATTCACATTTCAGGAGAATTGGCTCTTTGCTCTAACGAGACAGAGATTCTGATGACTCATTTGAAATGTAATCCCGATGGAAGGGAAAAAAATGTGTGGTAAATCCCAGTGACTGAAGAACTGGTCTTCATTTGCGATGGGGTCAGTCATACGTCATAAAGAGGCTAAGTGTTAAAGCACATAACGTTTAGAAAGTAGAAGTCCTTTTTCCCTTAATCCCTGCATGACTGTAATTAAGCAGGAGAGTTAGTTTTATGTAAATCATGCATTACTGTAATTGGGCACGAGTGAACACCTGATTTAAAAGAGAAATGTAATGTTATTATGTGGAAGATGGGCAGTGAAGTCTTAAATCTCTAGGGGGGACATCAGCAACGTCCCTGGCTGTTTACAAGACTTTGGTCTATGAGCTTAATTACAAGTCACCCGGCTGGGCTCCTGCTGTCCTGTGAAGAACTGAGCCACATGCCTTCCAAAAGGCTAAGAGGTGAACACTGGGGTTTCCAGTCCCATTCCTTTCTTTTCTTTTTTTTTTTTTTTAAAGATTTTATTTTTTCCTTTTTCTCCCCAAAGCCCCCCGGTACATAGTTGTGTATTCTTCGTTGTGGGTTCTTCTAGTTGTGACATGTGGGACGCTGCCTCAGCGTGGTCTGATGAGCAGTGCCATGTCCGCGCCCAGGATTCAAACCAACGAAACACTGGGCCGCCTGCAGCGGAGCGCGCGGACTTAACCACTCGGCCACGGGGCCAGCCCCCCCATTCCTTTCTTAACCTCCACTTGTAGAGCAGTCATTTTTCTCTTTCTACTCATCTTTTCAAACCTAAACAATACTTTGCAATGGTTTGCTCCACTTGGCAGTTCTGACCCATATTTCCCCAGGCAGACCACAGATAGATTTGTCTTCTGTAAGCAGGGCCCAGTCTGCTTCCATTTTTAGTGTGTCTGTTCTGTGCTGCTCAGGGCTGCTTTAAGACCCCAGGATTCTGTTTTCTACGTGGAGCCAGATCAGATACTCTCCAGCAGCCTGCGTTTGTGATTGCCACAGCACCTCCACAGCCCGGAGGGAGGGCCAGCCTCTGGGTGGAGAGGATGTGCTGTTCCTTTGTTCTCTATCCAGAGAGCAGATCTGGTGCTTTGGACAAGGTTGTCCTGCAGAATATAAAGAATCTAATCTGCATATCTTGAGGTAAAGAATTGGGAAGAAGAAAATATGCACATGACAAAACTTTTAGTTTAAACACATTCTCCTCCTCACCCGGAGGTCCCCAGCAATCATTTTTGGAGTTGTGCCTTGGCCTCATTCTGCCCAGCTTGCCAAGCCAGTTCCTTGCCTACCAATCCTGTGCACGCATCAGGTTGACCTTCAGAGACAGCAGGGCAAGAGGCCTTCCTGGGGTACGGCCTCTCTGCTCCCTGCTCACTTGCTGCCACAGCATATTCCTGCGCTGCTGCTTAAGCGCTTCAGACGTGCTTCTTTCTGAAGGACTATGGGAATGGACCATCTCTTAAATTCCTCTTCTCATAATCACCCACTCCTCCCAACCAGTTGTTTGCTATCTCCATCCCTCCTGCCTTCCTCAGCTCGTTCTTGCTCACTTTCTTCTCTTCCCATTCTACATATCGTCATTTCTCACTCTGAGCATTCTTACTTGACATGCCATTGGTCCAGAGGTTATGGATGTGAACAGATGAAGTAACTTCTGGCTGAGAACCTTTTTTTCAAGTAAGTAGTAAGGAGCTAAGTGCATTCCCTAGTGGCCATAGTGTTTTCTCTTCATCTTTGTTCCTGTAAAGAGACACCTTGAAGTAACATATAGCACAGCCTGTTAGAAGAATAGACTGTCTTTACCGGATGAGTCCATCCAGGAAAATTCAATATCCTTTTATAATAGCTTCAGCTCACGCGATGGGTGGCAGCTATTTGTGCATTCCTTTATTTAAGTAATATTCTTATATTGTTTTTAACTATTCAATTTTATATTGTATTCAAGTTTGAAAGTTTAAGTACTTTTAAATATAATCAAGTGATACATTTTTTAATGAACAAAAGTAAAAATAAGGACATTTCTTAATGTCATTGCTATTGTTATTTAATGTTACTCTACTTACACTAACTCCTGGTTCTGAACCAAATCAGATGCCTCAATTAATGCCCATGAACTGCTTTTTACTCATCCTATACAAGACAGTGAAGGAGACTCCCAGGGTGGGAAACAACTCAGTTCAGAGGTTAGCACCATCCTGAGCTGAGTTTAACCGGAGTGCAAACTGTTGGAGGAGTAGCAGCGTTGGCTTAAGTACATTGAGGGCATGTGATGGTTAAATGGCCAAACCTTTCTCCAGCTCAGGGATCAGAAAGAAGCCTTCGCAGAGTGAAAGAGAAACAAGACATCCTCATCGTGAGTGGAGAGTTAAGCCGCTTTAGCATCTCTGGATTTCGGTAGATTCAGTTAGGCACAGGGACAATTAAGGAGAAACTCTGTTGATGAGGTCCCAATGCTTTATGGGTAAACTTTAGATAGTTGCAGGCTGTGAGACTGAGAATACCTTGTAAGGGGTATAAAAGCACTTACACTAGAAGGGACCCCTGTCAGGAGTATGGGACTTGGTGGAAAATTAGTGATATGGGTGAGAGAAAGATAAAGATGCAAATAGATAGCTCAGAGATCCTCAGCGAAACCCTTTGAAGGGCTCACTGATTCCTGACTGAGAGGGATTGAAACTTACACAAGAACCACACTGTGTGTGTAGTTTGATAAATTATGCTTAAATGACTATGAAACTTTATAGCTTATTCTTTAGTGAGGATTCAGTTTGTGAAAAATTATTTTATTGTCTTATATAAACCTCAATCTATATTTATAGAAATGATCTGAAAGGATATACACGAACACTGTGGTCTTTATCTCTTGGTGGTAGGATTATTTTATGTTGCTGGCTTATCTATATTTTCAAATTTTACTACTTAAACAAGTGTTATTTATGTAATGTATTTATTAGTAATTTCATGTACTGTGGTGACAATTTGGGACATTACTCTGTGCTTTGTTTTCATAGCTGGACTCATAAAAAGGACTTTGTTTTCAAGACTTGAGTCCAAGAGGAGAATTAAGCTGGGTTGTGGCAGAGGACGGCTGATACCCAGGACAGAGTCTTCTCGATGGGAAGAAGCATGGTTAGGATCCTGAGAAAGGGAGGAGGCCCAGCAAGGGGAGATGCCACAGAGGAAGGGTACAGAGCCCTCTCAAAATGCCCCCTGCAGAATGGGTTGACTGTGTGGGCGCTGAGGACAGCCGCCTCCGGAGGTCACTGTGGCTAAGCTCCCTGTGCAGGGAGTGCCTCTGACAGATTAGGAAGACGGGAAGATTTAGCAGTGGCAATGGGACCACAAGGAACAGACAACCAGGACTTGTTCCTGTTCCGCCTCCCCCATAATACCTGATTAACTCTGAGTTAGGTTCTTATGCTGGATTGAATTTGGTTTGGAAAAATAAAGGCAAGCACTATTTCCTTCACTTCGTACCTGATGCAAGAGAAATAATGAAAATTAATGGAAAAGGTACAAGTACATGAGTAAGTCAAAATGACTCATATAGTATTACCGGGGATAGATATCAATCAAGGTCACATTCCCAGAGTAGGTGGACCAGCAAAGTCGATTTTTGTCTGGAGTAAGGCTGGCAGGAGGCCTGAATATGACCAGGTGGGCTGCACATCACCCTTACTGTCCTGAGGCTGATTTCAAAGGGTCATATTTATTTGTATATTTATGCATCGATTATAAAACCAATACCGATTACTTTATATAATCCTAATCCTTCATATAATGTGGATGCTCATATAAAGATAGCAATTAATTCAATGAAAAGGTTTTTTTTTCTTGATATCCAGATGATTAATTATATAACTGAAACATCTCCTGTAATTGAGGAACAGTGAGAGTTGGTGCAGGTACTGCATGACTTTGGAAAAGGGAAGTCGCATCTGAAGATAAACGTTAGTAGAGAGTCTAATAGGACTTTGAGATAATCTCTGTCATATTTCGATAGTCTGCACTGAGTGCTCCTCAAGGATTTATGAAAATAGAGAATTCAGCCCTGCAAAGTCTCTGCAATATTGACTCACTCATCCTGTGCCTGGAAACACACAAGAGGTTTACCGGTATGTGCTTTATCAGAATAGACCTCTTTTAAAGGGGAAAAAATGATCCCTTTTCTTGTTCAGACATGAAGCCAGTGGACCCATTTGAAAAAAATTAGAGAAGCTGCATTGTGTCTTAACTCTATATTGCTTTATTTTTCTAGAATCAGCTCTCTTGCCTCAAAGAGACAAGAGACACTCCTTTGAGTAAGTGTGATTGCTTGATTCCTTCTAACTCTAACCATATGATTTCCATTATGCTTTATTTAAGTGATGACATATGATTTATTCTTCTTGATTACTTAACAACAAATATTTATTATATTCCTAAAAACTAATTTCCACGTATTGGAAGTTTACTCTGTGCATGTCATCATTCTAAGCACAACATGGATTGTCTTGTCTTTTTCTCATAATGGTCATATTGGGTGTGCAAAGACATTTTTCTCCCCATTTTAAATATGAGGCATAAAGAGACTAGGTAACTTGCCCAAGGTTAAGTAGTTAGTAAAGTGGAGCTTAGATTGCGACCAATTTCTGTCTTGCTTCAGAGGCCAAGTTGTAAATCCTACACTCTCCTTGGAGGGACCAAATCTCCAGTAACCACTCAGTCACCTTGAATCACCTCATTCTATTTTTAATTCTTTGAATAGGACTTATAACTTTATAGTTTTGTTGTTGTTGTTGTTTATTGTTTGATTAATCACCTCCACTTCCTTTGCTAGAATGTGAGCTTGAGAGCAGAGACCTGTTATCCACTTTATCACCACATAACAGCACCTAGAATAGTGTTTGGCATGGTGTAGGCACCCAATAAATGTTTGTTGAATAAATGGAAACAACTGGCAAGGCATTAATTTTCTGCCTTCTTGTCGCTCCTAGGCTAAGGGAAAGACAGACTTGCATGAACAATTAAGGAATAACATGGAAAGTACTATAACAGAATTAGGAAGACTGCCAAGGGAGTCATGGAGGCTTCACGGATAAGCTGTTGTTTGCTCTGGGTATTGTGGAGAGAAGAAGGGCATGAAGAGAGCATGAGGAGTGCATAAAATCCCAGAAGCAGAAGTCAGAGTCTGTGTGGGGAAAGAGGAACTCATCTCCTGTGTATCTTACTTGAAAAGACATGTCTACTCAGCCTAGAGGGTCCTCTTGTAGGGTCCCCAAGGACTCTGAACTGACCATGATCATAGACTTTGTTACATTCTTTATAATTTTTATTTACCTCTCAGTCTCCTCACAAAGCAGTGAGACCTTTGATGCAAAGAACCAGGATGATCTGATCATGAGTTATTTACAGGCAGGACTCTGCCTTATTTACCTTTGTCTTCTCATAGCTTAGTGTGATGCTAATGATTGGTGGCCCTCAGGACAAGCATAATGTACAACAAGTGTATCATGAATGAATGAATGAAGGAGTGAATGACAGGGCTTACTAGCAGTTTATTTAAAAAGAGTTTTGAATTTAAGTTGCAGATAGGCAGCAAAAATAGTTAATATGGTCTTGGGTAGCAATAATAGAAGTATAGTGCCTGGTTTATGAATATCCAGCATCTTGGAATTACAGAGATAGAAATGATAGAAATTGAGGCCTGAGATGTGAAATAACTTCTCTTGGTTTCACAGCACATCTGCGGTCAAAGTGAGACTTGAATTTGGAGATCATGGCTCTTAGTTAAATTTGCTTACTACTGGTTCTATTATATTCTGTGCTGATCAGACCACAACCGGAGTAGACTGTGCAATTCTGAGCTCCACACTTAAAGAAATATAGTGACGAAGTAGAGTTTGTCTAAGCAAGGATGACACAGATGCTACGAGGAAGTGGAAACCATATCACATGAACATCAAATGAGGATGTTAAGGATGTTTCACTTGGAGAGGAAAATACTTGGAACGAAGTCATGGAATGAGTGGGAAAACAAAATATCTGTCCAAATATTTTTAAATACTTGTTACTATTCTTTCTTTGCTCCAGAAAGGAAAAATAGAAGTCATGGGTAGAAACCTTAGAAAGTATATTTCAACTTCTCAAAATAGTCTCAAAATTAGAATTATCCAAGAATGAAATTCCAAATTATAAGAGATATGCAAGTAGAGGCTGGATGAAAACCTGTCAGGACTAGATTGTGAGGTTTTTTAGAGTAAAGATCATATTTTATTTGTATTTCCCTAAGACCTTGAATAGAGGCTGGTGCATAATAAATACTCACGTAAAATGTGTCATACACCTTTTACAAGGGATTCCTTTAGGGGATGAGTGAGCATGGAGGTGAACAGGAATGCACTTTATTATATTATATTATTACTATTAACTCTAAGGACTTCTCCAACACTCAGGTTTATGATCCTTTGATAAAAATTCACGCAAAGTAACATACCAACATTTAATGAAACAAGTCATTTCATACTCTTACAAGTTAAGGTCAGTAGCGTTGTTGTTTCTTTTAAAGTCTACTAAGCTCTGTGATGTTGCATTTTTGCTCTTCCTTTAGGAGGAAGGAGGTTTTGTTTGCCACAACTACTGTCTTACAAAGGAGATCAGTACCAGTTACATCTCTGCACCTATTAACCAAACTAAAATCCCATGCAGAAGTTTAAATGGAGTTTGTTCTGTACAAGCAGCATAGGACCGATTTACGGAAACACTTGAGTGATGGTTGTGCCAATAGAGTCACACTTTTCAAAGTGATGACTAACCTAGAAAAGCAGGTTTTTCACAGAGGCCTAAATCCTATTTAGATTGTCACCTTTTTTAATGTTTTAACAAATATCTTAAATATCACTGTAGGAAACATTTTTCACTGAATATATTCAGAATGTGTTGATTTGATATTTGTCTTTTTTTTTGACCCAGGAGTGTCATTCCTTTTAGTCCATGCAGAGGTCATTTGAAGGAGGCAAAGAAAGCTTTATTTACTATATTAGCCATAGAAAGCTATGAAGAACAAAATGATAATAAGGCAATTATTTGGTTTGATAGTTTCAACTTATTCTTTGAGAATTTTCACAGTTTATTTTTTTTCTAAACAAAGTGGTTATACCTATTTGTATGCTCAAAAATCCATATCAACTTCCCACTAAGGTCTTTCAGATGCAATGCGATTAATTTTCTTTCTTATCGCATCATATAAATATGCTCAAACATATTTCTCTGTTTTCTTGAAACATTATCATCTTAGTCCATTTCAAGTAATTGTGTTGCATTAGCCATAAAGGTATTCATGAGGTATTTGGTTGTGATTCTAACTTCTTTTTAAAGAGCTGTATACTATAAATATAGCAAGGTGCTTCTGAGAATTCATGATTTTGTGTCTCACGTTTAACGATGTTATTAAATTTTTCCCCTAGTTGTTAATTCCACTGACCTAAATGGAGAAGATTTTGTGTTCTATATTCCTAACATGTAACTTGTTCTGGACCCTTTGGATATATGCACTTCACTGGGAGATTCTAAGATGCTTCCCAAATCAAAACCAATATCTTCTTTCCTTCTCTCTTATGAGTTGTGAAACACTTTCATTCCGCTTCTTCTTTGATTTAATTTATTTGCCAGAGATTTTTCTGCTCTGGGGCTGAAGATGGAGGACCAAGGAAGAAATTTGATGAAATAGAGATGATCCAAAGATCTGAAATATTTTATCCTCACTCGATATAAAGTAAATTATTTTTTCTCCTTTCCAATAACCATCATTTCCCTCGATCTTGGAATCACTCAAAACCTAGCCACTGAGTCCTGTATAAACTAATGCTCTGTCTCAAGATCTGGAGAAAGATGAAATACTGGTACCTGTACAGATTGTACTAGCTTGATTATATTTACAGTTATGAGATACCGCAAATTTAAGAATGCCGATTTTTTCTCATCACTGAGTATTTATTATATATAACAAATACATGGGAAAGAAAAAACTATATTGTGTGATATAAATAGTTTATTTACATTACAGAAAAACATCAAGACAATGTATACTATTTCAAAT
The DNA here is from genome assembly GCF_041296235.1 of Equus asinus. Taxonomy (NCBI): domain Eukaryota; kingdom Metazoa; phylum Chordata; class Mammalia; order Perissodactyla; family Equidae; genus Equus; species Equus asinus. The sequence continues at coordinate 128,225,808 of NC_091793.1, forward strand.
ATATCCATACATAATCAAATATAGCTGTAGTACATGTTTTCATTGGTGTAGATTACCACAAATGCAAGGCAACATGTGTAGATCTCTTGTCTTATTCTTTTGTCTATAATACTGTATTGTGTAGTCCAAGCTTTCGGTAGTCCGGCCACTGTGCAACATGCTCCCTTTAGATTAACCTCGTGGACGCTCTTGTTGTGTTGTCTGAACTGTAGTGCCCTGTATTTTGCTTCTGTCTGTGAATTCTGTTGCTTCTGGGACATTTCCTAGAAGGTTGGAAAGTTTACAAATCTTAGTCCAGTGCTATTCTAGAATCACAGAGTGAAGTTGTGGATTAGTCAAGTTATTAAAATATTTCAGATGAAAGAATTTATTATTAGTAGAGGCTGGGATTATTTGGGAAGAGGTTTCTTTCTTTTTTTTTTTTTTGCTTCTCCTTGCAGTTGTCTTTAAGCGTCTGTTGTGGAGGATCGAGGAACAGAGGCAGAAGCTGAAAAGGAAGTTTACCTAGTCCTCAACTGCTTACTCATTAAAGCACAAAGAATGACTCAGCACAATGCAGTCAAGCAAGTCCTGAGCTCATCTAATTTCACTTTAAAGGTCTTCAACAATTTCATATTGTAAATGTCCTAGGGGTGAATGTTGTATTGACATTTCAATGCTGCAAGTTTAAACCCTATCAAACCAGAGGATGAGCCAGCTGTTAATATCTGATATGTAGTGGAAAGGGATCTTGTTTTGTATTAGCCTAATATTATTTTTGTCCATTAATACTGTAAGCTAAAGACATAAATTGGTACCAATTATTTAGCTTCTATAAACAGCTAATATTCAGTCAGATTATCTGTAAAGCTCTGATCTTGTATCTTTTCTCTTGTAATACAAGGATGCTTTGACAATGCAAATAAGAACAATATAAAGTTCATATAAAGTCCTATTATAATATACTGTGGGGTATCAGAGAATATATATTCATATATATGTTTATAGATGAATAAATAAATATGCATAGTATGTGTGTATGTATATATATATATATATATGGTCTTTTCTGGGGGGGAGGTCTGTCAAAATGAACATGGAGCTGGAAGTCACATTTCCAGCAAGTGGGAGATGGAGACAAAAAGACTGAAAATCCAACTTCTCAAGATGGTAACTCTTTTCATTGCAGAACTTGTCTCTAGATGTCCATATTTTTTATGACGCACATTGTATTTAGGAGGGCAGTGGTTTAATTAAAATAGTAAAAAAAAACAAGGAAGAGAAATTAGAAAAAAAAGAAAGTGGGAAAAAGAGAAGAGAAAGAAAAGAGGTGGAAAAGGGGAGAGATCAGGAGGGGAAGAGATTGGAAGAAAATAGGAGAGAATGAGGGACCTCAGCTCTGTGAGATTTTGTAAATCTCTTAGCAACTAGATATGTTGGAATAGGTCTTGACAGACACGTGTGGCCAGGTCGCTAGGAAGGAAAGGTTTAGGGCTGTGGGGGAGATGGCCTAAGTGGAAAGTCTAGTTTTTAAGCAGAATGTTTTCAAGTGAATGAAATGAATCCACACTGGGAATAGTGTGGTCTATTGATTAGTACGACTCCTGGAAAGGCTTTGGAAGGCTTGGATGTCCTAGGATAGCATTGAAATAATGCTAATTTAGCTCATACGCTATTTTTCCTTCTCAAAAGTAAACAGAGGATAGGGTTGGTTTTGTTTAAACATGGAAAATGAAAATGTCCATATGCCTTGATAAAATGGCTGGCTCTCATTTGGAGCTCAGTTTAGGTTGTCTTGAGCATCAGAATACACAACATCATGACCTGCCAAGGGCACTATGAGCAGTGATTAAGTGCGCAGGCTCTGACACTAGGCAGGCTGGACTCCATTTCTGCCCTTGTTGCTCAGCAGTGTAAACTCAGCAATTCGTTAACTTCTCATACCTCAGAGTCCCTATCTTAAAAATGGGGATAATTGTTTCTTCTTCATAACATTATTAAATGTATATATGTGTGCCTGTGTGTGTGTGTGCACACATATATGATACATACACACACATATAGTATATACACACACAATTCCTGGTGAGGTAAGGACTCTGCGTATTCCAGTTGTGTTTATTATGTATGGAAATGGAATTGTGATTAATAACAGACCTGAAAACATCTGCTAAAGCATTTAAACTTTTGCATTTTTGTCAGTACATGAAGTAGGAAATCAAACTGTTATGAGATTATATCTATTAAATACGAATTTTGTTTTTCATGTACTGATATTCCTTAGATATTAGAAGGCTCCAGACTCTTAGAGTAATGTGGTGCAGTTTCCTGTGTTTTAGATTCTTTTCTTTTATACTCTGTATTTTTGGTTACTTGAGTTATCTTTTTGTTCCCCAGAATCTATTTTAATATAATCCATTGACTCACTTGGCATCTAAATGTGAGAGTCGAGTTGATGAACTCAACTTGGCTTAGAGCAGCACAAAGCTCCAGTCAATGATCTACCCTTAAGCCTTTCTGCCAGGCAAGGATTTATGAACCATATTTTGTCTCTTTCAAGAGCAAATGCCACACTTGTCCTTAAAGAAGATAGTGCAATACAGATACTGAGATATATTATGGTCTTTATTTTCTAAAGATATGATACCTTCTTTTATTTTCCTGTCTTTGGAAAATAATTTTTGGGGAAACATTCTGATTTACTGTGAGCTGTACAAATGAATGGAAGTCTAAATGCCTTGTGAATTTGGCAAAGACCTTGAGAAACTTCCTTGGAACTTTTTTCTCAAGGAAAATGAAATTGGGTCAGAAAGAAGTATCTTCAATAATGCTTCTGGTTAGACAGGACAAAAATAACATGCATTTGATTTAGAATCTAATTCTTGGTTACCATGAATTTACACTCTGGTGAAGTTAAGCAAGTACCTGGCCCCACTCCTTTACTCCAAGTCCAATGTCAGACATCACTGACTAGTCTTGGTTTTGTTTCCTGTTGAAAGTGGATGAGATCTCTGTATCTCTGTCTACCTAGCTCTCCAGGCAACAATGACCATTTGGATTGTTCTTGGGGTTTGATATAAAAGCTGGTTGTGAGATTCGTTGTATGTTTCCATATATCAAAGGTTTTAATGGTCTATAACATAATCTTTCTTGTTATAACTATTTTCTTTGAATTTTGTGATTAAAAGCTATTTTGTCAACTTAAGATAAAAATGCATTTGCTGTTTTTATCAAATATGTTAAAAATGATTATATCTGAGAGTTATACTTGGAAACATACGTACCATAAATGAGAGCTGTAACAATACTTTTCTAGGCCTTATATAGAATCTGTTCTGACCTCATTTGGCATACTGATCTGGGTAAATAAGAAACACTGTTATTTAAATAGTCTGTTAGAAGTTTGAATGAAGACTGACTTTTCATAGTTAAAAGAGAGAAGCATATTTAAACAAAGACTGGCATTATATATTAGAAATAAAAAAAAAAGACCTTCGCTTAGAAAATAAATAATCCCCATCATAATGCAAAAATAAGGAAAATAATTTGTTCCACTCCAGCATGAAAATCAATGTCTTTTTATTTGGCTATTCAAATGCTGTTATGATGAGGAAATAGGACTCCAGAGAATGGATGGTTGCAGAGTCCATGAAAGGACTCATAATTAGAGTGATCTGATTAAGACAAGGAGGAATAAAATATCCCTTTATTTGAATGGCCTTGAGTATCGTTACTGACCTTGTGATACAGAGGACCACCACACAGATGACAGCAATCTGGATCGTTCCAATCACCGCTGCGATTAAGACGTACTGAAATCGTACAGGGCCGGGGACAACGTAGAGAACACTGTAGTCCTTTTTTTCACAGTGTTGGCCAGTATAGCCAGCATCACACCTGCAAGAAATTATAGTGTCCAGTTACCTGTAGCTGCTGGATCCATTTTTGTAGGTGGCCGACAGGCATTTATGTTCATGATGACATTAGCGCTTTTTGTCTCCCTCTCTAAAAAAATGGTGCTTTGTAGATATGGTTCTCAACTACTTATTTTCAACATGACATCTTTGTGTTTTTGGTTTTGAAGATATGTGGGTTCTTTTTATACTTATAATAATGAATTCTGAAGATTGGAGGATTGGTAGATAATTTGTGATGATAATACAGGGACAACAGATGTCCAGGGATAATTTTCTCTCTGTTTTTTTCAGGTGAGCTTTACATTTTATTTAACTTGCTGTTTAATCAACCTAAGTCAACGAGATTATTTGAGAAAAGGTTTGTTTCTGATGACATGGGTAATTAAAAAATAGGGCTATGTATTTATTTAGTTTGGGATAAAGCCTTCTTTATGTTACCATTAGAATAATTGTTGAAAAATATTAGGGCCAGAGGTACAATAAGAGTAATTTCTTTGATTATTATGGTCATAAAGTCTTCTGCTTATGTTAGAGAGTTAAATTTCAGAAGAAAAAAGTAATTATGATGAAGGCAACCCTGTTCTGTAAAACAAGCCCATGTGCTATCCATCTGAGAAGCAACGCTACCTCTCACTCAATCAACCTTCACCAGAAAGCTCAGGGAAACAATCTGCGTGTTAAGATTGACATTTGACAATGAAATGAGAAAACAGCTCACGTAAAAACAATACTAATGGGGAGCTACTTGTCATTGACTTTGTGCAACTATTTGGGTACTTCACTTTGAATTCCTGGTCAGTACATCCTGGGCTGTTTCCTCTCTGCATCAGAAGGGTTTAATGATGGGGACTCTGCTGAGGATGACACGGCAGCAGAAGCAACTTCCCAGTTATGTTCCCTCTGCCTGACTTCACTGGAAGGCAGGTGCTAGTATATTCAGTGAAGGAAAACATGAAAGGAAGCCAGTTCTTGAGGAGAGAGGGAGAGAGAGAGGGAAAGAGAGAGAGAGACAGAAGAGAGAAAGACAGAGAAAGGGAGAAACCCCTTTCAATGTATAGCAACACACAACCTATTTCATCATACGCCACTTGTATATTCCTTTAATAAAAACACATTCGTTTTTCCACTTTGGCTTTACCATCTCTGAAATAATTATGTTCTACCATGAATATTCAGCAGATATTTATATTTATTAACTAAATCCAGGCAAGCAATTTCTTTGTGTCTCAATTGAGTTTGAAACTGTAGAGGTGTAGCTAATAATCTCACTATACAAGTCACATGGATAGCAGATCGACAGAAAAGAGTGTGCGCCTAGCAACACCAAGACTGATCATATTTATGAGAAGACCTGAAGGATTTTGAAAAGGTGACCTCCCCAAAGCAACTATGTTATCTAATGGACAGAAAGGCCTCATCCATTCATTTGTTTGAGAAATATTTACTGAGCACCTGATATGTGCAAAGTGTGTTCTGTGCCTAGGGGAAAGTGGTGAATAAAACAGAGGCGCCTGTGTCTTTAAGGAGCTTGTGATGCCCAAAGCACAATTTCAAATTATACTAGAAAAGTATACATAATAATGTGTTGCATAGTACTTGGGTGTGTAAGGCACACACATTTTGTGATTTGCTAGTGGGGGTGTGTGTGTGTAGGAGAAGCAGAGAAAAGTTTTGCTGCTGATCACTCATTCAGGCAGAATGCCATCCAACTCTCCGTAAACATCCAGAATTTAGTTTTCACATTTTTACTTTATACATTTTAAAAGCTAAAGGGTGAAAATATTACCTGCAAGATGGCTCCTGCATATTGATAGAATGTTCACACTTTCCGTGCATGCAGAAGCCGTTGTAATGTTCTGGGCAAGGTATGTGGTGTTCTCTGGCACTTTCTTCTAATTTGTTAGCATTCTCTGTGAACATAGATAAAAGCAAGCACCCCTTGTAAATACTTTCTTAGCCTGGTAAGATCAACCAGTACATTAAGAAGCAAAGTACAGTAGGCAAAGATATTTTAAAAGGGCAAGAACTAAAAGGCCATGTTTCAGAAGAAAGAGGGAGACGGCACTGAAAGACAGACGTCGTTACAATTGTGTTTTAGAGATGAAACTGCAAAATTACCCAGGGCTTTTCATGCTTTTATGCAATTTCCTACATCTTTAACAGCCAGTGGTGTTTCTACGAGTTGTCAGAGAGCTTTAATTTTCCTTGTGTAAAGACCATACATTGATCATAAAATAATTCAAGAAGTAATTTCCTATTTTTTGAAATTCAAAGCCCAGCATAATGTCCCTAAAAGTAAATTGCTGCAATACCTTGATACTTGCTCAATGTGGGAGCTTAAAAGTTAAAATACAGCAGCGTTCAATTGTTAAACAGACGTTTTCCAAAACTAAATGCAAATTTCAACAAATGTATTCTTTCAGGCTTTTTTCATCTACTGTGAACATGAATTTTACTAGCATCCATACATTTTCTTATTGCCAAAATAAAGCTATTGAAGGAGCAAATGTTACTTCATAATCACTTATGTAGACACTAACACAGTACATACAGGACGCTATAAGTGTATTCTAATGCATAATATTTGGTCGATGTTAATAATGCTATGTGAAATTTAAACTTATGATAAGGAAAAAACTTATGTTCTAAAATGAACTCTTTCGTCTGTCATTAACAAGTTTCATTTGTTTTCTTATGTTTCTATGAAGATATTAAAATATTTTTTATGATCTATTTTAGTCTAAATATATTTGCTTCATATTTGTAATGCCATCTCCAAGAGGTCTTTTGATTCTTTATGTTCATTTTATAATATAAAGTTTTGCCTTTTCTGAGTGTCTTCTATAATCTGCGATGTCCTTTAAAACTCCTCTCCAAACACATGAGAAATATAACTTTCTTGACTTCAATCTAAAGATGCTCTTCAACACCACCGTAATTGGTCAGCAGTAACGGAAGATTGAGAATGAATTACTCTTTTAATGAAATAGATTATTTCCAGATAAGGCTACAGTTTTTTATTATTGTGCATCCCTTATCATTTTTACTGGCTGTCACGGATGATGAGCATATTCATCAGGAGAAAAAAACACACTTTTGGTATTACTGAATCAGACAAATGTATTACTTATGTTGAAGCAGAACGGTAACATATTTATATATTTTAAGATCTAGGTGTCATCTGCAAAACATTAAAGCTTGGTAAATTGTTAAATATGTTAAGTGCTTTCTGTGTAGAGATATTTATATACATTGCTATGATGGATAATATTTCAGATTACATGTCCAAATTAATATAGGATTCATCATCAGTATGCTAGAGAAACTGGAAATGGCATTGAAATCATTCATTAGTTCTATATCTGTGTCTTTTTACCAATTTAGGTGGTTTTTTGTTTGCATTATACTATTTCTATTTTGCTAATTCCCGTTAAACTGAAGGAATCACTTCCATGGAAAAGACCGAGAATATACAGAACCTTCTCTTTCAGTTTCTCCTGTTCTTCGAAGCTACTTTGGAATTTTGTGGCATAGTCATTTTGGTAACAAACTGCCCCTGCAGTGAGCAAACACAGCAAAACTGAAATGGATAATGTAGGGTGAAATTGCCAATATGGGAATATGTGACCAAAATGGGCCACCACGGTATTTCGATGCACCTCGAGAGGCTTGTGGTCATTCATGAATCCATGGAGAAGGCTGGGCTCATCCTGTGCCAGGGCCAGGGGGCTGCAAGCTAGAGTGGTCAAACCGTGCACCTGCTGGTTAAAGGCACACTTTAGCAGTGGGTTTTGCTGGCCCCACTGTTGATGTAATGAACCAGCACTGATTTTCACTCTTATTTCTGGATCTTCTCCCCATAACAAGCTATTCAACACTTGTATTTAGTGTTCGTTAGTAACCCTTCAGTGCTTCTGGACACCTGCATGCAGGAGAATTTCCTGTAACTTCCCTACATTTCAGCTATAAACTATGATAGTGTTTTTAAAACACATCTTATTAGGGGCTATTTTTTTTCTTTCTGTCAGTTGCAAAAGAAGATAAAGAATTTTCTTAACTCAAAATCTAGCTTTTAGGCTATTTCATTTTTAACTCTGTTCCTCGCTCCATACTGTTTGTTTCTGGATTTGTACCACATCCACAATTATGAACTGAAGTCCAAGGGCAAAATAAGAGCTTGTTTGAGTGAGGTTGTTGTCTTAGTATGATAAGAGCTGTGTATTTTCACCAAGCTCATTCTCCAGACATGGTGACCACATGGGAGGGGAATAGTTTCCATCATAAAATCTGCTAATTAGTTTACTCCATTCCTTATAAGCTTAGGGTGCTCTGTCCATAGGATATTGTCAAATAAGAAAGTAGAGAGATTGGAAATAAATGAGTAGAAGAAATGATTGCTGGGCAAGAAAATGAGGACTTATCAATACATGTCAGCAAATTTATAGTCAATCCAACGAAGTAAACCAGTTGATTGAAAACCTGAATATATAACCACTTCTAGTAATGCAATAGACATATTTAGAAATGAGATTTAAGTATATTAAGAAGAGTAGAGACACAGAAATCTAATATCCCAACCAAATATGCGTATGGACCATAGTGAAGATTTGTGATTCTGATGTTTACGCATAGGGACTCAAGCAACAATAAAGCATTTAAAGATTTAAAATCATATAAGAATGATACTTTGGAAGTCTGTATGTTCTCTCCAGTGGCTGATGATGTAGACAACAATTTCTCTGTCCTCCATTTAAAAAGAGGTTTAATGTAAAGGTTGTGCTCTTTCTTTTGAGAGAGATGCTGATGATGGTAGAAACTCTTCATATCTTTGTTTAAAATCCTCTACCAGTTTCCTGTTCAAATGATTACAGATGGTTTGTTCTGAAAGAGATCTCGACCCTTTTAAGAAATAATTCCTGGTATAATCTGGGTTATTTGCAGCAGAGCTAACAGGGCTGCATGCCTATTACTAGTCAACACTCCAGTCAAGAGCTATAAAAGCACATTGCTCTAAAGCACAGCTACAGGTATTGTGTCTGTCCTAGTGATTTCAGGAAAAGAGACAGAGAGGGCTGAAGAGAGAGAAGGAATGGTGAATGGCAAGGCCTTACCTCACCATAAGGTAAGTAGAAAGGAAATAGAGCCAGGCAGAGGCGTTCAGAGAGTTAAATCAATAGAGCCAGAGTGGGGTGTATGTGTGTGTGTTTACCATTATTCCTGCCTTCTTCTCCCCAAAAAGCTGGAAATAAGATGTCATTCAGAGAATTAATCTATTAAAGTAACACATCATGGGTCAAGGCAGAAATATGACAGTATAAAATTTGACTAAAACTATTCGTATATCTGAAGAAAGAATGTTTCCCTTTGGACAAGGGTCAGAGCTTGGCAAAAAGAGCATCTGCAAGTCAAGTTGTGTCACCTATTCAAGTGCTCCCCAGAGTGGTGTGCCTCGAGGAGCCAAGTGAAACTAGGAAACCCAGAGTCCCAGTTGCAGAGATGGATGCACTCGGCTATCAGCGTCTGATGCTGTTAAATATTCACTCAGTCGGCCCATTTCTCTTGTTCTCCTGCTTTGCTCTCTAAACAGTCTTAAGTAATTTCACTTCTATGCAAGCCTCCTCATTGGGAATGGCTTTGACAGTGTCACCTGAATATCATATCCCTCTGACAGTTATCTATTTTGTTTGAGGGAATTGACAGGTTTTGAGTTTCTATGCCCTTTTTGGGGCACAAATCAGCCTTCTTTAGCCCACCCACTTCTGAGATTTTCTATGATCAAATTTCTGCGCCTACAGGCTAGCGGTCCAGACCCTACCCATAATGCACTACAGTCTCAGAGGCTGTTTGGGCATTGGTTGGATGATATTTCTCTGGAGATACCCCTATTTTGCTTTCATCAGGCTTTTCTTTCGAATATAAACAAATCCTTTAGACCACTGATTACCCAGGAAGGTCTGAGAGAAAGTTGGAAAGATCCTAAACTAGAAGTATCATCAAGATTTAGTGGATGTCTTGGAGAGGCGGATTCCTACTACATAGTTTTAAGCAACTAGAGTTGTTCAATAGGGGGATGAGTCATATAGTGAAAGAGTGAGTTTCTGGTGGTGTTAAAAAGGAGCTGTGCTTCCATCGCTCAGATGTTGTAGATTGTTACTTTGTGGTGGATCAGATTATTTCAGACCTCTAGGTTCTTTGAACTCTAATATTTACTTCTATTGCTAATATTTATTATAAGATTATTTTTGATACTCTGGGAAAAATAAGTGGAGAAATAGGGATATTATTCAGATACAATAGATGAAGGAAATCACTTTGCCTTAATTATTGGGAATTCTACTTTTTCAAAGAGTGTAAAATGTCTTAAATATTTACTATGTCTACAAATCAGACCTAGCATAATGTGATCTTCATTATGTATTGTCTTCCTTGTGGGGAATAATATGTTTTTGGATCAAAATTCAATTTTTTTTTCCTGAGGATTCTCCCTCTGCTAACATCTGCTGCCAATCTCCCTCTTTTTGTATGTGAGCCACTGCCACAGCATGGCCACTGAGAGACAAGTGGTGTAGGTCTGTGACTGAGAACCACGCCTGGGAACCAAACCTGGGCCACCAAAGTGGAACACACTGAACTTAACCACCAGGCTACCGAAGCTGGCCCTAAATTCAATTTTTAACATCATGCTTTAACATCACAAATTATCTTGACCAGCTCATACTGATAAGTTGTACAGTTTGGTTTATTATCTTTTCAACTGTCTTTTCCTGTGGGCACACAAAAGGTGCCACACTTTTCCAGCAAACTAAAAATTTCCACTTTGAATGTATTTCTATAACACTTCTATTTTTTTATGTTTAATAACAGTACAAAGAAACCCAGCACTGGGGGGTTCATACTTGCACACCTGTGGTGATCACTTGATTTTACCCTTCAACTACTACTGCCATATCTCCAAAGCAATTTGGAAATAATCTTATTTAACCAACTAGGAAAAAACCTACCTTTCTTTCTATTATATTTATATTGTGCCTGGGACAGAAATAAATTCTGAATTTAGAAGTAAAGTCATGATTGTCCCTGTTGTTGATTAGAGCTGGTTTCAAAGAATATATATAATTCTTCTGATTCCCTCTCCTTATCTTATCGAGTATGAACATGTGAGGTGGTAGCAAAGCCTCATATCTAGCTTGAATTGCAATCGAAGTTTTTTAAAGACCAGAAAAGCATCCTATTGAACGGGTTCTGAATGTAATGCAATATGTGTTCTCACAACTGAACCAGTTCCATAAGAGCCTCACCTGCTGTTATAGTTTCTTCGAGGCACAGATGAGCAGATGAGAAGAGTCTCTCCTTTTTTAAGCCTCTAGGACAGAGACTCAAATGAGAATGCTAGATAAAAGTGACAGCCTAGTGCAAGGGACATGGAGGCGTTTAAGGACACAGTTGATTCTCAAGTTTTGTAAAGAGCAGAGACCCAGTCACAACATTCCTAGTTATTTAAGCTCTGTTAAGATTTAGAAAGATAACTTCAAAACAGAGACCAAGTCCTTCAAATGCTACAAATTCAACATTTTTTCTGCAAGTTGAACATTATCCTATTTTTTCAGAAGAGCAATTAAAACTATGTGGACCCAAAATTTTGCCAATTAGGCAGTGGTATGGGTTGGGAGCAGGATGGATGGGGATGGAGAGAAATTCTTTCTTATCTCACCATCGATCAGGCACTAATATAAAATGTGAAATGTGATTATCCATCTCACCACTTGCATGCATAAATATTTTTATTGGACATAAAATTAAAATAAACTGGAAGAAAACTAATTTTCATGTTACTACATTCTCAGGCAGGGCCCTAATGATATTATTCAAGAATTGCCTGAATTTAAATTGAAAAAAGTACCAGCATCCGAAATAGCTATAGTAATCTGGGGACCGGAGTGATGGAAATGAAACAATACTGGATGATTATTTACATGGGCTTTTGTTATCTCAGTTTCTACTGGTAATATATTTACATAGATAAAGCCGAGAAATCTGTGAAATCTTGGGAGAGAAACTTGTATGTAACACTTTAACTTACAAAATCCAAATACAATTATTATAATTCAAGGATTTGGCATAACAAGGCTCACACAGATTTAGCTAGAAATTCTAGACTCCCAACAAATAAAGAAAATATTCTTTTCTGTTTATTATTAAAAGCCAAATAAGCAGATCTTCAGCCTTTTGCTCTATCCTCTGACTTAGAACCGCCCTGCCTGGCTTGAGATGGCAGAGCCCTCAAGAGTAAAGAGAGCAAGCTACTGGGAGAAACTGTACTCTTCCTCAAATGGTCCTTTTTGAACTTCACCATTCAGTCAAGAGCCTATTAACTCTCAGCAAGTGAGTAACTCCTATAGGTTTAGAGGATTTAGCTTGAAGACCTTTTAAAAATATAGTATTTTATGGAACTTTAGAGTCTTTGACAACACTTCGTAAATATCAGGCCTTGGGAAGAGGTAGGGAGTCTCAAGCTGGAGTTGCCTTAAGCTTATCTGTGGCAATTTGCTGCCGCTCTCCCCACTGAGCTCTGGCTGCAGCAGCCTTTCTCACTTGAAAGCTACTCTTCAAAGGCAAAGTTTACTATAAACCTTAGAGAAAGAAAAAAATTATGGGAAGTCATTTTATGCCAAGGATATTCCGCTCCCCTTCTTTCTTTTGTCTTGCACTAAATTTATGCATTTCTGGCCAAATTTCTTTGATTAGTGGCTAATCTGGGCATATTTTCTCAGTGAGCTTCTTTGGTGGCAGTACTGAAAATGACGACCAAGTGACGAGAGTCCACGTTCTGTCCACTTTCACCTTCTGGGCTATGTCAAGCTCTTTTCCCCTCCACAGGCTGCATATGCAGAAATGGATAAACTGTTCAGATAAACCTTCTCAGGTGACCGATTTGTTTTCCTCTGTGATCCTGAAGTTACTAGTCAGCAGAGAGTGTGGGGGATTTACACTGGAGCATAGGCTGGAGCAAACACAGTAGAAACATCGGTTTTAATAATGTAGACAGGACAAAAAACGTGACTTTCAGTCATTTGTTATACATGTATTTCTTGAGTACCCTCCTTGTGTCTGTCACTGTGCTGTGGACTGTGTATGAGACACTGTTTATCTATTGGTTGTTTCCCATGATTTTGCTTGTTGTCTTCTAAACCCTCCCAAGGAAACAGATTCTCAAGACATAATAATAGTAAACATATCTACAATTACTTGCGAATCTACAACATGCCCTTCCCATTTTGTATAACTGAGGAAACTTAAGTTCACACAGGTTTAATTACCTGTCTTAGAAATATACACAATTGATAAGTAGAACTGGGTCAAACCCAGGGCTCTTTGCAGTGTAACAGGCAGACCACACAGTTAAGAACTTATCAAAACACAAGACAACATCTGGCCTCCATTTCTTACTTATTATTTGCCCTTTATGATGCCTGGCTCTTTAACCCACCTGGATCCTACCGCTGCTCTGAAACCAATTCTTTTCTTTTTTCTTCCTTCTCCCCTTGGGAGAGATATCTTGTCTAAGGCCAAGCCATCATGAATCTCAACCTCTCCATCCTCCTCAAGGGCTCTCTCCATCAATTACCTCCTTTCTCTCCTGTAGCTTCACCTCTTCTTCATTCTTTGCTTCCTGCCATCAGCATTTAAACATTTTGTGTGTGTTCCTTCTTAAAATAAAAGTTTATAAACCACTCTCAATCCATGTCCCTTGATGGACTTCTTGTCTCCTTTCTCCTCTTTACACTTAAACTTCTTAAAAGTGTTGTCTCCTCTTCTGTTCTTCACTTCCTGCACTAACTCCCATTCACTCTTTAACCCACCACTCTCTGGCCACCCCTTCAGAGAAACTGCTAAGACCAAGCTCAATCAACAACATCTTTGTTGCTAAAACGAGTATCTCTTCTCAGACATCAACTGTCAACCGTCCCAATCTCAGTAACTGATACTGCTGACCACTTCCTTCTTTGTGAAGTCTTCTCTTCCCTTGGTTTCCAGATCACTGACCTCTTGTTTTTTCAGTTGTTCCTTCATAGTCTATTTTGTAGGCTCTTGGTTTGCAACTGATTCTTTAAGAGTGAATGCTTTCCTAAAATTCTTTTCTTTTTATACTTTAAATATTCCCCCTGAGGGACGTCGTACTCACTCAATGCTTCTACTGTCACCTAAATGCCTCTGATTTCCAAATTTGGATTAGCCAACACAGATCACGTTTTTATAGGTGATGACACTTTCATAGAGTTTCATATCCACATATCAAAGTGCGTAGGATCTCTCAGACACCTCAAACTCATCAGCCTCTTCTCCCACTTCCTTCCCCTTCTTATCCCAGGCATATTCATCTACTCATTGACCCAAATCAGAAATCTCGGTTTCGCTTTCAAATTGTGATTGAGTAAATCATCAATCCTATAATTTCTACTTAAGTATCTACCCAATTTTTTCATTTTCTGCATTTCTACTGCTACTCCCTGAGATCAGACCATCACTGTCTCTCAGCTAGTCTCCAATCTTGCCTCTCCAAATCGATTTTCCACACTAGAGCCAGAGTAATCTTTCTAAAAGAAAAATATGAGTGCATGATGGCACTGATTAAAACCCCAAAAGAAACAATTCTTGTTATTCCTTATTATTCCGCCAATGAATTAAATTTTAAAATCACTTAGAAGGCCATTCAGAATCTGGTCCCAGCTTCTCCATTCTCACTTCTTGTAATTCTCTGGTATCCTCCTACACTCATCAAATGAAATTTCTCTCTGCCCTCTAGGACTTTCCATATGCCATTCTCTTTGTCTGGTATGCTCATTACCCCTCTTTGTATCATCTACCCAACTCCTACTCATCATCAGGTCTCATCACTGACATTACTTCCTCTAAGAAGCTTCTGTAATGTTCTCCCTGCCCACTCAGTCTGGGCTTACGGCCTCTCTTACTTAAAACCACTCCTCTCTCCTAGCACTTTTCACTCCAAATATTCTTTGCTGTTTATTTGTCTGTGTGACACAGTAGTTCATAAACTCTTTGTTAAAGGCAAGTATTAGATCTGCCTTATTTATTTATTTGCTGTTGTTGTCTCTGCACCTAGCACAGACCATAGCACAGAAAGGATAATGAACATGTAGTTTTTTAAATAAAAGAAGGTTTCCCCACTGACACAGTTGCCCAGCCTGGAGAAGCTGCAGAACAATATCCAGAAGTTATACCAGTAGAAAAAGGATCTTAACATTGTGTCATGGAAACAGCTTTTTGTCACGTGAGGGTGGCATCAGAAAATAACCTAAAGGAGAGCGAGAAGTGCCTATGAAACAATGTCTGCTGTGGGGGCTACAGACCCTGCAGAAAAGGACCCAGAGAAAGGGACGTGGTTCTTTCTTTCTACAGCTTCTGGTGGGGCTCATGGAGAAATGTGATCATCTAGTTTTTAAAATAATATCCTCTCTGTGAACTAAGGAGGTGTGATTATAAAGCAATGATATATAATCACCTTCACTTAAAGAATGAAGAGTATGGGAAATTTAGTTCTTCTGGGTGGAAAAACTGGTATCAGCGTGCATGTCATACCTCAAAAATCACACTGGAACCATGTAAAGGCAATTCTGAATGCACAGATTCTCATTTGGCCATTCACACTGTGCCTACAGTATCGTCCGGAAGTGAGAAATGCTGGTTGAATTTTTTTAGGACAAGAAGGAAGGAAACTTTTATCAAAAAAACAAACAGAACACAGGCAAATGCATTTCAAAATAGAAACTAGGATAAGTTAATAAAACATTTTCCTTACTTGTCTGCTTCTGAATACAACTATGCATTTATTCTCATACTTAAAAATAATAGATGATAAACTCCAAAACTATGGTGCAGATACACTTGAGGACACTGCAATGAGGAAGGCTAGTGATGAGCTTGGTTTTCTGCAAGTGCACTCTAAAAAGAAGCGGAGAGCTTTTTAGTTTCCTCAACCAAGGAACAAAGGGATAGCTTTTACTCTTCAATAGACTTTTGTGAACAGAATCTCAAAGTGCTTAAGAAAAGACACTAGGAATAATGTAAAATTCTCTATGGAAACAGGTTTAAAACTGGACTTCTTTTCTGGAAAAAATAAAAAGAAATAAGTTCCATAAAATTTGTGGTAAAAGCATGTCCAATAGCTAGAAATATTATATAATGTTTAAGTGGAATGTTTGATTCTAAATATTAATAACCTGCCTAACCTAGAAATTGTAGACAGCCTTTGTCCAGCATATTATGCAATGCTAGATACCTGAATAACATTTCTAGGTACAGAACCTTAGCATTTGGATGTTACAGGATTTTAGAAGACGTTCTTGATGCTCTGACACCCTCACAGAAGTGTGTGTATATGTGTATCAGTTTTGTATAAACACAATTCTACTATGACCTCTTACAAGTGGCAACATTTAATGAGGTACATGAGTGGGTTTAGTATCCTAGAATTTCTCTTTTAAGGGCAATGCTGCTCGTTCTAGTGCAGACCACTTAAAGTGCTTGCCAAAAACAGATTTCTAGGCCTTGGTCCTGATCAACTGAATCAGAATCACCAGCTGAGGGGCCTGAAGTCTGTCTTTTTTGAGGTGTGTGTGAGGAAGACAAGCCCTGAGCTAACATCCATTGCCAATCTTTCTCTTATTGCTTGAGGAAGGTTGTCGCTGTGCTAACATCTGTGGCAATCTCCATTTTGTATGTGGGATGCTGCCACTGGATGGCTCGATGAGTGGTGTGTGTGTCTGCTCCTGGGATCCGAACCAGCGAACCTCAGGGCACCGAAGAAGACCATGGGAACTTAACTACTAAATCTCTGGGCCAGCCCTGAAGTCTGTCTTTTTAAAAAGTACCCCTAGGGATTCTCATGCTCAGATGATTTGGAACACGATACTGCTGACCCCACCTAGCCCCTTCTCCTCATCTCTCTGTCTCTGGCCATCTGATGCTAGGTTCCCCTGCTTCCCGGTTCCTGCTTCCTTCCCCTGGTAACTACCCTCAAGCTGCCCCACCTTTCTGGTCCCAGGTCTGCTCAGCTACTCCTCTGTAAAGTACCTATCTCAGCAGCTGTTCCACGTCCATGAGTGTGTGAGCAGTGGTTGGCTCAAAGCTGCTCTTCACACACCCACCTTGGATGTGGTGAGAATCATCAGGGACCTTCAGCTCATGAAATCTTCCTTGACCTTGGCAGTCAGCCTGAACAATTCATTTCCTTTTAGAACATCTTTGCCTCTTTTGAGAACACAACACTCAAAGAATAGGCCATGTGCCTGTATCTGGGAGAGATTTCTAAATGTTGTCAAATCTCAGGTATCTTGAGACTAACTTTTTCAAACCTCTAGGCTTCCTTCATGGCTCTGTTAGATAACTAACAGAATAGCAACAAGAACTCCCGGTGTGGAAGCCAATGAGCATTCTCTTGAGTATACGAACAAATAACACAGCTGGGAAAAGGTGCAGATTATACCCTTTAGGACTGGCACAATTTTCAAAAGGGAATAAAGGCGCATTGGTCCATTGGTGATATCTTTATAAGTTCAGCTAGTCTGTAGAAAAGAGAAAGTCAAAAGAGAAGTGATGGGGGCAGGAAAGAAGACACATAGAAAGAGGGAATAAATGGAAGCAAAATCACCACTTGTGGCAGGGTGGCAACTGGGAGAGTTGAGGCCACAACAAATAGCAGGTGTTGACAGCACAAGAGAAGGGGCAGCAGAGGAGGGACATTTCTCAGTTTCATGGAGAAGGACAAACAGCCATCTGTGCTTCTAAATTTCAGGCCTTAAGGACAGAGGACATGTGCTTTAGACCAGAGTTTCCCAAGGTGACCTCTGTCAATGCCTTGCTGCTTCTGGAGCAGGCTGCATGGGAAAAAGGGGTTCTATAGTCAAACAAGTTTGGGAAAGGGCGAACTAAAAAAAGTTATATGGGTGTCTTTACTGCTGGTTTTCTGATTCTTTAAAAGGCTAACCTGCATTGTGAGATACTAAGAAAGGACACATATTATGGAGTATTCCTAAACTCAATTGTCTACGGAACCTCCCTCTTCTTTTTGGGATCATTTTGTGGGACTATTCCTCTAAACTCCATTCTGGGAAACATTGCATTAGACCACAGCATCTCCAAATTGTTCACATCACCACACATGTAGAAAATGATAATATTTGCTTTTAGGTAAAAGGAGGAGACAGCCAGGGGGCTCTAACCACCCAAGCCACCTAAGGGCTCAGGTGGATCGATGAGTGAACATACGTGTTACCCATTCATGGCACAGAAGAAAGCTTTGCACTAGATTGTACTTTCCTTTTAGGGCAGAGACCGTGTATTGTTTACCGTAATATCTCCAGCATGTAGAACAGGGACTAGCACAAAGTGGGTGTTCAATAAGTGGCATGGATAAATGAATGAATATTACAGGCATAGGCAATATATTTGGTAGTCACGTGTACCTTGGTGTAGTGGTTTTCAAAAGATTAGTGCCTATTAGTTGTTTGCATCAAACAACCAGCTGAACTTCAGTGACGTGCCCTTAAAGGCACAGACAATCCTTACCTTAAGTGACAAGATAAGGTATAACACGGCAGAGAACTCTAATCTACTCAATGGAATGTATATTTTCAGTATGACAGGACTAGATGCACAAGTAAAAGCCATATTTGCTATACACTTTAGTCTTCTTCCATGAAAGGCAAAAGGCTGGAGGGCAAAAATGTGTTGCTAACTACAAAAGACAAGAAAGATATCTATAAATGACTTGAAAGTGCAAGTATAGGTAATTGATGTGTTTGCACATTTCTCCTGTATGATGTCATGGCCAAAAAGAGGCAGTTAGAGAATTTACAGTGCAGATTTGGATTCATTTACGGATTTGGAGTACTGCCATATGTTGGTACCTGACCCAATTAATGTAAAGGATTTTCAGTGAAAGGGTTGGAAGTTATACCATCTCTTTTAATATTCCATGATAAGACAAAATAATTCTAAGAAACAAATGTGCTATGTGCTATGAGTATTTCTGAAAGTTTGTTTGACATTTCAAATTAGCATTCCAGATAAAATTGACAATAAAAAAGCCATGGAATTAACACTAAGACAGAATTTTGTAGTTTTGACTAAGAAGTAATTTCTGAACACAGCATAGCCCCTGAGCAGTTTATTGGCGTAGAGAAGTTATTCTGTTTTGATGATATTTCTCAATTATATCTTGGTACATGTCTGTGGCTCAAGTGTCTTTGTGTTTAAGCAGAATAAGACTGTTATTGATGGTTGTATTACTTCTTTAAATAAAACTTTTAATGATGTGTTAATCTGTCATAGATTTCCATGTGGTGTCTCCATTTAACCTGCTACAGAGACATGATAATACCAGCGAATGAGTCTTTTTCAAGACCAGATTACACTTTTTTTTATTATCAGTAAAACTGTACGTGTAAGTGATTATCTGGTAAAATAACAACCAAATATTTTATTTGTTACTGTACCGGGTTGAATAGCGTCCCTTCAAAACTCACGTCAACCCGGAACCTCAGAATGTGACTGTATTTGGAAATAAGTAATTAGTTCAAATGCGCTCATACTGGATTAAAGTGGGCCTAACTCCAGTGACTGGTGTTCTTATTAGAAGGACACGTGAAGACACACAAGTAGAAGGTCAAGTGAAGACGGAGGCAGAGATTGGAGCTGTGCTGCTGCAAGCCAAGAATGCAGGAGCCACCAGAAGCCGCAAGAGGAAAGGAAGGATTTTCCTTTTGAGCCTTTGGAGGAAGTGTGGCCCTGCTATCACCCTAATTTCAGACGCTTAGCCTCCAGAACTGTGAGATGCTAAGTTTCTGCTGTTTTAAGTCACCCACTTTCTGCCAATGTGCTTGGCAGCCTTGCAAACTAATACAGTTACCATTTAGCAACCAAACCCTTACATTGATGAAATATACCTTTTACTAGCCCATATGGAATCAACGAAAATGACCTGAAGGATTGGTTTCAGCTAATGTGTGACCTGGACAGTCTTGGTTTACGTTTATTTTCCTAGTGTAATTATTAATAGTGATTTTTCACTCCTAAAAGTTTGGATGATAAATTATATGACCACCTTAGGTTAAGCTTATGTTGAAATATCTGTGGTTCCTTGCATGTGCAACACAAAAATTATGTTTTGAAGGTGCTGATGTGTCAAAGGATGCTAACAACCACAGTAAAGAAGAATTTTTGAGACGATAAGAAAACTTTACGGAAAGGGCTGCATTCGTTTTTGATTCATTAATTCGTCTTATAGGAAAGGCAGTTACTTTACATGTTCATTTTGTCATATAACAGATGATGCTGCATTTCATCTTTATTAGAAAGAAGCAAATGACCAAGAAGCAAAGTGACATTAATGACCTTTTCAACAAAAAGATTCCAGGTCACATCTGAGGCATGATTTCTACCTTATCTCTATCTACATTTTCAGAATGTCTGAATAACTGATGTTCTTATGCAATTCTGACTCATTAAGAAAATGCTAGAGTTTATTTAGCATCTTTTATTTAAGAAGGATGGACGTTTAGGGTACTCCATTATGAAAATCTGAACATTAAATGTTCTTGTATTTGAAATGTTATCCTTTGGTTAAGCGCAAATCTTTTTAATCTGGGACAACTCTTTCCCTAAGTATTCTAAATAGCTATGAGTTCACTCTTTCTTTTTTTTCTTTCCAGTTTGGAACAAATTGATTTGCTTCCGGCACTTCCTTAATTTCTAGTCAGTGATACCTCTGAGTGTAAAAAACTGCTCTAGAAATAGTGAAGGATGAGGTGTAGGTCTTAACAGTTTCCACTTGGACAACATTTAGGGCTTGGAATTAGTTATTAACTAAATGGTACTTTGTGGTCTCGTAGTGTTAGTTTACCTTTTAACAGGTCTAACACACTCTCAGTATATAATTTACACTCTCCAAGTACACAGTTAACCACTCAAGAAGTCAATAGGGGTTATAAGACGTGTACAAATTTGAATTTGGAGAGAGGCAAACACCTATTTTATCCATTATATATAAAACAGCTGACATTTAGAATTGGGGCTTACAGGGAACCATTTATGTTGAAATAGAAAAAGCACAAAATGGCTACGTCCAGAGATGGGAGTGAAGTATGACACAGATAATTCAAACAATTTTTCATTTTTGCCATCATTATTGCTGTCAATCTCAACCCACAAGTTTTGGATCTTGGCATGTGACCACGGAGCCCTTTGGATCCAGAGAAGGTAAGAAATATTTTCTCTTATGAGGTTTTGAAATTTACTAGACTTCAGTCCTACCTGTACCTAGTTAACTCATCAATTTATTCGTTCACTTTAAAAATATTGGTCGATCTCATCCTCTGTACCAAATATTGCGGGTACAAGGTGTAGAGTGATGAATTAAGAAGATGAAGCTTCTCTCCTGAAGAGCATACATATTAGAGAGTCAGACAGGCAATATACAAAATCACAAACAAACAAAAACCTAACATTGAAATTAGAAATGTTACAGGGAAAAGTATGGTGTTCAGATATGGAAGAGTAGGTGGGAGACCTGTTTTAGAGAGGTGAGGGAAGCGTATTGAGGAAGGAAGGCTGAGAAAGAGGGGGCCAGGTGAAGAGCTTGGGAAGAGCCCCTGCCTGAGTGAATGGAACAAATGGAAAAAGACTGTAATGTAGGAGAGAGATCTTGCAGGAGCCAGCATTGTGGCTAGAACAGAGGGTGCCAGGGGTAGTAAAGAGAGGGCCAAAATGAATTGGAGAGACCAGTGAGATCTTCCCTGTGTGCAACTTTACATGCCGTGGTAAGGAGTATCAAGTTAATTTAAAGTGCAATGGGAAACCATTTGGGTAGTTTCAAGCAGATCTGACTGGTATGGAAAATAGATCATTGAGGGAAACAGAGGGAGCAGGGAGAATAAATCAGAGATCATTTGGCAATGTGGGTGAAAGACCACATCCAAGTCTTGGACTTTGGTAGTAGGAATGCAGAGAGGAAAAAAAAGACTTCTATTCCACATATATCTTTGATGTGGACTGAATATGACTTGTTTATGTATTGGAAAATGGGAGAGATGAATCAAAGATGACTAGAGTTTTGGCTTGAACATCCGGGTAGTGCTATTTTGTATAACGGGGAAGACTGGAGGAGGAGCAATTATGCTCTGATGTATAAACATGACAAATCTCTGGTTATGATTTTTGAAACTGCATTGAAAATTCTATGTTTATGTTTGAGTATGTCTACAATAGAACTGATGTGAACTGGAAGGAATTCAGAGTTTAGTAGGGAAGTTATTAGGGGTTAAATGCCTATTAATAATATTAAGTAAAGTTATGATTATTATATGCAAATCTTCTACATGATATCTAAAGTAGGAAGAAGGACATTTATAATGGTCTACAAGGGATGTTGAGATGTAAATTTAAAGGCAAGATAAGATATATCATGAAATGAAAGGGAAAAATTAGACTCTGAAGAAACATCAGTGAGGAATGCTTTTAAGCAAAGCATTCTTTTCTCGTTTTGAAAAAATCACCACAAGAAAATGAGTTATTTAAAGATAAGAAGTTTGTAGATTTGCCCTCTTCAATTTCCATTATATAGCATTGGTCTTATTTTGGCCAAAAGATTATTAAATTACATTATTATTTTACTCTGTGTAATGATGTACATTTTTCAAAGTTATTCTGTAGCTATTATTTTATTTGAGACTGCAACACCCCTAAATGTTAGCTAAGTTTTAGAATATGAGTGTGTGTGTGTGTGTGTGTATTTTTTTTCTTGAGACATTAGAAGGTGGAGGCCAGAAATATTCAATTATTCCCCAATGTCACACAGTGAGTTAAAGGCAGAATACTTGCTCCAGAAGCCATGAGTTCTCATTTTCTAAATAAATGTTTTGTTTTAAAATAGTTTAGATTTATAGAAATGTTACAAAGAGAGTACAGAGAATTCTCATACACCCACATCCAATTTTTCTTTGTGTTCTCCTCTTTAATCTGATGTTTTCTTCAAAATTTTTCAATGGTAAAGAATTGTCTTAGAGTTGCACATGTAGAGTTAGGAGAAAAATGAAAGAGGCAATCATCTGGATAATTCTAGGCCAAAAAACAATTTTGTCTGAAAGATTTAGATAATTGAGACAGAAGTGTTTTTTGCCTGGAGAGATTCCTAAGATTGCCCTGCTCATGCACTTGAGTTTGTAGGTATAGTTAGGACTATAGGTGTTTCACTTTCTAGTAGGAAACTGCATATCACTCAATGTGAAGAACGTGGGTTTTTTGAAAGGGCTAAATTGTTTAGCTCTATGTTTTTTTCTTACAAATAAAGTATATTGGGTATTTTTCATTATAAAAGCAATTCACGTTGATTTAAGAATAGTAGAAAATACAGAAAGTAAAAGAAGGATAGAAAGTCCTCATTGTTTACAACCTAAAGAAAACCACTATCAACATTTAATTTACTTACTTCTAGTCTTTCTACTAGGTGGATAGTTTGAATCTGTTTACTTACATTGGACCATGCCTAGGGCATTCTTATTTTTAAGCTTCACATGAGGCCGTGTCTAAAAGCTGGTCTCAAAAGCAGGCTAGCTAAATTGTTCAGCATGGTACATTATGAATAGGCCATTCAGTGTATCTGGAGAAGGACTGTAGTCATCTGAAGCCCACATCTTACATCAATTGGGCCAGTGGTTGACGGTGCAGAGACAAGAATTAAAGATACGATTGGTGGGAGAGAAAATGGTACAAACTTTCAAGAACTAATATGGAGTTATATCTCAAGAGCCTCAAAAGCAGACAAAGACTCATGTTATAAATAAGTCAATTGCAACATCCTTTATAAAAATGAAAACTGGGAAATTACTTAAATTTTCAGCAATAGTACAATATAGTTAAGTAAATTGTAGTGTAACTGAACGATAAAATATTATTCAACTAGAAAAAGCTATCAAGAATTTTGATAACAGAAAAAATACATATTAGAGATAATTTTATATTATAAATGTTTTATTTTTATAAGAAAAATAAATACATTAATTGAAAAATAATGGTCATCAAATGATTTTTCCTTTTTGCGTATGGGGAGGCGATCCTTAAAAGCATAATCAAGTCTTTGAATTTAAGATTTTACTCTTACTTGATCAGTTTAGAGTGGGTATATTCAAAGCTTTTTGTCATCTATTAACAACCTCTCATAGAAAAAATGTGAAATCTTACTTTCCTCAGCTTATTAAAACTCTAACATTCACTATCGTCTTCATGTCCTTATACTGTCTTTAGGAAACAGAAGCTCCAATGCCCAAACTTGACTGGGTATATTTCCACGCCCTAGGAGCACCACATCTTTCTATCATAGTTGGCAGTACCAGGGATGGGCTAATTGTTTTTAAGGGTCAGAACTGCTTTCATATTTCTATGTTTTTATTGATCTTGGGTCACTGGAAGCAACTGCTACCATGTCCCAATTGTGGTTAGAGGTGACAAAACTATCCTTTCACAGCCCCGCCAGGCTTAAACGCATACAATGGAGCGATCTTTGTCTGAGACTCGGAACAATGAATCTTCCATGTCAATTAAAGCAGATCAGTGTTTATAGAGAAGAAGAAGTATGACCAGCAGAGGAAGAGCTATGCAGGGTCTTGAGATCCCATCTGTCTTCATGCTAAACAAAGCTGGACCCATGCAAGCCCTTTATCATCTTTTCAAGCTAGGTCATTCCATAGAAATGAGGAGTAAAATATGAGCATGAAGTGCCTTAGGCACAGTCATTTCTCTCTCATACTCTGAGTATTTCTCAGTATTCTCTGAGGGTACTGAACATAAGGCAGGTTTGTGATTAGTCTCATAATACATAGTTGATATGTTATATGAGTTAAATAATTTTGGTAATTGACAGTGAACTTTTGGTAACACTGAGAATGATCTGACTTCTATAAATGAGAAGTTGTGTCAAATTGAGTTCAGAATCTGGCTCCTCCACCTACCAGGTCTGGGACGTAAAGCAAGTCACATACCCCTCTGGGGATCAGTTTCCTCATCTGTAAAATGGGGATGATAATAGTATTTGCATCACAGGGTTACTGTGAGGAATAAATGAGAATACCCATATAAAAACCCTTTGAACAACAGCCAACAAATAATATGTACTTCATAAATGTTTTAGTTATTATTGTCATCACATGTCCTCATAGTCAGGTTTTAAAACAAATCTAAAGGAACCAAACAAGAAGAAAGCAGTAGACCTAGAAGTAAATACTCTCCGAGCCCTTTCAGGTCACTTTGCTTTTGTTTTCATGGGCATGCACGTCTGTGGAGAAATGCCCTAGCTGGCATTTACAAGAGATTGTTCTCAGAGGGAAAAATACAGACTTTGGAACAGAGAGAGCTGAGCTCACATCTCAGCATGGCGATTTAATATTGTTAATGGTCTTTGGCAAGTTACTTCACTCCTCAAGGCTTCTGTTTCCTCATCAAAAAGAAGGAAACAGAAAAGCAAATTGGTGAATACAATGCGACGTGATGACTGGGTGAAGATAGAGGCCAAGAACACACAGCCCTCATGCCCAGACTCCAGGGTCAAGGTGGGGGGCGAATGGCCTCCGTTTCCTGATTTTTAAAATGGTGAAGTAATGGTACTATCTGTTAACACTTGTGAGGCAATAAGATCTCAGGATTGGAACTCCACAGTCTGGGTTCAAGTCTGTGCTTCCTCCCGCCCCTCCCAACTCTGTGACCCCAGCAAAGTTATTTAACCTTGATGCCTGTCTGTAAAACATTTATAACAATGCTGGCACACAGTAAGTACTCAATAAGTTACAGCTATTTTAAACAAATATATGTAACGAGTAAATGAGACTGTAAATGTAAAGAAGCATTTATTTAGCATAGTGCCTGGCACACAGTAAATGCCCAATAAATGGAAGTGGCCGTTATAATCATTATCATTCCCAGAGGAAAGATATCTAAGCTGAAACATGAAGAATGAACAAGAATTAGACAAAGAAGAATAAGCGTATTCCATGCTGGAACAATATATATAAAAACTCAGATGGGACATAGAGCATGGCTCGTAGCGGAACTGTCAGTTTCTGGAGCACAGAGAGTAAAGGGTAGCGGGCGTGGATTCAGGA
Organism: Equus asinus; assembly: GCF_041296235.1. Lineage (NCBI taxonomy): Eukaryota > Metazoa > Chordata > Mammalia > Perissodactyla > Equidae > Equus > Equus asinus. Next base: position 128,251,873 of record NC_091793.1, read on the forward strand.
GTGTGGTACATGCCATAAAGCTATTGTATCGCCTTGCAATCAAGTAGGCACCCACTAGCTGGCACATGCAAGTATGTCCAGTGCTCCCACTCAAGGGGAGGCTGCCTCTCCAGCAAGACTAGCAGGTCCGCTCTCGTGCTTGCCTCAGCCAGCCTTTCAGTGTGTTTCGTTGCTGGCACTTTATGGAAGAGATTCAGTTATATTCCATAGCGGACTCTTGCAAGAGCTCTGGGCAACTGAAGGAGCCCTCAATAACAGCGAAGGAGAAGGATTATAGGGTCGGTAAAGATATACTTTGTTTTGACAATCTACAAAGGGGACAAAAGCCATGGTGTGTCTATCTCTAATAAAATAATCTCTCTTCCATGCAATCTTATAAAAGAAATGGAATTCTCTCTTGGCAAAACAAATATACATCGGGTTTAGGCCACTTCTTAAACTCAAGGCAATATTAAAAGTGTAATTTGAATCACTTATTAACAACAAATCTCATCACTTGAAATGTATTCTCATCTCTTAAATACAAGAGATGCTGACACAATATAGTCTATTCCGATGGAAACAACTTTGCTACAATAAGATAACATCCATTCCTTTTTTAAAAAATGGCTTTACGTTTTTATGTTTGATGGAATGATGAGATGCTATAATACATTGGAAAAAATCTGTGCATGATATTCCTTCATTGCGGCAGTATACCATAATTACTCAGCTTCCCTTTATCATTAATAACAGAACATCCTGAATAAAAACAGACTAATATCCAACAGATGTTCAGAAAAACATAAATATCTCCATGTCAGCACATTTTAGCAAAAAGTCAACAAAATTTTCTCTATTTCTTTTTCTTTTTTTAGTTTTCTGAACATGTTCTTTGATATGATATTTTTAATCCTCATTAGGGATTTGCTTTTGGTTTCTTTAGTATCTGCCACAAGAGACTGTATATTTTCAAATGTAGCCAACAGGCATCTTGCTACCTGTTTTCTCCTTACCCTCTATATCAAGAGGCAGGCTGGTGTAATAGCAAGAGATCAGCCAGCATTGTGGTCAAGAGAGATCTGTGTACACCTATTCTCAGCTTAATAGCTAGGTGACCTTGGGAAAATTGCTTAAACTTTCTGAGCCTAAATTTCTTTACCTTTACAATGGTGATAATAATTCTTTCATTGAAGGGTCGTTTCAAAGAGAAGCACTAATAAAGGACCAAGCACTCAGCTATTCAATAAAAGTTGGCAATTATATTATCCATCTGAAGACCATTCTGATCTCTTGGTTTCCTTTGACTATTGGGTTCTCCATTTTTCTTCCCCACTGATACCTTAAGCTTACTAAATTTTATTTTTTTCTAAAATTCAAGTGTTTCTATTCAGTTATCATTCTAAAAGCTTTTTCTCTTAGCCCAGTTCCCTTATAAATATGCTGTGCAAAGATGAAGGCAGGTTCTGTTTTGCTTTTTAATACCCAAGACAAAATTGCGGTGCAGGCACTACCTGACAGATTGCAGATAGCTCCTCCTGTTAGAGGAACACAACTCCCACACAGACTCCATGAAATGGCCACTAAAAATTGCATAAAATAGTTTATTAATTTTTTTCCCTGTGATGAATTCCATTGTCTCAACTTGGAAAGGAGAAAACGGCCTATTGTAAAAATTATACGTGGGCACCTGGTCCCCAGGAATGGGCTGTCTATTCAGGTGGGGCTACTTAACTCCTCCGGAAGCAAGGAGCACCATAACAGTGTAGGAAAAATATAATTTATAGACTGGTATGCTGGTGTCCTGAAAGGATAATTCATTTAATATAAAGGAGTTATTTATCCCCATCTGGTAATTTACATACTATGGTTTACCAAGAGGAATTTTCCCAAAGTGACCATCTTCTTCGAAGGCAGTGCAACAAACATGAAATAAGAAAGAGGTAAAAATTAACAGTCTTTGCTTTTTTAGTTCAACCTTTAGAACCTCACATAAAAAACAATCCTGGCATAAAGGTTAAGCAGAGAGGACATCATGAGGCCCTTGCTTTCCATATCAGCATTTAGATGGAAGCAAAGACTTGACAGGAAGTTGTCACTTTTTTGATCTGTGAATCCCTTTTCTTCTAGCCACTTCCTTTCTATTACCATTCAAGGGCTGTGGGATTCGATTTCATTTTGGTTTGCACTCTGGCCAGGTGGTCTTTGACCTGGAGCGCCACAACTGTGTTAAGTGGTAGTGAAGATATGCGCTTCCATGTCTTCACGCACTGCAACTCTATCAGTTTACTTTATTTTGATACAGAAATTGGCTAATGCTATACAAAGTCTCTCTTCCCTGGAATTCAGACAGCAGCTTATTTATATGTAGATGTAGCTATATGACATTTTCAAATGCCATACATTTGCATATGAAGGTCTCTTTCTTCCCCTTTCAGTAAACAGTCTCTGCTATTACTTCCAAAGCAATGTTTTGAACTATATTTTCTATACAGGTCCTTCCTTAAAATGTTTTTTAAATGCCTAGTAGAGATAAAAAGTGAAACCCTCAAACTGGGAATCCATTTTTTAGGGGTGAAAATTAATATATCTATCTATCTTTTAGCATCTTCTGTTTTTGTGGCTTTGCACTGAAAGTTTTGTAAAATGATAGAAATATTATTATGGTCAAAATTTCTTAAGAAGAAAACAAAAGTGAAATTAATTTGATAGTGAGCTTCCTTTAAAAACTCACGTAGTTTGGTTTCTAGAGAGATGACTATCAGTCTTATTCATTTATTCAACAAATAATTATTGAGTGTCTACTATGTGCCAGGCATTTTTTCCAGGCACTGCATTTACAGAGGGGAACAAGACAAACTCTCCGTCCTCATCAAGTTTATATTATAACAAAAGAACACAGAAAATAAAAGACTAAAAACACAAATATGTAAATAAAATTTGGTCTCATTCAACAGCGTGAAGAAAATCAAACATGGTGTTGTCAGACAATGCACAGGGTGCAGGTGGACATTCAGTGGAGTGCCCAAGCAGGCTTTCTCTTGAAGACCCGTGAAGGGTCCCACTAGGAGAAGATAAGAGGGATGTACATCTTTTATTTTGTGTGTGTGTGTATGTGAGGAAGATTGGCCCTGAACTAACATCTGTGCCAATCTTCCTCTATTTTGTATGTGGGACACCACCACAGCATGGCTTGAGGAGTGGTGTGTAGGTCCACGCCTGGGATCTGAACCCGTGAATCCCAGACCACAGAAGCAGAGTGCAGGAACTTAACCACTATGCAACCAGGCCGGCCCTGAGGCACGTCATTAAGAGCACAGAAAAGGCTGGAGCAAATAGTATGCTTCAGACATAATTGTACAGAAAAATAAGTTTTGCAACAGTAAGGGCACTTTTAACTGTAACTCTGAAAACGAAATGACCATTTATTTGACATTAGAATTTTAAGAAACATGAAGTAATAGGGAAGGAAACAAAAGAGAGAAGCTACTTAGTGTTTCCACAATTTCTATTTGCTTCTATGGGCCCCACAGTTCCCCAGGGATTTATTCAAGGTCATCTTCACTTTTCCCTCTACCTGAATCCCCTGGGACCCCCTAGGCTCAGCTTCTTTTGAGGATTACCACATCGTTATTTTCATCTCCACTTCTCTCCAGACCTCTAGTCCCATGTATTCATTTCTATGTTGATGTCCTTAAGCAAAAAAGATAAAAAACTGACTCAATATTTTGCCCCCAAATCTGCTCTTCCTCATATTGTTTTCCCTGTCTTAGAGAATGGAACTTTCATTCATCTAGGCAGCCAAGCAAGGAAACTTCACATTTTCCCTGACTCTCCCCTTCTCTTGGCATTCATAGCTGGTCAGTTAGCAAATCTCGTAAGCTTTTAGTCGCTAAATTCACCCCAAATCTGTTCCTCTCTGCTGCCACCATCATCAACAACATTCATGCTTCATTGTTCCCTGTTTGGTTAATACCACGTTCTCTTACCTCATCTTACCTTGTGTTCCTTCCCTCTCTAGCCTGTTCTTCACTTTGCTGCCAGGGTTTTGTGTTTGTTTGTTTTTTTGAATAAAAAATATGACATCATTTAAGATACCTCAATGGCCCCTATTGAGCAGAGGCTAAATTTCAACTTTCCTTTCAAATGAGGAAAGATCCTGATTGAGGCTCCACACCACTATTCTTATTTCAGCCCATTTGTTCCCTTCCTCATCCTATGCTTCAGTCATTCCAAACTAGTTGCCACTCCCTAAAAATGCCTGCTCATCAAATCCTCGTTGCCTTTTCAAATGCTGTTCCCTATGTTTATAATGTTCTTTTCTCTTTTCTGCCAGGCAAACTCAATGCAGACACCAACTCCTCTGTAATACCTCTGACTTCTCTTATTGCCAGTCATAGTTACTCCACCAGCTTGAATCTCTGCTCCATTACACAGCATCTCTGAACTTTGCTTCCTCATTTCTAGAAAGGACTCACTAGACTTCCTACAGGCAGGTTGTAAAGAAATAAGATAGCACGTTGTACATATAATGCATGACACAAAGTAAGTGAAAAATAAATCTATTTTTTCTACTACTTTCTACTACTTTATTTCTACTTCAGCACTCTCAAGGCTTTATTTTCTATTTGCTGGAAAAAAGTTATTTGAATACTAATCATCATTTAACATAAGAGTGCTTGTTAGAGTAATACAACTCTGAATTTAAAGCTAGAGGGAGGTTTGGGTGTAGTTTGCCTCCGAATTTCCTTATTTCCAAAAAGTCAAAACAAACCCTACCAGTATCAGTGAAAATTGATCAACCCTCATAAGAAGTTCACGAATTAAAATTCGGAACCCAAATAGGTAGCTAATCACAATCTCTCGAAAGCAATGCATCTTCCACATGAGTAGATTTTGTGGGTCTCAAGTGGTTTTGTCACATTTGCCACTTTGAAGTCCTGGATGCCACCAGCCTGAGAATCAGGGCACTTTACTTAGAGGGTGTCACGGTTAAAGTCATATCACTTGACGGTGTCTGAGAATAACGGGCACTTTTCTAGGCTTAGAACTTCCCATTTTGATGAGCTTGGGGAAACAATGGTGATTATAACAAGAATGATTCTGAAGAGACGCTCTACTAATTTGCTAATCAGTTTCAGGATTTTAACGTATTTATGCAAATTCTGGAGAAAGTCACTGGAATCACAGACTGAGCACTTCAGCCTGTGGCTTTCTATGCCATCACTGCACAGAGTAATGGATGACCCTATTATCTGGCACTGACATTCAGATCATCTATCTGAAACCTACAATCTACAGGCAAGGAACTAAGGCTCAGGGAAGTGCTGGCCAAATGCAGGACCTGACATGGGTCTCCCGGGGGTTAGTGTGCAGCAGTGACTAGAATCAAGGGTGCATTAAATGCCAATTCGGAGATTTTCCCACCTGCGTGGAAAAGCCTCTGTTATTCAAAGATCCTGTAACCCATGTCACAGGTGTTAGAAGAAGATCGTGAAAACAGGTAAAAGGAAAAAAAAGGCAAGGAGGGTGGATAAAGAGTTATACTAGTTTTAAAATTACATTAGATGAAAAACAAAAATGTTGAAATGATTGAGACCAGTGTAAAACTTGACTTGACTTCCAACTAGTTTTAGGGATTATGACTTTTATGCTAAGAATAATAGATGAGACATACCATCCTATTGTTTAAGTTTCTGATGCTGAATCATATTTTCCTATTAAATTTCTACTTAATTTTGCACAGAACACAACATTTCTAGGCATTTGAGTGTTGGCATTTTTATCAGAATAGCTTTTCTTTAACCCCTTACTTTTAAAAGTTTTGTTTGTAAGGTGTGGTTTTAACCCCTTGGAACCACTTCCCAAGACAGAAATACAGTGGATTTTGCAATGAAAGTCATCAGAAACCAGAATTCATTCACCAGAAGTTAGATTGAAGTGGAACTTTCAGTAGGCACAGGAACTCAAATGTCTGCATTTTCCATTAGCATGAGGGGACACGGAGCATAGAAATTTCTTGGTGAGAACTCTGGCCTATAGTAGGATGCCACTGCCTCTTATATATTGGACAGTTTCAAAAACATCCTATGCCCTAATGCTCTAAAAACACAATGCAAAAGGAGAATGACCAGTAAGTAATAGACATTGGTAGATCAGGATAATATGACAAATTGGATGAACTGACAGGCAGGTGATGAATACTTTTAACATGACCCTAAAAATAGTGGAAGGATGTTTGCACATTGACACTTCTCTAAAGGCAGATGGATATGCATGACCCGAGTTTTTAGACAGGTGTCAGGAATATTGATGGTTGGTGTGGGAAAGATCATTTTCTTGGCACTGTTGCAGTAGACAGTTTGCATGATTAATGATGCATCTCAGTCATTTTTTTTCTCCTAGGGGCAGAAAGGGATACGAACCTTTGTCACCCTGAGGAATGTAAGAATTCTGCCTGAAGGGTAAGGCAGGAGAGCTTTGCTCACCTAAAGCACCGTTTTCTTTTTGCGGGGGTGAAGAAATAGTAGTAAAATATACAAGCGATCTTGACATATGAGATGACAGTGCCTGGTAGGACGATTATAAGATGCTTCTCCTGAACAATAGAGTTCTACCCCAGGGCACAGGAGCCTTGCACAGATCTGAAGTGGGGAGTGCAGTAGGCCCGGGCCCTGACAAAAGCAAGAGCGAACTGTGGCTTTGGGATGGATCTGATCACATACAGTGAGTGCATATTAATAACCACTCGAAAGAAACAGTACAAGACCAAGGAAGTAAGAGGTGAGATCATCTTTCTAATGTTTATATTCATTTCAGGTTTTCTGAGACAATTTTCTGATTCAAATCAATTCAATATTGTTTCTAAATGCTGAATCTAGTGAGAAAGGGCTTTCCTTTCCAAGAATAATACTGTTTGCTCAGGTTTTTAAAATGTCACATAGAACAGTGAATGAACTATGCTATTTCAAGGCTCAAAATTTAATACAAAGCCTAACAATAGTTTGTAGATGTATTCCGCTAAACCCTGAATAGCTCGTCTACTAAAAATATTATGATAAGTAAAGGTAAATACAAGCTATGGAGGTAAACTACAAAAGTTTCTCTTCTTTTTCTTTTTAACGGAATAAAGGGCAACCCTGGAAATCAAGACCCAGTGGAAAAAAATCGTTGTTATTAAAAGAAAGCATTTCCTTTGTTATACTGAAGGTTATTAACTAATAGATCAGGTGATCTAGAAAACAGGCAATTTACTTCTCCAAAGAAATTTAAATACAGAATAGAGGCTCAATGATATGAGGGCAAGGGGTGAGAATTTAATCTTCATGAACACAAGTGACTGCAGAGTTTATTTCCTTATTTTCCGTTTACCCAGAGAGGATAAGAGTTAAAACCTAAAATCCTTCCTTTGCTAGTACTAGAACTGTTTGTATTTATTGATGAAATTCTCTGTGGGTAAAACTCATAACCAAAATGTGCGAATGATGGAATGTGTCTTATCTGGAATAAGCTCTTAACATTTTTAACTCATAATTTCGATTGGTATACTGCTACATTCAAATTCTGTAATAGAGTTCTCTTAACAGGACTAAATAATCTTTCTTTAGACTAATACAACTTTTACTCAAATTCTGAAACATTCTGTACCTGTTGAGTACAATGAACTCTTCCATTACTTGGAACACGTTGAGGGAAGAAAATCATTGTAACAGTATGAATGGTTGCCTGGAACAGCCCTTGTGCTTTTGGAACATGCAACCTGAACAAGACTTAAGCCAATCAGCAGGAAACAGAATTACCTGGGTATAAATTCGAATCTTTATACATAGTCAAGGGACTATTGAGTCCAACAGCCTTGTCATCATGTTTTTTTATATGACTCAATTAATACAGCCATACAGGAAAATGGAAATGTAGAATCCAAAAATCTTCAGTTTGGGGGCCTGCCCTGTGGCCAAATGGTTAAAGTTCCCTGTGCTCCACTTCAATGGCTCTGGGTTTGTGGGTTCAGATCCCAGGTGCAGACCTACTCCTCTCATCAGCCATGCTGTGGAGGCATCCCACATACACAGTAGAGGAAGACTGGAACAGATGTTACCTCGGGGCTAATCTTCCTCAAGAAAAAAAAGAGGAGGATTGGAAATGGATGTTAGCTCAGGGCGAATCTTCCCCACACACAAAATAAATAAATACATAAAAATTTAAAAAATAAAAAATCTTCAGTTTGAATTGTGTTAAAATTAGATCAAATTATGCTATCCAAATTAAATAATTATTTCAATCTGGAAAAATAATTAAAACTTTGATGACAACATGGAAAACATGTTAGAATAAGAAGTATACATATCCTAAATTTCTGCCAATAATAATTCCTTGTAATTACATAGTGAGTCACGTCTCACAAAGGGTTTTCATCTCCAAAATATGTGAAAAAGGCAGAAAAGATATAATCTCCATTTTAAAGATCCTCAGAGAAGTTAGGAGATTTCCCCAGATTATATAACATTTATAAAATGAGTAGCTGGGTTTAGAATTTAGGTCTTTTGATAACCTGCCCAGTGTGTTTTCCACAAAATCAAAACATTTCAGTAGGGAATTAACAAATCATATACAGAATAACATTCAATAAATGGATCATAGATACTTGTACATTATTTCATTTGTCTATACCAGAAAGATTTACTTCGGTTTTTTTTCAATGGCTAATGTTTGGCATAAAACCAGTGTAGATGAAAAAAAATTGTCCCAACTTCCAGAGATATAGTCTGTTTCCAAAGAAGACATCATAACTTTTTCAAAACATTAACACAAACCTCTCAGACAATTTATTTACCAACTCTTCCTTCTTAGGTATTTTTTTTGGTAAGGTATAAAGGCCAATGGTACACACACTGCATGAATAGGTAGCACTATAATCTAAGACAGAAAATAGCATTGCTGTGAAAGTTATTCATTTGTTTCAATACTAAAGTAATTACTGTAGCAAAGACTCGCTCATTTATCATTTCCTGTTGTCTTTGCTGTTTTTTCAAGTTGTCTTTTTAAACAAATATCCTCATTGTCCTTGTGGCAAAACCAATAACTTTATTTCACCAGGTACAACAGCAAACCGAGGCAGCAGGCTTTAGTCTCCGTTCCAAGGGGGAGCTGTGCCTGGCTGCCACGAAACAACGCATTGGTGTCGCACTACCAATGCATGCTACTGCACATTGGTGTCCTTCCCTGAGGAATGTGGCAGTCTAGTTGAGTACTAAGTTCCCGATTAAGAGACATCTTCAGCTCTCCTTCTGTTTCAACATTGAAGGTTTTCATGAATACCTGATTCTAATGCCATATCAAGGATTTTGTTCCGCAAACAACACAACAATTTCAGTCTTAAGAATTCCTGTTGGAAACTCCAATAGAATTTAGACAGTTGGTTTTAAATATATTCCTATGAACCAAGATTTACAAAGATTTATACCGTGGAATAATAAAAAGAAGCTTTGAAATGGTTGCTGTTGCCTCCTCAGAGAACATCATTAAATATCTTTCCAACAGGCAGTATTTAGTTCAGCAATTCAGTCAAAATGCGTAAGGAGTGGCTAATATGAACAAAAAGATGACACAGCTTTGAACAAAAGCAAAGCAGGGACCCAGATTATTACAATACTAGTTAGGAATACTGAGTAAGATGAGATCCAATTATGACTATGAGACTTTCCTCAATAACTCATGATAACCATCAGTCTAACTTCCATTTTAGCTAGATTAATTTTTATCATTCTGATAAGCCTTTTCAGAAACAGATATTCCCTCTTATTTGTGAAACCTTAAAGGATATTTCTGTTTATGGGATTACCATCATTTTAAATTAGTGTGTATGTGTTTGAAGCAGCGAGATGAAAAGAAACCTGGACCAAGCCACCGATCCTCTGTCTAGGATTGTGTCTCCTTTTGGGGCACAGGAGAATTGAGAAGTGATTAGGGAGCCCTGCTCTGGAGTTCATACTGCCACTTAATTTCTAGAACCAATGTAATGTGTACTTTCCCATAGTTCCCAATACCATAAACCAGGATTTCCAAACCTTGGCACTATTGGCATTTTGGCTGAATAACTTTTTTGTTGTGGGGATCTGTGCTGAGCACTGTAGGATGTTTAGCAGCATCCCTGGCCTCCACCCACTACATGCAAGTAGTACCCCCTCTGCCCCAGACAATTAAAAATGTCTCTGGACATTGCCACACATCACCCCAGTTGAGAACCATTGCCCTAAGGTAGTGGTCAACACATTTCCCTCAAGTTCATGATTTCTGAACTAAAGTTATATACTTGGTTATAGAATCTTAAATCTAGAGAGCCATCATTATAACCTAATCTTATTTTCAAATTTTACTGATGAGAAAATTTAGGTTCTAAGAAGCTAAATGCCTATGTAAATTTCGATGAGTGTAAAATAGAGAGGAGACTAAGTCAAAAGTTTCTGCATTCCTACTCCAGGCTCTTTCTCCTACAAAATGCTATTTGTAAGTCATTTGGTCTGAAATTCAAATGAAATTAAGAAATAAATATGATGACTCGGATCATTGGAGAATAGCCTTTAGAGACTCCAAAACAATAGATAACACATATATAATTTCTAGTTGACTTTGGAATGAACTAAGTGATCTTATTCCAGTGGCTTTAATTCCCTTATCAGGGAATTATGATGATGAGGATGATGATGATAATGATGATAATGATTCTAATGAAGATGGCAAAGGTTTTCTTAGGATAACATTATGATTAACTGTTTTTCTTCAGCACATACCAATTCCTGGCTAAGGGGAATAGCTAAGGAGCACGCTAAATTGCAAAAAGCAGCCAGCTTGAATGTCAGAATGTAGTCCTGATAATCTACTTAGATAAGTGAGAGTTAATGGTTTCCTATCACTACTGACGAGGTGTTATCCTTATTATTAATTGATCTACATATAGAAGACAACATAGACACTTTATTAAAACTATTTTTAGATACGTTTCCCTGGCCTGCCTGTTGGTTCTTCCTCATGCTTCCATAGCTACATTTCATCAAAAATCAGAAACAAAGGCATTCATGCTAACTGTGAGGAAGGGTGAGTGGCTACAAGTGAGGGGACAGGAGTGGGATTTGCTCAGAGATTATTTCAAACAACTGAAAACTTCAACTTCCCTGGGGCTCTTTAAATAACAGAAAAGTAAATAGGAAAAAACCCAGTGGTGCAAGATTTGTAGAATAATTGTGACAGTACATGAACAGTCAATCTGAAAAAGTGAATTTGAATGTGTATTGCCTGACAAAACACTAATTGCTTGTTGGTTTAAACTCTGTAGACTAATAACATGATCTTTCTGGAATACTTAATTTCTAGAGGACAAATGGAGCTTCACTTTTAGGCTTCACTTTCTGAATGGTTTTTAAAAAATTAATTAAAATTTTTTGTTGTTGTTAAACAGACATCTATTTCCATCATTAAATGAATTTTTTTAATGAAATACTCTTGGAAGGGGGTTTTCTGATGTATGACACATGCAGCTTTGAATCTTAGAAAATGAGAAAGAAAGAATAAAAGCAGTGGAATTTTTATATTTTACAGAAATATTATGTGACACAATCAAACGATGGATAATACATTCACAACACTTTGAAGAGCCCTCTGTCTCATTCTTGGTGGGATAATTGATAAACTCATTCTGTTTATGTTTTATAAAATTAAACATTAACAATGTTACCATAAAGGATATTTATTAGCATAAATGCTAAGAATTATCTTAGAACATACCAAAGATATTAAACTTGCTTTCTAAAATTTATTCATTTTTCTTTGCTATTGGTCAAACTTCTTTGGATTATATGTTAAAACATGGCTTTCAAAGTTAACTTTGTGTAAAAACTTTTGAAGTTTACACAATGCAGAAGGACCTCCCAATCCAACATGGCTAATATTGACATTCTGTACTAATACTGTCCTTTCTTGGGGGCTATTGAGTGAGACCCCAGAGGAACTCAGAAGTTAGGAGAGCAGGATTACCCTGTGTTTCCAGAGCACTAGACAGCCTTAAAGTTATGAAATGGCTTCCAGGAGAGCAGGCCTCAACTTTCCCCTGACAAAATTTACTATATCTAGGAGAATAGGTAGATTGGACAAGACCTACCCAGAAATGGAACTCAACAAAGGAGAGTCACACAGGCCAATAGTGTTAGTGCAAACTCTGACCACGGGAGAGGAGGTTCTGGCCAATGGCACTTACTGTCTGTATTCATCTGAGGGCAGGAGCATCCCTATTGTGTACCAGTTGCAGAAGGCTGTCCTAGCTTGGTGCCTTAAACATCTAAAGAATATATGCTCCATTCAGGCACACTAAGCGACCTCGTTATAATTGGGCTTCTCAGAGAATTCAACTGTAAGAAGAGAATGCACTGGTCAGAGGACCCATGTCCTCTAGGTAACTCTTTCTCAGTGCAAATCAATACACAGATACTGAATTTAGTTAACTGAGTTCACTGCTGAGCAAAAAAGCTTACTTTTGGTGTGTTGAAAATTTAGATTTCTGAGTCTACAAGTCCAAAAGCTTCTATCATGAGTTTAGTCAATATCTAGTTCTCACCCTGTCCTGTCCCAGCTGTCCATCTTCACCGAATTTTCATATTCATGATATGCCCTTGTTGCTTCTCTGCCTTTGACTAAACCCATCTCTCTGCTCCCATCTTCCAACTACTTCCCAAAGATCACCCGGAACCGTGCTCCATAATTGGCAAATTCCCCTCTATCCTCAGATGCCTCACTGAAATTCTCATCTCTTTTCTTGCACAGTAAAGCACTAGCTTTCCCTGAGAGTACCACATCTCCTCAGCTTTCTCACAAGGTGGCCATATTCTCTACCTTCCTCGCCTGCATGTCAGGACTCACAGTGGGGGGGTGCTGTCCTCCTTGGTCCTCATTGCTACTTTCAAGTTATTGGACCACCCCTTCTCTCAAGCCTTATCACTGATTTCCAAACACTGTTACGCCTGGAGTTTGGCTCATAAGTTAGATTCCTCTTGATTACATTTGAGTTCAAACTAAAATCTAAGCATTTTCCAAATGATCAACTGGAGGGAACAAGCTATGACCCGTGAAACAAGCAACAGTGTTTAGAAATGCAATTTTTCTGAGAGATTTTAGTTTCACAGATATTTAAAAATATTTTTAGTTGATTATGTTTGTACACAGTCTCAAATCGTCAAGATGTGAGAACTGAATTTTTAATGTGCTTGGTAATGTTGGCTCATATATTTAGGGCATGTCAGACTCATTAACGAAAGCAGCAAATCAAAGTGCTCTGGATAGTTTGTTTTTTTGAAACTGCTTGAGTTCTATTTCTTAGTTTTATGGAAAACAATGTATCCTGACATTATACAGAGCATTTGGACATAACTTCACACATTATACAGAGCATTTGGACATCAGCTTCACACATTCTATTCACACTTATGTTACTTTTCCCAGGAATGGAAATAATATGCTTAAGGTAAAAAGGTAAATTAAGGTGGATAATTATGTCACTTTCACTAGTGACATCTAGATGTTTGAGCTGAAACAGCTTTCCTTCTTTTCCTCCTCTGCTAGGTAGACTTGTTTTTCCCTGGTGATCAGTTTTTGTTGAAAACATCTCTTCTGACCTTGATGCTCTGCCTCTTTAAGGTGTATGTGTGTGTGTGTGTGTGTGTGTTGATTTATGATGTGTGAACATTAACTTTTCTGAGTGAAAATAATGTTTTGCATAAACAGAATAAATTCTCATATGTCACATTCCAGTTAATTTTGCTTGACATCTCCCCATCAGCATGGTCACCCATTACATAAATTTCTTGTGAATAATGAATGTGTAGGTCTTTCAAACACATACTTTGGGGTACAAATGACTAATTTTTAAGGTCAAATAGAAAAGAAATATAAGTGATATCATGATCTTGCAGTTCTGTCAAATGTTACATACTATTACTAAATTTCTATTTGAATCTCATGTTGAAATAATCTGGTGATCATATTCTTTTAAAGTGATCAAAATATACCATATGTAAAATTATGTTGAATGGATGAAAACCGAAAAATTGGCCATGTGAAAATTTAGACATATCAATGTACTGAAGATTTAAAAATGGTAGATGCTTAATAAATATTTCTTTATAGATGAAGTAGAAAGTTAGCCAAAGTCTCTTGCAACAAGTTGTTATATGACTCAAACAGAAAAAAAATAAACTTCTTGCAATTGGATGAGTTCATAAAGGGTAATATATGTATAAAAACTCTGAACACATATCACATGAACAGACCATATCCCATACCACGTCTTATATTTCCCATAAAAATATACTTTCAATTGTCTGACGGAAAGGAAGATAATAACAATAGTTAGCTTACTAGTTGCTGCTAATGCCTTACATAATGTCTTTTAATTCAAACTTCAACCCTATGCAAGTAGGTTTATTATCTCCATTGAACAGATGAAATTGGGGCTCAGAAAGGTTAACTAATTGGCTCAAGGTTAAATAATCAATAATAGCATGGCCAGGGTTTAAACTCAGCCCTGTCTGATTACATGGCTTTGACTTCTAAACTGGGTGCCTCACCCTTATGGAAGAGAAAGGTAGAGAAGTAACACCTCAAAGTGAACAATTTGTTGCAGAAAGAAGCCTTTCAGGAAAGTAGGAAAAAGTGCCCATAAATGATGCAGGATGCATTTACGAACTGGGGCATAAACACAAAGTTTCCCAGAGTGTCTACCAGGGCCCAAGGCAACTCTTCAGTAGAAAATCTTCATCTGTATTGCAAATACTATTTCTGTGTTTATCTATAACTATGAACATAACATAATATTACCGATGACTGGCTACATGATTTTATGGGGAAAACAATGAAAGCACAGAAGTTCAAGAGAGCAGGAAAAATTGGAAGTTAGAGTTCATAGAAAGCTTCATGAATTTTGCAGGACTCTAATGTAAATCCCAGAGGGGAAATAGTTGAATTGAGACACTTTCCCTCAGAAACCTTGAGAAAATCTTGACATCTTAATTCATTTCCTGAGCTTAAATATTCTAGGCTAGTCTGGTGGCACTGTAATAGTCTGGGCAAACATTTTTATTTATTTCACTGTTGATACCAATATTTGTGCTACAAGCTGCTGCCTGCATTTGCTGCTATTTATTTATTTCCCACAGATCAAATTATTGGCCTAGACATAACATGCTTTCCAGTGAAGCGCTCCTCTTGTTCATGAGCAAATGCAAAAAGCTTCCATTTTAAATGCAGATTTTTGCCACATGACTGAATTAATTCATGTTATAAATATGATATGTACCCACTTGGTATTCGTGTCTATATATGTAGAGTGGAAGAACAATCAAGGCAAATAGTTAATAAATCAAGCCAGTGTCCTATTTGCATGGGTGGGTGGTCAATACGTCAAAATACCATGTCTAGTTCCAGGTCAACCACTTAGTTTCTCTGAGCCTCAATTTTATTTCCTCTGGTATTTGCAACACTGTTTTATTGGACTGACATTAGAGCAAATAAGGTAATATGAATGGATCTTTGTAAAACCACAAAATATCACACACACATTTTCTATTAATGTTGGATGACTTGGTAGCAAACACTGTTCTCTTTGGCTTCTCTTGTCCATGTGGGGAAATAGGAAACAGAACAAGAGAATTTTAAAAGCAAACAGCATAACACTTATAGGATGTTTATAAGATATAGGCATAAATTGAGAGAAAAGTAACTCTTTCCAGCATCTCACAGCAATGTAGACATCATAGTGAAACATTTTTGAGTCTGGAACTCCCAAGCAGTTAACCTTTAAGGTGCAGAGTGAGTCCCAAAGCACCTAAGAATGTTAGACAGTGACACTTTTCCCCTGCTCCCTCTCCATTCACACTTGGCTGGATTCTGGAATTAGCAATAATGGTTTGAACCCTCGCTCCATCACGTAGTCTCTTTACTTAATCTCCCTGAACCTTCATTTCTCACCTGTCAAATGCATAGAGTATCTCCCTCACATTTCTGTTGTCAAGACTGAAGGAGACAACATATGTGAAAAAGCCTTTGTAAATTGCAATGGCTTCTACAGAGAACGAGTTATTATCACAATTCACTTAGCCTATCTAGATACCCTTTCAAGATGTCAGTTCCCTCTTAGTGTGGAAAAATGGGTTGACGGAATAACAATAGGATGGGTAGAATTTAGTTTACATGTGTATTTCTGGTTTCTTTCTTTCATATTGCAGACCTGAGCTTAATATCTAAATTATTGCTTAAAGATAAGGAAAAGGTTTTTAATCCTCCCTAAATGTTACAAGAAAGGGTGAATGGTCCCAGTGCAACGTGCAACAAGTAGACACATGGACTCCATACATGTTTGTACCTAGACTCAGAGCTAGGGAGACCCTCGCTCCCTCCCAAGAATGGAGGTGACTCAGGGCTTACTTATCTCATTACAAACTAATAAAAACAGGAAATTTTTACCCCCATATACATACTATAATCTAACATATTCTCTGTTTTTATTCGGGCTTTCTGACTGTTATCTTATTTAGTTCCTGTTGAACCTGTAGACACATGAGGAGGATAAACTGAACATGCTCTCCCTCACAGCCATTTCCCTCGGTATTCTGTGTTAATTATTTATTTTTTCTAATCCAGAAATATACACAAATGTAACTCATTACTTTAGTCTGCCATAGAAACAGTATCATTGAGTTATACATATTTTAATGCTATGTTCTAGAATGTTATCAAAAATTGATTTAAAAAATCCCCAGCCATATGAAGAGCCTCCTGGCATATTTTATAAAAATCACTGTTGAAGCTTTTATCCATCCTATGCTTTCCAGTGATGTCTTATAAAAAGATCTATGCTAAACATTTCCTTTAGAATTTAGCACTAGGGGAACTTCATCTTTGGTCTCTGTACTGGTTATTTACTTTTATCAGACAACGAAAAGCTAAGTTCCATTTAGCAGGGACCTTGGGTGACGTCTTCACCTTGGTGAAGCCCAGGTCAGTGGAGAGCGTATAGCAGGGACTCTGAAAATATTCGCTGGATGAATTGATTCCATCGTAATTTCTCTCTACATTGGTTGCAAGGAAGCTGAGGGCTAAAGGCAGTAGCTGTAGTAGTCTATGTTGCTGATATAGTTATTTTCCTCAAAGTTCTACTTTTATGTTTTCAATTTCTCTTGAAACACTCTCATTGAATATATTTTAATTATAAGCCACTGCAGATCCTTTTGGAAACTGATACAGAATGTCATAAAAGAAAATACATTTCATTTTCTAGATGATAAAAGACAAAATAGTTTAACTTCATGGTTATTTGTTTTTTTACATCTCTCAACTTATAAAATTAAGTACATTTTTACTGGAAAAATATGTAGCCACTTTTTCTGAAGCATGACCAGACTTTTAGATAGAAAAGCAATACCACCAGAAAATACACATACCAGAGGTGAAAAACCAAAATAGTTGAACTTCAGTTGTTCTCATTACAAGACATGAGGGGAATATATACATTTTTAAAGAAAATGTTGCAAATTTCAAGAAGTGTAAACCATTTGCTATTTAAAAACTTCCAAAAGGAAAGTTTAATATTAATAGTTTGAAACAATGGAAATCCTTGAAAGCCCTAGCTTTATGGTTTTATAAAATCATGTTCTCTGAACCCTTCTGCGAGTGAAGAGAAAGACTGAAAGCTAAGCCCCAGTCAGACTGACAAGGGAGAATAAGACTAAGTGGCCCGTTTGGCTTATCAGATAGCAGTTCTGTCACCCTGCCTTGAAACAAAGATCCGAAGCTCTTGATTCGGGACTCACTAATCCTTCCGTCTCATTAAAGGAGAGAGAGCACAACAGAAACCCAAGTCAGACCCAACCAGAAAGTACCGCCAGCTGGGAGGATCTGGCAAATTCCTTGGTTTCCTGGTGTGAAGGGTAGTTAGGTGAGGTAAGGATCATGGAAGTCACAGATCCATGCAAGTTTGCTCACGCCTGCGTCTACTGCCCGTTAGTCTTGTTGGAGGCAGGGCTCCTTTACGGGAACTTATTTTTTTTTATAAATCAGTCCCTCCTTGTTGGAGTCTCTTTCTTTTAAATGCTATTAAAAATAAGGCACAGCATACTTATTTTAAGATTTAGGCTTTCTTTAAAATATATTTCCATTTTTGTAATCAGAAATGTGTGTTCTTGTATTAAAAGATTTAAGGTAGGCTCAAAGGAAAGAAAAGCGGAGGGGGGAATTGCTAAAGGTTTGTAACCCATGGCATTAAAGACATATAAGGAAAAGATGAGCGTGTGTGAAGATCAGTACTTCCCTCTGGTGGGAGAGTCCATGAATGCTTGTCTCACGAGGGAAGTGACTGTGATGTTAAATGAGCTGTGAGCACATGGCAAACTTCTAGGAATGTGAGTCACTTGGTTCCTGTTTTTCCTCCTTTGGGAATTTTGAGCTTGTGAAACAGAAATTAAGAGGACAATGACATACGGAGTCTCCATTTGGTTCCTTTTACTTTTTCCAAACTTTGTGTCCCAAAATTCAGGAAAATGCAAATACTATTGGAATCTCAGAAATGTTCAGGAACAGATTATTATCTAAATAATTTCTAAAGAGGGGTCTATGTTGTATTTTAATAAGATCATCAATGAAGATAAAGACTTCTAAATCAAATTTAAGGGGAATTTTAAATTATGCAATCAGTGTTTAATTAGGAATGGCAAGCTTGAAGTATAAGGATTTATTCACAATTATTTTAGGTGTGATAATGACACTGTAATTTTGCTACAAAAGGGTTGATCTTTTAGAGATGCAGGTTAAAGTATTTATCAATGAAATGATGCGATTCCTGGGATTTATTTCCACCTATTTTGAAGGTAGGGAAAGAGGACAGGGGTGGGGAGAGGGCTAGGTTAGCCATGGCTTGTTTTTACTGAGTTAGAGTGATGAGTACATGTGAGTTCATGACACTATACAGCCGACACTTGTGTGCGTTATGTATATATATGAAATTCTCCCCAACAAAGAGTAAAAAAAAAAAAAGTGTGTCTGTTAAAAATTTTACAGTGCATATAAGAGCTGTAAAAAGTTCTGAGTAAAAAATTCCTTTGTTTATCTGGATTCTTCCCAAACTTATTGTCCACGGACTACTATTTTCAAGGAACATCTATTAATATCTCTCCTGGACACTTTGGGAACAGCTACAGAACAGTAGAACTAATGGGTTTCCATGTTTCATTGTCTGTGATAATTCCAGGCTTCTAGCACATGAAAAGTTTTATTTACATGTTGAAAAACATTAAGATAAACATGAAAAGTTAAAAAAAAGAATTCTTTTATTCTCAAATTCTGGGAGGTCTGAGGTATCCATAAGTAAAACATCTGATTGATTAATTTATTTTTAAATTTCATCAAGATTTACTTTATATATAAGTATAACATCAGAAATATTGTTAAAAGAAATGCAATTTCAGAAAGAATGAATGGTAGTATATATTTTGAAAGACGAGGCAATTCTTTTTGATTGAATATTGGCCATAAATCTAGTTAGAAATGCTTCATAGGTAAAACTGTATTTTTTTTAAAAGCCCTACATATTATCAACTTCAATAATTTTATTTCTATATATTTTAGCCTAAATTTATCCAAATTTAAGAATCTATTAAAATCCTATTTGCATACCCATAAATTATTTCCCACCCAAGGAAAATTATATTAGGTAGAAATGTTCCTCATAATAATATCTTATAATTGCTAAATAAAATTTCCATTTTAAAATAAAATGCTTTATAATTTTGCACGTGTCAGAAGCTACATTTTAGTTTTTAAATAAATTGAAAGTATTTAATTTTAAAAAGTAAATTATATATACCTTTTTAACTTTGTGTCTAAATATAGACAGCCTTCACTACTAGTTATAGCTGTCCTTTCTTTCTAGCTTTTTAAAGAGACTAGTAAACTTTTTTATTGTTGACTTTTATAAAAATTCAAACAAGAACATTTACATTTATTACAATATACTGTCAAAAATTGCATTAATTTCCATCGATGTCCATTAATTTGATAAATGTTTTGTCATTTGTGCTATTTGTACTGTCAAAACAAGTTAATTAGATCTTATGATATTTTTGACAATTGCTTTAACTCTGGCAAAAAATAAGTGTCTTATTTGCTTCAACAAAAATTTACTCTTGCTTGTTGAAAGTTTGAACTAAGCAAGAGAAGACTAGCACATGTCAGAAGTCTTGCAAGGTTGAACTCAGGATCAATGGCAAACAATGATTCCCCAGGACTTTTTTATTGACATGCTCATATTCTGTAGTAGAAAATATCACGCACCTGCATAATCTGTTCTTGCGTAATGCCCATCTTCAGATTTAGTAGTTGCAGTTGTGTTATCTGTGTTAAAAAATTAACAATAAAGATTAACTTTCATAAATATCGGTCACACTTATCTCTCCAACAGTATCTTCATTGCAATTAAGGAATTTTTACAACTATAGTTCTAAGCAACCTTTATACAAAGACAGATTTACAACATCAATTTTTGTTTGAGAGTGAATAATAGAATAATGTGAGCTTTCTAAAGTTTAGGGCAAGAAAGTTCACAACTATAACTGAGATAGGTTGAGTAAAAGAATAACAAGTCAAAAACGAAGAAAACGTTTCTTTCTGAACAAAAAACAAAGTAGAACATCCTAGTACATCCTGCTTTTAAAAATGTACTTGAAATATTTCTATTGAATCAACGCATAAAAGTGGTATGATTTGCTTTTAATTTTGAGGTTGTCTAATAAATCCTTAGATTCTTTGCTAAAAATGGTTTTGACTTTCCTTTTTTCCCCTGCAAGGAGAATGTCTGCTATCTTCTGATTATTGGTTTCTGTGTTTATGGTATTATGAAGATACAGTCCTACGTGGACGGTTGCTGGTAGGCCCTCAAACTTCTATTCTTCCCAAAAATGCTAGTAGACTCTACTATCCATTGTGAATCAGACTGCCTTTCAGAAAATGAAATAGCTTCCTAATAAGGAGTTTTCTTCACTTCTCATTTCTACACAGAGACTAAAAACATTCTTTGAAATGAATTTTGGTAGGAACATTACCTTGACATCGACCCAACGACATGACTTCAATTTTCTCCTGTTTCTGACATGATGCTTCTTTGATTTGACATGCATTATCATAAGACTTCCCATCAGAAGCACAGAGGGGATTGAAGTTGGTTTGAGAACAGTCAATGTTGCACACGCACCTAACGGAAGAGAGAAATAAGAATGTGTAACATCAATAGTGTTGTTACCACATTATAAATAAAACACAAAGTGGAAGAATTGCCAGGTTGGCAAAATGCAAGTTGGCAAAATTGAATTGTATCCTTCTGGGGAAGTTCCTTCAGTTTTCTACCTGAGATGAAAAGAAATACAGAACTAATCAAAAATAATTCAAAAGGCTGAGAAATGGATACAAAATCAAAGGGGAAAACTCAGAAAATAGTCATCAGTTGATCTCTGCCACTGAAACTTTTCAAACGTGTACATGAACTTCCACGCTGATGCCTGCAGATTTTGAATGGGTTGAGGTAGCTACGAAACTCTGCTTTACAATTTCCTTAAATAAATCTTACTGTCACTTCTTTTCTCGGGATATTTGAATGGCGAAAGCTTGAGGAAAATGATTCAGAGGACATTTAAGAGAAGGAAAACAAGGAGATTATTTGGAAGGCAATTGGGAGTTAAATTTCTCCAGCATACATGAGGAGGAGCATAAAATGTGCTAAACAGGAATTTTCAGTAGTGCTTCACACTTTTGAGGGGGCCAGAAAACCCTTTGAGAATCAAGTGAAAGATACGGATCCCTCCTCAGAAATACTCATACTCATATAAACAATTTTTTGCATAAAATGTCAGGGGTTCCATTGGCCCCTTCAAACCTATCCCATGGACCTCTTTCTCAGATATATACTATTCTTTTTCTAATTCTAGTTTTAAATAATAAATACAAGTTGACTATCACTTATGATTTTAATCTTTTTCTATAATATGAATAAAAATTTGGTGAGTCAATAAGAATTAGGGCACCTGAACTAGAAAACTTAGACATTTTAAAGCAAATTTTACATGATTTTTCCCACATTCTTATAATTCCCTGTATTTTACAATCTACTTTGTTACTCAGAATATTGTGTTGATTTTTTTTAGGGGTGCAAATATGTTACTGCCTCAGAATATAAACTCATATTTTAAATTTTTATTAATATTTATATTATTTTTCTAAATAGATTGCATGCTTCTCAAAGTAGCGAACCAGACATTTTACTTCTGTATATTTTATTTAGAGCTAGGCATATAATACTACGATAACAATGACCACTAGCTTACTACACGCTGGATTCTAACACGCATCGCGTTATGTAATCTTCACAACAGCCATCTTACAGACCAATGATGTTACGAAAGATCAGAGAGCTAGTAGGTTGCGGAACAAGGACTCCCTATGGCTGTGTTAGAGGAAAATATCATCCCCTTCCTCTCACTGCAGGCTGTGTATTAGAATTTCCCAGAAAACTTTTAAATATATCAATCTATAAGCAGGTTTCTGGGCCCCAGTAAATTTAGGGGTAGAGCCTAGGACTCTGTTTTCTTAAGCAGTCAGCCTGGCACCAATCTCACTCCCTGGGAATCGCTGCTTGATGGGTTTGGTGAGTGGGTTTGTCTACACACTAGTGCTTCTCGGACCATTCTGTATCAGAATTACCCAGATCTCTGTTAAAAATGCTAGCAGGAAATGTGCTAATGCACTTAATTTTTTTTTTGGTAAGAGAATTGCTTTAGGAACACTTGGTTATTTTTACTTTCACCTATTTGGGGACAAATAGCAACGACAGATGGTAACCATCTCGAAATGCTTAAGTCATTGAGGAGTGGTGCTCCTACCTTGGCCATGATGCTGTATGTGATGACAGCTACCGGGATCACAGCATTGCTACCTCAGCTGATTCTTGGCATCCGAAAAACCTGAGAGTAGGAGCTGCCTACGTGTTCAAAGAGCTTTTGGTCCTTTCCACAGTGGGTTTAGAGAAGTGTAACTTTGGAGATCAGACTTGTTTTCCTTAACCGTTGGTAATAAATAAATTAATAAATAATAATTTAAAAAGTCACAAAATTTTGTATTTTTAAAAAAGTGGTTCATTTACCTTCAAGTCAATTTAGTTTTTGACTGTTTTTGTGTTAGACTCTAGGGTCTATCTCCTTGAAAGACACTGAAATAATTATCTGTTAGCAGCAGAAGAACAAAGAGAAAAGTATATTCTTTCCCTTATCTAAATAGTAAATTATGTAACATATCAAGGGCTTTGCAGTTTTCTCCAGATTAAGTCCAATGAAATTCAGTGCTGTACACCACAATAACTTTGATGAAGAAATGATTGGCAGTTCCGAAACCCATTTGATATCATAACAAAATGGTGAAATGAGAACAGAGATGGGAAGAGAAAATTTGGTTGAATTCAATTGGCTAGATTCAATGATCCATGAAAAATTCACTTAATTAAGCCATAGCACCAAATTAAACAATTGTTCAGGATGTCTTACAAGATCCTCCTTTTCCAAGTGGCTATTTTTTTTTTTTTTCCCAGTTTGACTGATCTGGCCTTAGTTCCACAGATTTTCTGCTGCCAACATCTTCTTTCCTTCCTTTCCTAGCATTGCTCACTCAGGGCCTCCTTTCAAGATTTGTTTCCCCTTTGGAAATTCCTGACTCTTGCTGCCTTAAATAAGCCTTTCAGGGAATGGCTAAGAAAAAGTTATAGACATTTTGCATTTCTATTCTCATCTCAAAGGGAAGATCTAGATTCCTTGAGGTGAAAGTAAGGTATAGTTTTGCTGTGATATAAGCTTCATGAAAGCATGGATTATATGTATCTTTTTCCCCACTGTATACTGTCATTATATCTCCATCTTTCCTCCCTCCTCTGTGGCCTTGCATATATTAAATTAATGCAAGAGTATAATAAAAAATTTTTGCTTATGAATTTCAGCAACCATTGGAAACTGGAAGCCTACGGAGAATATTTTTCTTTCTTTGAATGAGTGGAAGAAGCTTCAATAATTTGCTGAAATGGCATGAAAACTATGTAGCTTGGGAGAAAGGAAATGTTGTGACTGGCTTACCAAGGACCTATCATTTCTATATTTATGTAAGACCCATGAACTCTGATTATATGATCACTATTTACTATATTTTCTGTATCTAAGTTTATTCAGCTTCCTTAGAAAACCATGCAGGCTCTCAGGGCCGTGATCGGAAACTCTGAGGCCACCTTGATCTCTATTGGTAAAATTATCTTTGAGTTCCATGCTTTGCCCAATATCTTGTATACAGTAAAATTTCAATAACTACTTGTTCAATAGATAAATAAATGAAGTGAATGAACACATTAATATGATTTTATACCCTTCAAGAAAGGATAAAATTAACATAAATTATCATCACCATACTGCCATAAAAACAGACAGGATAGCTAAATAATTTTCTTGGCAAATATTAAATGTCCTTACTGAGATCAAATGAATATTCAATTGAATTTGAGGATAATGATAATAATAATACTTGCTTACTTAATGGTAGTGCCTGTCCCAGCGCTATATGCTTTATCTGCTATTACTCCTTTCACACTTCTATCTCTATGAGGTAGCTGCTATTACTATCTCCATCCTCCAGCTAAGAAAATTGAGGCTTGGAGAAGTCACACAGCTTGTACAGGAAAGAACCTAATTTTAAATCTAGGCAGTCTGATGCCAGAGCCTGCGCTGTTCCACACACTGCTCAGTACAATGAAAAACAACACAGACCCAAATTCCTACTGTTAACTAATTAAAGGAATACTTTGGATGAATAGGGCTTGAGAAAACAAGGCTATGTCTACTCTTGGAATATTTATTATGACTTTATGAATTTAAATCACATTGACTCTTAGCTCTGTCTTCCTAAATAAGTGATCCAGGCTTTTCAGTATCATAGGGGTATATCAGTGAATATTCTTTTTAAGACATTCTGAACTAATACCTGGTGTTAGAATGAGTAACTAATCTGATATGTATTAAATTAATCTGACACTTAAGGCATCAGTTGTTCAGAATACTTTTTCCTTAATAAAACTCTTTATAAAGTTGGCTCCACATAAAACACACATTTAGACCAATACACACACATCCCATCTGACTTTACTAAAATTACAAAATTGGAAAGTTTTAGCACTGAATCTTTTCCCAGTTTCTGCTTCAAACTTTTAAAGAATCTGGAATCTTTGGAAGTTCACATTCATGAGGCAGAAGGGTTTTGCATGTTTATATGAATGAATGAATATGTGTATGAATGTGTGTGGAGAGTGGGCTCTGAGGTGGCATTTACTGCATTGTTAATGTGCCTATTTCCTAGTTTACAACTTTACTTTTCTGCAACTTTCTCAAGGGCAACATGCCTTTTTTACCTTTGAATTCTTGGTACCTAGTACCATGCCTCATAGCAAGTCTTCAATAAGTGTCTGTTGAATGAGTTACTGAGAGAATGGTGGGATGGAGTTGGAAGGAGTCAAAGAAAACAGTCACTGTCTAGACATCAACATGTAGCAGAGATATGTTCATATAAACTCTCACCTAGCTTTGTGCTACTTGGCACATGGACTCTCTGAGGAAGGAGAAGGCTCTTGAAGAACCAAGGTTTGCCTTCCTCCTTTTATTCGTGTCTACACAGACAAAGGAAACAAAGCACTAACCCTTAGTGGCCTCAATGTCATCGAAGTCCAATTGTGAAAAGGACACGTATTCACCATCCAGGTTACTATTAGCTTTTTGGTATTTAGGTACAGTTTTTAAGAACAAATATGATTTGAACAAGGTAGTGATTTGTCAGTTTATTGCTATCTCAAAACACTGAAAAATATAAGGCTCTGATAAAAAGATAAAAGAATTATCATACGGTGTAATAATGAAACTGCAGGTCATTCTATGCTCTAGCAGTTTCTGTAGATTAATTCAAGTTTTTCTTTTACAGAAATGAAAGGCAGACATTTTTAAAAACAGAAACTATCCCTTCTTCACTGCTTTTGGCAAATAATTGCATTATTATTCATTCTGAGAGGAGGAACTAGTTAATTACAGCATGTCACAGTATTTCATGTGAGCCAAGGATTTGTAAGGCTGAGGACTGCATGGGTGCCTTTACGGTTTTTTTGTGTTTTCTCTTCTTTCCTTCTTCTTTTTCTCAACCTATCTCAGTCTTTTGACATTTTGACATTGCGATTACATAGATCTCTTTTCTTCTAGGCTACAAAGAAAAAGAATCAGCCCTGCTTGAAAATAATAATTTCAGGGATCTCTATGTGGAAATACTACCCTCTGAGAATTCTTCAAAGAAAATTAACATTGACTGAAAACCCTAGCTCTCTGAATTGTAAGAAAGAAGAGAAACATCCAATAATTTTAGAAGACCGCTTGATGGAGTGAAAAGCCTAAATTATTGGAAGCAAAATGTGGTGTCTAAGACAGTTCACATACATTCGTAATTATTTCACGAATATTTTGGGGGCTTGACATTAGTTCCCTGCCTCCGTTGAAATGGTTCTTCCACGGATGTTCGGCAATGAGTTAAATAAGCCTTTCCTGTGTATTTAGCAACGTCTCATCATCCACCAAAGTGTGAAGATGTGAACACTGCCAGGTAGCAAATTACTTATTCATGTGTCTGGTTTGTGGCTGCCCTCTAATTTCACTAGATTTTGTTTCATCATACCTGTCACTTATT
Source organism: Equus asinus (assembly GCF_041296235.1). Classification (NCBI taxonomy): domain Eukaryota; kingdom Metazoa; phylum Chordata; class Mammalia; order Perissodactyla; family Equidae; genus Equus; species Equus asinus. The sequence goes on from NC_091793.1 coordinate 128,278,684, forward strand.
CCTCTCGCAAGGTCTGTGACTTGATGTCTGTTCCGAATTTTGACCATACAACATTCCTGATCCGTTTTAAAGCACCTAATTGCACCACAGGAAGGGTGGCTTTCGGGGGTTGTTTTGGACCTTGACTGGTTTATTTCCCTTGAGCCTTTCTCTGGGGCTCTTATGCAGTCCCTTCCTGGCCTGGCCAGTAAAGAGGTCAGATCCGCTGTCTGTGCTCTCCGTCAGAACCCTAATGGATGAGCTACATTATGTTAATAACAGTAAAAACAGTGCGCATCTTTCATTCAAGACTCTTGTGATACTTTAAGCCCATTTACTCATTAACTTTCACGTCACTCTTTTTGATGGAACTTGACTGTAAGTATTTTATCTGTACAGAAACTACAATTCAGGAATGACTGTGAGTGGTGAGGGAGAAACTGAGATACATGAAAATCCATTAAAAACTTAAACCTTCTATACAAAGTGCGGAAAAGCATTGACTGAGAGGCAAGGCTAATAAGTCTACCATATTGTTACTCAGGTAACATGCGCAAGCTTGGGTCAATACTTTTTTTAATTTGAGAAGGGCAATCCTTTTAATTTTGAAACTTAGGAGGATGGAACAATGTCCTTCTCCAGACAGGTTACCCAGGACTGCAATGAGGTTTTCCAAGGAGGACCAGGCTTATCTTGTACATGGAAAAAACTTGTTTGCCATTAATATCTATCTCTTTATAAGGCGGTAAAGCACAGAAGTTGGCCTACAGTTAGGAAAAGTCTTGGGAATATTGGGACTCAAGGATTGGAAAAAGCCTAGGTCAACAAACAGCCAGTCAGTGGGTGTCTCAATGAAGGGAAACTGAGCTGAGAAACTCTTCTGCTGGGTGGTGTCAGAAGTTTCAAAAGCAGAATCACATATCAAACAGGGGGAACAATTCCTGGCAAAGAGACTGATGGCCATGGTTTGAAATAATTTCTGATATAATGAAGGTACACGGGGAATGTCACTGGAGCTTGGAATGTGGCATCAGATCTGTGCGTAATTGAGCCTTGATCCTTGACTAGCTGTATGACCTTGGACTAGTTACTTAACTTTTCCAGGTGGAAATGGAGGTACTAACTCAGGATTGTAGAGATTAAATAGAATAACTGCTTAACGAAGTTTCTGAGAAGTTGTAATTACCCAATAAATATTGGTCATCATTAATGTTTGGCTTCGCGGTTTCCAATCTTGGGTGCAGATTAAAAATTTCTGTGGAATATTTCAACCTTGATCCCTAACCCAGAGATTCTTGCTGAGGAGGTGTGACGTGAGGCCAAGGCAACCACAGTCATCAAAAATGCTACAGGTGATTCTGACGTGCTGCTGTGGTGAGCTGCAATTGGAATAAATACTCTTTATCACTCTAAGATTGAAATTTCCCAAATTTAGTGTATGTAAGATTCTCTATGAGAAATTTGGATGCAATAGTTCTGGGATGGGACTCAGAAATTAGCATTTAAGTAAGTTCCTTTGCTCTTTCTAAGGTGGGTGGCTCGCATATCCTACTGAGGAATCTCAACTACTCTGGCTCCAGCCACACTCTCTCTCTCCTCTTCATTCCATTATAAGGAATTTAATGTTCTTGTTTAATGTACATGCTTCAGTGACACGCATTGAAAAGCTTTCCTCCATGCTACAGGTGATATGTGTGTGGGGTCAGGTGGCAGGGAAAGGTGATTAAATAGACTGATCCAAAAACATCAATGTCGGAGCAGTCAGCAGAAGTGATTCACCAAGTAAAATCAAGACAGAGCGGTGCGAAGGATCAAACTACTGAGGAGCCCTTGCGCCAGGCACTCGGCTCCAATTTCCATAGGACTCCCAGTTTTAATGCTCACAAGATAGGGCCACGAAAAGGGGGAAACTGAACTGTGTCAAAAGATGGGTAGGATTTAACAGAACTGTAGTCAGAGTGAATGACATGAGGAAATGCGCGGAGGCACACAACACGGGCTGCTGGGGGGGACCGCGAAGATCCGTCTGATTGGAACGAACTCTTCCCATCAAAAGCAGCGGAATACAACGCTCGACAGATTGTAAGGGGCCTCGATTCCAGCCCAAGGAGTGGCCTTTGTCTTGGAGGCAATGGGGAGTCCTGAAAGCTTTTTGAGCACAGGGTGACGAGAAGGTCACCGTGATGAAAGGGGTGCTTTAGGAAGATTACGCTTGCAGTGGAGTGCAGGCAGAGGGGCCAGTCACCAGGCTACTGCTGTCAGCCAGAGCGACCAGCGAGGCAAGCCCAGGAGTGAGGTATTCACTCTAGGGAAGAAAAGCAAGAATCAATAGGGCTTAGTGGCTTGATTCTTAAGGCATATTACAGTGAAGTACTAAGGCAAAAATGTCACCACATGCCCTTCCGGTTCTGCCCTTTGCTGCTCTTTTTCCTGACTTGCGTTGTGTTCCAAATAGGAAACTTATGAGAGGAGCAGCCAGGCTTGGGGAGGCCGCTGTGTGTGCGACTCAGGAAGGCATCCTTTCCTCTCCTGGTAGAGAGAATGTTCTTTCTTTGCTACTGGGACGCGGCAGGCAGGATTCTGTCATGATGGTGATAGCATGTAATCACCCTTAACTGCAGTCTAAAGAGAACCGTCCCTGAACTAACGTATACCCAGCCTGATCAGGAGGGGTTTCAGACCACTGTGGCAACAAGTGCCCAGGAATGCCCACCGCCTTAGAGAGCGAAGAGGCGCCCTCCAAGAGGGTGTGTGGGGCCTCACCCCTCTTCACTATATGTGCCAGAGCTGAAGCAGGAGTGAGCTTGTGATCCATTTTCACGTATCACAATTGCATTTTTCTCAGGATTATTTTTTCCTTTTTGAAGCAGCTGCATTTACATCCTAAAATAATTAAAGTAAACAATTCTTCTTACTCATGTACATTTTAAAAAGTATCTTGAAGCACAAATCCCTCATTAGCATCATGTGTATGCTCTTGCTCATTAAGCTGGAAAACATATTCAATAACCAAGGGTGACTCTGTGATTACCAAGAAGTGTGGTCGCTCTGACTAGATGGGTCTTACTACACAACAAAGTCAGAAGGCATGACAACCCCAGAATAAGAAATTAGAAGAAAAAACAATACAATGAAATTAGGGGAAAAAACAGTTGCCTTTGAATAACATGCTAGACTAAATTCACACTCACTCCTTTCTGTCACGACCAATGGGATTGAACGTTTAGGCATTTTCCTTTGGGCCCAGCTGTGGGATTTCCATCCCCATTTCAGTCAGCCAGGCAGCTCTATGTTTACATTTTACAAACTGGCCCTCTGGTATGCTTTCATTTGGCAAAGGACTTTCAGGAGTAAATATGTATGAACATCATTACAGCCTAGATTTTCCATAAAGCTGCAATTTAACATCACGCCCTTGCATTTTATCCATGAGATATAAGAAACAGGAGGTAAAAAAATGACTCTGCATTGTGGTAAAATTGCTAGTTTGAAAATACTGTCCATTAAATTGTTAAGATGGTTTTCATTTGTTTGTTTAATTTTATTTATTTTCCTATAAGGACACATGATAATTCTTTTCGGAGAAAAAAGGCAGTTTCACGTGATGGTCTGGGATCTCTCCTTTGATTAGATAATGCCAGCTTCAGACCTAAGATGTTTTTCTTTCTCTCAGGGAATTTAGGATCTCAGGGAACTCAGAGATAAGCAGTAAGTGAGTAAGTGTGTGTGTGTGTGTGTGTTTAGAAAATGAATGATGGGCGGTACGTGGAACACTAAAATATCTATCCACAAGTTTCAATCGATTTCATTGATCTTATGATATAAAGGCAGGAAAATAAGGTGACATTTGTATACTTGTAACATTTCCTCATGGAATTAACTCTCAGTGTGTTTGTAAAGTTTTTTCCAGACTGATGTCCCCAAAGTTTATTCTGTTATAATTGAGTATAAAAATGAAGTGTTGATTAAATTATGCTGGTATGAACTAACTCCATTCATAATTAAAACTTGTACCAAATCATCTCCCTTTATGATTACCTCATCCTTTATTTTTCACTTATTAATTTTAGTCTCAATTTAATTTAAATTTGATTTTAAAATAATGTTTAATACATTTTATTGCATGCTATCATAAATTTCATTATCTGAACAATGAAAGAGAATAAAAATATTCATAGGATGCTATACTGCAACTCTGGAAAGAGAAGGTGTGAAATACAATTAAGGAAGGAGGATGCCCATAGCTTTATCCGTAAGGTTATGATTCTAAAGAAAAGATCAAAAGCAAATATGGTTAAATGTTTGTATTTGTTAAAACCAGGTGGTGGATGCACAAGCATTATATTATTTTTGATAGTTTCAAAATATAATTAAAACAATATTAGATTTGACGTTTTGCTTAAAATGATTAAATTACCAACCTTGGTAAATATTTTTGCTTTGATTTAGATCTGGATAATTTATTTCTAAATTGTTTAAACCAAATTTGAAAACAAATATGGGCAGGGAGAAATTCTACTAAAATAAAAGTGTTTCTTTGTAAATAACTATTTAAGATTGAGCTTCTGTCTGTCTAAAAGTGACTTTTGAGCAGAGTTTATTATAGGAAGGGAATCAGCTTGTCTTTCTCCCTCCTCATCTTACTCGTCCGCCCACTGAAATGTTAAACTCGCAAACACATGGTGGCATTTCAGTTTACAGGCTCCAGCCGGCGCTGCTCCTGGACTTCCTGCAGCATCGCCGGTGAGTTTCGATTGCTCTCAAACAGGGCTGGATGGCAGTGTTGTCAGCCAGAAATAGTCGTGAGCTATTCCGAAACCCTTGGGATGAAGGGCTTTGAGTAGAAATGTTTGAACATTTTGCTTTGAAATAAGAATGCTTCAGAGTTTCTCCAAAAGATTAAGCTTTAAAAGGTGAGAAGGGAAAGGATGTGTGACTGCTCCTGGCTGTGAACTCCGGGTAAGCGGGTAAGGGCCTCCTGCTAGAGGGGTTTGGCATTCTCCCCTGCCCTCCCGGACCCCTGGCACAGTGCTTTGCACATTCTACATATAAGGGTTGAATGAATGAAGGGATGAATGAGGGTTCCTGTTTGATTTTTTAAAGTTTCCTTAATGTCCTTCCAATCAGTGAATTACTCAGACATTCCTAACTGTCCAGGGCTCCAGCCATGCTCTTTATCATCTGAGAACGCTTCCCTCCTGGGCCTGATGCTCCCTCGACTAGGTTGCTTGCTGTTTCCTCATCTGTAGCCTTACTCTCTTACTCCAGCCTGTCCTGTGTCACATGTCTCCACAGTTTAGTGGGAAAAACATGGACCCGTGGATCTTGTAATTAGGGTCTCAGCCCATTATCTGTACCTAATAAATGCTTATTGAATGAATGACAGACCTGAGTTAAAATCCTCATTTTGCAAGTTACTTCACTCATCTGTAAAATGTGGAAAATAACTCCTAGCTCATAATAATACCTACTTCGAAAGCTTGTCTGCGGGTGTAAGTAGAGAAGAAATGAAAACAACTTCTTGTGATATTTGGTGCATAGCAGGTTCTGTTGCTTCCCCTGCTCACGGAGAGTCTGTTCTCCATCCTGTATTAAATTGGTCTAGTCCATTCCAGGCTGCCCATCACTACATTATCTTTCCACTTACACCTAATTGATCAACTGCAAATAAGCTTTGTTCCATTGTGGATAAAAGAACTATTTGCCATGCGTATTTATCTAAAATCTATAAATTGAGGTTTTTTCCTGCCATGCTTGGAAGTACAAGAAGACTGAAGTCTCCTTCTTTTTTTGGTTAAAAAAAAAAGAAACTGTTAACAGATAACATCTCCAGTGTATTCTGTTTAAAAAATGAGATATTTGGCATGGTCCTATAAATTTTAATATTTTTAAATTCTATATAACTTTCAAAATATAGAAACCATAGCTTATTTATCTAATTTTCCATAAGTATTACAAATTCTTGTAAAACCTTAGGACATCATTGTACTGATTAATGTTAAAAATAAGTTTTTCCTCCATGTTTTCTAGTCCTTGTTATCTCTGCCCTTCACTTCTTCCTTACCTTTCTCTCTTTCTTTACTGCTTTCTCTCTCTCCAAATATTTAAGTCAAGTATATAATCTAAATACTTAGGAAAAAAAATCCCCTGCAATTCATGGAGCTTACTATCTAGCAGAGAAACTTACCATTTAGGAGATGGAAAGTTTCAAAATCTTTGATAATCATGCAGAAAAACATTTTTTTAATATACTGTCTATAAAGATGATGCAAATGTATTGTATTTGTATGCAGAAACAATATAAATGAAATGAGAGATGAATCTGCTTGTACTTTCAAACATTGTGGAAACAAACTCAATTTATAGATTTTAGATAAATGTACACAGCAACATGCATAAAGTCACATTGAATTCTTTTGCTCTCATTTATTTTTCATGCTAGAGTTATTTGCTAATGGTGCCATTCTTTTTATTCTAATTAAAATGTCCACATTTCTATTCTTAAGCATAGCTGTGCAAAATGGTCCTGCTCTTGGCCTCATCTCAGAAGCTTTTTAAACTGCATAATCAAATGTGGACTTTGCTTTCAGCTGTAGTAAGTGGAACTACAGGAACACAATATGGGTTTTTTTTTTTTCCTCGTGAGGAAGATTGGCCCTGAGCTAACATCTGCTGCCAATCTTCTTCTTTTTGCTTGAGGAAGATTGTCGCTGAGCTAACATTTGTGGCAATCATTCTCTATTTTGTATGTGGGATGCTGGCACAGCGTGGCTTGACAAGTGGTATATAGGTCTGCACTTGGGATCCAAACCCACAAACCCCAGGCTGCCAAAGTGGAGCATGTGAATTTAACTGCTATGCCACTGGGCCGGCCCTGGGAATACAATATGTTTTGTAAAAGATTGTTTTGAATTACTTCTAAGAGGAAAACTCATTTTAATTAAACTAATAAGTTACTGACTGTAACAAATACTAGAGTTATCATAAGTTATGACCTAAAACGTGGCAATGTTTTCATTATTTTAACTTTCTTGTGACTATATGTTATATACAGCATATGTTAGGGATTTGATTTATCCTTACCTATGCTACTCATCCATTTCATAAATTGTCAGTCTTCTATCTTAAGCAAGCTAAATTCTAATTTATTTGAATTCAAAACACTAATTCTTATTATCACATATTATCTTTTATTTTTTTCAAAATAAGTACCTTTAAGTGCCACACTATAAATGGACATAGAAAAAAACCATAAATTCTATTTAAATAAATCAGCCCGTAGTTGACTACAATTTAAAACCATTGGGTGATAACTTTTGTTTGTGCCTCTGAACAGCATGTATTCTATACGTTTCTTACTCACAAATGATCTACCAAGATTGACGGCTGGCAGGCAGGCAGGCTTGGGGCTGGCTGAGCTCATTATCAGATACACATCAAGGCACCAATGGGACCAATGCCAAGAAACACGCAGGAAGCCTTCATTACTCATCCAGATGTTGTCTCAGTCGGGGCCCTTCAACCAGAGTTGGAGTATTACAGGCTCATACTTTTCCTGATAGGATGCTAGCCCCCAATAAATGAACTGGCCTAGTCTCTAACTTGGGATTTTTCTAATATGACAAACCACTTTTTAAATGTAAAATTCTAATCAAAAGTAACATATAATTAAAAATATCTTTTATCTAGAAAGAAATGGGATGACTTTAGCTTTGTATTTAGCTTTGTATTTATACTCCTATAGATCAGAGAGTAACTTGGCTCATAAAAGATTCAAGATACTGTATTGAGAAAAATTATCTAAATTGGAATGACAAGGTATAGAAAAATTAACAAAAGTGTATACAATGAAAGTTTTCTTATCTGATGAAGAAAAAAAATGTAGAGGCTCTTCCAGAATTAGGACCCTAAGATGCTAGGAATCAAAAAACAGCTAAAGATGGGTATACATATGCTCTGTATGGATAAATCACCAGGGAACTGAAAGGTCCTCTGACTTGCTCTCTGTTTCTACTCTGCCTCCCCAGAGTCAGTTACAGCTCAGCCAGGGAGATGCTTGGAAAAAGTGAAGGAGCTCAAACCATTCCCTCACTCAAAACCCAGCAAGGGCTTCCCAGGGACCTTAGAGTAAAATCTATGGTTCTTACCACGGTTTATGAGGCCCTGTATGATCCGGCTCTTGGCTACCTCTCCAATGCCACTTCTTATCAATCTTCTATACTCCTTCCTTGCTCCAACCACCCTGGACTTTTTACTGCTCTCCCGACCCACCCTACATGCATCTGCCACCAGGAATTTTCATCTGCTGTCCCCTCCACCTGGAATGTTCTTACATCAGATATTTACACGGCTCAAATATGACCCTGTCAGAGAAGCCTTCCCCGACTACCCTGTTGAAATCAGCACGCTTCCATCTCTGAATCCCGACATTACATTGGTTTCTTTAATCGTCTGTTTTCTCTGCTCCAATGTACGCTACGTGTAGAAAGTGACCTCATCTGATTGGTTCACTGCTGTATTCTTCAGGTCTAGAACCATATCTGGCATATAATAGGTGCTCAATAAATATTGGTTGAATAAATAAGTAAATCAATGAATACATTTCTAACTTAAATATGTACTTATAGTTTAGTGATCTAGACAAAGTTTTGATTTGCATTATACGGTTAATTAGATCAATGTGTATTACTTTGCTTCAATTATCAAGAAAAGTATTTCTTCATTCTTACATGCAATAAATATTTCTTGATTTCATCAAATGCTTAGCTGACAGTGGATATGCAATAAATATTTTTTGAATAAATGGAATGCCTACCATGTATGTTATTAGACATTTTGGCATTTATACCAAAAAAATGGGCCAAATAACCTTGTTAGGTGGACTAGGTTATTTTAAACATGTTGATGAATTTTGTGTCCCAAAGAACAGTCTTCAGTAATCAGTGTGAAATGGTAAAGGTTCCCACAGTTTGACAGCCCTAAGCTACATGCAGTGCATACAATAAGCTTTTTCATGATCCATGTACATTTTTGGCACTGAAATCCATATTATATAATTCCAATCTTTTTTTTTCACTGCGATGCTCAAAATGGTTTAGATTCCCCATCTGTCAGAATCTTCTCCTGCTGAACAAAAACTCAATCAGCCCTGTTTCTTTTAACGATTATTTAATTTGTACTAACCTTTGTTATTACTATCCTTAAGATCAGAATGAGTCAGTGTTTACTGCAGATGTAGAAAATGATTGAACGTTACTGTCTGCTGTAAGCCTTTGCCGATCAAGCACTTTCTTCATCTTTAGACAATTCAGTATGTGTCTAATTTAAGTAATTTGATCATTTGATCATTCTGATCTGATTTCCAATTATACTTGTATCAACAGATCTATTTCATTTCAAAGACGCAACAGCAGTTACTGAAAACTGAATAATGTTGGGCTTGTCCTGGGTGAAAGTACTTTTCATAGGTTCAAAGATTTAGATAGAACAAGGAGAAAAATATGTATCAATTTATTGCTTATGTTATATGTAACTATTACTAAATTTGAATTGGAATAAGAAGGCATGTTAAATATCACATAAATATTTTGGAGTGAATTCCCTTGTCACAGGCATTGTTTTTATTTTGCCTATGGTTTCTGGAGAATACTAGTCAGGGGTATGCTGTATGGTAGATGTAGTTAATAGTGCAAGGAAACGCAAGGAAGACAGAACCTCCCTCTGCTTAGCACAATTTCTTAGGCAACAATGCTCTTCTGCTTTCCTGATACATATGCTCTGCTGGGGGAAAACAGTGTACTGTTAGGGTGGTGGTTAGTTATATGAGGGATTGGACTATATGTTGCTATATAAGGTTTTATATGCAAAAAAGATTTATAAAAATTAAATCTAAAAATTATAGCTGTGACTTGTCAGTGGAATATTGTTGTTGACAGAGAAATGTTAAAATGGTTGAATGGCATTCTAGAGGCTGTCGTAGAATCTTTTTTTCCCAGGCTGGTGAGGACTAAAATGGTTACAGGGTTTTAGATGCTAATTTTGAGCTTGTTCCATTTGGCTACATATTCTGCAATATGTGTGCCCCCTTAGAAGAATTTATGATTAAAGACTGAAACTGGCTAAAAGACACAATTTACAGTCTATTTTTCTAAGGTTAAAGAATGATTATCCTTTTAAAAATGTTTTTAAATAGCAGAAAGCACAAGCCTGTTAAATAGAATACATTTTAAAGGAATCTTATTTAAACAATCTACCCTAAATAAAAGGGCTACTATAGTTTTAAAAGAATAATGCATATGCAGGAAACAATGGTGATCACTTAATAAGTCGCTCAACATTTGAACAATAAGTGTGACATTTGGAAGATGGCTCCTTTCTCTGGGAAAGTATACACCATTGCACTTGGTATCATATTCAGGAAAGTGGAACCAGTGCTGGCAGGTTGCTTGAGAGACTAGGGTCCATCCTCTTTTTCCTGGAAGCATAATGCCAGTGTCACAAAATGTTGGTGTTGTCTTACTATATCATAACACAGTGTCATAGTTCAAGCAACCACTGTGTCAGCCTAATGTAACTACAGTTACATTAGGCTGACACAGTGGTTGCTTGAATATGCTTGCAGTCATAGATAATGAATAGTTCACAGGACAAGACACTTAAAATGAATATTGGCTAAATATAAGGTCTGTACAGAGATGAACCAATATATCTATACCATGCCTTGAGTCGCATAGAAGGATACACAACAGGCTACTCAAGTTTTAACCTATAAATTCTAAAGACTGCTTGATATAGAGAATGATGATGGTACCGATTTTTGGAGTGGTAGCCATATCAGAAGAAAGAACTTGTACATGGACTAAAGGTGATAGAATCCCATGAATTGAGAGATACAATTAACTTCACTCTGTTAAAAAATTATTAGAAATATACCAATCTACAAGTAATTAGAAATAGGCATCAGGCTCCAGGGAGCTGAATGGGATGATTCTCATTTCCATTCAACATAGCCTAATTAACTAGTGAAGACATATCTACCTTTGTTTATTAACAATTCTTAATTAGAGTAGATTGGTCAAGCGTCATTTATTCTTTGTGAACACTACAGTTTAACCATGGTAACCCAAAACTCTTCGGTAACTGCATAAGGCACTCAATTAAATAATGCCATTTTAATCCCATGCCTCATCAATTGACACATGACCTGTGAAACACTAATACTCACTCCTGGCCTGAGACCTTGCTCTCAACTGGTGAAATATACTCAGGACCCTGTGAGTCCATCCCACAGCCTTTCACACTTTCACACACATCCTTTTACTAGCTAGTTATTAGAAGTTCAGTGAAATTGGACATTTCTCTATTTCAGCCAATATTCATGAGATTCAGAGTCCAAATGGTGCTTTCTTCAACTGGAGGGAGAAAAAAAGAAACTAAGTTACATTTTCTTTAACATTACCAAATACTGCATCTTTCAACTGGGTAATTATAAAGCAACATGGCAGAAAGCTGTAATAGGAAAATTACGAAAGGCAGAATTCTGGGGTACTCGTTCATTCAGTCATTTACTCAATAGATCTGTGCCGAACACATAACATGAGGCAGCACTGTTGTCTTGGTTACAAAGGGGAACATGACACTACCTACAGTTAAGAGCAAGGGACAAAACATGAATTAGAGAGGGCTGTTTTAGAGGCATAGTCAAAGCTGAGATGAACTGAGTTTGAGTGTGGCGGAGTGTCAAGGTTTCTAGAGAAGGAATGCAAGTTCAGTAGGACTTGGTTGGGCACAGAAGTGGGAGACAAATCTTCAAGCTACAGGCAAGAGCTTATGCCCAACTACAGAGGCATGAAGCCTTTGTTGCAGGGCTGCAGGTGGCTTGGTAGACCTAGAGGTCCCTGTGTATGCGAGGTAAAGAGTAGAGTGAGGCGGAAGAGGTAAGGTGGGGCCAGATCATAAGGTAGATCTTCGACCTGCTGAGGACATTGAACTTTACTGTGAAGGTTCAAGGAACTTTGAAGAATGGAAGCAGAAGAGTAATAGGAGGGATGTGAATGGATTGGAGAGACTGGGTCTGGAAGCAGGGAGACCCGTTCAAAAGCTGTGTATCAATATAGAGGAGAAAGGACGAGGCCTGAGGGATCTGGTTACACCCATCAGTAGTGTTCGCTCCAGATGACCGTTCTTTTCTTCTGCTCTCTTTTTGTGTTAGCATTCTCTCCTAGTTTTTCTTGTACTTCCTCCGTGCTCCCCACTTTCAACCTAATATCTCTTTTTCTCTCTCACTCTCTACAGGTCGGTGTTCTTCAAAGCTCAGTCCTAATTTCCCCTTTCTTCTCTCTCTATGGTCTTTCTCTAGGTAATCTCTTCTATTCACAGTCTGACAAGTTCAAATTTATTTTTCCAGCCCAGAATCCACTAGAATCCAACTGCCTACTTGATATACCCACTTGGGTGCCTCATAAACATCATAAACTAACTTTAAAAATTAAACTCTTGTTCTTTTCCCGGAAATTTACTTCTTCTTCAGTTTTCCCACCTCAGTAATTGACACTCACATGAACCAAGTGGCAAGCCAGAAGGCCAGGAGTCAGGGTTGATAGCTCTTCTCTCACAATCTCCCCCTCCAGTCTTTCACCAAATCTACCCCTCACTTTCCCCGCTGCTACTCAGATGACAAGCTTATCTGAGATAACAAGCCTCTGGCTTGTTGACAGAGTGAAAGCAAGGGACTAGGGGGAATGTGGGGTGGGGGGATTTGTACCATTTGATTCTAGCAGGATGATAAGTTCTGTCAGATTCTGTAAAAACGCAAGCCCTGTTAGAGGCAGTTTTAGTTTCTCTGAGCCTCAGATTTCTATTCTCTGCCAATAAACAGATATTCTTTCTTTCCAATTCTTTCTAAAGTCATTTGAGATAGCCAGAAAAAAACTCCATATAACTGTGTTAGATTTTTTTACTCAGCAAAAAGTTCAAGTGTTTCAACATTTTCCCTTTGCTTTTAGCTTACCCTTATTATACATAGTTTTTTTTTCACCCTTACACATTAAGATACCATAAATAACCACTTCCTGATTCTCCTTCCTGCTCAGTTTTGCAAACATTTTTCATGTATTCACACTCATCTTTGAGCATTTAATCTAGTGTGCTTGTCTTTCTTCCTCTCATTTTATTTTATTCAATCATTATTTAAAAGGGGATTTGATTGACTTTGTCCTATTCAATTGGCATCCGGCAGCTTGGCAATCCAGATGGGGATAGGCTGGAAATGGTGCTACATCTTCTCTTTCCTTTCTCCCTTTCTACCCATCCCCACTCAAGTCTCCTGATGATTTCTGTACGAAATTGTCAACCAATATATTTTCAGGTAGCAAAAGTATAATTATTTAAACATTTCAAAGTCATGAACTTGAAAAACTCATAAGTGGCAAAATTCAGTTTTTCCACGAATTTAGACAGATTTGTTTTGGTCGATTTGTGACTTTTTTCAAGGTAGAAAAATTAACTTTGGGGCCAGTTAGGGGGTATAGTGGTTAAATTCTCGTGCCTGCTGCCGTGGCCCGGGGTTCGCAGGTTTGGATCCCTGGTGTGGACCCATGCATCACACATCAAACCATGCTGTGGTGGCATCCCACGTACAAAAATAGAAGAGGATCGCCACAGATGTTAGCTCAGTGACACTCTTACTGAAGCAAAAAGAGGAAGATTGGCAACAGATGTTAGGGCAGGGCCAGTCTTTCTCAGGAAAAAAAAAAATTAACTTTGCTGCATTTAGGAAATGGCCAGGATATGCAAACATCTTATTCTTAATTCACTGTACCTAAGACATCAAACCAATTCCTTCTCACCACAATAATATCAGTATTATTATATAATATTGTTACTCTCTATTACTCACATTCACACAACATCTACTGTAATGGTTGGTATTTATTTTAAGGCAAAAATTTTTGGAAATAATTTTTCTGGAAGAAAAAAATTGGTGAGATTGTTATGTTTATAAATAAAACAAAAGTAAATAAATATCTAGAAGGCTGATCTTTCACTACTTGTAACTATATAGATTATTACTACTACTATCTCAAAATATTATGTCGAATGAATTCTTTTTCATATTAATGATCACTTGCCAACTATTTGATTATACTAAAAGAGGAGAGTCAGCTGAAGTGGATGATACCATCTTTTTTACTTTTATTATTGGAATTCTTAGAGCATAAGAGATGTTAATAAATTACTGAACACACCTTCAGCAGAATCATTGCTGAGAGGTATCAGGAACATCTTCACTTAGATAGTTACAGAGAATTTGCTGTTTCAGCTCACGGTGCCCTCAAATGTATAAATAGATGGGTACTCTGATCTAACTTTGGCTAAACAATTTAAATAACAAAAAATAAAAGCACATCGCATACCAGGAAATTAACTTTGACAATTCTGAGCTTAAGGAAGGAAAAGATAACTCTATCATAATGGGTGCACGTTTAGAAAAAAATAATGTTAGTGTAAAAATAGCTTTGAAAATTTGTTTTCAAAATTGCTTCCTTCCTCTGAAATGATGATTATAGCATGCACAAGATATTGCATTTATAAATATTGTCTTTTTTTTTTTTTTAATCTCTTCAGGGTCCTTGTATTTGCATTGGTTTTTCATGGTGGTATATCTCTATTAAAGGTTGCAAATTTTTCTTGACTAAGAATAAAAGGCGTTGAGAAGTTGGGTGGTTATCCAATAGGACAGACAACATTAGTCAAATAATTAGAATAATATACAAACCGTGCTCCAAATGATCAGAACATTACGTGGAGAATTGGTTTTGCACCATGAGAATTATTTTAAAGGCCTTCACTTTTCATAATGTGAAGAAACTCAGTGTAATTATACTATTTCTGTTTGCTCATATAGAGAAAGTGTTCTCTCTTGGAAATGTATCTGAGCAAATACACACTAAAATAGTAGGTTTCATACTATGCTTCTAGGAAATGATTCTGTTGGGAGCTCAACCAAGATGTTCTGCCACTAAAATAAAATAATAACAGCTTTTTTCCAATTCTCTGAGAAAAACAGAAAAAAATTTTTCTGATTTGTGAATTCCCCCCCCCCATCCTCTCCACTTTTTTCAGTTTCATTGGTTCTTCAATTTGCCTACTGGCATATGCTTCTATAAGATGACAAAATGAATGAGCCAAGAGCACATAAGAAAAGAGACAAACCTTATATGTGTTAATTCTCAAATACATGTTATGAGTCATTGCTTTTTAACATGTAGAGACTTGCACACATATAAAAATAGTTGCATTTCTGCAGATGAAATTCCTCCTAGCTCTTTCAATTCAATTAAAATTTCATTATTTCATGGAAATCTGCAAAGAATGTCATAATTTTCAGGTGCTTGAGTGCTTAATTGTGACTGAGAACCACTGAATTAAAATGCTGAATTTATTTATTAGTTTTATTTTTTGAGTGGAAATTGTAATCCAGAGATTTTCAGCTATATTTCAGAATCAGGATTAAGTATGATGATCAAACTTTATATTGTTTGGGCTCAAGACTTTCTCTGAAATAGTAAAGGAAATACAAAGAAATTAGAAAACACATTAGCCCTTGTCTGTGTTAGGAAAGTTATTTTCAAAAACCTTTATGTTAGTTGATACTATTAATGGCTGCATCTCATCTAATTCAAGACCTTGAAGGTGGACTCCAGTTTGCATTCCATTAAAAGTTTTTAATAAGATTTCAACAAAAATAATAATAAAAAGCATTCCATTTCACCTTTGCATCTCCTTAACAATTCAGAGTATCAATTATAACATAACCTTTCTTTGACTTGCAACCATCCCTGTGCTCTCAACAGCATAGTGAATTGCATGTAACACTTTAAGGGCAAAATAAATGTCTTGTTTTACTTTTTAACTTTCGTTCCATTTTAAAGTGACCTCTCAAATGGTGTAGTACTCAGCTAAACTTTATCTATTAAATAGTATTTTTAAGCATTTGTTTTCTTATTTTCTGATCATTTCAAATGGTTCAATCAGCATTTTAAAAGTTTTAAGAATACATACTCCTCATTCGCATCTTAAAGAGAGACTGTTTCTTTCCAAACAGGGGTATTGCTTTCTTCTTCCTTTTTTTTTTTAAGGATTGGCACCTGAGCTAACAACTGTTGCCAATCTTCTTTTTTTTAATTCTTCTACCCAAAGCCCCCCAGTACATAGTTGTATATTCTAGTTGTGAGTGCCTCTGGTTGTGCTGTGTGGGACGCTGCCTCAGCATGGCCTGATGAGCGGTGCCATGTCTGCACCCAAGGTCCAAACCAGCCAAATCCTGGGCCGCAGAAGCGGGGCGGGCCAACCCGAGCACTTGGCCCCAGGGCGGGCCCTGTTGCTTTCTTTTTAAATCATCACACTGATACTGGGATGGGAACCGTTGCTTACTCAACTTCCTTTTATTTTACCTGTCACTTTCCTAGCAGCACAGATCACAGGACTCTCAGTATAAGTAGGCTAAAGTAGGATGTCAAAGGAAGAAGGAATTTCGATTATTGAAGGTTCCAGAATCCTCCACTCCTTTAAAGAAATATAGAAATTAAGAAAGGAAACAATAAAATTTGGAAAGAAAGAAAAATGAGAGTGTATAGGAAAAACTGAAGGATAAAACAGATGAAACATTTTTGGTGCAGAGAGAACTATCATTTTTCAAAGCAGACTCAGCAGTTCTTATCTTCTCTTGATCAGTCAGCAAATATACCATAAATCTTCTTTCACAATAGTGTTTCTCAAAGGCTGGTCTGCAGAGAAGATTAAATGAAGGGCTTTTGGGAGTCTGCTCCAAATGGGCAGGATCATGGAGAACGAGTCCCTCCCTGATGGCAGGGCCAGCCCCAGGGGGAGCAACCGTGTAAGGTACGCGGACTCCAGGCTGATCAGCTTGGATGGTTTGTCAGGAGGATATAAATATTTTAGGGATATTTTTGTTAATTTAGTGTACTATGTAGAAAAAGAAACTGAAGTTGTCATTTATTTATTACCAGTGGACAGTCTGAACTGTTTCAATCTTGGGGAGAAGAGCTTCTATACAGCTCCCAAGAAAGAGCTGAGCCCTAGTATCCATTATACAAACAACAGTTTATATTACAAACATAGATCATACAAAATTGACTTATACTCTATTTTCCTTTTCTTGTTGTTTTTTAGAAAGGGAAGATTTAGTGGTATCTTGCCTATGTATGTCGTTGATTTTAATTAACAGGGAATGAAATTGCTAGTTTTTTCCCCCTAAGATTCAATACTTAACTTATACATTAAGTTAATTGATTTAAGGAGGATTAAAAAAAACAAAAAAAAGACGCATTTATGTATTCCAGAGTACCTGTAATCTGTGGGGTGAATTTGGTGACTGAAACTGGGAAACAGAGTTTAGAAATCACATGAAGAAAAGCCTGGCAGGAAACTGGGATCGATCAAAGAGGCAGGTACCCAAAAGGCCTGGAATTTGTTAATGAACAAGGCTGGGAGGACCTAACGGCTATCTTTCTAGGTACTGATTTTGTAGTAAACCTAGGCCCCTGATTGAAAGAACCACAGTATACCAGAAGCCAATTTAAAGAAGGACTGGCTGGACATGAAATGGAGAGAGGGGAAAGAAAGATAAATTTTTTTAGTCTAAGATTCAGGATTTCATGTTCTACAGCTAAGAGTGACAAGATGCAAGCAGAGATGTGAAATTTGGAGAACCGCCCCAGGAGCCTTGTAATATATGGCGACATTGAGCTGTGGAGAAGGATTTCCAGCAGAGAAAGAGCAATGGCAGCTAGGGGTGTGGGAAGCCTAAGGATATTTTGAAAATCTGAATGAGCTGAAGAGGACAGGTGTCTTCAAACCTGAAAAAAATAACTAACACAGGAATTAAATCCTTAGCTCATAGCTTAGTTCTTTCATAATTCAATTGCTATTGTTCCTTGTCTTCTGGAATTAAAATTTGCAGAGGAGAAGTCTGAGGTCATTCTCATTTTGTTCCTTTATAGATATATAAGCTGCAACTACGTTTCCCAGAAATCTGGGCTAGAGTTGGCGACAAACAGAATTAGCTGGAAGGAAAGCAGCGGACATTATACTCTGACAGTCCATGCAAGGCACCAGGTGCAGCTGTAGGCCACATTGATTGCTGGTGCCTGTTGCTGCCTCACTTCATTGCAGGGCAGCAGCTCGGCCTGCAGCATCTCAAGCTCCCCCTAGACTTCCTCCACTGGCTTCTCTGAGTCCTGAGCCGGCTGGTGTGCAGCTCCACAGTAAAAGGTGCTAACTTCTGCAAGTCACCTGTATCCTCGAGGTTGGAGACTATGAGAGACAGATGTGTGCTCCAGTTGGTCCTTGAGAGTTCCAGTTTGTGCTGTTGTCTTCCTTGTCTCACGTCCAGCCTTTCCTCCTGACTGCTGACTCTGCTGACCCATAGAGAGGTCAGGGCCAAGACCAGATGCAGAGGTAGCAGCCTTTCACAGACTTCTTCAGCAGCTCCCACAGATGCATGAGGTCTGATGCCCATAAAAATTCTCTGATTCTGTAACATTCATAGTGGTGCTATTTCCTTGATTTTACCCTTTTGAAAGAGTAGGTAACTTGTTTATTTCCACCCAGATGTCTGTCAGGTTTTTTTTTCTCTATCTTTTGATCAAAAACAAGTTCTGGGATATATTTTAGAGTGGACATCTATTCATTAATTCATTGACTCTGCCTGGGAATTTTTTCTTTTAATCTGCTCTTAGGTTTTGTTTTTTGGATTGTTTGCTTACACTCAAGAAAGCAGTTTTTGATGATCTCTTTAGTACCAATTTTTTTTATCAATAATAATAATAATCATACTTACTCTCTATTGGCTGTTTACTACTTTCCAGGATCAAATGCTTTAAATTCATTGTATTCTTTATCTCGTTACAATAATCCTATAAGGTAAGTATCTCCCAACAGCATCTTAAGCATTATGTTGGATTTTCCTACGTTATGGAGGATGAAAAATAGAAGATGTTGGGGATATTTTGGTTGGTTTATTGGCTTGCTTATTTATCTTTGAATAAGGCCTGATTGACCTAACCCTAGTCTGTCAATACGCAAGGAGGGTGGGTTGTAATGTATCCTGTTCCCTGCCCCTTTTTGCATCTACATCTGAGCGGTGGGTTGATGGCCACATTTTCTAGTCCAATTTCCAGTACTTAGGCTTTTACCTAAAATGGTCAGTCCTCCTCCTTTCCTTTAAGACACTTTGAATAGATTGACCTCACAAAAATCAACAGTCACGGGTATGTCCAACATCCACAATTCTCTGTACACCCCCCACCTCCTCTACGTGAAGCATTTTGCCTGTGTGTGAGGGGGAACTACACCAACGCCAGGTACTTCTCACTTCTTGTCTAATTATATTCTAGGAACTGTAGTTTCTTCCTGCACTTGGAGAAAGAGAGGTGATAATGGGAAAGAGGAGGGGAACAGCAGTATTCTGGCTTTCTCCAAAAGCCAGATCATTTCCTATGACCTATATACGAAAACCTATATTGGTTTGTCCTTACGTTTTTCAAAACAGGCTGGAGGTAGGTGGGTAGTCTTTGTTTCTGCAAGCAAAGAATTGGTGGATTTTGATTGCACATTTAAATCCAGTTTTATTGGCCTTGTAGTTAGCAAAATATCTGCAGGTTTTGGTAGTTTTTTTCTTTTTTTGAGGAAGATTAGCCCTGAGCTAACATCCGCTGCCAATCCTCCTCTGTTTTGCTGAGGAAGACTGGGCCTGAGCTAACATCCCATGCCCATCTTCCTCTACTTTATATGTGGGACACACTCAAGAACATGCGACCACACCCGGGATCTGAACCGGCAAACCCCGGGCCATAGAAGCGGATACAGTTTTTGTGTTTTTTTTCTGATGTTATTATTTTTTTTACATCTATCATCCATCTGTATCTCTAGCTGTTTTATTAGTCGGGAAAAATTTCATTAGAGGTTTGCCAGTTGGAAACAATATAAAACTGGAAGATCTTTCCCTTCACCACTATCTATAATCTCCTTTTAGTGATGTTTCTATTATCCTTTGATTACCTGAATTTGGGACAGACTATGCTCGCTGGAGGAAGGTTTAGCAACTATCATTAATTAAAGGTCATCGCACGTTTCAAAGTGATTAAAAAGCATGTTAAAGAAAGATTAACACTAATAGAGTCTTTCCTCTAAAATTCTGTGAAAGAACACTGCAGAGGGCAGGGCTTTGAAAGCAAAGCATGGCCAGCTCATAGATGTGCTTTGTGACAGTCGTATACCGCTTGTGCACATGTCTATTATTAGTAAAGCACAATATTCCCATATTTCTTTATTCATGGGATAACTTTGAAGGTATGTCCGATACGTGAGGATTTTCCTTAGTTGATTTATCATAAATACAAAAATGGAATTATATTTTACAGGTACTTTCTGCTCTTCCTTTTGCTACAAGTTGCATTAAGTCAACACAAGCTATATTAAGCCAAAACATTGTTTCAATTTAAATATAGCATAAGACTGTAGTCTGTAAAGAATTCTTCGGTATTTTGTTGTTTTTGTTTTGTTTTTTAAAATATGGTGGGTTCTTGTCTTTTCCTGAGTGAAATCAACGAGAAGCTGCGAAATTTATCAAATTAAGTGGAATGCTTCCTTATGCTAGTGTCATATGCCACAGAGCTGTGTCAGGCATGTGGAGAACACTGGTAGCTCTTGAATGACATTTTAAAACAGCTATCCTACAGTAAAATTTCAAAATTTGAGTTAGAATTTACCTGCTGTAAATTGTGCAGAGCAGATTGTAAACTGTGCATAATATTTTCTAATATTAAAGACAGGAGTTTTAAAATACACACTCTCAGAGCATGTGGTCAGTGTTTCATAAGAGTTTTTCCACATTGAGGATAAGAAAGAGGCCAGAGTCATACTTTTTTAAGCACTTAATTTGAAGCCTATCCTCAGATTTATCAGTTGTCCAGTGGCTTCTGCAAAAACATTTTAAATTCAGTGTTTATTTCTGTATCACTGACCATTGAGAGGCTGAAGCATAAAAGTAAACATAGATGGGACTCTGAGAAGAATAATGTTGGCACCTCTTTATGCAGCAGAGTTTTCTAAATTAAGTTCATTGCATGGGTAATTTCCTGTAACCACAGGGGGCCAGAGCTGGCTGGTTGACTAGGAGAAAATTAATGAGAAGCAGAGAGGTCTGAACAAAGAGGGAAGGAATGAGGTATACTATTGCCTAATGTAAAGGAAATAGACTAATGTCCAGATGAGAGGAGGTGATCAGAAGCTTACTCAGTCAGGACGAGTAATTGATCTGGAGAAAATGCATTGGCAGTCAGTGAGGAATCCAGACTTCAAGCTATATCAGGCATTGTGTTGGTGACTGAGAGAATGCCTCTGGTTGTTTTGCCAGAATGATGCCCACTCTTTTAGGACTCTTATTGGTGGTTCAATTTCAAATTAAGGCATTTCTATTGAGCTTTTGAATTAGCAGGGGATGACAAGGGATGGGCTTACCATCAAGTGTGAAGTTGCTGGTTATGGTGGTGCGAGGTAAGGTCTTATCTGAGGAAGAAATTCAACACACAGGAAGGCCTTTCATTATGACATAGGGTTTTTGTTGAAAACAAAAAAAAAAAGCATGCCAGATGGGAAGATATGGAAAACAGCACAGTTCAAATCCAAGACGTTGGTGAAACTCTCACTCGGGCACAGCTATAAAGGGGAGAAATGTTTTTCTGTGTAATAAAAAGTGAAATCTCTGCTTCAGTATATTATCGTGGGGTATAAAATTCATTACTTGTGTTTTCTATGGGAAGAGATCTGAACATGTGCCACAGTAATGGAAAAATCTGCTTGGAAGGAGTACACTCATTTTTGGCATATGTCTTTTTAAATTGGGAGATTTAGAAGTCCATAACCAGTGTGTTTCCTTCCTAGTGTTTCCTTCCTATCTAGGTGTGGTCCTAGTCTAAAATGAAGCAGGATAGGGGATGGGTGCTGGCTCGAGGCGGCGTGATACACAGTGGGGAGGTGGAATGTCTGAACGCGATGCACCGATGCAGTGCAACTGCTTTTGTAGCTTTGTACAAAGAGAAAAATACATACTTGACTGAACTATTTAACCAACACATTTATTTCTAAACTGCAGAGTTGAACTGTTGCTTGGTTATTCATATATTCTTACATGAAACACGACAAAAATACAATGCATTTATCGCTAAAATGCTGGTAAGAAATTGGTAAAGAAATACATACACATGGCTCGTGAACTTCTCTCCTCCATCCCCCAAGCCCCTGGGTGCCTCTCACTTTTGCTCAGTTCACAGTATCAGAAATCTGAAGCAATAAATATCACGCCTCTCTTGACCACAATGAGCCAACAGGTGTCCTATCGTAAGTAAATAGGCCACTGTGAGCACACCAGCCGCTTTGCTGCCAGAACTTCCCTGGAGTTGCTGGTTAGGCTACAGAGTGCTTTGTTTTGTTTGGACATGGGAGGAGGAGGGAAAGCTGAAGTGTGAAGACAAAGGTGAAGGAAGGCGCAACCCTCCAGCGGCTCAGTGTGGGCACTTGGCTGCTGTAATAGATGACTATGTGTCAATGCACATTAATATTTGATGTGCATCATCATATTATCCTTTATGTGCACTTTCACAATATTGTGAAGCAGCAAGGCTGTTCTAGACAAGCATTTATACTGCCAAGTGCAGCGGCTTTTACTTGGTGAAATTAGCACACATCCTGTCCTTACAATGTCAAAAGGGATGCTTCTGTTTATATTGAATAAACAGGCAGAGACTGGGTCCAACCTTTTTTTAAAACACTGTATTATCTTGAGTGCATAAACAAGACTGACAAAATAGTTTTTCTTAAATGGCACACTGATGCATTTTGTATTCTGCTCCTCGGAAACAAAGGCTTAGCTTCTGTCATTATAAAGGACCCTTGAAACAGATCTGGAAGTGAAAGCTTATGCATTGTGGGATAGAACGATGAAGAAAACGGAAGAAAATGCTTAGATCTACAAAGGCTTCTGCTCATTTTTATTTTCTTTTTCTGAAAATTGAATACAAGCTCTGGGAAGCATTATTTACTCACACAATGCCTGACCACATGTGCAAACCATTAAAAGGGCGTAGCTCCCCTGCCATTTTGATGCGGTTCAAAATAAAAATGTAAATGCCAATGGAACAGTTCCTCCAGATATGCTCCAGCTGTCCTTTGTATCATTAATTCTCTTCTCAAGTACAATAATTCACCCATGACAATAACCTAAATACAATGTTTTAGAGGTCAGAAAGAACCCATGTGTGAAGGGAGGACAGTCTATGACAAGGAGGTAAAAAAAGAAATCACTACATGTGGTTCGTGGAAAGATAA
This sequence comes from Equus asinus, assembly GCF_041296235.1. Taxonomy (NCBI): domain Eukaryota; kingdom Metazoa; phylum Chordata; class Mammalia; order Perissodactyla; family Equidae; genus Equus; species Equus asinus. The sequence goes on from NC_091793.1 coordinate 128,302,072, forward strand.
GAGTCTGAAGTCACAAAGGTAGTCTGTCATAAGATCTTGCAATATCTAGGAAAATATTAAGGTCAATTTCTCATATTGATCATTTTTTCACAAAGACCACTCACCAGAATATAAATCAAACTTCCACTGCATCATTTATTCATCATCCATTCACTCATTTCATAAGCATGTTTTCAGTGCCTGCTGTGTATTCCATATTACAAATGACAAAGGCATGCTAGGGTATGTATCAGAGAGGAACCCTGTCCTCGAGGAGGTCACTGTCTAGAACAGTACCTAAGATAACATGCATGTAAGTAACTACAGAGTACAAGGGAGTAAGGAACAAGTCAGAAGAGAAAAATGATACTGGATGTGGCAGGCAGCTTCTAACATGGCCCTTAATGACCTCTGCCTCCTGGGTTTCATGCCCTTGTGTAATCCTCTCCCCTTGAGTGTGGGCTGGAACCAGTAACTCTCCTCTAATACAGCAAAAGTGATGGGCAGGGCTGGTTTCGTGGGAATGTGACCTATCCACGCAGGGCCCTACGCTTGGTTTAATGCTCTGTTGTCATTGACTTGACATTTATCTTTGAATTTCGTAAATGAAGTCCAGTGACACAGTGGAGCATGTTCACGAGCAGAAGGGAGAGATGTGATATGTTGTCTGCCTCCATTCTTGGCCACCCATTCTCACACAGTGTTCTCGATGCCCCACGAGCACAGGGTTCCGGTGGACCTGTGATTCACGGAGCTCAGTAAGACTCAAAGCAAGTACAAAGTAAGTGGGTTACGTCTACCATTGAGGAAATGGGCACTGACAGCCTGAGAAGATGTCCTTTCCCTTCAAACCAGAACTTGCTTAGAACACAGGAAGAAGGCAACGGCATCTTAAGAGACAAAAATGACCAAGGAACTGTATCATGGAAATTTTTTTATGCTGCTTCCCTGGAAAAGCCAACCACTTTTGCTGAAAATTATGACTGAGCAGGAAAGAGAAAGAACAACCCATAGCGCCTTTTTCTTTTAGTCCTTCCTTACTCACCAGTACGCTGAAGACAGAGAGGGTTGGTAGAATGTGTGAGTATCAAGAAATGAAATACAAACAAACAAACAAAAAAACAGGTGAGTTAGTTTTGTGCAGCAGTGTCTACTGTTCTGGTAAGAATGAAATGTATATGCATGTATGAGCTAAAAGCATAATTGTGTCATTTTTAATAACTCTGTATACAAATTAAATGCTCTTATATTTGCATTTAAACCCGGCTTTGTACAATATAAAAATTAACAGTAAAATACATAATGATAATTTAAAATTTTAATCTTTCCCAACTCAGAATGACATAGCAAATAAAAATCACCATGACAACTCAAGAAAGAGAGACTAATGAAAGAATGGAAGAAAGCCTTCAATAGAACTTTTTTTATCTTTTTTGGGGAGAGAAAACTAGGGATTTTCCTTTTGCATTGAGCTCAACAAGCAGGTCATGATCATGGGCTGTCACTTCCAAGATTAGGTTACAAAAACATTCTGGCTCCTCCTTATCTCTTTCTCTCTCTCTCTCTTCTTCCCTCCCTCCCTCCTCTACCTGACATCTTTCTCTGAGGTAGAGATAGAGAACAAGCTACCATTTTGCAAGAAGGCTTTGACTAAGAACTAAGAAAGACCTGCCCCTTGTCAGCAGCCACGTGAGCTAGCGTGGAGGTGGTCCTCCCCAAGGTGATCCTTGAGATGCTGCAGCCCTGCTGACACTGACGTCCAGGTTGCAGACTTAGGAGGGGCCCTGCGTCAGAAGCACGCAGCTAAGCCATACCTGGATTCCTGATCCACACAAGCTATGAGGTAATAAATATAGTTGTTTTGAGCTGATAAATTTGGGGATAATTTATTTTGCAGCAATAGAAAACAAATGCATTGGGATTCAGTGGAATAAGAGCTTAGTTCTAAGGACTGAGGAGGATCATTTGACATGTCTTTTCCGATAAGCATTTAGTGATAGAGGATATAGCATTGCAGGTAGACGATACTACGTAATCTAGGACAGGGCAACACTTCTCAAATCTTTTGATCTCAGGACACCTTTATAATTTTGAAAAATATCGAGGACCTCTAAGAGCCTTTATTTACACATCTTATATCTATTGATATTTACCACAGTAGAAACTAAAAAATAAGGCATTTAAAAATTTGTGTTTAAACAAATGTTGGAGAGAATGTGGAGAGAAGGGAACCCTTGTACACTGCTGGTGGGAGTGCAAAGTGGTGCAGCCACTATGGAAAGCAGTATGGAGTATCCTCAGAAAATTAAGAGTAGATCTACCACATGATGCAGCTATCCCACTGCTGGGTATTTATCCAAAGAACTTGAAAAGGCAAAGGCATAAAGATACTTGCACGCCGATGTTTACTGCAGCATTATATACAATAGCCAAGACTTGGAAGCAACCTAGGTGCCCGTCAAGGGACGAATGGATAAAGAAGATGTGGTATTTATATACGATGGACTACTACTCAGCCGTAAGAAATGATGAAATCCGGCCATTTGTGACGACATGGATGGACCTTGAGGGTATTATGCTGAGTGAAATAAGTCAGAGGGAAAAAGTCAAATACCGTATGATCTCAAACATAAAAACAATGACAAACACATAGCGTTGGAGATTGGACTGGTGGTTACCACAGGGGAAGGGGGAGGGCAAAAGAGGTGATTAGGCTCACATGTGAGGGGGTGGACTATAATTAGTTTTTAGGTGGTGAACATGATGTAATCTACACAGAATTTGAAATATATTATGATGTACATCCGAAAGCTATGTAATGTTATAATCCAATGTTACTACAATTAGAAAAAAATTTTATTAATCATCTAAAAACAATAATACATGCATTATATGTTGTAAATAACATATTTTTATGAAAATGAATATATTTTATAAGAATAAATTTAGTGAGAGGAAGGTTAACGTACATTTTTGAAAATTCCTTTAAAGTTTAGCTTACTAGAAGAAAGCCAGATTCTAATATCTGCTTCTGCATTGAATCTGTTGAATAACACATATTAAGTATCCTCTGGAAAACTCCACTGTGCATTTGTGTGAGAATGAGGACGGAAGAGGCAAATAATATCTTAGCCCTTGGACCACACATTGAGAACAACTGCTCTAAGGCATGGAGCTGGGAGAATTCAGAGCACATGTTGGCTAAAGTACTCTATAGAAGAAAAAAATCTCAGGAAGGTAGATCTCAGAAGCTTGAATATCACACTCAATAGTTTATCAGTAGAGGGTTTGGCAGAAGTTATTTCCTGTCAATCTAAAAGCCATTCTTGCTCTCCTTCCTTGCTAAAGAATCCTTGATTCTGTTCAGCTTTGGAAAGCTCATGTATTGAGGGAGCGCATGTTGATTGGTCTTCCTCCTACCCATGATTGTTACAAGTGCAAATATGTGACATAACCACGGCCATAAAAAGAAATCTCCTGTTGCAGGTGGTCATGGCAATGTGTACGTTTTCACTGAGACAGAGGATTGCTCCTTTATGCCCTTGGATGCTGTGCTGTAAGAACGTGATGCACGAGTTTGCTGTAACCATCCTGCTTCAATGATGAGAAGGCCAAAGGAACCTGAGTGAGCTGACCCACAGGCTGGATACTGTTGAGCCGCTGAATTGTTGAAGATTTTGGAACTGAGGACTGACAAGCCAATTGATGTCTATGAACATCGAACTGACTGCCGCGGATTGGACTTTGACATACCAGCTAGGTGGTTATTAAAATAGACCAGGTAAATGTAATATGGATCTGAAACACACTAGTATTAATAGAAACGAAAAAGAATAGAATAGGCATGAAAGAATTGTGGAAGTCAAATTTGTAAGACTTGGCAGCTGAGTAGACAGACGTTGGTGTGTATGGACAGGAGAATGAAAAGGAAGCATCAGCAATGGCGGAGTTAATTGCCTGCCTGAGTGATTAGAAGAATAGTGGTGCCAGAAACCCTGCAGATGTAACAGGTTTGGGAGGGAAGATCATGGATTGAATTTGGACATAGGGAGTGAAGGAGATACCTAAAATACATGGTGTATGGTTAGTGCTCAATAAATGATACAGGACAGAATTATCTGATACCCTTGGCTTCCTCATATTCTTCACTCTTTTACTAAAATGTTGCCTTCTTAGGAAAGCCTTTCTTGATCACCCTATCTGGAATTGTAATATTCACGCCCCACTTCCTTAACACTTGTCCAATATGACTTAATAAGTCCTATGTTACTTCTACGCTTTTTTTATTTTATCTGAGCTCTTATCTAATAAACTACATATATGTTAACTTATTTGTCATGTTTTCCTAAGAGAAAGTAAACTCAATACTGGAACTTTTTATCTGTTTTGTTTACTTAGCATCCAAACCAATGCTTGACACTTAGTAGATAAGCAATAAATATGTATTAAAGAAATAAATAAATACTCAGAGCCTGAAAGTCAGGGCTGCAAAAATATTTGTCCATCATATGCCTAAAGGTAGCAACTGGAGCCTCAGGACTAGATGAATGTACTGTAATTGGATACCGAACTCACAGAGATAATACCAGATATTTATTGAGCAACAAAGATTATCCTAAACATGTTATATACGTCTTAGCATTTAACCCTTACAAAAATCCTGTGGGTAGATACCTACTCTCCCATTTTACAGGTAGAAAAGCTGAGGTTCAGAGAGGCTAGGTAACTCAACTAAGGTTGCAAAGTTAGTGAGAGACCTGGGCCTTTATGTAAAGACCAGAATAAGCTCTTGTGTAGAACCTTTAACAGAAAATTTATCTAACCGATGGAATTTTAAATTGTGTTCAGCCATGGTACGTAGTTTTCAAGGAAAATAATTTAGAGTTGTCCTTGCTGTCTGGCTTTGTAAAAAGTAGAAGTGACCCTTCTTAAACTTCCAAGAAAACTAATTCCTGACTTCATAATCAGATTATTCAGATAACTATACATACTTGTACACATCTCTTCTAATGTCTGAATACAGCAAGAGTAAAGATGGATCACACACAAAAAATCAACAGTTAAAAATAAAATCAATGGGTCTACTGAAAAGACAAAGCACTTTTAGTCCCTTTGGTTCTCTACTGGGAACTGTAGTGAAGCGCCCGGGAGGACCTCATAAACTACATAACACTAGTGGTGGAGGCAAGATGATACTTTTCTTCAAGTCCTGGGTTGGCTGTCACTTAAAGTGACATGACTTAGAAGGTCTGTCAGGACATCTTAATGCCTCAGAGATGTTCTTCATGAAGAAAATGACCTGCACTTATTTCATTTAAAACAGATCCAGCCTGAGGATGGTTTTCCTCCTTCTATGAAAAAGCAGGCTATTAGTGAAGATAAGGACTCTTTTGGCTTTGCAACACGTTTTTACATTTTGTTCATGAACGTGAGATGGAAAAACAAGGCGAGAATGATTCTTTTATTGGGCATTCAATTAAAAAATGTCATGACTTGGCCATTAGTTTGTATAAATCTTAGGAATGAGTTTCAAATGAGAGTGTGTTACTATTTTGAGGGGAAAACGGAAGTGCATAACCTTGGGCAGATCGTTTAACATCTCTCTGCTTTACATTTACAAGCGGTAATGCAAAGAGACAGGATTATATGATCTCCAAGGTCCTATCCAGATGGACTTAACACACTATGATTATTTGAGAGGCAATTTAGTGCGGTAGTGAGGAGCCTGGGCTCTGGAACCAGACTGCCTCTGTCTAGGTCCTGCTTCACTTCACTTATCAGCCGTATGACATGATGTAAGTTACCTTGTAACCCTTTAAGCCTCAGTTTCCTCTTCAGCAAAATGAGAATAGTAACCCTCATAAGGCCCTTTTGAGTATTAAGCATGATTGTCCTTGTAAACTATTTAGCACCGGATTTAGTAAGAGATCAAGAAACAGTATTGTGAATAATATTTATATTATAAATTAAACTTTTTCCTCTAACAACAACAACAAAAACTTTCATAAGAATTCAGGTTGGTATGGTTTCTCTTGGTTTAAACTCTTTAATCTACTTAACACCTACATTATTATTTAAAGTATAAAAAATAAATCAAGGCATTAATTTCATTTACACAGTCCCAAACAATTGGTTTGATTGTTTTCATTACCGCCCCCAGCCCCCACCTCAGTAGAGTAAGTGTTGAGATTCAAGGCCTATTTAAAGGGATGCTTTGGAGACTTATGAAGAATTTCTGAGATAAACCAGGGCACCATCATACAGGTCACCAATAATGAGAGCGAGTGACGATTCTCTAGATCACAGTCTGAACAATACATTAGTATGATATGGGCAAAGAGAAACGCTTTTGAGATAGTATAAGTTTTTAAATAAGAAATTCAAAGACAACTGAGGTTAATGATAGTAGTTATTATGTATCTTCCTAACATCCTCATAAAATGGATGTTCAAATTCTCTTCATGTGGATGAGAACATGGAGACTCAGGAAGACAAAGGAACATGCCTAAGGTCACACAGGAATAAGCGGCAGCACCAAAATTTAAGTTCCAGCAGTTTGACTTAAGCATCTGAGCTCTTAATTAGACTGCTTTTAGCATAAGAACCATTTCTTCAGGTTTGTTTTACGCAAAGTTTATGCTCTCTCAAGACACCAAACTGCCTTGTTGTATGAATTTATCCATTACACTTGTCTGTCTGTCCATCTATCCATCCATTGATGCATCTATCTGTCAAGCATGTCTTTGTCTCTTAAGACATGACCGACAGGATTTGAACTCTTGGTTCATGGCCAATGAGTGAAGTGAGACAGATTTGTCAGACTTTGACTTTGATATAGTGTCATCAGGTACAACTCAATGCCCGAATGAGCATCTCCCTGGATGGGGCCTTTTTGTCAGACAAGGAGAAGTCTCTTCTTGTGAAAGAAATTTCCTAGCAGACTGAGTTTTACTAACTTGTTCCCCTTTTCTCTTTGAAAAAGGAAAAAATAAGTTTTCTTTTTTTTAAAACATGATTTTGAGTTTTAAAAATAAATAAAAACTAATTAATGATTCTTATTTAAAGTTCACAATGAATCTTAGGATTCCATTGAAATATTAAAAACTCTCTCTCATATATAGTTTTAAGTTTAATTCCTCAAATTTAAAATTAGGTCACTACAAGTAGTCAAAGATTGAGCGAAAAAAGATATTCATTTCCTTTCCCTTCCCCCCTCCTCATCATTCCTCCGTGGGAAAAAAATTTCCTAATATGTTGCACATTGTAGGAACAAAAATGAGTTAACCTTTTTTTGGGTTCTCTTTTCTACTTACTCGTCTCTATATTTGTAGGCCTCATATGGAATGTCAATTTCTGCTTTATTCTTGTAAGCTTGGTTTTATCTTCCTAAATATATCCTCCTTGTCAGAAGCCAATCAAGCATTTTGCTCTCCCCCTTTATAAATCGTTGTCCTATTTTATGCTTTGGGTTCTGATTATCTCTGGTTCTTTTTTCTTCTTTGTCACAGGCACTGTGGTGCCGAAGATCTGGAAGCACCACTAACTGTCCTTTAACTTTTTGATTCTCAGGCAGGTCAACCTAATTCATGTTAGCCGTGAAGCGGATGCGGGGAGAGTGACACAGCCAGCCAGGTGGAGGAGTTCAGCAGTCTCCCTGGAGGAGATGGCCTATTCTACTTTTCACTGAGTGGAGCATGGATGGGTAGCTGAACACATCTGCGGTTAACTTTCCCTGGCCACCCCACTGCAAGGCCTTTGGGGATAAGCATGTTAGAAGCTTTGTCAATGTCGTGGCCCATTTGGGCTGCTATGACAAAACTATCAACTGGGTGGCTTATGAGCAACAGAAATTTATTTCTCACAGTTCTGGAGGCTGGGAAGTCCAAGATCATGGCATCAACAGATTTGGTGTCTGCTGAGAGTCACTTCCTCATAGAGGGCTGCCTTTTTGCTATAACTTCACAAGATGAAAGGGGCAAGCTAGCATTCTGGGTTCTGGGTTCTTTTTTATAAAGACACTAATCCCATTCATGAGGGCTCCATCTTCATGACCTCATCACCTCCCAAAGGTCCCACCTTCTAATACCATCACCTTGGGGGTTAGGTTTCAACATATGAATTTGCAGGGGGATACAAACATTCAGACCACAGCAGTCAGTATCATTTGCCAACTTTGTGTCTCTGCCTTCTGTAATGACCCTTAATTTCTCCACTGTTTCCTTATCTCCATAGTCAATCTCACTCTACATCTGTTTTCTCGCTCATGTCAAGTTTGTCGGTCAGGATAAGATGTTATGCTGCAGTAATAAATAACCTCAACATCTCAGTGGCTTAAAACAACAAAGATCTATTTTTTGTTCAAGTCACATGTCACCCAAGGACCCAGGAAAATGAAACAGTCACCTACTTGAACACTGACGGTTACTATGCCAGAAAGAGAAAACAACTCTGCAGGGTCTTGTATTGGCAATCACACACTCAGCCACAGATCAAGGTCTTGAACCAGACGCATGAGTTCCCCCAACCTCAAGGGAGCCAGGAAGTACAATCCTATAACACAGTCCTATTTCCCCCATTCTGGAGGTGGAAAATCTGAAATATTCAGTGAGCAGCAGGACAGTTAATTTTCTCTTTTAATTAAACAAATGGAGGACAGCAGCTTTAGTTCTTTTCTTCTTTGGCCTATTTCTAATTTCTAATTAATGTACCCTGATATCTTTCTGTTTTCCATTATTTAGTTTGTCCTTTCTTTCCAATATCACATTATTTTCAATAAATATTTTGTTTCCTTTTACCCAGCAGTCTAACTTTTTGCTTCCCCAGTGTCAGTTCTCATTCTTCAGCCCGAAATCCATTTTCTTTATTAGATTTCTCTGCACTCCTGCAGCTCTTTCTGTCTGCACCACACAACTTAACCTTTAATCATTTGCCTACTGGGCATTCCACTTGGTTCTGCCTTTTATCCGCTGAATCAGCACGTACCTTTCTCTCCCCATCTCCCTCCCCTACTCCAAATTGACCCTACTTCCCAATCCCAGCTTCCAAAGCGTCCCATTATTCTCCCCAGTGCTCAGCCTCAGAATCTTCCCTTCTCTCAGACTCTTTTTCTACGCGCTTGTTTCTCACAATTGTGCAATGACCAAACTCTTCCCCATGCACCCATTGTGCTGGCGTGGATCAAACACAGTGAAAGTGAAGAGCATGTTGCAGACTCTAACTACAAGGGGATATGGCTCTCTACTCCGTTAACTATTTTCATTCCTTCCTTCACTTACTTATGTATCATTCATTTATCCACACACTTACTCAGGACCTAAGTGCTTTCTTGGAACTGTGCTTGTTACTAGTTCATTTATAAGTGTGCTTGTTAACTAATTAATTAAATATGTCTCTGCTCTCTAGGAGGTTCCAGTTGAGGAAGTCACATAGCCACACTTTCAGGTAACTAAGCATTATTAAGATTGAAACAAGCAAAAATGCTCTGGGATATGTGAGAAGGGTGCAATGACAATGTTCTGGAGAGGTCTAGTAAAGCTCAGGAGGAAGTGAGAGTGGAGATGACTGAATCATATCACGTCCAGATTAAAACATCTGAAGGCTTCTCAGCATACTTAGAATAAAATTGACACTCTTCATTAAGGCATATTGGAACCTTCATGATCAGGCCCCGTTTCAACTTCATCTAAGATCTTCTTTCTTATTTTCCTTTTCTGGCTCTGGCTACCCTAACCTTCTATCAGTTCCTTGAGCACATTAAGCTCAACTGCACTCTTGGGCCTTTGGAACAGAGGTTCTCTTTGCTCAAAGTTCTGTTTCTACAGACCTTTGCGAGGCTGGCTCTTTCTTGCTACTTGATTCAAATAGCAATCCTCAAAAAGTCACTCCCTAAATACCCAATCTTAAGGAGCATCCCCCTCCCCCAGGACCCTGATTTTCAGAACTCTGTTGTAACACTAATATCTGAAAGCATCTTGCTTGCATACTGGTTTTGTTGTTTCTTTATCACTTAGCCCCATCTCTCCTCTTCCTGGGAAGTTTATGTTGTCATCTTGGACAGGAACCTTCCCAGCATGAAGGCTAGTTACAGGTGGGAATCTTGTCTATGTTATACACTGTACTGCCGGGACTCAGAGCATAACTCGTCACATGGACTAAATAAATATCTACCTCTGCTATACAGCTTCCCTGACTCCAGTCTCTCTCTCAGGGACCATTACCAAACTGCCTTACTGGGTTCTTTCTCTTTAATGCTAATTTTGCTATGTAACAAATGTTCTGGCCAGAGGGACGTATCAGTGAAAACTTGCATGTATGATCCTTTTCTTCTCTTTTGCTTTCTATTAAATGAATGAACAGGACCTCAACAATTTAGGGAAAGGCAGGCTCATGATAGGGAAAGAGGCACAATTCCTACAAGGCCACGTGTAGAACTACCTGATTAGGAACACTTGCCTTGAACTGTCATGAAAGCAAGAAATAAATGTGTGTGTGTGTGTGTGTGTTATACCTCTGGGAGTTTGGCATTAATCTATTATAACACTTAGTGTTACTTACCCTAATTAATATACTCGACAACTAGGTCTTCCGTCATTTGGCTATAAGTACTTTTCTAACTCTTCAGGTATTACACACATTCGCAGTCATAAGTCGTTCCCTCCTCTGAAAGGACAGTTTCTTTAACCACCTTAATTTTACCTTAACATCTTCCCTCTCGCACAAGGCAATGAAAACGGCATGGACCTTGGAATTATCCTAGAAAAATCTGAGGTTGAATGCAGAAGTGCTTCTACCTAGAAACATGCATTTGGCCTGTCATTTACCTCCTTAATACTCAGTTTCCTCCTTTGCATAAATGGAGAAAAATAACACTTAATCTACTGCACTGTTGTGAAGGATTAAATGAGACAGTATACTTGACTTACACGCTAATTAAACATACGTTTCTTTCTCTATTTCCTCAAGGAAACTTCTCTCCTTTGAGTCTTGAAATTCTCCACTGCATCCCACATTTTCTGAAGTACCATGTTTACAAAATGTGTGAGAGTGTGGCCTCTGGGTTCAAATCTTGACTTTGACTCTTAAAAGCTAAGTAAACTTAGACAAGCTACTTAGACAAATAACACTTTTGTGCCTCAATTTCATCATATTTAAAACTAAAATAGTAATAGTACCTAACTTGCAGTGTTCTTGTGAGGGTCAACTGGGTAAATAAATGCAAAGTCCTTAGGGGAGTGCAGGGCACAGAATAAGCATGCACTAATGCTTAGTTATTATCAAATTATGTTCTCAAACCTTTCAAACCAAATCGTCCCAGCTACTGTAGACACTGCCATTCTCTATGCTTAAGATAGCGGCTGTGCCCCTTGCATTGTCTTATTTCCTGTTAAAAAGAAAGTCTTCCTGACTAATAACTTTGCAGGCTACAGTTTTAATACCCACAGTGGCTCTACACCAACCCTTCTAGCCAATGTTACAGGCAGCACAAATAGAATTAAACTAAATTACACTTAAAAAAATGTGGGCCCACTGCCCTCGTGCACTCTATTTTATTATCATGTGTTGCTTGGTTGCTAATGCAAAGATTTCTTCCCCCTCTAATTTAACACTGCAGTACAAGATATTAATTTGAAACTATACTTTGGTTTGGGACAAACAAAAATTGGGGAAAAAATATACAATAGAGGAAGAAGTGGGTTAAAATTCCTAAAAGCTTGATTATAGCAATAAAGGACTACAAATCCCATTATGAGGATTTTTAGAAAAAATATAGTCAAATATATCTAGCAAATTATTGGTTACTTATTGCCTGAGTAAAAATAGAGCAGAATTGATAGGAAGTCTTATAAGTAAATATATCTCAAAGTCACATTATGTGTTCTACACTCATAATCATAATCATTAGGTCCTATATTATGATATATTGCTATTGCTTTGCATACTTTTATCTTTGCTTCTTGTTTCTACTTTTTAATCATTTAACTAATTATGATCAAGGCGAGGATATTTCTCATACAAAATTGAACGTTTTCTCGTTTTGCACAAACTTGTATAACAACCACATCCTTTATTCTTAATTAATAGTAAAATAAAATATTTACAGAAAAAACTGTGTAAGGAAATGATACTTTATAGTCACAAACCAAGTCATCTAATTTCCAAGGTGTTTATGAATGGTTTGGAATAAATCAGAGACACTGTTCTAGGGTCATTTCAAGACCCCTGGCACTCTTCCTTATCGCACTGCATGAACAAATTATTTCTCTCTCAACGACTGCTTAATTTTGCTAGCTGTACCTGGGGACTCTAATCTTAAGACTCATATGAAATATTTTAGGAGTTGTGTCTAATCTTTGGCTGGGGTAACTATAATTCAGAGAAAAAGACTCACAAATACATTGGCCATCTATTCTGAGTCAGATACCATAATGTGACAAATCTAGATCTCATTATTGAAGTCTTACAGAGAATCACCTCTAAAGAGTTATAATTTTACAACTTTAGAATTTCATCATTAATACATTGCATTAAGATCCAATATAAATAATTTTATATAATTTATAAGCTAGTTATCAAGGATGTTGTCTTTTATTTTATTCAAAATGTTATTAAAGGCATACAGTATAAATTCTTATAGAGTCAGAACTTGTTAAAGTACCTCTTGATGAACTAGTTATCTTTTCTAATTACACCAAAAGAATTATTCATTTTCTTCCTTACCTTGAATTCTAGATAAGGGTTTTGATTAATTCTAGCAGCTTCTCTTAGTTTGATTTTTCCTTAAATTAATTTTTCGATCCTGCTTTTCCCCTTCTTCCTTCTCCTCAACATAGTTTTATTATTTGACTCTTGAATTTTTCCTCTTATTTAAATAGCTTTGTTGTACTTTTACATTTTGCAGCCTCTTCTTCATATTCTTTGAAGAGCCTCCTATTTTCTGTGCTTTCTAAAGAGATGACTAGCCAAGATGAAAAACTTATTTCTGTTAATTTCTGTATGAAGGGTAAAATATAGAGTCATAAATGTTATCTTCTGGACACAATAGACCAACTTTTCTAATTTAAAAATCACTTAGTGGAAATTTTAGGCCAAAAAGGAAAGAGGAACGATGCCACTGGGACCATTGGGGATGCTTGCAGAGTAGGTCTTTCTAACCCACAGCAATTCTGCTCCAATCTTAGATGATGTTTGAATTCAAAGAAACCATGAAAATCATCCAGACCAACACTCTTATTTCCCATATTTTACTTATGAGGAAATGGAGTTAGTTCTGGCATAAGGATAGACATATACATCAATGGAATATAATGAGAGTTCAAAAATATACATATACAGGGTCAACTAATTTCTACAAGGGTGCCAAGAAAATTTAATGGAGAAAGAATAGTCCTGTCAACCAATGGTGTTGGAACACTTGGATATCTATATGCAAAAAATGATTTTGGACCTCCTCATTCCTCCATACACAAAAATTAACTCAAAATGAATCAGAGACCTAAATATAAGAGCTAAAACTATAAACCCCTTAGGATAAAATATAGGAATAAATCTTTATGACTTTGGGTTAAGCAAAGCCTTCCTAGATATGACACCAAAAACACAGGTGATAAAAGGAAAGACAGACAAATTGGAATTCATCAAAATCAAAACTTTTATGTTTTAAAAGATACCATGCAAAATGTGAAAAGACAACTGCACAAAATGGAGAAAATATGTGCATAACATCTACATTTGGTAAGAAGCTTATACCTATAATATATTAAAAAACATTACAACTCAATAATAGATAATTTAAAAATGACAAAAGATCTGAATAGGTATTTCTCCAAAGAAGATATACAAATGATCGATAAGCACATGAAAAGAGACTCAACATCATTAGCCATCTGGAAAATGCAAATCAAGACCACAATGAGATACCGTTTTACACCCACATGGATTGTAATGTTCAAAAAAATGGTAATAATTGTTGGCAACGATGTGGAGAAATTTGGATCTTCATATGCAACTGGTGGAAAGATAAAGTGGTGCAGCCACTTTGGAAAATAGTCTGGCAGTTCTTCAAAAAGTTAATCACAAGGTTACCATTTGACCTAGAAATTCTGTTCCTAGGGTATACTCAGGAGAAATGAAAACTTATGTCCAAACTAAAACCTGTATACAAACACATTTGTACACAAATGTTCAAGACAGCATTGTTCATTACAGCCCCAAACTGGAAAAAACCCAAATGTTCATCAACTGATGAATGGATATACAAAAGTTGATATATCCACACAGTGGAATATTTTTCATTTATCGAAAGAATGAGATACTGATACATGCTACAATATGGATGAACCCTGAAAACATCATGCTAAGTGAAAGAAGCCACTCACAAAGGATCACGTGTTGAATGATTCCACTTATATGAAATGTCAGAATAGGAAAATCTGTAGAGACATAAAATAGATTATTTGTTGCCTGGGTGGATGGAGGAGGGAAACTTGGGGAAAAACAGGGCGGGGCTGCTAATGTCTACACGTTTCTTTTTGGAGGGATGAAAATATAAAATTGATTGTGGTGTTAGTTGCACAACTTGGTGAATGTACTAAAAACCGTTGAATTGTATGCTTTAAATCAGTGATATTTTTATGAATTATATTACAATAGGGCTATAGATATATCTATGTATCTATGTACCTATCTATCATCTATCATCTATCTATGCAATCTGATCTATTTATGAAAAGAAGCAGAGGCCGAGGGAAATGTTAAGATTTATCCAAGGTGATGTCTCAGCTCCCTGAACCACCAATCCAGTGGTCTTTCCGCTGTGTCACACCAGCTCTTTCCTCTCTCTCCTTTTTAAGTGTCTCTTTGGTAGCTTTGATTAATGGTGGCATAAGTCACTTGAGCCCTTCCTCTTTACTACATGTTGATCACCCTTAACCTTTCAGGGGCTTCATGTGTGTATCTGTCATATAAGGATACCATTACTTGCCCTTTGCGCGTCAGAGAGATATCAGAGAATCACAGGAGAGGAGACAGTCGTCTGAAAAATGCAAGGTTTTTAATATGTTAGGAGGTTTTCCTCTTCTCCTGGCTGGCCCTTCATGCCATGCATATCTCAAAAGGCAAATACCTTCTCCAACATTATAGCAAAAAGACAATTGTTAAAAGACTTATGAATGCAGGTATAAAACATTCCACAATATACCCCTAAGGATGTAATAGCTTTACACAGAAATGTCAGATTCTGATATATTGATCAATATAGGGCATCTTTTTATTTTTTTCCCTAAGCCCAGCCATCCAATGTTGCTGTAATACACGCAGCTTTGTTGTATTTTCTTTTTCCCAAATCAACAAATTTTCTATAGAAGGAAAAACATATTCAATTAAAGTTAAACTGCATACTTCAATCAAATATAATATTTTTATTTCTTTGTCATAATTGACAATTTGATGTCATATTTGAATGTCTTAAAGTACCACATTTGTGTGGATATCTGTTTATTACATTAATACATCACTAATTTTTGCTAATGGGAAGCAAATATTTTATTTCATTTCGTATTTTTGCTTTTTCCCCAATTGTTGGCACTTCTCCCTGATATGCCTCTCTTGATATCCAATGATTATAGGCACTTATGGCTAGTTGGGACCTAGCATTACTTTTACTACCCTGGATAATATAATTTTGATTGTAGAAAGCTCATTTTAGGATGAGCTCTGAGAACAGAGTAAACTACTATTTCAAAGACTTCAGAAAGACTGCAATGAATAAAAAAGAGCCATGGTAAAGGATCTTTGGAAGATCATCCATCCCAAGGGCATCATGCTGATTTCTATGTTTCCTTCATAGCTTAGTGATGAAGGAATGAATGGACCCACTCCTGATTAAGTTTACTTTGCACTGGGGACACTAGAAGAATCAGATACTCGTTTCTTTTCTTTTACTCTAATAAGCATTTAGATCTTCGGCAATATTGATTTTCCGATGGGTGTCGCATATAATTTTACAATGTGTTCAATCACTTATTAAATATCACCCATCCTGTTTGTAGGGGGATGTGTCTGGAACAGACTGACGTGGGCTGCTGAGGATGGCTAGCTGATTTGTTGTTTAGAGGAAGCAACACATGCAATATATTGCTATCTGGAAGTAAACCACTGAAGACCAGCAACAGTTTCTACCCAATTTAAAACACCTTTGGGAGGACAGTTTCTCTGTAAATAATGCTTATACCTCAGAAAGCTATTTATTATGAATCCTCTGAATACAAACAATGGAAATGTTTTCAGTACATACCCCATCTAGTCTCTCGAGGTTAACCAAGAAAAATGTCTAACATAGAGGAGATTTAGGTTTTTAAAATTTTCTAGACCATAATTGTTAGGACAGTACCTTCAGATCCATTTGTCCTAAGTGCAAAAATTTTGAAAGAATAATTAGAATTTGGGCCACAGAAGTTATGTTGAAATCTAAATATATTATTTGTAAATTTGTTTAGCGTTCCGAACAACCTCCAAACTCAGCCTCAAGGTTAAGAAAAATTTTTGAGAGAGAGGCTTTGTGGATGTGTAAAATACGATTAGATTCTTGTTAGAAATACATACACACACGACACAGACACCTGTGTACACACACATAAGCACAGACATGGGAGGAAAATACACCTCCAAATTTTACAGGGGTTATCTTGGAATGACAGGATGACATTTTGATAGAGTTTTTATATTTCTAGTTTTTTCAAATTCTCTATGATAAATGTGTACAACTTTTATAATAAGAAAAAATCAATTTTAATGTAATATCAGAAAGATACATAGATTGGGAAATAAGAGGCTTGACATCATACTTTTAAGCGCTGAATAAAAAGATTCAGCAGAGCATTGCCACCAGGAGAGAGATTAAAACCCAATGGCATATGGGTCATAGTTATCTGCCATTTAATTTGGTGATTCTTCCCTCTTTCTCTATATCTCATAATTTCTCTTTTTGCAGCGAGGAGATGCTATTGTAATAAGCCCTCCTTTGCCACTTGGAAAGGAGCCTGTAGCCCATTAGCTTAGTATCCCAAAGACCCTAAGACATGAAGCTAAGTACAACCTTGCTTAGCAGGTGGCTTCCTGCACAGTGCCCTCACTCTCTGGGTTCCTCAGCGCTCCTGGCTTTTTCTAGAGCCCTTTAAAATATTGCTAAGAGTGGCGTGCCAGCATTAAAGGAAGGGGGAGCACTCTAATGGCTAGTCTCTAAAAGCTGTGTTATATGCCTCTTTTCTGGATAAAAATATCCGGAACCTATCAGTAGTTATAACATATAAATAATTTTCACCTGGTCCTTAACAGGGTTGCCATTGCCACTTCAAAGCAAATAAATGGAAGCTGAAGCAGCTCAAAGTAATGGGGTTTGGTGAAGGTAATTCTCCTCTCTACAATCTCATGGCTGATAACCTTCTCATCTAATGGGGCACACATGTGGTCATAATAAGGATATTCTCCATAGGCAATCATTCCATACCTCCACAGGAAACAAACAAAGGAAAACTACACGGTCTGCAAAGAAATAAGGTAGACAGAACTGTGGGAAAGAAAATACTTCAAGGGAGTCATAGACAATGTGGACCTGTTGGTGGTGGATTTCATCAGAAAGTGGCATTTCAAGTCTTTGGCAGTTTTTTTTTTTGGTGTGGAAGATTGGCCCTGAGCTAACATCTGTTGCCAATCTTCCTCTTTTTGCTTAATGAAGATTGTCCCTGAGCTAATGTCTCTGCCAATCTTCCTCTATTTTGTATGTGGGACACTGCCACAGCATGGCTTGATGAGTGGTGTCTGCGTCCATGATCTGAACCAGCAAACCCTGGGCCCCTGAAGCAGAACATGCATACTTAACCACTACACCACTGGGCTGGCCCCCAAGTATTGTTTTTATATTCTATTTCAAGAAAAAAAAGTGAAATTCTATATTGAATACACCTAACATATGTTAGATATATATCTAATATATCTATGTGGCATATATATATCCTATGTGGCAGGCACTCTCACAGGGTTTCCGTGCATGGAGCTGTTTAATCCACTCAATAATCTTATGAAGTTAGATATGCTAGATATATATATAATATATGTCAGATATATCCAGTATTCATATATCATGTATCTAACATATCATATATGTATATATCTATATATTATATATCTAACATATGTTAGATATGTTCAGCATTCATATATTAGATATATTCAGATATATTGTAGCTCAGTATCTAACATATATTAGATATATTCAGTTTGTGTGTGTATACACGTAATGTATACTACACACACACACACACACACACAATTTATGTCATTAAACATATGAGAAGACAATGAGTGGTGGATAAGTGCTTGTCTTTGGAGTTGGTCTGGCAGAGTTCAAATCCTAGCTCTTCCACTTACTGTTTGGCTTTGGGTAGTTTGCTCAACATCTCTGTGCCTCAGTTTCCTTTTATGTAAACTGGGAATTATTAGGGTATCTGACTTCACGAGATTATTGAGTGGATTAAACGGCTCCATGTACGGAAACCCTCTGATGGTGCCTGCCACACGGGAAACACATGCTTTGGAAGTTCCTTCATAGTTTGAGAACTACCATGAGATTCATCTGTTTGTCTCTGAGACTGGGATGTTACACTGGGACGCTGGAACGTGCAGTGTGTATTCCCTGATTCTAAGGGACAGAAATCACTGACTCAGAACATACTAGAAGCTGAGACTCAGAAAACTGAGGGTGAGAGTTTGGTGAGTGAGCACCAGAAATCAGGCAGCACCCTGTGAGCAGAGTAGAGTCCCCAACAGGATTTAAAAAGCAAGTAAAAGAGGAACAGGTAAAGAAAATAGATAAGTTACTGGCAGAAATACATCTGTACTTAGGAGTTCTGCTTCCTTTTTTCTGTCTTCATGTTGTATTTCATGATCTTTATATAAAATGGGAGTTACATGGTCTATACTGCATGAGCTAAATAAAAATTATAAAAACATATAAACATATGCACAATTGTACAGACCATGTTACAAATACTAGTCCTATTTAACTATAATTGCACTTCTAAATTTTATTTCATTGTGTGAAATTTTTAAAAAGTACAAATTATTTTTTTATTAAGATGGTATAGAAGTACATAAAAGAAGGAAATAACAATATCAAATGCAAGCTTTTACATTTGGACATAGATTTGCTAAAAATGTCAGCATTTTTCCCTTGAAACGATGGGAGTGGAAAGATGTGTGTTTCCCCAAATCAGGAGCTGTATATTTCCCTCTCTCTCTGGAAAGCTTTTCCGGGAAAGTCGAAGCCTTGAAGGAAAGAGATGTCTTTACTCTTCAGACCCCACCCATCCATACCAACAGAAAATACTGTGGCAGTTTTCCGAGGCGACAGCGTCATCTTCATAGCGGGGGAGAAAAGGCAATTTGAGGGAGGCAGTATTCCAACTACAGGAAGCTTGGAACTGAAAGGTTTTCTCATTCCGTAACATTCAACAAAAACCTTGGATTTTCTAGACCAGACCTATTCCTTTTTGTTTCTGTTTTTTCATTCTCTCCATGAGTAAATTGATGTTAGAAGCCCGTCCTAATTATGGTCCCCACATTTACAGCTAAGGCAAGAGAGCAAAGGGAGTGAATAAAAGGGAAGCCCCCTGGGGGACGGCTGAAAGAACTCTTAGGTCACTAAAAGTGTGTGACTTGATCAGCATCCTCATCTTTAGATATCTCATATACAACCCTAACCGATCTTCTTTTTACTTAGTAGAAAACAATTGGAAATTTTCCAATTGCAGCACAATCTTTTTGTTCACCAGTAGTAGTTTTAAAAGAAATCAGTTTCTATATTTTCCTCAGCGGTGTCTTAATTTCTCCTATCAAACTCATAACCCAAAGTACTGAAGTCAGCAGGACCTAATGCCTAATTTGCTTGTATGTATGGTGAAATCTAGTGCCAAGGATCATCCACAGCCATTGCCCTGCTTCAAATATTCATGATGCTCCACGGTCCAAAACGCATTAAAGGTGGGAATGATGCCAGCAACACACAGCCTTCCTAGTGACAAGGAGCCTTCTCAGATCAGAGGAGCAAGAAGTTAAAGACTTCAAACTAAACTGTCTTTGTGAGAGACACTCACAAAAGGAACGCCGAATCCCACACCCTGTTTCAGTTGCGGAACATCAATGAAATAAAAACATAAATGCTCATTCATTTTCTCTTCTCAACTTGCTTTACTGCAACTACTTTGCTTTGCTCCTTTACCATTGCAATCAAACCCAAGGATGTTATGCACTAAAACTTGAAAAAATTATTAATGCTTTCAAAGACAAAATGAATGGCTACTGAGGAATTAATAGCATTTAAGCCAATATGATATTGCTAATGTAGAGAGTGTACAAGAGAAAAGTTAAAATAAGAATAACAGCTATAATGCATACATATGAATCAAATACACATAATAATTTAAGTTGTCCCTTTATGCCATTTGTCACCCAGCTGCATCTGCTCTTACACCTGTGCTCCCTTCCTTGATCTATCCTGACACCCTGGAAACGTTAGGCATGCAGCCAATTTCTTACCCAGCCATTCCTATGATCAGACCCAGAACCAACTTGCTTTTTTCTTATATTAAATCAAGTATCAACCCCAGGGCTCTGAACTACTTCTGACTGACAGGACCAACAGAAAGTTCTAGGCTAATTACTTCTTAGGAGTAGTTCCCAGTGCAAAGAGTTACTACTGACCTACTTTGGACTTACCGAAATAATTTATCAAGTAAGATAATTAAGGGAATATAAAGCTGTTTCTAAAACCAACCAAGTATCAGAAATATTTGTTGAAATCTTAAGTTGGTATTCCCAGTGCTATCAGATGGGGCTTTATTTCTTTGCAATGAACCAGTTTTATTATGTTTGACTTATTTATAAACCATTCTTTTTCCTTATAAATTATATTTGGCAGGATGTATTTGATAGTCTCTTTGATGTATAAATGTATTAGTTTTGACTTTTTCCCATCTAGATATGAAGAAAAACAATCTCTGAAGCCCTTCTTTTCTTCCCCTCTTAACCCCTTTGCCATAAGCAGGCATGCACATCCCTTTGCACAGGTGCTCCAATTATTTTTGAAGTCCATCCTAAATAAAGGGATGCCTCATATGAAAGTGGTTGTAACTGTGGTGTGGACCACTTACCCTGTGGACTTTCAACTCTCTCTTTTGAAAGCTTAATCCTTTCTTACACTTAGGTAAATATCTATAACTGAAGAATCTTTTGTAGCAATAGTCTTTCTCTCTTACTGAGAAAACCTGACCATTTTCTGATTTCTACAGCCTTGATATTCTCCATAAGAAGAAGAAAAAGGCAAAAGAAAAACCTTGAAATGAAATCATAGAACAGAAGTGCGGGACTTACATGAGCTTAAAACCATCTGTTTACTCAAAATAAAAGCATTAAAATGTTATGTCATTAGTATCATGGTTTATCAATGCCATCCTCTAATGATTATTTTTTCTTCTTTTCTTCTTCTCTCTTTATCCCTCTCTGTTTTATTTATTTTTTTTCTTCCCCATGTCCAGTGTGACTTGCTTCTTAACCCAAAAACTCACCTAACCATGAAGACAAAATCGATTGTGTAGTACTGGCTTTTTGATTCTAACAGAGATTTATCTTCATCTAGAAAGCATCTGAACATCTTTGAATAGCTAGACTTAGTCCACGTGGTGAAATGTAACATGTTAATTTCTTAGGCCAGGGTGAAAGAAAGACTAGGAATTAATTTCCCCCCTTTGTTTCCATATTGCAGATACAATAATAGCATTATTTCTCAGTAGCATTTATTCACATCTTGTTATTACTGCATAATGCAGGGTTGACGAAATTATGTACATAAATTTGTAGTTTAGTTAGTGTCAAGGAAAAAATAAAACTAAACACTGAGTTGTATTCTTTGTTGCTATACAGCATATGCAGTATTTTATGTTTGCGAGAGGACCTGGCCACGGTTTCTTCCAAAATCGATAGCACATCAAAGCCCCCGGATCCAGTTGACTAGTACTGGAGTCAGATGCCTCCCTATTGCTTCCTATCTCACTCTATAGCCTCTTTCATTGCATGCCTATTTAATTTCATTTATTGCTTTATTCTTGTGTCCTTCAGCTGTTTCCAGTCTGCCCTTCATGGCCATAACTAAATACAATATGTTAACATAGAAAGGTATTTATGTAAATGAAAATCAATATGCTTATCATTTCAGCACCATTCCTTATTGCTTACATTGAACATTTTAAGTACATTTTATTTAAACGCTAACAACTTTTCATTCTTGCCTGGGTAGTATAATGATCTTCTTGGCTCCCTGCCCCCTGCAGCCGTCTAATCTTCACAGCTATGGCCACTTAGCCCCATCTGGAGGTTCAGCTTTATTCCACATTTTGGAGCTAATCTTGTCTCTACGCTGGGGGCGTACAAGATGTCTTAGCCAAAAGCTAACTGATTCAGCATCCAGTCAGCCTTGTTGCTGATTTCATTCTGACCTTGTAATTTATTTCCGAGATCTAGGCGCTTGTCCCAGCCCCTTGCAACCAAGGCTTGGTTTTCTCCACTGGTTCCTGCAAGTGGGTATCCATGCAGTCTTTCCTATACCAGTCCCTGATTAGTGTTCCCGATTGCTAGCCAATTCCTCAGTAACAGGTTCTGCCTCGCCCTTTGTTCCTTTTGTAGCTGAGTTTCCTTTTCTCATTCCAGTTGCCACGGCTGGGCCCTACAGTCTATTGTTGAATCTTTAGGATGTCACTGGCTTTGCCCATCTCTCCTTACCATGCCTGTCTTCATCTCACGGATCTGAACTTTTGCTGGAATACTAGAAGTGATATTGCTTGCCTGGATGTTTTCCCACTGCCTGCTGTAGACATATCCCTTGTCACCAGCTCTAAACCTGCAGGTCTTGAGTCACTGGACCTAAGCTGCCTTGCAATCTGGCCATCTCACTATTCCAGCCAGGACAGGAAAGAAATATTATTTTAATTGCATCTTTGCTTGAATTGTTATGCTAATACTTTCTAGTTAATTTCGCCTCATATCTTCATCTTGGCCCTGCCACTTAAACACTTTAAAACTCAGTTTCCTCTTAGTAAAGAGAGATCATAATGATATCTACTCCTAAGGTTATTTAGAAGATAACTGAGAAAAAAAATGCGTACAAATGGACCAAGCCCATCATAGGCAATCAGTGATTTTTCGCTGCTATTATTATCTCATCTTAAATCTTTGCACTTGTAAAGTGGAACTATGTCACTTAAAGATGATCATTAAAGAGATGAGAAACCAGGGGAATGGAAATTCTTAAGAAAAAATTAGGGACCCATGTGAATTTTTTTAAACTAAAATAATTGACAGCAAGATAATTAGCTTTAAAAATAATGTTGAACCACAGATGCAGTCACCAGCAAACATTAAAAATGAAATATTTTAAGGGCACACTTTTCATCAGCGTGTTTTAATATACAATGACTATGACTATACAGAGCCCTGAAGCATTAAGTGGGGAGGATTCTTTGAGTCAGTCATTTATTTTAGAGCTGTATTTCCATAACCATTTGGGGCGTTTTAGATAAGTAAAATGTTAAGCCCTACTTTTGTGAAATCCTGACATTAATTTTGGGGTAGAACTAAAGAATTGATGTGTTTAAAAAATCCTCAAAGTAATTCTGATGATCAGCTAGATTTGGGAACCATAAATTCATCAGCCATTAAGATGCCCAGATTTTCTTTAAAACACACACATTCGTTTGCCTCAAGATGGTCAAACCAGTGCATAGACTCCCTGACTTGGCTCCTACCTGCCTATTGGCTAGCAATGTTTGACAAGTATGGAAACTACTGATGTCTACTTTTAGTAATGGGTGGCTATTTCACATGGCTAGTCAAGAGCAGTGTTTATCTATAAGTACCTAGTTAAATTACCCTAAGAACCCCAGTTTTCTCAATTGCAATCCTGACTTAATTTGCATTCAAAAATATTTTAAAATATTTTAAGTGCAGACTGTTTTACTCTTCTTTTTTTTTGAGGAAGATTAGCCCTGAGCCAACATCTGCTGCCAATCCTCCTCTTTTTGCTGAGGAAGACTGGCCCTGAGCTAACATCTGTGCCCATCTTCCTCTACTTTATATGTAGGACACCTGCTACAGCATGACTTGACAAGCAGTGCCATGTCCGTACCCAGGATCTGAACCCTCGAACCCAGGGCTGCCGAAGTGGAACGTACGAACTTAACCGCTGCACCACCAGGCTGGCCCTAGACTGTTTCACTCTTGCCAAAATTATCTTAATTTTTTTTCTTCTCGTCCCTTAGATGAATTTCCCTCTTCACCTACAAAAGTTTGATCAAAATGAATTTTTCTCCCAACTTTAGATACAATTGACATATAACATTATATAAGTCTGAGGTGTCTAACATGTTGATTTGATACACTTATATATTGCAATATGATTACCACCATAGTGTTAGCTAACACCTCCATCATGTCACATAATAGCTATTTCTTTTTTTGGGTGAGAACATTTACGATTTACTCTCTTGGCAACTTTGATCAAAATGATTTTTAACTGCTTTAAGCCAACACAGTCTGCATGTTGAAGAAAACAAAGGGCCCTGGGCTGTTTTCCTATGTGTGTAAAAATTAAAGGGAAGGAGAGAGAAAGAGACTGCCTCTTTCCACTATCACACCACAAAGACTTCCCTCTGAATTTTGGATGGCTCAGTTTGGGTATGATCAGAGCAAGATGAACACTTGTGGATGCCCTAGGAGGCTAACATTTTGGAACCCATTCAAAATAATGAATATTTTTCATTATTTGTTCAGCATATCTTTACAGGATAAGCTGAGAATTGCTTGGGTGAAGGGAGAAGTTGATCCTACAGAGCGGCCCAGACATCAGTCTTTGCTTTACCATCTTCCCAGTTCAGCTACAGGCGTGCATATGTGTACCCTTAAGTAACATCTCTCCAGTTACCCAGATCCACCAACTTGGAAAGCAGATTAGCAACTATCATTGTTTCTTGACCATGCTTCTTCAGAGTTGTTCTGGTAAATACGATTTTTCTCTCCATCTCTTAACATGGACAGGATTTGAGAGTCTCAACGACATCTTATTGTACCTTATCAAGTAATGCGCTGGACAGCTGCTTGGTGGCCCAATTCTTAATTCAGCTTCAGAAATTCCTTACTGTTATTATAGCCCTCATTTTTCCCCCCGTAGGAACTGGATAAGAAAAAAATTGCTGAAAATGTCTTCTTTTGGGAACTGGTTGATGGAGTAAAAAGAAATTAACTATTGTCATTCTTTCATTTAAAAGAATAAAAAAAGCACGTTACCAGACATCCTCGGCATCTTCATCACACTCTGCACCAAACTGGCAAATATCACAGGTGGATGTCTCCTTTTGACTGGTTTCTCCTGAGCCTTCATGGACTGCAGGACAGAAAAAAAGAAACAAAGAATTCAGATAAGTGTGCATAATACCAACAACTCTAAGACTATTCTATATTACAGCTGCTACCCTTCCAATGGACCTGTTTGTCATATTCAACTCCTTTCTTCCCTAAATTTGAGGAAACTCTAACAATAAAATGCCATCCATTGGGATATGATGAGCACTTCTCTTTTTAAAAGCAAAATAAATCAGACACAAGGGTTTACTAGATTTATCAAAATTTCTTGGCTAATAAATAGACCATATGAAAGAGTTATTTAATTAAAAGGGATTTAGATTGTTACTCATCTAAAAGAAACATCTAGTATCTATTTTATTAAAAAAACTTAGCATTTTCTCATTCTTAAATTACAGATTTTGTTATTTATATTTTTTATACATAATTTAAAAAATTTAAATGGGCAGGATTGACTTATTAGATATGTCTTCCTTTGTTTCCCCCTCAAGATATTAAGTACTTCTAAGGAAAAATATGTTGATTATAAGTTTTTATAAAACAGCTGTTAATTGGTTTGCACAGTAATTTCCTGAATCTTACATAGATATTGCACAGAGCGCATCATAGTGATTTCCTCTGTGAGGGTTATGAACATATATTTCATTTTAAATGTGCATATTGTCATTGATGATGATTATTGATATTGGTCCTTTTTCTCTCCACAAATTACAAGGACAAAAACATGCAATATATAACCTAATTATAAAATTAACCTTTCAAAGATTAAGACACAATAGTGTAAATCAAGAAAAAATTTCTGGTATTTTGAGTCCAAGGCATGAAAATCTGAGCAACACTTTTGAGATGATGGATTAATGTTTACCCAATTAAAAAATATGTAGTTGAAAGCAAAAATTGTTTTGCTTGTAGATGAAAAATGCTACAACCTAACTACTGCATAGATAATCTTATTCCATGGACAGATCATATGCTTAATAAAAGATGTTTAAATCAAGAGGATCTGTAAAAAGTGCACTTCTGCAAAAGGTTATGTATTTTCTTTCTTTTTTTAATGCTTTTTGGTGAGGAAGATTGGCCCTGAGCTAACATCTGTTGCCAATCTTCCTCTTTTTTTTTTCCCTTCTCAAAGCCCCAGCACATAGTTGTATATCCTAATTGCAGGTCAGTCTAGTTCTTCTATGTGGGATGACACCACAGCATGGCTTGATGAGCAGTGCATAGGTCTGCACCCAGGATCCGAACCTGCAAATCCCAGGTGGCTGAAGCGTAGCATGAGAACTTAACCACTCGGCCATGGGGCCAGCCCCTGGGTTATGTATTTTCAACAGAAAAAGAATATAAGCAATTAAGGATGGCATTGGCTTCTATCTTTATGAACCCTAATAAGACGACATTTTTAACAAAGATATAATTTATTAACATGCACCCTAAACCTAACAAATCCAAGCTTACTTATTTTGTTTTAATGTTTTTTTAATCATTCTTCTTTGTCTATTAACAAGAAAGCTCTTAATATTTATAAAAGCAAAGGTCTTTATTCCTTGATTTACTCTTTAATTTACTGCTGTGCAGATGAGTGATTTAATTTACCAAAAAAAAGGATAAGAAGAGATCTCTAGGAGAGTTCTCTGTTTTATAGTTTCCCCAGGAAAGGTAGAGAGATTTATTTTTTCTAAAGTAACATTTTCTTTCCTGAACTTGATGATTTGCACTTATATTTTTAAAAAGCTATGAATTAAATAGATCAACTTCAATTGCAATAGTTTTAAATTTGGAAGTCTTAAAAAAAGATATTCCTCCCCAGAAAGAAGAAGGAATTTTATATTCGGATAAAATAGACAGCACTTATTACCCACTCGATTACTTTAATACAGGCAAGACCATTAGACTAGACCATGGGGATAAAAAGGAAGCTGGGGCCTCACCTCAGGGGAGACTGAACAGCTGAGGTCGGTCTCTTTATTACTTTCTTATTATTAATGCAACACAGAAGTTGCTAATGAGAGAGAGCCTTTTAATGTGAGCAAGATTAGCAGCTCCCAGACTAAAACTTCCCATCATTCAGGAAATATACTAATGCAATGGGAAGGTCCTTAATGAACAGTTACAGCCACTCAGGGGCAGCCACATTTTCTTTTGAAGCAGAGATCCTTGGTTAGGGATCCACCGGAAGTAATCCAGGGGGTGAATTATGCTAACTCAGCAGAACTAATAATGATGTTTCTACTGGAAGTCACATTACATTTCTATAAAAGGACAATTATTGGTAGAATTGAGATGTTTGGAAATTCTCCTACGTGGAGAAATAAATCCAGAAGTAGCATTAGCAACACCTCCATCAATAAGTATTCTGGCAATGACCTTATATGAAGTCATCCACAATGAAAAATAAAGTAAAATCTTTCTATATTACCTGAAGCACAGGCTTGTACCTTTGTAACAAACCGCCAAATGAATCAGTCCACAGCTTTCATCTAATCCTATAGATGAGTGGTTCTTAAATAGGGCTGGGCTCAGAGGCACTAGTAGATTGTCTTTGTTCATTTATTTACTTTTAACATAAATGCCCTGGGATATCGTTGGAGATACTGAATTCGTAGGCTTGGGCTTGGATATGCATATTCTAGAAAACAGACCTTCCCAGAGGAAGAATCTCTGCCTTAAACAATATTGAGAAGACTTCATTTGACCCGAACATCCTCCTTACGCATCATCTAGCTCCAGACTTCTGACACTTTACCCAGCACACGAAGTGCCTGGAAGTTTTGTTAAATGCAGATTGTAATTCAGTAGGTGTGAGGTGTGGCTTGAGGTTTTGCATTTCTTACAAGCCCCCAGATGCTGATGCTGCTGGTCCACAGACCATACTTTGGTTAGTAAGGATAGCGATGTGTTTTTCAATTCACAATTCACAGTTTATTAGTAGGTAGTGAAATGGAGTTAGTGGGTCACTACCAGCATTTTTGTAAACACGAAACTGAAGATACTAGAATAGAAAACACACAGTGCATCTTATTTAGCAACTATAGGTTTTATCTCATAACGCTGTTTTAGTTTTACATATGTACATCCACACAGGGTTGCAATGTGAATTTCATCTCTTACTAAAGGTCACGGTTACAAAAGCTTGAAAACCACTGATGTAGCCCATGGTGGATTCTCAGTAAATGTGTTGAATTGGATTATTCCTTCTTTCCATTCTTTCTACACTAAGAGAAACAGGGAAGATAGGTGCCTAATTATTTGCATTTATCCACAGATTATATAGAAATAAAATTCATTTATGCAAAAGTATTATTTTAACCATGAATTTGCATTTTAAGCCTTTTGAGTTTTGAAGTACAAGAATTATTCCCTTTTCTTCTATAGAAACAGGTTTCAGCAAGTGATGGAAGGCAATTTGAGGGGCGAGGAAGGTGGAGCTCCTGAAAGCACATTATACCTAGAATGCCATTCTACAGTTAAAACTGATATAAGCCCTTTAAGAAGATTCTGGATTGGGACATGGTAAGAGATGAGCAAATCACCTCCCTCTCTCTCAACTCTCCCTACCCTGGAAGGTTTCATCTGGAGGTAACCAAAGCTCTTTTATCTCCACCTTGTTCTGCCCAATCCAGGTCTTCACACTGGATGCGCCCACGTGGCCCAGTTCTCTTCCTAACTCCCTACAGTGTCTTCTGGGCCTCTTAGAATATTCTTAACCTATGTTATACTATTTCTGAAAACACAGTGAAATGTAATGTTCAAACACATAGTTATTCAGTGTCATTTATTTTGGTAAAAATTGTGTTAAAATCTACATTCCGTGAAATGCTCAGATCTTAAGTGTATCTTTTAATCAGTTTTGAAGAATGCATATCAAGACAAGGAACACCTCCATCATTCCGGAAAGTTCACTGGTGCCCCTTCCTGGACATGTTGCTATCACCTCTCTGTCTCTCTGTATAGGCAGATCAGCGACCTGATCTCTGTCACCACAGATTAACTCTTCCAGAACATCACATCAGTGGAATCATACACTATGTAATTATTGTGTCCAGCTTCTTTCACTCAGCATCATAGTTTTTGAGATTAATTCAGGTAGTTGCATATATCAGCAGTTTCTCTCTCTTTATTGTTTGGTATTCAGTTGAAGGAATATATCACAGCTTATTTATCCATTTTTTTTGTTGTTGAAGGACATCTGCTTGTTTTCACTTATTGGCTAGAAACAATAACTGAGTATTTATGAATAAAGTTGCTATAAATATTCTTGTTAAAGACTTTTTGTGCTCATAACTTTTTATTTCTCTTAGACAAATACCTAGCAGTGGCATAACTGGGTCTTAAGGTAAATCTTATTGTTTTTGTTTTTATTCTTAAGTTTCAAGAATTTTTAATATATTTTGGGTACAAATTTTCGTCAGATATACGTGTTGTATATTTTTTCTCGGTCTATTTTCTTGATGGTGTTTTGGCCTTTTGTGCATGCACAGAGATTTTTATTTTGATGAAATCAGTTTCTTTCTTTCATGATTTGCCTTTTCTGTGTCACTTCTGAGAAGTCTTCTACTCGAAGCCCATGAAGACATTCTTCTACGCTTTTTTTAAGTCTCTATTTTCATTAATTTTTAAATTGTGTTTTAGGTTTAGGCTTATGGTCTATCTCAAATTGGATTTTGTACATGATATGAAGTAGAGGTTGAGGTTCTTTCTTTTTTTTTCCCACATGGACATGATTTTTCTCTTTTGACCTATAAACGTGGTGAAATACGTTGATTGATTTTTAAACGTTGAGCCAACCTCCCATTCTTGGGATAAGTCAAACTTGATCATATCTACATAATGAAGCTTCCAGAAAAATCCAAAAGGAAAAGGTCTGTAGAGCTTCTGGGTTGGTGAACACATGGAGATTCTGGGAGAATGGTGTGCCCAGAGATGGCATAGAAACTCCATGCCCTTTCCCAAATACCTTGCCCTATGTATCTTGTGCATTTAGCTCTTCTTGAGTTATATCCTGTTATAATAAATCAGTGATCTAGGAAGTAACATGTTTCTCTGAGTTCTGTGAGCTGCTCTAGCAAATTAATTGAACCCAAGGAGAGCAGTTGAGGGAACGTCCAATCTACAGCCATTTGGTCAGAAGCGCAAGTAATAGCCTGAGCTTGCAACTGGCCTCTGAAGCTGGGGTGGGTGGGTGTGCAGTCTTGTAGAAGTGAGCTCTCAACCTATGAAATATGATTCTATCTGTGGGTAGATAGTGTCAGAATTGAGTAGAATTCTCAGACACCTTACTGCTGTCTGAGAATTGTCTCTTGATATAGGGGAACTGCCTCCCCCTCCCCAGCCATGTTGGGAATCAGGTCTCAGAACACTAATTTAATTTCATCTTAGCATTCCTAATGATTTTTTTCAGTGTTTTTGTGTCATTATTTTGGTCGTTGCTTTAGGGATTACAATATATATCCTTAAATTAACCCATTACTTCATGAACAATTTAAGAAGTTTATGACAATATATTTTTACTTACTATAGTCCACTCTTTGAATTCTTATTGTTATATATCACACTTGTACCTATGCATAAAACTCATGTTCCTTTTCAAAATTAGTTTTATGTTAAACAGCTATCCTCCTCTTTTGTGTTAATTTCAAAGGCAAAAAGCCAGAGATGTCAGTACCCATGTAGACTCCTTCCTGTCATTATTAAATGATTATTTGACTTCTGACCCATATTTGCTCTAACTTTTCAAGACTTATCTGTGGCCTCAAATTCTCCATGGGAGACACTATTGGCACATGATACTTATAGTAGATTGTATTATCTTTCCAATGAAAGGACTATATGTTCCTCTCCATAGCCATATGACTTGAAGTTCCATGATGTCACTGTTGACCGTATGACTTGCTTTTGCCTTTGAAATGTGAGCAGTAGTGAGAAGCTATATAAAAGCCATCATGTGGATTTCTACTTTCTTGCTCTTTTCCTTTGCATAGAAAAGACACATTTCAGAACAGGAGCTGTTTCTTCAACCAATCCCAAAATGAGAAGATATATAGAGCAGAGCCATAGCTGACTATAGCCATGGGAGCAAGAATTATGCCACTGATGCTGTAAGCCTCTGAGATTTTGAGGTTGTTTGTAACCGTAGCCTTACCTAGTGAAAGATGACTAATAAGACATGAATTAATGTTATTAATAAATTCTAGGGAAACATATTTCACAACATTTTCCACACCTCAGATTTTGGTTGCATTACTTATCTATACAAGCCTAGATCTGTTTTTAATTTTCTCCAACTCTGCCTTCAAAATTTGTACTATTTCCTTTCTATCTCAGCGTATATTCTGCCATAGTTAAGGCATGTTGCTTCTATTACATTTTCATTTTTCCCCCAACATAGCACTACCTTCCCAGTCTATGTATGGTTCACATTTTCTTCTCTATGTAGCTCTATTATACGTCTTTGGCAGTTATATACGGTGTCCCATTTAAATTAAGCATAGTATAAACATTAAACATGGCATAAATATGCATAAATAGAAACCTCCACGTATATCAAGTCTGAAATAAAGTAGGCAATCCCTGAAAATATCAAATTGTATCCACAAAGGGAATGAGATTTCTAAGCTAAAATATGACCCATAGATACTGGTTATATAACCATTTAAATTATTGCAAAGTTGGTTCTATAACCATTTAAATTATTGCAAAGTTGAGAAAAACACATTTACACAAACTTTATGTAGACCTTAATCTGAATTTTTTCAAAATTTAGAATGATTTTTCTCTTTCTATTTTAGAGTCAATATCATTCACTGGGCAGATGACAAAATAATTATTGGTAGCCTTGTCATTTTTCCCACTTTATTTAGATAGATAAAGAATTCATCAGTGATAACATTCAATGCATCTGTTGTAACTAAAATTACTTGATTATCAAATTATCAACAGCAATTTTTCTTTTAAAATAACTTGCATAAATTACTACCTCATTATCACTGAAAAGGTGAACTTTGAGTTTGCCTTCTAATGAAGGACAAATTCCTCTTAAAGAAGAGAAAGAAAAATTTAAATTGAAACTTTCTACTCCATTCTTCAATTGGTACAACTCGTGTATTTTGCTTTTTGTATGCCAGTGTTGCCTCTCCTATGCCTCTCCCACCTGTGAGTAAGCTGAATTTAAATGATGGAAGCTGCTGACAGTTTCTTGAGGCTCAAACAATTCTAAGTTGTTGTTTTTCAGCCAGAGTCATGTGCTTTTACATTTTTCAACATTTTCCTAAGACCCCAATATGACTTTAAAGAAAAATAAGAAATGCTTTTTTTCAGATTATAACATAGGGATATTTGTCATATGAATAATAATTATATTATTACATTGTATTATTGAAATGCTAAAGCAAGAGAAGTAGCATTTCAGTCTTTTATTTACAAAACTAACACAGATTAATTTTGTATATGTATCAGTGCCATAATGCAGTAAGATGTGTCCAGATTTTAGGGAGGAAATTCATTATCTTCGCTTCTTTTTAATTAAAAGAAGTATAACTACACTGATAATTTTTAATTTTTAAGTGATTTAAATTGTCCAAAACTAAAGGCAGTCTGAAATTATACTTACACATAGTGGTTTGAAATTCTAAAAACCACTTGAAAAGCCTAAGAACCAAGTTCATGTCTGAGCAAATGTAATTTTATATTAAACACTCAAAAGAAGAGATCATTACAGAAAATTTAATTTTTCATAATTAAGCTAGTTTGCTAGAGCTTGACAAAGCTTCTTTAGAAATCACATATAATTTATCTTCTGCAGAACTAAAAATAATTTCAGATTAATATAATTCTGCGATGTCGAGGCACAATTCTATTGTCATCATTCAAGTCTGACTGATTTCACTCAGTCCTATCTGAGTTAGAACTGAAGATACTCAGTTGATTAGAAGAAAGAAGAAAGAGAGAAATGAAGTAAGGAAAGGAGAAACGAGAGAAGGAAGGATGGAAGGAAGGAAAGAAGGAAGGAGAAAAAAGCTTATTCAGCTTGATATTATGCATGGCAGGATGCATTAGAGCAAGTTACTATGCCAGACTTCATGAAACTCTATTATATCAATTATATGATAATTATAAGCAAAAATACTTTTATTATCATCAGTATAATTAATCTAAATCATTTTATGCAAATTCATGTAATTTAAAACTTTTTCCTTATTAAATGGCTAAAAGATGAGAAATTTATTTTTTATTGGTAAGTTATGAACTTTGGCTTGGGTTACAGGAGCTACTACAGAGCATAGTGGGTACCAAATCCCAATGAGAGGAGACTGAGAAAAGATTAGGAGGTTAGTCAGTGGAAACAGTAAATGGAGGTGCACCTTTGTACAGGTTTGCTGATGAGGAGAACAGAGAATGAGGCATTAGTTAGATATGGATGCAGAGTCAAGAAGCGGATTTTTATGCAAGGATGGAGTTGAGGCATCATTGTATGCTGAGAGGAATGATGGAGCAGAGAGAGGAACAAATTTATGCAGGCAAGCAAAGGGATAATCACAGAAGTGATGTCCTTGAGAAGGGATGTGCTTATACACAGGTGCAGTGGTTGATCTTAGAGGTAGGAACACATTTTCTGCTCTAGGAAGGATGGCAGAGTATGTGGGTACAGATGTAGAAAGGAGGTGACACTGGAAAGAGGAAAATGAAATAGATCTCCTGTGGTTGTATTTATTGCCTCTATTGTATTTGTACTTAAGAGAAAGGTCCTCAATTGAGAGGATGTGATAAGAAGGGAGCAGACTGTAAGAGAGAGAATGTGAATGAAGAAAGACCGAAGTCCTAAGTCTTTCTTACACTAATTTGTTGCTTTCCAACTTTGTGCTTAATTCTTCTAATTAGCAAATCTCTGATGAATAAAGATATTTATTTATTAATTTGGACTTCTGTATGTCTTTAGTACATGAATTTTGGTGTTGATAATTTAAAGGCATTTTGTGATGTAGAAAGTTTCATTTGAATCATCAGATAAAGAGTAAATTGCCAATAGAGTTAACTCTAAGCTACTTAACGTTTGTTGTGGTAGAAGAGCTTCATGGTCTAGTGACCACTTACATGTCACGTTTCTTTCCTAAATACTCTCCCATTCCATCAGGTCTGTACTAGTTCAGATCTTCATCATACCTTGCCTAAACTTCTAACTAGCTGATCTCTACACTTACAAACTTGCTTCTTTTAAATATATTTCCCACGTGCCTTATTGAAATGCAAAACTGATCATGCCATTTAAAATTGAAAATGATGTGAAGTTGCCTAAAGGCTGTTACCTGACAGACAAAAATCAGGCCTAGTGCTAGGAGAGCTGCATTTGGGTTGTCCGGATTCTGTCTATATCCTCAGATTCCTTATTTGTAAAACGAGATGCCTGCCCTGGTTAGCTCACAGGCTGTGGTGAAGATTAAACAGGAGGATGGGTGAAAGTGCTTTGCAGCCTCTAAATTGCTCTGCCACCCGAAGGTGTTAACATTAAGAAAATGATGAAAGTCAAGTCAAGTCATCTTTTTCCAAGTAAGAAGGTTTTTTGAAGGAAGTCTAAGGCCGAACATCGCAAATGTGAATTTTTGGCCCTTGTGAGTGGCGTGATAAGTGATACTGAAATAAGAATCTTTGTGGGAGCAGGAAAATAAGAAGTACAAAACAACATAACAAAATAGAGGAACTTATGGAGGAAGTCTTGTGCTAGAACATTCTCATTTGGTTTCTTATATTAAGGGATAAAAAGACTGAGGGAAGAGCAGGTAAGAGAGGATGAGAAGTCTCCGGCAGACATCCTCAGAAACTGCCCAGAGCTCTTTGTTCTAGAACACTGGATCTTGGAACAAAGAAAGTACAAAAGTGACATTTTCTTTTCTTATTGATGAAGATAAGGATAAAATAAGGTCTTTATCATTTTTTTTCTACTTGCCTGTTATGGGCATTGGTTTTCACCGAAAAGCATATTCGATCTGAGTCTGACTTCCGAGTCCGAATGAGACGTAAATATGAAATTTATAAAGATCAAGACTTGTTTAAATATATACATACAGTAGTCCCCCCCTTACCTGTGGTTTCACTTTGCAAGGTTTCAGTTACCTGTGGTCCAAAAATATTAAGTGGAAAATTCCAGAAATAGACAATTCATAAGTTTTAAATTGCTCACCATTCTGAGTAGCATGACGAAATGTTGCACCATCCTGCTCCACCCCACCCAGAGGTGAATCATATCTTTGTACAGTGTATCCACGATGTACATGCTACCTTCCCGTTAGCCACTTAGTAGCCATCTTGACTATCAAATCGACTGTTGTGGTATCTCAGTGTTTTTGTTCAAGTAACCCTTATCTTACTTAATAATGGCCCCAAAGCACAAGAGAAGTGATGCTGGCAATTGAGATATGTGAAAAAGAAACCATAAAGTGCTTCCTTTAAGTGAGAAGGTGGAAGTTCTCGACTAAATAAAGAAAGAAAAAAAATCACATGCTGAGCTTGCTAAGATCTACAGTTAAGTTTTATTACAGTATATTGCTATAAGTGTTCTATTTATAATTAGTTATCACTGTTAATTTCTTACTGTGTCTAACTGATAGATTAAACTTTATCATAGGTGTGTATGAATAGGAAAAAATGGTATAAATAGGGTTTGGTACTACTGTGGTTTCAGCATCCACTGGGGGGTCTTGGAACGTATTCCCTGCAGATAAGGGGGGACTGCTGTAAATAGGCCAGTGAAATAAAAAAGCAGCAGTAATCATGAAGCCAATTTTAAGAGGTCACAGCATTTCATAAAATTGGTAGTTCTAGCAATAATTGTTCTAAATTGCCTGTACTATTTTCCAGCCTTGTTCCAGTTCCTAATTTTTGGAACCGCCAGTTAATTCACAGGTGAATGTTAGGGCTGGAATTCAGTGTTTGTCTTTAGTTTCAGTCTTATCTAGATCTAGCCACACACCTTCCTCCACCCCTGCTTGTTCCATATGGAGAGACCCCGTTTCATCTCTACAATTTCCCTTCTGCCTGTTGGCTCTAGTTGGTGGAGTTTGTCACTCTTATGACTCCCTTTTCCAGTTTACAACTGCCTTTCAAGCTCTGGTTTCAAATCTATTCCTTATTGCCTACTCCCTAGCATTCTGGAAGACCTCTCTTGTGAGCTCCTTCTAGGAATCTGGCCCCACTAGCAGGCAAGTCAGGAAGGCCCCACTAGCCTCAGTTTCACCCCCTCCAAGAAAAGGTGCTTTCACATACATTATTTCAAATCAATATAAACAAAAGAAAAGAAGAAGAAAAATATATATTCTCAAAAGTATCAGACTAGAAAGGTCAGAATTACCCAATTTGAGGTGTGAAAGAAGACATGAATATCTCCTACAAAATGGAAAAAAAGAGAACACAAAATAAAACCAAACCCACAAAATGGTCTAAGAAAGCCGAAGTGCTGGAATAGGTTAGAAATTGCCTTCAAGCTAATCAATATGTCTACACACAGACCCATTAGCTCAATCTAAATCTGCAAAGCGGAAAGAATGAATAATTGTGGAAAGGACATCTAGATTTTTTTAAATTGCATGAATTTTAGAGAGAATTCTATTGCCGTTAGATTGCCAAAGATATCCAGAGATAAATGGAAAGAGATAATTTTTAACAATTAACAATGTTCTATTTGGAATTTCATAATGAGACCACTTTTCTAAACACTAGGTTTTTAAACTCAAACCACTTTCATTTATATAGTTTCATCAAGATTCATGGACTTTCTATTTTTAAACACCTCACACCTGAATTGTAAGATAACTGGAAGTGAATTAATTTCTTTGCTTTTGCAGATTTGGGGAAAAAATACTCTTCAAGTTTGGGGAAAGTTGCTGTTAGCCTAAATCATGAAGATTTAAGTTTAATAGGGACTGTAGTTTATTACCTCTGTTTAATATTTGTTTTAAAAATTATAATATTGAGAGACATATATGCTAAAATTCTCAGACATAAAAACGTTTTGACTTGTGAATAAATAAGAACATACTCATAAATATAATAAACTCAAGAAGGAAACATTTTAGAAGGTCAAAATATTTGTATTATTATAACATTGTGAGTTACATTGTTGGAATTAATAATAAAATCAAAAAGCATATTTTTGTAGAGCTTTACTGTTTTTCATTTGATTAAAGATTGTGGCCTCAGTTTAGAAGTCAATGAAATATTTCTAATGACTATGAAATATTAGTCAATAAGCAAACTTAAATGGTACTTTAAAAGTCCAAATTTTGATTATGATACAACTCTGTTTAGTTCTAAGTTCTCCTGTTATCTTCAGGATAAAAATCACAGTCCTTATCATTGTATTCAAAGCCTCATGATTTGCCCGCAACCTCTGACTCCACCTTCATCTCTAGCCCCCTGGCATGCTCCTTACGCTATAGCTGTGCTTGTCACTGTGATGGGGGTTTACATGCGTTGTTCCACTGTCTGTAGTAGCATCTCTCTTCCCCACCTCCATGGCTGAGTCTGTCTCTACCTTGAAGATTCAGCTGCAGCATCACACCATTCAAGAAAGATGGCCTCATCTTCTTCCTTTTCCTTCCTTCCTGGGCTGTGTTGGCTCTTGGTTTATACACCCTCACATTCTTAGAACTTATCACATTGTAGAAGTTGGGTTGCTTTCCTGATTCTTCCATTGTCCTAGGAGTTTTTCAGGGTCAAGTCATATGTCTCTTTTGCGTTTATATCCATTCTTAGCACAAGGCTTGGGAGGAGATAGGAAGTAGTGGTCAGAGAGGGGAATTTCAGAATGTGAGATCTTTGTATTAGAGTGCTTCCAGGTAATAACAAGTTGTAACCGCATTTCTAGACAGCCAAACTGACGTTGAGGAGTCTGAGGAGATATGGGGCCAGTGTTGAG
The DNA here is from genome assembly GCF_041296235.1 of Equus asinus. NCBI lineage: Eukaryota > Metazoa > Chordata > Mammalia > Perissodactyla > Equidae > Equus > Equus asinus. The sequence continues at coordinate 128,340,416 of NC_091793.1, forward strand.
AAGAAATATCAGATAGACCCTGTGGTAGTTATTAATGTTGTGCATTAAAATGTTCAGTCCCAGGGCCAGGTTGCACTTCCTGGACACCTTGTGGTTGAACAGACCACATAACTAGTTCTGGCTATTGAGCTGTTGAGTGAAAGTGACATGGGTCACTTCAGGCTAGAGCATTTAATTGCTGGTTGGAGACCTTCTCGACTACTGAAGGGTACCTGAGAAAGGCAGGAAGAAGGTTAAAATTATGGGGCTATGGCAGGGGGATACTAAAATGTGGTTAGATCTGCCACATAATTTGGAGAGAGAACTGACAAGATTGACTGATGAATTGGGTGCAGGTATAGAGTTAATGTTTAAGATAGCTGCTCCCTCTGTCTAGGTCCCTGACTGATTGCACAGGCATAACCAGCTGTCCCCACCCAGCGCCTTGCCCAGCCAACCTGCAGTGAACATGTGGTGAGAATGAGAAACGAACCTTGCTTCTTTTAAGCCACTAAGTTTTGGGGCATGTTTGTTACTACTGTATAACCTTGCATAACATAGCATAACCTGAATACATCAGGCTAGGAGGGCTGGATGCCCTCTGCTCCATTGCGTCGATTTCACCAGCAACTCCCAAGTACCCAACTACTGATGGTTGCCCTGGAATAGAGTGTAAGGAAAGTAAGCCAAGTGCTGATTCATTGAGAAAAATGGCAGCAATGTGGAGTTCATCAGCTTATACCTAAAATATGGGGAAAGGGTGGTATCAGCAAACAGTATGAGTTTTGAACAAGAAGCAGTTTACTGGATGATAATGACAGACTGCATTAATGGTGGTCTGAAAACAACAATTTGAAGTGAGCAATGCATGGCCTTATATGGGAAAGTGGAGTGAAGTAGATATGATTTGGAGAAGTGTTATGCTGTCACTGGGGAGAAGACAGGGGGAAATTATTGGAACATTTAGCACAATTTAACCTTACTCTTTCACTAGAGTTAATATTGATAATAACTATCAAAAAAGAGCAAGAATATACTAAATTCCTATATCCTTAAATAGGCCCAATTTTACTTTCTCAGAGGATACAGGAAATGTTTCCTAATAATTTTTGGTATTTTAAAATGTATGTTCACATGCATGCTTTTACTGTCTTAAAGCCCTTTGACATAAAGTTCAGATTGCGGCTGACTTGGGGTATCCCCAAATAGAAAAATATTTTTTTCCCTATCTCAAAACACATTCCGCTTCCTGCCCAAATTCATACCCACACAACATTCTGTACTGTTGCTTTCATTTTTCTCCACTGCTGCTTAGATTTCTTCATGCATATTCGTATTTTTAGATCAGATAAAATGAATAGGTTCTTTCCCTGAAAAATATGTAGTGTGATTCAAAGAAACTGTTCATAAAATGAAATACTTAAAGTCTTGTGAAATATTGATTCGCAGTAACTAATTTTTCTCTATACTCAATTGCTTTTTCTTTGTGTATCTGAAGCACCGTTCTTATGGAATTATGTAGTTGTACAAGCAGTGGTATTGACAGAATTTTTAAATGGAAAAGAAGGGGGTGGCGAAAGGGCTTTAAATGTACTAAACAGAATATCTTTCAAAATATGCCTAAATATGAGGTAGGACGTAGGGACTAATCTGCCGTTATATTCATTTTTGAGAGAAACCACCTCCATAAAGAAATACTTTCCCCCAACACAAAAACAGGTGTCGAAATGAAGAGTACTCCTCCTGCCTTGTTAAATTCCACGTCAGAAACATGGACTGTCTTTCACGACCACAGTTTCGTCCCTCCCCTCCTCCCACACTGCCTGACAAGCAGGTCACAGAGGAAGGTCGTTAACTATCTTCCTTTGCCTAAAAAGGGATCTCAGACAAATGCGTACCTTCACTTTACCCCTCAGGGGGTCAGATGGCTGAGGAGTGATTTGTTAGTGTGCAGATAGGCAAAGGAATGGAAAAAAAAAATATTCAAGTGAAGAATTTCTAAATGGGGAAGATGTGTTTCAAAGAAAGCTTTTCTTATGTATCAGATACAACTGGCAGAGGCACAGGGCAAGGGGAGTCTACTATAAACAACAAGTCTCCTTAGCAAAAAGGGCCACATACTGAGAGATCTGTGAGCTGGATAGAACAGCCAGAAGTTCCACTTTTCTAATATATGTTTGAAGAGGAGGTCTGACATCGGTTTTAATGAAACTGGGAAGCTTTCAACTTTTTCTTTTTTTAAGACAAATTACTTGGATTTAACTTCTATTAAAAAGCCCAAGACTATACATGATCACAGCAGACACATTAGATTAGAAATAAAATTTGGTCCAAGAACTTCAGTAAAATTAAGAAGCCAGTTGCATTCTTGGCTTGCATAGAAATGTACATTAAAAACCCTCCTAGTTTGCTTAGTGCATCTGTTAAATGATACAATATCCATATCTATGATCACTCCAGAGATCAAATTAAAAACGTTCCTCATTTGTTTGTTTGTCTCTAAGGAAAATACAGGAAAATAAAGGAAAATAAATGCTAATCAAAAGATTAATGGATTTCTCGATGTATAATACATTAACCACCCCTGCAACCTTTGGGAAACAAAATAAAAATAGGGTGTTGTCTAACATATTCTTGGCAAATATTGTGCGGTTTTAAGGCCTTTGTCAGTATGAATTTGATTTAAGTCTGTGAATCTTTTCTGAATATTCCTGTAGCTGTCTAGATAGAAACATCATACATAAAAATGTACCTTATTCCAAAACAGATGAAACTCCCAGTGGCAAAAGAAGATTTAGGTATCTCTGAAGGTTTCTTATCACCCAGCAACATAACTCTTTGATGGTTCAGTGCCTGAAAGGGTCGTCCGGGATCACTCATCAAATAAATCAAATAGTTGGCTGGCTAACAGAGTGGGAGCCTATAGTATTCTCACGTCTCTGCTTTCAGACATCCAATCTTTCTTCTAACAAGCCAGTAGAGAAGTTAATATGTCACTTAGTGTGGCATATCCAAACCTGGGTATCAACCTGAGATGGTCTGACTCATCTAAGCAATGACAATACTCAGTTTTAACATTTTAAACCACAAATTGCCAAACCCTAATATACTGAGGAACAGGGGATGATGAGAAGGCTGGAAGTGTATTGAGTTTCACCTCTAAATTGCTTCAAGGAATTTTATTTCAACATATAAAATCTAATTTCGATTTAAATATTCTATAAATATTTATTAAATGATGATGTAACTATATTTATTATACATATATTTTTTGGTTACTAGCAGGATTATGCTAATAGCAGTATTTTAAATTACTTCTAAAAAAGACAAGTCTTTTAAAATTCAGAAATCAAAGGCTTTAGAACTATGCTGTCCAATACGGAAGCCAGCAGCCACCTGTAGCTGTTTATATTTATATTAATGAAAAACAAAATCAAATTAACAATCCAGTTTCTCACAGGCAATAGCTACATTTCAAGTAATTAATAGGAAGCTGAGGATACTGACTACTGTATTGGACAGGGCAAATATAGAACATTTCCATCAACACAGAATGTTCCATTGGACTGCGCTCGCTGCTCTAGAAAGGCATTACTCAAATACAGCATATAATAGTATTCGTGAATCCATCTTCTTTCAGTTCAGTTACTTTTGTTTTAGTGTTTCAACCTTATAAAATAAGAGGTGGCATGACGGCCGTTTTCATCTTCCCATGAGGTAGAGAGAATATCTTACTGTGATACATACATGTGTTATATGACTATGTGACTCTTTTGTATATACTGTCCTTTGATTAATAAACACAACAGAAATTCTTAATTAATAAGATTTTGCGCTCTTACTCTAGCTCAAGTGCTCAAAACATAGCTATCTTCTAATTTAGTCTCTAGACATCTTGATAATGAGCATCGGTATTATTGTGGCTTGAAGCTTAACAGATTAGATGACCAGAACTGGGCCCAATAGAGTGAATGTAGATTTTTTGTTTTTGTTTTTTTCTGCAGAGTAAGATACGCTCTAAGCTAACATCTGTTGCCAATCCTCCTCCTTTTTTCCCTCCTTTCCCCCCAGAAAGCCCCAGTACATAGTTGTGTACAGTTGTAACTGTAAATTCTTCTGGTTCTTCTATGTGAGCTGCTGCCACAGCATAGCTACTGACAGACAAGTGGTGTGGTTCCGCGTCCGGGAACCAATCCTGGGCCACCTAAGCAGAACATGCTGACCTTTAACTGCTAGGCCATCAGGGCTGGCTCAAGAGTGAATGTGGTTTCAATGAATATCTTTTGTTCCTCTGTCCAAGGATCTGGCTACCACACTTGCAATTATATTTATAGTTTGGGTTAGCATGCCTACCTCATACACTAAGGTTAATTATTGTGCCTAGGGTATACCACCAATATACACATACTGCTTAGCATATACCCTTGCAAAAATGTTTCCTTTTCATGGGGATCTAATTCTTCCATGTACACACTTGCCATGTGAGTTTAAACCAAGACAACATGGGTGCCATGAGCACTATATTATTTGTAATAGGACAGACTTGATTTTTGTGGCTAAAAATTTCCTACAGAAGAATTATCTTCCCAACAGACATCAACAGACCTTTCACTGCTTTCAGTTTGAGGAGGGGCATTAAAGTAAAATGAAGGCACATAGAGATTTAATTCTGTGTTCACATCTATAGGTAGTGATAAACTGGGGATCTACCATTACCTTGATATTTTGGAGATAAATGGGTATCTGAATAAATAGAAGGCTTCAGTCTCTGCAGCTGTCACTAACATATTTCACCCTAATTGCAAAATATTTATTTTAAACACTAGAATACAAACCGAGGAAGCAAACCTCAGCTGGTAAAAAGGAGATTTTCAATTGCCAACTTTTCTAGATTAATTCAAATAGTGTGGGAGATACTACAGATGGTATTTTATTCTTTAACTTTTGACTTTGTATTTTGTACATAAGGAAGGAAGGAAAGATGGAAGGAACTACTTCTATGGTTTCTCTGTGGGTAAGCAATATTTTATTTTGCTCTGTGTCCTGGTACCCACACATATTTGGCATACAGTAAGGCACTTAGGAAATATTTGTTGAATAAAAGATGAATAAATTTTGGCTGAGACAAGAAAAAGAGTCATTTTTAAGTTAATATTTATAGGTATATATTATAGTTATAAACTTTACTCAAATCTATATCGCTTTGTTATATTTGAGAAACTAATATGTATAACTGGCCCTCCCACCCTCCCCTACTTTCATCTCTCCCCATTTCTCTTTCTTCCTCTCCTATTATAAACAGAAGTTTTACATTAATTAATCATATTCCTGATATTTGGGGGCATTTGCATCACAAAAACATCTTCTTTAAATGTTTATTTACTTAAAGGAATAATGGCATCAAGGAACAAGATAAAACTAGATGTTGAATTTTTAATTCAATGATATGGACCAATTTCTCCAGCATATTCATTCATTCTACCAACATTTACTGAACACCTTCTATCTGGTAGTAATGGGGATAAAACAGTGAGCTAAATAAAGTCCCTGTCATCATGGAGGTTAAGGCATTGTGAGGTAATATTTTTAAAAATGTTTGAATAAGTTAAGACTGCTCGCTCTCTCTTTTAAAAATCAGCAAGTTCATTTATTTATTTAGTCCAACTCACTCCCTGTACCCTGCTACCCTAACTTATTAGGAAGTGATGGACAGAGTGAAATTGAAGGAACCAATTCTGCATAAGTGGATGTCAATATTGTGGCACCTGAGCTCTAGGGGATGGGGGTCTCATCACAGATGATGAAGTGGCATGCAGGCGAGCAGGGAGCAGCCAGTGAGCCAAAAGTCAGCACAGGAAATACCTAGGTGTGTAATTAGGGTGGGAGTGAAGATCAAGTTCAAGGCTTGGTCTTCTGATCACACGCCACCTCTTACAATTCTCCAAATAGGGCAATCCGAGCTTCAGTTTGACCCTTTTCCTATTCTTTGCATTTCGTTTTCTTTCTCAGAGAAATCTGGCTTCAGAAAATGATATCTAAATGATAATGTGTCATTGTGCTGATGAATAGGGTTACAATGCTTGAGACAGATAGATATGAGCAAGAAAGGCAGCTAGATGGCGGATCAAGGGCATTTCCTGGCCAGAAGGTGGAAAATAGCCGTTGAGAGTTTTAGCAAATGCACTTAAGAATCTAGAGGAGCTTCTCAGGCATTTATTAGAAGCTAATTCAAACCCTTCGGGTTACGGAAGATTTTGTGAAAAGCACCTCTTAACTGACCAACTGTCAATTAGCAAAAGAGAAAATGCCTCAAGTACTCCATTATGATGATGATCAAATAAACGGGCTTTGATTACTATAATAATGGTAGGATAATTTATAAAAAATCTTTGGTTTGAGATATGAAAAGAACGCATAACTGGTGATCATCTGTAAAATCTACAGTGAAAAACTACAAGTATAATTGCCCAATGATGCCAATTTATTTTTTCTTCCTCAAATTTTTCAGGTGATCTAATATAATGAGAAATAATAATCATTAAGGTTTGATCATCCTAAACTAATTTTCTGGATGGCTTATTAACCTTCTAAGGATGTCTCTCTTCTACTTCTTGATCGTTAGATCAGGTAATAATTAGGGTAAGAATGAGAAATGTCAATTACATAATGATGTATGAGAGGATACAGAAAGATGTCATGGATATTTAGGCTTATGTTTGCAAGTTTGGCCACATTCGTGGATACGCACACACACGTAAGCACAGCTTTCTGATTTCTTATAAGAAAGAGATCTAATGAAACATATATTTCAAAATATGATTTAAATGTTTTTCTTAAACTGAACCTGGTCCCATGTGTGTGAGCTTCAGAAAATAAACAGTAGCAAAAAAGCAGAGTCTGCATTAAACAGCTATACACAACATTCTCTCACTTTAATTTGTACTGGACTAGAGTATTTTAGGAAAGGCTATGATTTTCAAATATGACTAAATGTAAACACTCTTAAGAAGAGTAAAGAATGATTATTCCACAGGATTGTTCATTTTAGAAAGAAAATGGCATCATGGAAAAATGATGGGTGCTGGGGTCATGGGGATCTGAGTTTAACACACGGTGAAGTGTATACCAGTCATGTGCCTTCATGCAATCACCAAAACTCTCTGAGCCTTTGTTCCACCATCTGCAAAATGAGGATAACAAAAACTTTTGCAGGGATGTTCCAAGATTAGATGCAACGTTCGTATAGGTCTTGACATATAGCAGGGACTTCAATAAATGGTCGAAATTATTCTTCTTTACCTTTCTGCATTAGGAGCTATTTATTCACTAGATTCATTTATTGAATGTGGACAAAAACATTTATATTTGAACTTAGTCTTTTGTCTTCCCTTTTATTCAAATTAATTCCAGTTGTTGGATTTGGACTGCAATGGAGAGTAAGAATTTTTACCATGGGTGTTAGAGATATACTTCAGAGGTGATTTGATGTGAATCAGGAAAATTCACAACTGAACCGTGCTGATTCTCTATATCTATATTACACATTATTTGTGGTGACTTCAGGCTTAGGGCCCTCATCAGATCTTTCTCAACGTTTCAGTTGGATTTCACTTCATACAAACTGCAAACTATATTCTATGTAGTGTCAGCTTATAAATAAAAAATAAATCACAAATCTGACAACAAAGTGGACCCTATAATCAACTATATATAAATTCAGTCCCGAAAAAAGGAAAAAGCATAAATGTTGCCCAAACTCAGAGTAGGTATGACACTGCCTGCTGTGACACTGCTTCCTTCTTGGTAGGTTTAGCAGGACTCATCCAGTGGTGGAATCCGCACTTCTTTGCATTCTATTCCTACTACGGGGATATATACATACTGTGCCAGGTACTAGTGTTCCCTAACTCCCTTCTCCCTTTATTACATGACGGGCAGCTGTGGATATGCCCACCTCAGATCTCATTTGAAGAAAGAATTGGCCATTTAGTTGCAAGATACACAGTTAGCTGGGAGCCTCCAGCAGTCAGCGACTTAAAGATTCGCCTCAGCTTTCAAGTCTAGGCCACTTTCTTCTTATGGCTCTACAGCATGGTTGGAGCACTAGGGTCTGGCAATTCCTGCCCAACATAGGACCCCCCCTAGCAGTCAATATTTGCTCTGGAGATGCACATAGGGTTGACCTAATTTTTACCAGGTTTGCATCTTGCTCCGAGGTCTGCTCTGCCCAATCCTGCTCCCCTCCGTCTCTCCTCTCCCAGGTCTCAGATCTGCATCACAGTGTGAGGGCTTCCCCAGCCCAATTCTGCTTCCTCTGCGTTTTGTCTTTTATTCCTCCAATAAACCTTTTGCACTCTAAATTTGTCTTAGCGTCTACCTCCCAGAGGATTGAAGTGACACATATAGTAGTAGTGTTTTAGCAGGGTATGTGGAAAACTACTTAGCGGCTTCATTTGCTGGTCTTGTGCCTGGACATGGCCATATGGCCAAGTTCCTGGCAATGGAATATAACTGAAAGTGATGTGTAAAGCTACTGCATCACTTCCTTGAGGGGAAATTGCTTGCCTTCGACTTCTGTTGTTTTCCTTTTCCTGAAAGTTGGCACATCGATGTGGCATTGATAGAGCTTCTAATATGCAGGAAATTCCCTCACAGAAGGGGTGAGCAAACTGTAGCCCACAGGCCAAAGCTGCCCGGGGGCCTATTTTATATCGTCCGTAAGCTAAGGATGGTTTTTACATTTTTAAAGCATTGTTAAAAGAATAAAAAGAGGGAGAATACGTGACGGAAACCATAGATAGCCCATCAAGCCTAAAACATTTACTCTCTGACCCTTTGTGGAAAAAGTTTGCTGACCCCTGCTTTAGAGGATTACAGATCAACAAGTGAGGAAAAACCTGGGTCTCTGAATGATCATTTGGAGCAAAGCTACTCGTCTGTCCTGCAGTCCTGGACTGTAACGTGAGAGCAAATGCTACCGTATTATTGTGTCTTGCTGTTATGGCAACAGACCCTAGCTAAGCTAGGTACAAATAAATAAAAGAAGATGAAAATGATTTTCTATTCCTCCAAAATTTTATATGACTCAGTCACTTCTTCATCTAAGCTTTGAACAGTTTTCTAAAAATAAATTCTTCATTTGTTTCTTAGCTTTTAGAGACCAAAAGCACTTGGATTGCTTGTATATCATGTTGCACAAACACTGCCCAGGAAGATTAAAAATATGTAAGCTTGAGAGACTATGATAAGTATAGAGTGTACTTTATTAACTTCCCCTAATCCAAAACATCATAATATTATTTTTAGAACTGGCCTCTACCTTACACAAAAACGTGGTGACTGTAATGAGGGAGTTGAGGCTGTGGGAACAAAGATGATTTTACAAATGGCTAGTTAATGACTGCATATGCTAGAGGGTAATTTATTATAAACATAGGGTATATTCTCTCACATCAATTACACCATATTATGACAAATCATTTATCATCAATAGGCTTTCTATAGTCAGTCTCTCAGGAACTTACGCAGCACACATTTCTCGGACACTTTTCTGAGTCTTGTACTGAGGTAGAGAAAGTCAGTCAATTTGATGTTTCCAGATACCCAGCAAATGCACAAGTTTTATACATATCATTTGAAATGATCAGTTTTGCTGCCTCATGATTTTCTTTTTTGACATCAATAAAGACTTTAACTATACAAAATAATCTCATTGCCGAACCCAAAACATGAGCTACTGTTTTATATATCAAAAAGCTTACTTGCTTGCTAAATTCTCACCTGCTTCTCATTACACATAAAGCTTTGCACAAAAATAGTTGATCAAATAGGTGTGATACTTATAAGCAAACCTTGAAAGAAGCCATCTTTCGTAATTTCATTTGTGCTACCTGAATAAAGTATTTTTTTAAAATTAGCATTCATTGTCATGATGTTTAGAAAGAAGGTACAGGACTGTTGTAAGAACAGAAATTTTTTGTTATGCCAGACAGTGAAGAATGAAAAAAAGAATTTCTCGTGATAGGTATTTTCAGATGCAATACTAGCGCCTTTGCAAAACATATTTAAACAACTGGTAAAAGAAAGTGATATTCTGTTTTTCTAGCAGCATCTTGGTACATAGCTTATTGGTTTACCAGAAATCATCAGAAAATGCAGTATGCTTCGTAATTTAGTCTAGAAGCTTTCTCTGAAAAATTTCTTTGCAAAGAAGCTTTTTCTACTTTACTACTGAGCCTGGAAATGCAGGACATGAAAATATGTTTCACTCCCAAGTAGTTTGAGATTTTGTTTAATTAGCAAATTTCACTATAAAGAGGCACAAGATGGAAGTCATTACTTTCTGGTCATATTAATTCTAATTTAAGAAAGATAAAACAATCAGCCTGATGATGTGCCAATTTATTAAATTCATATACCTAAAACTTAATTTCCACTGAATTAACTGTGACAAAATATCAGGCTTTCCTTTCCAAAGAATCAGGAAATCATAACTACTAGAAAAAAATGCCAGAGGGCAGGGAGAAGATACAAAACTGATCGCAGTGGCAGAAAGTCCCAGTGCTTTCAAGTTTATTCAGTTGCTATTTTGTTCGCCTGCTATGGGCATGGTATAGGGAGGAAAAACAACAGAGGGTATATTAAAGTCTTCTATGTGATCTTTAAAACTATACTTTTTCATGCATAAAAATCAATGCTGAAGTGTCACAGTGTATTAAGCTATTTTACTTGTTTTTGAAGTTGCCTTTTTTTCCTTTTTTGGCCATTATAGTTAATTCTGTGATGAACATCTTCATAAACACATCATTTCTTTCTTGCGTTGGTGCCTGTGCTTAGGAGTGGAGTTTTTTAATCAAAGAGTTTGAAAATGTTTTAGCGTCTTTACTTCTTACTGCTGTGCCCCTATGCATAGCAGACACTCGTGTTGAAGTCAGAGCTCCTCCTTGCTAAGACCCCGTGTGGATTAGAGTTCTTGGAGCAGAGTGCTCCAAAGAGCCACTATGGTTAGACAGAAAGTCAGAGTGAGCATGCTAAATATGACCTATCTGCCATCTTCCTCTAGGGTTTTCTAAAGCAATCATCCAAATTTCAGTGCTATTAAAAACAAATGAATTTCTTAGTCAGTGAAGCTTTTGCTAGCATTTTATCATTTTTTTAACTTTATATCACTTTTATCATAAAGTTATTGCATTTGTGTCCCTTGTACCATGTGGAAGGATAAATTTTCTCCCATTCGTATGTTTGCCAATTCCCTTTACTCTGGAATGAGTTTTTATTAAAACTGGCTGCCTATATACTGGGGTCCTATAGACAAATGACCTTTCTTGACAGTTAGATTTGGATTATCTTTACTACATCTGGTATTTATTTTGGTGCATTTTCCAAAACTCCTATCCCTAAAAATCAATTTTTATCACTTCGGATAATATGGTTTATTTTTTAACCATAAAATATGTTTTCAATTAAATAAAAATAGAAGGCAGTAAAAAATGTCAAAGTGCTAAACAGAACATTGTATTTTATGTTATGTTTCTTGCATTTTGGAACATGTCTATGTTAGCCATATTTTTATAGGGTTTTAGGAGAAAAGTTGTTTTGAAGTCAAAAAGTAGTAGGGAAAAAGTCTCTACATAGCGGTTACCACATGTACCATTAGATAGCTCGTCAGTTCTCAAAACACATATCATGGTACTCCTCCTCACAATCAACACTTAGCACATCCTCAGCAAAACAAAACAAAACAAAACAAAACAGAAATTTATTGTTTCTTGAATGCCCTAATTTTATTTTCAACTTCCAGACTTTGTACACTCTTCATTCATATCTGAAATGTCCATCTCCCTTTTTCAACTTCCAAGAGCTATTTTGACTCGGGGTTCAGCTCAAGCAATTAGAGAATTAGATGGTGTTGGAGGTAAGGGGAGGGCTTAGGAATGAGAACGAAATTTCATTCAAGCCCTTTTCTATGCCAGGCTCTGGTCCCAGGAGTTTCAAAAATGTTCTTACTACTACCACCGCTAGAACCATTGTACCACTGAATTGCACCTACCTAGAGACAAACCCGGAGGAGGTAGTTACGTACACTTCCCAATTTGTACTCAAATAACTCTATGGTCTAGGCATTATCATGCCTACTTACACATGCAGTATCAGAGGAGTTAAAAGTCCTGCTTAAAGGCACACAACTAATAGCTGTAGAGACAGGATTTAAAAACAGGTCCATTGGAATCCTGAAGTCAGGATCTTCCTACTGTCCCTCATTGTCTCTGTGCCTCTGCCCTGGTCTGGAGGGCTCATTTTCTGTTCTATCATTATTTATTTTTCATCCAAACACCTGTGTTATTTACTGTGTGCGCCCCTTATTTAGCACTCCCTTCCTTGTGTCATAGATGTACACTTGTATCATTATATGTATGCTCTGTTCCACAGCTAGATTACAACTTCCTTGAGAAAGGAGATAATTATTATCAAAATAGTGCCAATTAAGATGCTTTTCCATAGTGGGTACTTAAATGATTTTGGCTGAGGGTAATTGTTAATCTAAGCATCTATGTGAAAAAAAGTGAATGTTCTTTACATTAAAAAAAGAAGAAAAAGAATGGATCCAAAGGACAAGGACTCATTAAGAGAAGAAAAAGGCAAAGTCACATTTATAATTTCTCCACTTTTGTTTTCACCTTTTTACCTGTTGAATATAATCTTAAACACACTTAGACGTTGAGTTTTTATTTCTTGTGATATTATTTTGTAGTGGGAGCTGTGTATGTGGTTACTCTATTATCTTTTTTTTTTTTTTTTGAGGAAGTTAGCCCCTGAGCTAACATCTGCTGCCAACCCTCCTCTTTTTGCTGAGGAAGACTGGCCTTGAGCTAACATGCATGCCCATCTTCTTCTACTTTATATGTGGGGTGACTGCCGCAGCATGGCCTGACAAGCCGTGCGTAGGTCTACACGTGGGATCTGAACCTGCGAACCCAGGGCCACTGAAGCAGGCCGGGCAAACTTAACCGCTGCACCCTTGGGCTGACTCCTCTATTATCATTTTAATTCTCTATTTAAACAGAAAATGAGATGCCATCAAAAAAGCAAATTGATGCTATGTATTTTATGATGACAGAAAATATTTAAAAATGTGTGAGTGTCTAACACAGGTTTTTTTTTTTTTTAATTAGTTTTACATTCATTTGTAATCTGGAGGGGACTCATCAGGTTTCCGCCATTGAATTAGAGTCACTTTTTAGTTTCCTTGCTTTACCTGCTAGTAAAAATGCAATGGTAGCTATTCTTAGCCTTAATACTGCTTGGTTTTCCTTTAAATATTTTAAACCGAAAACTGGAATAAAGCCCCTTTAAGATGAACCAGGCTCCAATACAAGTAAAGGTTTAACTTCTTTTCTTGTCTCCTTTTCTAAGATGAAATCTGTATTCAGGATGTAACGCTTCTTCTGAAGTACTCGGAGAATCAGAGAAAATGGCCCATTTTCATTTTAATGAATCATGCTGGAGAATAAATTTACATGATGTTAATACTGAGACCTGGAAGATGGTATGGTATAATGCTCATAATAAAGGATTTAGGAACCATGACAGTTCTGGGGTATGAATTCTGGTAAGCCACTCATGTGTGACTTTGGATAAGTTACTTGAGCTCACAGGTCCTCAGTAAATTGAGATGGAGTGCTAGGCGGAGGCAGCACGTCGCTGAAAACCAACTCGGCGAGGCCAAAATGAGATCAACCAGCCATCAGGGCTACACTTTCCTGATGCACCCCAGGATATTCTGCACATGAAACAGCACCACAGAGTCAGGCATCACTCATTGCGGGCTCTTTAAATGAAACCGACAGCAGCTGAAAGGCTTTGCTCTTAAAGATAGAGGGAGGTAATCCCATCTCAGGCAGCCAAATGAAGAGGTAAACTGGGAGGACGCAGACTTCAAAACAGTATGTTTGGCTCCATCTCTCTTTCACCTGCGGAATCTTCAGCAGTTTATATCTAATAACCATATTAAAGAAGAATATGAAGGGGAAATCCATATCTAAGAAGATAGAGAGGAGGTGAACTCATATAAGCATAAAGAAAAACACCAAGGAGGTAATTTCAGGATTCAGTAAACAAAATTGGGACAAAAATTCAGAGTGCAAATGTACAAATCTGATCACAGAGCTCTTAGGAGATGACTTTTACCATTATCTCATAGCACTTACTCATCACGCAATCAGCACGCCACAGAGCCCTGCGTTTCAAGGGATTTGTTCATATGGACAAGGTCCATTTCTCAAATGTGACGCAGACCTGCTTTAAAATGGCTGCTGTGATCTTTAACAGATTGTTTCATCTTTTTGTGTGTCAGTTCCCTCAACAGGAAAACAGACCCCATCAAATTCCACATGCCATTGTAAACATCAAAGGCATTAACATATGACAAATGAAATTTGTTAGTTTAGTTAAATCTGCATCTTTGGCTAATTTATCATCAATAATACCAGAAAATAAAAGGAATTATTTAACGAGTACAGACATGTGCCACATAACGATGTTTCGATCAACAACGGATGGCATATACGATGGGTGGTCCATGAGATTAGTACCGTACAGCCTAGGGGTATAGTTGGCTATACCATCTAGGTTTGTGTAAGTACACCCTGTGATGTTCGCACAACAAAACTGCCTAACGACGCATTTCTCAGCACGTATCCCTGTTGTTAAGCGATGCATGACTGTAATTGGTTATAGAATTCATTGACATCTCTCCACAACTAACAGCATTTAAGCGTTTGGTACATTTGGTTACTCGTTGGTTTCTTTTTGCCTCCATAATTGTTATGCAGTATCAGTGAGCCACCACAAAAGCTATATAAAAGTACATTAAAGTTTCTTTCCTTCAAAAATCTTACACGAGTAAGGGTAACTCCAATTATTTTGTAATCGGTCCTAGTTTCTTTTGGAAAAAAATAGCCTTTTGATGAGATTTTGTCTTGAGTCAAAGTTTATGTAGACTTATTTCAAAATCACTGATTATAGAAATCGCTTACAGTCTGCTTGCTCATGAAATATTTCTACTGCAATTCTTATCTTTTTAGTAGTACATGCTCCATAGTATGTATCACCTTGGTAACACTCCAGAAAAGGAAAGGGCTGTTAGCTGAGAGATGAGGTGGTGTTCACGGGTTGTAAGTTTGGGTTATAAAAAATGTTCATAGTAATGATCAAACTTTATGATCCGTCTACATATTGGTAGGTACCAAGCCAATAGAGAATTGGAAAAATCTCCTACCAAAGGACAAGGAACCTTAAGTTCACAGGTCTTTTATTCCTTTTGGAACATACTTCCCATTGTGTTTGGCCTATCTGCAACCTCTAAAGACACTTGCTTTGAAATATTTTTATTTGTTAGCATATAGTGCTACAATTTGCCTAGCTGTTATAATGGCAGAAAAATATATTAGAAGTCAATTTTCTCTTTTAATATGACATATGTATCATGAAAATTAGGCATAATTTGCTAGATTGGACTTGGGAAGAAAAAAATTGAAATATATATCGTTTTCACGTTAAAAAAATTCCACGCTATACATAAAACTAAATTCTCAATCTGGGAACTCACAAATAGATATCTATACCCTACTCTGGGCAGGAATTCTAGGAAAGAACTCCAACTAATTAATGAATGATGAGAACTTTGCCTGTTCATTGGGAAAAACCTTACAGTAATTCATTCATTTATTTCCCAACATTACAAAACATTTAATCCCCAACCATGATGGCTCTAAGGGAGTGTAAGCAAGGAGGAAAAACAGGCTATAATTCTAGTCAATAAAGTGTCAGGGTTGTGGAACTCGTAAGGTAGAGAGAAGACAATACCCAGGTTACAAAGAGGAAAGAAATCTAAGGAATAAACGTTGGTCTCAAAATGTGTGGCTTCTACTGTCACAGTGTCCTGAGTCCCAGCACCAGCAGAGTGAGAAGTCACCTTAGGCCAATATTACAGCTGCAGGAATTACGTGAGAGGCTAGAGTTTAGAGACAGCCCATCAAATCTTTGTTTCTTTAATAAACCTAAGGCATAGTGCCAAATTGGTTAAATGTACCATGTCTGTGTTCACTCAAGCATGTTACCACAGAGAAATTAAAGAAGAAACAAAAAGGGAGCTGATCCGTTACAACTTGATGCAATGAGAGAGACTAAAGATTATATTAGAAACTTTTCTATGTTTAACGTATAGTATGTGCAAAGATAAATCCTATTTCTGGGGAAGTTCTTTATATCCTCCCTGGTAGACTCAGATCCCTCTGTTATGTCTGTTGACTTCCTCTGTTAATATCTTTATTAATAAAATCATATGGTTAATCATTTATTATCTTTCTACATCATAAATTCCAGCTATATGTTTGAATACAAAAGAAGAAAGAGCTTGCTTATTAAACTCAAAATAAATTTCTTTATAAAGAAGTTCTGGGAGGCAATACTTAGTACAATTAGTCCCTGTTCCTCACCTTGAAGCAAACATTGATTTATAAAAGACAAACCTCTTCCAGCATGGTTCAAGTCCCATAGCTCCTGATTCGCTAGGAACTGCGGTGTTTCAGTGCTGGATTCTTCTGTCTGTAGCTCAGCAGTGAGAAAATAGTTTTCTTGTAGAGGCTCTGTGAGGACTTCAATTCCTTCTATCACTTCCAGAAACTTTCCATCAGCTCAAAGCAAATAAGATGTTTTTTTTCCCTAACACATCCAAGGAGGCTAAATGGTGCCCACAGGTAAGAAGGGACTGAGTCCGTGAAGGGGCATGGAAGATTGAGAGGTAGTAGGAGAGAGGAAGCTCACACTTGTACCAACGCTAATGGTTTACAGGGCCTGTCTGTCCACGAGCCATAGGAATATCTGGTTAATGGATTTTTAGCTGATCCCTGCATTTTCCAGATCACCACTGGCTGCAGAATTTACAAGGGGAGAGAAGTGTCTCATCTCACCTGATTGACAAGAGCACTGAGTGACAAGTGGGTCAGGGCAAGCTGACCCTGATAACATTACTGGTGGTGTCAGCATCAGCTGCTTTGAATGAAACAACAGATCTGCAGAATGTAGCACAAAACTGAATCAATTATCCTGATATCTTCTGAAATCTTCATGTACCTTTTGCTCTCTAGGCAAACCCAAGCACTCAGTTTATTTCTTTCTCATACTTTGTGCTTTCCCACCTCCCAATCTTTTAACTCATGCTGTTCCTTTTGCCAAAAACTGGTTTTCTTTCTTCTGCCATCTCTGAATGCCCAAAGCGTCTCCTGTGCATTTCAAATACCACCTCCAAAAGATCTTTTGTGCTTAGTCTTCCATGTCCCCGTGCCCTTCCTCCTGAAGTATGTCTTTCTTTTCTCGACTCTGGAGCACCTGGCCCCTAACTTGGGCTATCAATCACCTTCGCCCTGGCTGTAGGGTTAATTATGGCTGTGTGGTCTCATAATTCTCAGTGAACTCTTTGAGGGTAGGTTCTCTGTCTAATTTATATTTATTATCCCTTAAGCCACTTACCATAGTAGGTACTCAGTAGATACTTGTTTAACAAACACATATATTGAAAATCGAGACAGAAGGGACGTTGGGGGATTGAATCAGCTAATTGCTTCAATTCTTCACTGACTATAGAGTATCTAGACAAACCTCCTGCTCCCCGGGCTCCAGCACAGTCTTTCCTAACCTCCTTTCCTTTTCTTTTTAAATTCCTCTAGGCTCAGGTAAGGCTTTCTCCCCGCCCCCACTCACCCGCTCTTCCTTCCTGCTTGACCTACTTACTTGGATAGAAGAATTAGGTCAGCAGTCTAGGGAACAACAATCTCAGACTTTTTTCTCCCAAAGGTGAGGATGACTGAATATGGGTCTCTAAGTGGCAAAGAAGCTTGCTCTCGAAGTTCTTTGATAACTCCGAAGAGTATAAGATCTGAGAGAAGAGACTCCCCTCTCTCTTTCCAAGTGAGGTTTAAAGTCAATACCCAACTTCCAGGTTGAAACCCTTGGAGTCTTCTTTGACAATCCCCTTGCCTGTCTCCATATCCAGATAGCCCTGATAACTTCTCCTGAGAACAGCATCTGCGATCTGGGTCCACCTCTGGGTGCCACAGCCACCACCCTAGACTGAGCTGCGTGCACCCACTGTGTGCCCCGTGCTCCTCTCAGGCCACATGCCATGTGGCACTGCACAGGCTGGGTCTGAGTCCAACTTATCCTGCTTCCAAGCTGTACAACTTTACTGAACCTCCCTAAGTTTTTGTTCCTTTATTTGTCAAACGGAGATAATAACGTCTACTTTACTGAGAAGATTAAACAAGAAAAGGCGTGTAAATCAGGTGACACAATGCCTAGAACATGGCATCCATTAAGCCTAAGAAATGGTCTCAGCTGTTCCCTGCATAACCACACTTTTTCTTCCTCCATGCATTGGTCTCCCTGTCTAAGGTGACTTCCTTTCTCCTTTTCCTTAACGAAATTCTATTCATCCACCAGCTGACTATCAAATCATCCTATATGATTCTGTCCCCACTGATCTGCTTGTCTTTTCTGTAAACATCACTTATTTTCTGTACCCTGCAAATTAGAAATAGTATGTATTATCTTGTATTCTGTCATGTTGCCTTACAAAAACGTGACTATCAGGGCTGGCCCCGTGGCCGAGTGGTTAAGTTCCCGTGTCCACTGCAGGTGGCCCAGTGTTTCATTGGTTCGAATCCTGGGTGCAGACATGGCACTGCTCATCAAACCACGCTGAGGCAGTGTCCCACATCCCACAACTGGAAGGACCCACGACGAAGAATATACAACTATGTACCGGGGGGCTTTGGGGAGAAAAATGAAAAAAAATTAAAAAAAATTAAAAAAAAAAACAAACTTGACTATCAGATCTTTAAGAACAGAGTCATGTTTATGGTCACGTGTTCTTCATGGGCCTAGCCTAGTGCCAGCACATAAAAAGTAAACAATAAACATTTCTTGGTTCAACAATTGAAGGAAATGCCAACAGGCAAAAAATGTGCATTCTTTAGTGGAGTGACTGCTGTTTCCCAGAATTGTTTATTACTGATCTGGCTTGCCAGTTTCAAGTGTGGCAAAAATGTACTCGCCCATTCATAAAGTTCTCTTGCATCATGACATGTCTTTAGTCTTCTGTAGTTAAATATCATCACTGCCAAAAGCAGCGATATAATAAAACCCAATCTATTACCATAATAAGTTACTCAGACTACAATCAGTCAAAACGGCAGTTCTCTGACACCTTGCCAACCCCAGGCTCTCCTTTCAAGGTGTGTGATATAAGCTAATTTACATGTTTTCTATACAAAGAAGAATCAAAGAAGTCTGATAATTGATGTAGGAACACCAGGAATAGCTTTCAAATGGTAACATCAAATTTGCCCATTACATCCAGGATGCAACTCAGACTCGGGCATTTGCATATTAATTTATTAGAGTGTTAATCAATTCTGAAAATACCAATCTCCATAGTCCAGGTGCCACAGGTAGTTGAACAGGCAAACTAGTGGAAGGAATTGAACAGAGCCGGTAGGCTGGCCCAGAAGACTCATTAGTTATACACAGATTTTTTTATAGGATGAGAAAGATTTCATTGCTCTGACAAGAAGTTATTCATCTACATTTTAAAGCTGGCAAGACACTACTAATTTCATGGTTCTATTCCTGTCACTAAGCATGCCACAAACGCCAATGCTCCGTTAATGTGTTGGAAATATTACATGTGGGAGATGGTGAACGCAGCAAGAAGCAGCATCTGTCTCACACACTCAAGCTGTGTGCTCTTTCGCCTCGGGTCCATTGGACATTGTTGTCAACTCCCAGCTCCCAAGACTCCTAGTCTGAGTAGTATCACACCTGCCGCAAGGCTTAGGGATTCTCTGCAGCAGCTTATGGTGGTACTTGTGGTAGGTTCCTGCGCGTGTAGCTGTTTAATGCTTTGATGGTTGTTTAAGGGCTCCTCTCAAACACCTATTCCTGAGTGACAGAGTTAAAAATCCCAGCCTAAGCAAAAGGCACACAGTGGCAGAAACGCCAGGGAAGCCATGGAGATTATTAGGACAGTGGGGTAGTTACTGAGCAGTTATGCTCAACGCCCTCCTCTCCTGCCCTACCCCCCACACCCCCGCGTCACCTACTACATTTGTAATTGCATGAAGGAAAGAAAAGGATAGAGTATTAGCTCTCTAAAAGAGAGGGAAAAAAAATTCACTTCCTCTGCTTGTCTGCAATCCAGTAAGAAGCTTATTCATGCATTTTAAATTAAACTCTTATTTTAATAGCTAAACACAAAGAGCAAACACTTGGAAAGTGGACTGTCTGTAACATTTGCTGGGAGAGGTGGCATTCTGGTTTTATGATGTCATTTTATGAGCAATAAGATTAGATTTTGTTCAAATGCAATTTATCTGAAGGAAAATATTAATTTGGAGGTTATTATCACAGTTCTGAATTTCAGTATAATTCTCCAACTCATTAAAAACTCTGCACTGCTATGTGTACTTCAGGCCAAAGTATCTGAAAACTGTGGAAAAAAAGACGGAGATAAAATTCTTAAAGTCCAGTGACATCTATGTCCTGATATCCTGCTCTCTTTCCAGCAGGTGCATATTACCGCCTCTTCAGAATTTTTTTTTTTTTCATTTGGAAGATTAGCCCTGAGCTAACATCTGCTGCCAATCCTCCTCTTTTTGCTGAGGAAGACGGGCCCTGAGCTAACATCCATGCTCACCTTCCTCTACTTTATACATGGGACGCCTACCACAGCATGGCTTTTGCCAAGCGGTGCCATGTCCACACCCGGGATCCGAACCTGTGAACCCTGGGCAGCCAAAGTGGAACGTGCGAACTTAACAGCTGTGCCACTGGGCCAGCCCCTAAAAGTTAGTTTTAAAAACAGATAACTTACTTTCTTCATCAGAAACTGAAACATCTGAAGTCCAGGTACTTGCTCAGGATTTGAACCTTCAAATTTCAGCTCTTTCTCTCTTATTAAACCTCAGTTACAAGAAATAATCTTCCTGGATGGTTGGCTGGATATTTATTGGCATGACAATTCCTGTTGTGTTCTGTGTGATGCTTTCTCCCATTTCTGGTTGAATCAGCGTCAACTAAGTGGAATCATGATAAAGTTTGACTTTGCTGCTCAGGGATTCTCTTCAATATTCTCCATTTATTTTCAAATATGCAGGGCTCCATATACTTACTCTAAAATGTATAAGATTCTTTTATATAACCATGTGGTAATTGACATTTACTAAACGTGTGGCATTTAAGGATAATTGATAGACTATCTGGAATTCTAAAAAGAATTTTGAGACTATATAAATGGTCAAGAAGAGAATGTTCCACATTTTAGAAAAGTCTTCAGTGTTCCCAAGGACCAACATATTTGTCTTTGATTGGGGATTGGCTGTGAAAGAGGTTTGTATAGAAGTTTGTGATAGACAGAATAATGGCCTCCCTAAGATGTTTATGTCCTACTCTCCAGAACCTATGAATATGTTATTTTACATGGCAAAAGAGTCTTTGCAGACACGATTAAGGACTTTGAGATGGGAAGATTGTCTTGGGTCATTCAAGTGGGCCCGATGTAATCACAAGGATCCTTACAAGAGGGAGGCAGCAGATCAAATGAGTAGAAGGTGATGTGACAATGAGGGCAGAGAGTGAAAAGTCATTGCGGTGCAGGGCCGTGAACCAAGGAATGAGGGTAGCCTTAGGAGCTGGAAAAAGCAAGGAAACAGATTCTCCCTTAGAGCATCCATAAGAAACACAGCTCTTCTCACATCATAGCAGCGGAAGATTTATTTTGGACTTCTGACCTCTGGATCCCTAAGATAATAAATTTGTGTTGTTTTTAAGCCACTAAGTTTGTACTACTTTGTTACAGCAGCAATAGGGAACGAATATAACCCCCCCAATAAAGGATTCACTTAGGAAAGTTTCTCTCGATATTTTCTCCAGCTGCCCCTTGCTCGTGCGGATGCACATCACTGCCGTTTGTTGAGCTGTTCTTCCTTCTTCAGCTTTGCTTACAGACTAGAGGTCAGTTGAAGGCAGGTACCCTCCCTGCACAGTGTGCCCCTATTCTCACGGAGTGCACAGTTTACTGGGAAGAAATAGATGCTACACAAATAGATTAATAGGTATGGGATACAGTAGGTGGAAAGAAAAATAAATCAAGACAAGAATATGGAAAGTGAGGTTTTAGTGCTACTTATTTATTTTGGAGGGAATATTTGATCTGGTTTAATAACTTTTTCTAGAATACATTTCAAATTCTGTTCCTATGTTATTGCCAATTCTCTGTCCATAAAGAAGTATTCATTTGATACTCCCAAATAGACTCTTGCCTGTTTCTAAATAACGTCTCACCTCTCTTCAGATGTTAGAAGGTTGGCTGTCCCTCATCCCTAAGAACTAGCCATAACTGGACATATAGAAAATAGTACAAGAAATCACCTAGATACAAGTTCTAAATCTGAATTCCAAGACCTCAACCACAACAGCATAAAACATTTCTATTCTCTTCCATAGTGGTGGCTACGTGGGAACCAGACAAGAGCTTTTGCCAGAAATCCCCAGGTAAAATTTTGCCATTTGATGATATGTAGACCCAGGCCCAGTCAGACCTTATTGGTTACTTCCAGATCAACTGCAGTGAGGTTAGAGTTGAAATCCAAGATGAAAGCCTTTGAGATTACATTTAAACCCTGATTACTCTATAAAGTCAGAAAGAATAAACAGCAACAAAAAAAAAAAAAAAAAAAAGGAAAG
Source organism: Equus asinus (assembly GCF_041296235.1). Taxonomy (NCBI): domain Eukaryota; kingdom Metazoa; phylum Chordata; class Mammalia; order Perissodactyla; family Equidae; genus Equus; species Equus asinus. The sequence goes on from NC_091793.1 coordinate 128,363,195, forward strand.
AAAGAAGAGAAGGATAGGAAGGAAGGCCTGGGTTTTCATCCCTCTTAGGGCTGGCCCTACAGTCATAGTGTCAGGCCCAGAACTCAGGTTTTGTTACATTTTGTTTTTATAAGCCTCTGGATTGTTTTCAGACTCATGGTATTAGCAGTAGGTCTTGGTAATTCTCTACAAGGCATATTTAAATGTCTTGAACTTTGATATTACAAACAGTTAGTTTTGAATGTACTTATTATTAATTTGGTTTGAATGAGGCTTATCCACTTTATTTAAATAATCTTTTGAAAAGAAGGAATGTTGGTAGACTGTATTTCGGGGGAGGTTTATGAGGTGCTTAGACTGAAAGGCTCAGGTGGAGTTGGGGGCTTGGGACACAGATAAAAGCTTTCATATTATGTGACTTTTATTATACTCCTTTTCACGTTTTTTTGTTTGCTTTTGTTCTTACTTTAATGTGTAAATGTAGCATCTCAGCCTACCCAGGACCATTTAATGTAGCATAAGGCTAAGTTCCAAAGACACTGACCCAAATGCATTTCAAGTGGCACCTGAACACCGACCATTTGAAATAAAATTCTACCACATAACCAGAGGGCAAACATTCTTAGTAATTGTGTGTGTGTGTGTGTGTGTGGTTGATATACCCTTCTCAATTTTTATCTTGCCTTTAAGCTGTTGGTAGACAAAGAGGTTGCCACTCTTATAGAAAGAAGAAACAGTTTTCAAACTTGAAATGAGAAGTCTCCTCTTAAATCAGTGCATACTTGATTAGAGATCATGTTCTAAAATTTAGTCAGATTTTATTCATACTCAGTTGAAACCCTTTAAATGCATCCTGTGATTTTAATATATGATTAAGGAAGCATTTGGAAATATTCTTCCTCCTCTCTAGTAATTGCTAAATTCATGCGTAAGGATTATTATACTTTCTATTTCTGTCTTGATTTGCAAAGGGCATGGTAATCAATAATAACTGTAAAATAATGTGGAACAATTAGTTTTTCTTGCATGCTCATAATTTGTGTTGACATCAGTTGGCATTAGTTAATGCATATTTTGGAGAGGGGGAAATTAAGCTGTCAATAATCAAGTTTCATACTCACTACTATTAATAGCAATTTTTTTTGCTTTAAATAAATAATTTTTGAAAATTTGTATTCTAACATCCCACTAGCAACAGAAATGCATGCATTTCCTCCTAGAACCCAATGACTTTCCAAACATAATGACTCTCTTAAAAAATAAGATGAGTCAATGTATTTCTTTGGGTTTTACCAGATTAACTGCTTATTCCTGTTTCAAAACTGAGTCTATGCTGCTTTTCATATTCTAGAAGCTCAGAGTAAATTCACTTGAGTAAGGCAGAGTTCTCAAATTTATGCAAGCACAACACTGGATCACAAAAACTGAGTTTAAACATCAGGGTTGAGCTTTCCTCAAACGCACATGGTTCTCTGCAACTACTGATGGTCTGCCATGTTAAGTGATTGTCCTCATCATTCCTTTCCTGCCTTTATTACGTGCTCAGTAGGTTTGCTGTTGTTTTCTTACTCTCCCTTCATCTCACATATATTGGTTTTTGCCATGTGGCTCTGTGTCACCCACAGCCAGCTTTCCTTTTCTGGTAGACAGGAGAGTCCCCTTAAGCTTCTCCCTTCAGATCCTACAAAGGCAGGAGCTTTGAAGGTAACCTGGGTGAGGGGACACAGCTGAAGCCACAAAGCAGCCCATGTTTTGAGGTTCACTGTCCGGCCTGACAATATTTCACAACTAAAATCTTAGAGAGCTGTAGAATTGATTATATACAATTTACTATTTAGGCCTCAAGACGCTGCTTATTTTGCCACTGAGCCAAAACCCTCAATGATCACCTATAACTTCTAAATAACAGCTTCAAGAGGAATATAATTCAATCTCTCAGCACCGTATTTATTAGAGACATTGAAAAATTTTGTAAATATTAATGGAGGAAGTAAAAATTGATCCCAATGAAGGACAGAAATGGATGGAAATCTCTCTTTCCAGCTGGATAGATGCCTTCCTCTGGCTGCTGCCATGTGTCATCTTATGTATACGGCATGGTAGTGAGTCCTTAAGGAAGTTTTGAAATAGCAACATCATAGAATTCAATGAGAGAAAAATACAGTTATCCTTCTTGCCTTGAAAATAAATTCTAAATGTGTGCTTTTTAATGACAAATAGGGTTACACTATTTTAATTTTATTTTCAAGAGTGTTCATCACAATATTAAAATTATAAAGTAATAGGGAAACTCAATAAACCTGATACTTTTCCTGCAGCAAAAGAAATATAGAAAACAACTATTTAAAACAAAGAATCAAAAAGACAAGAAACAATAACAATGTAAGTCCTTATGATAGGGAGAATCTTTGTCACTGATCCACTTTAGAGGCAAAGACCAAAAGACTTTCCATAATGATACTGGGGATAAGCTAATGGCAAAGCTGGATATTGTCACAGTATTCAATTTCGAGTTTCTAATTCAAGCCCAGTGCTTCCTGCACTCTGGGAATAAAAGTCTTCCGTAACTTACTTTAAACACAAAACAAATAAATAATCAACTGTCAAAATATTTAGAAACCACAACCAACAAATGAAATGTATGTAAGATAAACATGCATCATAGTTTTTGACATAATCCGTAATTTGAAGTGAAGTTATATGTAGGTCGTGTGAGTAATTTAAAAGCTGCTTTGCACGTTCGTCACGGCTTCGGCTTCTGTTCTCACCTTGTACCCTGTGAAGAGGTTTTCATAATGAGGAGAAGCGGTGTTATGGGATTTGGAAACACTGCTCCACAGAATACAGAAAATGCAATTTGGATGGGTGTTCTGTGCCTGAAAGAGAAAGCAGCTGATATGACTTAACTTTCCCTCCTGCTCAGGCTGTGACGTGGTCATCCATTAACAATGAAATCAATGGAATATTAATTGGATCTTATTCATTCCCAAGGACAGTTAGAACCTTTTACAAGAGGAGATTTTCAACTGAAGTTAAAAATTTTATAGACATAAATGTAGATGAAGCATTAATATAAAACAACATAAATGTGACTGTATTTATTAGACAGGTTAATTTTTTAATGGTTTAAGGAGTAATATTCCAAGAGCTTTTCTTTTAGGCCATTTAGAAATCAGATACTCATTCTGCACATAGGAAGATGTTTCTTGCATGACTGATTTCTTCCAAGTGAATCCTCTATACCTATAAACTTAATTTGCGTTTGCAAATGTACTCGTTATTTTGAAAATTATAAAAATAAAAATATACTTTAAAATTTGGATGCATCTTTAAATTTGAATTTTTTTTTTTTTGAGGAAGATTAGCCCTGAGCTAACTGCTGCCCATCCTCCTCTTTTTGCTGAGGAAGAGTGGCCCTGAGCTAACACCCGTGCCCATCTGCCTCTATTTTATATGTGGGACGCCTACCATAGCCTGACTTGCTAAGCGGCGCCATGTCTGCACCCAGGATCCGAACCAGTGAACTCCAGGCTGCCGAAGAAAAACGTGCGCACTTAACCACTGTGCCACTGGGCTGGCCCCTAAATTTGAATTTTTAAGTGTTCTAAAAACCACAAATGTATTTTGCACCTATTTTGTATTATTATTTCTTAGTATTAGCATATACCAATATAATATTTAATAAAGGATTGAATTATGGATTTGTGTGTACACTAAATTTTGCAAATAGTCTAGTTATAACACACATTTTAAAACAATTTAATGAAATCATGTTGGCTTCACCTTATTTATTGAGATGATTTTTTAAAAATTGCTTGTGCATTTCTCCATGTAACAAGCTCCCTTAATTGTTTATCACATGCACACTTACCGCACTGTGCACAGCTTGCTTTACAAAGGAATGCAAGGAAGGACATCTCACAATAGAATTATGTGGATTTAGTTGTAATTCCAGCTTATTCGTTTCCTAATTCATGTATCGTATCATCTTATCTACTCAGCCAAAGCTTATGAAGAGCATATATTCTTTAATGTATTTCCTTTTGAGCTATGCTAACAGAAATATATTGTTAGCTTGGATAGCGATCACCTGCCAATTTAGACAATAATTCCCTCAAATATTTCAAATAGATTTTAAGATACAACAGATACCTTCAATTGAGCTACTATACGCTCTTCTCTTGGAGAAATAGACATTTGAATGCACATTTTTAATCTAACCAAAGTGGAATAAATCTTCGTTGCAATTTTCAGTACTGTGTGTTGTCCTTGTGGGAGAGCAGGAATAAGACAATTACAGGTCATCACGTCTCAATTACACCTCACTGTGTGCTCTCCGGCCTCCATTATTAGAATCTCTTTAGGTCCTCATATTTTTGTTTTTAATTGGATCATGCACAGCCATCAGTGAAGAAAACACATTCACATTCAGAGCTCATGTTAGCCTAAGAATCTTCTAAATGAAGTGAGGAAGGTACAAGGCTAGGATTCTAGGTACATTGCATACGCTATCACATTTAGACTTCACCAAAGTGGTAATAATAGTCTCTTTAAACAGCAGCTTAGCGGAAAGAGAAGATGAAGAAAAGAAAGGTTACAAGCATTTGGCCAATGACAGTTACATTTGCCTCCATTAACCGAATACGTGGGTGATTCTGTGTTTGCTATTTAATAGCGTAGATCATCATTTGACAATGCTTTAGAGGAGGAAGTGGTCCCCGAAATAATAATCTCTAACTTGAATTTAACCACAATAGTAGAGTAAAATAAAACACTAACATAGATTCTTTAAAAAACAAAGTGACTTTTTACCCAGCGAGTATTATCAAATGCAAGGTCGTATTCTACAGAGCAAAAACACTCTCAACCCAAATCTTATTTGAATAGAACCCTGACCACTCCTTTGTGAAAAAATTTCTTTTATATTTTATTTATGTGTAACTTTTAAACTTTTTGGTCAACATAAAATCAATGTTTAAAAAATAACTAATTTGCCTTCCATTTAGAATTAAAATAATTTGGGGGCTGGCCTGGTGGTGTAGTGTTTAAGTTCATGTGCTCCACTTCAGTGGCCCTGGGTTCACCAGTTCAGATCCCAGGCGTGGACCCAGCACTGCCCACCAAGCCATGCTGTGGGAGTGCACCACACAAAATAGAGGAAGATTGGCACAGATGTTAGCTCAGCAACAATCATCTTTGAGCAAAAAGAACAAGATTGGCAACAGATGTTAGCTCAAGGCCAATCTTCCTCACACACACACGCACACAAAAACACTACTACTATTACTACTAATAATAATTTGTTCCAAAAAATTCTCCTCATTATTTGACAAGGCAAGTGCTGAAATGAGACTAGGTCAAATGTTAAGAAATCAAGTCTTTAAGGAAACAGGGCGGGTTTCCCTGTAGAGATTCCTGATTAGACAGGAGAGTTTTAGGAACAAGAGACAACCAAGGTTCCGCCATGTTTTCTACTGTCGTTTATAGGAGGGCAGCTGAGCTAGGGGCAGAAGCAGTCTGCTGCTCTTCTCTCAACTGGATGAAAAAAGCAAAGCTTGAAAAATATAGACAAACTAGCTAAATTGGCAGTTCAATAAAATTGCATTCACGAAGATTTTTTTCTTCTGGGTAAATGGCAATTCCATGAAGGGTAGCAGAACGGAATCTCTAAAAGCACGTCTTCTGTGAGCTGATCGTCGTAATTCATCATATGTATTTGAGTGAATGTTACAAAATTTGTTTAGAGTAAGTATTGAGAAAGACTTGGGTAAAATATTATTCAGTTTAGTTATTCAAAAGGAATTGATTTAAAGTTTTCAGAGTATTTCAGTTATAGAAACCAGGCATACAATTTTGTTGAATAAAGAATTGGTTTTTAAAGACAGAGGTGTTATATTTTTGAAATCCCCAACAATGTCAGCTTTCTAAAACTACATTAGCACTTGGTTAATATTCTCAAAAGACAGCAGAGAGCAGCCACAGGGCATACACACTGAGAATTGAGGGAGAATCAGTATAGGCCTCCTTCCTTATTTTTCCTTCCCTTCTTCCATCTTGCCAGTTGTTTCTGTTTCAATCTTTATAGCAAACAAATGTTATTCTTTCTTCTCACTAGAAATGGACACTGAAAGCCTTGACTAATGATCATAGCTAAATTGCATTCTTCAGTAGTCAACAAGCCTGCACTGTTTGCTTGCTCATTTAGTATCTCAGTAATATCTAGTTAGGATTCACTCCTTGAAGTTAAGTCCGTGAACTAGTTCTTTGGTAAGCTTGGGACATTAGGGACGCTGAGAGCTTTCAGACCTATTTTTTAACTCCAATCAGATATTTTTGCATGTTTATCTTCTGCTACTTTTGTGTTTCAAACTTTCTTGGATTGGTAATGCTCTATTTTCCTAAACCCTTGAACTCAGACCAAAATGAGTTTCCTTATTCTCAATTACATAAGCATAACTTAAATTGTCCAGAGTACCTGATAGTTCCAGGTGGCTCATGTACAGGGCCCCACATTTTAGAGAGATTGGTTTCAGTTTTCAAAAAAACTGTACCAGATTAATTACTGGCAGCTTCAAAGGCTGTTTAAGGGAAAAAAGGTTTTCTAACCATTTTCTCAGTTTGGCGCGTAGGATTGCTTCATCTGCCACAGACTATGCTGCTACCCAACAGATTCGGGCACTAAACGCACACAGACTTGCATGTTCATTTCAACATTCATTTTTCCCCAACTTCTTTAGGAAGACCTAAAACCATTGGCTTCTTCTGCATCTAAGAAATGTGTGTCACAAAAATGTTCAATGAATTGCTCAAGATCGCATCAGCAAGTTTAAATCAAGCTCGGATAAGAAGCTAGCATTTTACTTCCACGTCTATTCATTCCCAAACCACATGATAACAACTGAATGTCTTTTTTTCCACCTTAGGAGTGACCATTTATTTAGTTCAATAGTGCTTTTGAATAAACATAGTTTGATTAATGGAAAAAATGTAGACAGTTCTTAGATTTTCAAACTGTTTTTATAAGTATTACTCAAGTGTATTGCAAATATATACACCACTCTGTATCATGGCTGGAAGTTATTGACAAATGCTCACAGGAAGAAGAAATGTTAGCCTAATAATGAATTATGGTCCTGTTCACAGTTTTATTATCAAAGTTAGTAATTGCCTTAAAATAGCTGAATGAATAAGTTTTAAATTCAATAACCTCTTCATATTTCATACCAAGGAACCAGCCTTACCCAATTTAATTCAAATTTAATTCAATTAAAGAAACAGAGAGAGTGTGCCTACAGCAGACTGGTTTTACTTAAAATGTAAACTGTGCACACTTCAAGGTAATTTCTTGATTAACCTGGAGGCTGAAAAGCCGATCTTGTGTGTGATGTTGTGTTGGATTAGTGGCCTACTGGAAACTTTTGTCCAAAAAACTGGCCTCATCCCTGGGCTTCCAGGAGACTGTGACTCCAGCTATTTTCCAACAACTCTTTGTTATGTCGCTTTATTAGGCATAAAACAAGGATATTGCTAATTGTTTCTGGAGTTTATAATGCCTGTGGTATTTTCCATCTATTTTAAATTTGTATTTTGCTATGTTTTATTTTCTCCATCTAAATAAATATTCATTTTTGTACCTAATTTTGTATACTTTCTCTTAAAATATGACCTCAAAATCTTATAGGTTTGGATCCTACTTTAGGTTCTGTTATTTTATGGAAGTACAAAAACTAGACACTGGAAAGTCCTGCAGAGCCAATAAACGGACGAGCTGGGATAGGAACCCCTGTGTTCTGATTCAATGCACACGTGCAGAATCCCTAAGACTCTACTGCATCCAAAGAGTGCTTTAGGCTGTAACAAACGTCTGAGGATGCAGATGGTGAATCTTGCTTAGAAATCTAGTCCAACGTGGAAAATATACTCTCTCCTAACTAAATATTAGTCAACCGAAAGAAAATATCTGAAGAGGGAACTCAGGTCTGTGAAAACAAATATTATGTCAACTCTAGGCAAGGCACATGGTCCGGAATTCCAAAGTTTTCTGCACTACACTTTCCCTTTCAGTAAACTGGAGATGACGATGACGATTATTCTAAATTGTTGGAGCAATCAGTGAGATTCTGCATATAAAGCATATAGCACAGATCCTGGCACATACAAAGACTCAATAAATGTAATTTAATTTAGCTTTAGGGCAACTTAACTAAAAACCTGGAAGGAATTGGAATGTTAAATAATAGTAGCCTGTCAGGGAGATGTGTATAAAACACAGGACGCAAAAATTATTGAACCTTATGTAGTCAGAGACTACTACCAAATAAAAAATAAAAACAAGTAAAATTAAAGCCTGTATTTGCAACTCTTTTAGCTTTTAGTTAGCCATTTTGCAATGGTTAGTCCAGGAAGGAAGGTCATGCTTACGAGCTTATCAGCAGTACACAGATCATGTATTCTTTTGTTAAAAACCATTTAGTGGCATTCCATCTCACTCAGAATAAATGGCAAAGTCCTCACCATGGTGTTGTGTAAGTTGCCACAGAATGTGCCTTGACCGCAACTTCATTTTCCTTGTTTCCCTCCCTCTTTACTCTGCTCCAGCTATGCTAGCCTTCAAACAAAGCCTAGAATTCTCTATCCCCAGATATCTCCATGTCTCTCTCTCTCTCACCTCTTTAAGTTTTTATTTTAATGTCACCTTTGCAATAAGGCCTTTCTTAACTACCTTACTAGAAATTGCAACCTCTAGCTTATTCCTGAAATGCAGCTCACTTTTCTCTATGAGTCTTCTGAGGGATGGAATACTGCAGCTGGGTCTACCTGGGTCTTCTCCTAAACCCTAGGATCACCTAGGATCACCACTGCACCTAAGCAATGGAAGAGCGACTTCTCACTAATTCAAAACGGGAGCTGGTTCCCCAGAAACTCAGCAATTGAATTTTACTCTCCTATTAACCATGGTCATTGCCCTGTAACTCAATTTCTCATTGAATATGGTCTTTCTGGATCTTCTCTTTTCCTAAAACTGTTTTCTGATGGTTATTTATGATCCCAAGGGATATCTTTTTTCTGAACATCAGTATCCCAAAATGGGTACAACAGCTGTCTGTATTTCCTTTCCCTATGCCTGTTTCCCAGCACCAACTGACAAATGAGAAGTACCTTCACCAATGACAGGATTATTAGATTGCCTCCCAGATCCTGTCCCGTCTCTGCTTGCATCTTGGCCAGTACATGGACCTTTCAGCTTTGGATTCACCTTCAGATGTGTGTTCTCATGTGTTTGCCCCTAGAATAACTGGTCTCTCTCTTGCCTCCATCTCAGAACTGCAGCAATCTTCTTTTAGTTCCATGAGGAGTCAGCTCTAACCTTTGCAACTTGGCTGGTTCTATTGCCAACTATATATTAACAAAACCCTAGTTGTGACTCAGTATCTAATTCTCAATGCTCTAGAAGCTTTTAGGGAGGTAGACTTGCTTTCAACTCTGCAAGCAAAACACCCAGTAGAGTGCTAAATAAATCATGAATTACTGTGTATATTGAGTCAGGCAGTCAGTCGGTTAGCATTTGCAGTTGGATTCCAGAGTTCTCTTGGTGAGAATCAAAGCAATGGTGGAGTCATTAGTAGAAAGAGAAGGAAAGTGAGAAATTGTCTGTCTTTGTTTTATGCAGAGCTGCTGTAGCCTTGAGGTGAGAGCCTGCTTGGTGTGTTTGAGGAAGGAGCTGAGGGAAAAAGAGAGTGGTAGGAGCTAAAATCAGAGATGTAGCAGAGGTTAGATCATTATAGTATTGCTGTGAAGTTCATTATAAGACCTTTGGCTTTTACTCTGAGTGAGATGGAAAGCCATTGGGAGTTTTGAGTAGAGGAGTGACTTGTTCTGACTTTTATATATAAAGGATCATTCTGGCTGTTTTATCAGAAAAAGACTGTAGGAAAGCAACTGCCAAAGCAGGGAGAAACATTAAGAGACTACTTTAACAATGAAAGAGAGAGAGAGGGAGGGAGGCTGAGAAGGAGAAAGGGAGAGAATGATGGCAGCTTGTGTAAGGGTGGAAGCAGTAGGCGTTTCTGGGGAGTATACTGGATATATTTGTATGTAGCTTCAGACAGGATTTACTGATGGATAAGATGTGAGGATTGAGAGAAAAGAAGTAGTTAAGGGTGACTCCAAAGTTTTTGGCACGAACAACTGGAGAATGCTTAGACACAGAAATAGGGAGAATAGGGTGTGTCAAATTTGGGGGAGCTTATCAGAATAATTTCCAGTTAAGTGGCTTTCTTTTCTTGAACACATAACCTATCTATATAAATTTTTACTTTAATGTCTGAAGAAGTAGGTCAAATATTTATAACCCTGCAAACTCATTATATTGTGTACTTTAGCTTAGTCTCCTAACTCATACCGCAATATATAAATCCATTAAAATAGTTAAAAAAAAAAAAACAGAGAGTGGTTATTGGCAAACATTTTAACACAAAAACCTGACAATTTTAAACCTCTTCTATTCATATTGTATTCATCTTGGATAATTTAACTGGATGAATTAAAGATAACATAAATTATTCAACTGTAAATGATTTAAAAGCAAACAGCATGTTCATTTCATCATTTTTTTCTTGGAGCCTTTCATTAAAATTCAGCCATTCTGCAATTAATTGTCACAATTTTCTGGCCAATACATTCATATCCTATCATATTCAAAGAAAATTATTTGAATTTAAAAAATCTTACTCTACATGCAGTTTATTGAACATTTCAAGTCTTGACAGTTTAATTCTATATTTGTGTTATGAAAGGCAGTTCTTTTCTTTTTACCTGTCTTATTTCTTTAAGTTAGTTACACGTGAAATTGTAACCCTGACTGTTATCTCATGTTAACTCAAGACAAGAAAATACGCATGAATATCGTAAAGAGATTTGACCTGGAAACTTTTCATTTATTGAAAAGGCTGTTGTTGGATTTTAGCACATGAATTATTACCAGAATCCTTTAAATATTCATATGAAGCCTAATTGATGTTGTAATGTGGAGTAACACACTCTTTTCATTTGACCTATTCCAAAATGACACACAACTTCTTTTACCAAATTGTTTCAATGTTCATGAAATAGAGAGGTTGATTACATATGTATTTCGCGAAGTGTTCTTGAAGTGAACATAAAGCGTAATATTATTTTTATGTGCTTCCCCCCTTATGCATTATAGCTCATTCTATAATAAATAAAACCATTTACTGAGCATATCTATTAAGTAATGAACCTGTAGTGTAGGCAGCTATTTTCCAAATATCGTAGGTAAAAATAGTTAACAGCTATGATTTTGCAGAGACCTTCTAGTTGGCAGGCACTGGGCAATATGCTTTTTTGTGCGTTATCTCATCTTGCCCCCACAACCATCCTCCAAAGAAGGTACCCTCATTATTTCTATTTTGTGAATACAGAAATGATAGCTAAGAGCTATATATAGGTGTGGCCCAACATCACACAATAGTAAGTGATCAGTGACACTTTAACTGGGCAATATAACTCCAGAACTAGAATACTAAGGACAATGGCATACTTCTTTAATTCAGTTGGCATTTCTGAACTTAGAATATTGAGTCACCATATATTACATGCCATTAGAGTGTCACGAGACAACTAAGTACAAAACATGTATTTTCAGATATGTAGGAAATACAAGATAAAAGAGAACCTAAGCTATTATGTCCTTAATCCAATTGCTTTTTCTTCAGCAAAGACTTCACCTAATGTCTTCCAAGCAGATTAGAATTGTGACATATCCACATTTTGAGGAAACCTTTAGAGAATGCAGCTTGAGTCAGAAACAGAGCAGTTAAGGAAGTCCCTATTAGGTACTCTAAAACACTGCTACTGCCAATAGGAACTGGCAAAAGAGAAAAAGGTTTGAAAGGAAAGCAAAAATTTAATCACATCAATGAGAGTTAGTGATTTAACTATAGTGAGACAGTAGAATTCGAAATGTCTAAAGAATGGGGGTTGTATAGACAAAAAAGGAATGCTAGGAATTCATTAAAAATAATGTTTGAGAAGTATATTTATTGATATAGAAATAAGGTCATGAAAAACTGTTATTAGGAAAAAACACAAACTACAAAAAATATATAAACTATGCTCCCTTTGGGGGGTTAAAAATGTATCTTGGTATATCTGGATGTTATCTTTGGTAATGCAGGTAAAAGTAATTTTATTCTTGAGGATTTTTTTGTTTCTTATTATTTCATACAATAAACATATGACTTGATAATAAAACCAAAAAGTTATTCTAAGAAAGTCACCATTTCGTGTTTCTTCCTGTACTGAAACACTGACACTGCTTAGCTTACATCATTTTCAAAAGAGGTCCATGATTTACTAATTTCTTTGTTTATTTTACTTAATGAAGAATAAATTATATTCTTTTCAAAATGATCTTTTATAAGCTACACTTGAGAATGTAAATTCCATTCAATCCAAAATAATACACTTTAAGTACTCCCCTGTCTGAATGCCACTTTTTTTGGTGCTTTGGGAAATTCCAGGATGAAGAATATATGGCCCCAGCCCCTATGGAGCTCACCAAGAGAAGAAGAGATAAGGCACGTAAAACCTAAGTATAATTCCAGACAAAACGTAACAAGTATGTCAACAGTGGTAAAAAGTCTTATGGTAGCAGGGAGGTGGAAATTATTTTCCATTCAGTGAACCAAGAGAAGTTTGATGGGGATGATGGCAATTGACCTTGAAATTGGACTTGAAGAATGGGTTGGACTTTTACAGATGAAGTCAAGGAGTTAGGCATTTCTAGTGGGTGGCAATTACATGAGAAACACTTCGGAGTGAACAAAGCAGAGTGAATAGTATGGTTTGTTTCCTACATTGAGTATTTGGTAAGCAATAGTGAAATAGGAGGCTGAAAAGGGAGTTGAAATAAGGTCCAAACATTCTGAGGAAAAAAAAAAGGCTAAGCTGTTTGGATTTTATCACCTATTTATTGGGGAGCTATTAAAAGCTTTTGAGCAAAGAAATGACATTATCTTTGTTAAAATATGAATAATATTAATGCTAAATACACTTAGGATTAAGGGATTGCTAATTTATATACAGATCAACCAAGCCCTAGATTCCAAGCAGTTCAGCATCACATGAGAATAAAGAATCTCGATATCTTGATGGATTAGTAAAAAAGAAAGTTCTTCAGAATTTCTTTCTTTCTTTCATCTAGGACATCTAGGAAATTCTCTGTTGTCTTTTACTAGAGACTACCCTCGCACCCCCAATGCCCCAGGGCATGGTTGCATATCCTAGTTGTAAGTCCTTCTAGTTCTTCTACGTGAGTCACCACAGCATGGCAACAGACAGAGGGGTGGTGTGGTTCTGCCACCGGAAACGAACCCGGGGCCGCCGAAGCGGTGAGAGCGCGGAAGCTTAACCACTAGACCATCAAGGCTGGCTTGAGACTTCTTTTTTAAGATTCTTAAATTTACTTAGACCAATGTTCTAAATCTTACCATGAATATCAGTGCAAATACTTATGATAGATACAATCATCTGTGGGAGATCAAGAATCATAATTAGGAAAAAATCGCTTCACTAAAGCAGAAGTGCCCAATTTACATGATATTATATGCTGGTAAAACAGTGTATCAAAACAAAGATCAGGGTCTTTTTGACTTAGAAAATGTGCAGGCATGCACAAGATAATCATTCCATGCTTATAAGACAATGAGATCTCTGTTAATTTCCCAAATACAATCATTCAAATGACTTCTCCTCGTATGTCAGCATGGAGAGCATATGCTGCAGGAAGACTTCACATTCTCTGTCCCAACAAAATGGCCTCAGTATCTCACAGTGTTGGATAGTCAGGGAATCACAAGGCAACAAGGGAAATTAAGAGATCATCTTGTTCAGATTCTGCATGCCTTATAAATCTCTCTAATTCTTCACAAAAGATAGAAACAATATGACTTCTTTTGAGAAAATAATTAAAACAGAAAATTTCTGTTTAATAACGTCATGATGACTATGTGTTATAAACGAAGTTCACTTTTTTGTGGTTCTGGAATTGAATGGAAAAAAGAAGCAAATAGCTAGTCATCCATTATACGTGATCAATTATCCTAGCTGGTTCAAACAGGTCAACCTTTTAAATTGATTTTCCTAGTAGGCGATTAACTTTTTGTTTCCATAAACAAGTAACTAATCTAGCCAGCAAGGTTAAATTAGGTACTTTGGGTCACATGGAGCTTGAATACAACAAACAAAAAAAGTGGCTAAATCAGAACAAATTTTTGATGACCCTAACAACAATTTGAATTGCATGTCATACTCATATGGGTTGTTAGTATAAGCCACTTCTATGAAGGACAAGATTTTATTTAAACATAGACATAAATCTTTTTGTAATAAAATGAATATTAGGTAATTCCATAGCATTCTCTAGACTAAAGGAATTTTTCAGGTCATTGTGCTATGCCTTATAACTTTCATTTTAAAATTCTTTGATAATCTTTGTTAATCCATTGCAATAAATTCTCTATGGTAATCCTAAATTATTAAGTATTAAACTAATACCATCCTTGAAAAGGTACCAATGAGAGAAACTATAGACAAGTGGGAATGTAAAATGATGTAGCTACTGTGGAAAATAGTTTGGCAATTTCTCAAAAAGTTAACCAGAATTATCATATGACCCAATAATTCAACTCTTTGGCATATACCCGAAAGAATTGAAAGAAGGAACTCAAACATATACTTGTATGTCAATGTGCATTGCAGTATTCTTTTCAAATGTCAAAAGGTAGAAACAATCCAAGCATCCATCAACTGACGAATGGATAAACAAAATGTGATATATACAGACAGAGTGGAATATTATTCAGCTATACAAAAGTAATGAAGTTCTGATACATACTACAAAATGGATGAACCTTTGAAAACATTATGCCAAGTGAAATAAGCCAGACATAAAAGGGCAAATACTGGATGATTCCATTTATATAAAATATCTAGAAAAGGCAAATTCACAGAGACAGAAAGTAGATTAGAATTTACCAATGGGGAGTTTTTGTTAACAGGTAGAGTTTCCGTTTAGTGTGATGAAAAAGCATTGGAATTAGAAAGTGGTGATGGTTGCACAATATTGTGAATATAATTAATGCCACTGAATTATATACTTACAATGGTTAAAATGGCAAACTTTATAATATATACAATTTACATTTATATATAAATGTATCAATGACAGCTATGTGTAATAAATAATTAGTATGAGATTCCACGTACTATATTTTTATTTATGGATCTTACATTCTGCTTTTAAAAAATCAATAAAGTTATGTAGTTGATTCACACGCAATCTACTGCAGGCTAACTCTCTGCAAATCCCTTTCTGCTATCTTGACACATTGCTGGTTGCCACTTCTTACCAATTTCCCATCCCCTCAAGGTATTTTTTCTTTTACATTGATCCTCATTGTATTTATTTCTAACCACTTCTACCAGGATACGTTAAATTATTAACCAACAATAAATGGTTACTTATTGAAGACGCCTCTGGATTTAAGGAACACTTCCTTATAACATGTCTGTTATAGTTGATGAATAAGGGAAGAAGTAGACAGCTTCAAGACAGACTTTGAGTGCCAGGGGTATGCTACCTGATGCTAGACTGTATATGGTGGGGAGGTATGAGGGAGGGGCAAAAACCATAATGACTTCTAGGTTTCTGGCTTACAGAATTGAATTGAAGTAGGAAATTCCAGAAAATGAGATTTTAATGTGAGCAATATGTTTGCATGACTGGGTATAGGAAGATAATTAATTTAGTTTCAGACATATTAAGTTGTAGGTGCTTTTAAAGCACTTTTGAAATATACCCAATAGCTATGCTGTGCAGTTGGTTACATTTCCAAGTTTGAACCTCAGAAAATTCTGTACTAGAGATGTAAATTAAGAAGCTATTAGCATATTGGTCATAATTAAAGTCATAGGTATAGGGGATATGGCTGAGGGGGAAAATTTAGAATAAGAAATGGAGATGGAAAGAAAGAAGAGAGGAAAACAGAGAAGAGAATCTGTGACTGCCCATGGAGCATCTCTAATATTTAATGCCTGGATAATGAGGATGAGCCAGCAAACGAGACAGAGAAATTTCTATGAGAGCCATAAGAGGAAATTAGGCCAGGCAAGTCATGGAAGCAGAAGAAACAGAGGGTTTTCAAAGACTAAGAGGTCAATGGAGTCACCTCTTTCTAAGCAGTTAAATTGAGGACTAAAAAATTCCATTGGATTTCATGACCCAGAAGTCATCGGTAACCTTTTAGAGAGCTTTTTAGGTGGCGAGATAAAGTAGGAAACCAAACTGAAGTGGGTTGAGTGGTGAGGAGGAAGCGAAGTAGTAGGGTTGGAGAGTGTAGACAATTCTAAACGAGGGAAGAAAAAGGAGTTGTACCTAGACGTGGAGGGAGACTCCTGTTGTTTTTAGCTGGTATCCTTCATCCTTAGAATAAAAATCCAACTAGACTTTTATTCTTCTTTTCTGTCTAAAAGGCATCTCTCCTTCCTTTCAAGACTAAACCCTTGCCCACCTCTTCCTACCTCCGCCAGGACATATAGCATTTATTAAGTATTTACTATATGCTAATTTGTTATAAACACAGTATTTTAAAGTTTGTTGCAATTCTTGCACATCCCTTTTATTAATTTTTCACTCATTGCTATTCGTTTCTTTATAGCTGAATCAGTTCTTTTTAAGATGCTTTTTCTGTTATTCTGCATATATGTAGATTTTTTGGATAATTAAAAATATATATTTCACATATTTCATGTGTTTTAACTTGCTTTCATTATGCTCAAAGTTGTACACAAGCACTTAAAATTAAGATTACCATTTATTAAAAGTATTTCTTGATTTTAAAATGTTTAGGCTTATGTACTATTGAAAGAATATTGGCACGATTGCAAACGTTAGAAAGATTATTTCAGTTCTATTATTCTTATTTCTACCAGTGACTGCTAATAATGAAAATATTAATAATTGGGCATTTTCAATAGACAAAGAAGTCCTCATCTTGATATTTTTCAGGTAAATTACAACGTTCTATAGAGAAGATGAATGTTTTTCATATATTTTTGAATGCCTTAGTTATCACTTATCATATGTTAACACGAAACAAGAAAACTAATTTACACGAATTAATACCAGTCTATGGTTATGAAAAGTAAATGGATGCAAGGATTATAGGACATATTTTTGCTTTGGATATTTCTTCATTAAGAAATTTCTTTTCTATTAATAGAGATGATATGAAATAAATATGGCAATTAATCACATTAAATCAATTCTAATA
The DNA here is from genome assembly GCF_041296235.1 of Equus asinus. Lineage (NCBI taxonomy): Eukaryota > Metazoa > Chordata > Mammalia > Perissodactyla > Equidae > Equus > Equus asinus. Next base: position 128,380,528 of record NC_091793.1, read on the forward strand.
AGCTATTTAGATTGTTTTGAATACATATGATGGTAGATATAATTAGCATCCCTAAAAATAGCAGGAGAAAATGAAAGATATTTTTCAATAAATAGTGAACTTGTAAAATGAACATGATACAAGTTCTGAAACAGGGATTTTAATGGGAGCAGTTGTTCAAAAAAGTAAGTGACGTGAATAGTAGCTAACAGTCGCTAAGTCCTTTGTATTCACCAGACCCTTCATCTTATTGTTTGTCCATACCTCCCAATGAGGTAAGTATTACTATGACCCCATTATACTGACAGCACCTGAAGCTCAGAGGAGGGCCCACCACTGATGAGCAGTAGAGCAGAGATTCGAACTTAGATTCTATTTCAAAGCTTGGCGCTTTACCTTTATGCTTTAATAACATCCACAACCAAAACTGATATGGGTCTTCTGCTTAGAATTACTCGGTTCCCTTAGAGAACAATATTGAATCAAGCCCGGAAAGTGTATTTGTGTCCATGTGCGAGTGCGTGCGCGCACGCGTGTGTGTGTTATAGCTTTTAACCAATACTGTTTGGGGTATTTTTCATCAAGAAACAAAAGCCCGCAAGAGCAAATATCAAACAAACAGCTCAGATTGTGAAGAACATGAATACAATCTTTAATCCAAAAGAACTATCTTATGTGAAAATAAAATTCACATAATGTTACCTATTTTTGTAGAAGATAATTTTTCTTTCCTTACTAGTATAATATTTAGTCTTGAATTCTGAAAATATATTTGGAGTAAATAAAATAAAAATTAAAACTATAATGATACATATAAGCTTAATTTAATAAATATGTTTAATAAAGTAAAAGTAGATCACAAGACATTGATAGAATTCTGAATGTTATTCAGGAAGCAAAATGAAGATAAATGAATGAATCGATTCAACGACATACAGTTCAGTTACTATATTTTACTAAAAGAATATTAAATTTTGATATGTCACTGGATATAACTGTAAAGAAAATAATTTTGTAGTCTTTGTTGTTGATCATGATAAGCTGAACAGATTGACAAAACAACTACACGATTTTATTCAAAACATAACATTTACATCTAAGGAAGTATTCTCTAAGCTGGTCTGAATCACACTGAATCACAGTGTGAGAGTGATCTTTTAGAAATCTTCTGATATAAATTAAGGTTACTGCCAGTATCGTGACGTGAGAAACGAAGGCAGCAATTCTTACCTGAAGATCAGGATTCTTACAAATGCTTAATCTGAATGCAGCATGTTATTTATGATTGCTGATAAAAATTTGTAAACCTTTTAAGCAAGAGATTAAATATCTATGGCTCAATAGCCATTCAGAACAATGTCATTTTATTTCTGTAGTTATTTTTATTGAAAGAATACATATTATTCTTACTTTCATCATTATCTAACAGCGTCCTTTTAATAAGTGCTATTCCATATATTCCCAATAGATGCTTTGAGACTAACCAAAGTTACCTTTTTTCTTAGCTCTGATATTTGTAAATTTTTTAGCCAACTATTTTTTAATTAATGAGACTTAAAATGTGATTACCAACAGATAGGGGCTACCAGAGAACGCCTGTAATCAGAGGTGGTAAAAAGATTGCTTCGGAAATCTTACAAAAGTGCAGAGCTCTTTCAAAGTTAGAATAGCTACACTTAAAGATAATTTTCATAAACTATACATGATAGTAGAATTTACTTCTGAGACCTATAATTAACTCAATGATAAGTAGACAAAAATTACTTAACATCTAATTGTGTATACTCACACAAACTTGTCATAAGAAAATAAAAAGATATTAGTGAGAGGTTAACTAATTAGAAGTGAAAGACTCTTAAGTACAGGGAAATGGCAGTTTATTTAAAGAAAGCCAGGGATCCAAACAGAATATTAGGAAAAGCAAAAACAATGAGTTAAACGAAGGTTCTCGGTTTCATTGATAAAATATAGAATTGGAATAAAACTAATCTACCAGAAAGCAGTTTGTTTTTATTCTTTCATGATTTACACCTTAAAGATTATGAACGTTTTGGTCTCAACTTTGTAAACTCCTCAACGATGTTCTAATCAGAACGGAGGGTTTTGTACCAAGAATTTTAGACTAGAGATCATATCATAAAGGATGTACCTACTAACAGATGCCTTTGATCCTCTTCCATTGACTGCGTAGAGTGACTGCCAGTTTTGGAACACATTCTCTGAGGATTGTATTTCTAACAGGCAACCACTTTGTGGTGAAAATTTCGAGAATGACATAACTATTCCACTATAACAGCTCTAACAGAATCAAAGTTTCAACACTGAAAATTGCTTTGTCTTTAAGGGATATATGCAAGACAAAGTGAAACAAAACGCCTTTTCTCTTTCTCCAACTCTGAAGAGCCCTCGGCATGTGTTCACAAATGCCTCAGTGTGAGGAGAGACACACAGTCAACAGTGAAGAGAGACTTGCTGAGTTTAATTATGTAAGTTGTTTCAGGAACTGAGAGCTTATTCAGCAACCTAAATATGAAGGCTGGGTCCAGCTTTTAAAAAATTATAACAATTTACTGCCTGAAAGAGATAAATTCCCTGAAGACTAGTTTTCTTCATACAGTAGATTTAAAATGTTTATAAAGTAAATCTGACCTAGACTTGAGTTATTCAGATATGAAAATTCTATGTTCATTTCCATTTTTGCTTCCCATACAGTTTCTGTCATCCTTTATTCCGATGACTATTCTCAGAAAGTAATTCAAATACATCTTTAAAAGCATACAAATTTTTATTGTTATAGACTTCACAAAGATTATTTACAAAATATGTAAACATACTGTTTGATAATATAACTTCTAAATGGGTGAAAATGTCTACATTTTATTCACAGACTTACTAAATATGTTACTCATTTTCGAATGTTTAATCTCTCTGTCTTTGGTTCTAGAGCAGAGGTTAGTCAATTTTTTTCTGTAAGGTGCCAGATAGTATATTTTAAGATCATGGACCAAGAAGAAAAATCAAGGATATATGTAGGTACTTATATGCCAAAAGAGAAACGAAATTTTCACATTTTTTTATTGATGAAACTCAAAATATAATAATAATAATTGCGTACAGTTTTGTGTAATACAGACCTACTAGTGAGAAAATGCAATTCTTCTTTGGGGGGATAACATTTTGCCTAATTGCGGTCCAAAGATAGTGCTCCCTATCATCAAAATTAATTGCAAATGTCCTTCTGCAATGTGATTTTATATATTGCTTCTCTGAATATGTCTTTTCACCCAGGAAGGTAGTGCCAAATACTGATATAAATGCATGAACACATAGTTTTAATTGAGTATATTTATTGCTTGGAAGGAATTTATAGAATTCTATTAGATCATCTTGATATTCGTTTTTTAGCTTGTCTTTAAATTGTAGATTAATGACTTCCAATTGAAGGTTAGAAGGAAGCTCCTCAATTGCACAGTTAAATGTGTTTTGAAATACGCAAATTTCCTTTGCACTTGCCTCAAGGCCTGAAAAGTGCTGCGGGACTGTAGTTTGAGCTCAGAAAATACATCTGCTGCAGATTTGTGTGGGAATGGAGATCTCACTTTTTGCTTTACTTTGACTGTACCAGGAATGTCTAAAGCAGCTTGACATTACTTGTGATTCAAGCAACATCAATTGCTCTTGAAATTACTTTACAGCAGTGTAAGTTCTGCGTATAGACAGTGTTTGCCTTGTAATTTTAGGTTGAATTTATTAAGAAACATTATCGAGTCTGCAGCAAAAGCTAATTTCTGAAGCCAATTTGGCTTAAATCACAGTGGTTGAGCGCTGGATTTGTCACCAGGGTTGTAGGTTTGGACCCTTGTTCTAAAGGATACCAAAGGCAATTATTTAAATTGTCCCACAGTAAATAGTTATTATTTGCCCTGAGCAAGTTGTAGAGAACCCTTATAGTGTCCATTCTTTCATGAATTTCCTGAACAACCATTTGTCAAGGGCCTACCATGCTATTTGAACTTTACTAGGTATCAGGGAACTAAAAACACAGACAAATGAAGGAAAGAGACATGTCAGCAGGTACTGCCAACATAATATAATAAGTGCTAAGAAGGAATACATAAATGTACTATAGGAGCGAAGAGGAAAAATTGTGATGTATCAGATGCCATAGTTTGAAAAGAAACACCAAGTGAGAAGATATTTAGTCCCCGTCATAAAGCATTTGTAGCAGATTCTTAGGTAGAGAAGTCAGGAAAAGAAATTCGGGACAAAGAGATCTCTTTGTATGTAGAGGGCTGGAGGCATGAAAAGATAATTTTGCATCCAGAGAAACGAGAGCCAGAGGAAGCAAAGTGGAAGAAGGGGAAGACGGTGGTGGAAGGATGCAACTGGAGAGTCAAGATAGGGCTAGACTGATTGAGGAGGCCTTTGGAACCGGAGCTTCACAAGCTTTAATGTGCAAACGAACCACTTGGACAATCTGGGTAAAATGCAACTTCAGAGTCAGTTGATGGAAACTCCATTCTGTCTTTCTAACAAGATCTCAGGTGGTGGTGATAGCTGCTGGCTGGAGGACCACACTTGAATAGCAAGATTCTACACAACACTAAGGGTTTTAGCCCTCTTCCCTCTTCTGGCAGTGAATTCGATGTGGCTGACATTTTAATCAGAGAAGTAACACAATCAAATTTTGGAAGTTTAAAGGTAGAGCTATAGCTATAAGGAGTATGGTCTGCACATAGGAAAGAACGAGGATAGGAGAGAGTTGCTGAGAGAAACTTGTTCATGAGAGAAAGGCTGAGAGCCTGGGCAAGCAGTGATAATAATGATAAAAATTTTAAAAACATTCAACAGGTAATCATGCACACTGGATAAGGAGAATGGCTGAATAAGAGGATGAAGTAGCAATATCTATGTTCCCTGAAAAACATTCACCAGGCAGCCGCAATAAAATCGGGCCCCACTCCACGCCAACCCCTCTATTCTCCAATGAAAAAGCAAAAACAGAATTCAATTTCCTTAGTGCTAAAAGAAAAAGTACTTAGTAACAAAACTCATTCCAACAGGATGTGTGCATGAGAAATATTTTGGCATATAATAGCTAACCTCTATTCTGCTAAAACTGATGTCAGAGGAATTTAGGCTCTGCCAACGCAGGAGCTTTATTCTAAGGTTCCAGAAAAAATTCAATGGTAAGTTACGTGGATTTTCTTAAGAATGGGATAGGCATTTCTCCTTTTGGAGTGGCTTAGCTCTGCCAAAGAACTGTGCGATTTTTACAGTCCTTTTAAACACAGTGCCTGTTACTGCATTGCATGGCTTCTGTAGTGATCAACAGGCAATGAAATCAAGTGTGTTTATGAAATTAACTGTATACATCTGCTTGGTCCCAAGACTAATTTAGTGCAGAAGAATGAGATCAGAAGGTTACCATTACAGACTGAATATACATATAAACACTAGATAAAAATAAAAATACCCTGTATTTTATATGCCCTGTAAAAGAATACTATCAGGTATTAATAGATTGATAGAACTATATGCTTGTCTTATTCAATGTGATTTAATCATTTATAAATATGGAAAGCATAACAGAATGGCAAAAGTGTAAAAGGAGGGTATGAGAATCAGATTGGAATCCAGAAATGAAATTAAGAAATGTATATATTTTAAGATGTGTATGTAAATACAAGGCCCACAAATTGGGCTCTGAGCTTTATAGCAACCATGCAATAGATAAAGCTATTTATCTATTTTTTCATGTGAATGTTAATATTTCTCCTTTATGCCAAATGAAAATGAGTAAGCCACCACATAGCTGCACTGTACAACTATATTAAGGAGAAAATTACTTTGCAACCTTTGGCAAGTTACTTGTAGCTCATTCTTGATGTGCTAATTGCTGTTGCTGGTAGTTCCTCTGAAGTAAAGATCTGTCCTTCAGTGTATTTACTGAACCAGTATTTGTGATATTTGGCAGCATCTTTGTTTCAAATTTAGTTATCCTGTGTGGAACTTCTGATGTGATGAGCTGATTCGATTTTCTCTTACCTGTTTTGATAAATAAACTTACATTTTTTTCTAGAGTCAAAAATGGAGGTAATTTCTCTGGGTTACAAAAACACAAAATTGAGTGAATCATGAAGTCAGGAACACTTATTAAATCTTTGAAGTTCAAAAACATAACTTATAAGGTGTATAGAGAATTGGTTTTCCTAGCCTAAGTCTGTAGCGACAGGCAAAGATTAGAGTAAATCCACATGACCATTATTAGGAGGACACCTCAGAGATGTATTATATCTGCTAATGGAAAATAATAGTGTAAAATTGACCTGCTACCTTGGCACTGATTTTCTACTGCACCACTACAAGGGCATCCTTAATGCAAGTTTTCGACATCTGTATCAACTGCTATCCTCAACAAAAACTTACTCTCTTAAAATCAATATTCTTGTTTATAAACTAGTTCTCTGAGTTATTACAAATCATGACGATGTTTCAAACAAGCTAATGGTCACAAGAATGTTCATCGATTTTCCAACTTCGAAAAAAATGGTGCAGATAGCTGCCTTTTCTTCAATATTGAGTCGGTTCATTTGTAGACTGAGTTAATTTTGCTTCAGTAGGATTATGAGAAATAAGAAAATGTTTGAATTTTCAACTCACTCCTTTCTGTTGTGACATTTTGTTCTTTCATTCCATCATCTCCATTAGTTTGCCAACTGGCACTGACAGGAGTGTAAAACTACTGCAAATTGTTACTTCAGCAGAACACTGCCTGCCAAGAACTGATCAGCTGCTCCTCTAAATGCACCTTTCACTCTTGCCTTAACTGAAGCAGCCCGAGCCTGCAGTGCTGCTGGTAATAAATCTCATCCAGCAGCATTTGAATTTAATCACCTGACTTCCACCACTTTAAGATAAACATGCATGAATGCAATCGTTATGAAAACGAATGTCTAGTCTGCAAATTGGAGGGTGTGTCGGGTACAGGACCACAGGGGCGAGCACCCCCACTCTTTTCTATTTATGGCTTCATTTGAACTGATTTATCCGTCTCTTTCTCACCTCCCCTGTCTCAGCAGTTACAAACTGCATCACCTTTCCTTCACCTGAGAAAGCAGTCAAGCTTTTCCTGATTGAAGACATTCTGATGGGGCTCTGTGGGTCACCTGACAGAGGGCTGGCCAAAGTGATGGATGCTGCCTTCTCTCTTCTGTGGATCTGGATGCTTTGCACCTTCTCTGGGTCAAATTAGGACTCCTGAGAATAATATCTGGATCCCCTGAACAGTTGTGAAACTGTCAGGATCTTCTGGATGGATAAGATCAGCAAGTATTTCAGATTTATGTAGCCAACCTCAGAGAAGCAGACCGAACACTTATAAAAATTTTCAGATGACAGAAAACATGAATAAGTAGGTAGAAAATGGGTTTCTTGGCTAACACCTGGCAAATGGAATTTAAACATGTAAGGACAGAAGAGTAATTCATATCGATCATAAAACTAAAAGGAAACACAGATATATTCTTCCAGTATTTCAACTATGTCACAAGTCATGGGTGCCTCCTTATTTCCCAGAATCCAGCCACATTGCCCAACAAGGATGTCCCTTTGGAAGACTAGATATTAGTCACTCTAGAACTGTTTGGCCTCTTGCATAGCAGCACCCTTTCTGTTTCTTGGCTATGATATACCCAGAATTCACTCTTTTCCATTAGCTAGTTGGGCCTTATATCCTCTGAAAAGCTCTTATGAACAAATGTCTCATAACAGAGGCTTTATTGGGAAAGCATACCACAAAAGTCGCTAGTACATAGTACATAGTACAGAATTACGTTTTTTAAGTTTTTTCATTTGAAAAGGGAACCAGTTGGAAACCAGTGTGCCTCAAAGCTCTGAGAAATCTCCTTTCTTATCTTTGTTCTAACTGAATATTATTTTAAAATATATACAGCACAGAGGAGAGAGGAAAACAAGTAAAAGAGATAAAATTACTCTCAAGCTATTATATAAGGAAAGTCTACCTATGAGTTAAAAAGAAATTCACCACACCTCTAATAAAAAAGTGTACTTCATAATTATTTAAACAAATACGATAGAAATATATGGTTTTGTATTATAATTAATTTTGTATTGTGTTCCGTTTAGACACCTTTTTAAAGGATTAATTTTAAAAGTCACCAAGAATATCCTTAAATTTAAAGTATGCTAGCTATTAATTTCATTTAAAGTTCAGACAAAAGTGAAAGATTTCAGAAAATGCAAGTTTAATAAAATTCTGTTTTAAAAAATACCAATAAACATGGACATATCTACCAAAAATCCTGCTGAAAATGGAAAAATTCAGTTGATTATTCAGATATTTGAAAAAGAAGAAATACTCTCCCTCCAAACAAACAAACAAAAACGATGAGGTATTTGTGAACCATTTTCTGAGACATTTTCATCTTCTTTCATTTCATCTAGTTGAAGATTACTTAATACACAAAATAAGTCCTTAATATACTGTGCTAATTAATTAGGTGATGGGAAAAAAGTACAATCTGAATAACTTACCATTTCTTTTCTATGAAAATGTTCCCAGTTGTGAATACATTTGCCAAGTCTATATGACAAGTTGGGTAATAGAGAAATCCTATAAATTATTCAGGTATCTCAAATACATTAAATTATTTGTATGAAGATACTGTATGATATATTTCAGGAAAAAAAGCATCAGGATTTGTACGAGAACAATCAAAGGTGACAGCTAAAACTGCCTGTCCCAAATGGAAGATATTGACTGCATTTTTCAGATTTCAGTCTCCGCCATACGCACTCCGGACACTGCCGTGCTAATGACACTTGAGATAAGGGAAAAGACACACTTGCAACCAGAAGGCAGGGAAAATTACGAATGCTCATTACCTTATATGGTGTTTTACATACAGGACCTTGGTGCCTTCTCCTCACAGTCATGTTAGGGAAACTGAGGCTCCGAGAGGCTGGGTAACTTCCCCAGGGTGGTAAAACCCAGCCTGGGTAGACTCCAAACCCTGTCCTCTTTCGTTTTGGGAAGCTACCTCCCAAGTGCAAAGAAACACTTGCTCTGGCTGCTTTAAAAGAATGCCCCTCTTCCCACTTTAGGCTATTCATTCATTCATTTTTCCACTGTATTTGTATATTTATTTTTATATATATAGGAGTAATTCTTGCTTTGGACTTTTGAGTTTTGCTGTTTTGCTAAATAATTTAGAACCATCGTATTTAGTTATGTGTTGTGGCAGGGAAGCATTCCTACTCTGACAACTAAAACGCTAAGTGCATGAACAAGACTGTTAGCACCCAGCGACCCTTCCCTCCGCCAGGCTTTCTGACAAATGAGAGTCCGCAGCTCCTTCCTCAGTCTTGGGAGAAGCTAGGGCACTAATGGCATCTCAATTGCCTCGGACCATTTCCAAATGATTCTCTATCAGCAAGAAGAAAGAAAAATTTACAGAAGCTTATTGTTCATCCAGGTTTAATTTTGTAAATGCTTACAGAAAGCCACATATTGACTAACAATAGAGCAAATTATACAGGGTTCATTAAATATCACAAGCCACCTAATTCACAGCTGTTATCTGCGTGAATCCTTAATGCTGTTAGAATATTTTCCCTTCTGTCTTTAAGTGCTACACCTCCTGCCTCCTCTTCTATCTCTTTCTTTTCCTAAATCCAAAATGTAAAAATTATTCATTTGGGGAACATTCAAGAAACCAACAACACAGTTTTTTGTTTGTTTAAACTAGAGCAGAAGTCCCTCTATTTTGAAGAAATCAGTGACTTGTTGGCATGGAACAATTATTTGGGGCAAACATTGAAGCATTGTGCTAAGGCATTACAAGAATACAGCTGACTATGTCTAAAGTCAAAAATGGGGCAACGGTACAATTGTGTAATTTTAACTCTGTTTGTACATTAGTTTGAGAAGCCCACTCCTTTTCATTTAAGTCCAAAATATGCTAGTTCAAGAAATCTTGGGCATTTTATTTATCTAATTATCTTGTTTTGCTGGAGGAAGACTGTCACTGAAGTAACATCTGTGCCAATCTTCCTCTATTTTGTATGTGGATCGATACTATGGCATGGCTGACGAGTGGTGTAGGTCTGTGCCTGGGATCCAAAGCCACAAACCCAGGCCGCCAAAGTGGAGCACAAGGAACTTCACCCATGATGCTCTGGGGGTTGCAGACACCCATCTTGGGCATTTTGAGTAATAATCTCTTTATATTTGTATGTTATTCTTCCTCCTTAATAGTGAGTTTGAGCTTAGCAAAAATCCTTAAAACTACAAGAAAAGTTTTCTACCCAACACAACTTACACTTTTACATCATTCTAATCTTACTTTTAATGATGATGTCATATGTACATGCTCTTTGGCAGCCCATTAATTTAAGGTTTTGAGATACATAGATCTGGGCTGTTTTGTAGTTTTCTTAGTGCCAAGTCACACAATTCTACTGTGTGAGATAGTGACACGATTCATGTTTCCAACCGTGATTTGCCACGGCAACCTTAGATTTCAGATCACTGCAATTTTCAGCCTTTTATATAAGTTTAGTCTTTTGCTGATTAAACTTAAGCCCAAATAAATTTCATCTGTCACAAATGTTTTTTTCCTTAAATTTGCCATTTCAGGTAAAGCCTATTTTCAAAAAGCAAAACATACTATTTTTACTCAATGTCTATACATATATTTTTCATTTTTTCTAAATCTCTCAATTTTAAAAATATTTAAGAACTAATGCATGAAGCAGCCTCTCAGTATCAGCACAATATAATGATATTCTTAGTTTTTACTTAGATTACTGACAAATATTCTAATAAATCACTTTAACCTTCAAACTTACTTTTAATATCACCTATTATAAACATGCCCAAATTGGTTTTCCTTTATAAATTCTTGCACAGATATAACGTTTTGACAAAAGGAAGGATATGCTAAAAATGAATATTTGAATTTAAAGGTAGAAAATTAGCTTCAGAACAAGTTGACTGTTGTGCCTTATCTCAAGAAAAAAGTAGACAAACAGCATATATTTTAATTGTTGTGCAACTCACTTTAATAAGAAAAAAAATGTTGGAGTAGTCAGCATTAGGAAGGCTGCACGATTTTGAATACGCCAGAAGCTTATCAGGTACAATATGTTAATTTTTTTCTAACAGCGTAATGAAGTCTGAAGCTTTCAGAGAGATGTGACTCTGATAATGGGTCTGTTTAAAACAACATTAAGCAAATCTTGATTATGGGTTGCTCAGCTGCTTCCAAAGCTAAAGGAGAACAGCATTTCTTCACAGGAAGCCGCTGCTCACAGAGAATGCATTTCATCTAAGTGCTGCAGCGGCACATTCGGCATATCCCAGGAGGCAGTGGGACTCTCCAGTGTGCAGCACAGACGGGGCACTGTGGGTAACTTGTGTGTCTGATACATATCACCACAGTAGATCTTTGAATAGCCACATATTTCCTCTGGGACATTCCTGGGTGCCCCATGTGAGTGTGTTGAGCACAGAGTAATCTTAACCTGTTCTGGTCTGAGGCTCCTAAATTAGGTATCTTAGCTCTGGTGCCAGTTTATATTTTTGTGTACTTAGGGGGGCCAAGGCTGAAAAGCTACCAGGAATCCTGGGACCCTTGTGCAGACCTTAGAATCTGCTCCTTTAGAGTTCCCCAATTGCATATTCTGGATCAATTTTTTTTTTTTTTTTTAATGTGTACCGATTCCCTTTTGGGTACCTCTAGTTATCTTCAAAATATAACCCAGTGGCGAATTTATAAGAAGAGAAGGTGAAATATCCTGACACTTTTTACCAGCGTGTTAAAAAAAAATAAAGAAATAGTGTTACCCTCAGAGCAATGCCGTCTGGCCATGAAGTATGGAGTTATCGGGCTATCCAGGCAAAAAGGACACTTTTAGAGGGAAGCATTTTAGTACTTTAGCTCTTATCTTACTTATGTCCCCATGCAGTGGGACAAGAGTTTGAAGACCTCATATTTGTTCTTACCTTTCAATTTTAAGGTACATCCTGATTTCAAAAATGTTAAAATATGAAAATACTGTAGCATAAAATTAAGGAAATATGACATTTATGATTAGGGATTTGCCTGTCTGAGGACTTGACTTAATGTGCACCTCTAAGGGAATGTGATCCTTTCTAATATGCTTGTTGGAATAGCTGGAAAGATTGAGGCACATCACACTGTATAATCTGTATTATGTACATAATAAAACAGTCCTTTAATTTTAATTGTGTAATTATTTGCCATACCAATAGTCATTAATTTTTTAAAAAGCCCTCCTTTATTCATATTTGTTTCTATAGCTCCTCTAAAAAGAAAAAATTACACTAACATTAAAACATTACATCTGATGCTAACATAGGTCACTTGGCCTAATTTAATTGCAACTGTGTGCTTTTCCCTAAATAGGCAACCAGCAGATGCAAATGTCTATACATTTGTATTGCATTGTGATTTGCAATCTTAAAAAAGTAAAACTGTCATTTAATACTGTTATTACTTTTTAAAATTAACATTTCCATGTATCTATATATTAACAATCTTAATTATCTAGGGAAAGAGGAAATTAAAAATTACTACTACTACTTTTTCTTTCAAGATTAAGGGTATAAAATAATAATTTAAATTCAATAAATACAAAATTTGGAACACAGATTGTTTCCTCAAATTCATGCTATGCCATTCTTTCTTCAGCTTCATCTGTCTTTTTGTTTTTAAATAATGCAACCTTCACAATTTTAGGTTAGATTAAAATTTTAAGGAATTTTCAGATAGTATTTCAAAAAGAGTATTTTTTCATTTTTTCAAAATAAATAGAATCTACTAATTAAACTCAATATTTCATGACCTATTAATTTTGCAGTTATTATAACCCATCTTTAATTGGATTATCTATAATTATAATTAAATGGCTCTCTGAATCATAAAAGGTTAAATACCAGTCATTTTCCATTTAAAGACTTAAATATGAGTTGATCGTGATAAGGAAAGATACTTCATCCTAAGGTTAATCGCTAAGACTTGTCCCCTACTTTCATAAAGTCAGCCTCCCTATCTCTTGCCATTTTATGATTCATAAAACTTCTCAATTCTGCCACATACAGTCCAAATACATGGTATCTTTTAAATAATTTTTTATAATTTATAATTTTCATAATATAACCACCACTTACCTGCAAAAAAACATGTAGAATTAAAGAATTTTTTTCCTATATTCATTAGATGAGGTTTCACTCAAATTGTGTGTGGTAGTGGTCTTACTGACAGGACAGGAAAGAAAGATTAAAGACATTTATGGCCAACACAAATAGATTTATCAATCATTCTTTGTGAATTCTTTCCTTTTTTCTTCTTTCTCTCCTTTTCTTCCTTTCACCTTGTTCTCTCTCTCTCTGTCTGTCTCACACACACACACACACACACACATTTATGATTCTTATTTTAGCATCAAGTTTGTTAAATTACTATCTTTCACTTGGAAATAAGTCATTCAAAGGTGAACAATTAACTTTAGACTTATTAAAAGAACATTATACTCAATGGCCTTTCATCAAAAACATAAAACAATATTGTATTGAATCACTCAGTTCAAATAATTTGGGAGCAAAGCCCTTGATTTTCTATTTGGGCATTTTGAAATTAACTATACCATTCGAGAAAATTTTAGGAGGGGAATAAAAGACAAAGAGAAAAGCGCCTAGAATAAATGAGGAAATGAATTGCTGTGGCATGATATTTACTTGAATTCCACAAATATTGTTAAGGATGAAGCATGCTTCAGAAATCCCTTCTTAAAAGAGGTCTATGATAAGTTTCTAACCATACATTGTACAGAGTAGTATGCAATCATGAACATAAAGTACAACATTCTACGTTCTGTTAGCGCTCACCAAGGGGAGAGGAAGAGAGATGACATCTAACCAAGTTGCATAGAACAGGATTCACAAGGGTGGGGTACCCCAGAGATGTGAAGTAAGGATTTTAACAAGAAAATGAAGGTACTAGATGTCACACCAAGAGGAAGGAAGATCATGAACAAAGGCCTGGGGGCAGGAAAGTCCCAGGAGCAATATGTAGTCTCATTGAAGTGGAGTGTGGGATAGAAGGAAGGGGGTCATAAATGAAAGTCTGGAGAGGACGATTGAAGTGATATTATAGAAAGCCATAAATGCCAGTCTGAGGAGTTCAAAATCAACAAAGATTTCCAGCAAGGAAACGACATAATTAGGGCTGTGTTTCAGGTGGATTCCTAGAGGAATGGATCCAAGTGAGGGGAGTCTGAGAGCAGGAAGAGCCTATAAATGTGGTTGCTGTGGTCTGGGTAATATGGCCACCAGCAGCGGTGAGGGTGCCAGAAGTTCTCAGGAGAACATGATCCTGATGGAGTCAGACTACACGAAAGGCCTCAGATATTTATATTTTTAAACAGTGAGGCTGACGGGTAACATATTTCTGGTAACATTGGCAATTTCACATTATAAGTGAATTATCTTACAGGTGTCAGAATATTTGTTGGGATGCTACAATGTCTGTGATACAGAAGACTCTGTGTTCAAGAGAAATGTCAATAGAAAAGGCAGGAACAAGTGTACATCTGCTTAGAAACCTGTGATGTTAATAGAGAATATCTGAGCCAGTAGAAGTGGCTAAGGATAATACTCTGCATTGCTTCCCAGTCAGAAGGTGTGAATGATACTTTACGACAGAGATTCTCAAACTTTAGTGGGCAGGAGAATTACCTCAAGGGCTTGTTGAAACACACATTGCTGAGAGTTCAGAATTTCTGATACTGTAGGTGTGGGCTGAGGCTCGGAACTTGCATTTCCGATGAGTACACATATGATGCTGATGTCGTATTATACAAATCCCACAAGTGTTAAAAGAGGCAACTTATGGGAAACTTCAACCACCTGGGCTTTTCCTAGAAAGCCCTTTGTCCTCCTAGAGAACATCGAAAAATTGTGCCGTCTTGCTGAAACAGCATTCCTCAGGTTGAAGACAAAACAATGAAGGGAGTTTCTATTCCTGATGTAATTTTTACCAGCAAAGAAGAGCTTCCTCCTGACTCTGAAATAACGAAAACTTTTGAAGAAAGCATCCCTGACATTTTAGTAGCTGAGAAAAGGCTACTGAATTATACCCTAGGTTTTAGGAAATTATATCGAAAAACAATTTAAGAAGCAACAGCTATCATAGTTCCCCTGGGGTTCCCTGGCCAGAAAATTTAAAGGAGGTGGACAGTAAAAATTGAAAATCTGATAATACAATCACAAATGATACTGATGAGGAAAATAAGAATTGGTATCCACGGCAACCAGTGTGGTTGCTTTGGGCTCTCTTTCTGATGAGCTCCGACTCGAATAAAACGTGTGCAAAATATGAAGGAAAGAACACATAACCAAAAAGGAATACAAAGGAGAAGCAGAAGTCTTTAAGAATAGGAGCAAGAGGCTGAAATATCTGGAATTTCTTACCTATACTGAGGACACTAAAGAGTTTTCTTTTAAATGTGCATAAAATATGTGTATATATGACATAAATACTATATTATAGTAAAAAAAGATTTTTTTAAATGATAGATATAATAACTGCTTGGGAAAAACGATAACTGTTAAATATGATAAAATGGTGGTTTGCTTCCATTTCTCTCCACTGGGAGAATTATCTTCACATTAGGAAGGATAGCATCGTAAAGAGGTAATTGAAGCACAAAATAAAAGCAAAGATTATGAGAGCATTTAGCCTCTTTAAATGAATGTTCAAGTCCAGACACAAATGAATTACATTTGAAAGGTTGTGAAACAAATCATTCTGGGTAATCACTGGGAAATGGCGGTGAATAGAGGAAATCTCATAAGATTAGAGATGAGCAAATGATCCAATTTTCAAAAGTGGATAAAATTCAAAGTATGGAATCCACAGACTTGTCAAATAATTCCTAACTGCAAAATTTCATAAAGGATTATCAAACTATTAATTCAGAAAGTCTAGTAAGTAGTGAACATGCAAACCAAATAAATAAATGAATAAACAAATAAGTAAATAAACAAGTAACACCAAGAATGCACTCAGACTAGGGCATGCCAAGTCAATCTCATAATTCATTGGATTTCTGTCATATTCTAAGTAAGACGTTTAAGGGAATTTCATGGTGCCCCTGTAGCTAGCACAGAGAATGTGCAACAAATGCTAGAACGTGTGGGTGAATCTCACCAACAGAAGAGCCCTCCCTTAGGGAGTGTAATTGTGAATCAGCAGGACAGACTCTAGAGAGGTAGCTTCCTTCTTGGTCTGCTGCATTCAGTTAGACATTCTTTCTATCTATGTCTTAGCTGAAAACTAAAGGGTGTCTTTATCAAATACGTAGTTGACTCAAAGCTGGGAAAATTGACTACTATCTTTGACACCAAAAACAGGATTTAATTGATCTTGACAGGCTAAAAGGATGAGGCAAACCCAGCATAATGAAACTTAACTGGGATAAGGGATGAGCCAAGGCCAACATAATGCAATTTAACTGGGATAAGGGAAAAATCTGAGATTTGTGTTGGGATAGCAATTATACATATTGAAGATAAAAGATCCTTTCTTGACAGCAATTTGGGTGACAATGACTTGGGAACTTTAACCAATTACACTGACGGAGATAAGGGGTGTGAAAGGGCCTTATGGTGCCTGGCAGACAGCAGGCACGCACTGAAGAGTTGTTTTTTATTGAAGCTCACTACCAGCTAATCGTATGATTTGACTACTAAAGTTGTAGGCTGAATTGCAGGAGTGTGGTGTCCACACTGAGAGATATAACATTTCCATTGCATCCTGGACTGCTCAGATCATTTACAGAGCATTTTGTCCAGTTCTAGGTTCTTTATTAAGAGAAGTAAACTGACAAAATAAGTAACATTTAAAAAGAGGGTGACCAGAATGGTGTCGTATTAGAAAACAGAAAGTGGGAGGCACTGGTGGGTGAGGTTTAACAGGAGAAGAGAATGCCTAGGATAAGCACCCTATCAACATATCAAATGCTGCCTTGTGGAAGAAGGAAAATTTTTAACATTCAAATGCCACAGGAATTGTTTTTCAGCTCAAAACAAGAAAGAACTTTCTGAGAATTTCCATTTTCCAACAGAAAAGATTTTGGGGCCAAATGGGTTGGGGGGGGGGGGAGCGGGGGGTGGTTTATGATGAGGATTTTAGGCTGGTTAATTTTAAAACTGAAGATGAGAAGCAGGCTCCGAGGAGTGGAATTTGCTTGCCCTTTGTTGGGAGGCATTTGCATTTGTGGGGGGAACCTCCATCTGTGGAGATGCCTCCCTCTCTGTGCCAGGGGGAAGGGGGATGGCCTTGTCTCTGGAAACTCTTAATGGGGAAGGCAAGGACTTAAGTTAGTTACTGTCTGGCAACCTCATGTAACTGATTTAGGGTGGTGGCTTCTGGCCTTTACTTAATCCGATTTGATTCTTATCTAAAAGTTGTGGGACCACCCAATGGCCAGATCCCACCTGCACTGATACCATTTTAACTTTTTTCCATGTTCTTTCCTTTGTCTTGTAAAGAGATGGCTCACATACCTATGCCTTAAATTTAGCCTTACTCTCCAGCCAGTTTGCAGCAGAAGTGGCAGCAGCGGCTCCTCCTGCCCGTGGGCCCTGTCCCCACGCAGCAGCTCTGACTGCCCATGGGTCCTGTCCCCATGCTATTGCACACTATTCTCTAAATAAAAGAGCACTACCACAAGAAAAAAAAAAAAAGAAAGAAAAATACTATGTCATGAAGTAATGAGATTCCACATGTATCCGCCAGAGGCCAGGCCGTGGGGAAGGTGTAGAGGGGATTTCTGAATTGGGTAGGAAGCTGGTCTTAATGGTTTCTATGGCTTCTACGAAGTCAATTCAATAACTATTTATTGAACATTTAGTATGTGGAAGGAGACCTCCCCTTTTTGTGGGCACACAAAAGTCAACGGGGTAAAGATTTTAAACTAAACATACCTGTGATCTCATAATAGAGCTGAGGTATGTGCTTTATTAATTTTAAGGTTATAATACTTGTAGATAAGTGATTTATGAGCCATACAATGCTCTGAAATAGAGAAGGGGAAGTGGACCCCAGAATATGAAAGATTGTTATAGGATACAATTGCTGAGGGAATGAGGTAGCAAAGTCATTCCAGGTGGATGAGAAAACTTTAGCAAAGGCACTGAGCTGAGAGAGAAGTGAAACAGAAGGTTGTTCAATTTAGATAAAGCATGATGGTAAAAGGAAAGCAATGGAAGATAGGCTCAGAGAGGACCTTGAAATCTATGCCCTCTTCTAGAGGCAGGAAGAATCCACAGCACAAGCTGGAGTATGGAATTACTACGATTGGAATTTTGTTTTAGGAATTGGTATAAGTGGGCAAGTTGTATAAAATGGGTACATTTGGAAAGAACACAGTCAAAATAGAGGCGACCAAGGATATTCGTAATTATGAATGTCATCTATAATCCAGGGTGCTAAGTGAAGTCCTTTACATAAAACATCTCCCTTAATCCTCATAGGCTTACATGAACAAACAAAACTGAAAACATCATATAAAATCTGCCATATGTTTTAACACTGTGATAATATAAGCCAGAAACACATCTATAACTTTCAGGCAATGGAGTCTTTCCAGGAAACATAAGAAAGTAATCCATTGGGATACTTTTGAAAAACCCTATTTGGGGAGTCAAAGGGGGAAAGGAGGAGTTTCATGTATGTTTTCACTATATCTAGGATCAAAATATTATATTTAGGATCTTACATGAGAATGTAGTTTGTAAATTTTAAGCATTTTATAAATGTTAGCTATCAGGTGTCTGTTACATGTAGATTGAAAATCTGGACTCTCCTAGAAACGATGAACTTAATTTGGCATATAGAGATTACTCTAATGAATGAATTACTTTTCAGTGGGCCAAATGTGATGCCTTTGATTTGAAGATCATATATATTTTACAACATTGAAGATATCACTTTTACTTCTCTAATTATAGAGCCAGGAAGGAATGAGTGTACATTAATTTGTATCACAAAGATAGTGGTTCCTTGCTGTTATTGGGGTGAAAATTCTGTCTGAAGACTGAAAAATGATGGGAAGAGCGTAGAAAATTCTCTGATTGGAACCTATTTAAAGTCCCATTGTGAACCATAAACAATTGTTAACTAAAAAAAGTCCACGGTCTGGAACGGAAGACTGATAGGATTTGTTAGGTATTTCGCTGGGATCCAGTGGCCACCTGAAGGCAGAATTATATCTACAGACTGAAGGAGTTCTCATTTATTAAAAGCCACCACTGATTAAACACAGCAGACTATTCATATTCATAAACCCGTGATTGAGGAAATGCAGTACGATTCCAACCGAATTCCAACCAACAAATTCCCTAATTGATCAGATTTTAGCCTATTTATTAAGGATAACTCTACATGAAGACCTCTAAGAAGATCACAAACCAGTTACTGACACTAGTTCTTTTGTGGCCTAAGAGATGATTTCAATGTTTTATGTTACTTGCCCACATTTGGAGGTTTTGCAAAAAAATCTAGATTTCCAGCTTCCCATGAAAAATCAGAAGACCTAGCATGTATGGATACAAATTCATGCAGGACAACTTTTACAGAAATTAACTTGCTTATGCTTATTTAAACAAGGCATGGGCTTTTTGGTTTACCAAGGACCTTCCCAACCCCTCTTACTCCTCCATTTTTTTTTAAACATCCAATTGTTCACTTACTTGCCTGATCTGTTTTTCTACTCTAATGCTGATCTATTGTTTCATTAACTTAGTTAGAATCTGAGCTGGACATTTGAAAACTGCTCAGATTCCACCCTGAAGATGTGCTCTACTGCTCAGCACTGTGGCAAGTTTTTACGCATCAGGTAACTTCTAGTGTATGGGGGCTATTACATCCACTTTGTTCATTTGTTCATATTAAAAAGTGCAAAAAGACATGAAAATCAGCCTTCTATTTTTATAAATGTATTTTTAATGTTTTTATTGATGCAAAGCCATACAAAAAAATTAAAGTCATCAGTGAGTAACTATACTTTATTGTATTTGCTGTGGACTTCAATGATAAAGCTTGCCTAATTTACATATATTGCAGATTTGGTATTTATTCATTTTTTTTTAATATCACGGGTGGCTAGACATTCACATAATAAATATGTTTTTACCCTGCATCAGTTGAACTTCAAGAAAAATTAATTACATTCATCATTTCCTGATTTATTTCTTTCTGTAATTTAAGTATTCCCATGACAGCAACAAATTTTTGTTAATATCTGAGTAGTAGAAGCATCTTCCTGTAGCATTGTCTGCATTTATCAAGTGGTTTCTTTGAAGGATATAAGATCTATACTCTCTTCTTAGTGATATTCTTAACGTCACCTTCAATTTACAATGAAAGATCATATGTACATGACAGCTATTTATTTTGATTGACATTTTCCTTCATAATGTCCTGTTCTTAGTTAGGTCAGTCTGTATTCCATTTAAACATTTATTAGCTACGTATTCATACAAGAAGTTTCTTTAAAAAATAACACTACGTGTATTGCTGGATTAGTTTGAAAGCTTGGTTGATATCAAAATACTTACAAAATTATAACTCGAGTTATATGAAAGGAAAAACATATAATTCCTATTTGTTTTTTCTTTTTGGAATTTGTGTTCAAGTACACTAAGGAGAAACAAGGAAAACTCTCATTCATCAGGGCTTAGAGTCCTCCCCAAATTGTCACCGTCACCATCACTCTCCTCATTTTCTGATTCCATTTGTTAAATATTACTTAGGAAAATCTTCCCTCATTTTTCTGTATTTTAAGAGAGATTAGTATGAAAAATTAATTCTTCATAATTGTCAGGGGTACGATATTGGAGAATCATAAGTGGATTTATCTGATGTTTTAAAAAATTTCGTTCCACACTTTCCATCCTTTTATTCCCATTCCATCTTCTGTTTTCTTTGAGTGTCTCATTTTCTTCATGCAATAACAGTGGAATAGAGATAGAAGCCACTTCTAGCTCCTTTTATGGGTCCCTCCTCCAAAAACATTTTCATTAAAATATTCTCCATACTTCTTTTAACTTGATTCTATGCTTTGTTTTGTAAACAATCATAAAATTGGCTAAATTAATAAGTGTGTATGCATGTATGTGTGTGTGTGTATTTCAAGGTAAATCTGATAATACTTTGACTCTTGTCTGGAACAATACTTGTTCCAGAGTGAGAAAAAGTGGGTGACAAAGATTAAATAACTTACTTAAATATAATACGGACAAATACATAATTGTTTTGCTTCCATTTATTTTTTTAGGTTACCTTATTCAAAGAAAAAATAATGCTCCTATGCATGCCAATAAACAGGTGGTTCAACATACATAATTTCCCTATTAAATATGATATTCATTTGTGAGACTATTTATAATTTGACTTTGTGGATGTCAACTCTTTTGATGGAATGATTAAAATAATTAAAGGCCAAATAATGACTAATTTATGATTTGGGAGTTTTCCGGAATTGTCAAAAAATACAAATTCGAGGAGTTTTTAAAAAACATCCTTATGAGTTAACTTACATGAAAGAAACAGCCATGATTTTCTGAAATATCTTCCCTTTTTGGAGGAAAATCAGATGAATATTCTTAACAGAACAAAACTCATTTTTTAAGGATGTAAAAGTACATGTTATATAGTGCTACTCATAGAACATAGAACACTGAATTATTTAACAATATTAAATTATTAGTTATTTAATATTAATGTTATTTAATACAAGGAATTTGATTTAACTTTTTGAAAGTTAACTATGTATTTTAATTTTGAACCAACATTTGTCATTACAAAATACATATTTATCTATGCTCCTGATTATGTTTTCTATAAAATATCTAATGAATGGCATCTTTTATCATTGTATACCTTTAAATATACATGCATTTTATTTTACTCTAAAATGCTAAGCTGCAAAGAGAAAGCAATAGAGAACATGATGACACATGGTGCCAATTTTTAAGATTTTTTTTTTTTCAAATAAGATATTTGTTTTTATACGAACTTGATAATAGCATTTTTAAATGTCTATATTATGCTTGGAATCAGAGTGATTCTAATTAATAAGACTTTAACATTTTTAAAGTAGTATGTCCCCCATCTGATAAAAAGGACAAAACATCTATCTTACTTAACATTTTGGGACTGTCTCTTCTGTACACGTGAAAAAATGAGTAAATTTCTATATAAGGGAGAATAGAGTAGTAGCTAAGGTCATAGATTTTAGACACAATTTGCTCAAGTTCAAATCCTGACTTGGCCACCTACCAGATACACTATTTTGGAAAAGTTACTTAACCACTCCATGCCTCAGTTCTCATCTCTAGATTTTAGGGTTTACACAATGATTAGATATTTTATTTTACCTATAGAACCTAGAATAGAGAGCAGGATATTGCAAGTATCATATAAGCTTGTTCTTCTTATGTTGATGTGCCACTTCTAGGAGCTGGGGTCCTTCTGAAGAAAGAAGAAGAAAAAACTGAAAAGCAACTTATCAGTTGCTTAGATGAACTGATTAACTGACAAGCCTCCACATCCAAATGGTGGCAGACGAGTGAAACAAGGCATGTTTACTTCTGTGTTTACTGTCAGGGGACATCTGGAAGAATGATCTCACGCAGGCAGGGGATAAAAATAAGACCATAAAGAATCTTTGCAAAGATGTAAATATCACATGGGACAAAATAACCAAAATCCTACCATCATGCAGGATACCATCCCTATAGCAACCACAGGAAATTTTAAAATCTTTAAGTCAGGAAAAAATAGATTATTCTCAGAAGATAGGCTCCTGGCCAATAAAAATATTGTGGAAAAACAGCTAACAGAAACTCCTGGTTTGGTTTTCAGAGCTCCTCTCTCATTCGAAGTATTTTTGATATTGGGCTAGCTTACAACACAAAAGGGGACGGGTGTGGAAGGAGAAAGGGATCTGAAAACTAGAAAAGTTAATGACCTAAAAAGTATTTTAATTAATTTTCCACATTGACTTTTAAGAGTCTGATGACAGCATTTCCCCTACAGCCCGATTTGCAAGCTTTTCTCCAAAGCGTCTGCTTAGTCATCTCCTTAGTCATGTGGACCGCTACATTTCTGATTCATTGAGAGAATGAGAATATCCTATTTTCTGAATTTGCAAGCTTTATAGAGAGCCCCATAGCGACAGCCTGTAATTTGCGTGTGTGTCTGTATGTGTAAATTATTTTCCAATTGCACATTTTCTAGCAACTCTTTCAAATCCAAAAAGAAAATCTTCCAACAAGCCATTGGAAAATACCGGCTGGGAAACTTGCATGAGAGCACCCAGTGCCAAATTAATGGTTTGGTGATTAGCCTTGAACTACTTTTCCCATTTACGGACTAGTGAAAGCTGAGTAGTGTTGATTTCCTATGGGGTTGCATGGGAGTGTTTTATTTGGGAAGTTCAAAGGAGGAATTGTAATTACACTAAAGAAAAGATAAGCATTCCTGTTTTAATTTTCAAGACTTCATATGCAGTTTTTATTTTTAACCAGAGTAACATATTAAGAGATATCATGTAAGACACTATGGGTACGTAAAGAGCTCACAATTGGATTCCACTTTAGGTTTGCTTTTGGGGGGCACCCTTCATCTTTAAAAATAGCTTTAAGACTTCCCATGCCAGTACTATTAGTGTCAGTAGCCACAGAAACAAGCAGGAACTCTTATGGCTGTATTAGAAATAGGGACCGGCATCCAATAGTGACAGTAAAGTCTAAATGACAGTGGGTGTGTGGATGTACTCAAGGATGCTCTGTGGGCTAGAAGTACCATACAGTAGTTTAAAGGGTCATAATGACAAACAACGCACTTCAGTTATCTTCCTTCATGTCTTATCTTCAACTAACATTAAAGAGAACTAAGATTCAATTCTGCTACATCTTGATTCAATTTTGACTAACGCTTCTATCTCATTATAACCAACCCCAACCACTTGACTGGGGTCCAATGGAAGCATTTTCCTGACTTCCAACACCACAGCCATTAGTTGTTGGATGGCTATGATTTTTCAAGCAGTAAGCAGTTGTTTTCTCTTTTTTTTGCCTTACATCCCCAAGGTACAAATAAATAGACACAGTACTGTATTAATGCCTGTTTTACAAAACTGCTTGAGCTGTGATATACATTTTTAATATAATAAACTGACTGCATTATGAAGAAAATTTCCAGAATGAATAAACTCATAAAAATTCATTCGTACGGCCTGTTCCTCAATTAAGGAAATTCTGTCTATTGAGCTTAGGAGAATGCTTGTAATGAGTGGAAAACTCCATCATGTTTCCCACAGTCACTGCAGCCAATGCTTACCTTTTGGTTGCATGGAGTTATCACTTTGGGCTATATTTCAAGGGTAAGTCCTTTCTGCTCTTTCTATCAGCACAGAAAGGAAAAAAGCTTGATTTTTAAGGTCTTGTTACTATTCCATTTGGTAAAGCAGCAATGTTATTTGTCCAAATATAACAGTATTCTGAAGAGAAGGTGCTAGATATGAAAGGTTTCATCATTTCCACTATAATATGAATGTCACAGAAGGGGAAGATGAGGTTATCAGAAATTATAATCACACACTTGATCGACAGTCCACAGAGAAACTTGAGATTTAGGTTCCCTTAGGTTTATGTTGCCTTGCCTTGTCCTTCTTCCCACACTTGACACATTACAGGATTTTGACAATTGAAGAACATCTCTGGAGTACTGATTACTCTGCCTGTGATCTCCTTGCCTATGTGGAGCTGTGTGGTAAGCTAATGACTATCAGAAGAGCCTTTAAAAAGACAGTTCACTCTTCATTATTATTGAAGAATGCTACAGTGAGTGATCTGAGGAGGTCCAAGTGGCCAAAGGACACGTTTTCAATGTGTTTTGTTCTAAGGCATGCAGCGTAAAAGCATGGTGCAAAACGAATCTGGCCAGCGAGAGAGCGCGGGGTACACAAGCATCTGCTGGCTGCCTCTGGAATAAAACACTGCATTTGTCGAGACTTTATTTATGATCTGTTTCTGGCATAACTAGTGGTTACTGCCGAAAGCCAAATTACAGCAGCCTTGGGTAACAGATTACTTCGAAAGAAGACAAATTCTAGAGTGGATGGCTTTTAAAAATTTTAAACAAAAGTATTTTTAGACTATCTTCTGTGTCCAGGAGGTCCCTAAGGCCCTCAGCATTTCCAGCTTTTTTAAAGTGACAAGAAAACAACAAAGAGAGAAGGAAGCAGAAGAATGGTTTATTTTTGCCCCCATTTCCCGCGATCACATCCCACCAATCACTTTGTGACTACAATTTGCAGGCTTTTAATTTTGCCTTCAAATGCTCTTCACTGTCTAACAGGTTTTGGGGGTTGGGAGGTCCCATGGTTTGTGGGTAGGACTCCGACGGGAAGGAGGCTGTGCTCCGGGAGGTGTTCAGGGAAAGCTTTTCCATAAGCGCTCGTTAGTCTGATAAGTGTATTTCAATTTTACATCAACATTCTTTTCTCTTTGCAATTTAATTTGCCCAAAAAGCAAGCAGTGCTCTTCTGCCTCCAAAAATATGTACGAGTGGGTGTGTACACAAGAGCGAGAGAGACAAGCACAGGGAGGGCAGAGGAAAGAAGAATTGAAGAAAAAGCTCAGATTGTGCATGTTCCATCTTTCAAGCTTCATTCGGGCTTTTTCCTTATTAGAGAGCAGTGCTTACTAAAGACTCTTCTAGGAGATTTTTAATATTTGAAGAAATGAGCTTTGAACTAAGGAGATGGGGAGGACATTTCAGGGGCACGTTGAATTCAAAGACTGCCTGAGATATGAAGTTCAGAGTAAGAGCTTAGTTGGTAAAGTTCTTTCTGCACTTGTACCATGTAATTAGGGTCAAAATTAGTGCTCATGGTGATGATAGTAATGGTTACACTGCTATCCCCTGAAGAACAGGAATAACCTGGGGTGAATTGTTGTAACCACACACTACAATGAGCGAAGGGTGTGGTGAATTGTTGTAACCACACACTACAATGAGAGAAGGGTGTGGTGAATTGTTGTAACCACACACTACAATGAGAGAAGGGTGTGGTGAATTGTTGTAACCACACACTACAATGAGAGAAGGGTGTGGTGAATTGTTGTAACCACACACTACAATGAGAGAAGGGTGTGGTGAACTGTTGTAATCACACACTACAATGAGAGAGATAAGTATATCTTATACTTAGTATTATATATTTTTATACAATTTCTTGGTGAAGGAGATAACCGAATAAATGATCCAATGAAAGCAAAATATTATATAACTTCATGGCTAACTTTCAACTACAATAAATTAATATTTTGATGCCTTTATTAAGTACAACTTCTATCTAGTGTTGACTGGTCCAGAAGGCCCATCGTAGAACAGTCTTATTTAAAGTTCTGGAAACCAATGTTTTGTTGCCATAGACTATTTATAGCTGATTTTAATACATTCCACTTGTGATTTTTGAGACATACTTGTTTATCTACATATGGTTGAAAAACTAATTAAAAAATTAACTAGTGAGCAAATGAACAAACTACACTATCTGTTTGATTTTTTAGAATATGCATTTTTTTCCTCAATGGAAACTCAGTTACCAAATTATGTCTTTAAGATATATACAGGGGCTGGCCTGGTGGCGTAGTTGTTAAGTTCTCATACTCCACTTTGGCAGCCTGGGATTCACGGGTTTGGATCCTGGCTGCGGACCTACATGCTGCTCATCAAGCCATATTGTGGCAACATCCCACATACAAAATGGAGGAAAATTGGCATAGATGTTAGCTCAGGGCCAATCTTCCTCACCAAAAAAAGAAAAGAAATATACAAACAAGGACAGTGACATGTAGGAATTGTTATTATTGACAATAAAATGTGGGCCTACATTGACCAAAGGATAAATGGACTAGCCAAGCATCAGCCCTATCCCTGAAACTAAGGACCAGGGTGGGAAGTTTCACTGGTCTTTAAGCTTTGATTCAACATCTTGGAAAACCCCTCACTTGCTTCAGCCCAACTGTGTCCAGTTGAAGGCTTTTTACAATGTTTAAGAAACAAATCTAAGTAAGAGAAAGTAAAATCATTGCTAGCATGGTGATTTTGGTGTATTCCACAGTACACAATTACTTCACAGTGACATCCCGCCCTTACTTCGAATCCTGAGTTCTTTGCTCCATTCTCAGTTCTCTTCTGATTTTGGTCACTTTCCCTAAAGTGTCTCACATTCAAGCCATTGAAAGTGCTCCCTGGGCACAC
Source organism: Equus asinus (assembly GCF_041296235.1). Lineage (NCBI taxonomy): Eukaryota > Metazoa > Chordata > Mammalia > Perissodactyla > Equidae > Equus > Equus asinus. Next base: position 128,407,893 of record NC_091793.1, read on the forward strand.
ACTCCGTGGTCCAAGCAGCAGATGCCTCACAGTTTCCTTTTACATTCAGTCCTATTATAATTTCTTAGGGAACAAGTGGAGGTGGTGGGGAAGGCTCTCCCACCTAGCACGCTTCTCCTCATCAGCCTCTCCTTTGTCTTCAGGTACAAATCCTTGTCACTCTTCTATAGCCTTGGAGAAAAGGCTGAATTTAGTACATGAAGTTCACATTTTCATTCTCTTTAGAAAGTTCGAGATGAGGTGGGTCATACAACATGATTTCCTTTGAATTTTTCTCCCCTAGAGCTGATTCATTATCTGGGTTAAGAACTCTGGCATCAGGTATTTTTTAAAAGCTCTCCAGGTGACTCCAATGTCCAGCAACAGTTGAGAACCATTGACCCGAGTAACATTTTAAGGTCATCACCGTGACCGTTGTACGGAGAATTGTTTAGCGAAACCAAGCGTTCTATTTTTCACGTTAAGTGTGAAATATCTGGAACCTGAGTCTAGGAGAAAATACACTGAGGAAGGAACTATAGGGGAAAATTGGGAAAGGTGAGGGTTTTTTTTAGAGGAAATCAAGGAAGAGATGATTGGAGTTTGGAGGTTAATTTCAAAGATTAATCCTCTGGACTAGAAGTGTAAGCAGAAACTAAAGAGTAAATTGTTCTCACATAAACTTTTCTCTGACACTTGGAAGTGCCACCCCTTAGGGACCAATATGACTTGGCCTCCTTATTCTCCCCACTCCTGCAGAGGAGTTTAGTGATGAGCGTTTTCTTAGTCTGACGTTGGGGCAGCATGAACAGGTGGCAGCTCCAGTTCGGCGAAGCTGCACCATTACAGACCTGCACTTGGCTTCCTGAGCAATAAGACCAAAGAGAGCTGGCCGGAAAGCAGGAAAAACAGTGGATGTTCCACATTGGCTGAGGGTAATTGTTCAGGAATCTTGTGACTCATGTCCTTAGGGGCTTCTAGAGTGGTTGGGAAAGATTTGTTCAGGGAGGAAGGGGGCTGGAGGTCCCATAATAGCAATTAGGGGGTGGCAATCCGGAGAAACATGTGTTACCCACAAAAGAATAATTCATTCACGCATAATCAAGAACTGAGTGCGCTAGGATGGCTGCCAATGTTTGTCTCATGCATAACTCAGTAATCCATACTGTCCGGCTTGCAACAGTTGTGAGTGGTGATCTGAGCAGTTCGAGCGACGGTGAAGAGCTGTCTTTTATATTGTTAAATACTAAATGCAAGGCTTGCTTCAAGACAGGATAATCGGCCATAGGATCTATTCACCTCCATATCTATCCCATTTTCAAAGGACTAAAGTAGGCACTGGAATCAGAGATTTCCTTCCATCTTGTTGTATAGACACTAAGTTACTTGGTACATTTGCCGTCGTAATTATTTCTAACCTCACAGAAGGTAATTAAGCAAGAGAGAGATCAAGACCTCATATAACGCAATAGGGTCATGCAAAAAGGATTCGATGCTGCTATAAAAGTAGTGAGTGGCCTCAGGAGCAAGGCCACACTTATCAATTGCAAAACTTCTTTTTTTTTTTTTAAAGATTGGCATCTGAGCTAACAACTGTTGCCAATCTTCTTTTTTTTCTGTTTTATCTCCTCAACACCCACCCCCCGCCCCGTACATGGCTGTATATCTTAGTTGCAGGTCCTTCTAGTTGTGGGATGTGGGATGCCGCCTCAATGTGGCCTCACGAGCGGTGCCATGTCCGCACCCAGGATCTGAACCCTGGGCCGCCGCAGCGGAGCGTGTGAACTTAACCACTCGGCCGCAGAGCCGGCCCCTCAATTGCAAAACTTCTTATTTGGAGGTTGTTGTAAATAGCACAAAAGATAACATCTACAAAGGAGTTAGTATGGTGCCTGCACAGAGTAGATAGTCACTAAATATTTATTTTAATAGAAATGAGCACAGATTAGTAAAAAGGAAAACTATTTAATAACTCAGAGTCATTGGATCTGTTAATGATAGCTGATTTATTTAACTAACAATTGCATTTGTCTAATATGTACAAAAGAACTATGTTGAAATAACCTACAGGCCACTGATACCAAAAAGCTGAGAAATGTTGAATACTGCTTTTTAACTCCTATTATAAGCAGAGACAACTATACTTAGAATATAGTTAATCAAAACCCCATTTCAGCAAATTCATTAGCATACTCTGTAAGAATGAGCTGGTCATATATCAATTTTGATTAGAATCTTAACATTTAGAATCTTATGATAAAAATATCAATTTGGCATCTCATTTAAACTGATTGGCAATGTTAATATTTTTAAAAATTTTTTTTAAAGATTTTTTTTTTAATTTTTTCCTTTTTCTCCCCAAAGCCCCCCGGTACGTAGTTGTATATTCTTCGTTGTGGGTCCTTCTAGTTGTGGCATGTGGGACACTGCCTCAGCATGGTCTGGTGAGCAGTGCCATGTCCACGCCCAGGATTCGAACCAACCAAACACTGGGCCACCTGCAGCGGAGCGCGTGAACTTAACCACTCGGCCACTGGGCCGGCACTGGCAATGTTAATTTTAATAAAATTTTTCAATACTCAGTAAAGAGCCTATATTTAAATATTTGATTTATTACTCTTAATAATGTCTAAGAATTAGTTTATTTGCTCAAGAGATATAGTAGACCTTTATACAAGAAATATATTTGATATTAGAAAAGGTAGAGACTAAACTAAATTATATATTCATTTAATTTTTAATGCTAATACTTGTAAATAATTTGAATGCATTTTATACAGCATGATACACCTGATAATGTTTGTATTTTTGAAAAAATTATGGATTTTCACAGCTGATTTTGCATCCAATTTCCCAGTGCATCTTTTCCTAGTATACATCCATCTCATATCTGCCAATGATATTGGTTCATGGCCAATTCTCCAATGCATATTTGCTAATGCATCACCACTTCTGTGCAGACTCACTGATGTGGGCCAATGATCAGGTGTCGGAGCCAACTTTACTCTGTCCATGATAGACCAACAACTATTGAGCAGGCTGACCATCAGTATTTTGCCAGTCATGTGACAGCCTGATTAGACTATTTAAAATGAACACTCAGAAGACAGACCATAACTCATGATGGCTAATATCTGTTGATTTACCATTCTTGTATTTCCAGGGGGCGACATCAACACCTGTGGTATGAAAAATGCATACTATAGACCATCTACAGTGTTTGTTTTCTTTTTTGAAAGATGCTGATCTGCCACAGATGCGAATGTACATTCTAATGCTTGAAATACTGTATATTCGAATAGGGGTGAAAGTGCTGATGCTACTCAAATATTCATGAGATGGCAGATGCCTCCTTGGGAACACACTAGAACTGCTGGCACAGGTTCAACCAGTAAATAAACATAAAATAGCTTCTTCATTTTTAGATACAATTTTATCAAAACCAGCCTATATTCTTTCATAATAGGCAGAGGGAGTGAGAATATAAAACAGTGCTAGTATGTTAAATTTGAAGGCAGAGAAAATTAAATGTGCTGCTAATTCCATTAACCAGTTTTTGATTAGACACATGGTTGCTTGTGAAAATGGGGAAGATTTTCTGTGTGCTTCCAGTGGCTCCTCTGATTAGAGGAGTCAAAGATTACAAGGAAAGGGAGCTGACTTGGCAGTATTGTACTTGAGTATTTAGAACCCAGGCTTGTGACTTGCTGCTCAGAAATGGTAGGTGTGTGTGGGTTGGCACCAAATAATATGTAACGTTGTGTCAACTATCTCTAACGGATAAGGCAGTGTTAGTTAGAGCTTTGTGTACAAGAGAGATCATTCTGATTGAGAGTATGACTTTAAGTACGTAATGATCCCATGAACACTTGACTTTCCACATTAGTGCAATAAGCATGCTAATTTAAATTTCTGACTGATAGTCACACCTCAAATTCCAGACCAAGAGTAGTGGAGAGTTTCTATTTAGAAACTACTTAGATGCCTGTGTCTCCTGTGAGGATCACAGACAGAACTCCATATCAGCTTTAGTGAATTTTATCATGTATTTCATTTGTTTAGGGGCAACAAATAAAGTAGCATCTCTTTTTAATAATCCATCTAAATTATCTGCACCTCCATATTGCTGCTAGCAGCTAGGTTCTTTTCTCTATTTTATCTGGAGACTGTTCAGGCAGTCTCTAGGGGGTCAGTTCTGCTCGGATTCCACCTCCACAGTCAAGTGAAAACAGGTGTTCCCTCATGAGGCTGAGCACAGTGCAGCCAGCATCTGCGTGCAGCTAATTCGGAAGGCTTCCCTGCTCTTCCCATCTCCATCTTTGGAAACCATCTTTTCCACCCTGACAGGTTTCTATAACATTACTTCTTGAGGAGAAAGTCTTTAGATAGGTTTTTTGTCTTTTTCCTCTCAGAAAGCCCAAGAAGTCTTTATGCAAAAGTTTCCATCCCTCCCCAGAAACTTTAAATTGGATAATAATTCTTCCTGTAATAAAAAGTGAAATTTTCCTCACTGGCCAATGCACCCCACTGGATGACAACTATCAGACCATACAATCGTACAGTATCTCTTTGTTTGTTTTCAAAGCTTGTGCTTCCAACAAAATCATTTAGACAACAATAAAATATTTAAAATAGTACAAAGCGAAGGCATCTTAAACATCGGCATGTTTTTGACTTAGAGCCCACTGGGAGGAGTAATTTAGTTTCATTAACTAAAATGGCTGTCCTTGTCACTCTGGCAAATCAACAGTGACTTGGGAATAGTGTCTGTGTAGGAAAGAAGAAAGAGGAGAAAGCATGCCTTTTTAACGAAATAAGATACAGACTTTGAAAATTCTATGAACGCTTGCTTTACACAACTGTAATTCTGAGGCATTATTATTAAAACTAAAACTGTCTGTAAAATTTTTATCAAACTTAGACTATTCAAGGTAGGCATGAACTTGCACCCAGAGGAGTGGGATTCCTAAATTTGGAATCCTGGGTTCCAGGTCATAGCTTCTAGTTGGACAAAGGAGAAGAGAGGCTTATCTTATCAGTATTTCTGGAATTCCCAGCTTGTGTTTCTCTCTGAAGTCAGTTTACAGGCATCCAGAGGAGTTGGCAGTGCTGCCCAGCAGCTGCCCAAGTAGCAACTGCAACAGCTGGATCAATAAAGCTACTGCTGTAACAGAGAGAACTGCCAAGACCCACGAAAGGTCTAAATAAGGAGAGGTCTGATTTGTTTTACTTGTAAAGAAAAGAAGATGAACCCTAACAATTGTTTCTATGCTATCTAAGATTTTCAGATATTTCTGCTTGCAATATCACAAAGAAACTGGAACAAGAGTCAGTCTAGAGACCAAAGCTGTTAGTTATCACTATGTTATATGATTTATAGACTATGGCACTATTCTTTTGAACATAAGAAACGTTAAAATATAGGGGACAGCTTGGAAGAAACAGGATAATAGAATCTTCAACAGCGTTTCCTCTTGACCTATTCTTTAATTCAACAAATATCTACTGAGGCCCTAATCTGAGCCAGGCACTTAGGTTGGCACTGAGGATACAGCTGTGAAAGAAAGAGACAAGACCCCCTGCCCTCTTGGAGTTTACCTCCAGTATTTTTATTTTATCCATTAATTCTATAGTTTCTTTAATTCAAATAAATCATCTCGTATCTAAAATGCTAACAACAGGTACCACGTTGTGAATGTTCATATGAGCCAGGCATCGTTCCAGGTCCTACACAAACACTGGCGTATTTAATCTTCACGGCAACTCTATGAGGCAGAAGCTATTTCACAGATGAGAAAATGAAGGCACAGAGCATGAAATTCACTTCCTTAAGGTTTCACAGTTGAGAAGTGGTAGCCCCAGGGTTGGAACCCACAGGGTCTGGGTACAGAGCTTGGGTCCTTCACCTTTCCACTCTACTGCCTCGCCTTATAACAAACGCTCTGCCATGCTATTAATAGGCATTCCTGGTTATTTTGTTTCCAGTGATTTAAAAATGAAACACATCAGTACTTTGTTTTTAAAGAATAATTTTCTGTTTATAAACCGAGTATATCACCAGTAACAAATTCTACATATGTCAGAAATATGCAGGCCATGAGAGTACTTAAAAATAAACACAAAAATCACAGTTCTCAAATCTGATTCTGAATTTGGCAGTTATAAATAATCACACTTAAAGTGTTCTCTCACCTCTAAGCCAGCATACACCATCTCTATAGAATTAAATGCCAATGATTTTGGATTGTGTGCTGAATCCCGAGGCCATGCAAAGAGACCACTAGGATTGTTAGTCCAAACGCTGCATTTTAGACATGAGAAACTGAGGTTAAAAGAGGTTTCCTAAAGTCACACTTGAGAACCTTGTCTCACTTAGGGACTTTGCAATATGCCCATTTGTTCTTTAACCTAATTCGAGGATTAATAGACCAAGACACAGTTTGTATAGAAAGCTGAAGATAAGATAGCTACAAAATTCTCTCCCTGGTAGCCTCTAGATGTTTAATATGAATATTGTGATTTAGAGAAATCAACATCAACATTTCCTATCCTTCACTTAGGACAGTGTAAGGAAGGATTTAAATGTTCTTCAGAAGAGAGGATATTCACACTCAAATATGATATAAATGAAGCCAGAAAGTGGCAGCACGGTATAACCCATTAACCTTGGTGCCAAACAGATCTGTTTGAATCTTGATTTGATTTTGCCCCTTAGTAACCTGGAGACATTGGGCAATTTTTTTTCTCTGGCCTCATCTTTCTCTTCTGTAAAACGGGGAGATGAACGTCTATTACTTAGATTGTTATATACATTAAATAGGATAATGCATTTTAAGTATTAAAACAACAAAATATACAAAAAAGTGAGTTTCAGTATACCTTGGGGTTTTCTTAATTATTGTGACCAAAAGAGGAATAGTTAGCTCACAAGAAGTAGACATCATTTTGACACTACATGTTACACTTCAAGGCTTATCTATGCCATTTGTTCCTCCTGTCTTGAATCTCTTGAATGTTAATAAAAGTATTCCTGAGCAGCCTACTAGAACTTTCTTCCAGACTATGGCAAAAGGACAGATAAAAATTTTTGATAATAGGAAGTCTTTTTAAGCTTAAGAAAAATCCTTCATTGTCTGGCTTAAAGTAACATTTTTAGTGTCCTCTGCACCCCACCTCTCCTTCCATTTTACATTCTAGTCACGCCAAACCATCTGTTGTTACCTCAAAATGCCATGATGTTCCACACGTCCATGTATCTACATGCCATTTCCTCTGTCTCATATGGTCTTCTCTTTCTTGTTCATTTGCCAAACTCTCACCCTGTCCTCTTGTACTAGTGGTAAACTCCTTTGAGGCACGACCCAGGCCTCTCTGGCACACTGCCTGGCTCACTGAGGGCATGAGTGCCGTGCAAATGTTTGTTACAAGAATGAATGAGGCCAATAATCGAGTAGGGCAATACTATTGTCATTTAAATATGAATTTCATAGTAATGCAAGGAAATTTATTTGTGCATTTGTATACTGGCTCTCTAACAAAGACTGAAACACAGACTTAAAAAAAATCTATTGACTGATGGCATTACTGTTCAAGCGGGATTATGGTTTCACGAAGGATCAAATTGAAAGGACAACCTTTATTTGGATATACGTTTTGGAGATTACTCCTCTAAAATTTTGTGCGTCAAAAAGTTTGTAAATCTAGATTTATTATTTTTAATGTGAAAACCAGACAGATCTGACACTAGCCAAGCATTTTAGCCATAAGTAAAGTACATCACATGGCACATAGTTGGTGCTTACTAAAATATTTTCAAAACAATACCACATGATACTCAGTGGAAGAGAACATATTTAAAATCTACTTAAAAACATTTTCATCAGAAGATCACATACTATAAAAATTACTCGTGGTTACATTAACGTGACTGAAAATTGCTATTTTCCCCATCTTTTTGTCTCCCCTATAGTTCCCTGACACTGGAATTTATTACCCCACACTTTAGTAAGCCTAGAACCAGTGAGAGACTCAAAAGTAAGCATTCAAGGTATTAATCCCTTCCTAGAGATAGAAAAATAACCCAAGCTACTCATAAAACATCAGTTGACACCATGAATAAAAATAATTGTGCACCATCCACTTGTTAATAGGAAATGTTTAGCACGTGAATTTAAGAAAGCAAACTGGAAAATGATAAAAATGCTAAGTTATTCAAAACCTAAACTATTCTTTAAAGTTTAACTCATGTCCTATCTCCTTTCTAAGGTTCTCCCTACTGACTACCTGCCATTTGATCAGTCACTCCTTTCTGAATGACTACACATCATGACTTTTGGTCTGATTATTTTGTGTATATATATGTTTTCACTCTCCTAAAGGACTATGAACTCCTTCTCAAGCAAAAGAGATTATCTTATAAAGTTGCTTTCCTAACCCCACTGCACTGTGAACACAGTAGATGCATAATAAATATTTAGTGGTTCTTATTTGTTAACAAATGCCAAATGGGGATTTGCAACCAGAATCATGGAGACTGTTTTGTGCTACTATTATCTGTAGTTAAACAAACCCCCAAGGCAAGAGTGTATTCAAGAAAGAATGGAGTGGACAGTGTTGAGAGGGGAGTCAAGACAGAAGGATAGCATTGCGGACTGATTCTTCATTTGAAAAATAGATTGTCTCCTGCTCCCTAGGCAGTCTGCTGCTGAGCATAGAGGAGCTACAGTAACCAGATTGGTTTATTAAAATATTGTCCCTTTAGTTCACCATGACTCATCATCATGATGAAGCTGTGATTCTGGGAACTGAATGTGCTAGATTTGCTATTCTCATGACACCCAACAGAATAACATAAAACTTAATTTTTAATGACTTCATATTCAGTTTAGTGCCATTGTATAGCTCAACCTCTGTATGGACCCAAAGTCTAATAAAATTTGGTAATGCAAAGAACTGTCATAGCAGTCCCTTTGAGCAATGGCCTGCTCTAAACCGCTTGGTATTGAATTTGTAGATCTGTCTCAAGGAAATGCTCTAGATAATTAAAAAGTCCTTCTCCATCCTTCAATATCTCCCACCTCACTGCCCTGCTCAACTAAACCTCACTGCCATGTTAACATGATTATTGTCTGTTTTATTCACTTCTAAACCCTCAGAACAAGAAGAGCCTGATACATAAAACGTTGAATTAATGGATGAAAGTCACTTGACATATCAGTTATTTGGAGAGCTGCAAGTCTAAACCAAGGACTTGAACTTCAGTTTTGTCTGAGACCAGGGCTAATGATGAAAAGTAATATGGCCGATGAGAATTACTGGGTCACCATTTCCTTTAGCAATGGCTTGGACAGACTTCATGGTTGCCAGAGGCTTACTTTTTCCAGAATATTTTCCATTGTGATATTACTGCCTGGGAAGGGGGCATCTTGTTGGAACTGCCTTCTAAAATTTTGAGACTCTTACACCTCTTGGGTGGAGCAAGTGTGTGTTTATGAGGGGAGGAGGTTGAGCTAGGTGGAACTGAGAGAATACCCAGTAGATTTCACAAGGAGTCTGGTTTCAACATCACTGTTGAGCCCGAGATATGAGTGTCCAAGTGAATCACATTAATGGTGTATATCACCAATTGGCTTGGCTCAAATGCTGTGAACTTTGTTGAATATGCTCATGTAATATCTATGTTATAGTACAGTGATAGAGATTTAAGATACCATATTTTATAAGAATTGTTGAAAAATCCATTAAACTCTATTAGAAAACCTGGCTTCTGATACAACTCTGGACTAAGAAGACGCTTGGGAGGAAAAAAAAATTTAAAATATTCATTAAGAAACAACCTTGGGGCTGGGTTTGGCAGCCTGGGTTGGATTCCTGAGCGCAGCCCTACACCACTTGTCAGTGGCCATGCTGTGCTGGCAACCCATGTATAAAATAGAAAACGATTGGCACAGATCTTGGCTCAGGGTGAATCTTCCTCAGCAAAAAAAAACAAACAAAAAAGAACCAGCACTGAAACAATCTACATACAGAACCACAAAACAACAACAACAAACAACAAAACAATTGAAAAATAAGCCAAAGATCTGAATAGTAAAACTCATAGACAGAGACAGATCTAAGTTTTTGTGGGAACTGAGCTCATACAATTTAGTGGGACTTCTTTAGAAAAAAAAATAAGACAACATTACAAACGCACAAGTATGTACAGAAGCCTGGAAGGGGCCTGTGCAAAGTGAGAGGCCCTGAAGTTGAAGCTACACACGTTCCATGATATCACAGCCTCTGCATACTGCTGTGGTCAGTCTGCTCATGCAGGACTGACAATGTTTATAGAACAGATTTTTCAGGTAAATCCAAGTCGGGAAAAATAAGATAGATGGAGAAAGAAATGTGGGAAGCACAGGGAAAGAGGCCACGGTGGCAGCAATGAAGCTGTGGTAACTAGGCACCGGAGTGGGAACAAGAAACACTAGCAATGCTGACAGCAGAAGAAAGTCTATTTTGAGGGGAGAGAGGAGAAAAGAGCTTCGCCTTCTGGGAACCAAAGAGCTATTTAAATCTGAGAATCCAGTCTAGGGTCATCACTCTGTCATGCTAAAGGCTTATCAAGCAGAGGACAGCTATTTTATTGCTAGAAAATTGCTAGACAATTGTGGAGCTCACCCTGAGGAAACAGAGTAAATGCTGGGGAACATTTTACCATCTCCCAGTCTCCTCCTCCCATCTCACCTCGCATTCCTCTCTGCTCCCCCCTCCCACCCTGTCACTTCCACACCAGTGTTTCCACACAGATTCATCCTATGAAATAGCACGTCCATTTGGATGAGAATCGTATGACGGGAGTGATTACATAAGTAAAGTCCATCTAACTGAGGGCATTGTGCACTATCGAATTCAAAGACTTTCAAATTTCTTATCCATAATGCATTCAATTAGTCAACTGGCTTGAGTCAGGAATGATTTGAAAATCAAACATTCGGACCAGATTGGAGACAACCGTGTCCTTTTCTTCTGATGAAGAAAACACAGACTTTGGAGCCATCCTTTTCCCAATACACTAAGTAGTGAATCATCCAGATCATGAGTTTGTGGTGGGTAGAGACCAGTCTTGCTTATCTTTTATCTTAATCTCTGGTCTCTTGCTCAGTGCCTGTCATTAAATGGGTGTTCAATGAAGAATAAGAAATGAGCATTTCCTGTGAATACACTAAACGCTGTGGGATGAGGTGCTTGATGTCCACCATATTAGAGGCTCCAAAATTACAGAGTATTTTGAAGGATGCTGACATCTCAAAGAACATAACCTTGAAGAAGAAAAAGGAGTGAGAGAGGATGCTCCAGGTCAATTCCTGAAAGTTAACTTATCACAATTCTGGTGCCCGTAAGACAACACTTGACACCAATTTAGTAAGAAAGGGAAATGGACCCAAAGTAAATTTATGTGAGAGATATTCACGAGAAAAACAAATTTAAGAGTGCAAGCAGCATCCATTCAACCCTATGTCCACCACCACTCACGTCTGTGCCTGCCGTGTTTATAATGACCTACAGTCATAAACAAACAAACGAAAACCTTAAAATCAGGCGCTTTGTCTATTATTTATGGAGGACAGAAATTTGGTTATACATCCCAGGAAAGAAATCTTTTGACATGTTTTAAAGTCTCCACATTTCAGTTATCTGAAAAATTCAACATTTCAGCATACAGCTCAATTCTTACTGTAGTTGAGAATTACAACTTTAGCAAATTTTAATTTTCAATTGTAGAAAAAAACGTTTATTCCAATCCATAATCTTTGCTGGCTTCAGAGTTAAAATAGCTCCACCCTAACTACACAATCCTACAAAAGTGACTTTCTACAACCCACAAAATAGGCATGGTATGAGCTCCCCCTACTGGTAGAACGCTACTCCCACTTCAGGAATCCAGTGAGGAATGGCTCCTGCAAGCTGGAGCATTAAAACAGAGTTGCAACTTAGGGTTAAAGAGGAGGAAAAGCTAAACAAGTTTTAAAACACCAAACAACAACCCCAAACAAAAAGGAAAACAACTCTACTCACTCTAAAATAATCTCTGTGAAAGAAACACGCAAAAGGCACGTTTACAAATATCTGACGGCACCTTTAAGTTCCCACCCTAGAAGGGACAGGCGAGTGAACTAAAGGGCTGTCATTCTCAGGATGCTCTGTTGTCCTCATTTGCATTCAGATGTAGCAACAAGTAGACCTTACTTGTAGTGATGCTATATATCGCTGGTAGAATTCTTCCCTCTAACAGCACAGGTGAGAGGCTACCGGCTTTAGAGTAATAAAACAGAATAGCACCATGGAGGTTGAACAAAGGGGAGCTTGAATCCAAGGGCCTTATGTTCTTTGAACTGAGGAGTGACTTCTCCTATGCTGCTGTGTGAACTGGGAAACTAAAAGTGGAAGCCATAAGTTTTATATTTCAAGCCAGTCAAATTTGTTGTCTCCAGAGAAGAAAATCCAATGTAAGAATCAATGGTAAATATAGGTAAAGTGTTATTGTGGGGACATTCACACTGACAGAGCAGAAGAACTTCTACAAAGGTGTTGCTAGTGATAAGCTGTTACAGAAAAAATATAATGAGAGAAACAGAACTCCCACTCTGTGAGTCAGCAGAAGGGAGCTGTTTCATGATATCTGCTATATTTGTAAGGCTGCAATTTGATTATATCTGATTCTGTCTGTTATCACAATCTGTTACATATCCTACATAGAATATAAATACATAAAACCATTTAAAGGCCAAATTATAGAGCTGTCTATTTTTATATTTTACCTTTTACTGCCATACCAGTGATGAGGCTTAAGTGGTACAAATTTAAAATGGTAAATGAAAAACAAAAACTTCCCTATATCCAGGCTTTGTTGAAAAGCCACTGGTTGAAAATCCCAAAAGTACATCAATCTGCTTCCCTCTTGAAGTCTGAGAAAATTGCCTGAGATGAATACAATAGGCTCAATGCACGGGCTTTGGTTTTTTAAAATGATGCTTTTATGAAACATTTTCATGTCTTAAAAGTAAACCTATGCATTCATTCATGTTGAATGTGTATGGAGAATTTGAGGAGTGCAAAATGAGGTGACTGAATTGTTATCTTTTTTATTTCACCTTTCCAGATCCTTCTTTACATTAGCATATAACATTTTGTTCACACCAATGTCAATACAGAAAGAAATGGAAAGGAATTTGAGTGGATGTGGGACACCAGTACATCTGTCTCCTTCTTGCCATCTTTACTGCTACCACCCTAACCAGGTCAGAGTCATCTTTACCTGTCCCCTGCAATAATCCTTTTAGCTGGTTTCTTTGCTTTCTCTCTTGTTTCATCTATAATTCATTCTCCACACAGCAGCCAGAGTAGTCTTTTAAAAATATAAGCCAGATTATATTACTCCCCTTCTAAGGCTTCCCATGACACTATAAATAAAATCCAAATTCCTTACCACTTCTCCACTCTTCTACCATTCTCCTGCTCACTCACTGTGCTCCAGCTACACTTACCTTCTTTCTGTTTCTGGTCTTCCCTGAGGTCTTCCTTAGGGCATTAGCCTTTGCTCGTCTGTTTGGTCTGAAGGCCCTGCCTCTGGATCCGGGCGCACCTATCTTTCTTACAATTCAGGTGTTCAGGGAACATCTCACTGTTCCCAAAAAACCCAGTAACTCTGTATTCCATCACCCTGTTTTACTTTATTAAAAGAAATTATCCATCTTTATTCGTGTTTCTATAATTGCCCCATTTGAAAGCAGCAAACCTAGAAGTAGCAGGCTATTTAAAAGTATTCTGCCATCTATTTCTTCTCATTCCCAGTAACCTCGGGGAGGAGCATGCAGCTACCGCATTGTTCTTTTGCTTGGCCTTGTCCCAGAGGTACGAAAATTAGAAACTTTGTCAGAGGGAATGCTCCCTCAGCATTATCAGTAAATACTGTGTGCTAGAAATGTCAGAAATAGTACTTTTAAATTCTCAGATATTTCGAGCTGAAAACTACTTAGAAAAAAAATCTCTGAATTTAGAAAAATTTAAGTCGTTGTTGGAACAAATACATGATTCAGCGTAACAGAGTCCCTTTCATCAACTAATCCAGCCAATCCTCTGTAATTCAAAAAACGGGCATTGCCTTCTATGATCATTTGCAGGTGCAGGAAGAGGCACCGGTTCCTAGTCGGCGATGCAGTGGCAGGCAGAGGATCTACTCAACCAGACCAGGCCTTTAACTGTCAGTTAAAAAAAATGCTTGAGCGGAACTAAGCAGCTCTGGATCTGAATCCTGCTCCTCTTCCAGACCTTAAAAAATGTTTGTGTTCCATTCTGTTCATCTTTATCCCCTTGTGTTATTCTCTCCTCTCCCCTTAGGCGTTATTGTTCCTACAGAGAAAGGAATCAGAGGAGAGTTCCATGAATGCCTATGTTGTCATACAATAGCAGCCTCAAAACTCTTCACTAATTTTTTTCTTTGAAATTTACACATACTGCCCAACATATATTCGAGGCTCATCCGTAATTATACAAGAGCAAATAACAAAAGAACTTGTGATATAGATTTTTTAAAGACTTTCCTTATAATATATTACCTTCCTGTAGAAATTCCCAAGATTTGCATTACGACAGGTAAATTTTTGTGAAAGAGACTGAGAAAGAAGAATAATTTCAAAGTGACGAAATCTATTTCTATAGGAAAATTCTTTGAAGTTTCAAGCTTGAGGCTTGAGTACTCGTAGTCTAAGGTTCAGCAGGAGACTCAGCAGCTAGAGTTGGCAGACCATTCCTCAGGTCTCCACGTGCCCTACAACGCAGAGCAATAGGGAGAAGACCACTAATAAGATTGCAGGGACCAGGAGACAAATGGATGGTTTGGAGCAGAGTTTCCCAAAGTATGCACCATGGCTTACAGATTCCTTTGATTTTAATATCTTTAAGGAAAATGTTTCATGGTCAGGGGTTCTTGAAAAACACCGTTTAAACAAAATTTAGCATGCTTCTTTACTGCAAGACTATTCAGTCTGTCATATGTGATTAAGGTGACCAATTGTCTCGGTTTTTGCACGACTGAGGAGTTTCCTGGGATGTAGAATTTTCAGTGCTAAAACCAAAAAAGTCTTGGGCAAACTGGAACAAGTTGGTCACCCTATATGTGACTCTTCAAAAGGGGTCAAAAATCTGCTGCATTTCTCAAGCTCACTTGACTGGATACCCTTTGGTATAACAGCTTCTTGAGGCATTCAAGTTCCACAGAACACATTTTCAAAAGTGCTGGGGTAGGGGGAGGCTGTCTGATCTTCCACCCAGCAGCGTGGAACACTGATTTCAACCTTTTGTCTTGTCTGGCAAGAAAAAAACTATTTTTCTAATGAAATATCTTCTGGCGACAATAAATGCTGCTTTAGATGAGGGAGAAAAATGTGTGTGGGGTAGAGTTAGGAAGAAAATCCACGTCTGGAACTCTTTTAAAAAGATTGTCTTCTCAAAACATATATGTGTTGGGGGTATAGAAACAATCGAAGGGAGACATGCGTTAAATGAGGAAATACTGTATGCGTTAATATGGAAAGAAATGTTAAGAGTTAGAACATATGAAAAACAATACAGCCTACCCAAGCCTGAAGCTATTTAAAATTCCACTTTTTTTGTTCCTTAGTTGGGCACTAAAACTCTTTTTCTACAAAATGTTGAACATCACTGCTTTCTCCTTTTTCCTTCTGACGTTTTGCATTGAAAGTCCTTTTCTCTCACCAGATTGCTCTCCTGTTTTGTTTTGCCAAACTTTTCTTTTTTATCGCCCATAAATATCTTCTTTTATATCTGAGCACTGCATAACTACACTGCTCCAGTTTCATCTATGGGGGGAAATGGATGGAATAGGAGAGCACGGGGAGGTGGGGAAGAGCTGTGACTCAGAGCTGGTGGAAGAAATAGAATCACTGCAGATTTCTGAAGGAATGACATCTCTTATGGCATTTCGATGCCTACACTCAGCAAGTTGAGGGCCATAGTTAGCACTACTGGGAGGTAGTAGAGTGGCCTCTGTGTGCACAAATGCACCAATTAACTGCTATTGTAGGAGGTGACATCACCGCCCTACCAGATCATTCATCCATCAATTTCACAAATATTTATGAAGCCCCTATCGCAGGCCAGGCACAGTCCTATGAAATTCTGCTGGCTGCATCTTCCCTTTCAGTCTGATGGCACTGAGGTGACTTACTCTAAAATCATTTCCTCTTGCTTCTCCCTGGCATCACACGGCGGCGCCATTTTCCTCCTCCATATACGGTTGCATATTTCATAAGTTAAAAGCTGAAGCTCACAGAGTTCTTCTCTCTTATTTCATTAAACTAAGAAAATTTCTAGATGTAAGGAACTAATATCCAGGGTTTTATTTTCCAAGTAATATTCTTTTATGGTTAAAGTACATTTTATGTGAGCTAATCATTGTAATTCCCTGGAAACTCAAAAAAGACAGGCTTTTTTTCACTGCTTCAATGTCAAATGAAGGCATCAAATGAATTTCCAAATGATTCTCTT
Organism: Equus asinus; assembly: GCF_041296235.1. Classification (NCBI taxonomy): domain Eukaryota; kingdom Metazoa; phylum Chordata; class Mammalia; order Perissodactyla; family Equidae; genus Equus; species Equus asinus. The sequence goes on from NC_091793.1 coordinate 128,424,423, forward strand.
CTCTGGCCAAAGTCATTTGGTATTTTAATGAGTAATTTGGATGTGGAATAAAGTATTCACATAGAGTAAAATTACCTCAATTACCTACAAACTAACTTACTAGACCCCTAAAATAACTTTTTTTTTTTTCTTGGCACACCACTTTTAGGAGAGTGTGGTAAATCACAAGTGAATAAGTTGATATACTACTATCAGATGCTGTGCACTTCACAAAATAAAGGAAATGCAAAGGAAAAGCCTTCCAGCTTGGGCTGGCCACCTGTATTTTTGGTAGGCTCCTCTTGGATTCTCTTGATCCTCTTTAGGTCCTGGGTATGTAAGTGGGTGCTTATTTTTGAAGCTGGTTTAGGTTTGTGAATATCACCTTCCTGCCTTATTCTTGGTGGGATGGATCGTGCTCTTACTTTTTTTGGTTTGTTATTCTTCAGTCCGCTTCTCTTAAGTTAAAATAGTCCTACAGTTCTTTTAGTACACGAAACTCTGTACATTCAACTTTTAGTTCAGAATTTCATATAATTTAAACTGTAGTATGCAAAGGTGAATGGAAAAATGGAAACATTTTGAAATTTAAGCACACTTTTTTGCTATTCATGTTAGAACCTTGGTTCAGCTGAGCAAACATTTAACAAGGTCCTACTAAGCACTGGGCCGTGTGGTCTGCGTATAGGGACATTACCAGTAAATAGCTCCAGGCACATACGCAAACAGATTAGTTCAATGAATCAGATTGGCGATGCAAAGTAGAACTGATGAGAGATATTTAGTCCAAGCAAGGGATTGAAGGAAATCTTCCTGTAGAATCTGATCCCTGATTTAGTCTTGGAAGATGAATAATATTTAGGCAAGCACACAGGAAGGGCTTCAGGAAGAAGGAAGAGCATTAGCAGAGCAAAGAGGCAAGAAATCTAATGGCACTGTATCCCAAAGAACTACTGTCAATGAAAAAGTATACTGGAGTATCACGTCTGAGGTGAAGAAGATTAATAGCAAGAATGGAGAGGCAGGCTTTGGACCAATTCTGGAGGTCTTTGTATCTCTTACTGGGAAGACTGACTTTTATTCTAAGGATGATGGACAGCCATTGTTGGGTTGTAAGGAGGGGAATGACATGCTCACATAAGTATTTTATATAAATCACTCTGACTGTGCAAGTAAGAAAAATTTTAGGATGACAACACCAGAAGCAGAGAGACCTGTTAGGAGCCTTTTTTTCAACGTTATGGACAAGAGATGACTAGGGACTGAAATGGGGGATTGGTGGAGGGTCTAGAGATATAGACCTGAGAACTATTCATGATAGAAAATTCAGAGTGTGCTGATTTATAGGATTGGACTCGCTCTGTAACTCTGCCACATTCTATCTCAAAGAAGAGCTCAGCATAAGGGAGCTCTCTCTTCGTGAAAGGCCAAGGGAGTTTCCTGAATCAATGCCTGAACATGGTTGGACAGCATGGACCTTGGAGGCAGTAAGAGCAAGAGCTTGCAGGCTACAAGCATTTAATATCATCTCACTATTTAAGATGCAGTATAATAACTCTACTACCAATTCCCTTTTTTCTCTCCACTGCCAGCTGTGTTTCTCTTTCATTATATTTAAAAATAACACCTACTTTCAAAGATAACCACATTCAAGCTGCTATTATGGCTGTCTTTTGAGTAACTGAATAAAATCCTCAACATTGTAAACTCCAACTCTTAAGGATTAGATCTCAAAATGCATCACCAAGCTCGAAGAATTCAGGAAAGATGACACTATACAGCTCAACATGTCTTTTCACCAAGTTTCCACCACTACCATTTAAACCAAGGTGTCAGAAATTCTACTTGCTAAAGGTCATGTTTTTCTGTCAGTGCTACAGTCTCCAGAGAGAATGGTCCGCGTAACTGGAATGACACTTGCCTTAACTCAATGCTTACAAGATCATGCAAAATTTTTCAATTTACCCAGGACCAAATATGGGCAGAGTACATCACTTTTGTGTCAAAGTCATCCTAGAAATGGGCTCCTGCTTTAACTGATTACGCTAATAATGGTCTTTCTGTTTGTGATCTTCACCAAAAGAAGGTAATGACAGAATACCCACAATGTGAGCCAAACTATAGAGTTAAGGAATGAGAAAAGCAGCTGGAAAATGAGAGAAAACAGGGGGAAAGATTAAGTTTATAAGCAGTATTATTTAATTAGGAATGGATCCAGTTTAAATGATCCATCTGCAGAACAAGTTCTTGGAAGCATCAGTTCAGCCTTATTTAAAATCCAGTTAATTCCCCTTTTATTCTTCTCAGAGAGAGATCAGCAAGGAATACAAAACTAAAAGATTTTTCAGAACCAGTTTACTAACTGACAGTCATTGGAATAATTCTTTTGGTTTGACTCATTGAGCCAGGATGCTAACATTATTTAAACATATTGTTTTCTATTTATTCTTGGTTTTTATTTAAATCCCAAAGCTATAACAAGTGTGTAATTTACCAGAGAAAATGAAATTGCTCTTTGTTAAGTACACATTGAAAATCATATGCTACAATATGTATTGTACATTTAGTACAGTAAAAAAAAGCTATATTTTCAAATCCAAATTTGAAACAAATTCAATGCAATTTGGCATGCACTGCAGCATGCAGAGAGATTCCTACGTATTAAATACTATCTGTAACAAGTGAAATTTTCTGCTTGCTTAAAAATATCAAAACAGGAGAAGGAGATCTTAAATGAAACCCCAAATACAAAAATATCTTAAGAAAATAAATGGATTCGACCACAGTAAAACCTATGATATCCATTCATTGAGGACCAATGTCCCTCAGATGGGTAGCAGACTGGTACATGTAAGACAGACAAGGGATTCTCTAGAGAACACACCAAAAACTCCTGCAAATCAACAACAACCAGACAAAAGAAACTTGATCTTTTCTCTTTTAACTGTAGAAGTCTTCTTCCCTTCCTCCTTTACTTCAACACATTCTCAATGCAGATCTTGTAAAACTGTCAGTCAGGCCCCACATCCTCCTCGGCTCCAGACCCTCAATGGTGCCCAGCTCTCTCACAGGAAGAGCCAAACCCCAAAGGAAGGTCTGCAAGGTCCCCCCGACCTCTCTTCTTCATCTCCAAGCACCCTCCTACTCACCTTGGTCCAACTACCATCCCTGATCTTCCTGGAACACCCCAGTTATGCACCTGCTTCAGAGCTTTTGTATTTGAAGTTCTGGAATGCCTTCCCTCCCTTATTTGCAAGGTTTGCTCCTTCATTTCCTCCTTATCTTTGGCCAGGCCTTTCTGGTCACACCAAACAAATTAACAACCTCCCTCATGTTCCCCTGGCCCACTTTTCCCCTCCTACATAGTACTCATTACCATCTGACAACCTATATTTCCTTGTTTATCTGTTTACTGAGATATGCTCTGCCAGGGCAGGAATTTTGTCTGTTTTGTTCCTTGTTTTAAATTTTACAGACCCTAGAGGATGCCATGGTGCAATGTCCGTATTTTCCCCTTCTCAGCTGCCAGGAATGTTGTGTACAGACACTTCACTGCTGAGTCCCTCTCCAAGTCTAGTCTGCAGCTGAAGAGAGACACCTGGCCCAAGGTAACTCTCCCTCTCTGGGGTCGCTCACATCAATGACGATCGGTGGTGGGGTATAAAGGCCCAGCTTCACTGCCTCGATTCAGCACAGCTCTTAGGGGCCATCCCATCTCCAGAGCTCCATATGGACCTTCCCGTGGCTTTTTTTAACTGCACCAGTTCAGCTTCTCCCTTTGCCCAGTCCTACTTTCTTCCCTTTCACAGATGCTGATCCTGAGAGCACTGCTCAGTAAACTTTGAATGCACAAATCGCAATTTCAGAGTATACTTCCCAGGAAACCCTGCTAGGATCACAGTTGAAAAAACTAAAAACAGAGAGTCTAAGTAATCTGTCTGTGGTCACACAGCTCTTAAATGGTGGAGCCAGGATCAAACCCACAGAGTCTTGTTCCAGAGCCCATCTTTTTGACCATTACTTCCTGCTGCTACTCACATAACCATATTTTTTTCCCAAGAATTTAAAGCATATTAAATACCTTAGATTGAATACTTACAAAAGAAAAGGAATGGGATTAGGGATTGGGGATGAGGGGAAAATTAACAGAAGAGAGTAGACGGCAATCATTATGTGCCATCATTATGGACTGAGGAACATGATTAACTTACATAACAGACAATGACAAAACCCATAGGGGTTTGAGTACTACATTGAATAGAACAGATGATTCAGAACTAAAAATGAGAGTGGGGAAGGGGTAAGGAGATGGATAACGAAATCTCAAATGATTGTTGATAGGACTTATGGTTTATAGAAACCACAGAATATGTGGTCTGGTGTAGTTGTTGCAAACAGCTACTACAAGAGGTAGGGTAATCTTGTAGACTATAGTTTCCTCCCTCCCTGAAGTTCAAGGACTGGCTTAGTTACCATATGAACTGTTGTTGGGATTGTGGGTAAGATGCTCATCCTTTCTGATCGTCATCCACACATCCAAAGGCTGTTATTGTGATTAAATAAATTAATGTTATGATGGTGCTTTCTATAACCCATAGAGTGTTTTACACATATTATACCTGAGTATAGGCATCTTTACAGATTTATCTATTCATGCTCTGACATCCAGCAGAACTATAATAAAATCTTCCCATCTATTTTAAAAGAATCTCTTTCTAAAAAGTTCAAATTTCCCTAGAAAAACTTTGCAATGCTTAGATCCCTGATGAAAATTTCTCCTTGTAAATATGCCAAATCCCTCATATCATGAACCCCTCCCATTTCTTCTTTTTGGATTTCTATGGAGGCAATATGCCTGCCATTGTAGTTTTAAGAATACTTATTTCTGGTTTTGAAATTTTTAACATTATTTCTTATTTCTTCTTTATCTTGCATAACCGCAGTTATTCTGCTATCAACACTGTGATTTCACTTCTCTTCAAGTTGCAGAGCTGGCTGTCTCCTCTAAAGACTGAACACTGTGCCTGGGTTCATAGAGTTCTTATTATGATCTCAGCATCAATATTTTAAATCATGGACTTAAAAATCACTAATTAAAAGATTCAAACTTCTAATTAAACCCTTCAGAGAAATTATGTTCTTAGAGTAAATGGGGATAAAGAGCAAAGGTAATATAAATTCTTTTAATTTCATCTTTACTTTTTTGGAGTTCGAAGCACTTTGCATTAGTTTATTATAATCATCTCTCCTATAAGTAGATAGCATTCTCTTTTACTGATAAAATAAATGAATCTCCAAGGAGACTGAGAGTAAAAATCAAACAGGCATCATTCAAGTCAATTAAAAATCTAGAATGAAATCTCCTGATTCGTAATCCAAAGCCATTTCTATCACATTGCATTCAATAATTACATTTCTTTTCCTAAATATGGTTTTCAAAAACTCATATGACTGATTCAGAAGAAAGTTTATAACATCCATTTCATATTCTCAAGCAATCTCACCTAGAAATTCAAACAACTATTACTGTTCTACTGGAGAAAAAAAAGTTATTTTTATTTTTAAGATGGCAGTCACGCATGAGAACAAAGCACAGCCATGTTGATAACAAGGTTCCTTTCTTCTCCCTTTTCGTTTTCCATCATTCTCACTTTGTTTCCCACCTTCTGTTTGCTTTTTGTGTTTTTCCAATTTCATTATCCACGGTGTTCCTAATTCATTCTACCTCGATTTCATTACTCCATCGCAATATTGTTTCTCTTTTGAGGTAAAGAGAAAGTAAAATGGATTCCAACCCATGAAAGGCTGAGATAAGATTTCAATTGCGGTTCAGATGGCTATAAGCTCATCTCTAGGCAGCTCTCAAATGTGGGACGGCAAAAGTGAGGCTAGTTTCTGCTTTCTCCCTGTATGCGGGGCCCTGGAAGAATCTCAGACCTTGCGCATGTGGTAGCATTTCTTTACCGAATCAGTATTGCAGCTGAACCTATTTACAACTGATGCCTGCTGGATTTCGGCTGCAATGTGAACCCAAGGAAGAAAGTACATGGTGAGGCACGCTGTGCTTGCCAAAACTTGACCACGACGGTAAGGGGGAGAAGGTACAAATAGAGGTGAGGAAAGGGTGTACAGCAACACGGAAGAAACAATTATTTAGCCTTATATAAGAATATTTTATGGAGTAGATATTCCATACGTTGTTATTTACAGCATATTTAACATTTTATTTCTGCAGGGGATTATTTTTCTTTTGATAATTAGAATCACAATTTTTCCCATTGTCTGCTGAGAAGAGAATTTACATGTAATCTCCCTGAGTGTAAAGAACTGTGTCATATTCAGCTTTACAGCTCTAGAAAGCTTACCTTAGTACCCAGGTTATATTAGGCTTGTTCAATTCAACCAATTTCCTGAATATCATCAAATCCACATTAGAAACATAAGGATTTTTTTAAAAAGCTGTTTTCCAGTTTTTACCAATATACATAATCAGAAATAGCAGACCAGGGTCTACAATTTGTTGCAGTGTAAACATTTCTTGTTCTCGCCAAAATGTGTACGAAGTAAATGTCTTAATTATGGGCATCCAAGAAATATTATACAAAGATAATTGGCTCAGGACAATTTTGCAGGACAAATTTGAGAATAAATTTTATTTTATTTAAATAAAAACATTTAATAACTGGATTTGCACACTGAAGTTACCATAATAACAATTACTTGGATAATTAAAATAAAAATCAGGCTTTCATTATGTAAATAATGGATGTAAATTTAATTTGAATTTTTGCTATATATATCTGACATTAATCTATTAAAGTATTCTCTTAAAACTATATAATTACATAATATGTATAAATGGACCCAGAGCTTCATTTTATCGAATGAAATAAATATATACCCATTGTTTCTATGCTGTGTACCTTAGAGACATTTTATTTCTATAGACATTATCATACAACTCCCCATGAGATGTTATTAAAATTTAATTGTGGACTCTTCCAGACCTATAGCAGGATAATACATTTACAATTATTTTAATGGTTAAAATATTGTTTTCATTTTGCTGGGCTTTTTCTACTTTTAGGAGTCTAACAAAAATCTAATCAATCCAGAAATATTTTTAAAAGAGGTTAATGGAAAATATTCATAGCTTAGTGTTTATAATAAAACTGAAAGACTGAGAGAGAAAAGCAGGGGTTAAAAAGCGTCCTTTAACCACCCACACACCCCAGGATTTTGAGAGGAGTGGCCTTTAATACTTTTTCCCTACTGCAGTATTTGTTGCTTAAGGAAGTCTGTGGGTGGATAAGATGTTATTATCCCTCCTACACACACCCATTCTCTTATTTACAACATTAAGTCTCTGTATATAAGTACTTGAAACACCAACCCCCTTCTTTCAACTCCTCTCTGAGATTCTTTGGAATTTGGTCCACACATTAACACGCATTAACTTCCCATAGGGCAAATATATAGTTAATTATAGTTCATCCTGACCTTTTTTTCGAGTGATAGCCTATCCAAAAGGTTATTTGATGTAGATGCCTTTCCAACTAAACATTTTTTTATCTTTTTATATATATATATATATTGGGTTTTTTTTGAGGAGGAGGATTAGCCCTGAGCTAACGTCTGCCACCAATCCTCATCTTTTTGCTGAGGAAGACTGGCCCTGAGCTCACATCCATGCCCATCTTCCTCTACTTTACACGTGGGATGCCTGCCACAGCATGGCTTGCCAAGCGGTGCCATGTCCACACCTGGGATCCGAACTGGTGAACCGCCAGCAGCTGAAGCGGGATGTGCGCCCTTAACCGCTGGCTCCACCGGCGGCCCCTAAACATTTTTTTAAAACCAGAATTCCATAAACAGCAGGTCTTATGTTCAAAACTAATAGTGAAAAAGGATTCTTTATATTGAGTTTTCTCTCTTTTTTTCGGGGAGAGATGAAGACTATTGGCCCTGAGCCAACATCTGTTGCCAACCTTCCTCTCTTTTTTTTGCTTGAGGTAGATTGTCCCTGTGCTAACATCTGTGCCAGTCTTCCTCTATTTTCCATATGGGATGCTGCCACAGCTTGGCTTGACCGGAGGGGTGTAGGTGTGCATGACGGGATCCAAATCTGTGAACCCCGGGCCACCGAAATAAAGTGTGAAAACTTAACCACTACGCCTCCGGGCGGCCCCATTAATTTTTCCTAAACACTAAGAAGATACAGTCACTGAAATGGGAAAAGCCAACCTTTCAGATTTGTAGGCAGTATTTGTTTCTTACTACCCCTGCAAATTCCCTTTAGGGATGAATGCAAATGTGCAGATCATGTTGGCGACACAACGAACATGTTTTACCTAAATAAAGTTAGCCTTTTGAATTATTTCATCTGACTAAATAGATCAATAAAGATTTTAAAACTCTGTAAAACGTATACTAACAAGTTAACATAAATTTTATGAAACCTTTTATCCCTTTTATATTGTAGTAAAAATGTTCCCTCAAATGCAGTAAATGACAGATATGCCCTTGTGCAAATGGGTTAAACTTAAATTATTTTAAAAATAATCAAGTCTAATCTTCATTGCTAATGTAACACTCATTCTTTTAAAAAATATAGGCCAATCTAAGGAAAGTAAAAATTGATGTATTTTTAACGTGATTTTGGGTTTGGAGGTTTAATGATATCATTTACGACAGTCACACATATAAGTGTTTTGTCAATAAATTTGTTCACTTCACTATTCCGATCAACGCATTCTAGTTGGGAACTATATTAACTTTTGTTAAAAGAAATTGTAAAAATAACCATTAACCATCCAAAGTGCTTGCAAAGAAGCCCCAATTATTAATTAAGTATACATTATTGAGAATATAACCTACAGACCAGCGAGAACAGTCACAGGTACTTCAATCACTTAATTCAAAGGAAAGTGATTCTGCTCCTCTGCCGCCTTGGCATAGGGCCTTGGTCGGAACACAGAGGCAGGTCCATCCCGTGCATAGCAGAGGTAGCAAGTGAAGCATACTCTACGTACAAGCCAATGGATATGTGAACTGGAATTGTGCAGGCCACTCCAAAGTAGGCTTTTAGGTTCTAGTTACTAAGCTTTTTTGGCATTTTGTAATAGAGTAAAAAGATTAAAGAAAATTAAAACCATCAGTATTTCAGAGCAAAGTAACATATAGACTAAAGAAAAAAGTAATTCAGTAAAAACCAAACCAAACCAAACCAAACACTATTCAGTCTCTGATTAAAAAAAAAAATTTTACACAACTAACTAGGAGTAAATATTTATTTACCACAACTTTCAGAACAATAACTCTTTAAAAAGAATACAACTCAGAATTAAATGGGTTACACGGTCTTTTTTCTTTCTAAAGCAATTATCTCTTAAGAAGTTCTGTGTTTTTTCCTCTCTTACTAAAAAGCACCTATAATTGAAAGGAACAGTAGGAAAGTAGCTTCCAACTAGTGTACGAAATTTAAGTTAGAAACATCATGTTCATGACATTAAAATTCTTTCCTAAAAACATTACCTTATTCAGATTACAGGATAACATAATGAACCAAGGATTTCAATGTAAAATGTAACAAGGAGGAGTGAAGCTGATGTCACTTCCACGATCATGTGCTAATTACAGTGAACAAAAGCTGGAAACTAGTGTCTGACACATAAACCACCCCTTATTATTTAAAAAAAAGAAGAAATGATGCATGATATTAGGAGGAGACTCAGAAAAAGTGTATCATACTGATGTTTCAACAGAAAGAGCAATGAAGATACGTTGTGCTTTGTAGTCTGGTTTGTTAAGTTTTGTTTTTAAAGATGCTAAAAAGTTAACAAGACTTGCTTCGTGAACAGTGGAACAGCTGAAGGTCAACACAATATCTGCCAAATTAGGCAGTCTACATGTAAAACTGAATAGCTGGAAAATAGACAGAATTTTGCATAGAAACTTCTTCCTTCCCAAAGCAACCTTTTTTAAGTTGATTAATTTCTTAATATTCCAATGGTGAAACATTCACTCAAGGAACTATCTTTTCTCCTTTTTTTTTTTCCTCTTTAAGATTTAATTTGTTCTAGAAGTTCTTCTTTTCAAAACCTCTAGGGAAGCTTTTTTAGGAACACTATATTAATCAGCTAGAGAAAACAAAAGCACAAACTTGATTTCTTAGAAGGCAGTGAAAGACTATCCTAACATCAAATAGCTGTCCAATGTCATGTGACATTGAACTCCATTTCCTGCTCACATGCTACTGAATGTTGTCTCCTGTTCAGCTTTAGTCTTTATGGAAAAAACCCGTGCCCCAATATGCTGCTCTGTTGCGTTCTCTGGGTATTTTGCTTATTTGAGCTAGTTAAGCCTTTCATTACATGAAGTGATTTGATAAATCTTTCAAGTGTGGCCCTAACTAGATACGGTGTGCAGTAGACATCTGACTTTCCTGAATCCAAGGCCTTCATCTCCTTATTTTTTTTTAATCAAGTTCTGCATTTAAAAACTAAACTAAAATTTACTTGGAATCATACATTTAATAGTTTTATCCAACTTAAGCAAGGCCTTGAGAGAATGATTGTGTTTTTATTCTTTCTCTTTTTATTATTCTTGTTGAAATTACATCTAGTTTTTTTTTCTTGTTATGTATAATGGTGAGATTTTGCTTAGTTTTCATTTGGAAAATCACTTTGGGAAATTTATAGTGAAGGTTCAATCCATAAATAAAATCTTATTTGGCGGTAAATATATTAGATCAGATTTTGCAAATTTCTGCCTCTCTCTAATCTTATACACTTCCTTAAACACACAACTAAATAATGAAAATATAAATGTTATTTTAGTAAAAACAACTATAGATTAATTTAGTTAAAAAGATACTATCTTATTTTCATTGGCTTAAATTTTGTTTATCTTTTTAACTTTTCTTTTATGAACTAAAGCTCCTTCAGTTTCAAATGCTTATTTCAATAATTAAGATTTCGTTTAAATGATAGTTATGTATATGTTAATATTAATACCTAGTAATTGAGGGCAGTATTACATGTTTTAAAAACTCAATATTTAAATGATTTCCTCATGAGTTTTCTGCTTTGCTAATATGCTTGGAAGCTTCCATTAGGAAGTTTTCACATGCATATATATCTCAAAGATAACTCAGACACAAACAAACAAAAGAATAAGGAAGATTAGATGAAGATAGAGTTCCTAAGTACGATTTTATAAATATATCAAATAATTTGCATAGTATATACATTTACCTAATAAGGAGAATGATACTTTTTTGTTTTCCTTTTCCTTAAAATGCAAAATGTAAATTTGTCTCAGATATCTATAATGGCAAAGATATGAATAAATATCCACAAATAATATCCACATGTAAGTTTTCAAATATATAAAAAGGAAACTCCTACCTCCATCTCCAGATCCTGATCCTGCATCTGGGGGGAAAAGAAATACTTTGTTTTTGCTTGAAAAACATATTCAAAAAACATTTAAGTCTTTTTTAAAATTCATGATTACTTTCTTCATTAAGATAGTAGTATAATTGAAAAAGTTACTAATATTTAATCATATCAAGTTAATGTAATTTCTATAACATAACATAAAATAAATTCCGTTATTTTCATTCTTAAACTTTGTGAAAAAAGTACTATCTAGCTTTGGAATAATTTCTAAATTTCACTATGTAAAATCTCTCATATTTTTATTTTATTCAGGATGAATTTGGCGTCATTAACAAAAAAAATTGAAAATGAGATGCTTATAACAAATCAATGAGATTTAGAAATAAAACAGTTTACGACGTGTTAAATAAACTCATAATTAACGCTTATATTCTTGTAAATCACATTTGCACAAAGAAAAAACAGTTTAAAATGAATACCTTTTTATATAATTCCTATTATGTTTTCCAAATAACACAATTATGGATGAGTCTATCTGCAACCAAAAGCACCCTTTGTTTTTGAAACCAGCTGAAAAGTAAGCTTAATTTTTGCCTTTGTGATTAAATTGGAGATATACTAGGTGATGCTGGCAGAAAAAACCAATAACTGCCTTCTGCCTTTCTCTTTCTCCACTTATTTTCTCTCCTCCCTCACACATAATTACAACTGGTTAAAGTTGTCTATTTCTGAGAACTCAGTTCCCAGAAACACCCAGTTTTCTAGTTGGAGTCAAGACCGTTGAATTTCCATCTGTTTCCACCTGTTAAGTGTGGACATCATCTTCCTTATGCCTCCCCACTTCTTTGCATTCTAAACACATTTGCTTATGTATTTTTAATGTTAATACCAGGAAATAAGACTAATACTGGTATTCTCTGTCTGATATACCCTCATTTTACATTGAAATCTCAACCAGGGTTCAAGACGTATCAAACGCCACTTCCACGAATTTGTGTTTGCTGTCTTAGTGCAATTGATATAAAACATTACCTCTACTTGTTTGCCTCCATGACACTTAATTGAGAGACCCAGCATATAAAGAAGCACCACGTATGAAAATCCACAGAAGGCTGACACATACTGAAGAATGCGTGCCTCCCCAATAGTCCTCCTTATCATCATGTTAGGCATTAGCACTGCCATGAAGGAGAACAGTTTGAATTGTCAGCCTTGGTGAAGACTTGCATTAACTAAAATCACAGAATCTAACCTTGTCTTAAATCAGAATATCAAGTCATTAATTCACTGCTAATGTGACTAAGGAGTATGTCTTTGGACCAGCATATCCTTTCCTTAAAGGCAAGCTAACTGGTAAAGCAATTTATAATAGCAACCCTTCTTACTAAATGCAGAATCAAATAAGGATTTTAATGTGATTTGACTGTTTAATGATAACGATCAAGAAAGGCTGATACATTCATCTCTGTAGTAGGAGAATAGTCCTGTCAACTGAACTCATAATCATGTCATGGCACTATCACTTTTGGATGGGACAGTGCTTAAATGGTCAATGTTTGTCACTTTTCCTTTTTGCATACTTTCACAGCTAAAATTTTAACTGACTTTATTTGAATTAATTTTAAAGCTTAATTCAGTATTACTTATAATCGTCAGAGGCTAATAACAGATTGTACTATTATAGCACTAACACATTCTACCTGTTTTGGTTGAACACGTACAGTTTCTTTCCGTTTCCCACTAAGACTATAAATTTCTTTAAATCATGTCTTGTTCAGCTTTCTATACTTGTATGCACTTAAGAGGAAATGCATAAAAGCTTATGGATTCTAAGCTGCAAACATTATTCATTGGATGACATGAGGAATGTTATTTAACCTTCTTAAGCTTATTTGTCCTCTATTCAATGGGTATAGTAATGTCTATCTCATTGGGCTATTTTGAGGCTTACTGCACAATAGCATGTTTTAAATGCTTATCACTGTGTCTGGAACATAATAACTAAAATTTTGAGTAAACGTCTTGCCTATTCATCTATTGGTTTTCTAATAAATACATTGCTGTTAGTGCCATCCAGTTGATTCGATTCCTAGTGACCCTGTGGACAGCAGCCCGGAACCCTGCCTGTTTTTTTTGCACCATCCTCTCACCTTCCGGCACTATATCAGACAATGCTCCACCGCTATTCATAGGGTTTTCATGGCCAATGTTTTTGGAAGTGGGTGCCAGGTTCTTCTTTCTAGACTTTCTGAGTCTGGAAGCTCTGCTGAAACCTCTCCGCCATGGGCGAGCCTGCTTGTATTTGAAATACTGGTGGCATAGCTTTCAGCATCACAGCAACACATGGCCACCACAGTATGACAAAACTAACAGGTGGTATGGGTCCGTGACCCTGCCCGGGAAATGAACCTGGACCATGGTGGTGAGAGTCCCACATCTTAACCACTAGACCACCAGGACTGGCTTAAAATAAATACACCCACGGCTGGAGAAAATCAGGAAAAATGGTAGTCATATTATGGCTTATATTTCCCATGAATATTTCTAAAAAATTCAAGAGGCATGTCCTTAAGACAATTTGTGTTTGATTGATCCAAATTAAGTAGCTAGGAAAGAAATTGATTGAAAAAAATGGTCACTTAAGTCCATGGCATCATTATGAAATAGTGATGGGAAGCTTTAATGGTTTCTCTGCTATAAGATGAATCATCTTGGCAAACCAGAGTTAAGTAGCCTACTAAAGCCTTATTAGTGAAGAAGTCATGCTGGTGGCCCTGAATCTACGCTCCTAGTCAATGCATTTCTTATAAGACAAAAAAAGTGAAATTGACAATGAGGCTATTGAGAAGACTGCCCAATAGGAAATCATTTTCTGGACAAAAAGTTATTTGTAAGTTCAATGAAACATAATAAATGGAAAGTTATATCTTCCACTGCCTTTATTCCTAGAGATCACAACTTGCCACCTCCACTCAGTGTCAAATAGCATTAAAAAAATAAATGGAAAATCTACGAAGAAAAGAATGAGGATCTTTTTTAGATCAAAAGTCAGAACTTCAATTTATTTACAGTCAGACCTGGTTAATCAAAATTACTTTTGTCCCTCCATCATTATTCAAATCAAAAACCTTTTAGACTTACAAGTCATGGAAGATGCATTCATCAAGACTGGATTACTAATTGAATCCTGCAGAAATTTAAGTCTGTGAATGAGCTAGGGATGGTACTCAATTGTGATTAAATTTTCTACTTGGCTAAGTATTTATTTTCATAGTATAACCAACACATTAGGGACTAGAATAGAAAGACTTGAATGAATCAGGAGAATGTGATGGCATGTTCTGACAAGAACTTGGAGGTTGGCAAGTAAGAAAGAGAGATTTTGCTTTCAAACATTGTTAGCCATAAGCACAACTTCATTGCTATTATGACTACTGCCTGCTGATCCTCATTTGGCTGTTGTCAGAGACAGACAGATATCCTATATGATGCTGAATAAGAAAATGTTTTCCTTGGCATTCTCTGGTATTTGACTACATCATTCCTAGTTTCTGGAAGTCAGAGGATCCATGTTTTTCTATTTCATTTGTCCTAACGTGTCAATTATCCTATTTTTGTTCATTAGGTATGGCAGATTGATTTTTCATAAGTAGTTTGCTCCTTGTCTTTTTTTCTATGTCCCTCATCCTTACTATGAGTGCAGCATGGTGGTCCCCCACCTTTCCTACTGGGGAAGATAGTCTCATGACTTTCACATGTCGCTGTTACTTTCACTCTTTACTTCTCCCTCATAGATCCCACAGCAATGACCTGTTTGCTTTAGCAAATAGGAAGAAAGTGGAGCACCAGTCCAGCTTGCCTTCCAGTCACCTTCCAGAAAGGACATTCACATTGTGAGGCAAAGAATCATGTAGGAGAAGAGACTACTTAAGAATTAAAACCCAAACAAAAAAGCCTACATTATTATCCATGAGGAATGATACCATTCTCTTTCACTAATTCTTAGAAATGTTGGTAGTCATGAGTACAACTTAGAACATTATCAATTACTAATAATCAATAGGCTTAAGATAATCTTTTAAAGAATATGAGACTTTCTCCTTGCTCATTTATCACCCTGCCCCAGCCATCATACACATAACTTTTAACATAATATCCTGGAATAGAAATACTTATTATCCAAGATGGACTTTTCAATAAAATAGACTGTTACTGGCACTATTCTATATTTCCATTTTGTGAAGAAAGTTCATATTTTATATCAATACTTTTTTACTGAAGATGCTTATATCATCCAATTCCTCAGAAATTATGACTTTCCAAAAAGATGCTTATTGGCCATTAAGGGGAACTACCATGGGACACTAAAGCTTCTTTAACATGAGTGATTTTAAGGTCTCCATCCTAACCTGAAAACTCAGCTTCAGTTTAAAGCATTGCTTTATCAAGTTGGGTTTCTTTCCTCTTGTTTGTTTGTTTTGTTTTGTTTTCTGACCGTAACGCTGTTCAGCTCTAACAACCAGTGTACACAAAAGGAAAACCTGAAAAGCTAAGGAACTTATGAAGTCACTCTTTCTTCTCACTTTCTCAGAGCATTCATGGTACAATATAATTAAAAAGCTTTGTGGAATCCCAGGCTGACTGTGTCTGAAAGGACAGATGGCATTAGAAATAACGTCTATCACCAAGACATTCTTCAATATAATCTGCTAAATGGTAAGAAGAGAATTTTCTAGAGCTGCTAAACTTAGTCACATCCTAACTTCTGAACTGAATCTGCAAAGCAGCCTTCCAGCAGACAATGCTATTGTCCAAAATGAACAAACTAACAAACTTTATTCATGCGTAGATAGGTTTCTATATACTTGGCACCTGGGCAGTCAATCTAAATTTCTAATTATATTATTCAACTGTCTGCACTTCATTAAATAACATGTGTATTAAAATCTACCAACTTCTTTATGGTAGATTTTCTCTTTCTTCCAGAAGTGATTTGAAATGTAAAACACGTAGAATAAGAATAATGCATACTTTGTGCAAAAGAATAAGAGGCTTGTCTAGCCAATATATAATCTGAGTTATTTATCTGAAGATAACATAACAGGAACTGTAAGGCATGGCTTTCAATTCAGAATCCATTCAGAAGGTTTCAGGGAATCTTCAGGATCACATACACACCTGTGGCACATGATCCTTCGGACACCACCAGTATCTCACTCTGCTGTTTGCACGCAGCCTGCCGCAGGTAGCACTCATTCTGGTAGCTCTCCCCATTGGAGCCACACACAGGCACGTAGTCATTGTTGCACTGGGGAACACACAGATGTAAGCCTTTGGTTAGTACTGGAGTCTGTATGCCTCTGACATCTTGAACAGAAATAATCATTTACAAAAGAAAGCACTTGTCTTCTTTCACAGGGATCTCCATTCTATCCATTCAGTCTTTGACCTTGCAAGGGCATCATTCAAAGATATACAAAAGCAATGTCAAGTCAGCCAATCAGTCATTTGATTCACGCAGAGGAAAAAAAGGCTTCTAAATTGATCAGGCAATTCCAACAAAGTGATTGGAGAAGAAATACTAAAACGATATAGCAACAACTGTATCAATATTATTTAATATTGCCTTTCTAATATATAGCCCATCTGGCTTGGTGGAAAAAATCAAAACATGTTACAATAATCAAGCTATTCAAAAGATAAGTAATGTCTATCTGTGTCTGGATCAGAAATATATAGCTGAAACACCAAAGAATTCATTACTCCTTAGCATGCTTTCTCTCTGTTGAATTTTAATCTTTACAAATTTCTAAATATTGGATAAGACATTTGGGTTACTAGTTTAATTTTTCAGATATCTTTAGGTCACTGGATATTGATGTAGATACAGTGTAGAGAGAAACAATAGACTATGGGATACAGGAAAAAATGCCACAACTACTGGACTATATGTAAATATCATTGACTATTCAAAAGTATGACTATTAATATACATTTCATAAAGAGAAAAGTTCATTTTTATAACAACCTCATTACAAAAAAGTACACACTTTACAATGAAAATTAGGCAACCTACAGGGTATCCTCATCATAATATAATCACCCTCTGAGGCATTAGAGATACTTGGCTGTGTCCTATACGTGCTAATTACGCTCGAGATGTGATTATCTCATGATGACTATTACTGATGCACTTCATTGTTAATTATAACAAATGCAATGATCAAGATAATTATTTATAAATACTCACCTATGCCAGAAACTAAGAAAAGTAAATCATACGTACACACGCCATGTGAAAACGCTTTTCTGTTTACAATGTCTTATTAAAATATTTGAGATTTTGATGTGCTGTAAATTAATAACACATACAAAATAAATCAATGATCTAGTGAGATGGCTAGGAAAGTTTTACTATGTACGATAATAAGCCTAAAACTTGGGAATTTATGCAAAGAAAGGAGCAAATCCTCAATAAGGTTACAATCTGATGACAAAAACTTGAGATTTTTTTTACTCTATTTCCTTACACGATCCGTACTTTCTCCTTCCCAATCTACCACTTAACTCTCGTTTTTTGCCTTTATGTAATAATGGCTTAGTCATCCTAAAATTTTATAAATGGTATAAGTCAATGTTCTCTGAAACGAAAGTCTTATTTTATATGAGTCTGACTTTGTATCTACCATTGAAAAACTTGAATATAATTTTTCACTAATAGTGATATATTTTCCTCCCAATAGTAAATCCAAATTGTATGATACTCATATTATGATCACTATAATTGCTTTCATGGTAATTTATATATTAAATCGTATCTATTTAGAAATTATTTAAATATGATTAAAATGACAAATATTTTAAATATGACATATTTTAGAAACCTTTATTTCTATAATTTCTAATCTAGACATTTTGGAAACCCTCTATACATTAATTTCTTTCCACTATTACACTAATGTCTCCCACACTCAGTGCATGTATGTGACTGCATTTTAAAACTGTTTTGATTGGAACTTTTTGCTAATGAGGATCTTTAACTCAATGACTCAGTAACTTCTGATCAGGGGATATGTGTGTAAGGGCTGCCTTCCACATGCTATCCAATATGTATATATATACCTACCACGAGACTGAACATCTTCATCACTACTGAAGAAAAAGGGCAATAGCAATATGTTAGTGAAGAGTTGAATCTTCCAATGAGCAGTACTGAGAAGACACCAAATAAATGGGGTTGGTGGCAGAAACATGTCCAGGGAGGCAGATGGATGGATAGGTGCTTGATGAATGCGCTGTGTTCAAGACCAGGGACAGTGGAATGTAGGGAGGATTGGAGGACTCACTGACAATGCAATGGTGCCTGAGTACACAGAGGACAGACCAGAAAGAAGTGAACAGCTGGTAATAGATTACAGTCAGTAGACTTGCTGACCCTTTCAATAGGGAGAAGAGAGGCATAACTAGTGTGGCTGGCTGGACGAGTAAGCTTCTCATGCTCGGGTCCTAGCATTCTTGTCCCTGATTACCTTTTAATTTCTATCTTCAACCCTGGTTACAATACTCTGTGTGTAGATTATTTGGGCTCATATTTTCTTCTCTGCAATCCCCAGGATTTCTCTATCCTTCTCTTCTACTTCTGCAGATTACTCAGACACAATCAGTGGATGGGGAGTGAAGGGTGGGAAGTATTTATTATCTCTGTCGAGTGCTAGTACACAATGCTGATATGCATCTTAAAATATCGAATAAACTGATAAAGTGCTCATATGCCACTTCAGAGGGATGCAGTAAGCCAAATGTGAACAGTGCTAAAAACAGAGCTGCCAAGTTCCATGCACAAGCCAAAAGAGAGATTTGTACGGAGCTGAAAAGAGCTTAACTGTAGATGATCAGCACGATGCGTTTGGCCCTTAGTACCATGACTTGCACTCATTAATATGAACAACACAAGGAGGAAGCATGCTCTAAGTCATTAAGGCTCCGGAGTGGAAGTCTGTCCTAGGTTCTCCCATTTCTCTCACTGCCTTGGTGAAGGACCGACCTCATGTACATCACTCAACAAGGAAATATTTAACAAGTTTATAGCTCAGTTTCCCCATTTGAAGTGGTTAACTGGGGCGTTTGGGAGGATTAACAGAGTCATGTTGTTAAAACATTTTGGAATATTCATTCATAAAAAAGAAATGTAAATTATTTGCCTTTCATAATATGTATTTTAACTAGCAGAGTCATCATCTAACATAGACACTAAAACATGCATGTCTAAAATTAGAAAAATAAAGGAAAATAGGATAACCCTCGGCATAAAAATATGCTAACTACTACATTAAAATATGCTAAATGATTGGAAATAGTTTTTAGTGGTAATCATCATACTGCTCAGTTTCAGATGAAGGGACAGATTCAGATGTTAAGTGACTTGCTAAAGGCCACGTAGTTGGCTGGTAAGAGAAAAACAAGATTCAGGCCCAGATGGTTAGGCCCATAAATGTATGTGTTGTGCAAACTTCCTTTCAGGGGAAAAGGAATTCTATTTTTTTTAAGATGTTTTAAAATTTTAAGTTTATTTTCCAAATATATGTTTTTCAGTAGAATGATTTTGTTCCAAAATGTTCACATTACTTAAGGAAGCAGCTACATGCCACACTAGTGGAGTCAATGACTTGACACTCTAGAATATACGAAATTCATTTTGATAAAAATGAAAAGAAAATTTATGTGAGAAGTTTTTCATATGATTTATTGCTTGTTTGGATAATAAGGATTTCTTTTAGCTGGGATTTCAGCATGTAGAAGCTATGCATAACTTATATTTTATATATTGCCGGCACCTTCTATAGAGTCTGGCATGTAGAAGGCACGCCACAGATGTTAAGTGAATTCTGCTATATTCCCAGTTGTCAAAGGCTTAGGAATAACGACTTAAGATATGGTATGTTTCTCTTCTTAAAAAAGAAAGAAAAGGTAACCTGCATATGTCCCAATCCTTTGATCATCCCATAGGTAGCTTTTACTTCTCTGTGACTACATTTCTTTATTTGAAAAAATTTTTATGATTTTACAAGAGTGGGCAGGACTGTGACAGCAGTGAAAGTGACTCTGTGTGACTTCCAAGGCTAGGTCATTAAAGGATGCAGCTTCTACCTGGCTCTTTCTCTCTCTCTGGATGCTTGCCCTCGAAACTCAGCCATTGTGCTATGCGGACGCCCAGAGTAGCCCATACAGAGAGATCCACACGGAGAAGGACCAAGGTCCCCAGCTGACAGTCAGACATACGAGTGAGAGCCCTGAGATGAGTACAGAACTGAGCCTTTGTGTTCCCTCCTTCCCTCACCTAATGCCGAGGGGAGCAGGGCTGAGCTGTTTCCACTAAGCCTTGTCCAACTGCAGATTCATGAGCAAATAAATGTTCCTTGCTTTGAGCCACCAAGTTCTGGGCAATTTGTTATGCAGTCCTAGTAACTGAAACAATTGCAGATCTAAAACATGGCTTATTGAGTGAAAATATTTAACATTTGAATTAAATAATATTAAAAAATATAAGGCTTCATCATATTTTTAAATTATAAGGTGATAATTGATCATTGTATAACTAGTGCTATCTATGAATAATTGCATGTGAGTCTTCTTTCGTTCCTTCCTTCCTGCTTTCAACCATCCACCCATTCTCCATCCATCCATCTATCCTGTCCATCCACTGTCTCAAAATTTTCATCCCCACAACCGATTTACCATATTGACCAGCATACCATTTGGCATACAGATAGGAAGGCAGGATGCAGGAGGTTGTAGGCCATTTCTGGAAGTCACATCATCATCTAAGAATTAGTTGTACTACTTTTGATATTAAGAGTTGTCTACAACAAATGGGTACTTTTGTCCTTGTTACTGATGTTTTTATTGGCATGTATAATGTCCTGGAAAAAAATTAGATTTGATGTCAAGGGACCTAGATTCTTGCTTTGGGATAGCCACTTATTGGTAAGTTATTTATATTTATGCTCACCTTCAAAAGGAGAAGAAAATAATTATCCCACTCAATTGTGAGAAATAAATGAGATAACATGTTTGAGGGTAGAATATGTTTATTTTAAATCATCTAACAGAGGTGAAGACAAATATATGTTCACTTTAGTGCTCCAATAATAATCCAAATTGGGAAACATTACAGATTCTAAACACATAGACCTATTTCTCTTTGAAATTTATCTCTCAGCCAGAAGGAGCATAGTTTGCATCCTATTCTGAAGGGAAGAATTTGTGCTTGTATCTGAAAATGCAGGAGAAACAGAGAGTAAATGACCTCAGCTAGTTTAGAATAGGATACTGGAAAATGGAGTTTTAGGACATCTCCCTTTCATCAGATACTGGGACAAAAAAAAAAAAAACCCAAAAAACTCAAATTCATTGGGAAGTATTAGAAAGGACTGAATCAAGATACTCCTAATCTAAAAGATCCTATTATTCTTTGAGCAATTTGTCCATTTTCCCTGATCTTCAACTTATTTCAGCCACTCTAGAGTCTAAACTTTCCACTAGGGAAATGGTTTTTTCTCCTGATAGACTGACAGCTATTGCAAAGCACAAACTAATAGCAATAGTAATCTAGTAGTAAGTTTAAAATGCTACAGGCATTAGGAAAAGAAAATTTACATTTTAGGTTCTTATTCGAACTTTCATTCATTTCCACCCCTCGCACCAATCTATTGCATTCAACAATTATTTAAACTAATGACAAATGTAACTGGCTGACCAATACACGAAAAACACAAATGTCTTTGTTGATACAAGTTTTACCAAGACTCTGTGGAACCTGAAAACTGAACACAATTTCTTTAATGAGAAAATGAGACATTTCCTTATAGTAGCATGCATGCATTTAGAATTTTATGAACTCCCCTTTTTTCTCTTGGCCAAATCCTGTTAGAATTATGGCTTTCCATTTGAGCAACATTCTTCTTGGTTCATTTTATACTGTTTATGAGTTCACTTCTTATGTTTACCCTTGTTTATGAAAATAAGACATTTATGGGAATTGCAAATGGAAAGGGAAAAAATTCACAAAATCCTATGGGCCTTTAATTAGTGATTTATCCAACTGCATTTTCCCTTTAGTTAACATTTGGGGGAAGTATGACTCGGAGAGTTCTCATGCTCCATCTCTCTCATGTAGTTCCTTGAAAGAACATAATTACATTGTTCAGTGTGGCTGGAAACTTTAGAAGTTGGTGTCACATGCATATTAAATATGCTTGAATATGTTTCTAACACTCCAGTATGGTCTAAAGACTGTAGTAGGGTCACGGCAACCCTTAC
Source organism: Equus asinus (assembly GCF_041296235.1). Lineage (NCBI taxonomy): Eukaryota > Metazoa > Chordata > Mammalia > Perissodactyla > Equidae > Equus > Equus asinus. The sequence goes on from NC_091793.1 coordinate 128,447,123, forward strand.
CCACCAGCTGGTGGTGCACTTTACAAATATCAATTGTTTTATTGCTTTCTTAGAAAGAAGAAAGTAACATCCAAGAAGCTTTTAGCTTATCTATAAACCATTCGAACTATATTTAAATGTGAATTCCCTTATCTCTCACTGGGAGGTTGAATTCAATCTAAAATACCTAAATTTCATCAACAATTCTAAATATTACATACTATAACAAATATTTAGGCCTGAATTTGAAGTCTAACGGTTTTACTTGCTCTATATCATTTATTTTTTTTAGTTTTGCTTACAATCTTGGAAAAGTTTTCCCTGACCCCACACATATAGTTGTGTTTATGCACATATTTCCCGGTTGACCCTTATGTTAGATTTCATGTGTTTTCAAAAACAGTAATTCAATAACACTCAAAGGTTAATATAGACATTAGGATGGCATCTATGATATTTGAAGGCTAAATGATCACATAAACATTTTGAGAGAGAAGTTTATAATTTACATGGCAGAAAGCTTTTGTTAGATGATGGCTACAATAATGACATTGAGTTCCATCTTTAATATACACTAATAACCTAGTTTTGAGGATACGAGTTTCGAGGATACAATTGCAGTCTCTGACTCTTTTTATTTTTATTTATTTTTTAACACGAGGCAAAGTACACCTTTCTCATGTTTATGAATGACTTGTAGCTATTTGCCCTCTTTTGGCTTCCTGAGAGATTAGTTGTAATTGAATGTGGTACCCATGGAAAGTTGACATATTTTAATAAATTCCATGATATCCAAACTAGTACAGTAGTTTTGAAGTCACAGTAACAAGCAGTTCATTTAAAACCTTAGCCGGATTGCCAGGATAATAAAACCCAGACCATTAAAACAGAGAGCAATATGATCAACAGATGATAGCTCCAATCAAAAAGAACAAAAGTACAAATCCACACTTCTGATCCGCCACCTGTTTTGACTATTATCCACAGTAGCTGACTTATAAAATGCATGCTAGAAGGAATACAGAAACATACGTTTCCTTTGACAAACCAAAAGAACATCCCGAAGCTTTCTCCCTCCAGTGGCATTTATAACTATGGCATATACATTTCTCCAAAAAGCTATGTCTTCTTGACATCAGTTGGCTCTCTTGTCAGTACTTTTGCTTGGTGCCAGCTTCCCTCTTAGCTTGCACACATACAAATTGCCAAGAACAGGTTGTTAAGGAAGATCCCTGCTTTGTAGTCTCGTTAATGAATTAAAAGATGCAAATATCAGACTTCTTACCTTGAACTGACAGACGCAAGTCACAGTGTCTCCAATTCTTAAACATTCCCCATCAAATTTACAGGTGTTGGTGTCACAGAGGAAGAGATCATTTTCTCTGTCATCATAACCTCAAATTTAAAGAGAACACTCTAGTCATTAAAAAATGCTATAGACTTAAACAAAAAAGCACTACTTTGAAGCTTTAAAAGAATTGTCCCCAAATTTTAATTCCAATCACAGTTGTACTGCAAGGTCATTCTCTGTTGATAACCTCAAAAGTCTCATTAAGTAATCAATATTAATTTCTTTTTTTCACAATTGTTTTCTAGTTAATTCCCTTTTAATATCCTTTTTTGATAGTGCTATTTTATTTTAGCTTAGGTTAATACTGGCAGTGGTGAATGAGGGTTTAACACTTGCTTCCCAGCTTCTTTATTTTTTTCTTATTAAGTGGACTATAGTTTATGAACCCCAAACTCCACGTCTTAGAAAACAGCTGGTGATGGTCTCTGAATGCCATTTTATCATTTTTCCATCTTTAATCATTCTTTTGCTTTAACGTCTGAAACAACCCCTTATTTGGAATTTCTCCAGACAAAGAGGAAACAAAGGCCCAATAATAAAGATAAACAGGCACAGTGTTTTCTGTGATAGTCTGTCTGGCTCAAATGAAGATTGATCACCTCTAAGTTAACAGGGGTGGGAGGGGGTGCCAGGTTCTTGAACAATCTGTCTGGGAAACCAGTTCATTCTCTTAAGTTTCTGCAAATCTCTTTAAGATATCTGGCTAATAATGAATTTCTTGATTGCCAAGCTCAATTTGACATTTAAGTTAGTTATTTCCTAAAACAATACCTTAGTTAAGAATGGGACCACAAAGCTATCGACATTCCAAACAATTGATTTTGCAGGTTGTTTAATATTCCTTTGATAGAGCACCTAAAAAGTGATTAGGCACCTGCAAAGTGGAACTTAGTCCTTCCAAAATAACATATATGCACGCATGAAACACAAATGAGTTAAAGAAAACATGTTGAGTTTTACAGAAATGCCAAATTTGGAAATTGCCAAAAACAGAACAAAGGCAATCTATTGACCCAAATCTAATAGGGTTGCAAATATCAACCTGTTTTTAAAAAGCACAAACTACAATGCTGCATAATAATTTTCCTCGTGAAATTTACATCAGTAACAACCCAGGACTACATATGCTTTCATCCTATAAATTACAGTTGGTTATTCTCTCCTCTCCAAAGTTAACATACACTTCAGCTCACATATATCCCTGAAAGCCATTTTATTCAGAGACCGATTTAACTACAGCAGAATTATATTTACAGAAGATGAAAAATTACATACATACTTGCTAAAACAAGAACAGATCAGACCTCGGGGACAATACGTAGGCATGTTAATGGAGTTTAAAAAGCCAATGAAATCACACCACAATCTGCCTGGTATACTACAGGCTGTTATACTGAAATGAGAAGCCAGCCTCAAGTGCAGCAGCTCCCATCCTCGGGCCCTATTTAACTAGGAAGCTTCAGCAGAGCAAAGCCTGCCAAGCTCTCGCGTTCAGACACGGACGGGACCTGAGCGCGCAGGAAGAGCGCCTGACCCACTCCAAGGAAGCCTGCCCAGAAACGGAGTCAGCGCCCACCCGGGTCGGTTCCGCCCTCCGCCCGCCTGCGCGTGAGCCTGCCCAGCCTTGGTCATGCCCACCCCGGCCTGGGAGACCTACGAATGATTCTTTTCTCAACTTCCCTCCACCATGAAGAGCTTTCGGAGGCAAGAGAGAGGCATCCGTGGGCTGCAAAAACAACGTCTTTTTCAGCCAAGGAGAGAAGGAGTATGAGAGAGCCAGCAGTTGAATCTCTTGAAACCCAAGCTCGTTTAGAATCTGCGTGACCTGTTCTTGAATGCGAGACCAGAGACCAGGGCACCCTCACGGCACTTTTGCCAGGAATCAGTGTTTCCCCTGCAGTCACCATTTGATTTATTGCTTTCTCGCTCTTTCTTTCTCATAAAGTTATTTCCAGCTCGTTCTAGCTAGACTTTTTCTTTAATGATGGGAAACGTTCTGTTTTAGTGTTTCTCCAAGGATTGGTGCTTTTTTCAGTGAATCCACAAAACCATCCCGTTTAACATTTCTCAAAATCTTCGCAGCTCCAGTTTCAGTGCAAGGATGCAAAGGTTCCTACACCTGCACTCTCTGCCCACCCCAGACCCCTCCCCCACTTCCTTAGCGGCCTGCAACAGTTCTCTGTGCTCCTTTGGGTGGAGGTCGGTCGTCTCAGGGGTTTGGGGCAGTAGAAGGGAAGAGGCTGGGGAGACGCGCTAGGGTAGACTGGTCTGTGCCGGAAACGCGCGTTTCCTCTGAGGGGTTTAAGGGGTCGGGGGCTGGGGTTCCGGACTTACCAGAGCAATTCCAGCCGGTGGGCGTTTGGCAGTCACTTAAGGAGGTAGGGAAAGCCGCGAGCTTCACCGGGCGGGCTATGATGAGTAGCATCAGCGGCAGCAGCAGCAACCAGCAAAAGCCCTCGCAAAGTGTCCAGCTGCTGCACTGCCGCGGGGACTCCCACAGCACCATGACTAGTTCGCGCAACTCGGCAGCAGCAAACGGCTTCCGAAGAACACACTATCGCGGGGGCCGGGCAGCGGGCTACTGAGCATCCCGCGGACAGCAGCAACACAGGCAGCGGCGGTGGCAGTGGCACCCGACGGGGAAGCAGCAGCCAAATCCGCGCATGATTTTGAGAGTTTCAGCAACATCCAGTGACCCGGCTCAGCCCCGGGAGCGAGAGGGTCGTCCGCGGAGAAGCTGCGCCGGAGACGCGGGAGGCTATGCCATAAGGAGAGGACTCTGGCAAGCTGGGCAGCGGGAGGAGCCCGGAGTCCAGGGGCAGAGGAGAAGCGTTCAAGGAGGCAGGGTGGAGGGAAAGTCAACGCGCCCCGCAGCCTAGCAGCCGCCTCTCGCGCTCTGCCGCCCGCATCCCTCTGGCGTTTGGGAAGCAGCAGGTCCTTAGCCCGCCCGGGATCACGTGGGAAGAGGCAATCGGGCGCTGATTGGCGGAGCGGGATGCAGGTCCCGGGAGGGAGGGGTCGGCGAGGAGGTGCAAGGAGGAGGCGACGACGACGGATGCCACAGATGGGCTAGCTCGCCAGGCGCTGGCCCGAGTGGGGCTGGGCGGGGATGGCTCAAGTGAGAAGCTCAGGCTTCAGGGTGGGCGACCTCCACACCTTTATATACCACCTGCCCTTTCACTCTCCGCCCCAGGACGCCCCCTACCGAGCGCCGGGTCGGATCCAGCGCCCCTCTTTTGTGCGTAACCGCGGGCTGCCGGCGCCGGCAGTGGCTGGGTGGCGTCTCTCGGAGCTGGAGCTGGTGAGGGTGGAGGTGGCGAAGGAGCGGTAGCAGCAGGGTAGAGAGGGGAAAGCGGGCACAGAGGAGAGGGCGTCCTGCTGGCGCCGGCGCTCCAGCGTGCGGGAGCGCGCCGCCTGGCTGTAACTGGATACAGGCTGGGAAAATCGCCGCGGAGAGCCCAGGGATGTTTCTCTGGGGAGGAGCAGGGAGCAGGAGAGGGTGAGAGGCGCTGCTGTGAGAACAGCTCTGGCCAGCCTGGAAGCAGCAGCAGTTCCCATAGGAGCCTGCGACCCCGAGGCTGCTCTCCAAGCTGGCTCAACCAGCCTTCCAGGCTCTCTGCACTTCCGTCTCTCTCCTCCCCTCCCTGGCCCCCTGCAGCCCTGAGCAGCCAAAGGTTTGAGGAGCCGAAGGTTCGAAGCCCTCTCTCCGTCACACGCTCGTCTCCAGCCGGGAGCCTATTTGTGAGGCTGCCTGGGCGGTGCGGGCAAATGTTTCGAAGGTCAGATTTGGTCGGGACAAGTGGTCACAGAGAGCAAGGGAAGGCTCCTCTGCATCAGCAGTGGGTGGGTTGCCGGGCGCCTCGGCAGGGAAGCGGTATCCAAGGAGAGCGGCTCGCTCTGCCTGGCGGCGCGGGTAGTGTTCCTGGCGCTTCCCGCCGGTCTCTGCCCAATCGCCGGAGACCTGGGCGAGGCCAGCAGGTCCGACTCCGCAGGAGACTCGCCCTGCGCCTTTCTTCCTTCAGCTCCAGCCAGCCTGGGCAACGGCGAGCGGACCCGCCTTCTGCCTGCTGCATTCTTCACGCAGTTAGAACAATTTAGCCTAATGGTATTTTAGTCGCTAGTAACGGGACCCAGAACTTCCTGGGACACGAATGGAGAGGAAGAGCTTTCTCCCGTGACCCGGGTCGTTATTGCAGTCACAGTGTTTTCTGTGTGATTGTTCAGTGACTCAGGATATTTTTTTCTTCTTTCCCTGCACTCTCCTTCTCTATCCCTCCCTCCCTCCCTTCCTTCTTTCTTTCTTTCATTTCGAGAACCCTCCTTTGCTTTTTTTCTCTAAATCTCGCCTTCTCCCCTCTCCTTCTGTGTCCCCTGAATTTAGAAGAGCATTGTTTGATAGCTTTCCACAGGCAATTAGCCTCCATCCCCAATCAGTTAAAAGAGGCTCCAATACACTTTGAAAAGAGGGACTATCTATTCTTCTCAGGCAATGCCAGAGAAACAAATTGTACCGGAGCTATCTTTTTAAGTTCTTTAACCTCCAACCTCCTCCCACTTTCTTGCTTTTTAACTTCTCCTTTGAGAGATGTGATCGTGCAGCACCTCAGTGCCTCAAAGAAATCGCATTTTTTTTTTCCTGTGTGAAACCCATCCCTTTATCTTACATCTCCGCCTCCGCCCCGAGATCCCCCGCCTTTACCCCCCCACCCCGCCCACCTCCAAAGATTTCTGAATCTCTGCGTCTCACTCCTGGCAATTAAGCAGCAGATCCCAGCATTCTAGTCGGTGGCATCTCGCTCCTCACCAACGAAGACTCCATTAAAACAGATCAATTTGACCAGACGTTGGAGGCATCAGAAAATCGGCTTCTAGACAGCGCAACTAAATTCTTGAAGGAAACGGAATACCCATTAGAGCTGCCAGCCAATATTGCAAAAACAAGGAATCAGAGATGTCTTCCACTGCGCCCTTTCAGCACAGACGAGAACATAAATATACGCTTAATATAGATCGAGATTTAACAACTGCCTAGTCGAGACTGAGAACACGTCATTTTCCGTAGTAAGGCTGCTGTGATAACTAATGAGGCTGATGAAAATAAGTCATGCTTGAAACTAAAGGCAAAGTCCTTAAAAGTGTTCACGCAGTAATTATGGTAATGAAACAGGACTTGCTAGGATTTCAGTGCTTGGCTATATTAGTAAAATTTTACAGAACCTCTTAGTGAGTAACTGTTATTGAATTCTCTGCTAAGTAAATTTTTGGCATGCTCTCTAATAATATGCACTCTTCCTAAGACATTTTGTCCAAAGTAACTTAAAACTCCGAAGGAGTTAATTACTAGTTGTGACTGGTTAACAAAATGCGGTTGCTTCTGCAGAGGTTCTTTAAATTATTAAACAGTTTGAAGCAAAGTCGTTCCAGTAAGAATGCTGTGATTTTGTTCGGCTTACTTTGTAGTTAGTGTTACAGTGCCACCAAGAAACAAATTCTGAAACTGGCAGGCACCACCAAGTGGCGGAAGAGCATCATTCACTGAACGGAGCACAGTATTATTGAACACGTAAATAAAAATATATACATTATTTCGTCATTAGTACCAAGGAAGTAGACAGGCATTAAATTTTATGGCAGTGAAGATTGAATTAGTGATTGGATTAGCGCTTCAACTTTTCCCCCAGCAGGGTCAAATCAGTTTACTTATTAGGATTGAATTTAAAACTAAGTCTACGAATTGTACTTTGCATTGTGTATTATATGATTACTAGTAATCTAATCCAATCATATCATGAATTTGCAAAATTTCTTATTTTAAAATAGTACACAATATTTGCTTTCAATATTCCTGGGCTAAAACACTTTATTTATGGCATATGCACTCTAGAATGGACTCAGAGGGGGTAAAGTCAAGTTATCATATTTTTTAGGTAGAAACAGCACAGAATTTTTTTCCAGAAGACTTTTTGTTTTCTTTTCCCCACATGGAAAGGGCATCATTAAGAAGTGTGCGATTACTCAGAGCTTTAGTGGGGTAGGAGTGGGGAAAGGGAGAATTTATTCTAGAAGAAGAATAATTTAAGATAAATGAATCTGGGAAAATAAAACACATTGCCCATCGGAACTCTGTCTCCTTCCTGAGCTGTAATACTTTCTGATGCTTCAGTAATGGTAAGATGTATGTGTTTCTTAGATGTCAGACATTCTGCCATGCAGGAAACATATTATTTTATGTGATCCCTACAGCACCCCTATGAGACAAGGAATGTCATATCCCCATTTTATAGAAAAGGCATATAGCTTTTAAAGCAGCAAACAACTTGCTCCACTTAACAAACCTACGCAGTGGCACAGCTGGGACTCAGCCCAATTCTCTCTGACATTGGAGCCCAGGACCTAAGTCACATCTTCTGCTGTATGGCTGCCTCTTGGCCTCTGAGAAAGGAAACTGTAACTGGGAATATATCCCCTCTGTCCAAACAGGCCTTTATCTGCCCTTTTTATGGAGCACCAGTAAGACCCAAACTCATTCTGTCTCAACCATGAGCAATGAGATCCAGTGGTTTCCATATTTGGAATTCGTATGAATTACTTAAGAAGCTTTTTAAAATATAGGCAAATTCTAGGTCTCACTAGCAGAAATTCTAACTCAGAGAGTCTGGGAATCTAAGATTTAATAGTCATCTTTGAGAACTAAGGTGTTACCTACATCTATGTGACGAATGAAGGATATCGGAATTCTTGCTCAGTTTCCACAGGACTTTCGCAGAGAGATTTCTAAGACAAGAGAAAGGCTTTGACTAAGTGTGCAGAGGAGCTGTTGTATGTGTCTGTCTTTCTACCATTAAGTATTGCATTTCCGTATGCGTATGTTCACTACATATGTATTAAGCTTCTATTATGTCTGACTTACTAACTTTGTGAGCATAGACAGTTTCCTCATTTGTAAAATGTGGGTAATAACAGTACCTATGTCCCAGGGATCTTCTGAAGATTAAGGGAAATATAATATACAAGTTAATGGTAATGGCCTTAGGGAGAATCCCTATATAAATGAATGAATGAATACATAAATGTGTGTGTGTGTAGTTAGCTATATATTTACATATAATAAAAAGTATTTAAGGATACACAAATGATATGTGTATGATATTAAAGTATACAATGTGTTGATTATTGATAATGAAGCACAGTATAATTTTCATATCTAACTCAATACCTTAACATTTTGTCCCTTAATTTCTAGCCTACCTCAGATAGACAGATAGATAGATAGATAGAAATAATGTCCCAAATCATTGTTCCTTCAGTTTTCATTTATAATTTATTGATATAAAAAATGCATATTATATTATCAGTAAATAACAAATGTATTAGAACATTAAGTGTTTAATTTGTAGGTAAAATGCTATTGACAATATTATTATATATTATATTATACATATATACATATATTATACATAAATAATTATATATTACACATAATATATATGTTATATTTCAGAGACATCATCTTCATCTTTGGTTCATTTTTTTCACTGAGTAATTAAATTTGCTGTTTTTCCACTCTTTCCTATAATTAGGTAATGATGTATAAATAATAAGCAGTGATTGAAAGAAATAGTTTTATAATGTAGAAGTTTCCCTATGCCTTATAGATTCTTGTGCCCTTAATTATTTTTGATAGTTTATGTTTAGATTTGTAATTTCAGCCCTGGAGAAATAGTTTATTTCCTGTTAGGGCAGTGGGCCCCAGTCACAACTGTGCATTGTAATCACCTGGGGATTTGAAAAGCACTGGTGCACTGTCCGCACTCCAAGGCTTGGATAGTGTGGAGGTGAGGCAGAGGCACTGGGGTATTTTTTTAAAGTTTCACTGGTGATGGTGATGGGTGGCTTCTGTTGACAGCCACTGCGATGGAGACAGTGACTTCCTTATTCAAATATCCAAGTTTCAGCAGGTAAAAGAGTGGTTTTTTCAGTTAAAGCTCTTAAAAATAAACATCTCACAAAAGGTGCTCTTTGATTAAGATATTTAGCCAAAGCAATATGCAACAGTTTGCCACTAGTTTGCCAATAGTTTGAAAAAACCTGTTGTTTTAAAAAGAGCTGGATATAAAAAAGCAGCAGGCACCTCAGTGCGATTTGGTGTCTTTTTATTTACAAATTCAAACAGTTTTCAATTGCTATTTAATTTAATCATAGCCTTATCTTAGGGCTTAGTTTAGTACTTTTCTTCAAATCATTATGGAACTTGTTTTTTTTTGCAGTCAGAACCAGGAGCTTGAATCAGTTTTGGATGAAACCGCTTTTCATGTCTGTCTTTGGCTGCTTGCGGCTTCGACTGAGCTAAATTAGAAGTGGACTGCTCTCCGGCTTTGTGGAAAGAATTAGTGACGGTAGTTCTTTCAATTTGTGTTATTAGCAGCATCGAGTCTTTTATGTTCTAAGCATTTCATTTAGTTTTTACAATAAGCCTGCATCATTTCTCCCTCTATTATCTGTGACATTGTATTGCTTTTTGGTTTCTTTTGCTCAAATTACTTGTCAGTGGCAGAGCAGGTCACTCAAGAACTAATGTTCTCAATCATTTTGCTCCTCCTTCTACCTGTGTTCTCCCCAGCCCCAAAATAAGAAAAAATGGAGAAGAGAGGCTTCCGTCATAAAATAAATTTGGGAAACGCTTCCTGTAAATGCCATTCAGCTCCCTGTAGCTTCCCAATGCACATTTGCATATTAAAGGCCCTGAGGAGGCCTGCAGTAAAATCAAACCAAACGCATCCAATAAAATGAAACACCTGTTTAATGTTATTGAACTTTGATTTTCTAATATTATTTGATCATGGACTCCCTTTTAGCAAGAAAGCGCTACAATAAACTATGGCCATGGGTTTCCTCATATTACCCCATTAGTAGCGATAGATTAAAGGAATGAGACTCCTTAAAAACTTGTGTCAGCAGGCTTGGTGAGAAAGCTGATCATCCTCTCTGACTTCTCTTTTCGCAGAAACAGCAGTAAAGCCAGCTCACAGTAGAGTACATATTCCACAGCCCTGTCTTTCAATGTGGCTCTTCCTGCCATCATAAACATTTTGGGAAGATGATTAAAATGTCAGCCCCGCCACCTTACAACCTTTAAAAATTTTTCTCAGTTTTGTCCTATGTAAATTCTAAATTAGATACTCTGATTTCCTTAGCACTGATTGTAACATAGGATCAGATACAGATTGTGTCTGATAACACAGCTTTCTGAAAAGCTGTATCTTACATTGTTAAACAAGCTAAAAATGTTAATATAGAAACTTTCACAAGATTTTGAAGAGAATTTAATTGACTTCTTTACGCCTCTATACTTATCTCTAGGCTTTGCAGCATAAATCTGGACTCTTAGCCACTCACTGGCTATTATTAGAGCTTCTGATATAATGATAAGGCGAAGCCACATGGCAGTGGCCAGGCATCTGTGCATACGTGAGTTGGAGTCATTGCCCAGGTTCTTAGAAGCTGTGTGTCCACGGGCAAGTTACTTGGTTTCTCTGAGCCTCAGTTTTCTATCTTGGCCAGAGTGCTTTTTATTACTTGAGTAACAGAGAAATTTAGCTTGGTGTAAGAAGAAAATGTGGAGTTCTAATCGAGGAAGGAGGCAGGTTACCGGAAGGACTGAAATCTTTAAATAGAAAGCTGTCTGGAGAGTTAAGGCAGATGCTCATTTCATCTTTTTGGTTCAGCATCATCTCATTTTTACTTCTCTTTAGCTATTTCCCTTCTTTTTCTCCCTATAGACCGATTTTCTCTGCGATCTTAACATCACCATCTTAGATGTGTTTATAAATTGCATTTATCTGCATTAGATGTCTACTGTACATTACATATGTAGTATTGTGAAATTGTATGTATTTTAAATTTTAGTACCTCTAAGAATGGAGAAGAGATGTTTCCATGGTAAAGTATTTAACAACTATAAAACTAGTTTATATAAATTCTCCAATTTACTTTATATGAGCCCTGACTTTCATATGTAGGATTTGCTTTCCATATACAATAATTAGTGAAATAATATTGAATTTCAAAGATCTTTAATTTCAGCTCAGGGACATCATTCTTTGTCCATGTATACCTAAAGGATGTAGCAAAATGCTTTATTCATAGTTAGCATTCAACAGATGACACTAAATTAAATTAAAATGCTAAATCTAAGCGTGTCAATCAACACACTCCAGAAAGAGTGCACCAGGAAATGTAGTGAAAGCACTTTGGAATAACCTCGAAGTTCCTTGTAGATTTCCTTTATTAAGCAAGACCTATTTTGGAATGAAAAGTCGGCACCGAGAAGGCGAGGCTTGAGCCATCAGGGGGTACCTCAGCAATGGATGGTGCCGTGGAACTCCTCCTGTCGCCTCCCTGCTCCCACCGCCTGGTCATTAGTCTCAGCGCCTCACGTGGGCAGGATTTTATTCATGGGCTCATCCTCTCATTGTGCCTTTATTTTTTGCTACCTTCATATTTCCTATGGCTTCAAGTCAGGAGATCAACCACCCAATTAATCAGACTGTAAAACAAAGAACAATTGTCTTGATATGAAATTTGAGGTTTTAGAGTGATATGAACAAAGAGAGAGGAAGATATACAGCAGGTGATGTTTGGGGGCCTCTCTCATACACACACTATACACACACGCATGTATATATATGTATACGTATGCACATATGCATGTACACACATCCATATAATATATACTTGTAACGTGTATGTATATTTGTACACGTGTATACATCTACACATGATAAACAATTCAAACAATAAAGAGATTATACAGTCATACAGCCTTTCTAGCTTCCAGAACTTCTGGTTCCACAGAGATAACTGCTGCTACTAGTCTTTTAGAATCCTTCTAGATTTGTCCAGGCATATATCCTCTCTCTCTCATACTTGAAATATATAGAGACACATTTAAAGATGTGCTGGCTACACAATATTCCATTATTTTCTTTTTTTTCTGGGAAAGATTCACCCCGAGCTAAGATCTGCTGCCAATATTCCTCCTTTCTTTTTTTCTTCCTCCTTGAAGCCCCAGTACATAGTTGTAAGTCTTTCTAGTTCTTCTATGTGAGCCACTGCCATATATATATATATGTGAGAGAGAGGGAAATCAAAAGGATACACACACATATAAGTAAATATAAATAAACTTTTGTATATTTATATATACTTACATGTGTGTGCACATGTGTATCTTTTTGGTTTACAAATGAGTTCTTACCATATACACTGTTCTATTTCTTGCTTTGTTCACTTAATAAATGCAAGGAGAGCTACTTCATTTGGCTGGGTAGAATTCCATGTTGGATATCTCATAATTTATTCAGTTCCTTATTTATGGATGTTTTAATTTTATTTGCTAATTAAATTTAATGCAGCAGTGTATATAATACACTGTCTTTTTAACAAGGATATCTACCCCACTCCCCCAAGAAAGAGACTAAAAGGCCACAGGACATCATGACTATGCTTTTAGGGGGAAATACTGAGGTAGCTAGCAAACAAAGCTTACCTTTTGATTCTTAACTACTCTCAATGAGGAAAGTATTTAAGCTGAGTACAATATTGGAAATATTAGAAATATCTTTCAAATTTTGTTCTGATATTCTTGCACACAAATGTTTCAGTTAGAACATAATTTCTTACAGGCTAATTTTTGTCCATTTGCTGCCATAGAAGATAGCGATACCACCAAAATCTAATGTAACATTAGTTGCCATATTATAGAATTCAACATAATGTGGGTTGGTTTTGAACTCTTTCCAAAGGAGTTTAACTGTATTATACAAAGATAGTTGCACCTGTCAGACATCCAAAGGACAGTGTTTAACATGACATACCCGTGTAGACAGAGTGAGTTAGTGCTTTCCTCTCAGAAAGCTAAATCTTTCTTCTTCCGAGTTATAGAAACTTTAAAAATGTTACTTTTCCCCCGACACTGACAATTGGCTATGGATTAGCCATCACGTGAGCAGCTTTGGGGTCAAGGCCAGGACTCTGAATTTGAATTGGAATCTGATTTCAAGTTCTGGCTCTGACTCTTGAAGCCGCGTGAGCCTCATCTCACCGATCCTCCTTACATCCTCTTTATATATGTAACTTGACAGTTACAATATGAGGATTAAATGAGATCTGTAATCTGCAAGGCTTTCTGTAATAGGACAGATATTATTTGCTGCTTGTTGAAGCGTGTACAAAGCAGAGGAAGTTTATGTGATTTGTTCTTTGCTGCTGAAGTCTGAGTCAGAGACCTGACAACTACTGGGGACATCTCAGCCCCCAACACTCTGGATTGAGAAATTACTTCTAATTGAAGGGCAGGGAAAATATGATAAAATGCAGATAGGTGTATTTGTATAATACATAAATTTTAAATATTACATATTTAAATACGTTTTACATGTTAAAAATATTTTACATATTACATAAATTACGCAATATGTAATAAATGTAAATCTGAAGTATGTTGTAAATCACTTTATGTATGAGATTTCCTATTTTTTATATGTGGACTAATGAATCCCAGAAAACTAGGAAATTTTAGAAGATAGGACCTATGTAGTTTAAACACAATTAAGTCACTTTGTCTGAAGTAGAAAATAATGGATTTTCTTCATAATCCATCTTTTTATTTTGAAATTTTGATCTATGATTTCCTCTTAAGTCAGTGAAACTTAATAATTTAGAGGTTTTTAACATTTTTAAAACGAGTTTTGTAATTGACTTATATATCTTTGAGATGTTTGTGACATATGATCCTGTGAATAGGTGAGGAGAGAAACGCAATGTCATCGGTGAAGGTGGAAAAAGCCACTATTAATTTTATGACCAAATATACATTTTAGTAGGTCAACTATTTAGTTATGCATTAGCACTGATGTTCATATTTACCTAGCACTTGCTTCTTACAAAACTGTTTAAACATTTCTCCTCGGGGTCTGCTCCGTGGCCGAGTGGTTAAGTTCGCGCTCTCCAGTGCGGCCGCCGAGGGTTCGGATCCTAGGCGAGGACATGGCACCGCTGGTCAGGCCACATTGAGGCGGCGTCCCACATCCCACAACTAGAAGGACCTGCAACTAAGATATACAACTCTGTACGGCGGGGTTTGGGGAGATAGGGCAGAAAAAAGAAAGATTGGCAACAGTTGTTAGCTCAGGTGCCAATCTTTAAGAAAAAAAAATTCTCATCAACTTTACAACATAGGTATTTTTATTTCCATTTTAGGGGCCTGGAAATTAATATTAAAAGATTTAGTCAATGTTTTCTAACCAAAGATTCAATGTTCTTAAGAACGAACCTACTTTTTGAGTTGTCAATATAACTACAAAGCATTGAAAGAAAGCTTCACCAGCTAGATTATGTGGATTGTAAATACCAGTTTTTTAACTGTGATTATAAGGTAAATGATCGTTTCCTTGTTGTGCACATTCTCTCACTTGCAAAATTGTACTGGAAATGGATGTTAATAACTTGCATTTGCCTTGTGCTTTAATGCAGTAGAATAGCACATTTCTTAATTGCATATCATTTAGAATGGTCTACCATTTAGAAGAAAGCTCTGTTCAGAGACATTGCACACACAACTGGGAGGATATTGTGGTGAAAAGATATCAACAATAGCTCCATTAATGTTTAGCTTATACCTTCATCTAATGGGTACTAATGCATCTTAAATGACATATGTGAAGATAAATTTACAGCGTTAATAGGCTTACATTCCATAACAATAACCTATTTCTCTCACAAGTTCTGCCTCTCTAACAAAATATTGTCTTGCCAGTGTCATCTGATTGAAAGGTAAAGGTTGGAAGATGCTGTTTTTATTGACATAGCAACAAAATGCCCTTGTCTTGATGTACAATGTATATTTGTATTATATATAAACATATTCAGAGCATTGCCATGTTGTAGAAAGTTACATTTCACGAAAACGTACATTTAAGAATCATAATCTGTCTGCACACATAGGTCACCTCTATAACTTAAGGTTTCAGTTCAATTTTAAAATCTTGTTTATTTCTACTGCACTTTATTTCAGAGATTTATGACAAATTTAAGCCAGTTGATTTGACATTTTGATATCTCTGAAATTGTGCATGTGAAATGGCAATCAATCAGTTCAACCAATTTAAAATCTGACTTCTATAGACAGGCCTAAAGTTATTTCAGTCATAGATTCCTGATCTTAAAATCACGTATCAAAATCTAAATAATGTTAATTCAAACATTAAATAAGTCTTAAATTTATTATTTCCCCATTTCCCCATTACGATGGCAGCTTTGTACAAAAAGTCTTCCTAGATCTCGTTAATCTCATGCTATATTTCACTGTGGACTTGTGGGCCCTTCTCTATATATTACTGGTGTTTATATTTTATAGGTTCACATGAAAGAAAAGGTTCTTCTTCCAGAAAAATATGCATAAGCTTATGCCACATATTTTTAACATGATTTCAGGAGATTCAAAGACCTCTCCAAAACCCATTCATGACCGTTAGGGTAAACATTCTATTTTATATGAGCCATTTTTTATTATTTATGGGAAAATAACATCACCAAATTATTTAAGCCATTTTCATATGAAAGAAGTGGTGTGGAAACGTGTTAGTTTATTTCCAAATGACTTGGTTCACTTTCCATTTCTACTATAAAAATCTACTCTTTGATAAAAAGAAAAAAGCCCTTTCAAGCATTTTATCTGAAAAGTTGGGTTGCGTATGATCAACGAACTAGTTAACATAAATACTTATAATATTAAGTTTGCATAAGATTTCAAATTTGGGAATATTGGAGGTGAAATAAAATATGAAGAATTACGAAACCATGTTGAATGCATATCTTATTGCCAAAGAACATATTTGTATATTATGTCTGTGATCATTTCAATATTTGTGTATATGTCAATCTAAACTTAGATAAGAGGAAAAATATATTTCAAATATATATACACTGGTATAGATTACAAAGCACATATATCGACATCAGTGTCCCACTTCTTCATTATCCAGTACTGTCTTTAAATGTAAAACTTCAAACTAAAAACAAAAAAACCAGTCAAAAGAATTTTGTAGACCATTTTTAAAATTATGATGACGTCAAAGATTTTTCTGTATCCTTGAATAGATATATCTCAGAATCGAGAATTAAATGGCTATTACTAACAAGTATGCAGGCAGGACAAAAGTCCACTCCAGTTGTTGCTTAGTATATTACTCTGCACATTTTTCCTTGACTCACATTACTTGTTACAAGAACACTCAGTGAATTTATGATAGGATAAATTAGATAGAGCAAAGAAACACCTCTTGTAACAGGAGGGAGGTGAGAACACAATTTTGATCTTTACATCAGAATCTTGTATTTAATTTTCTCAAGTTGCAGCCTCATTTTTCTTTTACATATTTTATGCTGCAACTTTCTAATCACTATTTGAGTGTTTTCCTTTTCTAGGCCAAGTTAGGGTTTTATTAGGAAGAATTATTAGAACAATAAAATAATAAAAATACTTAAATCTCTTATCAATGATCTTTGGTAAGAATAGGAAAGACCATGCTGCTGTGGGATTAACCGTAATTTATGAATAGTTTTTATTTTCAGATATTGGGTCGCAACCTCAGGCAGTCCCTGCGTGAAATCTGAATCCAGACCCTGCACATGGAGGACAAGGAGAGACCAAAGAAAGAGGCAAGCCACTCCAGATAGGTAGGTGGCAGGTTTAATAAGGGAGGGAACTTACATGTGAAAATTGTCTTGGGCAGCCGCAAGATGAGTAGATCTCCCCACCTGCCAGCCAGAATTGAACAGTTTATATAGAGGTCTTAACAGGTTCAGTCTGGTGTCCTGTCCAGATGGTCTCACCAACACATTGCTCTCTCAAGGCTGCATCCTTGAAACTGGCTCCCACGGTGGGAATGTGGGCAGAATGTGCATTCCAAGGACAGGGGAGGAGGGTGAGGAATCTCCAGTTGCCCAGGTCTGGCTCCAGATTCAACAGGGGATCACGTCCTCTCGATTCATGCCCTCCTCCAACACTCCATCCCTCCTGACCAGCTCTTACCATCTTACACAGGCCCCTCTCTTCCACAATGTGCCCTGATCAGTCAGCAAGGGGTTCCATCAGCATGGAGGTGGCTCGCTGGGCAGCCATCTGGCTGCATTGGAGGCAGATGCCACAGCAACAGCATAGGCACGTGCAAGAGAAAACACAGATTAAGATAGTGATTCCCCAAATAAGTAACAATTCTTTGCATCAAGAGCCCCATGATCCGAACCACTGATTTATTAAGTCCCTTAGGCTGGGAGTCCGGTAACTCAGGGTGTTCACTTGTGTCCTCATGTGATTTAATTAAGATGGTACGTTAGGCGACTCATCAGGTGTGAACACACAGCCTTCTGTTTGGATAATGGCATGGGTGCCTCCTTAGGAGGCAATAACAACGTCCAAGGCCATCTTATTTTAGAGAACAGCTTTTCTCATTAAAGATATTTTAGTGTTCAGTAAAGACAGATTTTGCCGGGTATTATTTAAGTTTTGTTGGGTGAATTTAGTAAGGGCTTGCTGCTCTGACTCCCACTCCTACACATGACCTTTTTTACCAGATGGTATAGGGACAGAGGCACTGTGCTAGGTGGGAAATAAAAGTCCGCCAAAACCCCAAGACCCCTACAAAGGCTTGTACCTCTTTCATGACTCAGGGGTTGGATAGGGTTGCATTTTAATCACAGCTTCTGGGACAACACACATCTTACTCTACCAAACAACTCCCTAAATCTTTATGGAGGTACCTAGGCCTTGAATTTTCTGTGGGTTCACCACTCATCTTTTCTCTCAAAATTCTAGTAACATCTGTAGAGTGTCCTGCAACAGAGGCAAGTCTTCACATGTAAACAACATATCATCGGTATAACGGGCCCATTTTACTGATGTGGGGAAGGAGAACAGAGACAGATCCCAGGCTACCATCCCAGGAGGTATTGTGGCACTGTGGAGGTAGGCTTCGGAAACACTTGAAAGGTCCATTATTGTCCCTCTCACATGAAGACAAATTGATCCTGTGACTCAGTGGCCACATGTATACTGAAAAAAGCATTTGCTAAGTCCAGTACAGCGTGGTACACTCCCAGGACCATGGCCAAGCTATCTAAGATTGTGGTAATATTGGGCACAGCCACATGGATGAGAGGCACTACCATGTTCATTCTTGGTAGTTCACAGTCATCCGCCATGAGCCATTTGGCTTTTTTACCAGCCATAGTGGGCTGTTGAAAGCACTATGGGCAGGGCATACAACAGCCACTCAGTGCAGTTCTTGGATAGTTTCTCCTACTTCCTTATGCCTCTTAGGCAATTTATATTATTGGACAGCAACTACTCTTCATGGGGCAGTAGACTTACTGGTTCCCAGTTGGCATATCCCCTCAACACTGGTTTGATTGCTCTAACCTGGAGGTGGAATTCACCAACAGATGTTTGCTGAGTTTGACCGTGTTGGATATCAGTGTCTGATATATTCTCTGGTATTTTATCTCTGACATGGCAGAGATAAAAACTTCATCTTCTCGTGGGGGAGAATGCCCAATTTGCAGTGTCAGAGGGACTTTCCTGACCATACCCGTTTGCCCTCTGTAAGCATTAATGGCACTGAGAGGGGAGAAAACTTCTGAGTATTACCATGTATTAGAGGACATTTGGCTCCAGTATCAACAAGAGCCACCACCTTTTTATTGTTTCTGGGTGACCAGTGAATAGTGAGCTCAACATGAGGCCTCCAATTGCCTCCAACAGCCCTCACCTGGAGGCACTCTTGGCCTGCATCCTATACCCAGGATGTGGGAGGCACCCACTCAGAATAAGACTGTATTCCTGAGGCTTCTGCTGGAGCAGGTGGAGCATCAGGGCTGGTAGGGGCACTTTTGTTCAGGATCCAAGGCTTTCTGTAGGCCACCCAACACAGCATCGAGTTACCAGCCTATATTTTCAGGTAGAGTCCTGGCAGCAATGAGGTCAAACCACATATGCTTCGGGGTTACTTTTACTGGACACTTTACAGTCCATTGGGATAGACTTTTGGCTTCTCAACCTCCCTGTCTGTCTTGGGTCTTTCCTACAGCTTTTACCCGTTCTCAGGATCTGTCAGTTTCCCCCAGATCAACAATGGATTCCCCAACGTCATAAATATCTTTATTATATCATAAATATCTCACCACTGAACTCAGCATGATACCTGCGTCCCATACCAGTTGCTGGGGGTGGACTGGAGTGTCTTGGCTTTCATTCCTCCAGTGAGTGTGGACTGATCAGGGCTTTCAAAGATAGAGACATAGGTGACCTGTCTTGTTCCCAACTCCCTAAGAATTTGTTGTGCCTCCTCTATAGATTTCCAGGGTCCCATGTGTGCAGAGAGAACCCCCTCATTGAGTAAACCTCTCTGCAGACTAGAATAATCCAGTCTATAAGGGAGTGAGTATCTTGAAGCCCTTAAGTGCCATGCAGGCACTGCCAGAGGGCAGGGTATGTGGTGATGTTGCTCATTTTCTCTGCCTCCTGCCCTCTCAGAGAAATGCCATCTCCTTCTCCCCATCACCCATATCCCATAGCAACACCCACCATGTCTGAGTACTTTCCCTGGCCTTTTGCTGGAACGCCGCAGCTATGTCAGTAAGCTTAGTGGGAGTGTATTCTCTCATCATGAACATTTCCATACTTGAGGTAGCATTGCTGGCTGGGGCAGTGTTGCTATGCTTTTGCTTTCTTTTGTATTAAGGGTCGGATAGCACAGGGCACTTTGTCCATTTCACTGTCAATCACCACAACATCCTCCTCGTCACTCTCCTCACCTTCCCAGGGATTCCATCTCTGAGTGTCCCAATCAGGCTTTGTCACAAGCATTTGGACCTTAATACGAGGCAGCTTGCACCCTCCGAGCTTTGCTAAAGGGTGAGGTAACGTCTCCGACTGATTATCCTGCTCTCCTACCTTGTCTCCCAGCCCTGAAGCCAGCAGAGCAGTGGACAGTGGCATGTCCCTCTCTAAGCTCAGCTCTTCTTCCAACTTCCTAACTCTAGCTTCAGCCTCTAGTTGGGCATCAGTGGTCACTGAACTGCCCCCAGTAGAGGCCCGCCCACTGTGGCACCCATTGATTTCTGTTCTTTGTCACAGTGTTCTATGAACAGTTTCTCAAACAAGCCCTTAGACAAGCTGGCATTTTGAGGGCATCTCTGTGCTCACACAGTGGTCCCTAAGCCTCTAACATGTGGACCAACCCTCCCCACAAAGACGTCAATGGCCAACTTGGGATTTCCCCATGGATGCCTCTTTCCCAAGGCCCATTCCTTCAGTCTCCTGACTGACTTGTTGGGTGGCAACCTTGAGAGTTTTCCAGGTGAAACAAGAAACTGGCCCCCTTACACAAAAGGCAGGGAGAGACAGAAGAAAGATGCAGGCCACTAACGGGGTTCAGTCATGTATACTGTTCAGATGTTCTCAACAACACATTGCTCTCTCAAGGCTACATCCTTGAAACTGGTTCCCACTGTGGGAACTGTGGGTAGAACATACATTCTAAGGACAGGGGAAGACGGGAGGAGAGGAGGAATCTTCTAACCGTCTGGATCCAGCTCTTGAGTCAACCGGTATTGATGTCCTCTCAATGACCTCCTCCAACATCAGTATATTGATTTATTTGTTAGTAATCGAGGGGCATTAATCTACCTTTTCTGTCAACTGGGTGTCATACACATTATCACATAGTTACACACTGAACAATATGCAGATGAGTGTGCAAACATGTGGTAAGATTGTACATTTATTTATTCCACAGTATTGAATGTCTAATATGAGTCAGACATTAAGTTAATTCTGAAGATCCAGCAGGGAAGAAGATTGAAAATCTTAATGGGTTTAACAGGGAAATGGGTTTAGTGGGGAAGATAAACATTAAATAATTAATTTCACAAATAATTAACTCTGAAAATTTCCATGGAGGAGCAGGGCAGGGTCCTACTGCACTTGAGTACATAGAGTAAAGAATAGGGTAAAGTGAGCTGATGTAGGGGCTCAGGCAGCTATTCATCTGTTTCTTTATGCACTTATTGAAATATTGAGTTTCTTGGAGCCTCTGTCTCCTGCCGTCCTTTTCTCATCTGCTTGGGTAGAGTTGAGGGTGAATTGTTATAGGTGATTGAGAATGTGTCACTACTTAGGTAGGGGAAGATCATGACACATAAATGTTTATAGGGCTGAGTGGATAGTTTGTCACAGGCTTTGGGGATGCTAAGTAAGATGAGGGTTAAAAATGTGCCTCTTGAGTTTTCAATGTGATGATCATTAGTGACTTATCAAGGACAGTTCTAAAAGGATGTAATCCACAGAGAAGATGGTGGGTTGGGAGGTGGTGTGAAGAGATTGACTTAGCTTCAGCTGACCAGCAAAGCAAGCTCTATGAGGGCAGAGATTCTGCATCCCCAGCGACTAGAACAAAGTCCAGCACAAATTGTGCTTTTAAATATTTGCCAAATAAATGAATGATAGGCGTTCTGGAGGGTAAGCAGAGATCAAATCTTATAGATCACAGAAGATCTTGTAAATCATGTCAGGGCTTTTGGTTTGCTGCTTTCCAAGTATAATGCTTTCGAGGGTTTAACTCAGAGTCTAGCCAGATTGGATTTATGTTTTAAAATGATCATTGTGGCTCCAGGGTGTAGAACAGACTTTAAGGGAGCAGGTAGGCCAGTTATAAAACTTTTTCAGTGTTCCTGATTGGGAAAAAAAGAATCTGGAGTAATTGAGCAAACAATCTAGATCAAACAGCCAGAGAATGGGTAGTCAGAAGGTGGGACGTTTAAATCCTTCTTTGGGTAATGACTAGAGCGATGACCTTGTTGTGCATATAATAAATGATGGCAAGTGGCATCTCTACTCTTTAGATTACTGATATATACATGTAGCATAATTCCTGTTGCTTTTATCATTTAATAGATATGACCACTCTGTGATTGAGGAATGCGGCTGTCACAGTATAACTCCGAACTGATAGGGAATATTTCAAACCTGTCCTAGAACCTGAAGACATTCAGTATTTCCATAAATTAGTCCTTCTGTACTAATTTATTTAGCTCCTGCCATATTCTAGGCACAATGCTAAGTACTGGGGATAGAATGGTAAACAAGATAGACATGGTCTCTACTCTGATGGTTTAGAACGAAAGACAAAGATGAAATTAAAATCAAGGATGAGGAGTAGAATGAAAGGGTAAGAACCAGAAAATGTTTGGGGACAGCACAAAACATGGAGATTAAACCAAGTCTAGGGTTTCAAGAAGGCCCAACTGGAGAAAAAAATTCAGCTAAAACTTTATTATCCAGGGTCAAATAGAAATGAGGAGGGGTGATGTTTTCGATAAAGAAAAGATGAAATGTTCGGTCCAGGATTTATACAGAATCTGGCTCACTAAAAGGAATTCAATAGCTAGAAAAACATGGGCATTGATGTTGTTTGGTAGACAGGAGCTAAATGGAGCATAGTCTT
The DNA here is from genome assembly GCF_041296235.1 of Equus asinus. Classification (NCBI taxonomy): domain Eukaryota; kingdom Metazoa; phylum Chordata; class Mammalia; order Perissodactyla; family Equidae; genus Equus; species Equus asinus. The sequence goes on from NC_091793.1 coordinate 128,470,016, forward strand.
ATAATTCATGTCAATGATTTTCGATGTTATTCTCAGGACAATGGAGAAATGAAGAGGCTTCCAGCAAGGCAGCAATGCCACCCACAATTTAGAATTGTAAGCCAGATGTCCTATAGGGATTTCTTGCTTTTGAAGATTTTGTTTGGCTTGGCTTGAGTTCCAATTCCTCCATCTGTGATGGATTTCAAAGCCTTCCCCACGGTTTCTGCAAGTTTCAAAAGCTTTCTATCTTATGCTTCTCTCTGATTCTGTGCTCCAGGCTGCTTGAGGATTGTATCTGCATTTCCACCCATGGCACAGGGATTTACAACTCAATTCCTTCATCTATTCCATAAGCAATCTACACATTAAGTATTTCATGATTCTAGTGGGCTTTCCCATGGCCTTATTGGGAAGAGACTCATCTGAAAATAAGAGCCCTTTCACCATCTCCCTAGTTCTATTTCATTTTCTCATCTTCTCTCTTTCAAGGCACCACAAACAGTGTTTTCCCATGTCTTATTCAGAACTATTTCACTCATAATTATAACCTTTATAATCAAACACCTATCAATATATTTTTTTCAAATGGTACAGTTCCCTAATTAAGATGAATTTTGGTGACAGCTGTTTACATAGACTATATTTTTTATCCTGTAATAGAATAAACACTCTAACTGCTGTGTAGAAAAATTATACCTTATTAGAAAAGATGGTAACGAAAAGATTCACAAAGACAATTTAATATAATTTGTTTTTATAGAATATGAAGATATTTAAGCTCAAAGAGGTCGACTTACCTGCCATATTGTACGCCTTTTGTCTCTCAGGAGTACACATATAAGCTCATAAACCCTCTCCATGGAAAAAAATAAATAAATAAATAAACCCTCTCCATGGATATATCTTTGCCCCTAATTCCAAGTTGCTGGTGACCCTTGGCCAAAGTGTTTCACCCATCCAAGGGAATGGTAAAGGGTATCTTTTATTGCGCTAACTTTGTTGCAGAACCTTTCCTCCTCCTTCGCACACCAATTTTCTACCATCATATGTTTATTTCCCACAACACTATCTGTTTCAGTGTATGAATGTGTAGTTTTGAGGTTGCAATTCAGGACAGAAATAACAAAATTTACATTCAAAGCTAAAAACTTCCATATAAGAATCCCTAAACTAGAGGTACAAAGGAAGTGAAATTATGTACGAAGAGATGTTGTGAAAGATCATCCATAAGGAGGATAGTTTCAATGGGGTGAGGGTGATTGTAGACGTGACAGTTATGAGGCAAAGGCACTATCTTCTGGTATGGCCTGTCAAATTTTATTTCCTGGCAAAAGTTTCTGTAAAACAGGTAAATGTTACAAAAATAGAAGTAAAAAAACTGCTATATTTGGGAAATATAAAAATTATAAGATAAGTAGTTCTACATGGGTTACAGAATCAAAGTGATAACAGCAGTTACCTTCTTTCTTAACCAAGGAGAACAATGAAAAGCTTATTTCTTTGTTATAGTGTAGATCAGCATATACATAAAATAATCAATATTAGGCGGTGCCTAATCTCAGAGATTTACTCCTTGACTCTCCATCCTCTACTTTCTTGTCTCCTTCTGATTCTGTGTTCCAGGCTGTTATTTTCCTCCACTTTCACAATTAAATTATTCCCACTAAATGAATGATTCCTATATTTACATCTATGACTTCATTTTTATCTTTTTCATGTAAAAATTTGCATTTTTAACAACATTTTGGAAATCTTGACGTGGATATACAATTATCAACTTCAACACTTAAAGGTTGAAAACCCTCTCTGTCATCCCCTCTAATTTTCTCCTAAATGTTTTTCTAACTCCACTCTCACCACTCCATCTTGTGGGCTATCATCCTATTAGCCTTCTATAAAATCTACTTCTATCAGGATGCTCCCACCATCGGGAAGGGGCTGCACCCTCTGACCCCAACTATTGAAAAAGACCTTAACGCAAAGAATTTCTCCAAGCTCTTTGTCAAAAAACTCCATCTGATACCTATTTACCTGATAATAAGAGAAATGGTCATTTTTTCATCTTATCAAGTGAGATCAAGAATGCAAAAGCTGTTTCTAAATTCTAAAGAAAAGCTGAAGCATAGTGTATTTTTATCATTAAACTTGTTGAAACCACAGAGAATGCTACCAAGGCGAAGCAGCAATCGCAAGTGTTCCAAGTTAAACCATTGTTAGAAGTAATATCTATGGCAATAGATACATTTAGTTTCTTCTATTTCTTTTGTTACCTGAATTATTTATTTTTGCTCTACAAATTATCCTGCATTCTATTTTAAGGATTATAATGTATAATGTAAGTACATAACTTTTTCCTTGCTTACGTTTTTTACATATTAAATTGCCTTAGAGCAAAAGTAAATATTTAATGAGTAACAAATTTATTGACTTTTCCCCCAAATGGAAGACTTCTGTAGTAGCCATCTTAAAATGCTTATTTTCAATTTCTCATTGATCTTTTATAGTTGAGGAAACTTACCTAAACAAAACTATAGAAAAACATAATTTTTTTTAAATTTGAGAATTATCCAGACCACTTACTCCAGTCTCTACATGATCTGAATATCAGTTAAAAAGTAAAATGAGGAGGGGCCGGCCTGGTGGTGCAGCGGTTAAGTGTGCATGTTCCGCTTCGGCGGCCTGGGGTTTGCTGGTTCAGATCCCAGGTGCGGACATGGCACTGCTTGGCAAGCCATGCTGTGGTAGGCGTCCCACATATAAAAAAAGTACAGGAAGATGGGCATGGATGTTAGCTCAGGGCCAGTCTTCCTCAACGAAAAGAGGAGGATTGGCAGCGGTTAGCTCAGGGCTAATCTTCCTTAAAAATTTTTTTTTAAAAAAAGTAAAATGAGGAATAAATAACACACAATTTACTTAAACATTTCTGATTTTTTCTCTGTTTAATGAAAAACCTTTTGAAAAAGATCTTTAACCATTCTGTTATCCTCAGATAGACAACAAATTCTAAATATCCTTGGCTTGAATCGCAGCTCCCCCCTTAGTAGCAGTATGACTTGGAGCAGGTTACTGAACTTCTCTGTGTTTTTGCTTTCTCATGTGTAAAAATGGGGATAATAAGAGAGTTGTGAAGAGATTACACTGGAGAACCTATATTAGACAATACAAAAGCATTTTGTCTAATGTCTGGCACATAGAAAGTGCTCACTAAATGTTAGCTGCTATTATTATAATAAAGAAAATACTAAGGATAAGGATTTAGGATCATCTTAAAAGAGAACTTCTCTTATTTCATTCATATCACAGAATGTCATAATTGTTCTACTTACTAGCATCGAGACTCGAAGATCAATCTACTTCAGCACATTTTTTAACGAGTCTGCGTAGGTTGCCTTAATCCACTGCAGGTGTTTCCTGCTGCCTGCTTTACCCAGTTCCTGGTATCCAATATGGGTCTTTTAGGCTTTCAGTCTGCCTTCTATGTTTTCATTTGTGAAGGAAAATGTATCTAAGTCATGATAATAGGAACATTAAGATAATAAACTTTTATACCCAGATTAATACCAAAAGAGTCTCATAAAATTAATTGTGTTTAATAAAATGCAAAGTCATCAATATACCGTCTATCTTGAAGCCTTACTGGAACATGTAAAATTATCATAATCAATAATGATAAAATAAATTTTAATTCTGAGAAATTATAGAATTTAAAGCTTCTTCCTAAAATTTAACAACGTTTCATTGACTGTGTTTTAAATTATGGAGCAGATTATTCACAAACGTCATAAATCCTAAAGAAACTCAGTACTTATTGCCCCCAGGAAGCCAATACACACACGGACTGAAAAAATTTCAGCGAGGTATAATTAAACTATTTAAGCCAATTAGTTATTCTCTAGTAAACATTTCATTAAGCAATAGTATTTTGTGTTTATGTCAAATTTATTCCCTGCTAAGAAACAAAGAAGAAGCAGTAAAATTTTTTGATGGACTTGTATTTTCCTTTTCAAATGTCACTTAAAAATTAAAAGGAAAATTTAACATGATGTTTCTACTTTATAGTTTCAGACAGATCACCTCTTTGCCTTTAGTAAAATGGAAGAACTGAGCAGGAATCTTAGCTGTAACCCTTAAAATGTGTAGTTCACCACTCAGACTGTGCTAAGAAAAAGAGGGGACATCACTTATCCAGGTCCAGCTCTCGGCTTCAGTCACATGCTTCCTTCAATGGGCAGGTTGCCTTCCATATTGCAACACCATGGTGGTTTTACCATTTAAAGTGGCTCAAGTTGAATAAGTTCCAAGGATTTTTACCTAGTTTTCCTGCTGAATATCTTAATAGTATTGGGATGAAGGAGGTTTGTTTTTGAGATTGATTTCTTTTTTCCTTCTTAAAGCATGAAATTCGAACAGATGGGATCACAGATTCGGCTTGGTGAGAACTGAAGTTGTTTCATACTCTTTTTTTTTGTCTTTAGAAACAAAACCCACAGCACTAATTTAGCCTGAGTCTTACAGTACCAGTATTGTCCATCACAGCTCGATGATAAAGTGTTAACTGCAGCTGTAGATTCAGGATCAAGGCCTTTGTTGCATTTTTTCGAAAGCTGTTAATAGGGATTCTTTCTTAGTTTAAAGCTTTCCCTCTTTTTTATTTTCATATGCCCTTTCAACAAAATATTTAATTTGCTAAAAGCTGGCATCAGTAATAAGAAGGATACTTTAATAAACTGTTTTGGAATTAAGCTTGAATTAAGTTTCAGTTACCTCCTATTTCCTTAAGAAAGTGGAAAGAAAAGATTATATGTAGTTAAATTTATGATTATTTTTATTGGCAGCTATTTGTAAACTTCTGTCTCACTATTGACTAGTGGGTTGTAAAGATTTCTGTTATTTCCCTCCTTGCTGGGTAAATCATTATAATTAAGTCTCAGAATGTCTTCTGTATTAGGTGTGATATAACTTAGAATCTCCTGAGTTCTCATTTGCCAAAAAAGTATTTTATACCCTTACACTTTAAGAGTCTTTCTCAGTATATCTCATGATATTTGGGGCATTAATTAGAGATAAAAAAATGTTTAGTGTTATCTCACACAGTACTTTTATGAGCAATAGTCATATATTCACTCATCAGGCAATAAAAATTGTTGTGTCAAAGAATTTTAGGCCCCCCAAAAAACACAGAGCTCCTGTGGCCCCACCCCCTTGGTTTTCAGAGGAGAAAGCACATTTCCAGGGAGGTTAAGTGACAGGCTTCAGGGCACATACCTGCCCAGGGACAAAGCCCACATGAGACCCCTGATGCCCATATAATCTATTTTTTGGTATCTCATTAGAGTTCTCAGAAAACCTGATCCCTTTGTTGTTGCTTTTCCCCCAATACACAGTTACACTCATTCATTGTTTGACACTCTAATTATGTTAATTATATAAACTACAATTCATCCATTGCCTGAAAGCAGAATAAAGCCATTCACACATGCCAAGGTTTAAGCGCACTTTGGACAATGAATTTTATTGTGTTTTGTGAATAAAGGCATTAAAACTTTCATATCCTGTGAGCTAAGAGCTCATGTGTACCTCTCAAAGCCAGAAAAAAAGCATTTCCAATAATATGAAATTCTTAAAAATGCCTAATGTCAACTGGTTTTGTTATTCTTTTTATTCACCACCTTGATGTCTTTAGCTCTTTATAGTTTTTAATCACTTATCCAGATTTCTTGATATAATTCTACTTTTCCCTTACAAGATTCAGTTAAGAAAAACAAACTTGAATTAACCTTCATGAGATTTATTAATTCCAGAAGCTACTTCCAAAGTTGTCACTGACTCAAATGTTTTGGTAAAAAGCTTTTTATTTTTAGATATCACTTCTGTGAAAACAACACATTCTTTATTGGGACTATGAGAATGTTGCAATGGGCAGAACCACCATACTACGTACTAAATGGATTTCAAAGTCTGGTGTACTTAAGATGAAGTACTGAATTCTAAAAGACTCCTGTGTATTCGTATTGCCACTTACAAAGAAGCATCCAGCAAGCGTTATCACATGTCTGTATAGATAGATAAATATCTATCTATATAGATATCACTCTTTCTCTCTCTCTCTCTATACATATATATAACGTCTATTCATTCTTCAAAATCCCATCTGCATGTTACCTCTAGAAAGAATATTGTCCCCTCCCTCTCCAAAGCCAAATAAATTGCCCTCTTCACTGTATCCTGACAGCAAGATGCTCAATTATAAACTTATTTACTTTTCTGAATCTTAATCTGGGCTTTGAACTCTTCAATGATGGACCCCCGTTGTACTACTGTTGTTTACCACATTGCCTAGAATATAACAGACACCTAATAACTTTTTTGTTGACTTAATAAAATAAGGAGTAAGACAAATTAATTAATAAACCAATATTCTATTATTTATATAATTAAATAGAAACCTCAGGAATTTCAAATAAAAGGAGCAAGAAACCCCATATGTAGATGAAAAGTGGTGGCATAAAACCTGAATCTGATAATGCATAGGTTTGTGATGACCATCAGATTTCCAAAACTACATTTTAATTCCAAAATAACTTTGCATTTTTGTATAGAAAAGACTTAAGTATGACATCAGTTTAGAAAAATCTTACTTTACTATTGGTCCCTGACTACTTTTACATTCATTTATTTTACAAATCATATCTATAGATAAGATTAAAATATTATTTCTTAAGGGTCATCAGATCCACAATTTCTTGAGAAAAATCTTCTTCTACTCTGTCCTGTTCTTGGAATAACATGCCAAAAATTACTCCAGTACCTTTGAAACATTTATTCCCAATGTTAAGAAAGATCTTTTATGTATTTTAAAATTAATGTTTTAAATTATATCTATTTTAAAATATTGATGTTAAAATAAGCCAATGTGTTTATAATTCAATTATCTATTTCAATCTCTTCACTAGTCAAAAAAATGAAATTCTGTGTTTGAATCTGGTGGTTCTTAAACTAGTTGAGGAGACAGAGATTTGAGTTTGTGGAGGTCAAGACAGCTCTAATTTGCAGTGTAGACTATCTAAGAGGAAAGAAGAGAGAGACACATAAGGAGAGAGCTATAAGATATCTACAAAGAGGTTCCCCTGAGTCTTTGGATGAATAGGGTGAGACTCCATGAAGCTGGACAAGCACAACTTCTGAGGAAAGAAAAGTTAGTGTGGTGCTGTAAGCTAGAAAGCTCCCAGAGCCCACACAGTGCTGGGAATTGTTTTATTTCCCACCTTGTTCAGTACATGGACATTCAGTAGCTATGCTAGAAGGGGCAGACCTTACACAGGGATTTAATCGGCCCTAGAATAAAGGCCTCTCCAGACCTGCCCTAAAATGATGTAAAAGAAAAGATCAAAAGATCACAGAAATCTGCAAGTAATTTAACTGCCTGCCAGGAAAAGTTAATTACTTAAAAGAATTTCAAAAAATTCAGCACTTGACAACATAAATACATAATGTCTGTCATCCAACAAAAATTACTAGATAACAAAGAAGTCAAGAAACGCAAACCAACTCCTAATACAAGTTTTTAGACTTCTTCAATTTCAATTAGTCAAAAGTGGACATTCAATTAATAAATAAGTGACTGTAATTCGATTGTCATTAGAATATATACAAATAACCATATGTTGCAGACACTTTCACATAAAAGCAAGCAATATATTTATAGCATATCATCACTTAGCAAGAGCTTCTTAAATATTTTATCTCAATAAATGTTCACAGAAAGCTGCATAGTCACTATTATTATTTGGTAAAATTTATACTCTGGGCCATGAGGTTCAGAAAAGTCACCATGCTTGAAGCATCATAACTGGGACTTAAATCTACTGACCCCAAATATACTTTACTTTTATCACATCACATTATCTCAAATGTGTTTACAATCACCAAAAGTTATATGATATGCCATTAAATAAATATTCCTAGCTATTGATGATGTTTATAGCTTGTCTCCCAAACATATCTCCCATATAACTGATGGCGGTACTTTCTACCCTAAAAGATCTTCCCTAAAAGAACTTAAAAGCAAATCTCAACAGATTACAGTATAAAGGCTAATACTATGTTATAAATTATTTACATGTCTCAAAGCAATATCAAAAGGGATTTATAAAATCATAGAGAGAAACGATTGATAGCATTACTTTGAGATTACTATATTGTACATGAATGGAAATATTGTAAAGCAATTATTTACGGAGAAAAGAAAACTAATATTGATTATGTACAATCTGCTGTTTTTTCCCCTACTCCATTGGCTGATTCTTTTCAGTTTCCTTTACTGGATCACCTTCTTCTTTTCAACTTTTAAATATTAGGGAGCCCTAGTGACCTCTCTATACATAATGTTCCTAGGTAGACTCATCAATTATCATGTTTTTAAATTTCTAGGTATAGTAGCTCCCTTCATCCCTGATTTCTCCCACAAAACTTAAAATTATATATTCAACAACCTATTTGACATTTCAAATGGAAATTTAATAGGCATCTCAAAGTTTACATTACCAAAATAGAATTCTACCCCAAACCAGCTCCTACCCAAATCTTCTCTATCTTGGTTAAAAAAACAAACATCTAAATCCATCAGGCCAAAATCTATAAATTTTCTTTGCTTTCTCTCTTTCTTTCATGATCAAATCATCCATTCCATCAGCAAGTCATACTGATTCATATTGATTCACTTCCAAAATGAACACTTGATTTCCTCTACCATCATTCACATCCAAGCCATTATCATTTTTCCCTTGTGTTGGATATTTGCAATAAAATTCTAACTGGTTTCCCTCTATCTACTCTTTTCCCATTAAAAATCCATAGTGCGGCCAGCCCAGTGGCATAGTGATTGAGTTGGCACACTCTACTTCAGTGGCCCAGGGTTCACAGGTTCGGATCCAGAGTGCAGACCTATACACCGCTCATCAAGCTATGCTGTGGCAGCACCCCATATATAAAATGGCATAGAATTTGCATATAACCTATGCACATCCTCCTGTATACTTTAAATCATCTCTAGATTACTTATAATACCTAATACAATGTAAATAGTTGTTATACTGTATTGTTTAGGGAATAATGACAAGATATAAAAGTCTATACGTGTTCAGTACAGTTGCAACTATTGTAGCCCTTTTGATCCATGGTTGGTTGAATCTGCAGATGTGAAACCAGTGATACAGAGGGCTGACTATATATAATTAAAATTTTTCTATTATTTATATATGTTTACATATTTACATATATACGTATTCCTCCGGAACCTTAAAATAATAAAATATTTAATAAAAATCTCATGCATACATTCAAGAACCACAGGCAATGATCATGAAAGTGACTAAGTCCACATACAGGTAAGTCAACGTGGAGCTTCAATGGTGGTTTCAACTTCAGTTTCAAATAAGTGAGCAATTGATCATTAAATATTCTTAAATCTTAAGTAGGTCAGAACAAGATATTCAGAAGAAGGAGTGAAATTCAGATAAGAAAAGATTTTCTGGATAAATCTAAACATCACCTGTGAGGAAACACAGCCAAGGGTAATTGACCTCCTGATGGTGAAATACATAATAGAACATAATTGAACTTATCTATGAGGTAGCTAAGTAGGTTGAGTGTTTTGTTGACTTTCCTATTTTCAATCTGACAACAAAAGTTTTGAATTTCTAGTCCTTTCCAACTTCTTACTACCTTTGTACGGAAAAATAATTCAGTTTATTGAAATCACTTCCAAACTCCAAAATTTTATTCCTGATCTCAAGCAACACAATTGCCATCAACAAAGCAAATAAAAAGCATTCTTTCTGATATGCAAATTAGAATATCAAACAGCCAGTTTTGTGCATACTTCACATATTCTGAAATGCCATAACAAGGAACATTTAATGTGTAGAAGCCCAGGTGTGCAATCAGAGATAAGATTTTTATCCAAATAAGAGTAATCAACACAGTTTAGTCATTTGACTTGATAGAAGTGAACTTGGCTATATGATTCCATTCCAAAGAAATCACAATACAAACAAGCTAAGAGAATGAATTTGGATTGTCTCTAATTTTTACTTTTGTAGGTCTATTACTATTACTGATGTTCCCTTAGTCTCATTTGATACTCCATTTTCTATTTTATTCTATGAATAGAAAGATTAAGGCTTGTATAAAGCTGATTAAGAAATAAAATAAAAGATAATTTAGATGCATAGACACCAAAAATATTTTTTGTGTAGGAAATTAAAAAAATACATAAATCTACAAGCTTATTTTATCTGATTTATGGCAATATATTTGAAACAGTTAAATACATAAGCAATGAAGACCCTTCTCTGAAACATCCATTTTGGTAGAACTCTCAAGTAGCTTATTTTAATAGCTCATTTTTAACTATTAAGAGAGGGGCAGAGATGTGATTCAGAGAAATCCTAGCTCGGGTGAACTGAATTTTTAATCCTTGTTTTGATTATGTCTGTATACCCCTGAGCAAGTTACTTAATCTTCTTGGATCTCAGTTTCCTTATATAGAAGATGGTAGAGTTGGCCTGTATAATCTCTCCATATAAAAGCTTATGCTCTATCCAAATACCAAATACACCGCTTTCAATGAAGACAAGGTAAATTGTGATATTTTCCCCCTTAGCTTGTTAATATTAGTGCCAGAATTTGATGAAAGTGGCAAGAAACAACTTCAAAAGACTGGAAGCAGCCTTACAGTTCGGGTCAACCAGTAAGGGTTCACTGAGTTTCTTTGGCTGTGGTGGTACCACAAGGAATGCAAAGAAACATAAAACATAGTCACTGCTCCCAAGGAATTTGAAATCCCTCCATATATGTAAGACCAATACGTGCATAGTATCCTGTATCTTTAAAGAGTGATATTGGCGTATTAGTTCACTGTGTTTTAATTTCTGAGACAGAAATCTCTTTTGAATGGATTTATATCAAGAACGAAACTTATTATCTAACATAAAAAACCACAAGGGTGCAAAGGTATAGTTAGACCTCATATATGGTTAAGACTGAGATTACAAACACTGCACTCCAGAACTCTGTCTCTCTCTTTGTCTCTCTGCCTCTGTCTCTCTTCTCTTTGCATGTCAGTTTTATTCCCTGATATTAGCCACTTCAACACAGCTCCTAGGAGATGGGTCCCAAGTTCACATTGTTTAGATTCGCTATAAAATATGGACTATGAATGATCTTCTTTCTTGTCCCAAACTAGAAACAAAACAAGATAAAGCAAATACGTCAACTAACAAAACACCAAGAATTGAGCAAATTGGCAAAGGAGTGTAGTAATATGATTGGCCTGGTATTGGTCAGGCGCTTACACCTGGTTACTCTGTGTCAGCCAAGTGACAGTGGATTTTTTTAAGAAGATGCCAGGTCCAACTTGAACCACAAGGTTGAGCAGGAGGCAAGGAAGGAGCTTGCATGAGAAGAGAAGGAGTACTGTCCTGGGCAACTGGAAAATAGTTACCAATCAAGTAGATAATAAGCTTATTCAGAGAACAAAATGATCAGCCCAGCTCCTGAACAAGCAAGGCATTATCAAATAGCTGAATACTGGATGTAATCCAGCTGGGTAACAACACAAAGTTGGGAGAGCAGCAAGCGCAGCAGCCCGGAGGAGTGCAGGTGTAAAATGTGCTTGGAGGCGGTGAGCGGGTTGGTTTGGTGGGAATACTGTACAAATCCAATCAAGCAAGGTCATTTCCTCTGGAAACGCTATTATTTTTATTCCCTCTTCACTTTTCCACTTCAGCGCACATTTCCAATCTCTCTGTCTTTATAGGTTTCTACGTGGTGCTCTTTGCCTTTGCCGTAAATGACACGACACCTGCAAAAAACACGTACACTTGTTTCCTGAAGAGACCAGGATTAGTATAACCTGGGAAGACACGATGGATCTAATACGAAAGACTTGGGGTCCTCATAAAAAAAGTACTCAACTTAGGGTACCTGAGCCAAAACAGAAGAGAGCTTAAAATTATTGCAGGCACCAGGCGGACAGCAGTGGCCTGCTGGTAATTCTAGTGAAACACAGAGATCTTAGACTTGACAAAATAAATAGAACACTTTGCTCTCCATTGGGGAAAATTATTCTCACAGAAATAATAATTTTTATCTGCTAGATAACAAGGGAACTTAAATGTCAGGTAAAAATTTGTATGCTTGGTTGAGTTTAAAATACACATTTTAAATCAAGTCATTATTATGGCTATTTTATTTTATTTTTTACCCCATTTAATATTTTCAAAGAACTTTGACCTGTTTTATATAAGATAAAAACACATTACACTGAGACAGGAGTAGAATGGCGATAGAAATACAGCCCCACATTGATTATCTTCAATATGAACTGTCTTGGGATATAAATTATTTCCTCAATCCAAAATAAATATGTCTTTCTAGTCTTTTAGGACTAATCTTTTGATTATATATCACTTTCTTCATTCTTCTTCTGAAGTATTTAGAGAATTATGCTTCCCTCTTTTCTTCGATAAGTTCTCTTCCAATTAAAGTCCATTTGAGACTCCTATTGAAACCCCAAGTTAGTTTTCATTAGCAGGAATTGTGGCTTCTCTTGTGACTCAGAGAACAAGAGGGAACCAATATCAAGAATGAATTTATCAAAACTTGCAAGCAACTACTTCTAAAGCTGAGGGAACTGGAGCGGAGGGATACCATGAAATTAGCGCAGCTTTCCAGTAAGCCTGATAGCTGACCAATGAGGTAAGCTTTTGACTCTGGCTTTGTCCTTAGGGTAAATCTGAGGTTCACTAATATTTATACACTTGCTTTATCAGCCTCATTGGGTCTTGATGGGTCAAAATATCACACGAGGCTATATATTAAAGCCATTTTTACTTGTAGTCTTAAAAGTTCTTTATGTCCTTATAACTTTCTTCGTTTTCAAGATGTGGAATTTATTCCTTCTTGCTTTCTGTTGGATTAACTGGGACCTTCTACTAAAACATGAAATAGGAGTAAACAAATAAAAATTACTTCCAGAGAAATGTAACTCAGTGCATAATTACTACTTAGTAAAAAGGTTGTTTAAAAAGTCTGGGGGCTGAGAGCTGGGGATGAAGACTGAGGAACACCCTGGACTCCCAATTATTCTCAATCCATATGTGGAATCACCACATTTCCTGTTTGTTGAATAATACCGAAACAAGTGGTGAATATGAAAATAGTACCAAATATATTTTGCAGTACTCAAATTAAGTATTGTTAAAAATAAGGTTTTTATAAACCTTAAAATAATAAAACTACATTTATAAAAAACTATCTAAAATATGTTCGTTTACCAATAAACAGTATATACATATATATTATTTCATTAACTCTTCACAATAACCCTATGAAGTAACATCCCCTCCTAGAGAAAACAAAATTGGGAGTATGCTCAAATTCTCTAAACTTCAAGTTCATGCGTTTAAATAAGTGTGTATCCAAGCTTTCAAGCCAAGAATGTTTGGCTGAAAATGCATGTTTTCACCAATCTGTCTGTGGCTTCTTAACACTGAGATTTAAGCAGCAAACCAGAAGAGAAATTTTAATTTTATGAACTAATTTACGGCCTCGATGCAGTCACATACATTTTGCATTAAAGCTAGTGAAGTATAGAGCTTAGATATTTCTTGAGAACCTCAAGAGAAAAATTACCAAAATTTTGGAAGAGAATGTTGCACCAATAGTGATGAAAAGATTACAAAAGAGGCATGAATAAACCAAGGTTTTTCATCATCCAATAAACACTGAAAGCAATTGAAAATAAAAAATTCATTTAGAAAAGTGTGTGTCAGGAATCAACAGGCAGCTTGTTGATACCAACAATCACTCTTTTAAACCTTATTGCTACGTCATTAAGAGGAGAGAGTCTTGCTGACTGTGGTTTTCCTAGAAAATAAAGCATTTCTCTTTCACTTATACATTTATGTCAATTAAAATATTTTTACTCAAGTCAAACAATAATTGATGTCTGAATACATGTAAAGTACAACCTCGTAGAAGAACAGGGGTGTGTGGAATAGTGGTACAAAGAAAAATTTCCACGGGAATACAAACAGGGAAGACATTAATTTTAAAGTGAAGATTAAAGAAGAGGCTTCATACAGGAGGTGGATTTGAAGGATGAAGGAATAATACCAGTCAGGAAGAGAGGCCAAAAATCACATGAAGAAACGTGTGTATGTGTTAACCCATTTATAGAAAAAGGAATGGGCTCATAGACATAACAGGCCCTCAAAGGGTTCTATCACCTCCAAAAGCAGAGTTATGTGTATTCAAGGAAACTGTGAGGAGTTTAGTTTGGCTGCAAGTTGAGGAAAAACCACAAAGCTAATATTTACTGACCATATAAAGTATGGCAAAGATCAATATTAGGTGTTTAATATATGTTTCCTTATTAAATTATTACAATGACCTTCTAAATTAAACAAAACGCTACTCATTTTTCTGGCTAGAAACACTAGTTTAAAGATTTACTCATCCAGGGTCAAATCATTGGTAAAGACTGAGGTTGAGCCTTGACCCCAAGGCCACCAGATTCCAAACCTCGTGCTTTTCCCACCATTGCAGTGTTTTCTAGACTATGTCCTTCAGAACACTCTTCTTAACAGGTACTCCATAAAAAAAGCATTTTATGAAAAATTCATTTGGGAAATATTTCACTCCACATCCACTCCCTAGCTATTCTTAATTTACGCTGGCATCCTAAAGGCTCCAAGAACTATAGAAAAGAAACCTGATTAATTTTGCTTATCATATCATTTCCCAAATGCATTTGAACTTGGAGACTTTTTTTATTAAAATATAACACCTATTAGTCTCCCAAAATTAGTGTTTTCGGAGACATCTGTGGGAAACACTACCTTATTGGAAATAAGCATAGAGTGCACGAGTGGCACTTTTAGTTGTCAGGAGAGAAAGTCAAGAGTCTAAATCAGCACCAGATCACAGAATGCTTATAATGAAAAGCTGAGGAGAATGGACTTAATTCTGCAAGCAAGTTGGAAAGAATTCTTGAAGAATTTTGGAAAAGAAGGTGATGTGGTAATGTAATACCCAGAATACCCCATGTATCTTGAACATTTAATAATAATTACAGATATTTCAGCAATGCAATAAGTTTTTACACATCACAACCTCTGCTACCATCTAGTGCCTCCATCTTCATTTAAGAAAATGTGCATCTCTTGAGTAGACTGAATGCCAAATTTTGCTAGAATAATGGTTCCACTGTTTTTGGTCTGCCATCATCTATCTCTTAAGATCATTATTTTAATGGTTTTATGATTTACCAGGATGAAAAATTGTTGAATACTAATACCCAGGATAACTTTAGTAGAGGAAGCTCTATTTAGCAATTAATAGCTAAAACGTTTTCGCCTTTGACACTTCAATTGCAGTTTGCTTTTTTACAAATTGTGTGAATTATTTTCATCATTAAATACTGTTTTAGATGGAAAATTTGTATCTTTTTATACCTGCCTGTACTGCAGAAGTGTAAACCTTTTATGGAAAGAGATTGCTTATAACCAAGTTTTATAAACCACTAGAGTGCCAAAATTCCATGTGGCGCATCGTTTGTTGTTGATATAATGTCACTCAAAAGTGTGGCCTTCAGAGGACCTTCTCATAACTGTCTGGAGTACTGGTTAAAAATACAGACTGTGGGCTTTCCTCCTGGATCAAATGAAACAGTATCTTGGATAGGGGGCAAATACAGGCATTTAGGAAATTTTCCAGGGGATGCAGCTGTCCACAAGGGTTTGAAACACCCTGGCCTATTAGGTCAGAGGAGGAGTGAAAAAAATCTTATTTAAATTTCAATAGTAGTAGCATGAGAGCAGTAAGCCAGCTGGTCAAGACTTATTAAGCAACCATTGTGTGTAAAAACTCTATTGAGACTCCATAAGACGCCCTCATGTAAGATACAAAATTGTAAAAGCAGAAGAAATCTAGCACAAATGAAAAAGACCACAAACATTGGATGTAATCTTATAAATACACAGGATACCTATATACAAATGTTATGCATAAGAGCCTCAGATTTTAATAAATAGCAATAAATTAACATTTCCTAAACATGAAAACCAAGACTCAAGAACCCAGCTGTATCTCAACAATCCAAGCATGCTCCTGACTCAAGGACATGAAAAATTCCCTCTACTTACAAGGCTCTTTCTCTAGTAACTTTTCCTGGGTTTCTCACAAAGCAAAGCCTAAGGCAAAGTCTTACGTGTTATGATGTAAGTTGAGAGTGCGATCCTTGGGATGCAGGAGTGAGAGAAAGAGAGACTAAGGCGAAGGAGACTGAGGCAGGCCGTTGAGACCAGAAAACAAAACAGGAAAACGAAAACAGTTGTGCTACAGAGTTGACCACCGCTTGGTATCAAGTGCATCTAATGTCTCCATGTCATGGGCCCATCTTCTGAGGTCATAAAAGATTGTGTCTTGGGATTTACTTTTGGGATTATTAAGAAAGAAGAATTTATCCTTCAGCTCCCACCTCCCATTGATCAAAGTATGCACCTTGAGGCATTGACTCCTCTGCATTCCCAGATTGCCTGTGAATGGATACCAAGCAATTCAGGCTGTGTCTCATGCCTCAGCATCAACAGGGAAGCCACTGTCTAGAGCAGGAGGCAAGAGATATGTGAGTGGTTCTGAGACAGTGTTGTGTCTGAAGTTGGTCAGAGTCCATATGAAGTTAGTTTACGCAGCAATAGCTAGGGAGGATTAAGGGCCTAAAGACCCAGGCAGTGAGGCTGAGATGTTCAATGAGCATGGCTTCGTCTCCCAAATGCTATTTCCATAGCGAGGACTTTCCTACCCACTTACTCCTTACCATGAATAATATTTGTTGTAGCAACTAATACTTTGTGATATTTTATTACATATTGTTTTGCATATGATTTTCTTCTCTCAGTAGGATGTAAGTTCAGAAACCTAGTTTAGGTCATTGTCTTCTCTCCAGTGCTCAGCACAGTGCCTTTAACGTAACACTCAGGAAACTTGTTGAAAAAAATGAGTGAATGAATTGATTGACTTGCCCAACTTTGCTCAGCCAATGACAGAGACCAGAGCAGAACGTGGTTAATACAGACTCAAATCTTTTAACATTGTCTGTGCTGAGGACAATATTTTGATAAAAAAATCTTATCCAAATTACAGAGAATTGGATTATAATATAATGAATAAAGACAAACAAGGAATGTTTCCTGTGTCACAAGTATTCATGTAACACGTAACATGTCTTTATGTCTTCATTTATGTAGCTTGGCACTGTCGTTATGTGATGATGACGATGTATATCCGTACTGTCCAATATGGTGGCCACTAGCTACATGTGGCTATGGAGCACTTGAAGGGTGGCTCGTGTGACTAAGAAACAGGATTTTAAATTTTATTTAACTTTAATTCATTTAAATTCAAATTGTCACATGTGGCTAGTGGCTATCATATTTGACAGTGCATCTCGAGATGTTTATTTATAACTTGACAAACTAATCTTTTTAATAACTGCCAACTTGACAAATGGTTGGTTTTAAAGACTTAAATCAAGTAGGAATAACAATTTGACCCACATTTGGTATTGTAAATTTCCCCTCTAGAATCTTGCATGAAGATTAAATAAACGAAGGGAGAGTTTCATTGAGAACATTGGAATAGACGTGTTTGCGGGGCAGAGTTCATCCGATTGTTTAAATATGATTGCAAAAGACTTTTCTTTTCTCTCCCTGAATTATCTGATTGGACTCAGTACTAAACAGACTAGGACAAAAGATCCTACAAATGGAGTTTAAAATTCTTAAACTTTAAAAATTACTTTTCTTCCCCCCCACCAAACAAATATTCTTTAAGTCTGAGGATACTTGTTTCAACTCTGCCCAGACAGTTTGGTGACCTGGCTTGCCAGGAAGAGTCTCCTCGGGGAGAGAAACCACAGGCTTCCAATGAGCCTTCCCCAGACGTGCTCTCAATACCACCCTTTGCGGGCTGGAGGAATGTTTTTAACTCTACAGGAAACTAGCTTAATGAATACTTGGAATATTATTTTATTCTCTCCCAGATTTCAGTCTTTCTAGAAGCAGTCAAGGCGTCCTAACCTTTTCTAAACTTGAAATCAGTGTGGAGATAAGAATATTCCCTAAAATATCTCTATGAAAAAGAACAAAGAAAAAGGCACTGGGCTGGCACAAACTATTCTAATTTTATTCCTTGTATGTTTTGCACATATTAAAAGGAGAGCGTGAAAGGCATTTAGTGAAAGGAATAGATGCCATCATAATAAAAATATAATTTGTTATAATGCCAAAATAACAGGGGCAGTAATATAACAGCACTAAAGGAAACATGTGATAGAAAATTAGAGACAGCATTAGGCTTAACCCAATTAAGACGGCATACATTTAACGACCTCCGGAGAAAGTTAATTTTTAAACCACTCTCTCTCTACCTGGAAATATCTCTTTATGTCTAACTTAAAAATCTCATGGTGCAATTTAAATTCATTTCCTTTTTGTGATGCCCAACGGAGTAAAAAGTATGGGCTACTTTCCTTTGAGGGATAAGCCATAATTTGTTTAAAGATCGATAAATATGCAGCTTCTCAGATTTCTCCAGGCTAATGACTCTATTTAATGTTTCCTTAGAGGTCTCCATGATTGTTGTCATTCTACCCTGAACTCTAAATTCTCTGTGTTACTTTTAAGTTGATGAGCCTCACAGTCGTTTACATAGATTGCGACTCTATATGCCAAGTGAATGGCGCACAGCACTCTGCCACTCCGCTTGGCTGCGTGCAGGCCCTGCCGTTACACATAATCTGCACTGTGCCCGTCGTTCCACCTCCTCTTAATGTACTACTCTGGAGTGGAGTCAAGTATGAACAGAAATGCCAAGCAGCTGACTCCACTTCAGTGATATTTGTCGATCTGTAGGTAAAAGCAGTCTTTCAAGTATTTACCTTTCCCACTTGATTTTTTTTCTCTTTATTTTTTGCCCTTTTAAAAGGTAAATTCCCGAGATTTGGCTGTGTATGGTTTGGTTGCTGTGTTTCAAACTTTCTGCCTGTGTTGTTCCTCTGAAAAATCCTCGCAAATAGATTAGAATACCCAATTTGCTGCTTTTTCCTTGCTTATTGCTGTTTTCGTTTTCAAGCTTTGAGAAAATGACTTGACATGGGGTGTGAATGTATGCCTTTCATTCCTATATGCTACCCCTGACTTTTATGGCTCTATTCACTTTTCTTCAGATTATTATTTCATCTGTTATCCTACTGCTTCCCTACCATTTCACAAACAAATCTCTCTTTTCCTTTCTTATATTTGCACAAAAGGCAGTGAAATCGTGAATAGCCTGGAGCTTTTAAATACAGAATGGGTATTAACTGGACTCCAGGAACTATTTCATCCAGGCTGGGAAAGATTATTGAATTTGGAGAATGGACCACAAGCACAGTAAGGAAGCACAGTGAGCGAGCATAAGCTATGACTCTCAATGTTACTTTGTATTTTTGCTTCTATCTTTCCTCTTATGGATATGGTGTGATGAGTTCACAAATTCTCACTTAATTTGTAATTTTCTATGGAAAAACTGAGGTTATTGATGAGGAGTTTTCTTTATAATTGCAAATTAAACACTTAATTGTGATATGTTCGATATCTTACACTTGACCGTATGATCACACTGAAGAATATTGCTTTAAAAATTCGTTGGTCTGTGCAACATATTATTTGTTGTCAAGGCGTGTCTTTGACAATAATAGTTCAAGGTCTTTTAATTTCACAAGTTCTCAAGTAATTTTCACTTCAAGCTCTGGAATGCTGATAATTTTCACCTATTTTAGTACAATTGTTATAATTTATTATTGTTAAGAGACCCATTATATTCGCAGTTAAATTTAGGCTTACTAGTTGGAATCAATACAATGTCTTCTAATGAAACAAAATTTTTACATTTTTAAGATGCCATCATTTCCCCTAAAAAGAACTTCGGATTGCAATTGAAAATGGTAAATACCTAAATTCACTTCAGAGACAGATAAATACTTTACCGTAAAAAATTGAGATAAGTAATCACTTCTGTTTTGGTTGTTCTCCTTATCAACAACTATTCCCTTCTGTAATGGGAATCATTAATAGCCAAGATTAAATTACTGTGGATAACAACATATGCTATCATGACAGAAATTAACCTAATTAATGAATAATATTTTTCTTGGAGTTCAGGCAGATAAAACTTCCACTGCTAGCTTTTCTGCTGGACTAAATGCATTATTCAACCAGACACTAAAATTGATTCTCAAAAAAGAGGTGTTATTGCAGTTCTAAAAGTGGTAAGGGTCTATGTTTAGCACAATTGACGTTACCCATAAAGAAAATATGAGGCGATTTACAAAAAATGCTGGATCAAAAATTGAGAAATGTTTACTTTATGAATATATTTATTATATAATTGTCAAGCTAACAGAACTTTACTCAACATGTATGGTGAAAGAGGAATGGGTTTTGGATCAAAATTCATGCTATGCCACTTGATAATTGTGTGATCATGAACAAATTACTCTGTGGAATTTCTTTCTTCCTAGTACAACTGATAATAATATCACTTCATAGAATTAAAGGAAATAAATGGAAAACTCCTGATGGATAGACTATTCATCCAACCTAATTTTTTCTTTTAGAATCTACCACGTGTGGAGATAAAGCATGCCTGAGATAGCAGTGGTTTTCACCCTCTGCTTCTTGTCTGGTTGGCAAAAAGACATTAATCAGACAATTAGAATTTACTGCAATTGTGATGGGTACTATGAAGGAAAGGCAAATACAGCCAGAATGGTACCTATTTCAGGACCTTGCCTAATCCCAGGGTAATGAAACCGCAGCCAACAAGGTAGCATTGAAGTTGGAATCTCAAGCAAGAGGAAGAAGCATTGGCCTGGTGGAGAGTCAGAGAAGAGTCTTTCTATCAGAAAAAAGAGCTGAAGGCTCCGAGATGGAAGGTGCTTGTCACGATCCAGGAATGATATGAAGGTCAGTGAAGCCATGAGAGGCTCTTAAATTTCTCTTTTCCATAACCCGCTTGTTTGTGAACTCCCTAATATTGTTTAGGATCTTCTTCTTTTGTCCCCCTCCCACCCCCCACCAATACTTAATATGTAGTTTTATGTATGACAGAGACAAAATAATTGCTGAATTGAAGTTTGACGATTTTAGGTCAGTAGACCCAACCTAAGCAGCCCTTCCTAAACATCACGCTTAGCCACTACTGTATTTTCATTTGACAAAAAGTGATTGAAGACATCTATATTAATAAGACTTCATTGAGTGCCAGACGGGAGCCATCAGGAATTACTGGAATCTCATGGGCCTATTCCACATTTTAAAATTTGTTATGGTTTGTAGTTAATAGCAGTCAAAATGTGCATTTGTGCTTAGTGCTCCATTCTTTACCAAATCAACTGGGATATCTCTGGTTGAAAACATTTTTTAAAACATGAGGATTTTTGATTAGACCTATATATTTTGCTTCCTTCTTTTCAATCCTCGAAAGAACTCCTAACTTAAACTTGTCAAATTCTTGATATAGGAGACTGTTTACTTTAACATTCTGTTTCAGAAAAAAAATAAAGGTTTCTGAGCTATCTTCCAGAGGTCCTATCACTAAACAATGTACTCATTATTCTTAGTTTAAGCATAAACAGATGTGGATTTTTCCTTCTTTATTTCAGGTAAGAACCACCACTATCATAAACAATTTAACAGTCATCCTGCTTCAGGCCAAAGGACTCAGTAAAGGTTTATTGCAATTGTCCTAAGCAGTCACTTCGAAATTAACCTTTTCTACCACTACTACTGACCTTTAACAACGTGCCTTAAGTATGGAATTTAGAAGGAAAATTGGCAAATGTAGCTCAGCTATCAAAAACCAAGCCATTTTAGTTTTTATACTTCTTTGGTATATTGCAAATCCTAATTACATATTCCATATGTTTTGTGAGGGCACACAACATTAAAAGAACTTTCTTGATTGTTTAGTTTAAAAGCTTTATTGCTAGATAGCAAATATATTCAGTCTAAAATCTATCAAGTCAACCATCATTTAAATGAACAGGGAAAAGTGTGACAAATGGATGCACTAAAATTGCTGCTTTTAAATTTCTAACATCAGTACCAGTTGAAGTAGACTCTAATTGAAATGCATTTTCATGTATTCAATTCATTCCAAACACAAGCTTTACGCAATTACCTCGTTAGCCAAGAATGGGCAAACATGAAAACACATTATTTCCGTTGACATTTAAGAGTTTGGATATTATTGACATACACTGATTGATTGATTGCCTAGGCTGGGCAGATATATCCAATTTTCTAGGAAGAAAACTGCAAATCTGCCTGTGAATTTTTGTGATATTGTAGGGTTTTTTTTTTTTTTTTGGTAGAATGTCATGCTTTCTCTCCCTTATAACACTTTCTTATCTCATTATATCCTGTTATTTCATTTTCCTTGGCTCTCTCATTTTGCCAATCTGGCTCTCAGTTTTTTTGTAATTTAAAATCTTTCCAATCTAACAAAGAACTTTCCTCTTCTTTCGTTTTACTCTTTGTCGTTCCGTTGTTCACACTGGCTCTTGGTTTTACTTGACACAGTCCTGTAAAATAATATATTTATTTCTATTACATGCAATGTTTACTCTAATACATTGAACAGATAAAAGACAATCCTGATTGTAATATAATATGATCTTTTCTCAGTTGGAACCACTGACGTAACCTTTTTTCCCTTTACTGATACCCCAATCTTAAACTTATTATTTGATATTTTAATTCTGCTCCAATTCCCTAAATATTTAAAACATGTATTTTCACATTGTTATTATTAACAATTCCTTAATAATTCAAAATTTTTCTTATACTTATTCTCCCTTCCAGACATGAATGAATGCTGCTTGACATTTTCGTGATTTCTACTTCCTGACATGCTTAATGGATTAAAATTTAATAGGGGTTCTTACCACAGGTATTATGTGAGAAGCCCGCCTTCTCCTCCACTGACTGATTCAGTGGCTGTTATTTTGACTGTTAATGAATTACAAAACCATGTTAACTTGAAATGGTTATCAAATTTTCTGTCAGCCTTTTGAAGAATATTTTCAGCCTAAAAGAGAGTCCTAAGGGGCTAGAGTATTTATATTAAGTAAATATTAAATTATTTATATTTTTTGGTTCAGTTTATTATTATTACATTGGATAAACATGGATAAGATGTTACGACAGAGAACAATTGCTTGCTTTCCAGGGTGGTGGAGCATTGGGAGTGGCTGGGAGAGAACACCAAGGGCTATGGTTGTCGTCCTTTGGGCCTTAGGTGGACGCTTAAGAGACATTGCTTATTTCCTGACTTTACTTGAGCAGGACAATGGAAGAAAGGCACTTTATTGTTCTTACCTTTCCTCTGTACCTCCCATTATTCCACTTTGAGTATCTCATGTATTCAACTCTGGACATCTCTCTGTCTCTCACATTTCTTTGTTTTTCTTCTTTTCCTATGATCCCAATTTGGACTTTTCTAACAAGTAATATAATTGCTCGGAAAAATATCTTGGCACAAATGATTATAAACTTACCCCATGTCCAACAAAGAAGACCGTTTCCACACATGACCACATATGTACTTAAAATTCAATTCTTTGGAGTAACTACCAAATTCCCAATGTACTACGCATTTGTTTTCCCATGGGAAATAATAAAGTTATATGGAGATTGCTTTTCTCTCTGATTTTTGTTAATATTTCTTTACTTGTAGGACAATATACGTTAAGATGGAGTATTCAACTTGATTTTGAGTTTCTTAATATAAAATTTTCTAAAATAAGACAAGTATTTTTCATATTGATGCATCAAGAACATATCTATAGAAATTAAGTTAATCTAGGTTTGTTCTCTCTTTCTGCTATGTCTGAAATCCTAATGCTCGTATTATATCTTGGAAATCTATCCAACAATGCTTTGTGAAAACAAAACTTAACAAGTTAATTATAATTGGTTTTCATTGGAATAATCTAGTTTTTCCATCGTATTGACAATGACAGTAAAATATTTTAAAAATGTTAAATGCATTATTAATAATTAAAATTAGAAAACATAAAAATATTATACCATATCTAATTATAACCACGTAAAAAATTTTTGGAAGAATAAACAATAAACTATGAAGACGTTTACTTCCTGAGCAGGGGACTTGGAGTCTGGACTAGGAGGAGATTTATTATTGTTTTCTCTTCATTATTTCATTTAAATGGTTTGGCTATTATAATATAGCAAGCACTTGGTTTTATTTTTGAATAATGAATGATGAAGATCACTAACCAGCACATGACATGTGAAATACAAGTTTGTTTCTTGAACAATAATAAAACTACCAAGATAGCCATAAAATATATTTGTTTGCTGAATAAACCACGTTTTCCAGAATGTAAATACACACACACACACACACACACAGAGTTGCACTGTAGTTCAAATATTTGCTAACAAATTGATCAGCATTTGTAAAGTAATATGATTTCATATATGTATATCCTATTTATTCAAACCTCTGAATCATAAACATCAATTAGCACTATTTAGAAAAATATACTAATCTTTTTGAAGTGTGATTGTATGGATTTGTTTATAATATTGATTATACTCCTAACTAGCTATTATTTTCACTCATCAGGGACTAGCATCAAAGCCAGCTATTCAGTCCCATACAGAGATAGTACATGCCAGGAATACTGTAGGACATCACAAAGACTCATGGAAGCCTCACTCCTCCCTTTGAAAGGATAATCTTACCTCTTACCTCCTTAAAAGTGGGCAGGCTGTGGTCTCTCTGGGGAAAACAAAGCCAGAGACAATGCTATGTAAGCCTCGTCATGACAACTTGTCCACTTGGCTAAGCCAACCCTACTTGGACCTGTTGAGAGACTAAAGACAGTCACTTTTAAAACGATTATGAGTTTAATACTCTTTGGAGATGAAATTCTTGGCTGAGACTCTAAATAAAATGATAATATTTTAAACTACAAAGAATTCAAAAGTAGTTTATGTTGGGAAGAAAATGGGAATCGCCAGTGGTATTTTCATAATGTTAATTTGATTGCATGTTGGTCTGCTTACAGCCAGATGTCCTCTTTTGCTATTGAGCACATTGAGAAATTAAAATTCCATGCATTTTCTCTAATTGCTCCCTTGAAATGAAAACTTCTGTGCCTTTTTCACAGCCATAATCCGACAAAACCTACACATCTTTGTTAGTGCAGTCATCTTTATTAACAAAGATTGAGAGATAACAGTATTATCAGTTTAATGATGAGTGTGTACGAGGATAGCAATTATGTTTTCTCCTCGAAAGCCTCAGCTGCCCATATTAAGAGAAACTCTGAAAGTGACAGTTACATTTTGTCTCTTGCCTAGGGAGTGTGAACACATATAGAGGAAACAGTGCTCTTGGCTAATTACCTAGTCAGTAGTCACTCTGATAGTCCCTACTAAGACATCAGTTACTAAAAGTCAGAAGGAAATGTAATAAATACAGCCTCTGTCATTGATCAGCCAAAAAGCATGCCAAGTTGAATAGTCTTGGCTTTAGGAATTGTTAAAATGTAGAAATTTTGAGTATATCCCGAAAAAAATTTAGTTAAAATAAATTTTTAAAAATTCAGTCAATGGCCTACATAGTCAGTTGTCTACAAAAATGCTACTCTGTGATAGTTTAACTTGGTAACTTTAAGTTAAAATAAAACATTTAATATATTAACTTCATTTTTTACTTTTATCATTTTAACTGGAAGTATTAGACTAAGTTCCAAGCTATTTTCTGCCTCTGTATAACTGAAACGGTTGAGGAGCTTTATTACCAAAATCCAAATAATTTATTCAGAATTAGAGAAATATTATGTATGCTATCTTCACATTGCCTAAAAAGAACTAATCTAGTTAATTATAGCTCTTTAATTGCATTTTATCAATATAATTGTGTATGTTAACTTTTATTTTGATGGGCTATTCCATTTGCTACAACTAGCCCTTTCATAATCCCTTTTTTGGTATCAATTCTCTGATTTTTGCTAGATAACCTGAGGAAGATGAAGAGAGAATATAAACAAGTTAGCATTGTGTGTATGTTTGAAACAGGCAAAGGAGGTATTATTTTCTTATAATAGGGAATCAGAATGTACAATACATAACTATAAATACGAATATAAATCAATAAAACAATAAAAATTTGAGTATAAAATTTTAAGAGGAAATTTGAGCATATCTGGAGGAGAGCCTTCAAGATGATAAGGTGAAAATCACGTCATATGATAAAAAATTAAATGGAATGAATCTATCTGGTCTGGAAAATTACAGATTTAAAAGGAAGATAATTCTTATATATATATTTTTAATCAAGCTTATTTAATATATGCAGGAATCCCAGAGCAGAGGTCACAAGTAGCAGAGAAAAACGAAATTTATAAGGAGGCGATTTCTGTCTCTTCATAAAGTATGGTGTTCTAAGAGTTGCTTTCACTTCTTTGATTTGTTCATATTTCTTCCCCGCCACCCAATGCCCCCCAGTTTAAGACAGACTCTACTTGTCTCTCACTTGGCCTATTATAATAGCCTGCTTACTGACATCCATGCCTCAAGTTTCCTAACCCTAATGTGCATCCTTTATTTTACTGTCAAAAGGACTTTCTGAAATAATACATATGAGCATGTCTTTCTCTTTGGAAATCTTTAGTGGTGTCCTTTCACCTGGAGGATGACATCCAAATCCTGAAACACATTTAAAGCCTTCTCAATCCGGCAAGAAATACATTGCAGGTGTCTTCTTTTGTCTGTTCAATCACTGCATACATCTCACATGTCAGTTCTGGAAACCTGATTTATTTGGATTATCATGCACACTCACACTTCTAAACATTTACTACTGCTCCTCGGCTTACTTGGACTACATTTTCTCCTTTATTTTTCAATTACTTGGCAACAATTCTTTGGAATCCAGCTGAAACATTATTTCTTTTATGAGGTCTTTTCTGACTTTCCAAGGAAGAGAGAGTCTTTCGTTACCTTCTATCGATTTGATTCCAATTTGATGCATATAATACTGTTATCTAGTTATTTGCTTGTGGGTTCATTTCTCCAAGGAGAAAGGGAGCCCTCTGGGAACCAGCATACACAGTATTCATGTTGATGACTGCAGCAACAAGACAGTATCTAGAACATAGTTGATGCTAAATCTATCTTTTTTTTTAAGTGTAAAAAATGGAAGAACAAATGCAAGAGTAGATGTTGGTTTTCCAAGGATGTCAGAGGAATTGGCTGGATCGACATGAGGCTGGACTTGGAATCTCCCAAGAACATCAGCGAAACACTAAGATTTGTGATTGCAGAGTAATTTCATAAAATCAGGTGACACACACATGTAAACACACACATAGAACTGCAACTACAGCGAAAGAGTCTCTCCATAGAAAACCATTAGAATCAACAATTTTCATGAAGTAGTCTGTGCTGGAGACATAGCATGTTGGAAGTTTTCATGTGCTATTGCTTTCAGCCTAGTCTGTGGTGAAAAATCGTTGCAAGGTCAGAGAAACACAGTGTGATACGAAATGTGGGTATTCATTAGACGCTCTTGACAAACGATGTGGTAAAACAGAAAGGTTCAAAAATTGGAACTTCTTTCTCAATGAATGACGTTAAACTTTTTGCTCTATTAATATACATTATTTAAAAAAATCGTTTACTGCTTAAGAAAAAATGGGACTTTTGTAAAATCCCTGTACAGTGCAAAATATATATGTTGTGGAAAAGAAAAGAACTCTCAGAAATACATAAAATCAGTTTGAAACATAAGGAGGAAACAGAATACATTAATTTTTTATTTCAATTGAGATCAGATGGAAGCAACATATATTAAGATAAACACTAACATATGAGCATAAAAAGAACTGCATAAAAGAAGTGGAAGTCCGTATATTTAAGATCTAGATAAAGTTAAAAATTTGATTTTACTATATTGAAGTATATTAATATGGCCAAATATCTACTATTTTTTGTTCTCTGCCAGTCCTCTATTTTATTCCTATATTTAAAAAGATGTGTATTATAAATTACATGCGTTAAAAACAACAACAATAGCGATCAGTGTATTTCAACTTTGTCTGTGATAGGAAAATATATGAACACTGTGATACATGATTGAGTAGCTGTACTATTATTCTAAGGCTATTATTTCCATTGTAACACAATGTATCTTTTCTCTCTACTTAAAGAAGAACAAATAAATTTTTTGTAGGAGAAGAGATGTACAGATAGAGGTGGACAGTGGCATCTTAACTCCTAAATTAGTTCTTTACAACTTAGTTCCCAGATATTTGTTTCTCATGCCCCCTGCTATCTTGAGGAACATTTCCCGTTGTCTGTCAATGAGTCATATATTGTCTTCTCAAAGTTGGAGAAAACACAAAGCTACAGTTGGATATAGCATGAGTCACTGACAGACAATGGAAAGCACTGAGATGATGCACCCAGAACTACTTTGTATTTTGAAGAAAATTGCTCACTCTTCTTTTTTTTCTGGCAACATCTTCCAAATACTCAAGGTTTCCCTTCCTTGTCAAAGAATACAGCCATCCAGACCAGGTATCCCATTCAAAATGATAAATATGTTTTAAATACAAGCTGTCCTTTTCCTTTCTGGCATCCTGTTCATCTTTCACCGCTAACCGTTTTCTACTGTATATACTGAATATCTTTTTCTGTCCTCAAGGTGCAATACATTACATTTGACAAGGCATACAGATGGGCAGCTTTTCACTGATTCTGTATATTTATGGCAGAGAAAATGAGTCCCTCTCACCGCATTGGATGATCTATACCAGATTTCCAAGCAGCCTCATCCCAAGGCAGCATCGTGAGAACCGTGCTTTAACTTCGTGCCCACCAAAGCAAGGCCAAAACGGAACATTAAAATGCAGATAATTTGAAAATTCCATTTGCCAACAATGAGACATTTAAAAGAAGATACTGTATGTACAGCTAATGCCATATTAATGTGCATGAGGGGAACAACTTAATAATGTAACAATGTAAGGCTATGATGTATTGGCGTTTACCATAGAGCAAAAATGTGCAAAAATAAAAATCCATTTAGCCTTAAGCAACTACTGTCCTTTAAACTTCTGGTATTTAGATTTTCAAAAATACATATAAAGTTACTGAAGTTTTAGCGTAGTTAAAAAAATGGGGGGGGGCGAGTGGGATAGCACAAGGAAATGTCATAGCCACTCTTCAGATATTTGGCAGGAAGCTGCATAATAGAGGACGCAGATACGCAGTGTGTCATTTAGAGGACAAACTAATGAACACCATTCATAGGAAAACAGGCTTTCGCACAATATAAATAAATATTTTGTCCTATGAAAAACCATGATGTTATGTGAGGCAGTAAGCCTTCTGACATTGGCTAAAGAATTTGTTGCCCAAAGGTCGTGAATACTTTGTAGACAATTACCAGAATGTAACTTCTTGAGGGCAGGGATTTTTAAATTTTCTTTACTGCAATCTTATTTGCTGTGCCTAGAATGGTATCTGCCCCATGGTAGACACTTAATTTGTCCCATAATTAATTAAAGGAATTATGGACTAAGGATTTTGACAGAAAATTTTTTAGATTTCCCTGAGAAATTCCCTTTGTATTCAACGTCTTTGCTTATAAGGATAGACTTTAATAGAAAATCAAAATAATTTTGACGGTACTTTAAAACCAATAGATTTTTAAGGTAGTCAATATAAATGTATGAAGGGTTTTGTTTGTTTAAATAACATTCAAAGTTGCTTTCATTCTCACTTCATTTAATTTTTGTTAATATTACCAACAGCTAAACGTGAATTGCAAATGGCATTGAAGGCAGAGGCACTGATCATTGTGGGTGATGACCATCTCACTTTTGATATGCCATGTGCCAATCAAATGTATACCTAAACAATTTTTATTTTTACAATATAATTTTTCTTTCAGATTAACACCTTGGAAATGGTATTGGCTCTCTATAGTGGCTGACAAATTACTGCAAAATTTAACGACTTACAACAATGAATACATTATATTTCACATAATTTCTGAGGGCCAGGAATCCAGAAGATCCGTCACCGGAGGGTTCTGCCTCACAAGGTTGCATTCAAGCTGTCTATTGAAACTGCAGTCAGCTGAGTCTCAACAACCTGGCGTGGTTGTGGGCAGGCCTCAGTTTCACAGTTCTATGCGGCCTGTTGGCCAGAGGTTGGAGTTCCTCACCACGCAGGCTTTTTATGACATGAGAGAGAAATGAGAAAGACAGAGAGAATCCGAGATGGAAGCTGCAGACTTATAACCTAATCCTAGAAGTGGAATACATATAACATTATAAGGGTTATAACACTTGCTATTGGTCACCCAAGTCACCCCTAACAGAGTGTGGGGGTGCACCTACACCAGAGTGTGACGACCAGGAGAAAAGAGGCATTGGGGACCTTCCTGGAGGCTGCCTACCACAGAAATCGTTTGATCAGTAATTTGTTAGTTATTTATAGACACTATGATTGATCACACAATTAAAGGCGGGGACTTGGAAACCCGGGGTGGGGGGGTGCAAAATAAATTTCCTAGTTTAGTTGTCTAAACAGATCGAATCCTGTAGTTCACATTTATGTGATTTTTTTCTATTTGTTTTAGCTAAAAATTGTTTTTATTTCTAAAAATATAGAGAGGCATAGAAAAGATGGCCATTTCCATTGTGTGTTATAATACTGCATTCTTTGTAAGAAATAAAAACTGGAATAATTACTCTGAACAGTCCAGAATGTCAAAACAGCCCCTTTCAAAACAATATAGTACATAGCAAAAATAGCCAGTCGTGGCTCTTCATCTAATGGTCCAAGCAGTTGAAATAAATAAGGACTGATTCTAGAGCTTTTTCCTTTGTAATGCACACATGTAGTATTAAAATATCATCCTCATGATTATTAATATCATCAAGCAAGCAAAAGAATTTCTTTTAGCTGTGGATCAGAAGCAAGATTTTCTTCAGTTTCTATTCATATGTCACAATTCATTGCCAATTTTTCTAGGAATACATATTCTCCTCAAGTGTAATATCCTTGGGAATAATAGCCACAGAACAAAAAGCTGAGTTTGTAAAACATTTTGAGCTCTGTGGGGAACAAAAGTTGTAAGGAAAGTACAAAGTATTATTAGCATCAGATTCACAATTTATTCCAATTCTCTCCCAAAATCCTTTCCTCTGCCCTGAGGGAAGAAAGTTCCAATAAAGAGGCAGGGACCCCAGCAGTTAAGCCTAGCTATGTCCTTGGGATGAAACCTCCTCTGGGCTCCAAGGAGCAGGGGCATCCTGTATTTCTCAGGATTCTTAGTTTTCAATAACAAAAATCGTCTCTGACAAATTTAAGAAGAAGAAGTCATTTGCTAAAAGAATATCGGGCAGCTCAGAGAATCCCTAGGAGGTCTAGAGATTTGGCCATGGAAGACACGGCTTCCCCAATTATGGACCTTGAGAGAATTATGTTAAGTGAAATAAGCCAGCGAGAGAAAGATAATCTGTGTATGACTCCACTCATATGAGGAATTTAAAATTATGGACTAAGAACAGTTTAGTGGATACCAGGGGAAAGGTGGGGTGAGGGGTCCGCACAAAGGGTGAAGTGGTGCACCTACAACATGACTGACAAATAATAATGTACAACTGAAATTTCACAAGATTGTAACCTATCAATAACTCAATTAAAAAAAAAAGAATGATATTCTTTTCAGCCTTTGGCATATATGTCATCACGAAAGACCATAGACTAATGCTTGCAAGCAGGAAAACTTATCTACGCATTCATCATTCAGCATGCACTGAACAATATATATTGAACCATGAACCAGGTATTGATTTAGGTACTGGGAATAGTTGTTAAAAAAAAAAATCAAAGGTCTTACCCACATGGAGTTTATATTCTAACGAATTTTATCAGTTAAAATCCTGTTTATACTGCTTTTATCAATGTTATCAATGGATAAATTTATTGTTGATCTAATGTTATCAATTAAAATTTCAACTACATTTACCTCATTAGGTATTTTGCGCTCGTCTTATATTCTCATTCCTGTGGGATTGCTGGAAATTGTGGAAACTCGATCTTTGTCTGGGCTTCTTCAATATGCTCCCATGGTTCCAGACACAGTAAAAGAATGACAAGATCTGAGGTAAGCATCCAAAATTTCTCCTTGACAATAAAATGATAAGCACAACTTTAATTGTAGGATTTGCTAAAAGTTGTTTTATGTGTAAAAAAAAGTAGTTAATCTAAGTATTATTGTTAGTCGTTACACTGAAGAATGTTTCTGTAACGCAGTTATCAGCATTCCATGGACTGATACGTACCTATAATCAGTATTTAATAAATTTCACTTTTCTGTGAACTAATAAGATGTTCTCCTACATGAGGGACAGTCTCATCTGGATATCCTTTGGAAACTATATAATCAGTCTGACACGTGTTAAAGCGGGAGGCATGTTTTTTTTTATCGTTTGTTTATTTCTATTTGAATTGAAGTCTGTTGGAATCAGATGATTAAAATTCTCCTAGAAAGTTGGGAGCTGGGGACAGAATGTTTGTGAGGGCTCTTAGACTGGGAGAGAAAAATCATTACATCTGACTCATGATTTTCTCATAGTAAACTCACGCAGGATGTTATCTCCCACAATGTATCATTTATTTTTGAAGGATAATTGTTTAGCAAATCACTAAATTATGAGACATATGGGTGGCTTAGAAAGTGGAAGGAGAGATAAAGTTACTTTGGCACTGGAAAAGCAAGATGTTTTAAAAAGTATATCCATCTAACCTAGAAGAATTTGAAAGCCATTTTGTAAGGCAAGAATTTTCTTGACCTAAGAGCTATATTATGGGAGAAGGGAATTTAGAAACACTCCAAAATTTAGTGGTAAACAATCAGAAAAAAACTTCCATGTAATCCCACCATCCTCCCTTATCCTCGTCTTCCCATTTGTTTCTTGGAAAAACTGTTGGTAGTCTCAGTAAAGCTCAGACCCTTCTCTTACGCATCAGATTGCGCTCTCTTGCTTCTACTCAAGGACGTATCTCCATTAATTATTCTAGAGGACTCTTGTACTGTCACAAAACATGTTGTCATCACTCTAATAATTATAACAATACCACACACTTTCTTAAGCCCCGTTTCCTCTTCTGCTACAAGCACACTTCTCTGCTCCCTTCTATTACACAACTTATCAAAAAGTTGTTTCCAAGCCAAATCCTTGGGTTCTTCCTTGAGCTCACTCTAATATTTCTTTTGCCCAGAGAATTCCATTAAAACTTCCATCAAGTCTACCAATGTGTATTAATACACACACACAGACACATATATATGTATTACTAACTCCAATAGCCAATACTCAGTCTTTACCTTACTAGACTTAGCAACAGTATTGGAAGAAGCAGATTTCTTTGAAACATTTCTTTCTCTTCTTTCGCATTACTCCACTGGTTCTCTTCTTACCTCCCTGGCCACTTGTTTCCCTTTTTTTTTTTTTTTGAGGAAGATTAGCCCTGAGCTATAACTACTGCCAGTCCTCCTCTTTTTGCTGAGGAAGCCTGGCCCTGAGCTAACATCCGTGTCCATCTTCCTCTACTTTATACATGGGATGTCTACCACAGCATGGCGTGCCAAGCAGTGCCATGTCCACACCCAGGATCCGAACAGGCGAAGCCCGGGCCGCCGAGAAGCAGAACGTGCGAACTTAACTGCTGCGCCACTGGGCCGGCCGTCGTTTCCTTTAAGTTTCAATGGAAGTCAGATCTTGTACATCTTTTCTCCATTTCACTCACTCCTTAGGTGCTGTCATACAGTCTCTTGGCTTTAAAACCCTCTATTTGGTGGTGACTCCCCCATGTTTGTCTCCAGTTTGGACTTCTCCCTTGAACTTCTGAGTTCTAGATCTGTTTGTCTAATTCAGAGTCTTGGATGCCTTTATTTCATTCCATGTCTACTAGAGACATAAGAGACGTAACAAGTGCAAAAGCAACTCTCAATGTTCCCTTCTAAGCTTTCTTCCACATTCTTCCTCACTTCAGTTATGGCAACTCCACCCTTCCTGGACCAAAATCTTGGAGTTAAAGTTGAATTCTTTCTTCCTTTCACCTTTGATGCCTTAAAAAATCCTGTTGACTCTCTCTTCAAATATGTTCAGAAAATGACCACTTCTCACCACCTCCGCTGCTCCCACCTTGGTCTACCATCTTCTCTCACTTGAATTACTGCCAGAGCCCACCAGTGGTCTCCATCCTTATGCCCTTGTCACTCCTACCCACAATTTATTTTCCACACATCAGCCAGAGTTATCCTTTTAAAATGTAGGTAAGATCATGTCGCTTCTCTAATGAAAACATTCCATCTTACTCAGAGTAGATTAAGCCATTACAACAGCCAGCAAGCCCACATTTCAGTGTTCTTGACGCAGACCTCATATTAAAATCACATTGGGAGATTTTAAAAGATTCCAGTATCTGGGTTTCGTACTCAGAGATTTTAACTTAAGTCTCGTATGAGATCTGGGCATTGATATTTTTAAAAACATTCTGTCAGGTAACTATAAAGAGTAGCCTGGATTGAGTGCAATTGTATCATGATCTGGCCTCACTGTATCTTTGAACTAATTTCTTCTCCTCCTAGTTCATCCTGCTTCAGTCTCATTCATCTTCTCTGCTACTTGTTTGCCTCAGACTCTTTTCATTTGCTTAATTTTTCCCCATAAATTTATTACATTATAGTATGTGTTTGACATGTTTGTTTATTTTCTGTCGCAATCCAGAATACAGAATAGAATATAGAATATAAGCTCCAGCAGGGCTGATACTGTTTTCTTGTTTTCGTCACTGCTGTATTCCCAGCCCCTAGGACAGTTTCTTCGCTGTAATTGGCTCTCGATAAATATTTGTTGAATTAATGGTCTAGTTAATAATGTTTAGCCCAATGCAAATATTTAATGTCTATAAAAACATCTTTTTTGAAGAAAGATGGGCTTAGGGGAGTAGATATAGAAACATTCTCCTTTTGATGTGTTGATTTGAGTCAGCAGTTGAATACCCATGTGATGATATTCACCAGGAAAAGGAAAATATGACTCTGCAGTTCATGAGAGAAGGCAGGGGTTTAGGTACAATTTTGTTAGTTGTCCAATTAGAGTTGGTGACTGAAGCCATGGGAGTGGATTAGAGTCCCAGTGAAAAGTGTTTAGTGGGGAAAGAGCTGTTGATTTAGAAAAAAACCCACCAGCATTCACACGAGGTTAAAGCGAAAGAAGCAATAAGAGAGTCTGAGGAGCTACAAAGCCAGTGGAGAGGTACAGTGGAAGCCCTAAGAAGAGAGCTTTCGGCATGAAATGACACGGCTTGCTCTACTCCCCTGATCTTAGCTCTTCCGCTCCTTTCATTGGTCCCTCTACTTTCTCGTGATCACTGAGTGCAGATGCCAGGAATGATCTGCACAAGTATCGTTTCCTGCTCTCTTCGTGATCCAGTATAAGATAAAGGAAGCTACCAGAGACCCACAGAGGCCTCCACTTCTCTGTGTCAGTAAGAGACTAATAAATAGTCTCCTTTGTATTACTCAGGTGAAGTCTCGGACTGCACCATGTGAATTTAGCCTGTACTTCGAGTTCCTGTGAGGTAATAATACTACTTTGTATTGAAAATGGAGTTTAACTGATAACGATAAGCATCTGCAGAGACTTCACAGCACCCTCAGCAGCAGGGAAATGTGGAGTGGAAGGTGCTAAAACTGTAATTAGAAAAAGGCATCTGTCTCCCAGCTCCTGTGGAGCAGCTACTAATCAATGTGATCACTCCTTTGAGAGGGGAAGTGCTCACCCATGGTTCTGCTGGACCTTTTCCCAGTCACTAGCAGACTGGATGCTGGTGGAGAGCACCCTTAGCTTTGGAGAGGGAGCAGAGAGGATTACTGCTTAGGAAATGTAGCAGCTTACTTTTAAAAAGGTATTTGGTAGGGATGTGTGTTGATTTACATTTCCAATAAATAGCATATTTGCAGAACAATCTGGAGGCCAATTATTACTAAAAGTATGGTTCACTCTGAAGCATTTGCAGACTGATTATCCACGACTTTTGATTTCTTCTCCCATGTGTCTACTTGCCCTTAGGAATTTCGCTCTCTTTTGGCAGGTTTATCAAGGAAGATAAAGAAGATTTAGTGCAATCGTGTATGTTTTCTATCTGTTACCAATTCTGATTTGAGCAGTGTTTTCCAATAAATGATCTATAAAATACTGCTCTAAGAACCTTCTTGAAAAAAAAGGGTGCTTTAATCTAATAGGATAAAGAGATGCTGCGTGTTATATCTCCCTTTTAGAAATCCACAGTGCACACTAGGAGATGGAAGGCTTCTAGCTGTCCTGCAATAAAGAAAC
The DNA here is from genome assembly GCF_041296235.1 of Equus asinus. NCBI lineage: Eukaryota > Metazoa > Chordata > Mammalia > Perissodactyla > Equidae > Equus > Equus asinus. Next base: position 128,506,566 of record NC_091793.1, read on the forward strand.
TGGTTTAAACTCTGTTGAACACAGCATTTCCCAAACTTATTTCTCTAGAGAGTTTTTCTTTTCTTTTCTTTTTTTTAGGACATAAAACAGAATTAATGTTCCAAAGAAAAGACTTTAGTAAAAGCCAGATTAAATAGTTCTTATCATTGACATTTAAATTATGCCTAAAATGAGGTACAGAGACTTCCTGAGAATTTCTTCATCTCCATTCTCTATTACCACTGATAAGTACATGTTATGTAATTGTTCAGGATAAGTGGGCCAGGATTTCAGCTCATTCTTCTTCTCAAAAGAATAAAAATATAAGTCAATCCTTTCATCCTAACGATCAGCCAACTTAAAAGTTGACTCCTGTTCTCCTCCAATTTAGCTCCTGCAGATGTAGCCTTGGTGCAGAGTCCACGTCTTCCACTGATGTTCATGCCCTGTGTCTCTGGGAGCTCTCCACGTAGACTAAGATAGCCTTCTCCTGCTTTAAATCCTTACAGTAGAGAATGTTCTGGAGCTGATGGCATTTAGGATAATTTCCAAAGAAGCAAGATTCACTCATCAGTGCATTAGGTTACATGTTTATGAAAAGATTTAAGAGGTAGAAATGAATAATGCAGCAAATTATCCATTTCTATAAAGAATAAAAGTGTGAACAACTAATGAGAAGGATAAAAAAAATTAAACAGGCCAGCGAAATAGGTAGTAGGACAAATATGATCAATGATTACTGTAACATTAGTTAAATGTCTAGCTGCACATGGTAGAGCACCACACAGAGAATGATTAGACATTTCTGAAGTATAAAACCACATGGCTCAAGAAGAGTAAGTTAATATGAGAGGGAAGAAAACTTGAGGAAGCCAGCAGAAATATACGAGCAGTGTATTAAGAGGGCCAGAGAAAAGAGTAAGGGAAAGTCATCAAATAATTAAAAAGTTTTTATTTTATACATGGAAATTCAATTATGAAGATATATATATATATGTAATCTTTACTTTTTGCCTGTGGTTAAGTTTGTACACTCCACTTCCGCTGGTTAGAATCCTGGGCGCGGACATGGCACTGTTCATCAGGCCATGCTGAGGTGGCGTCCCACATAGCACAAACAGAGGCACTCACAATAGAATATACAACTATATACTGGGGGTCTTTGGGGAGAAGAAGAAAAAAGAAAAGAAGGATTGGCAACAGATGTTAGCTCAGGTGCGAATCTTTAAAAAAATAAAATAAAAACAAACTTATTCTGCATGGCTGACCAACTTTGTTGGTCATTTTTCCACACTCATAGTCAATCTCTTCAGTACAGAATGGTAACTGTTTTAGTCAATATCCTCCAGAAAAATGGAACCAAAAATAGGGGTGTGTGTGTGTATAAAGAGATTTATTTTAAGGAGTTGGCTTGAGCAATTATAAACACTGGAACATCCAAAATCTGTAGAGTAGTCCAGGAGGCTGAAGACCAAGGGAAGAGCCCATGTTACAGTTGCTTTGGATAGAGCAAAGGATAAAGAATAAAGAAAAGTCACGAGGATAGTGGGGAAGCAATCGAGAGGAATAACTATAGCAGTGGAAAACTGTCCCTAATTAAGGCACGAGTAAGCCCTGATAGGCATTGAAAACTGTAGAACGCGCCTGTAAGAGTGTTTTTCATATTTGGTCTTATGTGTATGAAGAGCAATGCTAAAGGTGTTTTACACACACACATGCACACGGTGGTCTTAAAACAATGACAAATGAAATGAACAATAACTATTCACAAATAAGCACACGTGTGTTTGTGAGTGGCTGACTCCCTTGTTTTACTTGAACAACAAATCCTATGTTCCTTTATTTTCCAATCATCCTCCTGGAAGGAGAAATTTTACTGTTACTCCGGGCTCATAAAAATCCAAGACAAATTCTAGATCTAAGTAAATAAGATTTATGTGCCACCTTGCCAGTGGAAAGTGGGATTGTGTGAATTTTTCCACCATTTCAATAAATGCTGTCAAAAACATCCTACTTTGATATTCTTAAACTAAAAGATTTAAATTCATTTAACGTTTTTGAAGAGACTCTATGTGTTGCCTCTGGGGAATGTTCTTTGTTCTTCTTATTCTCAATCCAAGCCTAGTCTCCATAGGATATCTATATTATTCTCAAATTGCACTATCTTTATTCCATTTACTTTAAACTCTCCAGTAGTTAGGGTGTCCACAGCAGGACCCAGTAGCTACTCATTCTAAATCCTTTCAGAATCCTTCCACCCTAACTGCTGGCACTGCCGGGTCCGGTGCCAATCAGATCATTCATTGTTCTTGGTGGCTCACGCAGCTGCTCATCAAATGCACAGCTGTGGCACTGACCTTTAATAATATTATTCAGAGAATCAGCTTCATTTTATGAAATAGGCATGTCCTCATTTAAAATTCCCAAGGATCTTCTATTGTGTTTGTAACTGAATCTATATTTTGTTAAACCGTCAAAGAAGTTTATTTTTAACCAACAATCAAATATTACATTAGTAAAACTTGCCTAGAACCTTGTACAATGCCAGCTAATATAACCAGAATCAAAATGGTCTTTCTGCATTATGAAATTTAGGGAAAGCATAACAGAAGGGGCTTAAACGACTTGAGAAAATGTTCATATGTCAGAGTCTCAGCATTCCTGAGGAAACAGACAATGATCGTTAGGTTTGTTTAAGATATGGTTTGTGGCAAAACAAAATAAGTGTACTATTTATTGAAACAAGAGCATTTTAGATAATTGAACATCTGTCCTTGTCTACATAGTATTTTTAGAAATTTTGAGGTCTACTTTATAACTTTATAAGAATTCTGTGAGATGAATTTTTTTACGGTAATGTGACTATTCAATAAATACATAATCCCAAGGAGATAAGGCCCATTACTCCTTTTTTAATTTTATTTTTTAATTATCATGCATTAAAATGGACTTTTTTGGTATACAGTGGTGTGAATTTTAAGATACGCATAGATTCATGTAACCACCGAAATCAGGAGATGGAACTCTGACATCACCCCCCAAAACTCCCTCATGCTATCAGTTTGTAGTTATATGTTCCCCACCTTTCTACTCCCAACCCCATTACTAGAGTTTTGTCTTTTTTGAGAATGTTATATAAATATAATCATTCATAAATGTGACCTCTGAGACTGATTCCTTTCACTTAGCATAATGCCTGCGAGATTTATCAAAAGCTTGTCCTTTTTATTGTTAAATAATATCCCAGTGTTTTCATTCACTCATTGTAGAATATTTGGGTTATTTCCATTTCTCAGTAATTATAAACAGAGTTACTGTTAAAAATTTGTGTATGGGTTTTGTGTGAACATATGTTTTCATTTTACTAGTCTAAATACCTAAGAATAGTGACCTGGTAAGGATATTTTTAACTTTATAAAACACTTCCTAATTTTTTGTAGAGGGCCTGTACCACTTTGCATTCATACCAGCCAAGTTTGAGAATTCCAGTTGTTCTGTGTCTTCACAGTACTTAGTATTATCAATACTTTGACATTGTTTAGCTAAGTCATTCTAACATATGTATGATGATATCATATAGTGATTTTAATTAGCATATCATTAATAGTTAATGATGTTGAACAACTTTTCATGGGCTCATTAGCCATCCATATAATCTCTTGGATGATGTATCTGCTCAAGTCCTTTGCTCATTTTTTAATTGTGTTGTTTGCGTTCTTATTTTGAGAGTTCTTTATTTAGTTTTAACGTGAGTCCTTTGGTGATTTGTATTTTACAAATACTTTCTCTCGGTCTGTAGCTCGTATTTAAATTCTCTTAATATATTTCACAGAGCAAAAGTTTTTTATTTTGATGAGTCGTTTTATCAATTTTTCATTTTTTGGTTGAACTTTTGGTGTTGCATTTAAGATCTATTTGCCTGATCCCGGGTCATGAAAATATTCTCGTTTTCCCCCAAAAGTTATATAGTTTTATATTTTCCATTTGTATCTGTGATCCATCTTGAATTAGTTTTTGTATAAAGTACAAGATTGATATTCTCTTTTTTCTGGCATATATATAAATTTTTGAAAATATTCCTATACCATTGAATAGCTTTTTGCATTCATCAAAAATCAACTGGCCATATGTGTGTGGTTCTATTTCAGGACTGCTGTTCTGTTCTATTAGTCTATAGGTCTATCCCTCTGCTAATACCACAGTCTTGGTTACTGAAGTCTTAAAATCAGATGGTGGAGTTCCTCCAACGTTACTTGCTCATTCAAAATTGTTTTAGTCTTTCTGATTCCTTTTGTTTTCCATATAGCTTTTAGAATCAGTGTGTCTATATTTACAAAAAATTCTGCTGGGATTTTCACAAGAATTGCATTAAACCTGTTGATTATTTTGAGGAAAATTCATCTTTTTACTATATAAAGCCTTCTAATCCATAAACAGGATCTGTCTCTCCATTTATTTAACTGTTCTTTGATTCCTTTCATCAGTGTTCTATAGTTTTCAGCATATGGATACTGTACACATTTTGTTAGATTTTTATATAAGTATTCCATTTTTTGGAACCATCATAAATGGTAACACAATTTCTTTTTCAGTTTCAGTTTCCAATCATATATTGCTCATGTAATGAAATATGGCTGATTTTTGTGTATTCATTTTGTTTTCTCTGACTTTGCTGAAATCACTTATTAGTTCTAGGAGGATTTCCTTTTTTTTAGATTCCTTGGGATTACCTATATGTACAATCATGCCATCTTCAAATAGGGACTGTTTTTTTCTTCCTCTCTGATCTGTATGCTTTTATTTCAAGTTTTTGCTTTATTATACCGGCTAGAATTTCCAGTTACTATATTATATTTCCTTGTTGCTATCATTTATGATGAATAGCAATGGTGGGCGGACGTCCTTGTATTGTTCTCACTCAGTCCTATCAGTCTTTCACTATTAAACATGGTGTTAACTGTAGGTTTTTTGTAGATGTCTTTATTAAATTGGAGGTGTTTCCCTCTATTCCAAGTTTTCTGCAAGTTTTTATAACGCATAGATTTTGGATCTGGTCAAATGCTTTTTTTACTTCATTTATTTAGGTGATCATGTGATTTTTCTTCATTAGTCAATGTAGATTACGTTGATTAAATTTTGAATATTGAATCAGACTTGTATTCCCAAATCCACTTAGTCATGCCTAGTTATAAACTTAGTCATGGTTTGTAATTCTATGGATATATTACTGAATTCGGCTTACCAATGATTAGTTAAGGATTTTTGCATTTATATTCCTGAGTGATGTTGGTTTTCATTTTTCTTTCTTCTTCCTTTTTTTTTTCTCTCTTTGTCTAGTTTTGATATCAGAGTAATACTAGCTTTACCAAATGAGGGAAAGTATTCCCTTTTCTATTTTCTGCAAGCAATTGTGTAGAATGTGTAAGAATGGTATTAATTTTTCTTTGCAAACTTGGTAGAATTCTTCAGTGAAACTACCTGGGCCTGGGCACTTATTTTGGAGAAGTTTTTAAATTACAAATTCAATTTATTTAAGAGTCATAAGGCTAAAAACAACAAGAATTTATTAGCTCCCACTTTCTTAGGGTCAGGAGTCCAGGCAAGGCATGATGGGGTCCTCTGCAAGGCTGCAATCAAGGTGATGTTATGAACTGTGGTCTCATCTAAGGATCAGCTGGAGAAGGATCTGCTTTCTTGCTCACATGGTGGTTGGCAACATTCTGTTCTTTGTGGGTTGTCAGATTGTGCCTAAGTTTCTTGCTGGTTGTCTGCCAGAGTCATATTCAGTTTCTCGACATGTGGCCCTCTCAATAGTAAGGTCACAATATGGCTTTGTTTTTTCAAAGCTATGAAAGGAGAGAGTTTGTCTCCTCCCATAAGGAGTTAAAATTTTGTGTAATATAATCATGTACATATAATGATTTACATTCAATCACTTTTATTGTACTCTATTGGCCAGAAGTAAGTCACTGGTCCTATGCACATTCTAAAAAGGGGATTACACAAGGGCATGAATACTGGGAGTTGAGAATCGTGGGGGCCACCTTAGAATATCTCCACTGTATCTATCTATATCATTATATTTGAAGTAAGTTTCTTAGAGACACTATATAGTTGTGTCATATGCTGTTTTCCATTATGAAAATCTCTGCCTTTTAATTGTCATATTTAGACCATTTGCATTCAATGCAATTACTGGTATGTTTGGATTTAGATCTATCATTATATAATTTATTTTCTGTCTGTTCTCTCTGTTTTTGCCTCCTGTGTTTCCCTTTTCCTGCCTTCTTTTGTGTTATCTGAACATTTTTAACATTCCATTTTAATTTCTTATTATGTGTTTCAAAATATCTCTTAGTATAATTTGTTTTAGTGGTTGTTTAGGGATTACAATATACAAACTTGACTTCAACAGGATACACGGAACCAATATTTTACCACTTCAAGTGGGATGTAGAAATATTACCATCATACAGGTACCATTACCCTCCCTTCTTTATGTTATAGTTATCTCGTATTTTACATCTGTGTACACTGAAAACTCCATAAGACAATGTTATAATTTTAGCTTTCAACTGTCAAACATATTTTAAAGAACTCAAGAGGAGAAGAATAGTCCATTATACCTAACTAGATATTTACAATTTCTGTTGCTCTTCCTTCATTCATGATGTTCCAAGTTTCCTTTCTGGCGTCAGTTCCTATCTTTCTGAAGAACTCTCTTTAGCAGTTTTTCAGAGCATGACTTAAAGCAACAAATTCTCTTCGTTTTCCTTCATCTCAGAAAGTATATCTGACCTTAAGAAAAAAGGATATTTTTTCTGAATAAATAATTCTAATTTGACGGTTCTTTTAACACTTAAAAAATGCTGTGTCGTTTCCTCATGGTCTCTTTCTTTTCTGATGAGAACTCTTTAGTCATTAGAACAGTTGTTCCTCTATAGGTGATATCTTTATGTCTGACTGCTTTTAAGATTTTTTTCTTTATTTTCAATTCCAAGATTATATTGAGTGTCATTATAATTTTATTTGAGTTCATTATCTTTGGGGTTCATTGAGATTTGAGCTTCTTGTGTCTTTAAGTTTATGTTTTCTCCTAAATTTTAGAAAAAAATTTTCCCATTGTTTCTCCAAACATTATTTTACACCCTAGTTTTTATTTTTAATTCCCTTCCAAGACTCCAATTACACATATTTTATATGTCCTGATATTAGCCCACAAGTCACCAAGAGCTTGTTTTTATTTCATTTTATTTTTAACCTTTTTTCCCTGCTCTTCATTTTGGATAATTTCTGTTGATCTAATTTTAAATTTAATGATTCTTGCTTCTGTCTTCTTTATTCTACTGTTAAGTCCATCTAGTGAAGTTTTTATTTCGAATATGATACTTTTCAGTCCTAGGATTTCCACTCTGTTTTTTTTATGTTTCCATGTTATTGTTGAAATTCTATATCTGCTTATTTATTAGGTTCATATTTTATTTACTGTCTTTGAATATTTAAAACATAGCTACAAAGTCTTTATTAGATAATTTCAGTGTTTAAGTAATTTCAGTGTTGGTTTCTAATAGCTGTTTTTTCTCTTAACCATAAGTCATATTTTTTCTAGTAATTTTGGATTGTATTCTAGACATTAAGATGGATATTTGTAGTAGCTTTGGATTTTGTTATCTTCTGAAAATTGTTGGTTTTAGTTTCAGAAAGCAGTTAGCCTGTCAGGAGATAACTTCTAAATTACATCTCTTCAGGAACAGAGAGGCTGAAATCTGTTCTCTGTTCTTTCCAGTAGCGTTTTCCATTGAACCCCTTTTGATCTCCCCTGAGCATGAAGTTCAGGTGTCAATCCAAGATTGGGTCAGAGTATATACACAGAGTTTAGAATGCCACCCAATATAACTCTCTGTTTTCTGGAATATACCTTTTAGACTACTCTGGTAACCACAAAATTAGTTCTCTGACTTCTCAACCTGGTAATTTCATGGTTTTTTCCTTGAATTCATCTACCTAGTGTAGAGTCTATGGGAGGGAGAGTGCCATCTGGTGAAAACCTTCATAACACAAATCTCACCCAGTGTGTTTCTCTTTCTAAAGTATTAACTCCCTCTAGTTTCTGCCTGCTTTTGGTACTCTCTAGATCCTTCAAATATGTTCTCTAAAATATTGTTCTAGAGTCTAAAATTGTTAATTTAGAATAATTAGTCTAATACACACTATACCATTACCAGGAGCAGATGTTCACAGGATCATTTTTGAACTGGTTAAAGTACAAAGACTTGTAAGAGAGTTGTTTGCTTGAGGAAACTTTTATAAAGGTAATTTTTGAAGAAAAAACAGTGCAATTATAGCATAGTGAGCTTGGCCATAAAGATGTTAGATAAGTTCAAAGAATTAGGTCATCTTTAAAATTTTGAAAAAGAAAGTTAAACTAAGGAGTATTTTAAGTAAGGAACATTCTATTTCACTTAGACTGTAAAGCATCATTTTGATTCCTATGAGAAGAGTGAAAGATAGACAGGAAGAATAAAAGCAGAGTTACTAGTTAGTCCTTCTGAGAGATGGTTGCAATATGATGTATTTGGGACATAATTTGGAAGTTAGAGTCGACTAGCTGATGGCTATAATATGAGGATGAAGGAAAGATGATGAATTAAAGGTGTTCCTAAGATTTTCCTTTGAGTAACTAGATATCTGCTAGGAATTTTAATTGAGATGGGGAAGATTTGACAGACAACAGAAAAGCCATGAAATTTCAGGATTTGTGCTTTAGACGTATTTAGTTTGCAATACCTATTTGATACCCAAGAAATCATGCTCCCTAAACAATTGTATTTAAGTCTGCAAATGAGTGAAGAAGTTGAGGTGGGAGATATAGTTGATAGTTACTACATAAAGACACTATTTATAAATCGTGGAACTGAAGGAGAGAAAGAGAGAGGGGAGAGAGAGAAAGAAAACAACATGTGTTCAAGTCAAGCTCTGGAATGCTCCAACCCTTAGCAGTAAGGCAGAAGATGCATAGAAGGAGTGGCCAGTTAGACAGGTGGACAATCAAGAAAGTGTGTTATCATAAAATATGGAGGAAAAGAAGTTTCTAAAAGCAACATGTGAGAGTCTTGCAAATATTGCTGAGAGTTAAAGGAAGCTGACCATGTAGAAATGGATATTATACTCAGTATCAGGAAAATCATTTGTGACTTTCAGGAGTATATTTTCATGTAATGAGAAGGGCAAATCTCAATTTTCATAATTAAGGAATGAATAGGAATTGAGCAAAATAAGTTGGATAATATCAACAACTCTTTTGAGAAGTTTCATCGTGGAAGGTAGCACAAATATGGAGAATCAGCTGAAGGGGATATTAAAGGAAAGAGGTTTTTGTTATGGGTTTTTTTTTTTTTTTGGCTTTTTTCATTTATTTTGGTAATACAAGAGCATGTTTCATACAATAAGTATGACCTAATTGAGCAGGAAAAGTTGTTGAATGAGAAATGAGGCACTAAATATGTTTTTACACTGATGAGTATGATCTAATAGGGAGAAATTGCTGAATGGAGAGGGAAATAAAGCACAGGGATGGAATATTTTGGAAAATTAAGGATGGGATCTAGAGCACAAGCAGGATTTGACCGTTGACAGGAGAAGGAATACTTCTCTGTTTAACAGGAGGGAAGGCCAATTTTTGTGGGGAGGTGGGAAGTAATGTTTAATTCCTACCTTCCACTATGGATCAAAAGCACTTACAGATATATTAAGACTTTAAATTATTTCAGATAATACAAATGCAAAAATAAATAATAGAACAAAAAAAATAAAGGAGGATATAATAGTCTTGAAGAAAGTACATGCTTTCTAAACATGAAATGTAAGACAGAAAACAAGCGATTTTAGCATGATGGTTTAGGTTCGTTGTCCTAGTTGGCTAAATTTGAAGAAGTTTATGACCTTTTTGAAAAAAAATCTTAGTTTTCCCATAAATAAAACAGAGATAATAATAGTATCTATTTAGTAAGGCTGCTGTGAAATTAAATAAGATAAAATATATAAAGTTGTATCACAGGGGCTGGCATGGTGGCGTGGTGGTTTAGTTTGCGCGCTGCTTCAGCAGCTTGGGTTTCGCCAGATTGGATCCTGGGTTCGGACCTGTGCACTGCTCATCAAGCAATGCTGTGGTGGCATCCCACATAGAAGAACTAGAATGACCTACAACTAGGCTATACAACTATGTACTGGGGCTGTGGGGAGAAAAAAAAAGAAGAGGAAGATTGGCAACAGATGTTAGCTGAGCACCAATCTTCCTCAAAAAAGAAAAGAAGTAAGCTCTATAAAATAAACAAATAAATAAAGTACTATCACAGTGTTTGTGAGCAGTTAGTGCTTGATTATTGATAGCCACTATTTATTGATTTAATAACAAAAAATTCAAACTGTGTCAAAGCACTATAAATAAACTTAAAAGGCAAAAGGCAAATGGTAAAAGAATCAATGCCATTCATATATAAAGACATCTTATTAATCAATAATAACACATGAAAATATCAATAACAAATATTACAAATTTACATCAATAATAAATATATAAAATTAATCTTGGTATTAAGCAAAAAATTTCTCATTATAGAGTAGAATGGTGGCTGCTGGGGGTTTGATGTATTGGGGAAATGGGGAGATACTGGTCAAAGGGTACAAACTTTCAGTTATAAGATGGATAATTTCTGTGGATCTGATGTACAGTGTGGTGACTATAGTTAATAGAACTGTGTTAGATACTTGATATTTGTAAGAAAGTAGATCTTGGTGTTCCCACCACACACAAAAAATTGGTAACTGTGTGAGGTGATAAACGTATTAATTAGCTTGACTGTGGTAATCATTTCATGATGTATAAAATATCAAATCATCACCCTGTACACCTTAAACATATAGAATTTTTCTTTGTTAATTATACCTCAATAAAGCTGGAAAAGAAATGCAAAAAACAAAACAAAACAAAATTAGCAGTGGTATCAAAGGAAGCATCAATATGGTATCATTCTTTTGCCTACCAAATTGGTAAAGATTAAACTGAAATACAATGGCGTGCTTAAATCCCTTGCTAATAGTAAGTTAAAGAGTTTCATAGATAGTATTCAATTTGCAGAAATGACTTTCTAGCCAGCACTATGTGCCATCATGGCAGAGATTGGATCACTCTTGTGAAAGCCTCACGTGGCACTATGTACACAGGAAATATTGAAAAAACCCCACAAACTTTGGAGCCTAAAATGTTAACATAGATAGAACAACACTTACCAAATAAAAATAAAATCATTTAACCCAGTATAGTTTTTATAAAATAAGTCAATGAACTAAGGGCACAGTGCTGTGTCTGTGTATGATAACTGAGGACTTGCACGCTTTCTTGGTGCGAGTGTAGATGGTAAACTTGCTAGTGAAGCTGATGATGATCAGATAAAAAGAAAAAAAATAATACATGAGAGCTACAGCATATCAACAAATTTTATTCCAAAATGAAAGTGAGGGCTTCTTTTTTCCTAGCACACTATTTATAAGTAATTACAACCACTCTAATTTCATAACTAAATATGTATATGTAACATGATTGCAAACTATTTCCTGTATAAGAAGAAAAAAAAGAAAGACTTGCTTTTCCATGTCCTGTATTGGCATACACCTATCTTGCTCTTTTCTGAAAAGATTTATATCAGTAGTCAGTAGCTCTATAGATGGTGTTGGCTATATGGGGTCATAAAAAGCATTCAGTTAATACTGTTGCAAACAAATTTACTGGCAGCATAAACTCTATTGATTGGGTCTTGTGAATTCATAAATCAGATTTCCCCATACACTCATTCAAACTACAAAGGCAAAAACACATATGAATTCCCACCATACAAATTGTTTTGGACATTTTTCTACATTTTTCTAAATGATTTTTGAAATGTGAGGTTTTTTTTGGAATTCAGACAAGGAAAATTCAATTCTTATACCAGTTATCGCCTCTAAACACTATTTGTATAAATTTTAGTTGCACGAAAGTCATGGTTTTATATTAAATTCAACAAATATGTACTTTTTATTGCAGGTTTCTTTGTTTTTTTAATACGTAGCATCGTCACTTATTTTATTTGTTCTGAACAGCATATTCTTTGGTTCCCAGATAATGTTTCATGACCATATGGTGACTCATTTTGAATAATGCCTGGCAAATGAAGTGACAATAGCTATTTCCCCCTAATTCCTTATGGAGATTAAAAAGTGAAAAATTCAATCTTATGACTCTTTTCGGAAATCTTGGCATCTAATTAAAAAAAAAAGTAGGCGAGTTTCTTTTTTCTATTTTGTTTCATTGCTTTGGCATTATTTAGACAGAGCCATTATTAAACTCATTTTCCTCAAAAATAAAGACAAACAAAAACTTAAGTCTTCTGTGCTTTTCCACAAGAGGGAATACAGTGTGGAGGAACAGGTCCTGGACTGAAGTTAGAGGACCTGGAGTTCAAGTGCAGCCTCTGTCACTTTCTAAATGGAATGCCTCAATTCACGCCTTCTCTCTGACTCTCAGTTTTCTCAATTGCAAAACAGGGTGGAGCACTGGGCCCTTCTGATGTCACAGGCCGACGGTAAATATCAGATCGAATGAAATCATGCAAAATAGATCACATCAACTTGGTGCCTAATAGGGACCAGGTACGGCAATGAGTATTTTTTCACAAACACAGTCACTTTTAATCCTCTCCAAAACTTTATCTCATTTTATTAGTGAAGAAAGTCAGTCTTAGAGAGTTTAAGCAAGCTTTTTCCAGGTCACACGATGATAGTGGAGCCAAGACGAGGTCCCAGGTTGTGTGATATAGGAGCTCAAGCTCTTGACACCTGCACTGGCTGGGAGGATTTGCCCCTCAAAGCTCCTTAGATTCTGAATAAAGAGATTCAAGTCATTTGAGAGTTATTTTTCATTAAATAACTTGTTATAATAGAACTTTAAAAAAAATACTGACTGGGGAATCAAATGAATTTGCTTCTTTCCTCATTTGGACAAGGCACTCTCTTAGCCTTGGTTTCTGCCAGAGAAAAATAAGGGAGCTATTAATAGGCAAGCTCTTCTAAATTCAATTAACACACTAGATTAAAGAGAAGAGAGAGAAATTATGAATTTTTTTCAGGGATCATTTTTTTAAGGAAATACGTTGGCTTTGGTCATACCTTATAATTAGGATAGCCGACTGTCCCAATTTGCCCAGGATTCAGGGAGTTCCTGGACGTGGGACTTTGAATACTGGGATGGGGAAAGTCCCAGGCAAATCAGGATGAGTTGGTCACTCTACTTCTAAGCTTAGAATCACTCTTCTTTGATTACACAGGTCCAGGCTTAGTTTCACCACCGCAGCTCTCCCTTAATAGACTTCCAGCTCATCTGAGAGGCTCTGCCCTATATTCACTGAACTCTGCCAATAGAGAATTTGTACTGGGCTTCTGACCCTCAAGAAATTGTTCAATCCAGAGCTAAACTAGAATAAATAAGCAAAAAATCTCAAGTCCTGTTGAATTACATATCATACGCATTAGTATTTTGGTGCAAGCAAAAACCCTAATTCAAGATCACATAAACAAGGAAAACAATTCCTTTGTTATAATGACATGGCGCATCTCATGGAAGCCACTGCAACGGGAATGCAGTTGAGCGTCAGGAATGAAGTGGGACCAACCACCAGAGGGCTTCCGTTTGTTTCTCATTTGCTTTTCTTTTTCTGTTTCCTCCCACCTCCCTCTTCCCAGCCTTGTGAGTCTCAAGTTCACATGGTGAAACACATGACAAGTACAGCTAAGGTGTTAACATATTACAGTATAGGTGACAGACCTTAAGAGAGAAATTGTCTCTTTGGGCCACAATTTCAAATTCCTAGGAAAGAAATTGATGCAAGGTCATGCTGTAGGAGCCAGACTGCCAAGAATCACTCCTGTAGCCAAGTAGATGTGCTCAGGCAGGGGCAGTTCCCAGAAAAGGAAAAGGTGGGGCAGACAATATACGTGGTATTTAATATGCTATCTTATTTAGCTTACAGTGGCAGAAAATGATCCAGCCACATTTGCTGAAGAATAAAATGTTAAAATGAAACTGAAGAACCAGGTCTGATGGTAACCAATAACTTTCTGGGTTTCTCTTGCATTCAACTTGAAGTCATTATTATTATTATTATTTTAAAGACTTTATTTTTCCTTTTTCTCCCCAAAGCCCCCCAGTACGTAGTTGCATATTTCTAGTTGTGTGTCTCTCCAGTTGTGGCATGTGGGATGCCGGCTTAGCATGGCTTGATGAGCAGTGCCATGACTGCGCCCAGGATCAGAACTAGCGAAACCCTGGGCTGCCGAAGCGGAGCGCAGGAACCCAACCACTTGGCCACTGAAGTCATTATTTTTTAAATAGAAAATTCTGGTGGTGCAGAGTTATATCACACCTACTTACAAAAGGCTCCAACACTCATTTGTAGTAATTCTGGATAAAGAAGAAAGAACCTACTTCCTTCTCCAGGGAGTTACTTCACGAATAGAATAATTGAACTTACACATAAGAAACAAATGTTTAGATAGCCTAACCAGGCTAAAGGTGTTGACTGATGTATTTCAGTTTCTTTTGATTCTTTATTTCAGAAGAAATGGAAGATGGAGAGATGCAAATACTCTTAGGCCACCAATCGCTTAAACTCATATGACTAGGGTCAGCTTCTTCAAGAAGTCTTTTCTGACAATTCCAGCTCATTCCATTCTTTCTTTTCTCTGAATTTGTTCGTTTTTATAGTAAGTACCGGTGCATATTACTTGACTATATTTTAATGGATTCTAGTAAGGTATTATTATTACCTTAGTGAGAACATAAATTACTTGAGAGCAAGGCCAACATCTTTAAACTTTTTAATATCTCTCCTTCTTCTCTTGGTATTTATTTTTCTTTTCCTCCTAGTCTCCTTTCTTGCAACTTCTTCACCACTCACGGGACAATAAATAAATTTATGGGACTATATACCTTTCCATAGCCTCGGTGCTGGAACAGATACAAAGAAATAATTTAGGACAAATATTTGTTGAGTGGTTACTATATATGCAGCAACTTTCTAAGTATCTTACGTTGATTGTCTCATTTAATCCTCCTAGAAACTTAAGGTGTAGGGGTTATTACTGCTTTTATTTTACAGATAAAGAAACTGAGAAACAGAGTTTAGTAACCTGCCCAGGACACTAGGTAATAAAGAGCATTCAAAACATGGCATACTTTCAACTACCACATAATATGCCATTTCTACACTTCAGGAAATTTTAGATTCAAAATATACTATGTGAAAATTAGGGTGAGTCCTCTAGATTTCATTACGTCTTCCATTCCCACATCACATATTGCCTAGTGGCAAATTGAGCTGTAGATATAGTTGGATTCTGGTAAATATTTTTTGATGAATTAATATTTACAATAAAGAATATATAGCACTTAAATTGTATTAACCTGGAATTTGTTTGCTGTGATCTGATTCTCTATTATAGAAGTTTGCTGTTTGTACTTAGAAATCTTGTACAGTTTGGCTCCTGATGACTTACTGTGTTCCATTGCCAATATCTCACTAATTCCCTATGCAGAGACAAAATCAAAATTACTCATTCCTGGGGCTGGCCCTGTGGCCGAGTGGTTAAGTTTGTGCGCTCTGCTGCAGGCGGCCCAGTGTTTCGTTGGTTTGAATCCTGGGCGCGGACATGGCACTGCTCATCAAGCCACACTGGGGCAGCGTCCCACATGCCACAACTAGAAGGAGCCACAACAAAGAATTTACAACTATGTACTGGGAGGCTTTGGGGAGAAAAAGGAAAAAAAAAAAAATCTTAAAAAAAAAATTACTCATTCCTGTAC
The DNA here is from genome assembly GCF_041296235.1 of Equus asinus. Lineage (NCBI taxonomy): Eukaryota > Metazoa > Chordata > Mammalia > Perissodactyla > Equidae > Equus > Equus asinus. The sequence continues at coordinate 128,522,440 of NC_091793.1, forward strand.
AAAGCTTATGTATACAGGCATTAGTTTTAACCTAGCTTGGTCACAGAATGTAAAAAGCAAGGTACCTTCCCCTGTGAGGTGAGGGAGCATACATTCCCCAGAGGGAAGAATCAATGATGAATTGAGTGATCAACTTAATACAAAATGTTAACATTATACATAATTTCACTTCAAATCATATTTTCCAGAACATATATAAATATAGATGTCATATGAGGCTGGAAAATTAAGATATGAGGTTTAGTAAGAAATCAGTGATAACATTTAAAGCAGAGAATTTTTATTTTAGTAAGATTTTATTCCTCTACATAAAGTACTTTTTATTCTATGTGTACTATCTTCAGCTCACTTTGAATGATACCCAGAGAATCTGTGAAGTTCTTGTAACATCACTTACTAACGTTAGTGGTATTCGAACAGGGACAAGGGAAAGTTGTGGAAAACTCTACTCGCGGTAAGTCTTTGCTAACTTTTTAAAATAAAGACAAACAGAACAACAACAACATGAAGCCAATTATACCCCTAACAATAAGGACATCTATTTAAAACAAGATAAATTGTTCAAAGTGTCGTACTCTACCAAGTGTTCTGCTTGAATAGCTAAAATACATTCATCACTGTGAAATGTTTTTGGAATGGTCAAGACTTGAGTTTTTTATGCTCTATTTTAAATGATAGTGAGGAGACAACCATTTGGCCTGGAACCACAGACCTGAGAAGTCCACCTAGTGCTTCAGAAAAAACTGAAACCCTCATCCTCACAGGAGGCAGAAAAGCTGGCAAAACGTATGCAGTTCTTACAACAAAGAGAGCCAGGTGTGCTCCCTTGGAATACGGTGTGCTCACTTGAGAGGGTTGAGAAGGGTAGAATATTCAAATGGTTCTAATTAATGTTTCTGTTGGTAGAAGGGCAAGCATTAACGCAAGGCCGTGGAGAATGTATGGCACTGCAGAGGTCCAGAATTCTCTAAAACCTTGTTGGCAGAAGAGAATCTATGGAAGGAGAAGGAACAGAGAATCATCAAATGCCAACTCTTAAAGGCAGCTAGGAGATCATTTTGCCCAAGGGGAGCTGAAGTCCAGAGCGATCAAATGATGTGCTCAAGTTCACATAACTCATCAGGGAAGGTGCTCTTTTTCTTCTAACTTGGACAGTCCTTTTCGGGGAAGAAGCAATTTTCCTCTACCCTTCTAGGTTCTTCTGGAGTAAGAATTGACTTGAGACAGATTAACAGGAGGAAATCAAGTTTAATATTGTATGTAAGAGAACCCCACATACACGAGAGAGTCAGAGACTCCACATATATGAGAGGTTCAGAGTCAGAAAGGTAAAATGAGGCATTTATGCCATCTTAAATGGAGGAATGGGATAGGAGCCTGAGGCTTCAGAGAGGAGGAGTGCAATTTACAGGATGACGAGAAGAGCAGAGGTTCACTAATTAGAGGTTTGCCATACCATCCAGATAGGTCATAAAAAGTTATTTCTGGTAATCAGTCTTGTTGTGGGCAAGGTTCCCAATTTAAAGTCTTTAAGGGAGAAGTAAAAGTTTCTCTTGAGCCCTCAGGGTCTTTATTGCTTTTGGTTCAAAATATTTCACGTGCCAAAGTGGCACATCTTGGGGATGCCTGTTCTGAACCCCTTCACGTTTCTGCTACATCATGTGGCATGCATATCCCGTGTGCTCTTACTAGCAAGTGAGAAGTGTCCTCCCCTATCCGGCACCCTTCAAATTCCTTTAACTGCAAGCAACTTATTTTGTGATTCCAGGAAAAGGGGCTATAAATATTCTTTGAACCTGTCAAGATCTGCAAGCTAATTAGTGGAACTATTACTCTTTTTAAGCAAAAGAGAATGTTTGTTATTCTAGTTATGCTATACATAAGATGCTTTCTTTATTTAAAAAAGCATTTTTTTGTAATTTATTGATTTATTCCAGAATTGCCTGAGCTAGTAATGCAATGGCACAGAGATAAAAGTAATATTTTCTCTTGAAGCTTCATGTCTGTAGGGAAGATTATTAAGATATTGAATTCTCTAGACATAAAATCCTTGACTATTTATGAGATTATATTCAATATAATTTTCCAGCACTGAATTAAGCCGGGTGCCAGTAGTGGGCAGATGAGCATTCTGAGCTCTTTTATGATTTCCCAATCTGACTCCACTCTAACTTTGCAACTTGTTATCCAACTTTATGACTCAAAACCCGCTCAAGCAGTCTAAGCGCTGGAGATATTTTCCATTATTGAATGTGCTGTTTTATATACTAGGTCTTGTGCTAACCACATTACACGCATTATCCCGTTGTATATTCAGTGCAGACCTATCAGTTAGATAATATCCTATTTCTCATTTTCAGATATAGTAATCAGGATGCAGATTTATACTATCCTTATAATAAGTGGAAGAACCAATGTTGACACCCATGTCTATCTGAATTCACTGTGTCTGCACTTAATCACTATGTTACACTACAGATAAATTACTTTTTATGTCCCACTCCCAGGACACATGATGCAGTGTTATGCTCCCAGGTCCTTAGGTATACTAATCTCTAGAATTCAATTGACCAATATTTAGTCTGACATTTTCCACTACTGAAGTGTTTTCACACTTTAAGACCCTCACTACTGTCAATTTTTATGTGAAACCTACTTAGATGTTTGTAATTAGAACTAATCTATGAGATTCTCAAGTAATATTATGCAACTTATGAGAGTTTGAATGGCTACTCATTAAGCTATAAGCTACTTAATGATGGAACAAGAATTTACTTGTCCTTGAATCTCCATATCCTAGGTCAGCATGTAGAAATAAATATGGACTCAGTACAAATTGATTGAATTTAATTGAACAAAAGCCTGTACTAGAATATATTTTATAGCCCCTTCTCTATTTGTCTTTCTTCTGGTGTTGCCTCTGAAAAATAATAGTTTTGTGCCCAAGTAAGATATCTGTTTCCCTTTGGTGAAAAACTATTGTCTCTTGTTTTCCTTACAATGTTTTAATTTTCCATATTAAATTCTAAGTGGCTATCTCCATAAAGGAAAATTCACATAGGAATGAACAAAGATGAACAATTACATCTTCAAAACTATGTGTGAACGTGTGTGTGTTGTGTGAGGTAAGAGTGTACAATCAGAGAGTTACCCCTGAGGAACTGGGATATCTTCAGATATGCTGATCACCGCCCGCACACTGCAGGAAAGACCTTTTTGTCCTACTGCTAGTTTCTGATTTGGGGATGGGTGTGAAATGACAAGATGCCATTATAATTTTGCTTGCTCTCATTGTTCTAATGGGATCTGATGAATGTGTCCAATAATAGAGTGCATCTCATGCTTTAAGAAATAGAACATTTGTTTCACAAGGTAAGTGTTGACACTCTTTAATTTTGTTAGGGGAACTCCTGGAACACTTCAGAAGGTGAGATTCCTGTCTGGAGGCTGTTGAGCACTTACCTTTTTAATCCTTTACTCCATGTAAAGCTAAGTCAGAGTGCACCCAGACTTTCAAATATCTTACCCAAAAGAAAAACAGTAACTATTAGGAGAGCAGCTTGGCAGCAAAGTGAATTCACCTACTTTGGGGTTCCATTTGAAATTTGATGTGGAAGGTATATTTGAAGAAGCCAAATCTAGTCAAACAAGGCCAAATCTAACCAAGCTTATTCTTGGTCCTCAGAACTTTGACCCTGTTTTTACAGAGAGAGGTATCGATCTATGTCGACACTCTCCAACACTGAAATATCTGTTAAGCATTGCACAAGCCAATTTAATGTGTCTCCATGAGCTTGCAAATACAGTAGCCTGGTAAAGCACGTTGAAAGTGGTTAAGGGCAATATCACAGGGCTTTCTGACAAGATGGACTGCGTTTTATTTGAAAACATTGTCACACTCTCTGTATGTCAGTCCTGTCAGGAAGTAGAATCCAGTTGAGAGAGATTCAACATGGAGATTGAAATTAAGGAGTTACTTATGGAAACATAAACAAGGGAGATTATTATTACCCCTAACCTTAAAGGGAGGAGAAGAAGAAATTGTGAACCAGTGAAAACTGAAACCTTTCAGGGGGATGCCTCTGGACGGCAGTAGACAGAGTCTTAGTCACGGAGGGCTACAGCCTCTAAAGAAGATGCAGCTCAGAGCAGGGTGGGAGTAGGGAAGATATGCCACGAACTCTTTTTGTTTTTGCTCTCTGATCTCTTTCTTGTGCCTGCTTTGCAAAAATCCAAGGAGCTTGGGTAGTGGATTGTGTAAGAGTCAGCTTCTTGAAGTGTAGGAACAGAGAAGGGCACATAATCAATCTGAGAAGAGAAGGCGCTTAACAAAATAGAACCAGCCTATTCTCTGGTCGATGTCAAGCATAAGAAAAAATATAAAAAGAGAAAACCAAAATTTAATACTGTGGGAAAAAAGTCAAAATGAACTTCTCTATGGGGCAGAAATTGAACCACAATATAAAAAATTGAACATTCCTGTGGGCCAGGAACGACTGTGTGGGCCAGGAGGCTGTGGACCAACTACTAGTAGTTTAGTACCTGTGGCGAACATGATTGTAAACATGTTCAGTGCCTTCATTAGAGAAGGAGGCTACAGCTAATCCACTGTTTGAAGTAGTGCTGTGGACATAATCGTCTCTCAAATGGACAGCTTAAAGAATTTGCTGGCCACTGAGACACAGCCTCGGGGATCAGCAAATGACCAAAGTTCAAAATGAGCAAATCTTACAAATCTCATGAAAAAACTACTGTTAAGAAAGATAATGAGCAAAACTCAATAGCAAAAATGATTTCACTCCATATTCAGATTGCTTTATAATTTGCAAAATAATTGAATGCAAGTATAGTCAAGATTCTCTAAACAATGTTAGATGTAGTAATATAAATTATAAAAAGCATAAATGTATGAACCCAAAATTGAAAAATGGAACAAAATATGTTAATAGAATAAATACATATTTGGGTAGTTAAAACTGCATAAACTTATAAACTCCATCTAAAAGAATTCAAATTTAAAGGTAGTCCTGTGGCATTCTCTCCAAGGCATAAAGATGCATACATGTGTGTGTTTATGTGTCAGTGTGAGTGTGTGTGCATGTGCGCAGAAATTGAGGTATTAATGCTAGATTGAGAGCATCAACGTACATGAATGAGAGTTTCAGAGAAAGAAAATAGAAACAGTAGCAGAGAAGCTACAGCAAAAGAGCCCTTGAAAATTTTCTGGAATTGAAGAAAGATCTGAGTCTTCAGATGAAAGGGCATGTCAACAACCAAACAATTAAAATAAATAAATCAATCCATTCTTGTTCCATTGGAGTAAAACTGCAAATATCAAGGATAAAAAGGCAATCAAAATCTACCACAGTCATTTCCTACTAAGGAATGACAAGTAGAATATTGGCTGACTTCTCACCAGCAACAATGTGTGTTGGAAAGCAGCAGATATATCTACAAAGTACTGGTGAAAAACAGAAATTGTACTTATAAAAATTAGCATTCAGTAGAGTGAAAAAAATGAAAATATTTTAGGTGTTTTAAAGATTAAGAGAACTTACCATGCCCAGACCATCACTAAAAGAATTATAAAAGCAGATTTTTTTTCCCAATTGAAAACATTAGCAAGTAAAGCAGGCAGGGAGGGGCTCTGGGAGTTTACTTGGGAGACATGCTCCAGTTGATGTGTTGTACCTTTTTTGCATCTTGTCATACTTAATACTTGCTAAACAGCACACCAAAAGACCCGGATGGATCTGAGAGCTTCTGATGTCTTAGCATCAAGGCCTTTAATTATACAAGTGCATATAAAACACACACATTAGATAAGACAAGTGCCACTGTTACACAGATCCAAAATATCATGGTCAGGAGGGGAAGTGGACTTTTAAAAAATTAATTTATTTGTTTATTTTTTTGTAAGTTCCATGGGACCAGGGATCTTATCAATTTATTCTTTTTTTTAATTGAGATATAATTGACATATAAAAGGACATCTTTCTAAGGAAAAAAAATCCCAAAGGGAAAGCATGGGATGTAAGAAATAGGGTGCAAAGGAATCAGTTAATGGGTATAAGATGATGGTAAATTTAGTTTATTATAAAAAGGAACAATATGATCTTCATATACAAATAAGTAAAACTAAACTTTAGGCAATAACAGAAAGATTGGTAAAGTGAGGAATTATGTAATAGTTTAAACTTGTTAAGATCCATATTGCCTTTTAAAGGAGATTAGAAAAAATGAATAACTTTAAGAACTTTATAAATAAATATTTAAAACCAAGGGTGCATTTTAAAAAATTGTTTTTTCCATGTTTTAAAGATCTGGAAGAAACCAAAGAGAAATATATTTGTAGCATCTAGACTATTAGAAGGATACAGAGGCACAACAAAAAATATTATTAATCTAGTGTGGTAGGAATAAAGAAAAGAAGAATCAATATAAACATACAATAAACAGAAAATATAAAATAGGTACAATTACATTAATTATTTCAATAACTGTAAAATATTTAATATTATTAATCGTATAAAATTGAAATCCAGTTATAATCTGTTTGTAGAAGAATATTTCAAGACAAAGCATACAGAACAACTAAATTAATGTAAGAAAAATGATATATTATTCCAATCTATGAACAAGGTATAAGCGTTTTTTTAATAACATGATGATAAACTTTATGTTTTGCAAAATTGCTCATGAAAAATGACAGGGCATGGTTAAGATGGTAAATTTTATATTACATATGCTTTACCATGGTAAAAAAAATGAGTACATCTCTATGCTTCCATTAAAGTTCAACACGGACACACACACACACAAAATGATAGGGTTTATTGGAAAAATAATATTGGAGCAGAATACTCAAAGTCTAGTAACTACATAATTAATTAAGAGGGTATAAAGAAATCCAAATATGTCATAAATCACAAATAATGTAAATGGACTAAATTAGCAAGTTAAAAAGAGAATGTCATAATATATTTAAAAGTCTGCAAATCCAATTCAATAAATGTTAATTTATTAATTAAATGTTAATTTATCTTAATTTAATAGTTACACCTAAAATATTATGACATGGAAAGATTGAAAAACATGTAATATTGACACTAAATTAAAGAGACCAATGGAAAAAGATAATCAGAGAAATGCTATACTACTACATGTCTGCCAGAATGGCTAAAATGACAAAGACTAACAATACTAAGGATTAGTGAGGATGTGGAAAAATGGCACGACTCCAAGGACTGCCACTGGCATGTAATGGGCAGAGGCCAGGTTTGCTGCTAAACATCTTACCACGCACAGGACAGCCCCCTATAGCAAAGAATTATCTTGCCCAAAATGTTAATAGTGCTGAGGTTGAGAGATCCTGGTATAAACGCAACAGAGATCCGTAAACATATGTATCCAAAGTGCTTGTATCAATGAGAGCTGATGAACATACAACCCTTTGAGACTGAATTTTGAGAGCTTACTTGCAATGTGTGCTGGCATTTCTACTCAAAACTCCCACCATGGTTCCATGTCAAATCTTATTGGTCACAGCAAAGGTAGCAGTATCTTCCTTGTCAAGAAAGTAAAACTGGACTTTCCTATCTTTCACAGGAGCAAAGTGAGACAAGCACTTATCCCTCTAGATTGCTTACTGGTAAAACTGGATAATGCTAACAGTTTAAGATTGTCTATTACAGATGGCTAAGATAGGCATTGTTTTACTTTTTTTGTGACCTGGAAGTGACAGGTGTAGCAAGAACTGACCCCATTTGATATGTTCAGGCAGTTAAACACCAGACTCTGTCATTGAAAGAAACAGAGTTTTATTTTCAGAGAGGCCACAAACATTGGTTAACCACAGAGATTTTTGCCGTGTTTTATATTCTTGGTGAAAATGGATAGGCCACTTTTAAAACTGTAGAAAAATATAATTATTAAAAGTGAATATATTATTCTTTTAATCATAATACTTTCATAATGAGGATCATCTTATGATCCACAAATCGATAGCAAAAATTCAATCTAGTCACTTTGACTATTTAAATACTCAGTGTCCAGTTTATCCCACACAAAAAAGGCTACGGTATTTGGTATTTGACATGAACAGAATAACTGAGGTGTCCACACACGATTAGTTTTATCTGATATGTGCATCTATATCTATAGACATATCTATGTCTGTATAAAGCTATATACAGGTCTACCTTAAGGTCCATATAAAGGTGTATATAAAGACCTTTTTAAAAGATTGTTAATCCTTTCTATATTGACAAAGTTAAACATAGTAAGTATCTTATGGTGAGGGATGAAGTTTTATAGTCTCTTTATATATTTTCATGTAACATAGTATCAAGAGCAAATCTAAGCAATTGGTAGACACTCTAAGCAAAAGGAAGATGATTGGCAACAGACATTAGCTCAGGGCCAATCTGCCTCACCAAAAAAAAAAAAAAAAGGAAGGAAGAAATTTGTTGAATCAAGTAGCAGACTCAGGTTGGAAAATCGCTATATAGATTAACTATAGGAATCTATGAAGCACCAGAAAATTGTCACATGGACACTTAGATTCTGTTAGAAAACAACAGACTTCTGTAACCTAAGCTGCTCTTTTTCTGGATGCTTAGGATATTTTCCACGTGGATTTGCTTTACATGCAACGTTTAGTTATTCATTATCAAGTTAGAAAATATCTAAGGAAATAAACAGTTGCAGAGAATCCTGTTGCCTAAATATCACTCATACAGGGAAATTATCTAAATATAGTTTTGAAATCCTGGGTGGGTGTCATAGTCTTGCTGTGGATTTGTGAGGTGCAAGACACCAGTGCAGCTGTCTTAAGAAGAATCAGAGCATTGTTTCCAGATTTCAGTTCTTTGCACTGTATGTAATACTGCTGTACTTGCAGCTTTGTATAACTGATCAAGACTGTGATTGCGTAAGGTAGTGTGTCCAAGGAAAATGCGATGCTTTTTTTATCTAAGCCATGAAAATTACTTACATAGTGAATTGTCCATCTGCACAGGCTTGGAATAGGAACAATATAGATATCACATTTGAACGAATTTTACCTTTTTAGGAGTTTTCCAGTAAACCATTCATAAAATCCATTTTTGCAGTTGATCTCAGTCACTGGGTTTCCCGAACATTTTTCCCAGAAAAAGAACTTTCTACTTTTTTCTCTATTTCACTGTGCACAGAGGAGTAAGCTTGACTTTAAACAAACTAAGGACCAAATTGTCACATTATCAGCTGTATGTGGGACATAAGTCAAAGGTCAATTGCATGCTATACACAGCACAGTGGCCAACTGCCCAAGTCCCTGATGCTTGCTGTCTTTTTATGTTGAAAGGAAGATCCTGAGAAAAAAAAAAAAGAGTACTATGTACTCTAATTTAAGAATTCTAAGAAATCCATTAAGATTCACTATATCGAGAATCATTGAGGTAAATGTTATATTGGGCTGAAAACTTAAGTATCTTTACGCATTTCTTGCCTGTTCATCATCGTGTATGTTCATTATAACATAACATTGATTATGCTTGCTTAGAGTTGGGAATGAGGGAGGATTGGAGATAATAGCTAAAGTGCACAGTATTTCTTGAGGTGATGAAAATGCCCTAAGATCGATTGTGGTTGCACAATTCCATGACTATGGTAAAAACCATTAAATTCCACATGTTAAATGGGTGAATTGTGAGTTGTACGAACTGTATCTCAAATAGATGGTAGAAAAATAACCTCCTTCCAGGCATGTTGCATAAAATACTACGTCATTTAGTAAGAAGTATGATTAACATATATTGAGTGTTTAATGTGTCCCAGCCAGCATCCTAAATGCAATGCATATATTTAATGCTTTTCATGTTTTATCTCATTTAACCCTCAACAACCTTATGATGTTGGTGTATTATTATTATTACTATTAGTATTCTCATTTTATTGATGAGAAAACTGAGACACAGAGAAATGAAATAACTTCAACAAGGATACACAGCTAAATTAGATTTCTCCTCCTGGGTGGAAAGCAGCAAATTCAATAAAGTAGGACACAGTATAGTGACAGTGGGCCATAGAAACACAGTTCAATTTTTAACAATGTCCTAAAGCACTGAGCAAGAGCTTCTGTGTACTCTCTTTTCTCAGGTTCCAAAGCTTCATTTAAACCTTTCAGAGAAAAATGCCTGCAAACGATAAAATTGATACATGAGAAAAAAAAAAAAACACCTGTAAAGCATCTCCAAAATGGTTCCCACATTTATTTCTATAAATTACAAATTCTGTGTATGTGTTTGTAAGTTCATTTTGTTCATCAATTTGAACCAGGCTTTCAGCAGAGTTAAATGCACAAGCAAAGTTTTTCTATGTGGTTAGGTATATAAGAACACGAAAACGATATGTGATACGTAATTTCCAAATTAAAAAATGAAAATGAAAGGTGATAAAATTACATACTGACAGACAAATTATTAATTTGTGAGATAAGTCATCTGTCCTATACTAATCTAGGTTTTATGGTTACAATTTAAACTTTCAAGTGAGCTTAAAAAATACATTTTTTAGAGGATGCAAGAGGTAAACACAGTCCTGGGGAGGAAATGAAGTCCAGCTGAACTCTGAGCTGAGAAGTAATGAATCAAAGCTTCTTTCTCAATCTTCCAGGGCTTGCGTGGTCTTTCACACATCTAGATCACTTCTTACACTGCCTCCATCTTTATCTTCTGTTTATCTACTTCTTGAGTAACTTGTATTCCATATGTTCAGATATGGCAGCCTAAGTCACAATGTTATTTTATTTCATAAACTCTAAACAATGGCTAACCGCAGACTGTGTCTTGTAATTCTGAATTTTGAAAGAAGGAATCTGATGAGTCAGTGCTAAACCATTAAATTGTCTAATTTTGGATCAAATGTATATCCCATCCATAGCCCAGGGTGCAGAATCCTGTAGTTCATAGATGTGTCTCTCCAAACTTTCTAGAAGGAGCCCTGGGATGGGCATCCACAAAGAAAGATTTGAGAAAATATATTTTTACTTTTTTGTTTAAAGTTATAGCCTAGAAGAGTGAGAAGACCATATTTCCAGAAGTGCCTTAGCTTTTTGTTCTTTATTACAGGTGACGTCTAAAGAAAGAAGATTAATATTTTCTGACCTGAGCTATTGCCAAATATAAACCCTGATATAAAGTGTGATCCCAGACTTACAACTTGTGTCTGGAAAAATATAATTCCCCCAAACGAGAATTAAAAGAAAAAGTCAGAAGGAGGAAAAATTACTGGTAACATTGTTGGCCAACTTTTTGCATATTAGAACAAATTATCACAATGTGCCTATTACAAGGAAATGACAGCAAAAATAACGATGAGTTAATAAAGACTGGGATCCTGCCATGATTTCCTGCGATGCACACCTGTTTTTCTCTAATGTAGAGTTAGTCATGGCTCAAGTTTTCAAAGTCTTTAAAAAACGTACAAAACAACAGATCACAAGAATAAGATTATAATAGCAACCTTCAGGCATTAACGCAATTATAGTTCACTGGTTTATCACATGCAGAGTTGCCTCCTCCTCATCCTCCAAGCACATAGGCTGTGTACTCAAAGTAATTCAGTTTGCTTTTATATTTGATGAAGACTATTACATTGGTGAAAATTCAAATGTCAGAGAAAGTTTTTTACTATATTAAGAAGTGTGACATTAACTACAGCTCTTTTGGCAAGAATTTATATTCTGGAAATGAAATATTTAACCTCTAACATAGCTGTACTCCCATCACGTCTAGGGTACTGCCAAGGTTGGAAGGTACTGACGTTCCTTGCAGAGAGCAGCTAGGATGTAGTGACCAGGTCTCTGAAACCCGGGTTCTAGAATGAGAAATTAGAAAGAGAAAGAGTAAGGGCTACTAAATATGTATTTAAAAATGGCAATTATCTTTCCAAATTTTTGTACTGTCTGGATCTTGAGAAGTACAAGCTCTAACACCCGTTCTCCAGATATGCACAGCTGTTAGGAATGTGTGGGACTACCAAATTTTGGTTTCTGTATTGCAATCCAGAAGCATCTTTAACTGCTAATCCAACCCCTAAAATATGTTGCTGTGTTTATTTTTTTTTTCCAGATTCTGTGTTGATTCTTATCCCAGTGTGGAAAGTTTTACAATTTTTCAGTAATTGTCATTTATAAAATGTATATAATACTACTAAGTTCTTATATAGAACCCAAGATGACTCAATTCGTTTATTGAAAAGTATTTGAATTTAATAAGAACCTTTACTTGTAGGCTGATGACTCTACATAATGTCACAGAATTTGTTTAATCTTTTTCATTCTTAAATTGGTAGCTTTGGCATTTAATAGACTGACAAAATGCAGAGTTGCTTTTAGATTCACTAACGAGTTGATGTTCATTAAGTGGGGAGAAAGATTGCAAATGAAAAAGAATTCGAAGTGTTATCTAGCACTAAATAAATTCTTCTAAAACTTAGTTGAGATCCTAAAAGAAATCTATAAATGTCTGGAAGTATCTTGTCTACTTTTCTTTCCGGGAAACAAGAAAAAAATGATGTTTCTTAAGTAAGAGGATACAGGGCAAGAACTGGAGTCAATGGACATTTCCTATTTTTCTTGCCTCGTTTACTTGAGGCACTCATGTACTTTAGACAAGTTGGAGAAGAAATGTTTTACAAGATTTTCCTTATAGATAGAGTCCTAGACTGTAATAGTTTGTGTGGAGTTAGAAATTAAGACAATGTGTTTCTGCTAATGGGCCTCTCAAGATCCTGTCTTGGGCGGTAGAGAAAGGTGGGAGTCCAAAGTTGAGTGGAGGAATTCAGGCTTGGTTCCTGGTTCCAGCCCCATTTTGCTACATGCTAACTGTGTGTTCTTGGACAGTTACTTTCCTGTTTTCATGAGTTTCTATATCTTATTATAAAAATGTAGGAGAATAGATCAACTTTATTAGGACTATTGTGATTAGGTGACAACATGCTAATAGACCTATGCATATCACTTCCTTATCCTTTTTATTATCTCTACAGAAGAAATGGGACAGAGACCATCTCACATTGCAATCTCTTTGGGGGAAAGAGATCAGTTGTACCTTTCTTTCTATCTTTCAGATTTTGGCCTGGCACCTTATTCACTGTAGGCAATCTATAATTGTGGATTAAGTTAAATTAAGTCCACTTCTTATATTAAGCACACAATTGCTAAGTGGACAATGTATAACTGATTGACATTTTCCTGAGATATAAGGCCCAAGAGGATGCAAGAAGGGAGGCAAGAAGCATTTTCACACCATGAAATTAAAACTATAATTTTGGTTGATAGTATTTAAAGCAAATTAATTGGTCAAAGTCTGTGCCATTCTGGCCTTCTTTGTCTTTCCATAATAAATTGAAGACATTTGATTCTATATCTCTTTGTGACCTTGATAAATTATTTGCTAATGTTCAATTTCTACATTTATAAAATAAAAGGATTGAACTAATAGTCAACTAGGGGATGTTCAAAATACCTTTGTCTTAAAAGTATTAGAATTGTGTAATCTATAAACACTCAAAAGTTTTCCTGTAGTGCTTGGTTCTCTCATGCTGCCCTGATATATATATATATATTCTGTGTTATCACGTTGTATAGAATTGTAAGATTTGAAATGACTGTATGAGAATTTAGGCCATTCCCTAGGGAAAGAGATTATAGAGAGATTATGTATCTATTGTTACATGTTTCATGGTTTCTCAATATTTTTTTTTCTTTTTTGCTGAGGAATATCCTCCCTGAGCTAACACTGGTTGCCAATCCTCCTCTTTTTTCGCTTGAGGAATATTAGGTCTGGGATAACATCTGTGCCAATCTTCCTCTATTTTTTTTTTATATGTGGGACACCTCCACAATACGGCTGGTGAGTGGAGTAGCTTGGTGCTGGGTTCCGAACTGGAGAACCCAGGCCACGGAAGTGGAGCATGCAGAACTTTAACCACTCAGCCACTGGGCCGGACCCATGCTCTCTCAATACTTAGGGAAAGTTTACTAAATTTTTTCTATACAATTTTAAGTTTAGTCTTCCTAATTCCTTCTTCAGCAGAAAAAAAAAAAAAGAATACTGATAATAATTAATATTTGTTTAGTACTCTGGGGCCCTTGCAAAATGGGTTTATATGCTATATTTCACTTTATCTTTTCAGTGATCTTTTGTGGTACATATTATCATGATTTACCAAAAAAAAAAAAAAAGGCTACAGCGTATCTTGTTTCATTCACATACTTGAAGGTTACTAGAAATACTTACACTAAATTTCCTCCTTGAGAGAACAATAGCACCAGGTCATTGCTGAAGGTTAAAGTTTTTGGTAATTGCTTTTGGACTTAACAAGCATGTTTTCCCGACCATGAATATAATGACAAAGGTGAATTATAGATGAATTTTAGAGAAGAAAATAAACCATTCGTAATCAAAATACTCAAGGACATTTATGATAAGCAGTTTGTCATATTTCCTTTCACTCATAGAAAACTTTCCATTCAATTTTGAAGATACCTGTGCATGTGCATGTAGGTGTGTGAAAAATGTGTGCATATGAAAAAATCCAAGCATGTGAGTACTCACCATTCATTTTAAGAAAGAGACAATTGCCAATAACTTTGCAATTCCCTCGGCCCTCCCCGAGCCAATCCTCCTCTGTTCCCAAATAAATAATACTATTCGGAATATTAAGTTGTCATTGTATTGTGTCTTCACAGACCACCCCACTGCCCCCGATTTACACATGTGAACATATATCTTAGGCAAAGATCATTTGATTTTGCATGATTTTGAACTTAATATAAATGAAACCATACTGTGTTTTTCTGGACTTGCTTTTTTCTCTCAATTTTATGTTCATAAGTTTTATCAATGTGATGTCTATGGTTATATGTCATTCATTTTCACTAGTATGTAATATACTACAACTTATATACACGTTCTTCTGTAGACTGACTATGGATTGAGACCTATACATATTTTCACAATTGAGATCAAAGTAATCTATAATTGATGTGGCTTTTCTACCACTTATGTTTTAAGATAAATCTGTATGTTAACTAAAAACTGCTTGTGAGAATAATTTTAATGATGTATGAGTTTTATATATGTATCATAATTTTCATAAGCCATTCCCTAATGGCAGAATTTGATTTTTCCTCCAGTTTTTCCCTAATAAGAGTAACATTATGAATTTCTTCATATTTAAATTTTTCTTTAATGCTTTATTTCTTATTATTTCCTAAGGATAGATTCCCAGAAATAGAAATATTGATTCAAAGGGAGTAAGTGTTTTTGTGGTATTTTAATACTCATTGAAAATTTTTTTTATGAGATTGAACAACATTTTACTTCTACAAATTCTATATGAAAATAGGCTTTGACTGAATCTTCTTATCCTTGACTATTTTCAAAAACAGACAAATAAAAGGCAAACAAAAACTGCCAATTTTTTAGGCAAAAATTTGTATTATATTATTTTCATTTGCATTAATAAAATGAAGGATAATTCACTATTTGTTTTGTCCTCGTCTGTAAAGTGTGTGTTTATATAATTTGCCCATTTCATCCCACTGCATACTTTCTTCCTAGTATTTTTAAAAGGAGGCAGGACCACTATTCTTCAGTGACTCATTTGATCATGCAGATGGTGCCAACCATAAAATGGTTTGTTTTCTTGAACTGAATTGATTACTTTCTTGTGAAAGAACCCAGGGAAAGGAATTCTAAGTGATGTGGCTTGTCCAATTCCCAGAAGCACAATGATTTCAATAGGAAGAGTTATTTTTGGTGATGGAGTTTTCAGAAGAAAATATTTATATGTCTCTGAAAAGTCGGTTTTCACATGCAAATTTACTCTCTTACATTATATAAAGAGTCCAGTTGTGGAATTGCCTCATATTTTTCCATCACTGACATTTCAATATCCTTTTATTTCTTTCTAATCTCTTTTTCTGTTCTACTCAGCTCATGCAAACCAACATTGGACCCAGATCAAATTTCTAAAGATATTTACTTAATGTTTTTTCCCTCTTACAAATGAATAAGAATTACTTTCAAAAGCCCAAGTATATGAGTTAGATCTTGGCATTACGTTCAAGACATTCACTTTTCTTTTCTAATAACTTCTCTCAGATCCCTACATATTTTAAACTCCCATTTCTACTCACTCAGTGCAGTGAGCTCTTTCTAATCATGCTTGTTTACTACAGATGCTCACTAACAAATAGAGGTTTTAAGCCTGTTCAAACAGATGACAAATTTCAGTATTTTATTGATGCTTAGTTCAAGTATGTTGGAGTTAGGCCATCCTGGATTAAAACCCCATCTTCATCATCTTTTACTGTGTAAACTATTAGTTGTATCACACTGGCCACTTCTCCTAGCTTTGGCATTGTGAAGATTCAATGATATAATTAGAAAAAGAGTGCGCACAATGGAGGGCAGAGAAAGTACTCACTAATCAGTTTCTATCAGAAGTCGTCTAAACACTTTTAGTATCTTTTGTTTGCCGTATTTTGAAGGAGACGAACAAAAAAACACATTTTAGAAAACAAAATGAACTCTAAACAACAAATGGCTTATTTAATGAAATATGTGCAAATTCTAGTTCCTAGATTAGTGGAGTGACTACTTCATGGAGATTTATTTTCCTGTTGTCTTTAGGATAAACCCTAAGGCCGTGGGTTCCAACCTGTGGTTCACAGATTCTGAAGATTCTGCAGACTTAACTTAGGGGCTCACGGCAGTAAAGACCAAATACATAGGATTCTGTCTCTCCTCTGCCAGAGCAGCTTCAATTCTATCAGTTTTTTGTTTTTGTTTGTTTGTTTGTTTGTTTTTAAGGTAGATTAGCCCTGAGCTAACTACTGCCAATCCTCCTCTTTTTGCTGAGGAAGATTGGCCCTGAGCTAACATCCATGCCCATCTTCCTCTCCTTTATACGTGGGACGCCTACCACAGCATGCCTTTTTGGCAAGCAGTGCCATGTCCACAACTGGGATCCGAACCAGTGAACCCCGGGCTGCCAAGAAGCAGAACGTGCAAAGTTGACCGCTGCGCCACGGGCCCAGCCTCAGTTCTATGGTTTTTATGTAGAAAGAGCATTTTGTCTTTTGTAGGAGGCTGCTATTTTGCTTCCAGATGTCAAAACATCTCTGAGATTGGTCTCTCAACTATGCCCCATCAGAGACTTTGGAAGATGCACAGAAGGAGCCCCACAATTTGGGGGCCACTGCAAATTGAAAATGCAGGGCCCTTTGTTGAAAATTTATTAGGATTTCAAGGCAGTGACAGCAGAGCATTAAACTAAACCTGAGACTCTTCAAACCTGGGTCTCTTCCAGGTGTAGGGACTGCCCAGTTTGCACACCCATGAAGACAGCCCCGAAGATGGGACAGGAAGAGGCCCAGGCAGACACATGTGTACAGGATTCTACTGCTGGGGCCTGGCAGGAAGGGAAGGGAGGCAGGATGCTGCCAAGTCCTTCTCAGAATCGACGGATTCCTCCTTTCCCACTTCTGCCACCAGTACCTCCGGGCTTCTCAGCCAGGAACTAGCAGGTTGGAATGGTTTGCAGGGATCGTATCACCGCAGCCCTGTTTTGACGGAAAATGATGAAAAGGTAAATCAGCTTTAACATGTTAAACTAGGAGAAATGGAAATATTTGAACAGCTGTTTGTACTGATATATATTCTTGAAGTGTTCTCTACTTCATTAAAAAATTGATAAAATATTTTTAAAAATTTATTTAACACTGGGCAAATTGACTCTGGGAGGCATTCATCCCCTAGTAGAAAGAGTCACTTGAACATGAATGTCCAGTAGGCTGCTGTTTCATGGTTTATTTTTTTCTTACTTATTTAGGTTTTTAATGCGGGCATAGCTGTAAATCTTGCATATTGCATTGGGATGACAGCTCAGCAATGTCAATGCTGTAGCCCTCAGGAAGCAGAGAGCATGGGATGACGTGAGAGCTCTGATTATGTGTCTCCACCTTAACTCGGGATGGCAAAAGGAGACAGATAACACAAAACAGTTCCTTTCCTAGTCAAGGGTTCATTTTTCAGCCTCTTTCTCCTGGGTCTACTTCGAGGATGCCACTTTCTATAAGCTTTGATTTAGGAGGCCTACTCTTTGGGATATCAGGCTGCCAGTTGTCAGATACCTCCCGATTTCTATTTGATGGGCTATTCTCTTGCAATACAGAAGCTGAATTGCAAGGAATCTTTGTCAGAGGACTCTCATAAAAATAAAACAAAATTAAAATAACAACCGCTTGAAACTAGTTAGAGAGGTACAGCATTGCAGCATCTGACATTCGGTCCAAACTCTGCATTTATGGATCTGGATGCTGTGCTGCTCTGCCCAGACCTCGCCTCCAGCACTGAGGTGCTCATTCCTCAGCAGCAGGAAGGATTTCAGCTCAGCTTGCAGCTGAATTCCTCCCTGGGAACTGCCTTGGCTTAGGAGAGAGACCCCAGGGCAGCCCATCTTTGATGAGTGGCAGACACAGGGTGTAAAAGGTCATCCTCTCACCCCACCGGGGAACACCTCTGAGGGCTGAGCCAGTTGGAGGGCTTCCTGTGGAGTTGGCTGAGGCTTTTGCTGTAGCTGGATCACAGACTTCTCCCTTGATCCACCCTGCTTTCTGCCCTTTCTCCCACAGGTGTCGATCTCAACAGCAGGACTAGCTACATCTGTGTGGCACCCAGTACAAAATGAAAATATGCGCCCCTTGTTCAAAAACCAGAAAAAAGTTTCATTAAAGTTTCACTAAACTATAAAAGTTTTACCTTTTTGCCATGATATCTCTCAACTTGTCTGTCTTTAAAAAATTTTTTATTTGCTCCTTGTCACTATAAGTAGAGAAAAATTAAACATTTAAATACTAACATGCATTTTACTGTTCATCTTCATTTTGTGCGATGTCTGTTTTAAACACAAACATAAAGGCCTTTAACTCATATGCAGAATCACTGAAATTACATAATTTATTTTGTCATACCTCATATATGCATGGATATCTAGTCATCACTTTCTCTGTGCTCCCTTTACATCTCTATATCCCTCTACACAAGTAATTTGCCCCAGAATTAAGTAGAAGAGACTGAAGGCAGCATTTAGACAATCCTGAGTTGGGAGGTATGGAGCACTTACTAAGATCGTTCTGAGAAATCTTTACTAGCTGTGATCGAAAGTAAGAGAAGCTTCCCCACAGCACAGAAATATTGGTTTCCTTTAACAATGCCACGCCAGCACAAGTGCATGGTATTGTTTATACAAACCATTTAAGACATCTAACACATTTTGATTGAGTGTAATATTTAGGTAATATGAGCAGTAATGGAAACAGTAAGCATTTGTATCAAAGTAATACAATTAGGAGAATAGGAATTTTAATTATTTATGTGTTAGATAAATGAGATTGGAACCACATTCTTTATGAGGTAATATGCACCTTTGTGAAGTCCTTTTACAGGTCTCGAAAATACCAAGCCACATGCAGTGTCATTTGTCACCTTTTATATGAATCAGAAAGTTGTGAGTGTTCTCAGTTTCAGTGCTACGTACTTTATTTCCCAGGCATATTCTTAGTGTATGTATCACTTCTATTGTATTTCATTAACAGAAAATATAAATATATTTACTAAAAAGTATTACCATAATAACTAAATAAATTTATTTAGAAATAAAATATCCGGAATAGAATCGTTTTTTGTGTGTGTGGGGGGGGGGGTGAGGAAGATTTTCCTTCAGCTAACACCTGTTGCCAATCTTCCTCTTTTTTTCCCTTTGCTTGAGCAAGAGTGGCCCTGAGCTAACATCTGCACCCATCTTCCTCTATTTCATATGTGGGATGCCTCCACAGCATGGCTGATGAGTGGAGTAGGTCCACGCCCAGGATAAGAACCCACGAACCTGGGCCACCAAACTAAGCATGCAGAGTTTTAACCACTGGGCCACAGGGCCAGCCCCTGAATAGAATCTTATGAGAAGTGTTTTAAGTTATATCATTTGGGAGAAAGTATTGACAGCTTCTTTTTTAATCATCTTAAGAAAGTTAATATAATACAATAATTCTCACTTTATAGATCTGTACTACTTATTACTGAATTAATTAGTTAAGGTCGTATTTATACACTTTTTTTTTCACTAAGTTCAGCAGAGATATTATATTTGAGCTTCCCTCTAAAGTAAAAAATATTCTCCATTTTATTGGTGGGAAAGGAAATCCTTTTAAGAGGTGTTTCACAATGGGTGCACACGCATCTCGTAGAAGGAGGCAAGCCGGACATGCCAACCCTCTAGGGCTTCGATCTTCCCCAGCGTGCTTGAATTTCACTGACAGTTTCACCTCCCAAACAAGGTCTTGCTTTATCTGGGCTATAGACAATTATCTTTCACCTTAGAATTACAGTCAGGATCCTCATTGCCTTCCTACTAGATGTTTGCTTCCTGTTTAGAAACGTCAACATGATTTCTTTAGCTTAAACATATATAAAGGACATTTTTTAGGAAGTGGGTATTCAGTTTTAATCTGATGCTTTCTTTAGCAGGCAGCTTAATTTAGAGGTTTTTAGCGTGGCTCCTTCCAGAGCGTTAACTCTACTTCTTCTTATTTTTCAATTTCTAACGTTACCTATTGTCTTCAGTCATGCCACCTTGATACAGTGGAGGGCTTTGTGGACAAGGGTTACTGCAGGAGAATAGGAATATGATATCATCTAAAGTCTATTCACTTTCCTATCTTTGATGAATTGTAGGTCTTAGGCAATGTACCATTATACAAATAGACCTATTTATGGATGGGGATATTGAACCAAATTCAAACATTTAAAAATTGACTTATAGAAAAAAATAGCTTTATATTTATGTATATTTTTTTGTGAGGAAGATTGGCCCTGGGCTAACATCTGTGCCAATCTTCCTCTGTTTTATGTAGAATGCCACCACAGTGTGACTTGACAAGTGGTGCTAAGTCCACACCCAGGATCCGAAACTGTGAACCCCAGGCCCCCGAAGCAGAGTGTGCAAACTTAACCACTTAACCGCTATGCCACCATGCCCACCCCCCAAAAACAGACTTTACAGTTCTCACTTGCAGTAGGCCAAAATTGAATCAAACAACTTGTTTTAAGGTACTTATAAGTCATCAGGTCATAAAAGTTTCAATTCAGTATTATCATGTGGAAGGTGACGTTTAATATCAAAAGCAAAAAGTGAAGGAAGAGTAAGATGGACCAGAACGCGAAGCTGGGACCAACTGATGGGGCAGAGCGATAATCTGTATCTACATCTATGTCTGTACCTATATAGCAATGTCTGTGTCCATATCTAAAGTCATTGCCACGAAGAGCAATAGGATAGGATGAGAGGTTCCTGAATATTATGTATATATAGATCCAATCGAAGGTGGGGGATGTCTAATCAGACATGAGGATACAGGACTGGTGGTTGAAATCAGCAAGCGGCTT
Organism: Equus asinus; assembly: GCF_041296235.1. Taxonomy (NCBI): domain Eukaryota; kingdom Metazoa; phylum Chordata; class Mammalia; order Perissodactyla; family Equidae; genus Equus; species Equus asinus. The sequence continues at coordinate 128,543,937 of NC_091793.1, forward strand.
TGCTTCCTTCAATCTGTAGGAGCACAGAAGCAGAGTCTGGATGTAAACAGAACTTTCATACTGACATGAGAGCATAGAAGATGGCAAAGTCAAAATTAAGGATAAAATCTTATGTTCAATATAGGTAGAGCATTTTATTAAAAATATAACCAAAGTTGGATTATTTTTATTATTTTAGGAGTCACTTACTTCTGATTAATAGTAACTGACTGGGCAGGTGTATACCCATACTGAGTGAGGCAGTCTCTAGATGAAGTGTACTTAAAGACTTCAGTGTACAAAGATGGGATGACCATACTATTTCAACTTATGGAAATATAGCAAATCTCATTTTGTTCAATAAGGTTTAATAAGCCTAACAAACGTCCTGAATGGCCTTACGTTACACTGTGAATCTGGAAAAGTCCACTGATCCTTCTTAAATAGGTTTAATCTATCTGACAATGGGAAAGTTTCTGCACACAAGATATAAATGTTCACAATGCATTCACTTACAATTAGAAATAGACAGCAGTTGCTACATCCTTGTATGGAAATTGAAATTTATTTAATTTGATTCTGACAGTACCTGCTAAATAAAAGAACACTGGTATTGTTATTCCCATTTTGTAGATGAATAAATGTTTCAGAGATAATATACTCAACAAATTTCATATGCCTAATATAGAAGGAAGCCAAGAATAAATACAGGAAATATGTCCACTGATCACTGGTTAAATACTATTTGTATAAAGCAAACTTACGTTCACTAAAACTACCAGATTCCGGTCACCCACTTTTTCCTTACTACTTACCCGATTTTGTTTTTGTTTAATTGAAGCTATATAGGATAAGATAAATAAATCCACGTAATTCACTAATTATCTTAGAATAGAATATTCAGGGTTTGACTTAGGAAATATCAATGCTGTCCATTCCATTGGTAGCGTGGGAGTGAGGGAACCCTGGATCAGAATTCTGTAAAGCGTCAGAGACAAAATAGCATGGGTTTTGTTCACCACATGATCTCTGTCACAACTACTCAACCCTGCATAGACAATGCACAAACAAATGCACATGGCTGTGCTCCCTCACCGTATTTACCAAGGCAGACCTTTGCTCTTACTGGTGAAGTGATCAGGTTTTCGTTTTGTCTGTCAAAATACTTAAATAGTCCCCAAAGCAAAGAAAACTCTGGTCTACTCCTTACATCCTTTAGGAATGATTTTCATACCATATATCTTAATTCAATAGTTTCTACCCAGAAACCAAGAACTTTGCATGGAAAAATAAGGCCGATAAATAAATGCTGAAATCAGATCACCTAGCAAGAAATGAAAAAATATTGTAGGGATGGATTATGCATGTTTATATATACACATCTGCAGCATATCTTTTATTAACTATTATATTATTATCTGAATTTAAAGTCATTTTAATGGAAACACTGGAGTTTCTAGGAAAAGTTTTTGGAGAAATGTCCATGAGTAGTTAAAATATTTCTGGAATGGGGGCTGGCCCCGTGGCCGAGTGGTTAAGTTCGCGCGCTCCGCTGCAGGCGGCCCAGTGTTTCGTTGGTTCGAATCCTGGGCGCGGACATGGCACTGCTCCTCAAACCATGCTGAGGCAGCGTCCCACATGCCACAACTAGAAGGACCCACAACGAAGAATATACAACTATGTACCGGAGGGCTTTGGGGAGAAAAAGGAAAATAATAATAATAATAATAATAATAATAATATTTCTGGAATGTCATATTATTGGACTATTAAAGTTTTATAAATAGAAACAATACACTTGAAATGCTTAAATGTTGGCTAATTTGAGTTATAGATCAATTTTTAAAAATGTTCTCATAGAATATATGTGTATGCTTACAGTCTTGAGATTAATTTAATTCTTTATTTTTATTATTCTATTTTTCATATTTCTCCAAGGTTATCAACTTTTGGGAAATATTTTGATTCTCCCAGAGATTTTAGCAGCGTAATAGGCACAAAATAGATAGTCAATAAATAATTCTTGCACTGAATTTTTTTAACTAATGTAACTTCCTTAGGAATAATCATTATCAAGTTTGCTTTCTTTAGGTGTGTCTTGACTATGAAGCTGGAAAAGAGTTGATCAATTTAGAAATGAATCACTTTCACCTATAATGCCAGACGTCTTGACAGAAAGGCTAAGGCACATTCAGGCAAAATAGGAGAGTATATATGGCCCATGGAGATTTTCTACATTTGTAAAAAAACTAAGATACTTGGATTAATGACCAGTTTTCTGCTTAATCTAATTTATAACATTGCCTTTAACAATATACTAAAAAATCACAGACATGGTTCAATAATTTATATCAGATCCAGTCAGGTGGATTTATATCAAATAGTGAGAGAACCTGGGAAACAATGATCTTTACCTAGTGCACCCACATACATCTAGGGCCTTCTTTCTTCAACAAGTATAAAATAACATGAAATATATTTACCAGTAATATTTTTTCATTTATACATTTTTCTGATTTTAATTTGTGCACATTTTAAATATTTAGAGTAATAATAAAGGAAAATAATTATTTAAAATATATCTATAATCTCACTGTAGGGCACACACTGTTTCTTGTTTTATTAGTTTTCTTCCCTCCAGCCATTCCTCTTTTGTCTGGTAACAGCTCCATGATTTTCCTAAGGAAATCGTCACACCCCACTTCTCATTTCCTATGGTGGAGGGGCAATCATTTGACCTAAGCTAAGCCAGTCAAGTTCATTCCTTTCCCACAGCCACACTGATTGGTTCAATAATAAGCTAGTGACTCAACTGGAATAGAGAGGGGTCAACCTCAGGACTTTTGTTGGAAATATTTGGAAACAGGTGTTTTCTTTTTGATGGTGTCTGTTAACGAATAGGGCATGATCTTGTTGTTGTGTGGGGACAACACATAAAGTTTGAGAATAAAGAGAGGAAGAAAGAGAATGGTGCACTGATGATATAACTGACATTTTCAGTTATATTGGCTAATAAAGCCCACTCTCCCTCACCCACTTAACTTTTTGCTTGTTTCTTGCTTAAGCAAGTTTGAGATTGTTCTTGTCACTTACAACTGAAAGAGTCCTGGCTAGTAAACCAAGCATCTACAGATGATTACTATGAGCAGTTTATTTTATTTCCCTAAAGATTTTATGGATAAATATATAAACGCATTTATCCCGATATTTTCTTACAAAATCATATGGTAATTTAAGACAAATAATAAATTAAATAGGTTTATTTCTTTTGTCCTATATGGTTTTAATTAGACAATATGGTATATTGACAGAAAAAAATAGGCAAATACTAGAAGAATAAAGATATCAACCTATCCTTGAATTTAATATGAGAAAGACAAGAAAATAATAGAACACAGGACAATAGACATAAAACACACTAAAGAACAAGGTAATATAAACAATCAAGCAAGGAGATAGAAAAAGAACAATGGTAAAATAGTATAAATGACTTAATGTTTCTCATTAAAAGGAAACACTCCATAATGAAGACATTTCATAGTGTTAGCGGGTCATTGAAGTTTTTGTTCTTATGCTACTAGAGGAATTGAAAATGTTTTACCCTTTCCAGAGGACGTTTGGTCATCTAGAGGCCTGATATCTTTTTTACTTTAGATCTCATTCTCCTTTTCCCCAAGTTTGGGGACAACTTCTCAAGGTTGTACACTACACTATAGATTTAATTTTGGCCAGTATCATTTCTAACCTTTATTAACACGTGTCCAGTATCCTAAAGGGCAGAACTCTGAAGGGCAAAGAATATTTAATGCTTAATTTTACACCCGCAAAAACTAGAAAATGATTTTCATGTAGTGTATTATAACTTTATTTTGATGCTAATATTTTAGACACACATGACTTATGTGAATAAAACATTTTAGTCCATTAACATAAATAACTCATCCATAAAACACTTATTTACTCAAGACAAAAATGACATGTATTGGTTGGTTTGAAATATATGCCATCCACAGAATAAAGTTAAATAACCCACTACCTGAATTTCAGTGGTCTTTATGTGAACTTAGCAGAAAATTTTAGCATTGAAAATTTTTAAAATAATACCAGTTCCTTTATTTTTAATTATCTGTGTAAGAAACTCTACTTTTATATATTTTCTCATTTAATGTTCTATTAAGTAGACATAATTATTACCATGCTTTGTATAGGAGAGTTGAGCCTTGCTAAGATTGTGTAACTTGTTCTTATCATGTGGCTTGTAGAAATGGAAATGGATATGAACCCAATCATCTCATTCTCCTGTGATCTCAACCAATTTGCAGTACTTTTACCCTGACTCTGGTGAATTGAATGGATGACTCTTCCATACAAAGGGAAGAAACAGGGGTGTTGGCAGTGGGATGAGACAAGGAGAATACAAGCATTATTGAGCATGTACGTTCAGATTACCATGTTATGTGCTTTATGTGTATTAGCTTAATTAATCTTTACAACCACACCAATGAACTGTGTTTTCCTATTACCCTGATTTGAGAAATGAGAAACCATAGTTTAAGGAGATAAATCAGTTTTTCTAGGATTACACAGGCAGATTGAAGCACTAGGCTTTGTACCAATATTGCCTGACACCAGAGCCTATGTACTTTACCATTTTAATCTATTTCTGAGGAAGTAAAATTTGAGTTAGTTATCAACAAAGAAATAGGGGACAATTAAATAGACACATAGAGGTAAGAAGGAAAGGAAGGCTATTCCAGGTAGAGTAGATAGAGTATGGTGATGGTAATATGGTAAAACTCCTAGCCTTCTCAAAGAAGTGCATGATAAATTAACAGGAATACGTATGTATCAGCACCACTCTTGGAGAACAGAATAATATGATTATGGTGATGAAAATTCAATTAAAGATAGTATTATAGATACTATATTTATATACACACATGCACAATACGAGAATTGTACAATTAAGCACATTCAGTAAAATGTTAATTCGTATCCATTACAATAATATCACAAAACTTTTTCGAATTAGTTATCCAAAATCAAACAATCTCCCAAATATCTTGCCCCAAAAGAGAGTGAATATTACCTAAAACAAAATTTGGTTTTTAGTTCACCTCACTTTAATATTTTAAATTACTCGGTATGCACTTTTTACGTTATCTGTAGCTCTGGAATTTGTATTTACATTTTATATACACTGCTATCTGTGCTGCCCACATATGGCTATTGAACATTTGAAATATGTCTAATTAGACTGAGGAACATAAGTTCTCATTTTATGTAGTTTTAATAAATTGAAATGTGAAAACGGAAGCATTGAAAAATACTTTTCCTTTAAAAACGACTTTACTGTTTTGGTAAAACTATACGTCACTTTAACCCTTGCGTCACGTAAGATATTATTGTCATGGTGTATTTTGGGCACATGCATCATTTTCAGTGTTACACATAAACAGCTGATCTAGTTGCTGTCAACAGATTGATTCTGTTTGAATGATTATTTCTATACAATGATGGAACACTGTAATATGTTTAATTGGATACTTTATGCAGACAATCATAGTGATATCTAAGTAAATCATAATTAGTAAAAATTTTGAAATATTTATTATTTTAATTATGATATAATTGATTTTTTAAAATAATTCCAAAATTAATTTAGAATAATTATACACTACTGATGCAGAATCAAGTGGAGATGCAGAAACTAGTAGGTACAACTGGAAAAAATAAATGAAAAAGAGACTGGTAGAAGGTATGTCGCAAATCTAAAGAGGAATGGTGTTATTTACAGCAGAAGAATAAAATAAAAAAGATGTTTGTCTTAAAAATTGAATAATAACGAAGCGGGCAATAAGAATTAGTTCCATCAAATAGTGAATTTCATATGATGTTTTCCCTCAACAGTCAAAAAAGAATCAATGAAATTATTCATCTGAAATAAAAATTAAATTTCTAAAACATTTTAAGTCATTATTAACAGGATCTGATCTTTCAACTTTGGTCGGTTGTAAAATTGCTTAGATTCTTGCATATGTACAGATACATGCACACATTTTTAGATCAAAAGATGGCAAATTATTACTTCAGTTATAAAAGTTTTATAACACAAGTATAAGGAAAAGATTGAAATCGATTTTTTAAAAAAGTGAAAGATCTTCCATTAAGTCACAAACATTTGCTTGTGGAATATAAACTCCTTCTAACCATATAAAAGATCAATTGATAAGTCATGCAATATAAAAGATACTGCTCAGTTAATATTTTGGTTTCTTTTTGTCTTAGACGTCTTACACATGTATAGTGACATAAAAATGCAACCTAAAAAGTCAAATTTGTGGAGTAAATATTCTGAATCTTCAACATAACAATGAAGAATTTTACCTAGATATGAAAAAGCTAGTTCTATTTTGATGGACAGTGTCCCAGCTATGTTAAGCCAAAAAAAATAAATAAATCCAAATTTATTGAAATTTTATAATGCGTGATGTTTCTTTTATTGCTTCATTCCACTATGTGATATACATTAAAATATTTGTGCTCAGTTTTCTGAGGCAAATCCTAAGCAAAGCATGATGGTTACAGTTAAAAATTGCTCGGTACATATGAAGGCTGAGAATTTTCACCTGTTTATGAAACTGCTGAAAGAAATAGAAGACGATGACGTTAATGATTTTCTTCTTTGCCAATGCTTATTGATTGAACTATGGAAAAGTTTTACAATGAATTCCTGTGCTGTTATTTTAATTTCAAGATTTTTTTTTTACAACAAAAGGAATGATTTCCAAATATTCGATAATCATAGACAGAAACGGCAGCATGACATATCCTGTCAGTGGTGTCGCACTATGTATCAGCAATATGATTCCAAAGCTCCAAGGAAAGGAAAAGTTTACTTGTCACCTAGATAGACAGGTATGATCATTGATGTTGAAATTTAAATTTTTCGTAATACAAATTACTAAGAAAGATTTTGCATTTTCTAGCGTGAATCTGTGTGCAGATTTAAATTATAATCAAGGGTTATGTAAATTGACTGCAAAAACTATAGGAAAACTTTGAAGAATAGTTTTTGATATCAATACATTTAGAATTGCCTTTCCACTTACTCAATGCTCTTTGAATTTAATGTTAATACAGTTGAGTTGACACAAGAGTTGGTGAAATCACTTGGACAGACATAGCTTTGAAACCGATATGCTTTTGCTTCACAGAAAAATCAATTATTCTAAGAAAAGATGATAATATTTTGAATATATTTGGTTTAATAAAATATATTATTTAAATTAATTTCATGTTTCTCTCCACTTTTTCACTGTGGCTACCAGAAAAGTTTTAAATTATACATGTTGCTCACATTATATTTATATTTAATGCACTACCTTACGTAAGCTAAAGGAATTTTGATTGTTCTGGCATTGCTGATGAAAGAATTTTTTCCGTCTTTTATAATATTTGATTGGAAAATCAGACAGGATTATGCAGATTCCTTTACTATCTCACTCCTTTTAAATATTCACTAAGCAGAAAGAGTCATCACATAAATCTAGCTCTGTACTGAATAATCATTCATTGGACTTTTTCAAAGTACAGCACACAAAAACACTTTACAAACTGAACAATATGATACATTACTAGGTGGGGAAAACCCTATGTTTATTTAAATTTGGAATTACCATAATTGCTTAAGATCATTTTCATTAAGCTACCTGATTCTCTCGTGGATCAGTTTTCATATTTTAAATCTTTGTACACCTTATTACTTAATTCCTTTATGTCTGTTTTCTAAATTGCAGGTTTTCCTCTCCCATTTTACCTGCTCTTTACCTCATTAAAATTCCTCCCTGTGTTTTGCTTTTAGGACTCAGTTAAACTGCACCCATGTGAAGATTACGGGCTATCACAGTGAGCATTTTGTAGGTGTAGTGATGGTACATGTTTGCCTAAATTGTCAAGGGAGTTACACGTACACATCTGCTTGCTTTGTGAAACACAGGAAGTCTCCGAGGGTGCTGTACCGAACCTCAGTTCTATTTCCTCTCTTTTCACTTTTGCTGAAGGTTTTTGAAGCAATAACAAAGCTTCCTCTCTCTTTGTATGTGTAATGCTACTTTTCCACTTTGCAATAAGGGGATACATTGGGGAAAACCTTTTTGCTAGGCTATATTTTCTCTTAGCTACAGATAAAATAGTTCCTTTTCATTCTTTTTCAATCTAGAAGGACACCATATTTATCTCCTTTTACATCAGGGCACCTTTCCTGCTGGCCAGGTTACCCATTATGACCCTCCAGTTTACGACAGCGAGCAATTTTTCCCAGATAAAGATTCACAATTGGAAACCACCTTGAAAGTATGTTTACCTATCATTGTGCTCACTTACCTCTTTGTTTTATTTATTTGACTCCCAAGTCAAGTCTTAATTTTTAACAGGTATCACACTGCACAACATTGCTCTTGGCCCCAAGTGCGTGAAAAGGTGCCAATTTAAGGTCACTGATCTTTCTTTCGTTGTCTTCAGCTCATAAGTAGCCAGCTTGGCCAATATATATTTTATACACACACACACACACACACACACACGCGCGTACACAGAGTTTATACAATTCAAATCCTCTGGAGTCCTCTTGTATTGGCCTAAGGTCATTGATTTCCAATTATGAAACATTCCTCCATTTTAAAACATGCTTTGCAAAACAAAGCTGAGACATGGGAATTTTAGACAGTGCAGGAGGTCCCTTAATATTTTCCTTTTGAAGCCTCGGGGGTGCTTTAAATAACATTCACAAAGCGTTTCTGAAAACAAAGTTCTATTCTGAGAGCAACCAAATGACTGCCCTCAAATAGTTTCATTTAATAAGAGTATGCAAATTTTAATTATGTTTCTAAGGAGACTGTGCCTAGAGTTCTGAGAGAAATGACAACCATAGCAATATTTGCATTTACATAGTACTTGCTTATCAAGAGTTTAAAGAATTTGAATAAATATCATTGTGTTCCCCTAGATAAATTCCACAAAAGAGGCATCTGAGTAATATTACCAGAGGGGCTAGTTTTATCTGTTTATCATCTCTTTTTGTTAAGGAGAGATTTTCTTTTCCTTGTGGGTCTCAGAAACTGAATCATTCTTCCTATCAAGAAAGAAGAAAAGTGAATTTTATCTCAAGTATCATAAAGTAATAGGAAATATTTAGTCAATATCTTGCAGTTTGCAGTCATAATAAAGATCATCAGACAATAATATACCCATAACCATTTTATACAGAATGTCTTTACTTGATTTCAATCTCCTAGACTTCTGATCAAAACCAATGTTTACTAGCTGTTTTCAAATTTTAGCAGAAATAACATTATTCTGGAGTCCGTGCTGATAGGAATCCTTTGCAGTTTTGTGACCTCCTCAAGCTGGTCATCATGCTACAACTTTGTGATTCATCCTATAGTTTCGTTAACGTAACTACTGTGTTGCCACAAGTACAGAACAATCATGAAAGAGTCATGCCTCTGTTAGACTTTGGATCATCTCTTTATATCTCCCATTTATCCCTATGAATATATGAACATTCTAGACTAAGTTGGACATTATTTTCTCAAATGTACTACAGAGAACACCATTTAGTCACAAAGCTGCCATAATCCACTTTATGCATGAATATATATGGATGAACCATAAAATGGCATACTGAAAAAAACAATCATAAATAAAACACTAGTTTCTAGTTTGATAATTATTTTTCTCTTTCTTCCATTGTATTAACTCATTTTAAATTTGGGTGCAAATCAACATTGCTGACTGAATACTTTTTTTTTTAAAGTGCCTAGCATATTACTTATCTTTGTAGCCAAACAATAAATGTGAGTTTCATTCCTGCTTGCTTCCAGAAGAAAACAGGCTAGAGAATAAAAGTTGATATTTGCTTTTTGCAACTCAAACTGCTGAAATACAGCTGATTCAAAGCAGCAAGATATCTCATAACATAGATATATATCTCTATATAACAAATCATTTTATACCCTAATTAGTTAAAAATAGTGAAGACAAGAAAGGTTAAGGAAGATTGGAATAGGAAAAATGCTCTTCTTGTTTCTGAAATAAGGACTCAGAGAACACAGGATGGATTATAAAGCAGATTCATAGAGGAAGCCTCTGCAAGCACCTAGACAGATTGGAGAGCATTGTTCAAACAGGGTGGGGCGTGTCAGAACATTATGAGCGGCTACAAATTGGAAAAGTCTCTCACCCTCCTGTCTCCACTTATGACCCAACACTTAAGGAGCCTGAACGCCCAGTGGGAAATCATTGCTTGTAATACAAAACATTACTGCTTAAAGTGCTTGCAGGTACATTCAATGAGATGAAGGTTGAAATCACTGGGGAATATGCTGGCAAGGAGAACATTTGATACATCTGCTTTCTTTCTCTTGGATCGCAGACACCATGATCAGAGATACAGGAGCCAACTGTGACTAGAAAACTAGAAAAAGTGAAACCCAAAACTAACAATGAAGAGTAGAAAGATAAAAAAAATCTCTATGATCTGAATTTGGAGGTGTTGCGCCTCCTTCAAATGCCTACATCAAGTATCTTGTTACTTGTTAGCCATGATAGGTTTCAATGTTCAAGATGCCAAACTGAGAAAAATACCATGATGTGATCTCCACAAAAGCTAATGGGAATTTGGTATGTGCTAACATAATTATGATATTGAGGCCCAGAAAATGTTATCATGCTTTGGATTGCATTAATAAAATTTCAGTTAATTACATTGTTTTTATTTTGTGTGTGTGTGGTAAGAAAACTTAACATGAAATCTACCCTCTTAACAAAATTTTAAGTGTGCAATACACTATTGTTAACCAAAGGTATAATGCCGTACAGCAGATCTCAAGACTTATTCATCTTCCTGAACTGAAATTTTCTGCCCATTGATTAACAATGCTCCATTACCCCTACCTCCAGCCACTGGCAACCATCATTCCACTCTTTGATTCTATGAATTCGATTATTTTAGATACCTCATATAAGGGAACATAAAGTATTTGACCTTCTATGACTGACTTATTTCACTTAGCGTAATGTCCTCAAGGTTTATCTATGTTGTCACATATTGAAGAATGCCCTTCTTTTGAAGGCTCAATATTATTCCATTGTATGTATATACCACACTTTCTTTATGCATTTATCCACTGATAGACATTTAGCTTGTTTCCCTAGCTTGGCTATTGTGAATATTGCTGCAGTGATCACAGGAGTGCTAATATCTCTTCAAGATCCTAATTTCAATTATTTCAGATAAATACTAGAAGTGGGATTGCTGGATTACATGGCAGTTTTAACTTTTTGAGGACCCATCCAAACCAGCTATACCACACTGGCTGACCATATGTTTTCCATACCAGCTGTTCAGTTTTTGCATTCTCACTAACAGTGTACAAGCATTACAATTTCTACAAAGCTGGAGACATCACGCTTTCTGATTTCAAAATATTACAAAGCTACAGTAATTAAAACACTATGATACTGGCACAAGGACAGACATATTAACCAGTGGAACAGAACACAGAGACTAGAATAATCTACTCTTATACAGTCAACTAATATCTCATAAGGGTGTTAAGAATACAAAAACTTCATGACATTGGCAATGATTTCATGGATATGACACCGAAAGCATAGGCAACAAAAGCAAAAATAGACAAGTGGGACTACATCAAGCTAAAGAAGCTTCTGCACAGCAAAAGAAAGAACCAACAGAATGAAAAGGCAATCTACAGAATAAGAGAAAATATTTGCAGTCTGGATACCCAGTGAGGGATTGATTTCCCAAATATATGAGGAACTCCTATAACTCAAAAGCAAAAAAACCTAATAACCTGATTGAAAAGATAAGCTAAAGACTTGAATAGACATTTATCCAAATAAGACAAAACAAATCGCCAACAGGTATGTGAAAAGATGCTCAACATCTTTAATCACTAGGGAAGTGTAATTCAAAACCACAGTGAGATATCACCTCACATCTGTCAGAATGGCTATTACTAAAACAAAAAAAGACATGTTGGTGAGAATGTGAAGAAATTGGAATCCCTGTAATTCAATTTTGAGGGCATCATTTTAAAGGTAATATATACAAACTGTAATATACCTACATGAGAGCAAGATCATGAAGAGACACAAAACCCTCAAAAAGGAATATTGAAAGAAGCAAGAATTATTGTCTTAAAGGAGAGAAAGAGAAATTTTTTCTTTTACGGGAAGAAGTAGTCATTGCTTGAGTTTAGAAGTGGTAAAATTTGATTTGAAGGGACGACAAAGGAGTTGCCCTGAAGTTGCCTTTGCATATATATAGGAGATATAAATACTGACTAAATCTAACTACATCAATAATTGCATTAAATATTGATAGCCTAAATACCCTAATTAAAAGATAGATATTTACAGAGTGGATAAAATTGCAAGACTCTACTATATTGCTTGCAAGGCACTCAGTTTAAATATAAAAATAATATAAAGTTTACATACATTGAATGTAAATGGATTTAAAGAGGATATATCATGAAAACTGTAAATATAAGAAGGCTGGATAAATATTTTAACATCAGATGAAATAGACTTCAAGGCAAAAGATTTTGCCAGACAAAAAGAGGCACATTTCTTAACAACAAAAGAAACAATGCATCAGCAAAACACAATAAATGAAGATGTGTGTATGTTTAATAATAAAGCCTCAAAATACATGAATAAAAAATTAATAAAGTTAAAGGGAGAAATATATAAACCCATAATTATAGTATATTTAACATCCTTCTCTCCGAAATTGACAGAGAAACTAGTAAAAAACATTAGTAAAGTAACAGAAGAGTTGAACAACACTATAAAACACTTTTATCTAATTGACATTTATAGAACATTACTTCTGACAATTGAATAATTCATATTTGTTAAGTGTACATGGTAAATTCACCAAAATAGAGAACTCATTGAATCAGAAGAAAATTCTCAATAAACACAAAGTGATTAAAGTTTTCAGAGTATGTTCTCTGATCTTAACAGAATTAGGAAATCAACAATTATTAGACATTTATGAAAATCCCAATATATGGAAATGAAACAACACACTTCTAAATAGTTCCTAAATCAAATACAAAAATAATGAGTGATTAATTTTGAACCAAATGTCAATGAAAATAAAACATAAAAATTTGTGTGATGAATCTACACTTATTACAGAGAAAAGTATACATTTAAATGCTTGTATTAAAAGTAAATATGTAAAATCAATGAACTAAGTTTTCTTGTTAAAAAATAGAAGATGAATAAAGAAATCTAAAACATATGCGAGGAAAGAAATAATAAAGATAAGGGTAGAAATTGATGAAATAGAAAATGAAACCAATACAGAGAAAATTAACAGAGCTTAAAGTTGGTTTTTGGAAAAGGTCAACATAATTGACAAACTAGTGGCAATATTGAACAAGACAAAAAGAAAGAGAGCATAAGCACTAATATCATGGATGAGAAAGAGGTCATAGCCACAGATTCTATGGCTATTATTAAAAGAATAATGAGAGCAAAGCATGGACAAGTTTATGCCAGAAAGTTGGACAGCTTAGATGGTTTGAACAAATTTCTTGAAAAATGATATTATCAAATATGACACAGGAAGAAACAGAAAATCTAAATAGCCCTATATTTAACAAATAATTAATTTGTTAATAAAACCTTTTCCCAAAAGAAACTCCAGGCCGAGGTGCTTTCTTTGGTGAATGCTATCAAACATTAATGAAAGAAATAACATTAATTTTACACAAACTTTTCAGAAAACAGAGGAGGAACATTCATTGTCCAACTTGCTTAGATGGGGTGATGGGGCCAGTATAACCGCACTACTAAACATAACTAATAAATTACAAAAAAGGAAATTATAGATCAATATTCATCATGAATATAGATGCAAAAATCCTAAATAAAATACTAGTAAGCTAAATCCAACAGGATAATAAATTATAACCAAGTGTAATTTATCATGAGAATGTATATTTGGTGTAACGTCTGAAAATCAGTCAATGAAATTTACCATATTGATACAATAAAAGAGAAATACACATGATAATTTTAATAGATGCAACAAACATATTTGAAATATTCAACACCCATTAATAATAAAATCCCTTAGTAAGCTTGAAATGGTTGGAAATTTCCTCAAATTAGAAAAGGTCATGTAAGTAAAACCTAGGGCTAACAGTATATTTGATGGTGAAAGATTTAATTATTTCCCCTGATGTTGGGAACCAAGAAAGGATGCTGGTTCTGGATAGCTTACCTACTACACTAAGACCAGGCGGAGAAACAAAGGCATAAAATTCGAAAAGGAAAGTCTAACACTTCCCCTATCATCAGAAGATGTTACTGCTTAAATGGAAAAAGCTAGACAATCTACAAAACAATTTCCAGCAAGCAAATGAAAAAAATTTAAAAAATACATTTATAATAGTTCCCAAATCCATAAAACACTTAGAGATAAATCCAAGAAAATATGTCCAAAACTAACACATTAAGGACTACAAAATAGCTCTGAGAGAAATTAGAGAAAACTTAAATAAATGGAGAGATATATCATGTATACGGATTGAAAGACTCAAAATTGTCAAGATGGCAAATCTGACCAAATGAATCTATTGATATAATGCAATCTCAATTAAATTTGCAGCAGCACTTGTTTTGTAGAAAGTCTCAAACCAACTCTAAAAATTATATAGGAATGCAAAACACTTATGAATGATCAAAAAAGCAATTTTTAAAAGGAAGATCAAAGTTGTGTCTTACCCTATCTGATAGATGTATAGATAGACCTACGCATATATAATATATTGATTTTTGAAAAATGTGACAAGAAAATTAAATAGGGAACGGCAAATGATGTAGAATCAACCAGATATCTATGCAGGAACAAATGAATATCAGTCCTTACCTCACAAAACATGATATTAAGTAAAAATGGATAATAGACCCAAATGTAAAAGCTAAAATTGTAAAACTTCTGGAAGAAAATACAGGAGAGTAAATTTTGTGATTTTGGTAGGTATGAAACAAAGAAAGAAAACTTGATAAGTTGAACTTCATCAGAATTAAAAAAAATTTGCTTTTCAAAAGTCATTATTAAGAAAAGAAAAAAGACTGTGACACCCTGAAAGAAAATATTCACAATGCAAAAATTAATGGACATGTATTATGAATTTATAAAAAACTCTTAAATCTCAATAATAAGACTAACAACCAAATTAACAAATGGACACTTCAGAAGAGAAAATATATCCAAAGCAAATAAACACATAAAAGAATGCCTACCATTGTCATTGAGAGGAATGCAGATTAAAACTATGAGATATCTCATTAAATCTACGATGAAATGCAATGAAGCACACACATTGGATTGGCTAAAATTAAGAAGGCTGACCATACCAAATGTTGCAAGGACCCGGAGCAACTCACACAGTGCTAACAGGACTGTAAAATGGTACAGCCACTTTTGTCAGCATTTTAAAAAGTAAAAAAAAAAAAATTGCATACCACCTTGCCATTCTATTCATAGATGCTCACCCAAGAGAAAAGAAAACTTCCACCCGAAGATGAGTTTAAAGTGTTCACAGCTTTATTTGTAATATTCAAAACCTGAAAACAACTGAAATGTCCATCAAGAGATGATGGATAAACGGACTGATATATTATATAATTGAACACTACTTAGCAATAAAAAAGAAATAAATTCTCACACACACAATCACATGGAATAAATCTCAATATCATTGTTATTATTATTATATTTTTGAGGCATACTTTTTGGTGAGAAAGATTGGCCCTGAGCTAACATCTGTTGTCAATCTTCCTCTTTTTATTTTTTCTCCCCAGAACCCCGGTACATAGTTGTATATTCTAGTTGTAAGTCTTTCTGGTTCTTCTATGTGGGATGCCACCACAGCACGGCTTCATGAGCAGTATACAGGTCCAGGATCCAAACTGGCAAACCCCGGACCACTGAAGCAGAGCACATAAACTCAACCACTATGCCACCAGGCCAGGTCCAGTCTCAATATTATTATGCTGAGTGAAGGAATTCAGGCAAAAAAATTGTACATGCTATATATTTTCACTAATATAATTTTTTAAAAATACAAACTGAAACTAATGTCAGAAAATAGATAGATTGGAGGGAGAGGGGTTACCAAGGGGTATGAGGAAATTTTTGGAAGTGCTGGAAATGTTTTTTATACTGATTGTGGTGATTATTTGACAGATGCATTTCTATGCTAAAACTGATTAAATTATACAATTTAAATATGTGCAATTTATGATAGTTCAATTATATCACAATAAAGTTTAGAAAAATATACATTTCATCAAAGACACATGGAGTTAAGAAATTTCTATGGCAATTAAAGCAGCATAATCCCCGGGCCGGCTCCGTGGCCGAGTGGTTAAGTTCGTGCGCTCCGCTGCGGCAGCCCAGGGTTTGGATTCTGGGCATGGACATGGCACAGCTCGTCAGGCCACGTTGAGGCGGCGTCCCACATCCCACAACCAGAAGGACCTGCAACTAAGATATACCACCGTGTACAGGGGAGGTTTGGGAAGATAAAGCAGAAAAAAAAAAAAAAAAAGATTGGGAAAAGTTGTCAGCCCAGGTGCCAATCTTTAAAAAAGAAAAAGATTGGGGCTGGCCCCGTGGCCGAGTGGTTAAGTTCGCGCGCTCCGCTGCAGGCGGCCCAGTGTTTCGTTAGTTCGAATCCTGGGCGCAGACATGGCACTGCTCATCAGACCACGCTGAGGCAGCGTCCCACATGCCACAACTAGAAGAACCCACAACGAAGAATACACAACTATGTACTGGGGGGCTTTGGGGAGAAAAAGGAAAAAATAAAATCTTTAAAAAAAAAAAAAAAAAAAAGAAAAAGATTGGTCAAAAAATTAAAAAAAAAAAAACAACATAATCTCTTTTCGATTTTGTTCTTAATCTGATTTAATTTTTTCACTGAAATAATTTGCCTCATTTATATTTATCCCATTTATATCGGGGTCTAAGCTGCAGTTTATTTTATAAATTAAGTCTCTTAGAAATCCCCAAATATTTTTTCTTTGCTTTCTTCCTTCTTCAATTTTCTTTTCCTACCTTTCACTCACTATCTTCTAGATGATTTTAAATCAAATTGATTAACTTTCTAAACTTAAAATTTTCAACTGTTTTACTTGCCTCTTTTTATGGATCATTCTTTTAGTGTCCTATCTAAATTCTCAGCCTCGCTAAGGTTACAAAGATTTTTTCCAATATTTCCTTCTAGAAATCTCTCCCATTGAATTCTTGTTTCACTGTTATAAAAAATCCATGACCATAAATGTGGCACAATTTTTGGGTTCTTTATTCTCTTCTATCATCAAGTTTTCAGTATTGACATCAATTCTGTACTGTTTTGCTTACTGTAGCTTTATGAGTAGTCTCGGAATTAGATAATATAAATCCTCCAAACTTAAGGTTCTTTTTCAAAGTTGTTTTGTTTGTCAAGTTCTACCCCAAAAAACTCTATTGACATTTTAATTGGAATTTTGTTGAGTCTATTGCCCAATTAGGGGATATCAACCATATTGAATATTTGGAGGCATAATACAGTGTATCTCTCCATTTATTTTTCTTCTTTAAATTCCCTCAACAATGTTTTGTATTTGTAAGTGTGCACATGTCTTGCACATCTTTTGTCAGATTTAACCCCAAATATTTTATTGTAAATAGTATTTTAAAAATTTCACTTTCTGATTTCTCATTGCTATATTTTACAAATACAACTGATTTTGTATATTGATCTTGATTCTTACAAGTGTATTGACCCAAGCAATATTTTTCCAAGACAAATGGAAACTTATGTCCATACAAATACTTGTACATGAATTTTTCCAAAAAATTTTTTTGTAGTCTCTCCAAACTAGATACAACCTAAAAGTCCATCAGCAGATAGTGCCCCCAAACTGGATACAACCTAAATGTCCATCAGCGGGTAAATGAATAACTAATTTGTGATATATCCAAATGATGGAATATTAATCAGCAATTAAAATCAATGACCTACTGCTGCACTCCAAATATATAGACAAATATTGAAATATGCTGTGTGAAAGAATTCAGACAAAAGGTACATAATGTATGATTCTGTTTTGATAAAATATCAGAAAATACAAAGTATATAGTGACACAAGCAATTTAGTGGTTGTCTGGGGATAGGATGGGAGAAGAGGCAAGTAGGAAAGATTACAAAAGAGCATGAAGGTACTTTATGGTAACGGATATGTTCAATATTTTGATTGTGGTGATGGTACACATATGCAAAATTTTACAAATTGTACAAGTTAAATATGTGAGGTTTATTGTATGTCAATTATACAGCCAAAAAAGCTGCTAAGCCTCTAAAGATGTCTCAAAATATCAGGGCTGTGAAATGTAAGAATCTAGTAGATGTCATAAATAGAAAAAGAAAGCACCATTAGCGTCTCTGTTACTTCTCTAATTAATCACGAATTTCTCGAGCCAATGAAAATAAACATGTTATTGTAAAATTCAAGATATCATTATAGGGGGCCAGCTCCATGGCCAAGTGTTTAAGGTCTCGAGCTCCGCTGTGGCTGCCCAGGGTTCAGATCCTGGGCAAGGACATGGCGCTGCTTGTCAGGCCACATTGAAGCGGCATCCCACATCCCACTACTAGAAGGACCTAGAACTAAGATATACAACTATGTGGGGGGAGGGTTGGGGGAGATAAAGCAGAAAAAAAAAAAAAAGATTGGCAACAGTTGCTAGCTCAGGTGCCAATCTTTAAAAAAAAAAAGATATCATTATAGTTTTATTTTTTAGGAGACAATCATGTTAATTACTTCTTTCTCATCTCTTTCTCATGCTAGTGAAATATTAAAATAAAATACCACAACCAAAAAATCAAGATAGCTCATGGAAAGCAGAACTTCAATTCACTCTTTTGGACAAAGATATAAGACTAAGTCATATTTATTGCATTATTCAAAAAAAAGTGTTTATGGAGCAAGAGATTTCTAACTATATATTATGTGGGTGTCTGCTTCATGCTAAATTTAACCATAAACACCCTGAAGTTGTCTATAATGAACTATATTAGCCATTTGCATTTCAGACTTAAAAATAAGCCAAAACTAATTTGTATGATAACCCTAGTTATTTCTATTCCCTAATTACTCTGATAGCACCATTGATAGTGCCAAATTTTCTATGAGACTATTGGCGGAAATACAGACTTTTTCTAAATTTCAGAGACACTTAGAATGTGATTAACTGAAATACATAAATGTACATTAGTGAACAATAAAGTAGTCAGGGAAGGGCATATTCAGAAATATTATACCTTGTACCTTCCTAGTATGTTCTTTTGGATTTTTTTTACAACACATACCTCTGAGATATCTTAATTATTTTTTGCAAATGATAATCATTATCAGATTGATAAAAATTTCATTCCAAAACTCTGCTTTCATTATTGTGTTATAAAAATCCCTCCTTTATGAGTAAAAGCTATTTACTGTACTCAGTGTAATGTATTGAAAAACAAAACAAAATAAAATAAATTTATGCTTTAGGCTTTTCATTTCTAGTTGAAAAGTATTCTTTCATGGGTAAACATAATTTTTTCTGAGAGTAATGATCAATCATGGAGTATTTTTTGTAGAGGTACACAAAGTGAATTTTAAATGAGACGAATGTGGGGACGCTGTCACAGCCATAAAACCATTGGGTATATTGACAAATTCTTAAGAAACTAATAAAATTCTGCTTAATTCTCACAATCATAAAGAAACAAAAAATTCGTTTGACTAAGCATGCAGTAAGGGACATTTTGACTTATATTATTGGTTCAACTTCAAGGTAATGAGTAAGAGTTTTAATACTCATGAGGAATGGAGTTTTTTAACAGTCACCCTTTTGAACATTTTTCATTGCCAAATTTCACTTTAAAGTAGTTTCAGATCATTTGAACATCCAGATTTTTTCCCTCTTTTCCCAGAGTCTGAGCCCTAAATTAAATTATCAAGGAATGACTTAATAAATTCCTGAATAAATGCCCTATGGAGCGATATCTTTCCGCTAGTTTTCATGCAAAACAGACTTACTTTATAAATAATCATTATTCTGGCAAGGCACAAATTTAAAAAACAGCTGAGAAACCCAGTATGAATTGTTGAAAATAAATGACATTGAACAATTAGTAAGTTGATTTTTGAGATCTGTGATGTTTTATTTTCCCCTGAAATAAGAAAAATGAAGAAGTCAGGATTTGATGCCTCAGGATACTGCAATTTTTGAGTTTGAAAGATTACATAATACTGAACATTTTCAACAGATATGCAAATACCTAAAAATATCTTGTTACATTTTCTCCAGCATGCAATAAATATTTTTTACTGGAAATATCCAAATTGTTAATATTTTATAACAATTATAATTTTAACACAGAATTCTTAATATACTCTATGGTAAATTATTTTGGTGAAAGTATAACACATAGAGTATATCCTTTTTCCTTTGCAGTTTTGAAACCGAATGAGATAAGCATGCTATGCAAATATTCATTTATAATGTAACACTAATAATCAATTACACATATATGTTCTCTACATTACCTCTGGCTTAAACACTTGGGAGGATTCAGCAAATTTGCTCCCTACAATATTCATTGGAAGTGTATATTGCAGTCACTATGTACCAGGCATTGTGTAATTTGCCTTGAGTGTGTTGCAGTATTTTATGATCATTACAAGCCATTGGGACAGATTTTATAATTCCCAGTTGAGAATGTGGAAACTGAGGAATGAGTAGTCAATTAATTTTGCCAATATTCCAATGTTTGTGATTGAAACCGAGTTCTGCTTTGTCTCCAAAGCCCATACTCTTCCCTTTTTTTTTCCTTTCTATCAAATTCTGGAGCTAAAGACTAAACAAGGATGAATTCCTTGCCTTCTACAAGCTTGTAGTAAAGTAGCTGATCCAGATAAGCCAACAGATTTTAAAGCAGGAGAGTTTAATACATTGTAATCTAGTGGTTAAGAGAGAAGTAATGCCTGGTGGGAGAGCACAGAATAAGAACGATTAACTCAGACATCACTGGAGGAGTAGAAGGGGATCATGGCAGGTTCCTTGATGATGCCCTAAAGGATGAAGGAGCATTAGCCACTCGAAAGTAGTGAAAGGTGTGCAAGATCAGGGAAGCAGTAGGTATGATGGTCCATAGGCAAGATAACGCAAGACTCCTGGGTTCTTGCTAACAGGTCAAAAGCCAGAACAGTGTATGATGAGGACAGTGTCAAGAGTGCAATCTGGAGCGGTGTTCAAGATCACATGAAGAAGGGTTTGATGGGCCACAGTAAGGAAGTTTAACTTTATCTTTTAAGCTCTGGCAGAAAAAAATGAAACTTTTAAGCCAGGTGTGCGTGGTAACTGTGGCACTGGGGAGGGACACAGAAAGTTATCCGATTATATTTGCAAAACAATTACTCCGGAGTTTATGTAGTAGACGGATGGGAGATGGCAAGACTACAGATGAAGAGGTCAGCTGGTTCACAGATACTGAAAAGAGGTAAGCCTTCTGTGGGTGAACAGCAATATTAGCTGTCACACCTCAACGTGCAGACCCGCAATGGCAACATTTACTCAACTCAATGGAAGCTCTCTGACAATTAGGTAAAGATAGCAGAGTATGAACTAAACAATTATTGGTTGTCAAAATACTGGAGTTAATATCTCCTTTTGTTGTAAGTGCCATATTTAAGTTGCATTCTTTTTTCAACAAGCATTTATTGAATTCCTACTATGCGTCAGGCAATCTTAGAAGATCTGGCCATGACAGCCTTAAAGTTTTCCCCAGTTTGACTGAAATCTTGACAGGCTTCTTCCTGACTCCAGGTCCCTGATCTACCTTTCTTAGAGCATCTGCTTTAGAAAACTTGAAAATTCTTTCTCTGCCCCTCTGAAATGTATGTAAACATTCTCCAAGGCTCTTGCCAGTTTTACCACCCAAGAAATGTTTTTCTCAAAGACTTGACAACTATCTCTTTAAAATGTAATCTTTGAGAAAGATAGTCCATCTCTCAGTCTCTGTGGAAGGATAGGAGGCTAATTTGGGAGGGATCTTCTTACTCCAAGTTGTAAAACAACCCCAAGTCATGAAGCTAGGGGAAAGTTTACTTTTCTTTTGAGTAAGGCCAATTAGCAAACACAAATGGCCTATGATCCTCCCACCCCAACTCTTATTGGTGAAGCTGCGCATCCAGACTTGTTCTGTGCTCTCTTAGCTATGACTGGCAATAGCACTGGGAGAAAATCAACCTCTGTCTATTTGTCTTGTCTATGTTATTTCATTCTCTAACAACCCTAATAGTATAACAAAAAAAATATATATATGTGTATATATATGTGGTGAGAGGTGAAAAGGGTCGAGAGTACGTATAGAGGAGTTGTTATAAGTATCGGACCATCAACCTAAACTTAAACCATAAGGAAGAAACGCCATGAAGTGGGTAAGGGTTTAAAAAAAAAAAGGATTATCAGATTGTCATTTCCATGTATTGCAGATTCCAACTGAGTTGAGACATTGGTGGAGTTGGGATATTAGAATGAGTTCACTAGACAAACAGAACCTGGTGGTCAAAAAATAAGTCACGAATTTGAAATTATGGAAGCACAGCACATATTCTTACCGATATGGCACAGGTTATCGCCCCAGGGCAACAGGGGGGAGGTGATATAGAGGACATGATCAGTCAAGGGAAAGAATTCAAGAAAGTGAGAAGTCGGGGTGTTGCATATGTTTAAAGTTTAAGGAGAAAAATCAAAAAGGTGGTAATATTGGAGAAGCATTTTAGATAGTGTGCCCTAGAACTTAATTTGGGGCTCGGAAAAGCAAAAGCAATACACGGGCCAGAGGAGAGAGTAAGTGGAGAGGTGAATTCGGGAAGAACACTAAAGACACAATGGTCTCTATAACCATCTTGCCGATGGTCAGCCTGAAAAAAAAATATCATGGGTCTGCGATTTTGCCTGACTTGCAAGCTAACGTGTTAGCTCATTACCAATTCATGGATACTGAGAGAGAGAACGTAAGACTCCTGGGTCAGAGGTGAAAATTTTCTGATTCACAGCAATAGCAGTAGACAGTGCTTGGGGGCTTGTTGTCTGAGCCATGGTTCCCACAAGATAACACTAAGACGGCAGGATGAAGCTGTGTCTGCAGTGGTTTGCCTTACAGGAGAGGATCAGGGAGTCACTGAACCTGAATCCGCTCTAATAGGGAGTAAACACGCCCACCTTTTGCTCCTGAGGGAAGCACTATCTCTATCTTCCAAGGCAGTTGGCTATACAAGCATCTTTGAAAAGACCGTCCAGAACAAATCTAGTCAGTGCCTCACTCACCAACTGGCAGAAATATGAGAGAGACACAAACAATTGTCTTGCCACACCAGTAGCTATGCCACATATTACATATATTTAGCTGTTTTTAATCACTATAGCTTATCGATATTTCTATGGTCAAATGGAGGAATTCGTTTTAAATAACATACATTTATTAATATAAAATGAGCTATATGATCATTTAAGGGAACCACACACCAGTGGCAGTCAGTTTTTAAAATTTTTGAAATAATTTTCTTAATCCTGGAGTCTTGTAAAACAGAACTTAAAATATTACCTGTAATTAATATTTTTCTTGGTCTGACTGCTCTGCCTTTTGATTTATTAAAATTTTATTGTTTTTAGCAACATAAACAATGACATAACATCAGTGAACTCAGTCTGTTCCCATTTTTCCTCAGTCTTGTAAAATGCATTCAACTTCATTCTTTTCTCTTAACTCAGTCATCAGATTTGACACCACATTATTAAGTGTCAATCTGTTGTGTTCTTACACAACAAGAACTAAACAATTAGAAACACTGTACATGACATGAAACAGAAAGCGAGTAAGAGATTTAGAAACAAACCTCTTTAAGGGCGAGAGCCAGTTCCTTAAACACATCTGAGAAAGTGACAGTTTTAATGAGGAACACACATTGTAGTTCAGGGAACACTGGCCCTGCATCGAACACTGCAGAAAAGACAAAGCACCTCATTGTACGACCTCATGTCTTCATGGCTGGGAAGCGACAGTAGAAAGAATCTCGAATTTTCTACTGAATGGCACTGGTGTTCTTCACTGAGCATCTGATTTCTTTCAGTAAGCAGTGGGTCAATAGCTGCAATCGAGTACAACATATCCTACTGCTGGCAGTAACTTCTGAAATACCTTATCGTACTAACGCTATATTTAGAAATCACCTTGCAAACAGAAGTCTCAAGACATTTTGAAAATCTTTGACAACCAATTTACAATATACATATTACAGGAATGACATTGGTTGCTTGTGGAATGCAGATATCTCTTGGGTGAAACATGACAAGTGATTAACAGAGTACAGCAACGTCGCACAAGTGCCAGAGAGTTCTCTTGTTAGTGGGAGCTGGAGGGAGGGATCTTAAAATAGACAGAATACATATTAGCAATTAGCGGCTGGCCAAGGCACCAGGGCTAATGTTGTTACTTCTGAAAATTCCATGATTTTAATAAGCACAAAAAGCTTTGAGCTCTTATAAAGAGAAAATCTGTAATAGAACATTGTACCAAATAAATAAGAGAAATACCACTTCGTTGAACCACTTGAATATGGAGGCACAGGGTTAAATTTAAATGTTTCTCTAGTTTTCAACCACTTAAAAGATCTCTTTTTTGTTGACGTATATTTTTGAGAAAAAATTAGAAGGAGCCAATTGTTAATCCACTATTATATAAAGTGGAAATTATTGATGACACTCATCCTGGATCCGCTTAAAGATGAAAAACATACATTGAATTGAAATAAATGATTTTTCAGTGTGTGAAAATGTCAGCCATGGATGTATCTCGCTAAGGCCCTGTTCTGTAAGGGATATTCTGACTTAGTTTGCACACTCAGTATTCGATGGTGATTATTTGTTGGGTCCATTTGACTATGTAGGGAAATTGTTTGCTTAAGATTCCATTAAAAACACTTATATAGCTTCTTGGGAAATGACTGAACCTATATTTGGATTGAAATGCAGAAAGTTAAAAAAAAGTATGTTGATATATTGATAACATTTTCAACTTACTGGAGAATAGCAAAGACTTTAGCTATTCAACTGCTCTCTCTTGGAGTTTGTTTTGTTTTGCTCTCATGTTTCTGCATCAATTGATAATCTTCTTCTATGTTGCAGTGGTGATGATGATGATGATGATAATGATGAAAATTTGATTTAAAGTTTTTATGCTAATTGTAGTTTTCTTAGCCTTTACCAGAAATCACTCATTATTCAACGAAAAGGAAATCTTTGAACTCCAGGCAGTAAGAAAGGATCTTTTGGAATTCATTCTTCTGCCTCCCTCTACTACCCTAAAACCAACCTGGGTACTGTGGGAATAGTGCTTTTACAACCTTAAGTCATCTGTTTTTGTTTGGGATGTTTGAGATGAGAGATCAAAGGTGAACAGAAGGTTGGTGTTTGCCTGATGGCAAGTGTGCAGACAGAATGGCCCCCTACTTCCCAGAACCTATTAATATGCTACCTTACGTGGCAAAAATGATTTTGCAAATAGTGATTAAATTAAGGGCCTTGAGATGGGGAGATTATCCTGGGTTATCTGGGTGGGTTCAATGTAATCACAATGGTCCTCATGAGAGAGAGCTAGGAGAGGCAGAGTTAGAGGTGATATGACGTGTGACAAAGGATGCAGAGGCTGGAGTGATGCAGCCATGAACCAAGCCATGCTGGAAAAGGTAAAAAAAGATCCAAAAGGAATGTAGCCCAGCCAACATCTTGATTCTAGGACTTCTGACCTCCAAAACCTTAAGGTAATACATATGTCCTGTTTTAAGCCACTAAGCTTTGGGCAGTTTATAACAGCAATGATAGAAAACAAATACAGCAACCAAAAGAAATAGAGGACACTCTGGATAAATTTTCTTTATTCCTTATCCTGGAAATTCATTTATATGACAATCAGTTTGCATTATTTAAAAAGTAAATGGGGCTATAGCTGTTGCCCCAAAAAAGTGTTTATTATATAAGATTGGTCACCAAAGGAAAATATCTGTTTTCAGATGAGCAAGGAACTGGCCCTATGTCTCATGTGGGCATGTGATTGTTACTTTACACGCACTCCCCAGGAATGGCATTTGGTCTCATGGAAAGGTATCCATCCATCCAAACCCATCTGTCATTCCTCCTGAAAAATTGTCCTGATAGTTTAAGACTTCAACACTTTTCAAGATTATATTTTTCTCCCTCTTTTCCTATTGAAAAATACAGATAGTATAAGATAAAGTAGCTCAAATGGCTGGAATAGTGCAGCTCAGAGTCATAGGCAATTAAAGTATGACTTAGGACGAATTATCACAGAGCTCGGCTACAGAGAGACCTTTAAAGGCAATAAGTTCACTTTTTCTTATCTTAGCAATATTAATATTCTACAGTTGGACGTTAACATGCCAAAATGATCTAAAAGATTAATAAGCAACTTCAAAGAACACTTAGTGACAAAATGAAATCTCTCATTATATTTTCTTTCTTTTCTTCCTCTGTGTTTCTCTACATCACACCTGTGAGATGCTAAGATGAAGAAGGGTATTCACTCGGCCAGAGGTTTTCAGTTGTGGGTCCTCTGTTTTGGGAAACACCAGGTAGAAGCGAGATAAAGAAGTAGTAAAATTTAACGCCAGCAGCGGGTATTCCATTAATTATCTTTCTTCTTTCACTTTCCCATTGAATAATGAAATACTTGAAGAAAATAGACCATTTCTATTTCTGGAAAACTCAGTGAATGACTTTCTAACATTGAGTGTTTATATAAATAAATAATCTAAAATTCTGAGGTTAAAGCTTACCAAAAGTTTTAAAGTCCTTATTATGGAAGCTGGCAGTCATTTGCAAACCTTGTAATGAGAAAGGTCTAATCTGAGGACTAGATTAGTAGCAATGTTTTCCAAGTTATATACTAAATATCATTCGATGTGCTAGCGATGGCAAAGGGAGGTAAGCAGAGTCGAAGAAGTCCAGATGCAGTGAGGAAAGCCTGCAGAAGCAGACAGTGGAGAAACTCACACAGGATGAGTGACATTAGCTGAATACCATTATTCTGTGGCTGGATAAATCAGTGATGATGTTGGAGGGGTAGAGAGGCCAGTACAACATATCTGCTTTTGATTTTACTTTTCACAAATCCTGTCTATTTCCATAATTAATGAAAAGACCAGCGTTATTATTTTCAAGCATTTATTGTCTTTGAAAATTCCTTATATAGATGGACTTTTTTAAAGGACATATTTCCCCTTGTATACTCCTCTTTCCCCATACCTTAGCATTTTCAGGTTTGAAACCACAACAGGTTACTAAAGGCAGTACTCTATTTTGAGTAAAGGCAAAGGATTAAATTAAAGGAGCTGCTAGATTTTCCTGACAAGCTAGTGTGTGAGGAGGGTACTACGACTGTATACTCATTCGTCTATCTTTACCTGCCTGCCATTCTACCTTCTTCCTCCTTTGTCTCTGTCTTCTCTTTCTCTTAGGCTAGGAGTAAAAATTGTTGAAAAATTTAACACTCTTCCAAATCTGACTGGAGACATGAGCAATGAGCTGAGGAGATATCGGATTCTTAATCTTTCATCCCGTGAGACAAAAAGGCTGAGAAAGCTGGAATTGGAAAAGAAAGAAAATTCCAGATGAAAATGCCACTTTGTAATCATTTTATGAATCTTGTCAGCTTTTCTTCTGCTCTCCGTTTCTCACAAACCTACATCTCACATAAAACTGCATTTTGTTCTAAGACAAATCCTCAAGAACCAAAAATTTACTCAGGTAAGACAGAACTAGTAGGAGATTTGGTTTCTACTTATATTTGCTGCTAATTGCTGTGTAATCAAGGGCAAAATCACTGTTTCTGGTAAATGGGAGTGAACACTCCAAGATTAATGGTAGTAATCAAGTGTTTACCAGGATCTAATTGTTTGAATAATACCAAAATTTAGGATCCAGTTGTTTGAATAATTCACCCATCCATTTCTAAAAACATTCTATTATGGCTTGAAAGTAACTCAAGGCACATGAGGATGGAAGATGGGATTATATGCACAAATATATGATATATTTATGTATGATATACAATCTTCTCTAAGAAAACTGGGAAGAAAAGCTCATGGAAATAGTCTTAAAATACCAAAACTTACAGTAAAAACACCAAAAAAAGTTCACTTACCTGAGAATTATACAAAAATATCTTTAAATTATTTTTCTATTCTTATGTCTCAACATTTTATTAGATATCCAACCATCTTGAAGACTCTCCACTCCCACTCCAAATTCCCACAAACCCTCTCTCCAGAGAGCTCACTTTTCTTGAATATTTATTCTTCTCTCCAGTAAGTAGTCTGCTTTCAAAAATAAACCTTTCCAGTTTTTCCACCAACTTTATATCTCCATCTGCTATATAATAAAACCCAAGACTTGGTAGGCTAACACAATATCCTAGAAAGAAATAGAATTGAAGAGAAAAGTCTAGAAGAAATCAGTGAATTCTCTTTAGTGGGCAGAGGAAGGAGATGCCGTAATCACTCATGCTCTGATTTCTTTCCTTCCTTTCTTCTTTCCTTCCTTTCTTTCTTTACCTATACGTTGCCTTCCTGCCTTTTTTCTGCCATTATAACACTTATTATATTTTTTAAGTTTTAAGGCAAATTATACTTCTTTTCACAAATTATATCTGATTAAATAAATCACATTTTTTAGTGTCTCTCTCTATATACATATATTTATCATTCACCTACTCCCTACTTTGTATAAGTATTCTTAATTTTTTATTATGTAGTGTAATTCCCCCCCCGATTGTTCATTATAAGCTCTTTATGTTCTTGTTTCTTACCCAGAGAGTAAACTACCTGAGAATGGGGTCATGTCTTTTACTGTTTATGCCCTAGAGTATTTAAGGCAGTGCAAGGCACGACATAGTGGTTTATACAGCTTTAGCTGGCTTGAGAAAACTTGTGTAGGGTGTTCACCAAGGGATTGGAGATTTGCATTCTTTGCCTAGTCCTGGCTAATTATGTTCTCATAAATATCAGCCTTAAACTACAGCTCTCAGTTGACTAATTTAAATAAAACTGCTACTCTCTCTGTTCTCTAATGAGCTTGATTTACAGACGTATGTCTTAAACTGGTGAACTGGATGAGTTTATAATTAGGACTGAAAGGAGTGAGACACTGGTGATGACAAAAACTGTGGCAAACATCGGTGTTGAAAAAGATGAAAAAAGGAGGGAGGATGTATGAGAGAGGCACACAATGAGGAAGCTACTGTGAGATGCTACAGCTCTGTAATGGTCTCCATTCTCTCTGCCTTTCCATATTTTCCGAGACGATAGACTCAAAATGAGAAAGTGTGTTGGAATAAATCTTTTTTGGGAAAGAAATTGCAATTGATCCCGCCTGCACAATTGAGTGGACTGTCCAATTTGTCCCTTGCTCTAAATTCTAACCCACAGTGAAGGACAGAGTAAATTTCTCAATGTTTCTTAGGTGATGAACACGGATTCCTGTGTTTTAAAGGATCTTGAGTAAGAAAATATTTGAATAATGGAAGGAAAATATAAATATGTGTGAGTTCAAATTTAAGTCTCAATCAGATAGTTGTTTTCTGCCTCTGGAAACCCATGAGCTGCTAATTCTCTTCTTTTCTTGATGTGTTGATTATAATCTATCACACTTCTGCACTTTGCCTTTAGTAGAAGTGTTATATGTTTTTGTGTACTGCTTATTAAATCATAGTTCAAGTACAGTTCTTAATTCTGTTGAATAAAATGAGTATCGGCTCTTTCACATTAATGTTATGATTGATAATAACTTCAGATTTACCCACACTTATGTACTTGGCTCAAATACAACTGAATGATGTGGCTGAAGAGGATGTCTCTAATTTCAGCTAATTAATATGATGAGTACGAAAGGTTTGTAGAAGAGGCCTGTGAAGCATAGCGTGAACTTCATAAGTTTAACATGCTTTTGGAAAGAAGTTGCTATATTGTTTTCTTGATTTCACTCTTTAAAGATAATGTTTTCATTCACAGTATTTCTGAATATATAGTTTGTGTGTACAGTACAAATGCATTAATCACAAGGATAATAGCTATAACAAGATTTCTCTTTTATTTAATCTTGGATTAAAGTTTTGGAAATCCTTTCGTCAGACCAATCAATTGTAATGGATAAAAACAGAATATCGATAGGTGCAAAAGGAAATAAGCTTGTATAAAAATCAGCTAAAACTAGACCTTGGAAAGCTAGAGGGACTTCAGTATCAGTTATCTGATAGAGATGCATAATACCAGAGTGGGGAAAGCTCACAGAGGTACAATCAAGCCATCACACAGCAGTGGCGCCTGTTCTAAATCTGAGCAGTAATAGTTGCCATTTCTTATTTAGAAAAATCCCTTCTCTCGCCTTCTATATTCCCAAAGTACATATCTCCTGGCAGTGTTCAGTAGAACCACTGGACTCTCTGCTTGGTTTTGAGTTTGGATATTTTTAAAGCTACCATTGTCATCTGGAATTGATCATAGTCTGTCCTTTTCATCTTGTGCACTTCTGAACTACTGCTGGAAAGCCAGGATTTGATATTGGTGGGTCAAGTTCCTAAGGAAGAGGCAATAGAAAGGAAGTTTCAGAGTGAAATAATTGGAGACAGAGACTATAGGATTGTTGATGTACTTTGTGAAATAAATAGAATACAGATACATTAACGAATATGAAATTGCATAATCTTAATATAACACCCAATTTGAAGTATTAACTAGAAAATAGTTTTATAGCTTGTATGTATGGTATAGTAACATAAATTATAAAGGGATCACATAAACGAAACCGGCATTAATCTTTGCTTTGCTATTATATGTCTACTTGGTATGTGCTTTACACACATAGTCTCATTTGATCTTCACAATGAAGCAATTATTTAAAATTAAATACATTTAATTAAATAAACACATAAAATACATTTAAATAAAATTTTAAAAAACTGAATCCATTTAAAATCTGTATTGTAATAAGTGAATGCTCACAAGAAAAGGAAAATTGGAATTGTGTCCCTTGTTATCTATAAATGTTATCTATAAACTAAAAAAGGAAAAAAAGCAATGTGAGCTGAAGGAACAATATAAATAAAACTTGGGAGATGGGAATTAGTTAAGATGTTGAGTGCATATATAAAGGATGGATTTTGTAAAGGGTGCATTTTCAATGTGAACAATGTTACACCCGAGAGGACAAAATTGATTTACGGTGTGGGGGAGGGAGAAGTTAGGCAAAATATCTTAGCTATTACAATGGTTTGTGGTCCTTCAAAGCTCACCATATTTGGCAAGATCTTCTTTCTTAATATTTAGTTCCTTTTATTAGGTAGATATTAAATTAAATTAAAATAGATTTCTCCTCAGGGCCTTGTTAATGAAAAATAGATTGAGAAGCATTGGCTGAGAAGTATAAAAAGTTTGAAAAACTTATCATTGTAGTATTTTTTCCCATTTGTTATAAACTCAAGAACAAAGAATTCAAGGAAATACATTTATTTAGATTCCTGTGGTAGAAGAAACATAATATGACTATATTGAATGAAACATCGAATTGCATGCTATGTCACTGTTATTCATGTGTCTATGACTGGAAGATACATAGTCTATTGGTTTCATGCTGTCCTAGTAGCTAGTGCAGTTTAGGCCCCCAGTGAAAGTTAGTTAGTTGAGTAAAAAAAAATCTCACTATACAATAGCACCATCAAATGATTGTCTAGTCCATATGCAAACATATCTCTGAAAAATCTGCAGTTCCTTTCATGATTTTGAACCTTGACTACTGTGCTCACATTTTAGTTTCTTAAAGGCCCTCTTGAAATGGACTGAACACTGAACTGAACACCGAACTCGAACCATGGTCTAACCAGCAGAAAGCAAAAGGAGACTGATATCCTTCTCATTCTTAACTTTCCATTTTGACAGCAGCCTAATGTGCCATTGGATATATTAGCTGCGACATTCACTGTTAATTCAAATCTAGCTTAATCTCAACAATGACTCAAATCTTCTTTACATGTACTGTTAAGTTATATATTCAGCAGCCAAGATTGAATATTTGGTTCATAAAATCAAAGGAGAATACTTAAAAGTAAAATTTGGTCTTACTGAATTTGGTCCAACATTTCAGTTTGTCTTTAAATTTATTTTTAAGGTGAAGTTTCCTCTTATCGACCTTCTTTCCAGCATCATGCTATTTAATCATTTGATAAGACTTCCACTCATGTGACCACCTGAGCTATAAAAATGATATAAGAAACCTACCATTGTACATCTCACTCAGGGTTTACATCCTTTCCTTAGTCATCAGTCTTGGACAGAACCATTTAATAAATTAGAAATGCACTGAATCCTGAGTCCTATTATCATCTATCTCACTTTTAACCATCTAAATCTCAATAATAGGATACTTTTTAAAGTTCATTCAAATGGGTAAATCCAGAAACCATGTTAACAGCAGCCTGCTGATATACCAATCCAGCAACACCAAAAAGAAAAAAATGAGCTAGAAGTCTCTTGTATTTAGGCTCTTATATTCAGTGAGCACTTTCTTTTCCTAAATACTTACAAACCATATTTCAAAATGACCTATGCTAAAATCATTATCCTGTGTTCACATCATTTACCTTCCTGGGTTTTTACAAAAAAATATGCAAAGTTTGCCTTAACAAAGTGGCAGAAAAGAGAAAAGATCAAGGACCTCTCCTAGAACCAGGATTGGGGAGGGTGTGGAGGCAGAGATAGAGAAGAGAGGGAGACAGAGAAAAAGACAGGGAGGAAGTAGGGAGAGAGACAACCTAACAACATGGATCAAAAGAAGGAAGCAAAGAAAAGGTAGTCATAATAAAACATGGAAATTATCAGTGATTATTTTAGTGGACAAATGTGTTAAATACTACTATTAAAATGCAGAAACTATCAAATTTTGTTACTTTCACGTTTCCCTCCAAATATGAAATAACTGTGGCTATATTGAATTTACAAAAGATACACTTAAAACAAATTGAGACACAAAGGCAAAAGTAAAATAATAAAACAGAATCACAAAAACTGAAAAGAAGGAAAGTGTTGCAAAACGTGTGAATGGCAATACTAATATAAAATTAAGGATAATTCAAAGTAAAAGAGTCATTTATTTTAATAACAAAAGGACTATTTAACTGATATATGTTAGAGTATATTTACTCTAACAAGAAAATCTACCTCTTAAGAACCTTTATGCAAAAAAGCGGCAAAATACACAAAACAAGTCTGTCTCCACGTAACTGATCAAATGCTCTTCAACACTAGTTTTGCCTGTCTCTAATGTGAATTCAGTTCCCACCGTTGTATTCTTAGGTTAATGGGCATGACTCCCAATCCAGTTCATCTGTTTCACTGGGCTGGGACCCAGCAAACTCTCAGCCCTGCTGAGACAGCAGCCCTCTCCCCCCCCACCCCCCGTCTGTTTGCGCCCTGATAGAGTTCTTGTCAAACCATGATTTCATGCACACTCAGACACACAATTCCTCCTTTCTCTGCTCTTGGTCTACAGTCCTGTATACATGAGGACTACAATGACAAGAATACACACACTCATTGTTTCTCTTCTGGTAATTTCTGTTCAAATCTTTTCTGCCTAAAATGATGTGGAGATAGCTTGGGGCATGAAGGACCAAGACCTAGGAATAACTAACTATCTACCTCTCAGAGGTGGAGAATCACAGTGGCCTCTTCTCTTGCTGGTCCATGTCCCATCTTCCTCAATCTCTGACACGTGAAAAGACTTCGGAAATGGTATGAAGCTGATGTTTTTTATTCTGAATTCTTAAATTTTTACCTGTCCAACTCAAAATTCTTTATCTTCACGGTCAATTTTCTCCAGAATCTACTTGCTTAGAAAGTCACATTATATATTAATATCCCAAAGGCTCTGAGGGTTTCTAACATAAAACAAATGAACAAATTATCAAAAATAAAGATTCTTTAACTTTGTTTAACCAAGAATTTTTCAGCTGTATTTGTCAAAGTTCTCTTTTATTTAATAACATGTATTAGAATCCTAATTTTAAAGCTCTCCTCAGAAAATTCTGATTTAGAACAAATTTTTTTGTTAAAACAAGTAGCTTAGGCTATTTAACACTTCCTTCATTTTACCTGACCAATGGTTTTATTATTGAAAATGTCAATATGTGGGCCATTAAGAGCTCGTTTCATAATTTTTCCTACACATAAGAATTTTTAAACAATATCTAACAGATGGCTGCGTATCTAGTTAGGAATGTTTTCCTGAGAAGCTATTCCATAATCTTCTGCAACCACCTGTTCAAATATCCAGCTGTCCCTCCTAATCAAGAAGTATTTATTTAGATTTATCCAAAGAAGAAAATTAAATGTTTAAAAGTAAAAAACCACAATGATCCCTTGACATGTCAGTCTTAGAAACTGATCCAAGGACAATGGGGGGGACACAGCTATTTTCTAGGAGATTTAGAATCTTTAGTTCCATTTTGAAATTTCAGTTTCTGATTTTGGCAGTATTAAGATTTAAAAAATAATGTTTATTTATATCTACATTAAACTTGTTCAAAAGTCTATAGTTCTCAAAGCGTAGAGTATAGTTTTGACAGAATTCCAGAGTGGTGCTTGAGTTAAAGGTCCACTGAGAACTTTTGGTGACTTCCTCTCATCCTAAGATAATACTAGCTTTGTCAAACAGTAAGTGGGGTGTAATAGTAGCAAAGGCACTTGAACTACTTCCTGGCAATGAGAAGCTCTTTCCAAGGACTTGGGAAGTCTGAGTGGTGGGAACCAAACTTCAGGTGGTCAGACGGTGGGGAAGAAATACTGAGATACTCAGTAGGTTTCTCAGAACTGCCTTTATTCTTGTTGATGACGTCAGTGTTGCATGGTTCCTTGGGAAATTTTATTTATCAACATTGAGATTAGAGAAGTGGTGCAGTAAAATCATACTCTTCTCCCTCACTCAAAATTCTCCACCTTAACCTCTCTCCAGATGCCTGATTCTGCTATGTTTGCCTAGACATTCACACATTCTTTTTGGGAAATACATTTCTTAGAGGGCAACTATCATCTTTTGAACGTTGAATTTTAGACCTCTACTTAGCACCTTGTAAAGCATTATGTATGTTCAAGAATTTAATTATTTCGATTCTAAATTTATCTCAGTCATTTTAAACAATTGATTCTTTAGTCTCTGGAGATAGAGAAGATTACAACTGCTCTTCAATTCAACAAACATTTGTATAAGCTTAATATAAGCCCCTTGTATTTTAACCTCTATTATTCCCCCAACAAGAATTGAATGCATTATTCTCTTCCAGGAACTTTTCTTTGAATCAGAATTTCTAGCCCACCTCTCCAGCAGTTATATCCACTCTCTTCTAAAATTCCTATGCCAAACTTGTCTGTGCCAAAAAAGATTTTCCATATTAATTTTACCAGCTCCAGTCATCTTATGCCACTTCCTTTTAGCACCTGTATTCTTTGCTAGTCTGCATTTATTATCCTTCTTAACATATGTAGTTTATATAATTATAACTTATAACTTTATCCTAACAGGAAGCAGAAAATTATTAGTGTCTCAGTGCTTTGTATTCAGTGTTTTGAGACTAACAGCTCATGTCTGCGTGTGTTACTGATAAGCGTATGCTTACATCTCCCTGACGATATCTTAGCATTACTGCACTAGCTATACAGTCTCTTAGCTTAATTATTAGAGTGATGGTTGATCCCAAAGTGGGAGAACAAATGAATTCTGACTAGCACTTCACATCCATAAACCATTATTCATGGAAAAGGGTATATTCTCAATTGAAAATAAATGTCCTAGAATTCAAGAGTTTACAAAAATTCATTGAGAATTCCCATAAGCTTCTATAATTTAGCCTCCAGTGTCCCCAGCTCTCTTTCCATCTCTTTTAGTTGAAAAAAGTGAACAGACAATCTATATTATCAAGAGTTTCAAGATTTAAAGGAAACTGGTTTAATGACCTTCCAGATTCAGAATCAATGAAAAATCAAGAATCTAGGAGGGAATTTAGTTAGTGCAATTTTTTTAATCTGGTTTAGAAAACAAGCTTGGGCCTAAAAACTATAAGAGCTTCTTGTTACTTATCTTATTAATAGCTGAATCAATTTTATTTACCCAGTTTAAGGAGAAGTAGCTGGGGAGATGCAGAGGCAGAGCAGGCCTGGTGAGCAGACAGTATAGAGGAGAGAGCACGGAGAACGGTCACTTGCCACTAACAGTGAAGTGGGTCTCAGAGATGGAGCCACATAAACAATAACTTCTACCACATTAATCTCACCTGATGAGGCGATCAGAACTGCCAGTCTCCCTAGGATTAATGAAGGTTGGGTTGACCGAAGAAGGTGGAGAGAGGGCCCAGTAGTTTTGCTCTTTCTATTGCCTCTGTTGAGAAGTCTGCTCATGGAAAGATGAGAAAGCAAGAATAATGCTTCTTCTAACAAAGTGCCAAGAGAAGGTCCAGAGGGTATTCAAGGACACATACTCTACTCACGTTGTTTTTGGAGGCATGGCCAGTGAGGGAGAGGACTTTTCATGCTTAAACAGAAACAATCAGGAGGGAACAGCAACAGCATATATGGCACGAATACAAAATTTAGAACAAAACATAGGAAATGGAATACATCACACAAAAGAGAGAGCATCTCAGAGGATTGATTCTGTAAAGAAGCTGAAAATACTATCCCCAAATAAATTGCACTTGGAAGGAAACTAAAGAAAACATCGATGAAATGAAACAGGAATTGATTAAACAACAGAAAGAGATGAAAAACCGATTTCACAGGGTTATGGAAAGAAATAGGGAAATAATGATACAACTTAAGAACATTTCCATGCAGCAAGATGCAGAATGGATGTGCAAACAAAAAAACAAACAACAACAACAACATCAGTGAACCAGATCACAGCCTTAAGGACAATCCCACGGGATGTAGGGATAAGTTACAAAAAGAGGAAAGTCAACAGAGAAAAGAGAATAGACATGGCAGAGGGCCGAGGGCAGGTGATCAAGAGCCGATAGACAGACACCTGTAGGTTTGCAAAAGAAATTCAAATGAATGAAATGGATACAAATTCAAAATATAATAAAACAGCATTCTTATATAATGAAAGAAATGTTAGTCGAAAGGAAATCTCTCGTATATTGGAAAGACCAATTCCAAGGCACTTCCTGGTAAAAACTTAACTTGAAGACAAAAATGTTAATTTCTGTGAGCCTTCAGCCCTGTGCAGCAGTCAATACAAAGTAAATAGTTTAAAAGCCCAAATGTAGGCTTACTGCAGCTAGAAGGGAGTTTAATATATATAGTTTTGAAGGAAGGGAAGAGAACGCTCTGAGATCTGTGTAAATGATCAAGTTCCATACAAAACCAACAGCGAGATGTCCTTACAAAGCAAAAGCTCAGGATTTCTCACCCACGGTTCTGTGGATGCCACTCACACTGTTGTGTATACGGACGGTGCTTGTGAAGCTGTGCCTAATCTGTGAGTTTGTGTTTAAAACAAAACAAAGGGAAAGTAGGACTATATGATCCAGTTAACCAAAGACAAACAGAAATATAGCAACCACAAATGAAAAAGTCTGAATTAAGAATGAACCTAGAAAATGAAAGGAATGTAGGCATTAAGTATTATTATATGAAAAAATCACAGCCTCAGTGCTACTATAACAAAAAGGTCAAATAATTAGAAGTGTTAAATTAATTAAATAAGGAGGCCATTAGACTGATGTGGCTCTAACGTCACGGCAGTCTGCATATGGAAACCACAATCTAAGTCTGTAAATGCCTCAAGGTTACAAAATAGAGATCTAAGAACAACCAATCACAAGCAACCAGCTAGGCTTGAAGCTCTAGCCAATCAAGACTTCCCTTGCTTTGCTTTCGCCTTTTCTCTGTGAAAGTCTTTCCCCACCTCCGGTGGGTGCAGCCCTCCTAGGCGTTTCTGGTTTGTGGCGCCGTCTGATGGAAATCCGTTTTGCTCAAATAAACTCCTAAAAATTTTAATATGCCTCAGTTTATCTTTTAACAGAACAAATTCACAAATTTGGGAAAAAAATAAGTATTGTTTAGGACAGAGAAGGAAGTCAGTAACGTAACATTAGAAATTTTTAAAATAAAGAAAAGAAAAGAGAAAAACCGTGAACTTAACTGATTCTTTAAAAACAATGAAAGAAATAAACTGCTTCTTGGATTAATCAATAAAAGAGAAAACACACACACTCATTATTAGGAATGAGAAAGTAAACAATCACGAAGAGAGGAGGAATTAAAAAGAATGATATTAAAGTGATTTTTACAACTAACATCTACCAGAAATGAAAGTCTGGATAAATTGAACCACTTTCTAAATACATATAGATTTCAAAAACTGACCAAAACTCTACAAAGATAATAAAAAGAACTGTATATATTTTAAAACAACTTATTAATAAGCTCCTAAATAAACAGTGAAACAAATTAAATTTTCTAAGTTCAGACAATTTTAAATATTTCAACAAATAAATTTGCTGCTGTGTAAATTTTAGGGCATAGAAATTCAAAGAAAATATTCTATTTATTTTAGAAAGGCTATGTAATTTTGATATCTAAATAGTATAAAAGATAGAATAAAATATTTACATATATACAAATATAAGCAAAATGTTAGATAATTCCAGCAGTATTTCAAAATCAACTTTACCTGATCCCATCCCTATCCTGATATCCCTGAGAATTATATGATGTCTTAATATTAGGGAATAAATTACTGTAATTCACCATATTCATAGGTTAAATAAGAAAAGCTACACGACCAAACCTTTTATGCTAAAAAGGCATTTGATGGTATTCAAAGCCAGTCCTGAGGAAAGTCATTAGTGAAATATGGCTACATAGATTTTTTTTCCTAAAAGAAAATGCTATGTTTTAATGGGGAAACAACTGGAACATTTCCTTTAAAAGCAGAAAAAATATAAGATTGGCAGTCTTTATCATTTCTAGACATAAGGCATTTAGGCAAAATGAATTGAAAAATAACTAGCCAAAGTAAGGAGATAAAATTTTAATTATTTGCAAAGAAAATCAACTAAAAAATTACTATAAGTATCAAAGGAATGCAGTAAGGTAGCTGATTATTAAATACCTAAAACCCCCAAATTCTCTGTTTTTGTAGATTGCTTTAATCTAAATTAGATGTATATGTAGTTTACAAAGTTCGATAGTTAAACGAGGTCTATTAACAAACAAAACAGCAGAGACAACCAATTTGACTTGCATTAGTTGATTATTCAATATTTATCTCTGTATCTCTGTGGAATATCATGCTTTTTTCAGTATACTTTTTGAATTCCTAGTAGGAAAAAAAGGACTTAGCTCTTTTTTCTACTCCTGTCCCACATGTTTGCACTCTTTCCATCCCACAATCTCCCTAAGAATTTTATGGTAATTTTGGTTAGATTGAAATCCAGTATTTCGATTAATATTATTATGATTATGTAAGTGCCATTTGGAGTTGAGTCATGTACTAAACCATTACTACTTCCCCTTTCCCATACAAATCATGGATCACAAAGATCATTCGTGGTAGGTGACAAACCCAGAAATCAGAAATTAAATGTTTGATTTGACTACGAAACCTGGAACGTCAGATGCATGATATGTACAAGCATATATCTCAAGCACACTTTGAAACATATGAAAATGAAAGGATTTGTTTCCTTTATATACTGTGATCTTTCAAATCAAAAAAGAAAAAAATGGGCTGGTGCAATCCAAAAAGACACATTTGAAATGAACAAACAGCAAGAAAACATGAACATCTCTACTCATTTTTAAAAGGCCAATAAAATACCCATGATATGTAATGTTTTCCTCACCAAATTGTCAACAATTAAAAAAAGAGGTAACGCCCATTGTTGAAGAAGGTTTGTATATAGACTGACACTCATAAGTTGTGCTCCTCTAGGAGACACAGAGACAGAGTTTAAGTACAAAGGCATCACTCTGGGAGGCGGTCCCAATATTCAGTGGGAAGAAAACCCAGCAAGTGAGACAGGGAAGAGAGTCTGGCTACCACTGCTGGAAACCCAAGCTCAGCCCTGCTGGGGGACTCTGGAAGACTGTGTACATCTGTCTCAAAGTTTTCCCATGTAAGGGACCAGGACTAGGATATCTCTCCTCCCCTCTCCATCTATCATGGCAGAGGGCTGCTCCCAAGAGGGTTATCTGTCTGGCACTACCATCCTACCCCGTATATGTGGATCTAGAGAAAGCCCTCACAGGGAGAGTCACAGATGCTTGCAGTTGAACATCGCTGACAAGTGCTAGACCATTGAGTGTCCAGGAAGTGTGGATGGGGCCTCAACAGTGTCTCAGACACAGTCATGAGATACAAATGGGCTTATATATTGGTATGGTATAATCTTTCCCTCTGTCTATCACCTCTCTCTCTCTCTCTCTCTCTCATCTATCTACTGGTTATCTAGCTGTCTGTCTATCTACCACCTATCCATCTCTATATGTTCCCACCATTAGGGAATTCTGCAAATTTGTCAAATATGTGGCCATTTTGTGGTCATATGGTTAAGTTCATACACATTACTTTTTCTGAAATTACTCTCTCTGGATTTGCTACCTCATGACCTATACAAATAAGTCAGATTCATTGTTTCTCTATAATTATGGCTTTTAGGGGAACAATTTCTTAAGTCTTTATATTAATTTTCCAATTTTCTATGTTTTCTGTATGTATGCAAGTATGTAATCTATCAGTCATCATTCAGTTGCACTATCTGCTTTGGCAGGTGAGGGTTATTTACCAGGATTGTGAGGAACTGGTTTATTTAACGCATGTGTTCTCTAATCTCTTGAGTACGTCGTACAAACATTTCTTGCAAGCAATATGTTTTTATTTTTTTACATTCTAGATTTAGAAACTCTTTCCCAAGTATAACGTTTTTTCACTAGTTATTTTATTGGAGTCATATTGGTTTACAACCTTGCGTAAATGTAGGTGTACATTATTATATTTCAGTTTCTACATAGACTACATCATGTTCACCACTAATACTCTAGTTTCCTGTGTGTCTATGTGAGGAAGATTGGCCCTAAGCTAACTAACATGTGTGTCAGTCTTCCTCTCCTTTATGTGGGACGCCACTACAGCATGGCTTGATGAGCAGTGCCAGGCCCGCAACCGGAATCTGAACCTGCAAACCCTGGGCCGCCAAAGCAGAGTGTGTGAACTTAACCACTACATTACCCAGCTGGCCCCCCAGCAGTCTAGTTTTTATCCATCACCATACTTATGTCCACCCTATGTATATAACTTTGGATAGAAGTTTCAAACTCTGACAGTTCTCATTTAATGCAATTCAAAATTATTCTTCAGTGTAACCATTTTGTTTTTTAAGATTTTGGCCTGGAATCCTTTTAACCCACAAATTATTTTGTATAATTTTAAAATAATTTGATACTTTAAAAACTCAAATAATTTATTAGAAAATTAACACATTTACAATGTTTTCACACAAAGGTTTCACTTTTCAATAAGTATGTTAATGAGATCTAAGATTGGATCTTCTAAATTTTTTGACCTTAGATTTCACTTATAATAAGATAACCTCTGGGGCCGGCTCCATGGTCTGATGGTTAAGTTCAGCATGCTCTGCTTTGGTGGCCTGGGTTTGGTTCCCAGGCACAGACCTACGCCACTCATCAGTGGCCATGCTGTGGTGGCCACCCACATATAAAATATAGGAAGATTGGCATGGATGTTAGCTCAGGACCAATCTTACTCACTTTTCTTTTCTATAATTGGCTTTTTCTGTCTTTTCCTTTTCTTGAGTTCTGTTATAAGACTTCTGTCCTCTAATTGTTCTCTTGCTCTTTATTTATTGTATTTATTTTTGCATGTGTGAGGAAGATCAGCCCTGAGCTAACATCTATGCCAATTTTCCTCTACTTTAACTGGGATGCTGCCATACCCTGGCTTGACAAGCGGTGCTAGGTCTGTGCCTGGGAACCGAACCTGGGAACCCCCAGCTGCTGAAGAGGAGCATGTGAACTTAACCATTATGCCACTGGATTGGCCCCCCTTGCTCTTTATTTTTGCATGTTGCATTTAAATTTATTTTTGTTCTTCTTCATCCTTTCCATCAGGGTAGTAGGCTTTTCTTGTATTCATTTCTAGAAGCCTGACTTAATAACCTAGCTAAGTTTCAGTCTTTTAATACCATCAACTTTCAATTTAGCCAAGTTGGTTTCTTCTTATACTTACTGTTTCTCT
Organism: Equus asinus; assembly: GCF_041296235.1. Lineage (NCBI taxonomy): Eukaryota > Metazoa > Chordata > Mammalia > Perissodactyla > Equidae > Equus > Equus asinus. Next base: position 128,586,442 of record NC_091793.1, read on the forward strand.
TATTTATTGGTGTAGCCTTTCCTTGCACCCATCTCTTAAAGAATATCTTGCTCCCCTGAATTAGTTTGTCTCTCAGAATTTTCTTTCTTGGAAACTGTCCCCACATTTTCCTAAGCTTCTCAATGGTTGGCATAATTAGAATTCAGTTTCTTGATGTTTCTGGTTCCCTCTTCTTTTCTTGAAATCACAAAATTTATTAATCTATAATCATATAAATTAAGCTTATTTCCTTTGGTTTTAATTGGCATAAGTCCTAGTAAAGCAATACAAAAAAGCAGCATGCATAAAGGAAATCTGGGGCAGTAGGACCCAGAAACTCAATTCACTTTGCTCCCTCCTCTCAATATTTTTCTATATAGGTAAAATTACTGGGACCTTCACCCCTAAAAGAACATTATTTCATGCTTTTATGTTTTGTCTCCCCAGTACAGCTCCAAAATTCTCAAGGGAAAAATGTCTGCTTAGAAGTTTTATCTCTTGTAATGTTGCTGCTCAAAAATGTGTGCCCAGAAAAGCACATCTAGCATCTGCAGGAAGCTTGTTAGAAATACAGAATTCCTGGCCTACTCCAGACATGCAGAGTCAAAAGCTGCATTTTAACAAAATCTGCATGTGATTTGCATGCACAGTATAGATTAAGAAGCATTACTGTATAACACGGCTTGCCTATGATAGGCACTAGTAAAATCGTTGTTGCAGGTTTTTAGTCATCTCTGAATTAATCAAGATTAGTAAGCAAAATCTAATTGTCTTCATAAGGTAACTAAAATGTTTGCCTTCCAAATTCCCAAACATCTGCAGCTAAAAAACTTTGGGTTGTAAAAATAAATCTGTAATTTTAGTTAAAAAACATTAAATTTTCATTACAGGTTTATTTTTAAACTTTCAGTAGTCAAATTTTACGTTTGATGTTAGAATGGGAACATGAATTTTTCAGCACTTTCAAGTGATACCTTTATTTTGTAATCACTTTAATGTCTATTTTTTGTTAGATACAGGTTCACTTCCACTGGTGTCAATTGCAAAGCATGATATTTGAGGTATGCCCTATTGTCTTCTTTTTTCCATATTCTTTATTATGTCTGTTTATTTTTTTTAATTTTTCTTTTGAGGACTATTAGCCCTGAGCTAACATCTGCTGCCAACTCTGCTCTTTTTGCTGAGGAAGACTGGCCCTAAGCTCACATCTGCGCCCATCTTCCTCTACTTTATATGTAGGACACCTACCACACCATGGTTTGCCAAGTGGTGCCATGTCCGCACCCAGGATCTGAACCCCAGGCTGCCAAAGAAGCAGAATGTGTGCACTTAACAGCTGCCCCACAGGGCCGGCCCCCTATTATGTCTGTTTTGAAAAAAGTTAATCATGGATGTCATCATACACAATTTTGGAATTATTTTTTCTTCTTCCTTCACTTAACTCATGGCCTAAATTTAACTAAATAACTAAATCTAATCAGTTCTTACAGATTGCTTTGCTTATTATTTTGGTATAATAGTAAACCAAACAGTTATTAAAGATTTGTGTTATCTAATCTTTGGTTTTTCCTGTTTCATTATTAATGTTTTGTACAAATAACTGTTGAATCACAAAGGCATTATCCTTAAATTATTTTGCATACATACTCTCTTAGTTGTATTAATTGTCAATATATTTCTTTAACTATTTTAAAGTTGTTACTAATGATTTTGTATATAAAATTCACAGCTTTTGCAATCAGTTTTTACTGCATTTTACTCTTGCAATAACGACTGACTTTTAAGAATTATATTTCTATTTAACTTTTATTGAGATAATTACAGATTCACATGCAGTGATGGGAAATAATATAGAGAGAGCCCACATACCCGTTAACTCATTTCTCCCAATGGTAACATTTTATAAAATTATCCTGTAATATCACAACCAGGATATTGACACTGATACAATCCACCAATCTTATTCAGAGTCACTCAATTGTATTTATACACATTTGTGTGTGTGTGTGTGTGTGTGGCTATATAGTTCTATACAATTCTATCACATGTGTAGCTTCAGGTGTCTAACACTACAGTCAAGATACTGAAGAGCTCCACCCCCACAAAGATCCCAGCGTTGCGATTTTACAACGTCTCTGCTGTCCTCAAATCCTACCAACCCTAACTCCTGGCAGCCACCAATCTGTTCTCCATTTCTAAAATTTTGTCATTTCCCAATGCTGTACAGACGAAATCATCCAACATAGCACCATTCTGGATTGGCTTTTTTCACTTAACGTGGTGCTCTGAAGATCCATCCAAGTTGTTGCATGTGCCAATAGGCTGTTGTTTTCTATTGCTGAGTGGTGTTTCCTGGCGAGGCTGCCCCACACCTTGTTTAACCAGCCATATGCTGAAGGACTTCTGGGCCATTTCCCAATTTGGGTTGTTACAAGTAACACTTCTATGATCGTTTGTGTGCAGTTTTTTGTGTGACTATGTTTTCATCTCCTAAATTTTGATTTGAGTTTTACTTCAATTGGCTGATAATCCCAACATTTAAAGCACATAAGAAGATTTTTCACTCTAAGTTGCACCCATAATTGAGGTGGACCATCAGATAATGATAATTCTGAAACATGGATTGCCCATATTAGTGATTATTGGTTACGTAAGATAGTAATCAATGTGATCACATGATCATACTCTTGTGAAAGTTTGATGTTTAATATGACTTTGGCTGTTTAACCTTTCAAAGGCCAAGAATGACACTGCACTAAATAGGAGATTTTGGACAAACGTTGCGACCAAATGTATCTGCATAAGCCTAACCACCAGGCCTATTAAACTTTGAACAGTTGCCACCATTCACCTGGTAATAGTTAGGCACATTTCATGCTTAGTTCAAGGTAGTGAATAGAGAAGGAAAAAATGAATCTTCTATGTGACAAGTACTTTACCGACTTCTAGTAATTGTGTGTGTATGTGTATGTCTGTCTGAATCTGTGTATTAAGCCTCTAAATTTAACTCATGCGTCATCCATCCATTCGACAAATTACTATCAAATGTCTATTATATAACAGACCCAAAACTAATACTTAAAATTTAAAGATTAAATGATATTAGTTTTGCTCTCAAGGAGCTCATTGTTTAGGGGCTATATCTATATGGCTGAAATAAAAAATGCTATGTCGCGGTCATGACTAAGTAGTGCTGCTGGAAGATGGTAGAGGATAATCTTAGTGAAATTATAATGATATAGAGAAAATTATATTCTTTTAGTACAGGGTACTAAAATTTCTTTGATTTTGCAGAGAGACCAAGTTTCTTTAAAAATATTCTCCTGGATAGATCCCATTTTGAGATATTAATTTGTATTTTAATTCCTCCTCCTTGCTTTCTTTCCCATCTAGGTAGGTGCCATTTTTCACTTAACTCCCTCTGTTATGTGTCAGGGCTGAAAACAAAGATAATCTGCAACTTTTACTGTCTTTGATTTTCTAAAATTTAAATTCTCGGGGGAAATTAAGTTTTCCCAAATGGGGGAGAGGATTCCTGGGTAGAGACTGAGTCTATGAAGGAACAGAAGGGTCAGTGGGTGACTTAACCTCTTTCCCAGACTGAGATCTGTTCTCCTGCACTGGAGGAAAAGTATAGAGAGATCTGTGTTTCCCTGAGTAACAGGGCCTGAAGTCGGCTTTCTGTGGGAGCCCCCAAGGATGTGGGACACTACGAGAAAGGAATCGCTTTCTGGTGTATCTAGGCAGACAGGGTTACAGTGCCCTTCGCATGATTTCTTTTACTCACCCGTAAGAGAGCATCACCAGACCCAAACAGGCATTGGGACAGGGATGAGGGACATTTCAGTGACATATAGAACTACCTCATTAATGTAGTGTAGACATTGACATGTGGCATAACGTAGAGCAAAGAAACACCTCTGCAATGATGGAGATTTATGTTTAATCCACCTTGGGAGAATAGGACACCAAAGTAAAATTAAAGCAGTTTATAAGGCACCCAAAAAAGGGATGTTTTGTTTGCACACTTGGATTTATGACCTGAGAGTTATATCCACTCCTAGGGCCACTCTGGAGTAGAAATGAGTTTCTCTGTCCTGGTTGTTGGTCTGACGTTCATGTTTTTTTTAAGAAAGAGTGCTGTGCTCTTTTCAGTGGAATAGAAGCAGGACCTGGTGGAGACAACCACAGCTCAGAAGAAGGGCCAAAGAGAGGAGGAGCTACGCTCCGCTGCACAGAAGAAGCAGAGCAAGGAGAGTGGAGTGTCCGAAGAGGAAATGGCAAATGTGTGTGATAGAAACTTCTCATCTCCCTGAAGCAATCTTTAACAAAAGTAAGAATAAAATTCCTGAAATGGTGAGTGTGATAAAATTGAAAATAAAACACAGTAGGGGTTGATGTTTGCATAGTGATTTGAATGAGCTAGACAGAGATGGGCTGTGAGGACAGGGGAACATCTGACCTTTGGGGAACAAACTGATTATTTAATAGCTAAAATTTCAGTTTATCATGATCTCAGTATTGTATATATAATGAGTGGCCAGAATTTGTATTTATCTCAAGGGGTGGTGGAGATTAACAGATCACATTAGCCTTTATCTCTTTTAAAGTAAAACTAAGAATGTATATTTTGTGTGTGTGTGTGTGTGTGTCTGTATTTCTTCGGAAAGTGAGCTCCTGTCTGGTGGTTGCTGATTTTGTTTTCTACTGCATTGACTTTACGTGAAAGGCTATATGTTGTATAGACATTTTAGGAAGGAACCTAAGGTAATAAAAGTGGCTACGTATTTTGGTAGTCATTGCTAGAATGATCTATGGAGTCTCGTATCACTGAACATCTACTGGGCCCTTTGATTGTGTGCAATGATATAAAAAAACTGCAACTTTTTTCAGTGTAGTAAGTTCATTGGAGTCCAAGCCTTGTTATAGCTTTCATAGTATTGTCATTTATGTTATAGACAAGAGGATTAAAAAACCCAATAGTGTATTATTGAGATTTCTCTCTGGTTTAGAAATAAAATGAAAAGAACAGGCACATTTCGTATGCTGCAGCATCTAGCTACTGTTGGCTTGTATTTTTCTTCTCCTTTTATCATCTGGAGAGTTTGACATTTACAGTTTGCCAGTGCATGAGTCTTAGAGGAGAGAGATGGGTCAGGTTGGTGCTAAAATCAGGAGAGACTATAATTTTAACACTGATAGAATTGTCAAATGATCTTGACACACTCCTCCTTAGTCCCTTGGTTTTACTTTTCCTGGGAACACCTGCATGCTGACAGACTTGTGCAACAGAAGCCTGGGAACCATTCACTGAAGCAACGTTTTATTTCACAGACACAAGTTTCACTCTACAGTCATGTGATGGAAGGGCAAAATGGGAAAGAGACTCTGGGTGTGTCTTGGGACCAAAGTTTGCTCATTTCTGCTCCCTAAGAAGGACTCGTCCATGGTATAACTATCTCCCTTGTTATTTTGAAGTGTTCTAAACTGACTTCGGATTAAAACCTCACTCACTCCCTAATTTTTTAAAATAGGGTGAAAAATTTTGTCCAAGTAGGAGTTGAAGAGGTTGACAAGAAACTAAATTGAGAGAAAAACAACAGAAAGGTTTTAAAATTTTAGAAAAATTGCTGGGAGGAAAATTCAATAGTTGTATTTCTAGTGAAAGAAAAATTATGTGAAATGTAGAGTAGAAAATAAAACATATGCTAATTAATCAAGTCCTTCTCATCAACTCAAAGTCCAGTTGACCAGGTATTTACTGAACTTCTACTAAATGTGTACTGAACTGAGAACTTGTTCTTGAATAGTTAAAATCACGTCCGGGAAATAAATCCACAGATAAAATAAGTTAGTTTTATATAATTAGAAATTAAAAGTAGCGACAGAGGGCCAGCTTGGTGGCGCAGCAGTTAAGTGTGAACGTTCTGCTTCGGCGGACCGGAGTTCACCAGTTTGGATCCCGGGTGCAGACACCGCACCGCTTGGCAAGCCATGCCATGGTAGGTGTCCCACAGTTAAAGTAGAGGAAGATGGGCACGGATGTTAGCTCAGGGCCAGGCTTCCTCAGAAAAAAGAGGAGGATTGGCAGCAAATGTTAGCTCAGGGCTAATCTTCCTCAAAAAAAAAAAAGTAGCGACAGAGATAATGAATTCACAGGACTTTGAAGGGGCAGAGAGTGTTGGAAGGATAGGCATCAGAGCCATCTCTCTCCTGGGGAGCAAAGTACAGGAGAGCTTTTGAGAGCCAGTGGGGAGTCTCTGAATGAAGGTGAAAACATTCAAAGACTTTTTTTCCCGTAGAAAATAGAATATTGTTGTATATTCTTGAAAATGGGAAAAATAATTTTAAAAAAGCACTTTAGGAAGATTAATCTTACATATTCAAGAGAGATGGAGAGAGAAGAGACTGCATGTTTTGTACAGAGTCATATACTCAGTTATAGGAGACTGCAACAGATGAGAGTGGGGAGAAAATACTGTCACCATTGTCTTTGCTTGCTAATAAAATGTGAAGCCATTCCTACATTGTGGCCTTGTTGCTGAATGCTAAAGTTGACTTCGTCCTGATCTGATACCACCTTTGGACTCTGCATGGCCTCTGCTTACTAGAGCTCCCAGGGGTCATAGCTTTCCATCTAAGTGAACTCCTAGGCCCCATATAAGGGCCTGCATATGACGCCGGGAATACTCTGCCCAGAGGCCCTACACAGATCATGTGTGTCAAGTCCTTCGTCTAGAAAGCCATTTCATTTACACTGTCTTGAGTTTATGCATGTCTCTATCACATGTTGAGGTTTCATTCATTTTTGCTGTTGTGCTGTTTGGAATTCCACTTATCACTCAAATTTTAATGCCCAATTTCAGTTATTAGATGTTCACTCTGACATGCCACTGCCTCTGCATTCAAGTCCTGTCCCTTCTCCAGACTCCAACTCCAACCCTGGATCTGTAATCTTCTTTCTCAGCTGACTCCTTTAGGACTTACGCTGGCACACATAAAGGCAGAATCCTATTTCCTCATTGGCTCGTTAACTCTGAACTTGCTTTTGCCCTTGGGACGTGTTTTATTTTCATATTCACTCTTTCTGCATTTCAATTCCCAGTTGTCATTCTTGGTTTGTGTGCCATGTTATTTACTCTGCTTTGGATGTTCTCTGCTGGTTTTGAACACTATCTTCTTTGAGCCCCATCAGACTGCTAGCTGTCTCATAATCACAACTTGCTCGCGCTTGTCTTTACTCCTGTAATTGCTTTTTTTTTTTTTTAAGCATCTTTCATATTCTTACCATTGTGGGTTCCTTAAATGTGTCAAAATCCATTTCAAAGCTCACTGATTACAGAAAGAATTTTTATTTGTGTATTTCCCACTATTGTGTGTTTCATTTAATTTCATTATTTTGTTGACACATCTTAAATAAATTTAAATTACACAATTACACATTGACACTCATTTCTAACCCAATTTATTCCAAAACTTCTTAATGATTTGTATATAAAGCAAGGTAAAATTAAAATATTTTCAAATTAAGTAAATGAAAAAGAGAAGCACAAAATAAGATGAACATTATTATGTTCTAAACTCTTGGGCAGAGATTGGACACACAAACAATAAGCAAGAGAGAAACATATCAGTTTCAGAAGCCTTTAATTTCTAAAAATAAATTATTCAGAAAAAGTAAGACTAGAAAAATAAGACTAGACAGTTACTCACATATGAATCTCCCCATAGAGAAAATAATATGTAATATAAGGGTAAATATCTTTAAAAATACCATTATAAGAATCATCTACAAATTCTTAATAAATAACAGAATTAAACTTATGACCTGTCATGAATTTGTCTAATTTTATAGACATATCAAAAGGGTACCTTTATTTTGGAAAATATATTTAATAATACATTAAATTATAGAATATTATATCTTATTCAAATAATTAAATAATAAAAATATTATTTTTGTTTCAAGAAATTAAAAATAAAACTCCAAAATTAAGCTACGAAAGCCTGACTCCAGAACAACTCCAAGCTGAAGACAATCCAAAAAAAAAAAAAAGCAGGCAACTCTTAAAAAATGTTTTCCAAGTCCTCAAGATTTCCCTTTTGCGAGTTCTTTCTTTTCCTCTGGCTGACTCACCAAGTCTGAGTTTGAAGAACTAATGACTTGATACATGGGCCCAGTGAAAAAGCCAACTCTGAAAAGAAGAGTACTAATAGTCCAGGAAAAACAATGAATTCATTGGTCAGCTTCTCTGGCAGCCTTCTCATTTCCTGTAGGTTTCTAGGCTTCTGACTAGCTGTGATGTTGAAAGCCAATAACTGCTCCTTTGTTAGAATCCAAAGCTAGAGAAGTGTCCTGGTTTATATACATATGAACTTCCTACAAACACACACACACTTATTCCATTTCTTTCTTTTACAATACATCAGAACAGAAACTCTCTACTTCCACACCCAAGTGAGTTGTGCAATGAACCACTATGCTTGAATATAGAAGCAACTGAGTCTCTTTCTAAAAACTTTTCCAGATGCCCTTAAAACTCTCTGGATTTGGATTCTTGTTTCAGTGAAACCAAGGATTCAAGCCTCAAGAGTCTACAGATTTTTTCCAATGCTGCAGTTGTTAGCTACCACATTGTTTTTTCTCATCAGAAATATAAAATTCTTAAGAACCGGCATGACCCAAATTGATCATTTAGTCCTAGATACGGAAAAGTCCCCAAAGTTAGATGGTTTGACTTGCCCAGATTTACATTAATTGTTAACAGAAGAATCACACAGCCAGAGACGTGTTCATACTACCTTATAAAAAAACAACAGCCATCTTATCTGATGCTGTTTAGTTTTTATTCCTCTTACCCTACTTTGTCTTTCTTCATAGTTCTTATCTTCACTCAAAACATTATATTTTCGTTGGTTTATTGTCATCATTCCTAATAGAATCCAAGTCCCTTGAGAACAAGGACTTCTTTATTTATTTTCACTGCAGATTTTCAGTATCTAAGACAGCAGCTGGTACATTATAGGTTTGCATCAAGGATTTCTATAATTAACTTATACTGAATACTTCCTGTGTGCAAGGTCCTGTGTTATGAAGGAATAAGAAATAAAGCAGATATGATCCCCACCATGAAGTAAGGTTGGTGAGTGAGAAGACAGATGTTGGGCACGTTAAAACACATGAAGGTAAAGAATAATCAAGGAAAAGAACAGATCACCATGGAAAAAGTAACAGGCTGTGATCTAATTTCAGTTGAAATAAAAGAAGAGTTCTCTAGGTCGGCCCTGGCGGCCTAGTGGTTAAGTTCAGCAGCCCAGGTTTGATTCCCAGGGGTGACCTACACCACTCATCTGTCAGTGGCCACGCTACGGCAGTGGCTCACATACAAAAAGAGGAAGATTGACAACAGGTGTTAGCTCTGCCCAAATCTGCCTCAGGAAAGGAAAAAAAAGAGATCTTTCAGAACATGATATTTAAGTTCATGTCTGAATAACAAGGAAAAGAAAACCAAACAAAGAGTGAGGTTAATAATGTTCTATGTATCTATGTACAGGGAAAAAGATCTTAGAATGTTAGAGGGATGAAAAGAAGGTACTTTCACTCTACTGTGTACCAAGTGGACTGAAAGTAGTTAGATATGTAAGTCTGGAACCCAGAAGAGACATTTGAGCTCTGTATAGACTTGGGAGTTATTAGCACAAAGCTGGTTTGTAAAAGTTTGGTAACGGATGAAATCCCCTATGAAGAGACTAGAGAGAGAAAGGGTTCTGACCCAGGCTGAGGAACTCTCACATTTAGTAAGTAGGAAGTGAAGTGTGAAGCAAAGGAGAATGCAAAGAAATAGGCAGAGAAGTTGACAGATGCTCCAGAAAACTAATATTATGGAAGACAAGGAGAGAAAGGATCTCAGAATGCGTTCTCTATTTTGAATGACTGAAAATTCTCAGGAAAAAACCCTCAGAATTGACAATGGATATAACAGAACAAATGCTATCGTTGCCTTCCCCCCAGAGCATAGTTTTGCAGTGTCATGGAGAAGAAAGAGAGATATTCTCAGGAGAATGAGAAAATGAAAGTTGAAGAAGCAGAGACTGTGTGTATATAAAATGTGTTCCACGAGTTTGATTATGAAGAAAAGCTGGAAAAGTAGGGGGAGCAGAGGAAGGGGATATATGACATGGGGGAGTTTTGTTTTGTGTTAAGAAGCAGTTTTGGAGTATGTTTGCCAAATAGAAGAACCTTGTAAACGGGGAGGAATTTCATGATAAAAAAATGAACATACACATACACAAAATCCTGCCTTGAATTTCGAGGAATTCATGAACCTCATTAAATTCTTTCAGAATTCCTGGATCTCAGTTTAATAGCAGATGCCCTAAGATGCACTTAGTCAATTAAAAAAGAATGATGAGCTTTCACATATAATTTTGATATATGAGATTGGTGTATTCATTTAGTTACTTATAGTAAATATTTATTTATCAACAGATCTACTGGCCGTCTTGTGGCCGAGTGGTCAGGTTCTCGAGCTCTGCTTCATCGGGCCAGGGTTTCGCTGGTTCAGATCCTGGGTGGGGACGAACGCACCACTCATAAAGCCATGCTGAGGCAGCATCCCACATGGCAGAACTAGAAGGACCTACAACTAGAATATACAACTAGGGGGCTTTGGGGAGAAAAAGGAAAAAAAAAAAAAAAGATTGGCAACAGATGTTAGCTCAGAGCCAATCTTTAAAAAAAAAAAAAGAAATCTACCTTCTCACCCTTTTAACATTTCTTTTCTTAGTGGTACTTAGTACTCAGTTGGGAATGAGCATGGTACAGTCGAAAGCTCATTTCTTCAAACAGGAATAAAATACCTATCATACAGGTTTATTTGAAATAATAATTCTTTCACCAACTTTGGACTCCGTAGGGAAGAAAAATACTGACGCTACATAGGTGATCAAGCAATTGCTAGTATTTCTGCCCCTTTCTGTATTTCCGGAAAATCTCTAGAGAAGGGTTGTACAGTTTAAAGATGTGCTCTCTGTTTTTAGGAGAATGACTTAGGGTGCACAGTTCAGGATCATGCTCATTTTAAAATGATTTCTAGTGGTAATAATGGCTGACCTGAATATAAACTGAGAGTGTGCATGGCCCTTTGGTCACCTCTGTGCTGAGCAGTACTGCTTCCAAGTTGTAGGAGTGTAATAGGGAAATCTGAGTAAGTCCACATTTTGTTGTAAGACAGATCTAAGACTTTTCCCAGCCTACATCCAAAAATGATACAAATAAGTACAAATAAGAGGAAATATGCTATGGTTTCTATAATTAAATATAATTAATTAAATAAATATTTTCCAAATGAAGACAGAGAAGATTTTCATGTCAGTATCAATAATGGCAGAGTTCCTTATTTTAAAAGCACAAATTCTTATGTGTGATCAAGCCCAGCAATTGGGGAGAAAGTCAGAATAAAGGTTTTATTTTGCTCTTTCAGTCCAAGTGTTTTCTGGTATCACTCTACTGAAAACATCATGCATATTCTAGTGTTGCTATGAAATCATCTTTGGAAAAAACAAAACAAAACACTATATTAATGGAATTAGAAACCCAAGTAGCGCACACTTGTGCCGGTGTTCTAAAGGTGATGACCACGGAGAATGCGAGGTGGCAGAAGGCAAGACTGGAGACCTGCTCCGATGAAGTGCTCTGGTCCTGGTTTTAATTCTCTATCTTCTCACATGGGAGTGAGAAGTTAGTAGGAATTAAGGCTTGATCAGTTTATATCAAGTCTTGCATCCATCAAACATGTTATTCTGCTTCTATCAGAGACCAACACCTGATAAAAATTCTTATCATTTACCTAGCACTTTGTATTTTCAATGTACTTTATATGTTATTAGTGAAACATGAGTATCTCCGTGTAAGGCTCAATTGTATTAAATCTATTATACTCTCTACTCCTGTGCCTTTTTATTGATAAATGCGCCTATCTCAGTCAGGTTTGCTCAGGAAGTATGTTCATCTGACAAATATATGACAGTCTTTAAGTCTCTATCAGTTTAAGGAGATCTTTTTCTAGGCAAATATTTCAATGTATATTTACTTTGAAGGAATGAGATCATATGTTGCAAACACCGTTTAAATCTATTTTTTCACTTAACTAATTATGGACATCTTTTTCAAGGTCCATCTGTATAACATGTATTATCTATAAGGTTTGATTTGAAGGACAGTAGCTTTTTAGCTCATGAGATTGTGACCAATTTCAGTACCTCTTAAAGTCTTTATCATCACTTAGTCACAGAAATGAAATCAGGGCCCCAACCAACAGCTGGAGTTGGCTTTTAGTTGGACATATGAACTTGAGGTGATGTGGTTGGTACATCAGTGAGGCAGACATGGGATTGTGTGAGGGCACTCAAATTGGCGAAAAAGGTTTGCATAAAGAAATTTATTGATAAAAATATTACCTCAAATTTTCACATTTTACCAATCACTGCCTTTTCAGTAAATCACATAATCCTGGAAAGCAGATGTTATAGTTATTAAAAAAATAAATCAATGTCAATTATTGATTTACAGAAGGAATCTTCAGAATAAAATTAAACATGGCTGGTAATTATAAATTTAAATATTTTATAACCAGAGCCTAAAATCTTATAATGTGTACGATTTTCAATGTGCCTCAATAATTAGGAAATTTTATCATGAGAGAATTTAGAATTAAGTAGAAAAGATCAGATACTCAAAGAGCTCATATGAATATAAGATGTAGGATGTTGAAAATTTCATTATTTGCTTTCTACGTGCCAACAAGTTATTAGTTTCTTTATTCTGTGATTTAATTTTAATTTTAAAGTTCTCTTATATGATAGATGTTTTACTCCCATTTTAAGAAATTGGGGCTTTCCCACAGGGCTTTCTACTATATAATGCTCATTCTCAACTGAGCAGGAGAAGAATTTAACACAGAAATTAAATGTAAAACAGAAAGCGAGAAAAATAAACTCCTTAACATTAAAGAAAATATGAAAAAAAACCACTATAGAATGCTATAATTTGTGAAGATGAGTATTCATTTTAAAGCTACATTTTTTGTCAGAAAGTTCGTTACTTACAGAAGATTTAATCCAGGAATTATAGAGATCTTATTCCTGGATGTCAGAAAACCTAAATAATTGCAAAAAATGTTTAATAGTCTAATAACATAAATTTTGTGCAAAGGGTAAATTTTAAAGTTCGAAATCTAAGGCAAGGGAAAGAGGACTACTTAGCAATATTGGGAAGAGAGTGAAATGGTACTTAGGAAAACAGACAGGGATTCTGACTGGGGAAAAATTGCTAAGGTACATGACACAAGAAGGAGAAGTTGGTGATGCAAGTCTACAGACTTCCTGAAGCTGCGCAAAGTGGGCCTTTAGAAGCTCTTTATCATCTCAAATGAAACAGAGATTTCTAGATTAGGCAGAGACTGTGGGTACTGCACAGACATCCTTTAATTTAGGACTTATTATTTCGAAAGCCTCTGAGCCCTACAGCACATACACATGTCCTCTCCTTGATTCTCTGATGGAAGTGTTATTTTCCTCTTTTTATAAATGAAGAAACCAAGACTCAGTGATGCTGAGTAGGCTGCTCAGATTCAAACAGATGACAAATACTGGAAACTTAGATGTGAAGCCAGCCTTGGATAGCAAAAGCCTAGTAATGCATATAACCACGACTTTTATAATCACCATCAATAGCTGTTTGGTCCTGTTAATTGACACAACAGTTGAGAAGTTGTCAACCTAACTTTAAAGAGTAAGAATCCCAAATTCTAAATTATTATCCATTTTACAACAGCTAGATATTAGCATTGAGTTAACCATTCAAATAATAGCTGTGCTCTTAATAGGTGAAATAAGAAAAAAGCACACGAGGAATGGATGTGCAAAGTGGTTAATCAATCCTGGTTATTGTTTGGTTTTAAAACTTGACTTTACAACTTTGGATAAAATTTTGAAGTAAGAAGAAGAACTGGGTGTATAGAGTAGTAGAAGTTTGAAGCAAGTGCTCAGGTGATCCGTGGACAGGTGCTGGCCCACAACCCTCGGTTACAGTGGAAAAAAGTAAGCATGGAAATCGAAAGTAAGCGTTTAGAAATATTTATAGCAATTTGCAGACTAATTCTATGTCTCTTAAAGCTAACAATAAAGAAAAGGACTTGCATTTTTGTCTTTAACTTTTAAATTCGTTTATTTAGTAATTTATTTTAATGTTTGTTATAGATGTTTTGGTCTTCAACGGAAAATGAATTCAGCTTATCTCTTATTTTCTAATTTTATGTTTCCAATATTTTATTTTAATATATATTACAAAAGTATAGGTCTGAAATGGATTAGGGGGCAAAACAGTCCTTCACCACAAAGAGTTTGAGGAAAACTGATAGAAGTTTGCAGATGAATGCTCAGGACAAAATCAAGGTCAGCAATTACATTCTCAAATGAATGAAGAGACTGAGAAGAGAAGGAATATGAGCAGATAGAGTAAGATCTGTCTGGGGCTCTACATCACGAAGGAGAGCACAGGCAGAGACCAGGCATAGCTGCAGGAGGGGGCCACATCCAGAATGTCAAGCTAGGCAGGAGGGCCCCCCAACAAAAAGGCAATGAGATACATAGAGTGGAGAGAGACACGTGTACACGCACATGCTAATTGCAGGCAGGTCACCCAATAGTTGAAACAACCTATGACAATTGCTACGTCTTAGTTTCCTTACAGTCTGTTCTCTCCTTTTGGGAGGGGGCAGAGAAAAGCTGGCTTTTGGTGGTTTTGTGGCAGTCATTAGCCTTGCTTGGCTTATGCATGCATAACCCCCATCTCTACCTTCACATGCACATGGCGTTCTCAGCGTGTGCATGTCTGTGTCCAAATCTCCCGTTTTTATAAGGACACCAGTGATAGCGGATTAAGTTTTGGCTTAATGAACTCATTATAACTTGAATATTTCTTCAAAGAACTTATCTCCAAATAAGGTCACTTTCAGAGATACTGAGGATTAGGGCTCCAACATATGTTTGTGGGGGTGGGGGGCAGGGGGTGGCACAATCCAACCCTTAACAGTCATTATTTTTATCAATTCCGAAACTATTCTTTGAAAACCTGAGTTCTAATGACAGCATAATATTTTTATTGCTAAGATAAACCATGTTTTATTTAACCATTACTCTTTTGTTGGATATTTGTTTAACCTTTTTCAGCTTTATACATAATGGTGCTGTGAAATTCTCACACAGAAATATTTTATGTATCTCTGAGTCTAAATTTAAATTTCTAAAAATGGAAATACTTAGTATAAGAGTATGAATATTTATAAGACTTCTGATATTTATTACCTAATTTGTCTCATCAAAATTGTAGGGGTTGTCATTTAAACTATTTAAAAATCTGGTTGGCAAAATATTGAAAGGCACTGTTGCTTTAATGTGGTTTTCTTGCTTATAATGAGTTTGAATATTTTTTATGTTATTGTTCTTTTTGTATTGGCTACTCCATTGCTCTGCCCATTTTCCTCCTAGAGTGAGTTAGTCAACTCCTTGTTGATTTCTAAGATAAAGTTTCCATATATCCACTTTTATATAGAGAGATCTTATTTTAATTGTCACGCTTGGATATAAAATCAAATATGAAATTGCTGAAAAATATGTATAGGTTCATTTTTAATCAATAAAATTACAGTCTCTAAAAAATTCCCAAATCTGCTCCACAGTAAATACTTAATAGGAAATATTTAAGATTTTACATTCTGATAGGAAATATAATTCTAGTTATCCAGGTGCTGCAGAAGAAGGCTTATACATCAATGAGAGTTAATTATAAGTTTTCTCTGACACAGAAAGGTGAAGTGACTTTCCAATGTCATAAAACTAGAGAATAGCAGAAGTGGGAATAGAATTCAGGTCTCCCAAATCCCAGTGCAATACCTTAGTGAGCAGACAACTATGATTTGTTGTGAAATAATAATTGCTAATTACTTTGAGTATTCCTTTTATCCTTAAAAGATCTAATAATGCTCACAAGTTCATAAAGATGTTTTACCCAATGGACAACAATGCCTTATAAAAAGATTTTCCTTTAGTATTATGTAAAATGAACTTTTAAATCTGATAATTTCAAGAACAGTTCCAACAGAATTCTCTAATGGCAGGTGTTGACTTTCTATCTAAAGGTGGTGATGGGCATATTCACAGTCTCTCCACCAAAGATGCAGAATGCTAACATTGTGTTCCTACTATGTGCCTGGCATTTACCATCTCATATATTATCTATGTCTGATATATTCCCCATAAAATTCCCAAGAATTTTACAAGTTAGAAACTGAAGTTGAGATTGGCCCCAAGTCAAGCAGATCAAATACGAGTCAAGCTTTGAACTCACATCAAACTCCAAAGAACTCCTTCTCTTCACGACACTGCAGTCTTTTCACACTGTATGAAAGAGCACATGGTAGTTTGTCGTCTATCCTAAATAGCTATTGAAGAATGAAGAGACAGGAAGTCAGATGATGAAATGGATTCTGTGGAATACATTTTTTAAGAGCATCTTTAGACTGGAAGTAGGGATGAAAGGAAGTAACATTTATTGAAGGTGGATGAGGTATCATTTAATCCTCCCATTACAACTTTATTAAGATTGTTTCATTGGTGGGGACATTGAGTTTCAGAGAAGTTAAATAAATTGTCCAAGATCATAAAGCATAATGGTTAGTGGTAGAAACAGGATTGAAAGGACATATGTCTGACACCACAATTTGAGAACTTTTCTTAGCTAACTCTGATACCCTCCTTTGTTAGGATAGTTTTTTCCAAACTGGAGGGAACATATAAAAGTTTGATAAGAGCTATTCTTGATCAATAGGTCCATACCTAATTTTACCTACTCATCAATACTGATACTGTGCAACTGGGAAAATAGTTTTCCTTTTTATTTTTAAAAAAGTGTATTTATTAACAGATCATCAGAGTTCAGAATGCACAATTAGTTCACAAGAAATCTTAGAGACAAGTGTAATTGTGGCTTTATCCACATAATACCAGCATTTTACTTCTTTTAACTCTCTTGGTTAGTGCTATCTGCATGGTAATGGCACTTTAATATCAGTATGCATAAGAATTCTGTAAAAAAAAAAAAAGATTCAGATAACCATGGCTCCAATTAACATACTTGGCTTAAGTATCTGGGGAAGAGCCCCATAACTTTTAACAGTTACCCCCCAAATGACAAACATTGCAGTCTTCTGGAAAAAAAAAGCACTAAAAAAATTCATGTATAAGACTGATGCTTAAAACTTCATGGGAAATTTTCAATGGAAAATCTATTCTAGAGAAGTAATTCTCAGACTTTGGTCCATGTAAGTGTCACCAGGTTGGTTAAATGTATGGGGATTAGGCTGCTGGAGATAGCAATTCAGAAGGTCCTGGGAATGGACATGAGGAGCTTAGGCACATTTATTGATAACAAGCTCATCAAGTTACTTTATATTATAAGCAAATTGGGAAAAACGTGCTATAGATTTATATGAATTAAAAGACTGCTTGCAAGATTACTGGTGGAACGACTTAGGCATCCTAATATACTTCCAGCAGCTGGTTTTGGTAGAAAGAATTGTGCATTATGTTCTCCCTAGTCACATGTGATTGATGATATCTGAAATCCACTAAGAGTGAAAACTTTATATAGTGACATATGAGGACTTGTAAATACAATGTATTCCAGGGGACTTGGCTACCATATTAACATATGCACTACCTATTTTCTAAAGTAGACACAAAATTTCATCTGGAGGTTTCAGAGTCCCATCTCCCCGGAACTGTAGAATAGTCAACAAAGGTGCTTATTGTCTGACTTCAACGTTCAGATATCGACCACAGATGTCAACTGGTAAATTTCAAAAAAAAAAAAAATAATAATAATAATTTCAAACTTAATATTAAATGTTTAAGAGAGAGTGTATAGAGACTGCATAATTTGAAAGCATCTTAGAAAAACACTTACTGAATTTCATTTAGAGGTTATGTAATAGGGCCACATTGGGAGACATCACCAGAAACATCACTAAGCAACTCATCGTTGACTTTATTTGCTTTAAGTATGGTGATGAGCATATTGCTCACTAACCAAAGTCAATGTTGCTATAAAGAAACATGGAGACTTTTTCCTCTCAAGTATTAGAATCAAGAATAGTGACCAAGTCAAGTTAACTTGACCAAATGGTTTGTTTTTATTTTATGGACATTTATAATTATGTAAATGACTGGGTTCCCACTTTGAGTTAGCCTCCAAAAAGCTCAAAGTTATGATTCACTTGCTAGCAGGAAATTCTATGCCTTAATCTCACCCCTAGCTTTATCTCACTTTTTCTATTCTTATTTTCCTCTTTCTTCCATTTCATTTTTTTTAAATAAAAAAGCAAACCTTGTAATATTCATGAATCACTATAAATAATATGTTAAGACATGGTCAGGTGAACATAAATTAAGTAAATTAATGAACATTAAAATGTTTTCTAATTAAACTAATGTAATAGTTTTAAAATTTTTATGTTTAATTGTTTCATATTAATTTAAAGATTTTTTAAAGAAAATAATATATTAGCCATGGCTCTATATAATAATCAATATGCTCTTCCTAACACAAATATATATATTTAAAATGTGTCTGCACTCTCGCTACAATTCCACAATGCTAAAGAGCATTTGTCATCAATTATTTATCTGCTTTCAAAGAAGTAACAATATCACTCTCAAAAATTATAAGATGTTTTAAAAAATCACTTATGATTGAGGATAGCTTTATTGTCTAGACTGATAAACGTACTCAATAAATAATTTACAGCCGCTCTTTTCCTTGCTTACTTGGGAAAACCTATGATGGGTCCCTCAGTTAAGCAGGATGGCCCCTGTGTTCTTAGCAGTATAGGCTGTATCTCCTGGATATTACCAGATCAATTTTCTTCATAGTGGTTTGGAGAGAGGGTTAAGTTTAAATAATTTTAACACAGGAGAAAATTCATAAAGGAAGCTATCGTGTGAAGGTGCATGCCGTAATAATTAAGTATTTGCATAGTTGACTGCAACCCTTGTTAAGCAATGTGCCAAATGCCAGGCTGTTTTACATAATAGATGTGGGGGAAGAAGTCACATACACGAAAGTAATGGGACACATTAATAAAAGTTTGCACAGTGTGTGTCCTTCATGCAGGCTGTGGTGACAAATATCCGTGCCTTTACAAACTACATGACATTATGTTGTTCAGCCCTCTGGGACTCGCCTGCCAATTTGCTGTCTATCATTTATTTTCTGCTGTGGTGTGTACGCTCAGCAGAAGGTCACAGCTAGTGAAGTTTCCTTACTAAACATTTCTTTTTTCCCTGTCTGGGGCTTTCAGTCCTGTGCTTTTAAAGTTTATTGTACTTCATTTTGGTAAATGTCCCAAGGAGATTCAGAGCAGGTTCTAGGACCCGGGTCTTCCATCAATGTGTTGGCTCTGTGTGCTCCTGTGGTCTTCCCAGTTCCCATTTCTATAAATAACTGCTGAAACATTTGCAGTAATGCTTTTATTGTCTTTAACCTTATCTCTTGTTACTTTTAAGGTTCTTATAAAAAGAAAAAAAAGGAAAGGAGAAAAGAAAGAAGCTTTTTGCAGTCCCTCTATTTTGGTGCCTTTTGGCTATAAGCAGATGGGCAACAGTACTACAATTCTGCTCTCAGAACCGCATCCCTGTCTCCATCAAAGTTCTCCTCCCTCTGCTCAGCCATCAAAGTAGAGGCGGGTGACTGAGAGTTAAATAGCACATCACCAGAGATCAGGATACAGCGTTCTCATTGTGCAAAAGAACTTTGCCTGTTTTAAACTGAAGAAGCACAGCACATTATCTTTATCCCCCATTTGTATTTCCAAGCCAGTGTTTAACAATGGACCTTTACAAATGGACACATTAAAACATCACCCCATCATCTCAGGTCTTGGTTGCCCAATGGTGAAATTGAAAGAGTGCACACAGAGGGGGGAGGGTAACGTGCTTTTTCCAGAAGACACAAACCTGTAATCTTGTCCAAGGCACTCAATTACAGCTCTGTGACGAGGGTAGTGGACATTAACGCCAGGGCTGCACTGAGCACCCCCTCAGTGCCAACACCTGGATAGTCTTTTATCCTCTGCCTCATCATTTCCAGTGTGGTATTTTTAGCACCTCACAAAGCTGGCATGCTGGGCATCTGTCCCTCCTACTTCACTATGTCTCGCCCTCTCTCATTTTGAGGCGGGCAGGCACTGGTGTAACAGCTGAATAGCAAGCTAGCTCCGGACAGATGTCTGAACCGTTTCTCCACCTCCTACGCAAATATTCTGGGCTTGGCCAGCAGAAGAATCGGAACAGAGGAGAAGACGAAATTTGCTCATATTTGGGTTAGATTTCAAGCCTTGTAGGTGTAGTACTCACTTGATTTGGGGAGAGTAACGATGTGAACAGCAAGTTCTTGATAAAACCTCTTTACATACAAAGTCTTCGAGGCTTTTCTTTATGTGAACACAGGGAACCAGTGCTACCTGTGCAATAAATTATTTTTAAATATACCAAATATACAATTATATCGCATGAATTCTGAATTAGAGTGCTTTAGGTTATTGGATTTTTAAAAACGGTTCTTACCTTTCACAAATTTTTTATTCAAGCCATTCAAAAATTGAAGCTCTCAGTCATGATCTCTTTTCAACACTCTCACTAATAGACCTGCTAAGTTCCTGTCTAAATCAACCAATTGTGAAACCACATTTGATCTGTGCTCTCCAAACTGTCAAACTGCTGTCAAGATGTTTTTGTGAACAAAATTCTTATTAATCAGGATGATTATTTCTTATGTAGTTTTAAAAAAGAATATCTAATATTCAAAAACATTATATCTATTGTTCTTTCTCATTAACAATTGAAAATCTATTCTTATGTTGAGTGTGTCTTCCCAAATGCTGTGGCCTGAGTGACTTGTGGGAGCTTGATCATTTTGATGATCAGTATTCTAATTTGTGTGTTAATTCAGCATAAATCTAGGATTTTTTAATTCCATGATTTTCTATGCCATTCCTAGGTTGGTTTCCTTCCAGATCCATTGCTGACACTTCTGATCTGCTCTGTTTTGCAGGGTGCTGACCCTGCAGTGTTATCAGGGTACCTTGCCAATAGTTTCCGTCTAAGTTTGTGCCACGAAAGCATTGGACAGAGATGGGAGGCGGGGAGGAGGGGAGGGAGAAGGTTCTCTCTGCTTTGGTAGATGTCTCTGGGAGAGACTGAGTCTCTGCTGTGAGTCCAGCTTTCATGACACAGTCCCTGTCGTACCAGCTATCACCAGACACAACCTGTTTTGGTTCTACATTCTGCCTGGTGGTCCCATCTCCTGGTTTCTACTGAAACCACTGCTCTCTTGGCTCCTGAGGGTGGAGTAGCTTCCTGCTGCTCCTCATCTCTGGTTGCTTCATTATTCCATGTTTGCCTTTCAGCTCAACCAACATTTTTTAACATATCCAATTGCATGACCATGGAAGTGCTTTTTAAGAGAACCTGCTGTGGGGAGGATAATTAGCAGACAGCTTCCAACTGCTGCCCCATTGGATACATGAGGGCTTTCATGCCAAGGCCACACTATCTGAAGTTGCTCACAGCCAATGATTACAAATGATGGAGTTTCTAGAACTGGGCCATTTGTGCACAAGGCAGGATTCCTTTAATGGGCAATCTTTGCTCTTGGGGATGCACATCAGCCTATCCCAGACTTTCCCAGAACTGTGCTGTGATCGGTGACTTTTCCTACCCAATCCTCCTTCCTTCCTCATCTCTTCTCATAGTTGTAGGCCTGCATCATGATCTGACAGCTCTCTCCATCCACACCTGCTCCTTCCCTTTTTTCCTTAGCATTATTATGTGTTATTGTGAATCCGTAAGAAAGAGGATATAGAATTTTTCGAATGTACTTGTTCATAGAATCCTATCTTTAAGAACTTTTGGGGGATATCATCCTATGCAATGTTCTTTTGGGAATAGCCATGCAATTTTTAAATACAGTAATTCATCACATTGAAAATTTGCTACTGCTTTTGTAATTAATCAAGATATAAAAGGTGAAACTGCAGAGTTTACTGAAATAAAGGCAGGAAGGAGTTCTTGTTGTATTGATGTTAGATTGTGGTGTGGGGAGATGATTGTGCCTTTAACAGCATGGAATATGGCCAATTCAAAGGAGAGAAAGGAAATGATTAGATTATATCGTCGTCGGTGTCTTCAGTATGCCAGGTTATACAGCAGGCTTCCGCCTAACAGCAAGTTTTGTTTGACCCTAAAACCTTTCCATGAAAGTTCTAAACTTATTATCTTCAAGACAAATCATTTGGTATTTTCAGCCTTGTGTTGTATCCTTTGATGAAAGAACTGCTATTTTACATTTTCCATTAAAATTTTGTTCCTATCATCACTGCATCTTGTTTTGATTAATTTCCATATTACTGTAATATGGAAAAGGATTTAAATATTTATTTTAACTAAATGGAAATAAATCAATTTTATCATGTGTGTCTTTAAGGAAATGTGCTTTTTCGTTCCCTTTTTGCTTTCTCTTTTGGAAGCTACTTATGAATTAAATGCATTTAAGCCTTTAGTTTCCTGAAGTATATCTAGATAATAACCTCTCATTTTCTTTTATAATATCCTTTTGGATTTCTTGTGATTTTCTTATTCTTATATGTTTAAATTACATTTTCTTCTACAGATCTATTAGAAGACAACAATCTGATATTTGTCTTTATTTATTAGTTGAACCAGCACAACACTAAGGCTGTGCTCCTTAAAGATCAGATCACACTAGGCACACTGCTAAATAACTGCCTGATTATAAAAAGTCAACAATCAAAATTAATGTTAAGCAAAAGTTCATGGTCATTAAAATAGGTATTCAACTAAAAGGCTTTCTAGCAAATAATTTATTGCTCCATAAAGTTTTCCAATTCTACTTATTTAGAATACAGATTTAAAAAATGCCATTCATTTATTCATTCCTTCATTCATAACTAAAACCAGATACAATGATTCCTTTGATCTTGTATTGAACAACTCACTGTGAATAGAATACTCATCTATTCACTAATTCACTTATTCATTCACTATGCGTTGAATTCCTACTATGTATAGACACCATGTCAAGTGACTGTGGATACACATGTGATAAACAAGAACTAGCCCTGATGGCCTTACCATTTTTCCAATGGACTTTCCTGAAATGGACATACTGCTTGGGTCTCCTGACATTGTTGTGGATTCTTATGATTATGTTCTTTCTGACTCTCCAAATGACTCCTCTGCTCCTAGATTGACACCTTGTTAAGACATGCTTTTTGCCTAAACAGTCATGTTTCCTTCCATCAACATCAGCGATAGCCTGCTGAAAACTTTTTAAAGCAAATAATTCAATTATATTCCTGAAAAATGATAACATTTTGAATCAACGGAACACAGTAAGCCCTTCTTTCTTGCTAGCATCCTTTTGTGATGGTTAGGTTGCCCTTTGTGCCTGAGCTCAATCAGTTTGCCAGAAAGTTCTCTAAGAACCTCACTAATTAAGTAGATTAGTGAATCTAATGAGGGGTCATGTAGCGGAGCAAACCCTACACCAGGAGTCAGAAGAGCAAGAGAGGTCTGACTCCATGTGATTCTATTTTATTGACAAAACACTACTTCACAGGGTGCTTGCAAGTAGCAAAGGAGGTAATGTATGTGAAAGAATATAGGATGAAACTAATGTTTAATAAGGGTCTGTAATGTGTTGGGCCCCTTCCCACACTGGGATCCCAATTAGTCCTTACAACAAACCTGTGAAGTAGGTTACAGGGGTGGAAACTCACGCAACTCGTAGCTGGCACAGCTGAGATTCCGACATCAGCCTTCTGGTGTCACTGGAACACGGTTTCCCTGTACCACACTGGAGGTTTAGCAGCGGGGATTTTAAAGAGCATTTGATAACTTTGTGCTAGAAATATGTTTTCATTTCAGTTTCCTATTGACTTTCATTTTGGGGGAGAGGATATTTAACTTTTCCAGTTTAAAGGTGCGTTGAACAAAGGACACTATTAGTAAAGAGAAAGTGATTGAGAATAAAGCTACAAAAATAGCAGTGACATCAATTCAAATTCATTCTTTTTTATATAAAATGTCAATTATAAAACACAAATGAAAAATATAGGATGACATGAGGTATTTGAAGTACTGTCCCCTTCTCTAAGAATTTAATTATTACCATCATATTTAAAAGGGATATTTCAAAGGGAGACATTTCCTGACTGCCAACCTGCAAGTAGAAGGGGTTTTGCTGCAATTTTTGCGGGGAGGGAGAGTCGAAACCTGTGAATAGAGTAGGAGAGATTTCTTCAATCATTGCAGAAAGATAGCTTTGATATCATGTACACAATACAGTCTTGTACAACATTTAAACAAGTAGGGGCCTGTGTCTTTGTGAGCTTTTATAGTTAAATTGCTTTCTTTGAAAGCTGCCTCTAGTTATAGCACTTTGCCTGGCCTTGATGGCCATCTGATTGTCTGCCCAGTCTTTCTCTTCCCAGTCTGGTGAGTAGTGGCTAAGAGGCATTGACGCTATGCTTTGTATAGAGCATAAATGGGCGTGGGACAAATAGACAGCTCATTTAGGAAGCACATGATATTCCCCTAGATGCTGTAAAAGAGTGTAGAGTTGGAAAAAATACTCAGAAGCAGATACATAACAAATAAAATGAAATAAATATATGAATGAATAAGCAATTTAACAGAAAGTCTACAGTAACCTAGTGGATTAAAAGGATCAAATCTGTTCATACCTCCATTGGAACGTACCTCCTAGTTGGATTTGTGGTTCACCATGACTCCCTCTGCACTTGTGGGAGATAATAGGTAAAATATAAGCACTTTGTCAAGTTAAAGGGAAAAAAGCCATGGATAGATGGGTGAACTCACCTGTATAACAAGTATGTTAAGGAGCAAGAAGGAGTGTAGACTAGAAAGAATATCGATGTGTGATTAGGAGTTGGGAAAGAAAAACCTAGAAAGAGGTATAAATAGATAACTTAGTAATGATACTTTTATTTGGTCAATGCCCTTCATATGTAAAAATAAATATTCTGTGTATTATGGTGGTATCTTAGTAGTTCCCCCAGTAGCTTCAGAATCCATGTAGATTGTCATATAAATTACTGCTACATTGAGACCGAAGTAAGCTACAAATTCTTCCAAGAAGTTTTTATTTTATATTACACAGTGACTTCAAAGGCAGTTTTCAAGCATGAATTTATTTCAGTTTCTACAAGCTTTGTTTGGTTAGGATATTATTGATCTACAATAGCATATAAATAGCACATAGCCACTAAACAACAATAAGAGGCGACAATATAAAGCGAATAGTTCTGAATTGTAAAGAAAAAAGAGGAAGGAAAGCATCTAATAAAACCAAATATCATTGAAATTTAAAATAACTAAATATGATAGATAAAAATATGAGCACTTTTGAAACAGAAGATTACATTTAGATCTTATTCTCAGTGTAGAGGAAAGATGTAGATATCCATGTCACGGGGGCTGAGGAGGATGGGAAGCAAGGACACAAGTGCAAGAACTCTGTAAACTAAACTGCCAAATCAGTGGAAGGTACTTGAAGTGTATGTGAACACCTTGAATCAAGTTGTGAAATGAGATTGATCTCTTCCTTTATGGATAGAGAAGTCATCCTACATTGGGATGACCACATCGAGTTTACACAGGCATGGAGAGAGAAAAATTCCTCTGCCCTAACAAGTGAAGAGTGAGATCACCTCTGAAAGCTTTTCATCCATGCAAATAACTGGGGTGGGGGGCCGGGGCGCGGGTTGGGTTTGACTGGAGATTCAGGGGCAGGAAGCATATTCTCTTTGTACCAAATAATTTCAATGCTCTTCTTTTACTTGTCTGTATGTCTGTCTTTGCAAGAACAGATGTCTGGACAACTGGGAATCCTTCAGCTAACTGAAGCAAAAATTCTGGGGATGGGATGGTGGTGATGGTGGTGGTATTGGTAAGATCATTCAAGCTGTCAGAAAAATATAAACCAGCCTGAGATAAAAATGTGTTTATGTTTGAACAATTGGGGGATTATTTGGTTTGGCCACCAGTAACTCCAAATAAGAAATATTTTATGAATAATGTTCAGCAGAGAGCATTAAATACTCAATCCTAGTATTGCTCAATTGTCAAAAAATATATTCATGTCATACCTAAAAACGTGCAACTCTAAACCCCTATGCAAACATAAGGTATAAGTCTCACTTTATAATTTGTGAAAGTATACTAAATATTTTACGTTTCTTGGAAAAGTGTCTCAAGATTTACTGGGAAGTTATGACTGTATTTATTTTATTTTCATGGGTGCCATCACACTTTGAGCAGCTGTGACAATTTACTGCTGGAATAATTCCATCCCAAAATTATTACTGTAAATTGAAGTCCTATTTTTCTGCCCCAAGTGCATTCTTAATATTAACAGTTGGTAATTAGTCTGTCCTTTGGAGAGACTCTGAACAGTTTTGAAGAGCATCGTGTACACTCAATCAGGAGAACACTTTCCCTACAAAAGTGGACAGTAAAATATAACACTAATTGAATCGTGATAGTTTTCACTAATTGCTGATGCTATCTCCATTTTGTTGTTTTTAAAGTACAGTTTTTAATATTATAGAGATAAATTTATTTTTTTAAAAATTTTGTTGTAATTCCTTCTAGAAAACTTGAGTTTGGAGAAAATGCAAGATACTTATAGATGCAAAAGCAGAGGATAAGTTATTAGAAACTATTCTTTTATTTATTATATGTTCGAGGAAGATCAGCCCTGAGCTAACATCTGCTGCCAATCCTCCTCTTTTATGCTAGGGAAGGCTGGCCCTGAGCTAATATCCATGTCCATCTTCCTCTACTTTATATGTGGCTCGCCTGCCACAGCATGGCTTGGTAAGTAGTGAGTAGGTCCGCACCCAGGATCCAAACCAGTGAACCCCAGGCTGCCAAGGCGGAACGTGCTAAGTCAACCACTGCGCCACCAGGCTTGCCCCCTAAAAGCTGTTCTTATATTTTAAAGAAGCAAATATATATGAAATATTTCTTTTTGAAACAACTAAACAAATTGGTCATTTATTGTTATAACAATTGCCTTGCTTGGAGCATATACAAATGAGCACATTCTGCTGTTTCATACCGGCTAGGTGCTTGCATTCCATATTTGGATAGCACGCTTTGAATTCAGACAGCATAGACTATTAGAGTTATCATTTCAGAACAGGTCTACAGTTTTAAATGTTTCCATTTCATTTTGCTTAAATCGTTAAGATCTCCAAGCACCTTTACTTGATGTTCCCTTGAGATTTCCATTTCATGCTTCCATAATACTTAGGAAGTAGGGGGCCGGCCTGGTGGCGCAGTGGTTAAGTTCGAACTTTCCGCTTCTTGGCGGCCTGGGGTTCGACGGTTCAGACTTAGGAAGTGGATGTACATTTGCAAAGTTTCATTAAATTATCTTATGTCATTGAAGCAGATTGTCTTTATAATTCATTACAGTTTTACTTATGAGTGCCCCTTCAAAACCATGCTACTTATAACAAAGTAAACTAAAGCACCATAAATCTTTTCATTAAGTTCTAAATTAAAATTTTGTTTTAGAGGATAATGGAAGGTTATGACAGGTTAATGGAGAGAGTAAAATAAGATAGTGGACAAGATATAATAAGTGATATTTAAACTTATTAGACTAAAGGATGTATTTCCTGCTTGTCTAAAGATTGAAATAAATTTTCTTAGAAATAAAATTAACATTTGGTTAAATTATTTCCTTATTTGCATGTAGGTAAGATGTTATATATTAGATCTTAATACAACTTTGCATTTTACATCAGGGGTTTTAATTATCTGCAAGCTCCATATTTATGTTTGGTAAAATTTTTTGTAGCTATTTTAAATTGTCATTGGTTGAAAAATTGATAAGATTTTATCAAGATTGGATGTTTGGGGCCATCTAAGTGTTTTAATTTTTTGTAATTATGGTTTATAAATATGTGAGAAACTTAGAAAATTATCCCATTAAAATAGTTCCAAATAATTAAAAGTCACACCCTGCTGGCACCTTAGTAGGTCACTCAAATGCACATATCTGAGCTCACAAGGTGGAGAACATACTTTATTTAGAATAGTAGAACTAATAATACCTTCTTCTACAAGGTTATTACAGAAATCTAAGAGATTTTTTCAAAACCAGCCCAGCAAACTTACAAATGAGGATATCATCAAACACTTGTCTTGAAGTTACTGCCATGTATGTATTACTAAAAAGGTTTTATTAGAGTAAAATAGAACATATGGCCTACACAGTTCAAAGCAAATTATACATATTCTGTCTCATTTATGCCTAACCATTTTAATAGTAATTTATTTGGGTAGTAGTTAATATCTACTGGATATGGGCCAGAGAGGGAGTGATTATCATAATACACTCGGTTACTAAATAGGCTGAACACTTCCAAGCTTCCAATGATACAGCTGTTAACGACAGTGGCTTTGCTAGTTAATCAGATGTTTTGCCACTGGGGATTGCCCATGTGAATTGAATCTGACAGAGGCTTCTGCTTCACCTCAAATGTAATGGCACAAGTGTGTCACTTATTAAGGACTCCAGGAAAAATACACAATGGCATTCACCCTCAAGCAACTAGAGCTCCTATCCAAGTATCATCCCATTTATGGTATGATAATAAGTCATTCATTAATTGAATAACGATGCAACAGTGAATGCATATGCTTTGCATATCTAATAGTAGGTATTTTTCTTTTGTATGTGCTTCAGCTTGAGCTATTAGAATTTTAATGTCCAGGAGCACAGACAACACCATTTAAAAAACTGAGTTTGATTTGTTAGTATTTCCCAGAAGTGGAGATGAAAAACTCATTTGTAAGTAAAATGTGAACTATATTATCCATGTCTTCCCAGCCATAGTGCCACAAGGTGGAAAAAAAATTCTGGGCTTAAATCTACTTTGGATTACTTGAAGTATTTTATATTTCAGTTGACTTTTGGCTTACTTTTTCTAAAAAATTGTGTCCGTTAATTAACTTGAGGCAGGCCCTAAATAAACACACTCGTGACCTTTTTATATTAAACAAGATTGTGCTTTTGGCGTGGTGTATCTGATGCATTGATTTTTTGCAGCAAATTTCAAGGTTGCGGAAAAAAAGGACAGAAGCTGCATTTTGTGGGTTGGTACCAGAACCAGATTCTCTACCTCTTTCGGTAAGATCAGTCAGCTGCCTGAACATCGACGTTATGTTGCTGGATGTGGGTCTTTGGGTTCAGGGATGTCCTCAGGAAGGAGGGAACAGTTTGGGGGCAAGCCACACTTTGCAGTGGCATAGCATTTGTAAAGCCTTGGTAATAAACAATAATCCACAGACATGAGAGCACCAGCTAAGGATCTGTTAATCGTATGCAAATAGAAACAATTCTTTAAACATGCTTTTGAAAATCAACAAGATTGAAGTTCATTTTGAAAAATAAATCTCAATTTGCTTTATGACTAAGGAGTTGCTATGCTCAACACCTCAAATTTTTTTTTTTTGGAGGAAGATTAGCCCTGAGCTAACATCTGCACCCTACCCTCCTATTTTTGCTGAGGAAGACTGGCCCTGGGCTAACATCCTAGCCCATCTTCCTCTACTTTATAAGTGGGACTCCTGTCACAGCATGGCTTGACAAGGGGTGTGTAGGTCGGCACCCAGGATCCAAACCAGCAAACCCCAGGCCACCAAAGCAGAACGTGCAAACTTAACTGCTGCACCACTGGGCCAGCCCCTCAACACCTCAAATTTTAAGAGCAACCCAAAATGAGACCAAGAATAATTCAAAGGAAATGATTCCTATGTTCTTAGGATATTAGTGTTGAAATAAGGCATCTTAAAAATAGCCTTATAATAGTATAGGGCAAATATCATCTACAAGATTCTTCCTCTTTTCCATCAGTTAGATTGATTGCTGTTAGTGACCTGCTAGCCTCCCCTGGGTCTGCATTATTCACAGACTAAGCCTTATGCAGACATAACTAGGTCACCTTAATTACCTGTAGAAATAGGTGTACTTGTGAAAGTTTTGCTGTGATAATTACTCCAAAATGCCAAAATGGTATACGCAAACCTTGGAGGTACGTGCTGTAAATTACTACACAACCACGATCAATCAAACCAAATGGTTCGGGTTTTTTTCCCCAGTTCTCCAACATTCCTCAATACCATTCTTTAACCATAATAAAAATACAGTCCTTGCCAAGTAATACATTGACTGTACACCTTATGAATTTGTTGTTTGGATTTTTTTCTTTTTTCTTTGCAGTATTTTTTTCTTTACAGTATTTAAGAAAATCAACAGGCTATTGTAAAGGAACAAAAGGAAGCTAATCACTTTTTTAAGAAATCTAAAATGATAGCATGAAATCCTTCCTAATCAGCATGTTTTTTCCCTGCAGACATTCCCATACCTGTCATTTTGTCTTCGAAATAAAGTGAGGAAGATTAGAAAATTTATGGTCCTTTTAAACAGTGAGAGTATGTAAAGTGAAATGTTTTGCATTTTCATAAGAGCACTTATAAAATATTTTAACTATCTGTTCACCACCAATGTATTTAAAAGAATAACGATTCCACTGAAGAGCTGAAACCCTTGTAAACACCTGATGAGTGATTCAGTGTGACAAAGACCAAAGGAACTCTACAGTTTGAGTAACATTAGCAATTTGGGATTCTGAAAATTGCTTGAAAATTTTAATGCATTAATCTGTAGAACTGATTACTAATGTTGTAGATCATTAGTTTTAATAGGAGTAATGAAATAAGAACTTTTCAATTATTCCACAAAAAGTAACTGAGTATTTCAAAGCCAATCAACTTGATACAATAAGACGGGTGATTTTTATACTTGAATTATAATATATTTCCTGAATTTTATAGAGGTAAAATAGCATAAAATGTTTACAAAGAATTATGGGGAAAAAAAGGATTTTCTGAAAAGATTTTTATTTTTTACATTGAAAGGGAATGGATTGATAAGTAGGCAGACTAGCACGTATTTGAGGCCCAGTACCTCCGGTAGTCTGAATTGATCCATACATAGCATGAGCATTAGGAATTTCAGCTTTCTGAGATGAGACAAGAGACCACAGAATACTTCAACTGATTTTCTCCTATCCTTAAGGGTTTTTATGCTGACTACTGTCCCCAAAACAGAGTTTTGTTGTTGCTCCTTTTCTTTTTCTGAGCCTAAATTGGTGGTGATATAACACAATTCTCCTAAAAGAATATATCAAGTGAGAATTTGCGCTGCATTGGGCAAATCTTAAGGAAAAAACATAATTTGGCTTCTGGGAAAGGGGGTTTTTCTATTTTGAAAGCCTCTTTACTCTTCCCCCTACTCAACAAAGTGCTTTATACATATTTAACGCTTCTTGAAACACTATTCAGGTATTGTCTGCAAATCTGAACTGTACTTTGAGCTGGAGTGGCCTTATTAATTATTTTTGCAATATTCATCTGTCTAGTAACTTCCTGACGCCAAATTAGTAACTTCCCAAGACTCTACTCCCAGCTGCTGTCTTAAGTGTTAACACTTGTTACAGAAAAGACAGAAGGGGGACTGTGCCAAATATGATCATTTATGAGAAATCGTAATTGCTAACATTTATCAAGCGCTCATTTTATACTTTATTCATTTAACCTTATGAAGTTCATGCTATCATTATCATCATTTTACCGATTATGAATGTGAAACTCAGAGACAAGAAACGTGCCCAAGTTTGCCCAGTTGGGGCTGGAATTTGACCTCAAGTCTCCCAGATCTAAACGCTGTGAGTTTAGACTCCAAAGACACTGCTGTGACAGCAATGGCAGGAGGACAAGAACCCTCACACTGCTCACCAGCAATTTCTAGACATCCGATTGCTTGGGAGGCCAGGTGGAAGCCATTTTGGCTGAAGACTGTGAAAGGCCAGACCTTTTGTATCATACAGTATACTATCCTCCTTTTTAAATTTTTCCTCCAGTGTGAGATCCCACAAAAAGTCCTAATAGAGGACCCACTGAGATGAAAGAGTCACCAGTTTTAAGCTTGCTAATGGGATTTCATTTAGATCTCACACTCATCAAAACTATGAGTTTCTCTCAGTTACTGCTTGCCAGTTTCTAAATTTATATATTCCAAAGCCAAGAATCCCTCAGATGTATGATCTGATTGTGGAATGGCTCACTGGAGCAGGTTGCTGCACCTTAGTGACATGATGTAGTTGTACCTTATTTGACTCCTTTTATAGTAGAGAAATTTACTCATTAATTTCTTGCATTATAATATTGCCGTATATTTCCACAGTGCTTTTATCTACATTGTCTCCTGTGAGTAGCTCAGCAATATTACCAGGCTGGAATTATTGTCCCCATTTTAGAGATAAGGGCTTTAAAGACGAGAGTGTTGACATGATTTGTCCAAAGTCATAAAACTAGTAAGTGGAATGCTCTCAACTGAGTCAAGTGCTTTTTCTACTCAAGTGTAGTTCTTGTTACCCACTTGTGAGTAGTGCAGTAGGATCAGTGTTTTCACATCCCTGGCCACGTGTGAAAAATCGCAAACCATAATCCAGACATAGTGAATCATATTCTACAGTATTGGAATTTAGGCATCTGTATTTTCTGAAAACTACACTGTTCAGGATTGAGAACTCATCTCCTGAACACCCCCTCTTTGTTTCCATTATTTTA